>NC_082643.1:48683138-49933138 GCF_028023285.1 Balaenoptera ricei | reverse complement strand
ATGTTGCCAATGTTTCCATAAAAAGGATCTTGTAGGGCTTCCCTGGTGGCACAGTGGTTGAGAATCTGCCTGCTAATGCAGGGGACACGGGTTCGAGCCCTGGTCTGGGAAGATCCCACATGCCGCGGAGCAACTAGGCCCGTGAGCCACAACTACTGAGCCTGCGCGTCTGGAGCCTGTGCTCCGCAACGAGAGAGACTGCGATAGTGAGAGACCCGCGCACCGCGATGAAGAGTGGCCCCTGCTTGCCGCAACTAGAGAAAGCCCTCGCACAGAAATGAAGACCCAACACAGCCAAAAATAAATAAATAAATAAATAAAAATAAATAAATAAAAATAAAGGAATTCCTTTAAAAAAAAAAAAATACTGCTAAAAAGGATCTTGTACACACACCTGGCATCCTGGCTTTCATGGCTGCTGCCCAGAGGACACATCCTATGATAGCCTGGCTCTGGTGGCCAGCAGGGCTTCTGTTCATGGGTTCAACAGGATGGTAGCAAACAAGAAACAGTTCTTAACAGCTATTACCCCAGGGCTCAGTGCAGAGGGAAGAGACAGAAATGTCTGTCTCCTAGTCTTCCCCTGAAAGAGGTACTTCTGCATACTTTAAAAGCTATTGCCTGAGGGTCTGGCTCCAGTCAGCCTGCATCTAGGTGCTGACTGAGATCCTCCCTTTGGGTCACTGACGGGGCTTGGCACACCGTCAACTACTGGTGGCTATTAAGCACAAAGAAAGCAGCTTGAACAATCACAAACATTTGAGAGACAACCAAGAACTAGGGCATGGTTGAATGATATACAAGGCCAACCCTTTAAAACTAGGAGAGGAGGCTGTTTTTTCTAATGCACAGAAACCAATACAGTTGAGGAAAATTAAGAAAGGGAGGAACATGTTTTAAACAAAAGATAAAACTCCAGAAAAAGACCTTCATGAGGTGGAGATAAATGATTTACTTGATAAAGAGTTTAAAATAATGGCCATAAAGATGCTCACCAAGGTCAAGAGAACAATGTGTGAACAAAGTGAGAATTTGTAAAAGGAGAGAGATCTACAAGAAAATATCAAACAAAAATCACATAGCTAAGGATGACATGATACTATATATAGAAACCCCTAAAAACTCCACACAAAAACTACTAGAACTGATAAATGATTTCAGCAAGGTAGCAGGATACAAAATTAACATACAGAAATCAGTTGCATTTCTTAATGCTAACAGTGAAATAGCAGAAAGAGAATGTAAAAAAAAAAATTACCTTTTAAAATCACACCAAATAAATAAATAAATAAATAGGAATAAACCTGACCAAGGTGAAACACTTATATGCTGAAAACTATAAAACATTAATAAAGGAAATTAAATATGATTCAAAGAAATGGAAAGATATCCCATGCTCTTGCATCGGAAGAATTAATATTGTTAAAATGGCAATACTACCCAAAGCAATCTACAGATTTAATGCAATCCCTATCAAATTACCCATGACATTTTTTCACAGAACTAGAACAAATAATCCTGAAACTTATATGGAACCATAAAAGACCTGGAATTGCCAAAGTTATCCTAAGGAAAGAAAACAAAGCAGGACTTTGTCCCAGACTTTAGACAATACTACAAAGCTACAGTAATCAAAACAGTGTGGTATTGGCACAAAAACAGACATACAGGGCTTCCCTGGTGGCGCAGTGGTTAAGAACCTGCCTGCCAATGCAGGGGACACGGGTTCGAGCCCTGGTCCGGGAAGATCCCACATGCTGCGGAGCAACTAAGCCCGTGCGCCACAACTACTGAGCCTGCACTCTAGAGCCCGCAAGCCACAACTACTGAGCCCGTGTGCCACAGCTACTGAAACCTGTGCGCCTAGAGCCCATGCTCTGCAACAAGAGAAGCCACTGTGATGAGAAGCTCGTTCACCGCAACCAAGAGTAGCCCCCGCTCACCGCAACTAGAGAAAGCCCGCGTGCAGCAACGAAGACCCAACACAGCCAAAAATAAATAAATGTATATAAAAAAAAAAAAAAAAACAGACATACACATCAATGGAACAGAATAGAGAGCCCAGAAATAAACCCACACACCTATGGTCAATTAATCTTCAACAAAGGAGACAAGAATGTCAAATGGGAAAAAGACAGTCTCTTCAGCAAGTGGTGCTGGGAAAGTTGGACAGCTGAATAAAATCAATGAAGTTAGAACACACCCTCACACCATGCACAAAAACTAAACTGAAAATGGCTTAAAGACAAATATAAGAAAAGACACTATAAAACTCCTAGAAGAGGGAGGAACCAAGATGGCGGAGTAGAAGGATGTGCTCTCACTCCCTCTTGCGAGAACACCAGAATCACAACTAGCTGCTGGACAATCATCGACAGGAAGAGACTGGAACTCACCATAAAAGATACCCCACATCCAAAGACAAAGGAGAAGCCACAATGAGACGGTAGGAGGAGCGAAATCACAGTAAAATCAAATCCCATAACTGCTGGGTGGGTGACTCACAGACTGGTGAACACTTATACCACAGAAGTCCACCCACTGGAGTGAAGGTTCTGAGCCCCACGTCAGGCTTCCCAACATGGGGGTCTGGCAACGGGAGGAGGAATTCCTAGAGAATCAGCCTTTGAAGCCTAGTGGGAATTGATTGCAGGACTTCGACAGGACTGGGGGAAACAGAGACCCCACTCTTGGAGGGCGCACACAAAATAGTGTGCGCAGCGGGACCCAGGGGAAGGAGCAGTGACCCTGGGGGACACTGAACCAGACCTACCTGCTAGTCTTGGAAGGTCTTCTGCAGAGGCAGGGGGTGGCTCTGTTTCACCGGGGGGGACAAGGACACTGGCAGCAGCAGTTCTGGGAAGCACTCCTTGGTGTGAGCCCCCCCAGAGTCTGTCATTAGCCCCACCAAAGAGCCCAGGTAGGCTCCAGTGTTGGGTTGCCTCAGGCAAAACAAGCAACAGGGAGGGAACCCAGCCCCACCCAACAACAGTCAAGTGGATTAAAGTTTTACTGAGCTCTGACCGCCACAGCAACAGTCAGCTCTACCCACCACCAGAGCCTCCCATCAAGCCTCTTAGATAGCCTCAACCACCAGAGGGCAGACAGCAGAAGCAAGAAAAACTACAGTCCTGCAGCCTGTGGAACAAAAACCACACTCACAGAAAGATAGACAAGATGAAAAGGCAGAGGGCTATATACCAGATGAAGGAACAAGAAAAAACCCCAGAAAAACAACTAAATGAAGTGGAGACAGGCAACCTTCCAGAAAAAGAATTCAGAATAATGATAGTGAAGATGATCCAGGACCTCGGAATAAGAATGGAGGCAAAGATCGAGAAGATGCAAGAAACGATTAACAAAGACCTAGAAGAATTAAAGAACAAACAAACAGAGATGACCAATACAATAACTGAAATGAAAACTACACTATAAGGAATCAATAGCAGAATAACTGAGGCAGAAGAACGGATAAGTGACCTGGAAGACAGAATGGTGGAATTCACTGCTGCGGAACAGACTAAACAAAAAAGAATGAAAAGAAATGAAGACAGCCGAAGAAACCTCTGGGACAACATTAAATGCAAAAACATTCGCATTATAGGGGTCCCAGAAGGAGAAGAGAGAGAGAAAAGACCAGAGAAAATATTTGAAGAGATTATAGTGGAAAAATTCCCTAACATGGGAAAGGAAATAGCCACCCCAGTCCAGGAAGCACAGAGAGTCCCATACAGGATAAACCCAAGGAGAAACATGCTGAGACACATAGTAATCAAATTGGCAAAAATTAAAGACAAAGAAAAATTATTGAAAGCAGCAAGGGAAAAATGACAAATAACATACAAGGGAACTCCCATAAGGTTAACAGCTGATTTCTCAGCAGAAACTACAAGCCAGAAGGGAGTGGCATGATATACTTAAAGTGATGAAAGGAAAGAACCTACAATCAAGATTACTCTACCCAGCAAGGATCTCATTTAGATTTGATGGAGAAATCAAAAGCTTTACAGACAAGCAAAAGCTAAGAGAATTCAGCACCACCAAACCAGCTCTACAACAAATGCTAAAGGAACTTCTCTAAGTGGGAAACTCAAGAGAAGAAAAGGACCTACAAAAACAAAACAATTAAGAAAATGGTCACAGAAACATACATATCGATAATTACCTTAAACGTGAATGGATTAAATGCTCCAACCAAAGGACACAGGCTTGCTGAATGGATACAAAAACAAGACCCATATATATGCTGTCTACAAGAGACCCACTTTAGACCTAGAGACACATACAGACTGAAAGTGAGGGGATGGAAAAAGATATTCCACGCAAATGGAAATCAAAAGAAAACTGGAGTAGCTATACTCATATCAGATAAAATAGACTTTAAAATAAAGAATGTTACAAGAGACAAGGAAGGGCACTACATAATGATCAAGGGATCAATCCAAGAAGAAGATATAACAATAATAAATATATATGCACCCAACATAGGAGCACCTCAATACATAAGGCAACTGCTAACAGCTATAAAAGAGGAAATCGACAGTAACACAATAATAGTGGGGGACTTTAACACCTCATTTACACCAATGGACAGATCATCCAAAATGAAAATAAATAAGGAAACAGAAGCTTTAAATGACACAATAGACCAGATACATTTAATTGACATTTATAGGACATTCCATCCAAAAACAGCAGATTACACTTTCTTCTCAAGTGCGCATGGAACATTCTCCAGGATAGATCACATCTTGGGTCACAAATCAAGCCTCAGTAAATTTAAGAAAATTGAAATCATATCAAGCATCTTTTCTGACCACAACGCTATGAGATTAGAAATGAATTACAGGGAAAAAAACGTGAAAAGCCCAAACACATGGAGGCTAAACAATACGTTACTAAATAACCAAGAGATCACTGAAGAAATCAAAGAGGAAATCAAAAAATACCTAGAGACAAATGACAATGAAAACACGACGACCCAAAACCTATGGGATGAAGCAAAAGCAGTTCTAAGAGGGAAGTTTATAGCTATACAAGCCTACCTCAAGAAACAAGAAAAATCTCAAGTAAACAATCTAAACTTACACCTAAAGAAACTAGAGAAAGAAGAACAAACAAAACCCAAAGTTAGCAGAAGGAAAGAAATCATAAAGATCAGAGTGGAAATAAATGAAATAGAAACAAAGAAAACAATAGCAAAGATCAATAAAACTAAAAGCTGGTTCTTTGAGAAGATAAACAAAATTGATAAGCCATTAGCCAGACTCATCAAGAAAAAGAGGGAGAGGACTCAAATCAATAAAATCAGAAATGAAAAAGGAGAAGTTACAACAGACACTGCAGAAATACAAAGCATCCTAAGAGACTACTACAAGCAACTCTATGCCAATAAAATGGACAACCTGGAAGAAATGGACAAATTCATAGAAAGGTATAACCTTCCAAGACTGAACCAGGAAGAAACAGAAAATATGAACAGACAAATCACAAGTAATGAAATTGAAACTGTGATTAAAAATCTTCCAAAAAACGAAAGTCCAGGACCAGATGGCTTCACAGGTGAATTGTATCAAACATTTAGAGAAGAGCTAACACCCATCCTTCTCAAACTCTTCCAAAAAATTGCAGAGGAAGGAACACTCCCAAACTCATTCTATGAGGCCACCATCACCCTGATACCAAAACCAGACAGAGACACTACAAAAAAGAAAATTACAGACCAATATCACTGAAGAATATAGATGCAAAAATCCTCAACAAAATACTAGCAAACAGAATCCAACAACACATTAAAAGGATCATACACCACGATCAAGTGGGATTTATCCCAGGGATGCAAGGATTCTTCAATATATGCAAATCAATCAATGTGATACACCATATTAACAAATTGAAGAATAAAAACCATATGATCATCTCAATAGATGCAGAAAAAGCTTTTGACAAAATTCAACACCCATTTCTGATAAAAACTCTCCAGAAAGTGGGCATAGAGGGAACCTACCTCAACATAATAAAGGCCATATATGACAAACCCACAGCAAATATCATTCTCAATGGTGAAAAACTGAAACCATTTCCTCTAAGACCAGGAACGAGACAAGGATGTCCACTCTCACCACTATTATTCAACATAGTTTTGGAAGTCCTAGCCATGGCAATCAGAGAAGAAAAAGAAATAAAAGGAATACAAATTGGAAAAGAAGAAGTAAAACTGTCACTGTTTGCAGATGACATGATACTATACATAGAGAATCCTAAAACTTCCACCAGAAAACTACTAGAGCTAATTAATGAATTTGGTAAAGTTGCAGGATACAAAATTAATGCACAGAAATCTTTATATACTAATATATTCCTATATACTAATGATGAAAAATCTCAAAGAGAAATTATGGAAACATAATGGAAACACTCCCATTTACCATTGCAACAAAAAGAATAAAATATCTAGGAATAAACCTACCTAGGGAGACAAAAAACCTGTATGCAGAAAACTATAAGACACTGATGAAAGAAATTAAAGATGATACCAACAGATGGAGAGATATACCATGTTCTTGGATTGGAAGAATCAATATTGTGAAAATGACTATACTACCCAAAGCAATCTACAGATTCAATGCAATCCCTATCAAATTACCAATGGCATTTTTTACGGAACTAGAACAAATCATCTTAAAATTTGTATGGAGACACAAAAGACCCTGAATAACCAAAGCAGTCTTTAGGGAAAAAAACGGAACTGGAGGAATCAGACTCCCTGACTTCAGACTATACTATAAAGCTACAGTAATCAAGGCAATATGGTACTGGCACAAAAACAGAAACATAGATCAATGGAACAAGATAGAAAGCCCAGAGATAAACCCACGCACCTATGGTCAACTAATCTATGACAAAGGAGGCAAAGATATACAATGGAGAAAAGACAGTCTCTTCAATAAGTGGTGCTGGGAAAACTAGACAGCTACATGTAAAAGAACGAAATTAGAATACTCCCTAACACCATACACAAAAATAAACTCAAAATGGATTCGAGACCTAAATGTAAGACCGGACACTATAAAACTCTTAGAGGAAAACATAGAAAGAACACTCTTTGACATAAATCACAGCAAGATCTTTTTTTGATCCACCTCCTAGAGTAATGGAAATAAAAACAAAAATAAACAAATGGGACCTAATTAAACTTAAAAGCTTTTGCACAGCAAAGGAAACCATAAACAAGACGAAAAGACAACCCTCAGAATGGGAGAAAATATTTGCAAATGAATCAACGGACAAAGGATTAATCTCCAAAATATATAAACAGCTCATTCAGCTCAATATTAAAGAAGCAAACAACCCAATCCAAAAATGGGCAGAAGACTTAAATAGACATTTCTCCAAAGAAGACATACAGACGGCCACGAAGCACATGAAAAGATGCTCAACATCACTAATTATTAGAGAAATGCAAATCAAAACTACAATGAGGTTATCACCTCACACCAGTTAGAATGGGCATCATCAGAAAATCTACAAACAACAAATGCTGGAGAGGGTGTGGAGAAAAGGGAACCCTCTTGCACTGTTGGTGGGAATGTAAATTGATACAGCCACTATGGAGAACAATATGGAGGTTCCTTAAAAAACTAAAAATAGAATTACCATATGACCCAGCAATCCCACTCCTGGGCATATACCGAGAGAAAACCATAATTCAAAAAGACACATGCACCCCAATGTTCATTGCAGCACTATTTACAATAGCCAGGTCATGGAAGCAACCTAAATGCCCATCGACAGATGAATGGATAAAGAAGTTGTGGTACATATATACAATGGAATATTACTCAGCCATAAAAAGGAACGAAATTGGAGGATTAACCAAGATGGCGGAGTAGAAGGACGTGCTCTCGCTCCCTCTTGCGAGAGCACCAGAATCACAACTGGCTGCTGGACAATCATCGACAGGAAGACGCTAGACTTCACCAAGGAGGATACCCCACGTCCAAGGACAGAGGAGAAGCCACAGTGAGACGGTAGGAGGGGCGCAATCAGAGTAAAATCAAATCCCATAACTGCTGGGTGGGTGACTCACAGACTGGTGAACACTTATACCACAGAAGTCCACCCACTGGAGTGAAGGTTCTGAGCCCCACGTCAGGCTTCCCAACATGGGGGTCCGGCAACGGGAGGAGGAATTCCTAGAGAATCAGCCTTTGAAGCCTAGTGGGAATTGATTGCAGGACTTCGACAGGACTGGGGGAGACAGAGACCCCACTCTTGGAGGGCACACACAAAATAGTGTGTGCATCAGGACCCAGGGAAAGGAGCAGTGACCCTGGGAGAGACTGAACCAGACTTACCTGCTGGTGTTGGGGTCTCCTGCAGAGGCGGGGGGTGGCTCTGTTTCACCGTGGGGACAAGGACACTGGCAGCAGCAGTTCTGGGAAGTGCTCCTTGGCGTGAGCCCTCCCAGAGTCTGCCATTAACCCCACCAAAGAGCCCAGGTAGGCTCCAGTGTTGGGTTGCCTCAGGCAAAACAACCAACAGGGAGGGAACCCAGTCCCACCCATCAACAGTCAAGTGGACTAAAGTTTTACTGAGCTCTGACTGCCACAGCAACAGTCAGCTCTACCCACCACCAGAGCCTCCCATCAAGCCTCTTAGATAGCCTCAACCACCAGAGGGCAGACAGCAGAAGCAAGAAAAACTACAGTCCTGCAGCTTGTGGAACAAAAACCACACTCACAGAAAGATAGACAAGATGAAAAGGCAGAGGGCTATATACCAGATCAAGGAACAAGATAAAACCCCAGAAAAACAACTAAATGAAGTGGAGATAGGCAACCTTCCAGAAAAAGAATTCAGAATAATGATAGTGAAGATGATCCAGGACCTCGGAATAAGAATGGAGGCAAAGATCGAGAAGATGCAAGAAACGATTAACAAAGACCTAGGAGAATTAAAGAACAAACAAACGGAGATGACCAATACAATAACTGAAATGAAAACTACACTAGAAGGAATCAATAGCAGAATAACTGAGGCAGAAGAACGGATAAATGACCTGGAAGACAGAATGGTGGAATTCACTGCTGCAGAACAGAATAAAGAAAAAAGAATGAAAAGAAATGAAGACAGCCTAAGAGACCTCTGGGACAACATTAAATGCAACAACATTCGCATTATAGGGGTCCCAGAAGGAGAAGAGAGAGAGAAAGGGCCAGAGAAAATATTTGAAGAGATTATAGTGGAAAACTTCCCCAACATGGGAAAGGAAATCGCCACCCAAGTCCAGGAAGCACAGAGAGTCCCATACAGGATAAACCCAAGGAGAAACACGCCAAGACACATAGTAATCAAAGTGGCAAAAATTAAAGACAAAGAAAAATTATTGAAAGCAGCAAGGGAAAAACGACTAATAACATACAAGGGAACTCGCATAAGGTTAACAGCTGATTTCTCAGCAGAAACTCTACAAGCCAGAAGGGAGTGGCATGATATACTTAAAGTGATGAAAGGAAAGAACCTACAACCAAGAATACTCTACCCGGCAAGGATCTCATTCAGCTTTGATGGAAAAATCAAAAGCATTACAGACAAGCAAAAGCTAAGAGAATTCAGCACCACCAAACCAGCTCTACAACAAATGTTAAAGGAACTTCTCCAAGTGGGAAACACAAGAGAAGAAAAGGACCTACAAAAACAAACCCAAAACAATTAAGAAAATGGTCACAGGAACATACATATCGATAATTACCTTAAACGTGAATGGATTAAATGCTCCAACCAAAGGACACAGGCTTGCTGAATGGATACAAAAACAAGACCCATATATATGCTGTCTACAAGAGACCCACTTTAGACCTAGGGACACATACAGACTGAAAGTGAGGGGATGGAAAAAGATATTCCATGCAAATGGAAATCAAAAGAAAACTGGAGTAGCTATACTCATATCAGATAAAATAGACTTTAAAATAAAGAATGTTACAAGAGACAAGGAAGGGCACTACATAATGATCAAGGGATCAATCCAAGAAGAAGATATAACAATAATAAATATATATGCACCCAACATAGGAGCACCTCAATACATAAGGCAACTGCTAACAGCTATAAAAGAGGAAATTGACAGTAACACAGTAATAGTGGGGGACTTTAACACCTCACTTACACCAATGGACAGATCATCCAAAATGAAAATAAATAAGGAAACAGAAGCTTTAAATGACACAATAGACCAGATACATTTAATTGACATTTATAGGACATTCCATCCAAAAACAACAGATTACACGTTCTTCTCAAGTGCGCACGAAACATTCTCTAGGATAGATCACATCTTGGGTCACAAATCAAGCCTCAGTAAATTTAAGAAAATTGAAATCATATCAAGCATCTTTTCTGACCACAACGCTATGAGATTAGAAATGAATTACAGGGAAAGAAACGTGAAAAGCGCAAACACATGGAGGCTAAACAATACGTTACTAAATAACCAAGAGATCACTGAAGAAATCAAAGAGGAAATCAAAAAATACCTAGAGACAAATGACAATGAAAACACGACGACCCAAAACCTATGGGATGAAGCAAAAGCAGTTCTAAGAGGGAAGTTTATAGCTATACAAGCCTACCTCAAGAAACAAGAAAAATCTCAAGTAAACAATCTAAACTTACACCTAAAGAAACTAGAGAAAGAAGAACAAACAAAACCCAAAGTTAGCAGAAGGAAAGAAATCATAAAGATCAGAGTGGAAATAAATGAAATAGAAACAAAGAAAACAATAGCAAGGATCAATAAAACTAAAAGCTGGTTCTTTGAGAAGATAAACAAAATTGATAAGCCATTAGCCAGACTCATCAAGAAAAGGGAGAGGACTCAAATCAGTAAAATCAGAAATGAAAAAGGAGAAGTTACAACAGACACCGCAGAAATACAAAGCATCCTAAGAGACTACTACAAGCAACTCTATGGCAATAGAATGGACAACCTGGAAGAAATGGACAAATTCTTAGAAAGTTATAACCTTCCAAGACTGAACCAGGAAGAAACAGAAAATATGAACAGACAAATCACAAGTAATGAAATTGAAACTGTGATTAAAAATCTTCCAACAAACAAAAGTCCAGGACCAGATGGCTTCACAGGTGAATTCTATCAAACATTTAGAGAAGAGCTAACACCCATCCTTCTCAAACTCTTCCAAAAAACTGCAGAGGAAGGAACACTCCCAAACTCATTCTATGAGGCCACCATCACCCTGATACCAAAACCAGACAAAGACACTACAAAAAAGAAAATTACAGACCAATATCACTGATGAATATAGATGCAAAAATCCTCAACAAAATACTAGCAAACAGAATCCAACAACACATTAAAAGGATCATACACCACGATCAAGTGGGATTTATCCCAGGGATGCAAGGATTCTTCAATATACGCAAATCAATCAATGTGATACACCATATTAACAAATTGAAGAATAAAAACCATATGATCATCTCAATAGATGCAGAAAAAGCTTTTGACAAAATTCAACACCCATTTCTGATAAAAACTCTCCAGAAAGTGGGCATAGAGGGAACCTACCTCAACATAATAAAGGCCATATATGACAAACCCACAGCAAACATCATTCTCAATGGTGAAAAACTGAAAGCAGTTCCTCTAAGATTAGGAACGAGACAAGGATGTCCACTCTCACCACTATTATTCAACATTCTGGAAGTCCTAGCCACAGCAATCAGAGAAGAAAAAGAAATAAAAGGAATACAAATTGGAAAAGAAGAAGTAAAGCTGTCACTGTTTGCGGATGACATGATACTATACATAGAGAATCCTAAAACTGCCACCAGAAAACTGCTAGAGCTAATTAATGAATATGGTAAAGTTGCAGGATACAAAATTAATGCACAGAAATCTCTTGCATTCCTATACACTAATGATGAAAAATCTGAAAGAGAACTTATGGAAACACTCCCATTTACCATTGCAACAAAAAGAATAAAATACCTAGGAATAAACCTACCTAGGGAGACAAAAAACCTGTATTCAGAAAACTATAAGACACTGATGAAAGAAATTAAAGATGATACCAACAGATGGAGAGATATACCATGTTCTTGGACTGGAAGAATCAACATTGTGAAAATGACTATACTACCCAAAGCAATCTACAGATTCAATGCAATCCCTATCAAATTACCAATGGCATTTTTTACAGAGCTAGAACAAATCATCTTAAAATTTGTATGGAGACACAAAAGACCCCGAATAGCCAAAGCAGTCTTGAGGGAAAAAAAAGGAGCTGGAGGAATCAGACTCCCTGACTTCAGACTATACTACAAAGCTACAGTAATCAAGACAATATGGTACTGGCACAAAAACAGAAACATAGATCAATGGAACAAGATAGAAAGCCCAGAGATAAACCCACGCACCTATGGTCAACTAATCTATGACAAAGGAGGCAAAGATATACAATGGAGAAAAGACAGTCTCTTCAATAAGTGGTGCTGGGAAAACTGGACAGCTACATATAAAAGAATGAAATTAGAATACTCCCTAACACCATACACAAAAATAAACTCAAAATGGATTCGAGACCTAAATGTAAGACCGGACACTATAAAACTCTTAGAGTAAAACATAGGAAGAACACTCTTTGACATAAATCACAGCAAGATCTTTTTTGATCCACCTCATAGGGTAATGGAAATAAAAACAAAATAAACAAATGGGACCTAATGAAACTTCAAAGCTTTTGTACAACAAAGGAAACCATAAACAAGACGAAAAGACAACCCTCAGAATGGGAGAAAATATTTGCAAACGAATCAACGGACAAAGGATTAATCTCCAAAATATATAAACAGCTCATTCAGCTCAATATTAAAGAAACAAACAACCCAATCCAAAAATGGGCAGAAGACCTAAATAGACATTTCTCCAAAGAAGATATACAGATGGCCAAGAAGCACATGAAAAGATGCTCAACATCACTAATTATTAGAGAAATGCAAATCAAAACTACAATGAGGTATCACCTCACACCAGTTAGAATGGGCATCATCAGAAAATCTACAAACAACAAATGCTGGAGAGGGTGTGGAGAAAAGGGAACCCTCTTGCACTGTTGGTGGGAATGTAAATTGATACAGCCACTATGGAGAACAATATGGAGGTTCCTTAAAAAACTAAAAATAGAATTACCATATGACCCAGCAATCCCACTACTGGGCATATACCCAGAGAAAACCGTAATTCAAAAAGACACATGCACCCGAATGTTCACTGCAGCACTATTTACAATAGCCAGGTCATGGAAGCAACCTAAATGCCCATCAACAGTCGAATGGATAAAGAAGTTGTGGTACATATATACAATGGAATATTACTCAGCCATAAAAAGGAACGAAATTGAGTCATTTGTTGAGACGTGGATGGATCTAGAGACTGTCATACAGAGTGAAGTAAGTCAGAAAGAGAACAACAAATATCATATATTAACGCATATATGTGGAACCTAGAAAAATGGTACAGATGAGCCAGTTTGCAGGGCAGAAGTTGACACACAGATGTAGAGAACAAACGTATGGACACCAAGGGGGGAAAACTGCAGTGGGGTGGGGATGGTGGTGTGCTGAATTGGGCGATTGGGAATGACATGTATACAATGATGTGTATAAAATTGATGACTGATTAAAAAAAAAAAAACTCCTAGAAGAGATCATAGGTAAAACATTCTCTGACATAAACTGCACCAATGTTTTCTTAAGTCAGTCTCCCAAGACAAGAGAAATAAAAACAAAAATAAACAAATGGGACCTAATCAAACTTACAAGCTTTTGCACAGAAAAGGAAACCATAAACAAAACAAAAAGACAACCTATGGAATGGGAGAAAATATTTGCAAATGATGTGACTGACAAGGGCTTAATTTCCAAAATATAGAAAGAGCTCAGACAACTTGACAACAAAAACCCAACCCAATCAAAAAATGGGCAAAAGACCTAAATAGACACTTCTCCAAAGAAGATATACAGATGGCCAAGAGGCACATGAAAAGATGTTCAACATCACTAATTATTAGAGAAATGCAAATCAATACAATGAGGTACCACCTCACACCAGTCAGAATGGCTATCATCAAAAAATCCACAAACAATAAATGCTGGAGAGGATATGAAGAGAAGGGAACCCTCCTACACTGTTGGGAATGTAAATTGGTGCAGCCACTATGGAGAACAGTACAGAGGTTCCTTAAGAAACTAAAAATAGAGCTACCATATGATCCTGCAATCCCACTCCTGGGCATATACCCGGAGAAAAACATGGTTCGAAAGGATACATGCACCCCAATGTTCATTGCAGCGCTGTTTACAATAGCCAAGACATGGAAGCAACCTAAATGCCCATCGACAGAAGAATGGATAAAGAAGATGTGGTACATATATACAATGGAATATTATTCAGCCATTAAAAATAATGAAATAATGCCATTTGCAGCAACATGGATGGACCTAGAGATCGTCATACTGAGTGAAGTAAGTCAGACAAAGAGTATCGTATGATATTGCCTATATGTGGAATCTGAAAAAAGTGATACAAATGAACTTATTTACAAAACAGAAACAGACTCACAGACTTAGAGAATGAACAGACTCACAGACTTAGAGAATGAACTTAGAGAATGAATGGTTACCAGGGAGGAAGGGTGGGGGGTTGGGATAGTTAGGGAGTTTGGGATTGACATGTACACACTGCTATATTTGAAATGGATAACTAACAAGGACCTACTGTATAGCACAGGGAACTCTGCTCAATATTCTGTAACAACCTAATTGGGAAAAGAATTTTAAAAAGAATAGATACATGTATATGGAAAAAAAATTCCAATGTCATTTTTCACAGAAATAGAATAAACAACCCTAAAATTTATATGGAACCACCTAGACCCCAAATAGCTAAAGCAATTTTGAGAAAGAAGAACACAACTGGAAGCATCAGACTTCTTGATTTAAAACTATATTACAAAGAGATAGTAATCAAGACAATATGCTACTGGCATAAAAACACACACATAGATCAGTGGAACAGAACAGAGAGCTCAGAAATCAACCCATGAGGGCTTCCCTGGTGGCGCAGTGGTTAAGAATCTGCCTGCCAATGTAGGGGACAGGGGTTCAAGCCCTGGTCTGGGAAGATCCCACATGCCACAGAGCAACTAAGCCCGTGCGCCACAACTACTGAGCCTGCACTCTAGAGCCCACGTGCCACAACTATTGAGCCCACGCACCACAGCTACTGAAGCCCGCACACCTAGAGCCCATGCTCTGTGACAAGAGAAGCCACTGCAATGGGAATCCCACATGCAGCAAAGAAGACCCAACACAGCCAAAAATAAATAAATAAAATGAAAAAGAAAAAAAGAAATCAACTCATGCATATATGGTGAATTAATTTATGACAAAGGAGCCAAGAATATACAATGGGGAAAAGACTGTCTCTTCAATAAATGGTACTGGGAAAACTGGACAACGACATGAAAAAGAATGAAACTGGACCACTATCTCACACCACACAGAAAAATCAACTCAAAAGGGATTAAAGACTTGAAGGTAAGACCTGAAACCATACAACTCCTGGAAGAAAACATAGAGGTAAGTTCCTTGACATTGATCAAGACAATGATTTTTTGGATTTGACACCAAAAAGCAGAAATAAACAAGTGGAACTACATCAAACTAAAAATCTTCTGTACATCAAAGGAAACATCAACAAAATGAAAAGGCAACCTACAGAATGAGAGAGAATATTTGCAAACCACTTATCTGATAAGGGGTTAACACCCAAAATATACAAAGAACTCATACAACTCAACATCAAAAAAAAATAAGCAACCTAATTTAAAAATGGGCAGAGGACCTAAATAGACATTTTTCCAACAAAGACATAGTGATACCTAACAGACACATGAAAAGGTGTTCAACATCACTAATCATCAGAGAAATGTAAATCAAAACCACGAGCTATCACCTCACAACTGTTAGAATGGCTATTACCAAAAAGATAAGAAATAATAGGTGCTGTCAAAAATGTAGAGAAATGGGAACACTTATGTACTGTTGGTGGGAATGTAAATTGGTACAGCCACTATGGAAAATAGTATAAAGTTTCCTCAAAAAATTAAAAATAGAACCACCATATGATCCAGCAATCCCACTTCTGGGTATTTAACTGAAGGAAAAGAAATCAGAATCTTAAATATCAGCACGTCCATGTTCACTGCAACATTATTTACAATACTCAAGATATGGAAACAACTTAAGGGTCCATCAATAGATCGACGGATGAATGGGATGAGCAAAATGTGTGAAGGTGGTCAAAAGGTACAAACTTGCAGTTATAAAATAAATAAGTCCTGGGGATGGAATGTACACAGTGACTATAGTTAATACAACTATATTATAAGGACGTCCCTGGTGGTGCAGTGGTTAAGAATCCACCTGCCAATGCAGGGCACACAGGTTCGAGCCCTGGTCCAGGAAGACCCCACATGCTGTGGAGCAACTAAGCCTGTGCACCACAACTACTGAGCCTGTGCTCTAGAGCCAGTGAGCCACAACTACTGAGCCCACGTGCCACAACTACTGAAGCCCACGCTCTCTGGGGCCCACATGCCACAACTACTGAGCCCGTGTGCTGCAACTACTGAAGCCCGTGCACCTAGAGCCCATGCTCCACAAGAGAAGCCACCACAATGAGAAGCCCGCACACCGCAACGAAGAGTAGCCCCCACTCACTGCAACTAGAGAAAGCCCATGTGCAGCAACAAAGACCCAAAGCAGCCAAAAATAAATAAATAAAAATAAGTAATATGATTCCAACCACATTAGTTGCTTGTCAAAACAAAAATATCAACACTCTTTGGAGGAATCTATAACAGAACGCAGAGTTTTCAGGATATAATATTCACATCATCCAAGTTATAATCTAAAATTGCTTGACACAGGAAGAAGCAGGAATTTGTGACTCAATCTCGAGAAAAGAGACAATCAGCAAAGACCAGTCCTGAAATGATCCAGAAGTTGGAATCAGCACACACAAAAAAGTTATGCCAGCTACTATAACTATGCTCAGTGAGATAAAGGAAATGTTCATTAATGAAAGCGCATAATGAACAAAAAGATAGGAAATCTCATCAGATAAATAAAAACTATAAAAAGGAAACAAATGGAAATGATAAAACTAAAATACACAGTACCTGAAATTTCAAAATACACTGAAAGAATTTAAAAGCAAAATAGAGATGATGGAGTCACTAAACTTGAAAATACATCAGTAGAAACGATCCAATTTGAACGACAGGAAAAAAAAAAGGATTTTAATAAATTACTGAGCATCAGGATCTGTAATTGTAATCCCTAGACTATCAATTTTTTAAAAAGCTATAACTATATAGCCAGTTCATAAGTTAAAGTGGAATTTTTAAAATATTCAAACAACCCAAAAGAAGTCAGGAAAGAAAGAACAAAGAAACAAAAAACAGAAGAGACAAAGAGAAAACAAATAACATGGTAGTCCTGTATGTTATTTAGGAATAATTATATCACATTTTAGTGGCCTAAACACTACAATTTAAAGGCAGAAATTGTCCAAATAAATTATAAAAATCAAGATCCAACTTTATGTTTTCTGCAAAACACATTTAAGTATATGAAGTTTGAAAGTAATAGATGAAAAGAGACAAAACATGTAAAGACTAATCATAAAACCAGAGTGGCTATATTAATATCAGATAAAATAGACTTCAAGATTAAAAGTATTACCACAGATAAAGAGGGACATTTCATAATAATAAAAGTATCAATTCATCAGAAAGATATAATAATCATAAATACATATGCACCTATTAGAACATCAAAATGCACAAAGCAAACCCAGACATAATGAGAGAATACAAATTCATCATCATAACATCCCTCCCTCATCAACTGACAGAAAAACTAGACAAAAAACTCAGTAAGAACATAGATAATTTGAGTACTACCAACCACCTTGACCTAACTGCTATTTATAGAACATTACACCTAACAACAGAGGAATACAATTCTTTTCAATTACATGTAGTATATACACCAAGACAGACTATGTATATATGGTCACAAAGCAAGTTTCAATAAAATTAGAAGGATTAAAACCACACAGATTATGTTCTTTGACAATGGAATTAAATTAGAAATTAATAAGATACTTATGAAAACCCCAAGTATTTGTAAATTAAACAACATACTTCTATATCACAGCTGGGTAAAAAAAAATCATAAGAAAAATTTTTAAATATTTTAAACTAAATTATAACAAAATATATTTAAAAAATCGTGTGACATACTGAAAGAAGTGAACAGGGGAAATGTAGCTTTAAATGCTTATGTTAGAAAAGAAGAATGGTCTAAAATACCTAAGTTTCCACTTTAAGAAGCTAAAGAAAGAGCAACTGTTTAATAAAAGTAAGGAGAAGGAAATAAAAAGGCATAAGTAGAAATCAACAAAAAAAGAAAACAGACAAACAATTGAGAACACTAACCAAGGAAAAGGCAACAAAATTGGTAACCTCCCAGTAATCCAATCCAGGAAAAAAAAGTGAGAATACAAATAACCTATATCAAGAAAGGTCTACAGATCCTATAAATATTAAAATAATAATAAGAGAATATTATGAACAACTTTATGCCAAAATATTCGATATAGATGAAATGAACATTTCCTTGGAAAATGCATCTCACGCAAACATCTTATAATTAACATTATACATAATGGTAAAATATTGAATGTTCCCTCCTAAAACTGGAATTGAGGCAAGGATATCCAGTGTAATCACCTCTATTTTAGATTGTACTGGAGGTCCTAGTCTTTGCCACAAGCAAAAAGAATAAAAGCCAAAAGTTTGCAAAGAAATAAGATTATCTCTATTTGCATTTAACAAAATTGTTTACACAAAAAATCCCAAGCAATCGACAAACAACTGTTAGAACTAATAAGTGAATTTAACAATGTTTCAGGATACATGGTAAATATACAAAAACAATTGTATTCTTATAAACTAGCAGCAAACAATTGAAAATTGAACTACAACTAGTGGATAAATGTCCTAGAGATCTAATGCACACTCTAGTGATTATAAACAACAATACTGTATTATAGACATCAAACTTGTTGATCTTAATTGTTTCCTCCATAGTAAAGATATGGTAATTATGTGATATGATAGAGATGTTAGCTAATGCTACAACAGCAATCATAATGCAGTCTATAAATGTATCAAATCAACATGTTGTACACCTTAAATTTACACAATGTTACATGCCAATTATATCTCAAAGAAAAAAAGAAAATTGAACTAGAAAATTTAATTTATAATTATGTAAAAAAAAACAAAACTAGGAATAAATTTAGCCAAAGACATGCAGGACCTCTATACTTATAAATATAAAACTTTGCTGAGAGAAATTAAAGAAGTTTAAATAAATGGAAAGATGTCAACTCTCCCCAAACTGATCATATATACAATACAATACAATCGTAATCCCAGGAAACATTTTTTTAATTGACAAACTTGCTCTAAATTTTATATGGAAATTCAAAGCACCTAGGATACCTAAAGCATTTTGGAAAATAACAAATTTGAAGTATTTCCATTACTTAACTCCAAGATTTGCTATAAAACTAGATGAATCAAGAAAGTGTGGTCCTGGCTTAAGGATCAACAAACAGATCTATAGAACAAAAGAGAGCCCAGAAATAGGCTGGCACTTATATGGTCATTTGGAGGGGAAAAAAAGTCACCAAAACAATTAAATAAGGGGAAAAGTCCTTTCAACAAATAATGCTATAATAACCAGAGGTCCATATGGGAAAAAAATGAATCCAGCCCCTCTTCACCATACACAAAAGTTAATTTTAAATGAGTTGTTCTAAATGCAAAGGATAAAATCGTAAGTTTTTAGAGGAAACCTAAGAAAATATTTTTGTGAGTTGGGGGTAGGCAAAGATTTGGTCACAAAAAGCAATAAACATAAAATTTTTTTAATGCAGATAGTGGGGTTTGTTTTTTGTCTTTTGGGGTTTTTTTTGGCCATGCAGCATGTGGGATCTTAGCTCCATACCAGGGATTGAACCTACGCCCTCTGCAGTGGAAGTGCAGAGCCTTAACCACTGGACCCCAGGAAAGTCCCAACATAAATTTAACTTCATCAAAATTTAAAAGTTCTGCTCATTACATACAATCATGAAGATAATGAATATTGAAGCCACGATTGGAAAAAAATATTCACAAATTGTGTATCTAACAAAAGACTAAATGTATAATATTAAGAATATTCAGGGACTTCCCTGGTGGCGCAGTGGTTAAGAATCTGCCTGCCAACGTAGGGGACATGGGTTCGAGCCCTGGTCTGGGAAGATCCCACATGTCACGGAGCAACTAAGCCCACGTGCCACAACTACTGAGCCTGCGCTCTGGAGCCCGCGAGCCAAAACTACTGAGCCCGCATGCCACAACTACTGCAGCCCACGTGCCTAGAGCCTGTGCTCTGCAACAAACAGAAGCCACCGCAATGAGAAGCCCACACACCGCAACAAAGAGTAGCCTCCACTCGCCACAACTAGAGAAAGCCCGCGCACAGCAACAAAGACCCAAAGCAGCCAATAAATAAATAAATTAAATAAATAAATTTATTTTTAAAATGTTTAAAAAAAGAATATTCAGAATACATAAAGAACTTTTACAACATAAGAAAACAACCAATTTTTTAAATGGGCAAAAGATTTGAACAAATGCTTCACAAAAGAATACAAACAAATGGCCAATCGTCATATGAAAAAGTGCTCATCATCACTAATCATCAGAGAATGCAAATTTAAAACACCATGAGTTATCATTACACATCCATCAGAATGGCTAAACTTAGAAAAACTGACAATTCCAAATGTTGATATGTGGAGCAACCGGAACTCAAATACACTGTTGATGGGAGTGGGAAATAGTACAATCACTTTAGGAAAAATACCTGGCAGTTTCTTTTAAAACTAAATATATACCTACCCTTACGACTCAGCAATTCCAATATTAGATATTTACCCAGGAGAAATGAAAACATATGTCCACAAAAAGACTTGTAGAAGGTTCATAGCATCTTTACTCATTAATCCCTCAAACTGGAAACAGCCCAGGTATCCACCAATAAGAGAACACACAAACAATTTGGTGTATTCATACAATGGAATTCTACTCAGTAATACAGAGACATGAACTACTGATACAAGCAACAGGAAGGATCTCATAAATATTACACCGTGTGACACAAGCCTTTCACGAAATAGTATATACTGCAAATCACAATCTATGGTGGAAAAAATTAAAACTGTGACTGTTTCTGGGGCAACTGAGGACAGGGGTTGGGTGGGAAGGAGCATGTGGAAACTTTCTGGGGTGATAGTAATGTTCTATACCTTACAGGGGTTTGAGATACACAGGCGTATGTGTTCGTTAAAATTTAGCAAATGTACATTTAAGATTTATGCACTTTGCTATGCATAAATTTTTCATCAAAAGAAAGAAAACTGTAAACACATATCAGTCTCTGATTTATGATATATATGCTGAAGTACTGGAGAGAAAGAATTTTTGAAATGCCTCAAAAATGAAGTGGACTGGCTTTTTAACATTTCCTGGGTTGGAGACAAGATGGCGGAGTAGAAGGGCTTGAGCTCACCTCCTCTCACGAAAACACCAAAATCACAACTAACTGCTGAATGACCATTGACAAAAAAGACTGGAACCTACCAAAAAAGACATTTTACATCCAAAGATAAAGAAGAAGCCACAACAAGTCAGTAGGATGGGTGCATTTGTGATACAATCAAATCCCATACCTGCCAGGTTGGCAACCCACAAACTGGAAAATAATTATATCTCAGAGGTTGTCCTACAGGAGTGAGAGTTCTGGGCCCAGCATTACACTCCCTAGTCTGGGGGTCTGGCATCGGGAGGAGGAGCCCCCAGAGCATTTGGCTTTTGAGGCCAGAATGGCTTGATAACAGGAACTCCACAGGACTGGGGGGTACAGAAACTCCACTCTTGGAGGGCACACACAAGGTCTTGTGCACACTGGGACCCAGGGCAAAAGCAATTACTTCAAAGGAGCCTGGGCCAGACCTACATGCTGGTCTTGGGGAGTCTTCTGGAGAGGCAGGGGTGGCTTTGGCTCACTGTGGGGACAAGGACACTGGTGGCAGAGGTACCAGAGTGTACTCATTGGAGTGAGTGCTCCTGGAGGCTGTCATTTTGAAACCAAGGTCTGGCCCCACCCAACAGCCTATAGGCTCCAGTGCTGAGATGCCTCAGGCCAAACAACCAGCAGGGCGGGAACACAGTCCCACCCATCAGCAGACAGGCTGCCTAAAGTCAGCCTGAGCCCATGGCGGCCTCCAAACACACCCCTTGACACGTCCCTGCTCGCCAGAGGGACAAGACACAGCTCCATCCACCAGTGCACAGGCACTACTCCCTCCCACCAGGAAGCCTGCACAAGCCTCTTAGGCCAGCTTCACCCACCAGGGGGCAGACACCAGAAGCAAGAGGAACTACAATGCTGCAGCCTACAGAACAAAGATCACAAACACAGAAAGTTAGACAAAATGAGATGGCAGAGGAATATGTTCCAGATGAAGGAACAAGATAAAACCCCAAGAGAGAACTAAGTGAAGTAGAGATAGGTAATATACCTGAAAAAAGAATTCAGAATAATGATAGTAAAGACAATCCAAGATCTCGGAAAAGGAATGGAGGCACAGACCAAGAAGATACAAGAAATGTTTAACAAAGAGCTAGAAGATTTAAAGAACAAACAGAATTGAACAACACAATAACGGAAATTAGAAATACACTAGAAGGAATCAAGAGCAGAATAAATGAGGCAGAAGAATGGGTAAGTGATCTGGAAGGCAGAATGGTCGAAATCACTGCCACAGAACAGAATAAAGAAAAAAGAATGAAGGGACTTCCCTGGTGGTCCAGTGGTTAAGAATCCGTCTTGCAATGCAGGGGACGTTGGTTCGATCCCTGGTGGGGGAACTAAGATCCCACGTGCCATGGGGCAACTAAGCCCATGCACCACAACTACTGAGCCCACGCACCACAACTAGAGAGATGGCGTGCTCTGGAGCCTGTGTGCCACAACTAGAGAGAAGCGTGCACACCGCAATGAAGGGATCATGGCACTGCAACGAAAGATCCCACATGCCGCAACTAAAGCCTGATGCAGCCAAAAGAAACCATAAAATATTTAAATAAAAACCATACTTTAAGAAAAAAGAATGAAAAGAAACGAAGACAGTCTAAGAGACCTCTGGGACAACATTAAATGCACCAACAATCGCATTACAGAGGTCCCAGAAGAAGAGAGAGAGAAAGGGCCTGAGAAAATATTTGAAGAGGTAATACCTGAAAACTTCCCTAACATGGGAAAGGAAAGAGTCACCCAAGTCCAGGAAGTGCAGAGTCCCATACAGGATAAACCCAAGGAGAAGCACACCAAGACACATATTAATCAAATTGACAAAAATGAAAGAAAATAAGAAATATTAAAAGCAACAAAGGAAAAGCAACAAATAACATACAAGGGAATACCCATAAGGTTATCAACTGATTTTTCAGCAAAAACTCTGCATGCCAGAAGGGAGTGGTACAATATATTTAAAGTGATAGAAGAGAAAAACCTACAACCAAGAATACTCTACCTAACAAGGCTCTCATTCAAATTTGACAGAGAAATCAAAGCTTTAGAGACAAGCAAAGGCTAAGAGAATTCAGCACCACCAAATCAGCTTTACAACACATGCTAAAGGAACTTCTCTAGGCAGAAAAGAAAAGGCCACTACTAGAAACAAGAAAATTACGAATTGAAAAGCTCACCAGTAAAGGCAAACATACAGTAAAGGTAGGAAGTCAGTCACACACAAATATGATATCAAAACCAGCAATCATGAGATGAGGAGAATACAAATGCAGGATATTGGAAATGCATTTGAAATTAAAAGACCAGCAACTTAGAACAATCTTGTTTATATATAGACTGCTATATGAAAACCTCATGGTAGGAGAGAGGAGAAGATGGTGGAAGAGTAAGACGTGGAGATCACCTTCCTCCCCACAAATACGTCAGAAATACATCTACATGTGGAACAACCCTTACAGAACACCCACTGAACGCTGGCAGAAGACGTCAGACCTCCCAAAAGGCAAGAAACTCCCCACGTACTTGGGTAGGGCAAAAGAAAAAAGAAGTAACAGAGACACAAGAATAGGGACGGGACCTGCACCAGTGGGAGGGAGCCGTGAAGGAGGAAAGGTTTCCACACACTAGGAAGCCCCTTCGCTGGCGGAGACTGCGGGTGGCGGAGGGGGGAAGCTTCGGAGCCACGGAGGAGAGCACAGCCACAGGGGTGCAGAAGGCAAAGCGGAGAGATTCCCGCACAGAGGATCGGTGCCGACCAGCACTCACCAGCCCGCGAGGCTTCTCTGCTCACCCGCCGGGGCGGGTGGGGGCTGGGAGCTGAGGCTCGGGCTTCGGTTGGATTCCAGGGAGAGGACTGCGGTTGGCTGCGTTAACACAGCCTGAAGGGGCTAGTGCGCCACAGCTAACCGGGAGGGAGTCTGGGAAAAAGTCTGGAGCTGCGAAAGAGGCAAGAGACTTTTTCTTGCCTCTTTGTTTCCTGGTGCGCAAGGAGAGGGGATTCAGAGCGCCGCCTAAATGAGCTCCAGAGACGGGCGCGAGCCGCAGCTATCAGCGCGGACCCCAGAGACGGACATGAGATGCTAAGGCTGCTGCTGCCGCCACCAAGAATCCTGTGTGTGAGCACAGGTCACTCTCCATACCTCTCCTCCCGGGAGCCGGTGCAGCCCGCCACTGCCAGGGTCCCGTGATCCAGGGACAACTTCCCCGGGAGAACGCACGGCGCGCCTGAGGCTGTTACAACGCCACGCCGGCCTCTGCAGCCGCAGGCTCGCCCCGCATCCGTACCCCTCCCTCCCCTCGGCGTGAGTGAGCCAGAGCCCCTGAATCAGCTGCTCCTTTAACCCCGTCCTGTGTGAGCGAAGAACAGATGCCCTCAGGAGACCTACACGCAGAGGCGGGTCCAAATCCAAAGCTGAACCCTGGGAGCTATGTGAACAAAGAAGAGAAAGGGAAATCTCTCCCAGCAGCCTCAGAAGCAGCGAATTAAAACTCCACAAACAACTTGATGTACCTGCATCTGTGGAATACCTGAACAGACAACGAATCATCCCAAATTGAGGAGGTGGACTTTGGGAGCAAGATATATTATTTTTTTCACTTTTCCTCTTTTTGTGAGTGTGTATGTGTATGCTTCTGTGTGAGATTTTGTCTGTAAAGCTTTGCTTTCACGATTTGTCCTAGGGTTCTGTCCATTCCTTTTTTTGTTGTTGTTGTTGTTTTTTTTACTTAAAAAATATTTTTTTCTTAATAATTACTTTTTATTTTTTATTTTAATAACTTTATTTTATTTTATCTTACTTTATTTTATTTTATCCTCTTTCTTTCTTTCTATTTTTTCTCCCTTTTATTCTGAGCCATGTGGATGAAAGGCTCTTGGTGCTCCAGCCAGGCATCAAGGCTGTGCCTCTGAGGTGGGAGAGCCAAGTTCAGGACACTGGTCCACAAGAGACCTCACAGCTCCACGTAATACCAAACGGCAAAAATCTCCCAGAGATCTCCATCTCAACACCAAGACCCAGCTCCCCTCAACGACCAGCAAGCTATAGTGCTGGACACCCTATGCCAAACAACTAGCAAGACAGGAACACAGCCCCATCTATTAGCAAAGAGGCTGCCTAAAATCATAATAAGGCCACAGACACCCCAAAACACACCACCAGACGTGGACGTGCCCACCAGAAAGACAAGATCCAGCCTCATCCACCAGAACACAGGCACTAGTCCCCTCCACCAGGAAGCCTACACAACCCACTGAGCCACCCTTAGCCACTGGGGACAGATACCAAAAACAACAGGAACTACGAACCTGCAGCCTGCGAAAAGGAGTCCCCAAACACAGTAAGATAAGCCAAATGAGAAGACAGAAAAACACACAGCAGATGAAGGAGCAAGGTAAAAACACACCAGACCTAACAAATGAAGAGGATATAGGCAGTCTACCTGAAAAAGAATTCAGAATAATGATAGTAAAGATGATCCAAAATCTTGGAAATAGAATAGACAAAATGCAAGAAACATTTAACAAGGACGTAGAAGAACTAAAGAGGAACCAAGCAATGATGAACAACACAATAAATGAAATTTAAAATACTCTAGATGGGATCAATAGCAGAATAACTGAGGCAGAAGAGCGGATAAGTGACCTGGAAGATAAAATAGTGGAAATAACTACTGCAGAGCAGAATAAAGAAAAAAGAATGAAAAGAACTGAGGACAGTCTCAGAGACCTCTGGGACAACATTAAATGCACAAACATTCGAATTATAGGGGTCCCAGAAGAAGAAGAGATAAAGAAAGGGACTGAGAAAATATTTGAAGAGATTATAGTTGAAAACTTCCCTAATATGGGAAAGGAAATAGTTAATCAAGTCCTGGAAGCACAGAGTCCCATACAGGATAAATCCAAGGAGAAACACGCCAAGACACATATTAATCAAACTATCAAAAATTAAATATAAAGAAAACATATTATAAGCAGCAAGGGAAAAACAACAAATAACACACAAGGGAATCCCCATAAGGTTAACAGCTGATCTTTCAGCAGAAACTCTGCAAGCCAGAAGGGAGAGGCAGGACATATTTAAAGTGATGAAGGAGAAAAACCTACAACCAAGATTACTCTACCCAGCAAGGATCATTCAGATTTGATGGAGAAATTAAAACCTTTACAGACAAGCAAAAGCTGAGAGAGTTCAGCACCACCAAACCAGCTTTACAACAAATGCTAAAGGAACTTCTCTAGGCAAGAAACACAAGAGAAGGAAAACGCCTACAATAACAAACCCAAAACATTTAAGAAAATGGGAATAGGAACATACATATCGATAACTACCTTAAATGTAAATGGACTAAATGCTCCCACCAAAAGACAGACTGGCTGAATGGATACAAAAACAATACCTGTACATATGCTGTCTACAAGAGACCCACTTCAGACCTAGGGACACATACAGACTGAAAGTGAGGGGATGGAAAAAGATATTCCATGCAAATGGAAATCAAAAGAAAGCTGGAGTAGCAATTCTCATATCAGACAAAATAGACTTTAAAATAAAGACTATTACAAGAGACAAAGAAGGACACTATATAATGATCAACGGATCGATCCAAGAAGAAGATATAACAATTGTAAATATTTATGCACCCAACATAGGAGCACCTCAATACATAAGGCAAATACTAACAGCCATAAAAGGGGAAACTGACAGTAACACAATCATAGTAGGGGACTTTAACACCCCACTTTCACCAATGGACAGATCATCCAAAATGAAAATAAATAAGGAAACACAAGCTTTAAATGATACATTAAACAAGATGGACTTAATTGATATTTATAGGACATTCCACCCAAAAACAACAGAATACACATTTTTCTCAAGTGCTCATGGAACATTCTCCAGGAGAGATCATATCTTGGGTCACAAATCAAGCCTTGGTAACTTTAAGAAAACTGAAATCGTATCAAGTATCTTTTCCGACCACAAAGCTATGAGACTAGATATCAATTACAGGAAAAGATCTGTAAAAAATACAAACACATGGAGGCTAAACAATACACTACTTAATAACGAAGTGATCACTGAAGAAATCAAAGGGGAAATCAAAAAATACCTAGAAACAAATGACAATGGAGACACGACAACCCAAAACCAATGGGATACAGCAAAAGCAGCTCTAAGAGGGAAGTTTATAGCAATACAATCCTACCTCAAGAAACAGGAAACGTCTCAAATAAACAACCAAACCTTGCACCTAAAGTAATTACAGAAAGAAGAACAAAAAAACCCCAAAGTTAGCAGAAGGAAAGAAATCATAAAGATCAGATCAGAAATAAATGAAAAAGAAATGAAGGAAACAATACCAAAGATCAATAGAACTAAAAGCTGGTTCTTTGAGAAGATAAACAAAATTGATAAACCATTAGCCAGACTCATCAAGAAAAAAAGGGAGAAGACTCAAATCAATAGAATTAGAAATGAAAAAGGAGAAGTAACAAATGACACTGCAGAAATACAAACAATCATGAGAGATTACTACAAGCAACTCTATGCCAATAAAATGGACAACCTGGAAGAAATGGGCAAATCCTTACACAAGCACAACCTGCTGATACTGAACCAGGAAGAAATAGAAAATATGAACAGACAAATCACAAGCACTGAAATTGAAACTGTGATTAAAAATCTTCCAACAAACAAAAGCCCAGGACCAGATGGCTTCACAGGTGAATTCTATCAAACATTTAGAGAAGAGCTAACACCTATCCTTCTCAAATTCTTCCAAAATATTGCAGAGGGAGGAAAACTCCCCAACTCATTCTACGAGGCCACCATCACCCTGATACCAAAACCAGACAAAGATGTCACAAAGAAAGAAAACTACAGGCCAATATCACTGATGAACATAGATGCAAAAATCCTCAACAAAATACTAGCAAAGAGAATCCAACAGCACATTAAAAGGATCATACACCATGGTGAAGTGGGGTTTATTCCAGGAATGCAAGGATTCTTCAATATACACAAATCAATCAACGTGATACACCATATTAACAAATTGAAGGAGAAAAACCATATGATCATCTCAATAGATGCAGAGAAAGCTTTTGACAAAATTCAACACCCATTTATGATAAAAGCCCTGCAGAAAACAGGCATAGAGGGAACTTTCCTCAACTTAATAAAGGCCATATTTGACAAACCCACAGCAAACATCGTCCTCAATGGTGAAAAACTGAAACCATTTCCACTAAGATCAGGAACAAGACAAGGGTACCCAGTCTCACCACTATTATTCAATATAGTTTTGGAAGTTTTAGCCACAGCAATCAGAGAAGAAAAAGAAATAAAAGGAATCCAAATCAGAAAAGAAGAAGTAAAGCTGTCACAGTTTGCAGATGACATGATACTATACATAGAGAATCCTAAAGATGCTACCAGAAAACTACTAGAGCTAATCAATGAATTTGGTAAAGTAGCAGGATACAAAATTAATGCACAGAAATCTCTTGCATTCCTATACACTAATGATGAAAAATCTGAAAGTGAAGTTAAGAAAACAATCCCATTTACCATTGCAACAAAAAGAATAAAATATCTAGGAATAAACCTACCTAAGGAGACAAAAGACCTGTATGCAGAAAATTATAGGACACTGATGAAAGAAATTAAAGATGATACAAATAGATGGAGAGATATACCATGTTCTTGGATTGGAAGAATCAACATTGTGAAAATGACTCTACTACCCAAAGCAATCTACAGATTCAATGCAATCCCTACCAAACTACCACTGGCATTTTTCACAGAACTAGAACAAAAAAATGTCACCATTTGTATGGAAACACAAAAGACCCCGAATAGCCAAAGCAATCTTGAGAACAAAAAATGGAGCTGGAGGAATCAGGCTCCCTGACTTCAGACTATATTACAAAGCTACAGTAATCAAGACAGTATGGTACTGGCACAAAAACAGAAACATAGATCAATGGAACAGGATAGAAAGCCCAGAGATAAACCCACACACATATGGTCACCTTATCTTTGATAAAGGAGGCAAGCATATACAGTGGAGAAAAGACAGCCTCTTCAATAAGTGGTGCTGGGAAAACTGGACAGGTACATTTAAAAGTATGAAATTAGAACACTCCCTAACACCATACACAAAAATAAACTCAAAATGGATTAAAGACCTAAGTGTAAGACCAGACACTATCAAACTCTTAGAGGAAAACATAGGCAGAACACTCTATGACACAAATCACAGCAAGATCCTTTTTGACCCAGCTCCTAGAGAAATGGAAATAAAAACACAAATAAACAAATAGGACCTAATGACACTTCAAAGCTTTTGCACAGCAAAGGAAACCATAAACAAGACGAAAAGACAACCCTCAGAATGGGAGAAAATATTTGCAAATGAAGCAACTGACAAAGGATTAATCTCCAAGATTTACAAGCAGCTCATGCAGCTCAATAACAAAGAAACAAACAACCCAATCCAAAAATGGGCAGAAGATCTAAATAGACATTTCTCCAAAGAAGATATACAGATGGCCAACAGACACATGAAAGAATGCTCAACATCATTAATCATTAGAGAAATGCAAATCAAAACTACAATGAGATATCATCTCACACTGGTCAGAATGGCCATCATCAAAAAATCTAGAAACAATAAATGCTGGAGAGGGTGTGGAGAAAAGGGAACACTCTTGCACTGTTGTTTGGAATGTAAATTGATACAGCCACTATAGAGAACAGTATGGAGGTTCCTTAAAAAACTAAAAATAGAACTACCATACGACCCAGCAATCCTACTACTGGGCATATACCCTAAGAAAACCATAATTCAAAAAGGGTCATAGGGCTTCCCTGGTGGCGCAGTGGTTGCGAGTCTGCCTGCCAATGCAGGAGACGCAGGTTCGAGCCGTGGTCTGGGAGGATCCCACGTGACGCAGAGCGACTGGGCCCATGAGCCACAGTTGCTGAGCCTGCGCGTCTGGAGCCTGTGCTCCGCAACAAGAGAGGCCGCGATAGTGAGAGGCCCGCGCACCGCGATGAAGAGCGGCCCCCACTTGCCACAGCTAGAGGGAGCCCTCGCACAGAAACGAAGACCCAACACAGCCATAAATAAATAAATAAATAAATTCAAAAGTTAAAAAAAAAAAAAAAAGGGTCATGTACTGGGTTTCCCTGGTGGCGCAGTGGTTGGGAATCCGCCTGCCAATGCAGGGGACATGGGTTCGAGCCCTGGTCTGGGAAGATCCCACATGCCGCGGAGCAACTAGGCCCGTGAGCCACAATTACTGAGCCTGCGCGTCTGGAGCCTGTGCTCCGCAACAAGAGAGGCCGCGATAGTGAGAGGCCCGTGCACCGCGATGAAGAGCGGCCCCCGCTTGCCGCAACTAGAGAAAGCCCTCGCACAGAAACGAAGACCCAACACAGCCATAAAAATAAAATAAAAATAAATAAATTTAAAAAAAAAAAAGAGTCATGTACCAGAATGTTCATTGCAGCTCTATTTACAATAGCCAGGACATGGAAGCAACCTAAGTGTCCATCATCGGATGAATGGATAAAGAAGATGTGGCACATATATACAATGGAATATTACTCAGCCATAAAAAGAAATGAAATGGAGGTATTTGTAGTGAGGTGGATGGAGTTAGAGTCTGTCATACAGAGTGAAGTAAGTCAGAAAGAGAAAAACAAATACAGTATGCTAACACATATGTATGGAATCTAAGGGGGGAAAAAAGGTCATGAAGAACCTAGGGTCAAGACGGGAATAAAGACACAGACCTACTAGAGAATGGACTTGAGGATATGGGGAGGGGGAAGGGTAAGATGTGACAAAGTGAGAGAGTGGCATGGACATATATACACTACCAAATGTAAAATAGATAGCTAGTGGGAAGCAACTGCATAGCACAGGGAGATCAGCTCTGTGCTTTGTGACCACCTAGAGGGGTGGGATAGGGAGGGTGGGAGGGAGGGAGATGCAAGAGGGAAGAGATATGGGAACGTATGTATATGTGTAACTGATTCACTTTGTTATAAAGCAGAAACTAACAACAGCAACAAAAAAAAACCTCATGGTAATCGCAAACCAAAAATCGATAATAGATACACATACAAAAAAGAAAAAGGAATTCAAACACAACACTAAAGATAGTCATCAAATCACAAGAGAAGAGAACAAAAGAGGAAGGGAGGAAAAATGACTTACAAACACAAATCCAAAACAATTAAGAAAACGGCAATAAGAATATACGTATCGGTAATTACCTTAAATATAAATGGATTAAATGCTCCAACCAAAAGACATAGACTGGCTGAATGGATACAAAAATAAGACCCGTATGTATGCTGTCTATAAGAGACCCACTTCAGACCTAGGGACACATACAGACTGAAAGTGAGGGGATGGGAAAAGATATTCCATGCAAATGGAAATCAAAAGAAAGCTGGAGTAGCAATGCTCATATCAGACAAAATAGACTAAAATAAAGACTGTTACAAGAGACAAAGAAGGACACTACATAGGGCTTCCCTGGTGGCGCAGTGGTGGAGAATCTGCCTGCCAATGCAGGGGACACGGGTTCAAGCCCTGGTCTGGGAAGATCCCACATGCCGCGGAGCAACTGGGCCCGTGAGCCACAACTACTGAGCCTGCGTGTCTGGAGCCTGTGCTCCGCAACAGGAGAGGCCGCGATAGTGAGAGGCCCGCGCACCGCGATGAAGAGTGGCCCCCACTTGCCGCTACTAGAGAAAGCCCTCGCGCAGAAACGAAGACCCAACACAGCCAAAAATAATAAATAAATAAATAAAATAAAATAAAAAAATAAAATGATTAATGGCTGTGTATTTAAAAAAAAAAAAAAGAAGGACACTACATAAGGATCACGGCATCAATCCAAGAAGAAGATATAACAATTGTAAATATACAGGAGCACCCTATATAGGAGCACCTCAATATATAATGCAAATGCTAACAACCATAAAAGGAGAAGTCAATGGTAACACAGTAATAGTGGGGGACTTTAACACTCCACTTACATCACGGGACAGAACATCCAGACAGAAAATCAATAAGGAAACACAGGCCTTAAATGACACATTAGACCAGATGAACTTAATTGATATTTATAAAGCATTCCATCCAAAAACAGCAGAATACCCATTCTTTTCAAGTGCACATGGAACATTCTCCAGGAGAGATCACATACTGGGCCATAATGCAAGCCACAGTAAGTTTAAGAAAACTGAAATCATATCAAGCATCTATTCCGACCACAATGCTATAAGATTAGAAATCAACTACAAGAAAAGAAAATGTAAAAAGCACAACCACATGGAGGCTAAACAATATGCTACTAACCAACCAATGGATTACTAAAGAAATCAAAGAGGAAATTTAAAAAATACCTATAGATAGGGCTTCCCTGGTGGCACAGTGGTTAAGAATCCGTCTGCCAATGCAGGGGACATGGGTTCGAGCCCTGGTCTGGGAAGATCCCACATGCCATGGAGCAACAAAGCCCATGCGCCACAACTACTGAGCCTACGTTCTACAGCCCACGAGCCACAACTACTGAGCCCACGTGCCATAAATACTGAAGCCCACGCACCTAGTGCCTGTGCTCTGCAACAAGAGAAGCCACTGCAATGAGAAGCCTGCGCACTGCAATGAAGAGTAGCCCCTGCTCGCTGCAACTAGAGAAAGCCATGCACAGCAATGAAGAATCAAAGCGGCCAAAAATAAATAAATTAAATAAATAAATTTTTAAAAATACTTACAGACAAATGAAAATGAAAACAGGAAAATCCAAAACCTATGGGACACAGCAAAAGCAGTTCTAAGAGGGAAGTTTATAGCAACATAATCTTACCTCAGGAAATAAGAAAAATCACAAATAAACAACCTAATCTTACACCTAAAGCAACTAGAGAAAGAAAAACAAACAGAACCCAAAGTTAGTAGAAGGAAGGAAAACAAAGATCAGAGCAGAAATAAATGAAATAGAAACGAAGAAAACAATAGAAAAGATCAATGAATCTAAAAGCTGGTTCTTTGAAAAGATAAGCAAAATTGATAATCCTTTAGTCAGACTCATCAAGAAAAAAGGGAGAGGGCTCAAACCAATAAAATTAGAAATGAAAAAGAAGTTACAACTGACACCAAGAAATACAAAGGATCATAAGAGACTACTACAAACAACTATATGCCAATAAAATGGACAACCTAGAGGAAGTGGACAAATTCTTAGAATGGTACAACCTCCCAAGAGTAAACCAGGAAGAAAAAGAAAATATGACCAGACCAATCACAAGTACTGAAATTGAAACTGTGATTTAAAAATTCCCAACAAACAAAAATCCAGGACCAAAAGGCTTCACAGGCAAATTCTTTCAAACATTCAGAGAAGAGTTAACACCCATCCTTCTTAAATTATTTCAAAAAATTGCAAAGGAAGAACACTCCCAAACTCATTCTATGAGGTTACCATCACCCTGATACCAAAACCAGACAAAGATACCACACACACAAAAAAGAAAATTAGAGGTCAATATCACTGATGAACATTAGACTCAAAAATCCTCAACAAAATACTAGCAATTGAATCCAACAATACATTAAAAGGATCATACACCACGATCAAGTGGGATTTATCCCAGCAATGCAAGGATTTTTCAATAGCCACAAGTCAATCAGTGTGATACACCACATTAACAAATTGAAGATTAAAAACCATATGATCATCTCAGAGATGCAGAAAAAGCTTCTGACAAAATTCAACACCCATTTATAATAAAAACTCTCCAGAAAGTGGGCATGGAGGGAACCTACCTCAACATAATAAAGGCCATATATGACAAACCCACAGCTAACATCATATTCAACAGTGAAAAGGTGAAATCATTTCCTCTAAGATCAGGAACAAGACAAGAATGTCCACTCTTGCCACTTTTATTCAACATAGTTTTGGAAGTCCTAGCCATGGCAATCAGAGAAGAAAAGAAATAAAAGGAATTCAAATTGGAAAAGAAGAAGTAAAACTGTCTTTGTTTGCAGATGACTTGACACTATACATAGAAAATCCTAAAGATGCTACCAGAAAACTACTAGAGCTCATCAATGAATTCAGTAAAGTTACAGGATACAAAATTAATACACAGATATCTCTTGCATTTCTATACACTAACAATGAAAGATCAGAAAGAGAAATTAAGAAAACAACCCCATTTACCATCACATCAAAAAGAATAAAATACCTAGGAATAAACCTACCTAAGGAGGCAAAAGACTGTACTCCAAAATCTATAAGATGCTGATGAAAGAATTCAAAGATGACACAGATGGAAAGATATACCATGCTCTTGGACTGGAAGAATCAATATAGTCAAAATGACTATACTACCCAAGGCAATCTACAGATTCAATGCAACCCCTATCAAATTACCAATGTCATTTTTCACAGAACTAGAACAAAAAATCTATTTTTGTATACCTTTTTCTAAAATTAATTTTTATTGGGGTATAGTTGCTTTACAATGTTGTGTTAGTTTCTACTGTACAGCAAAGTGAATCAGCTATTTGTATACATATATCCTCTCTTTTTTGGATTTCCTTCCCATTTAGGTCACCACAGAGCACTGAGTTCCCTGAGCTATACAGTAGGTTCTCATTAGTTATCTACTTTATACATAGTATCAATAGTGTATATATGTCAATCCCCATCTCCCAATTTCTCCCACCCCCCTCTTTCCTCCCTTGGTGTCCATATGTTTGTTCTCTATGTCTGTGTCTCTTTCTGCTTTGCAAATAAGATCTATACCTTAGATGATTTTTTAAGAACAAAAAATCTTAAAATATGTCTGAAAACACAAAAGACCCCAAATAGCCAAAGCAATCTTGAGAAAGAAAAACAGAGCTGGAGGAATCAGGCTCCCTGACTTCAGACTATATTATAAAGCTACAGTCATCAAAACAGTATGGTACTGGCACAAAGACTTATAGATTAATGGAACAGGTTAGAAAGCCCAGAAAAAACCCCACGCACCTATGGTTAATTAATCTACGACAAAGGAGACAAAAATATACAATGGAGAAAAGACAGTCTCTTCAGTGAGTGATGCTGGGAAAACTCAACAGCAACATGTAAATAAAAGAATGAAATTAGAACATTCCCTAACACCATACACAAAAATAAACTCAAAATGGATTAAAGATCTAAATGTAAGACCAGATACTATAAAACTCTTAGAGGAAAACAAAGACAGAACACCCTTTGACATAAATCGCAGCAACATCTTTTTGGATCCACCTCCTAGAGTAATGAAAATAAAAAATAAACAAATGGGACCTAATTAAACTTAAAAGCTTTTGCACACAAAGGAAACCATAAACAAAACTAAAAGACAACCCACAGAGTGGGAGAAAATATCTACAAACAATGCGACTGAATAGGGATTAATCTCCAAAATATACAAGCAGCTCATGCAGCTCAGTATCAAAAAACAAACAACCCAATCAAAAATTGGGCAGAAGATCTATATAGACATTTCTCCAAAGAAGACATCAGATGGCCAAAAAGCATATGAAAAGATGTTCAACATCACTAATTATGAGAGAAATGCAAATCAAATCTACAATGAGGTATCACCTCACATCAATCAGAATGGACATCATCAAAAAGTCTACAAACAATAAATGCTAGAGAGGGTTTGGAGAAAAAGGAACTCTCCTACACTGTTGGTGGGAATGTAAATTGGTACAGTCACTATGGAGAACAGTATGGAGGTTCCTTAAGAAACTAAAAATAGAGCTACCATATGATCCAGCAATCCCACTCTTGGGCATATTTCTGAAGAAAACCATAATTTGAAAAGATACATGCACCCCAGTGTTCCCAGCAGCACTATTTACAATAGCCAAGACATGGAAGTAACCTAAATGTCCACCAACAGATGAACGGATAAAGAAGATATGGCTATATATATAATGGAATATTATTACTCAGCCATAAAAAGGAACAAAATTGGGTCATTTGTAGAGAAGTGGATGAATCTAGAGACTGTCATACAGAGTGAAGTAAGTCAGAAAGAGAAAAACAAATGTCATATATTAACGCATATATGTGGAACCTAGAAAAATGGTACAGATGAACCGGTTTGCAGGGCAGAAATTGAGACACAGATGTAGAGAACAAACGTATGGACACCAAGTGGGGATAGTGGCGGGGGGGTGGGTGGTGGTGTGATGAATTGGGAGATTGGGATTGACATATATACACTAATATGTATAAAATGGATAACTAATAAGAACCTGCTGTATAAAAAATAAATAAAATAAAAAGAATAGATACATGTATTGATATAATTAAATCACTTTACTGAACACCTGAAACCAACACAACATTGTAAATCAACTGTACTCCAATATAAAATTTAAAAAAAAATTTAATTAGGGGATATCTACCCTTTTCTTTGAATTATTCAAAAATTAAAATAGACTGACGGATGGGTAAGAGATAGATGGCATGGACAGATTAGCAGTAAAACAAGAGTAAAATGTTAGTGGTAGAATCTAGGTAGTGGGTCTATGTGTTTTCATTGTAAAATCTTTTTGTTGTATGTTTGAAATTTTTTGAAATAAGTTGTTGCGAGGAAAAACTCAGTGAGGGCAAAGGTCCTCTATTACTAAAAAAGAAATTAAAAATGGATATTGGAGACATTTAACAGCATGCCTCAGTGGCTAATGTTTACTTGCTGACTGAGGTGGTCTATTCCCTTCCATCCCACCTTCCTTTAAGTTAAAGGAGTGACTCTCTAAGGATGAAGTTTAACTCCCATCCTTAGAGAGTCACTCCTTTAACTTAAATTTGACCCTTGTTGAAATAGCTTGACTGTTCCTTTTTGCCTCCTTTGGCTTTGTTTACTGCATGCTCCCTACCCCTAAAGCTCAGTGTTATTCTGTTCTCTCCTAAGTGATGGATTTCATTCCATGACACTCATTACCAACATACAGTTGGCTCCCAAACCCAGTGCTGACCTCTGTCTTAAAGCTCCATCCACACATAGGCAGCTGATTTACACCTAGGTGCTAGGATTATACTGCTGCCACCTGAAAGCAAGATTTTTCAAAACCAAAACTATCTTCCTTCCTAAACCCATTTCACTTCCTGTCTCTATTTCTGTTATTAGCATTACCATTCTTCCCAGGACACAGACTTACCTCATTCACTCATTCATTCATTTATTCAGCAAATAGTTTTTAAGGTTGACTTTGAAATGTTTTTGCTAGGTATTGAACAAGACAGACATGATCACTGCTTTTATAAGGCTTGTAGTGTATTACCATCTAGTTAATTGTTTCTTCTCTCTTCTTCCCCTTTTTAATGAATAGATGAGTAATACTCATTTTATCTTGATGACTTCTAGGCCGACTCCCTTCCCCCAGCAACACCCTAAACTGTGCCAGGGTTCCAGAGGGCTTAGACAGTGCAAAGGCCATAGAGGGAGGGGAGAACACCATCAATTAATTGTCACCCAAGTGACCACTGGAACTGCATGCATCACTCCTATTTGCCAGGCCCCTTCAGACCCAGTGGCTTGATGCTTCCCTGCCCTGCTTAGGGCACTCACTTCTTTCTTTTTATTATTATTTTTTAAACATCTTTATTGGAGTATAATTGCTTTACAATGGTATGTTAGTTTCTGCTTTATAACAAATTGAATCAGTTATACATATACATACGTCCCCATATCTCTTCCCTCTTGCGTCTCCCTCCCTCCCACCCTCCCTATACACTCAATTCTTTTCTGAGACAGCCTCTGTTCCCAGTTGATACATCCCAGTTTACTTGGGCCAGTTCTGGTTTATGCTTATTGCCCTAATGTCATTATCAACAGTGCCCCCTTCACTGTCAAATGTCCTAATTGGATCAATAAACTAGAAGAGGGTGGTTACTCTCTCCTAACAGACACAGCAATTTCTAATCTGAGCACTTACTACTTCTTAGCACAAGCCAGCAGAACCATTCTGTTTCCAGAATCTCCTTCTAATCCGAGGGGTTAGGAAGTAGGACTCCTCCTCTGCTTCTAAGGATGACTGTCTGTTCTAGGGCATTTTCTTTTTCTAAGAGTCTGGACTTTTTGACATAAAAGCCAAAAAGAGCTGCAGCCTCCTCCTAGTTCCCCCATTAGGCCACATGCCCTGCCTTGGAATGGGGTGGGGGGGGGCAGGGGGAAGAACATAAAGAAAGGGAAAAAACCTGACTTATGATCTCAAAATATTATCCAAGAGTTAGAACCCAGTTTTTTGTATATGTGCTTTATCTCCTTTAATGACTAAAAGTTCTTTGGGGACAAATATCTGTCATTTCTTTCCTTACCAGTATCCCCTCCTCCCCTTTCCCATATAGTAATCAAGGCCTTGTAAGTTTTTGAAGTTACAACAAAAAATAAAGAATTTTTACAGTGAAGACATATATGCTCCCTACCTGGATTCTCCTACTAACATTTTACTATTCTTGTTTTATCACTAATCTACCCATTCCATCTCTCCATCTACCTATCTTTCAGGGTAGGCTCATTAAATGCTCGCTGAAGATTAAATGCTATTAACTATTTGCACCTTAGTATGAATGAGTTGCAGTTCTGTTTCCAAGTACAGATCTAGACAGCGGGGAGGAAAGCAGTTAGGTACGGAAGAGATTAGAAAGATCTAGCGGGGAAATGTAGACGACTCGGTGGGGCAAAAACAAACTCCACTCGGTTCTCACTTGTCCAGCTGAATGTGGCCTCACCTCTTCGTTTCACCCAGAATATCATTCTGCACAAAGATACTAGAACTTAGTTTTCCCGTTTTTATTCACCCGCTGCCTCTCTGCACCATAAACCACCTGCCCCAGAAGTCAGGCAGGCAGGCAACTGGCCCAACTCCCGCTAAACCGCGAATCCAAAACATGAAGGAGACTTTTAGGGTGCCCTACTCTCAACTGCCTGAAGAGCAGAAATGTGAAAATAAAAGCAAAGATCCTTCATCCTAAGAAAAACTCTCCTGGGTCCTGAATCAAATGCCCCCCAATCTCTGAGGGGTCGACTCTCCCCGGTAAATCAATTCCTCATTTCAAAGTACCTCATTTCAAAATATTTCTCATCTATTTACAGCACTATGACTTAAAGCATAGGTTTTGTAGTCAGACAGCCTATATTCAAACCCAGATTCACTATGTGACCTTGTGCAAGCTACTCCATTACCCGATGCCTTAGTTTGATTATTTGTAAAATGGGGTCAATACCTCATACGATTATGCTGAGGATCAGACGACTTCATATATATAAAGTATATATACACACACTTTACATATATATCATACATACGTACATTATATATCTCATAGGCACTTAGTCAATGAACGCTCTCATTCTATTAATATTTCCCAGCAGTTATTCTAGGTGGGAGTGATAGAGCAGTGAGCAAAACAGACACAGTTGGCCCCTGCCCTCCTCCAGGTGCTTACAGCCTTCCAAAATCATCATCATCATCATTAAATAAATAATTGTAGCAACACTGACTTAAACTCCTCTGCGCTCTGACTGCCCTCTGTAAATAGGTCTAGAACGTCTACATTAGCACCCAGCACTCCTGGTGCGATTCTCTTCCCACAGCCCATCTCTTCCCAGGCCCGCGGGCCCCTGGGCACCGAGACCCCGCGTTCCCTACCTTTGCGTCCCCGCCCCTAGAGCAGTGCCAGCACTGGGCCGCCCGCAGGCCCTCGGAACTGCCCCCCCGTGACCGCAGGAGGGACGCTGGGGCGGCGGCACTGACACGGGAAGGAGGCGGCCCCCCCTCCCCTCCCCTCCGCGGGCTTCAGTCTCCCGGTGGCGTCCCCTCCACCGTCAGTAGCCAATCGTCCGCTCCCGCTCTGACCCCTTCCCCTCTCCCCTCGGCCTGCTCTCAGGCATCCAAAAGATGAAAAGCCGCTAATCAAGGTCTCCAGCATCGTTTTCCTCTTTAACTTGCCCGCATTTCCTCCCGGCGGCTGTGGTCAAGGTCGCCAGCGCCGTCTCCGTCTAACCCCCTCTGTGACTCCCCCAGCCACGCTGGGCACCTCCCCCCAGGCGTGGGCATTATCTCAAAGGGGAAACAGCCGTGGTTAATCACGTTTGATTTTAACAAGGAAAGTCTGCTGTGCGGCTCTCCTTGCAGGAGGAGAGCAGAGGGAGGAAACAGCACGCCGGCGTGAGAGGGGCGCTGGGCGCTGGGAGGATGCAGCCTGGGTGGGGCTAAGGGCGGAAGCAGCTGCGACTTTCTGCGTCTGCGCCGCCTCCGCACCGAACCCACAGACTCCGCTGGCAGCTCTGGAGAAAGCTGGGAAAACTGGCAAAAAAAAAAAATCTTCCTGGAGACCAAGGGTGCCCCTACGGTGTAGACTCTGTCATCTTCCCCTTGGCTTCTAAGTGGGGCGACCACATCAGGCGGAGAATTTTTACCCTCCATTTCGTCAAGGATGATCCTGTAGGCAGGAAAGATTACTCTCTGCTTGTGTACGTTTGGTAACAGTGCACTCAAGTCTTCTCAGAGGGTGAAAGAGGCCTCGGTTACTTCAGTTGAACATCTTTTTGAAATGAAAACATGCCAGAACAGTTACAAAAATTTTAATTGTGGTGTATTTGAAAGATCCTTTAATAAATCGATGCTTTTGCATGCACTAATATAATGACCACATGTGTAAGCTCATCTGGAGATAATGCCAAAAGGCCATATGTGAGGCCCTTGATGACCACGAGGCCAGAAGCAAGTGGTCCTTCTCCTTGCCCACCCTGAGATGGGCTCCGTGCCTGCAAGTGCCCAGGAATGGGAGAGGAAGTAGCCTGCGGGGGTTGGGGCGGGGGGGTGCGAATTAAACCTGTGCCCTAGGTAGTTGGGGCTAAAGAAATTCTCCTTGAAACCAGGTTCATATTGGGACCCAGTCTGAATACTTCACCTTCTTCATGCCTCATCACCCATCTGTAAGCTGAAAAATGTTGAAAGAAGCTTTCCTTCCTGCCTCTCTCTCTCCCTCCCTTCCTTCCCTCCTTCCTGAGCTGGAATCAAAATGCTTTAACAGGCAGTCGGCAAAGAACATCATTCATCCCAAACAAGTAGTTTTAGTTTTTCATGTTTGGTATTTATTAAAATCTTGGAATGCCATGCCTCGTCCACATATCCATGTGGCTTCTCTTAATGCATAAACATAAAAAAAGGATGCAGCTCGTTGTATATACTTGTTAGCCTGCAAATCCTAGCATTCTGTTTTCTCCCTATATTGGGGGGATGGGGGGAGACCCCCAAGAACATATGTTCATTCACTACCAAGAGCCCTGCCCAGTTTATAATCAATCAAATTAATTAGGTGCAAGTCAAAAATAGTTCTGAAATATTAAGAATGAAATGTGACACTTTATTTTTAGATTTCCGAGAAATGCGTTTCTGATTTGCCACTGCTCCTGTTCTCCCCACTTGCTACCGGAAAGGAAAGGAAAATAAAACAAAAAAGGCATGCTCTTTCTTTTAGTCTATCCTCCCGCCCTCCCCTGCACACCCTCCACTGTGAATCACGTGCAGAGGAAACCATCACGGTTGCGTGTTGTTTGGCTCTCTAACCTTCAGCTGTGAGAACTGCTTCTCGGGCGACACAGTTGCCCGTTATTTAACCTACCTGGATGGATGAGCTCATTAGCGAGCCGCCCCAGGGACCTTCTCTATTGGCGGGTCTCCCAGACGCTCGTTCTTTTTCTCCGCCCAACAGCCTTCACTGCCGAGGTCAATAGGCCCTCCCTGTCTGGTGGAGCGAGCCCTCCCATTGTACATCCCCCTTCCTGGAGGTCAACCTAGAAAGGGCGGTGGGAGCAGTATTCCAAGTATCCAGCTGACCTTGCACTTTTCACAAAGGCCAGCCTATCTCCAGGACACCACCAACTCACCAGAGCCTTCCCCCGTTCCTAGGGAGGGAGGGTCAACCTACCAGCAATTCTTACAGCTCGCTTTGCCAAGTGGCTGCTTCCCCTCGCGGCTCAGCGCACCTACCAGGAAACACTGAATTCCTCTCCTTGTTCCCCTGACCGTGAAGCTGGGCAGCGCTCGCAGGGATCTGAGACGGCTCTGTTCAGAGCTGCCTGCCGGGGTTGAAGGGCGGAGGGGGAGACGGAAGCCTGAGGGCGTTCCTTTTCTCCTAAGACAAGGGAATTCAGGCTCTCCCTCAGCATCCGTCTAGGGCAGGCGTCCTGGGATTTGCTTTAAAATTAAAAAACAATTCAGTAAGACCGTGGCTTTTTCGTGCCCTGGTTTCTCCTTTCTAAGAAAGGCAAAAACATTTGGATTAAAGAAAAATCCAGATTTCCTGTCGTGGACCCGGAGACCATGGTACGCCTCCTCTTCCTCACAAGTCTGGTCTTAGAATGTCCACCCCATCTCTCTCCTCTTATGTTTTCCTTGCTGTCTCTCCAACCAAATGTCTTGTGCCTCCTTACTCAATGGTTTCTTGGTCTTTTTTCCTTTTTTGCCACTCTTGGACCCAGTTCTAACTTTGGCACTATTTCCATCAGCTTCAGACAGGAGCCACTTGTGAAGAAAACCTGGGGCAGCACTGAAGAGAGCAACGTTTTCTGGATCCTTCTAACCACCAGAGTCTTGCAGAGGTCAAGAGCATCCCAGGCCTCTTCCTTTTGTTGAGGCTCCCAGAATATTTTTTTAAAATTTGATAAACGCCAATAAAGCCACAGATTGTAGAATATTTTAAATGTTTACATTAAACAAATGAATCCTTAACACACACTCACAAAACAATATAATTGGACTATTTTCAAAAGACATCATCTGGAGTCTACACGTAAGACTCATTGTGAATTTGTCAAAACCCAGTCAAAACCTTTGATATTCATTTCCCTTCAGAGAAACTTCGAACCCAATTATCATCGCTCTTCTTATCTAGCTTTCAACCAGCCACTAACGATTTTGAGCAGAAAAGCAAAGAGTGTTTGATTCCCCCAGCTGTCAGCCCAGCCCCCAGGCCAGGGCAGCCTGAGACCCCCCTCTTCACTCCTCCCCAACAGATGCTTAGAGTGGGAAACTGTTGATTCCTGAGTTTAGGTGTTCACCACTGATGACTAGATGATAGCTGTTAATGTCATTCTTTTCAAACCATGGCTGGTTTTGCAATATCACACACAAGGGTATTTTTAAATTAACCTAATTGCTTTTAGCTCTCTCTTTTTGAATTAATAGAAGTGTTTTAGAATAGGCATCATCTGAAAGAACAGCAGAATGTTGGTAATTGTTGGAGCTGGGTGATAGGTAATCAGTGTGCTGGTCTCTAGTTTTGTGTATATTTCAATTTTCTATAATTAAAATAAAAACAAGTAAATATTCTTGAATCTATATTTACTCTAAATACTAGCATTTAGAATAAGTTATTCTGAATTTCCCTTTATAAGTTGAGAAAACAACTTTTTACCCCATCCTATTTCCTGTCTTTTTTTAAGTGTCTTTGTGGCTGTATGTTTTTTTGGTTTTTTTTGTTTTTTTTTAGTATAATCTGAGATATAAGACCTAGTGTCTTACTAAGTTATGATTTTTACGTTAGAACCATTATTGTTTTAAAGCATTTGACTTTACTGAAAAACATTTATTAAGACTTACTAATGTACAAACTTTTGGTTATAAAATAAGTTACGGGGTGCAATGTACAGGATGGTGACTATAGTTAATAATACCGTATTGCATATTTGAAAGTTGCTAACAGAGTATATCTTAAAAGTATTTATCACAAGAAAAAAAATTTTTTTTTGTAACTGTGTGGAGAAGATGTTAACTAGACTTATTGTGGTGATCTTTTCACAATGAATACAAATATCAAATCATTATGTTGTATACCTGAAACTAATGTGTTATATATCAATTATATCTAAAAGAAAAAATAAAAACTTATTAAATGCCCCACTGAGGTCACAGCAAGTGAGACGTGAGAAAAGTGATAATAATAAAGATGTGAGAAAAAAATTAACAGACTTATTGATAAGTGTGGTGTAGAGCTAACTGTGAAATACCAAGAAAAGCTCAGAAGAAGCACCATCCATTTGGTGGAAGAGACAATGGGAAAGGTTTCTCAGAGAAGCTGCCTTTTAAACTGAGCCTCAAAGGATAAAAGGAATTTCAGCAGACTGCATAAGTGGGAAGAAATGCAAGTGAAGTTATTCCAAGAAGGAATTGTATAAGTGCAGGTTCCAAGGGTGAGAAACCAGCATATTGAACTATGTTGAGTACTTCTGTGTGTATCTGCAGTGTGTGCATCCATGCGCGGGCACTAGGGGGCAGTGGAGAGGACCAAGCCAAGATGAAAATAGATAGGAAGGCAAAGGCCAAATTATGAAGAACCTATTAAACCATGCAAACAAGTTCAAGTTTTAAAAGCTTTTGCATAGCAAAGGAAACCATAAACACAATGAAAAGACAACCTGTGGAATGGGAGAAAATATTTGCAAATGATACCACCAAAAAGGGATTAAGTTCCAAAATATACCAACAGCTCACACAGCTCAATATCAAAAAAAAAACAACCCAATCAAAAATTGGGCATGGGCTTCCCTGGTGGTGCAGTGGTTGAGAATCTGCCTGCTAATGCATGGGACACGGGTTTGAGCCCTGGTTTGGGAAGATCCCACATGCCACGGAGCAACTGGGCCTGTGAGCCACAATTACTGAGCCTGCGCGTCTGGAGCCTGTGCTCCGCAACAAGAGAGGCCGCGATGGTGAGAGGCCCACGCACCTCAAGGAAGAGTGGCCCCCGCTTGCCGCAACTAGAGAAAGCCCTCGCACAGAAACGAAGACTCAACACAGTCATAAATAAATAAATAAATAAATAAAAGAACGTGAATTTCTTTAAAAAAAAAAAAAATTGGGCAGAAGATCTGAATAGCCATTTCTCCAAAGAAGACATACAGATGGCCAACAGGCACATGTAAAGATGCTAAACATCACTAATTATTAGAGAAACACAAATCAAAACTACTGTGAGGTATCACCTTATACCAGTCAGAATGGCCACCATCAAAAAGTCTACAAACAATAAATGCTAGAGAGGGTGTGGAGAAAAAGGAACCCTCCTACACTGTTGGTTGGAATGTAAATTGGTACAGCCACTATGGAGAACAGTATGGAGCTTCCTTAAGAAACTAAAAGTAGAGCTACCATATGATCCAGCAATCCCACTCCTGGGCATATATCCAGAGAAAACTATAATTCGAAAAGACACATGCACCCCAGTGTTCATAGCAGCACTATTTACAATAGCCAAGACATGGAAGCAACCTAAATGTCCATCAACAGATGAATAGATAAAGAAGATGTAGTACATATATAAAATGGACTATTACTCAGCCATAAAAAAGAACGAAATAATGCCATTTGCAGCAACATGGATGAACCTAGAGATTATCATACTAAGTGAAGTAAGTCAGACAGAGAAAGACAAATATCATGTGATATTGCTTATATGTGGAATCCAAAAAAATGGTACAAATGAACTTATTTACAAAACAGAAATAGACTCACAGACATAGAAAACAAACTTATGGTTACTAAAGGGGAAAGGGGGGAGGGATAAATTAGGAGTTTGGGATTAACATATACACACTACTATATATAAAATAGATAACCAACAAGCACCTCCTGTATAGCACAAGGAACTATACTCAATATCTTGTAATAACCTATAATGGAAAAGAATCTAAAAAAGAATATTATATATGTATATATACATATATATGTTTAACTGAATCACTTTGCTGTACACCTGAAACTAACACAGCGTTGTAAATCAACTATCTTTCAATAAAATTTTTTTATTAAATTTTTTTATTAAAAAAAAAGTTCAAGCTTTAGTAAGTCTGGCATGGGGCCCAGGACTCTGCATTTTAACAAGTACCTTAGATGATTTTGATGAAGGTGGTCCAGAGAGCTTACTGTGAGAAATACTATTCAGAGGATGCCCAACGTGTACTTTGGAGGCAAATAGAACTGAGTTCCAGTTTTACTTTGTCATGTACTAGCTGTGTGATTTGTGGCAGGTTACATAATATGTCTAAATCTTCTCACCTATAAAATGGGACTAATAAAGATGCTTGTTTCCTGAAGTTATTATGAGTATTAAATGAGATACTTAGCACAGTGCCTGGAACATTAGAAGGGCTCAAAATATATTAGTTGCTATTGTTATTTTGCTTAACAAGTTAACCCTGGCAGCTCTGTGGTAGGCAAATGGAATTTGGAGAAAGTGACAGAAGACATGTATTCATAAAATGTCAGGCATGGTATTAGGTTTGAAGCACCAAAGACACATAAAGCTTGACCCTAACCCTCACACACAGTCAAAGTGGGCTAATAAGACTTATTAGGGCCATTAGGTATGGTTGTGCAGGTTGTGCACTGCACCATGATGCCACATCTAAAAGGGTACCATTCACATTTTAGACATCACAAATTTGCACATTTACTACAATAATTGTTTTAAGCAGATGACAGTCAAGTGTCTTGCTATAATAAAATGAGTATACTATAACAATTTTCCAACAGATGGAAATAAAATGTCTTGAGGAAGGGAATGGTAGATTGTTATATTAATGGCTCCAATGAATCGTGTTTCCTGGTATCCACACTCTTGTGTAGTTCTCTGCCATATTGATTCTGAACTTGGCTTTAGCCACTGGGACATCAGCAAATGTGACATGAGTAGAGCTTGCAGAACTCCCAATTATCAGAGCCAGTATCTCTGATTTTCTAGGACTTTCCCTCACCATCAAAATATGGCTGCTGTTGATCCAAAACAGCTATAGGCATCACATCTTCAATCAAAGCAGGAAGGAGAGGTATAGGCAATGGCAACTAGAGCTTCACTTATTAGAAAAGCAAAAAAACTTTCCAGCAATATTTGAGCAGACTTTCATTTATATCTCATTGACCAGATCTATGTCACATGGCCATCCTTAGCTGCAAGGGAGTCTGGAGAGTAGAATACTTAGCTTTTCCAGGCTCTGTAGTAAAATATGGCAAGCAAATAAGAGTCTGGGAAAGGTTGTTGGGTTGGCTAAACAGCAACGTCTGCTGTAGAACTTTTTTTTTTTTTTTTAATTTTTTTTTTTTAATTGATTGATTGATTGATTGATTGATTGCTGTGTTGGGTCTTCGTTTCTGTGTGAGGGCTTTCTCCAGTTGTGGCAAGTGGGGGCCACTCTTCATCGCAGTGTGCGGGCCTCTCACTATCGCGGCCTCTCTTGTTGCGGAGCACAGGCTCCAGACACACAGGCTCAGTAATTGTGGCTCACGGGCCCAGCTGCTCCGCGGCATGTGGGATCTTCCGGGACCAGGGCTCGAACCCGTGTCCCCTGCATTGGCAGGCGTATTCTTAACCACTGCGCCACCAGGGAAGCCCTGCTGTAGAACTTTTAATCATGGATCTCACATGCAGCCATTCTCCCATTAATACCACAAAGGCATGCAACATGGAGATGGTAAGACACTAACCAATTTCCAAGTATACATGAAAACTTTTTAAGGTGGTAAGGTTGGTTATTCATCTGAGCCAGGCTCAGTTCACTTCTATTGAACCTTCATAATAGTGCCTCTACAAAGAGATCAGAAAGCTTCTTGTAAATCAAAGTACCTGCTGTTAGCAAAATAAAAAGCCTGAGTTATGCATCACCGGTCCTAAGCCAGGGACTGTAAAAGTTTATGGACTGAGACTCATTAGTAAGAATTTTATTTTATATCATAATCTAGAATACATGTACCCACATACATATTTCATAAAACAATACCTATCCTTATTATATGGTATATTTTCTATTATATTTAATATATCGAATACATTTGCTACTATATTTAAATTTTTTTAAGTTGGTTATGACCCACTGAATTAATTTCGCCACCCACTAATAGGTCATAACCTGTAGTTTGAAAAGTACTCTCATAAGCAGAGGCCAGGAACAACATTTTTCTAGGCAAAGGGAATAGCATATGCAAAGGCCCTGAATTTGGAGTTCTCAGAACCTAAGAAGGCCAGGAGGGTTGGAGCCTGTTGGGTGGGAAATGAAGTGGGAAAGTTCAGCAGAGACCTATCATGAAGGCTACAGGCCACAGCAGGAAGTTTGGGATTTACTTTTATTCTAATGGAAGCTCCCAGTGGCTTTAAGCAGGGAAATGACATGATATAATCTGCTTTCTAAAATAGTTTCTCCTGACCTCATGCACAGACCAAGGATGATTCCAGACTGACCTAATTTTCTCTAAATTTAAACAAGCCTGGAAGGACTTTAAGATCCTCCACAGAGGATTCTCTCACTCACCGCACATTCATTCCATCAAACTCATTTCCTGGTTCCTTCCCTTGCGTATGGGCTCCTACCCTCTGCTGGGCTCCTCTGGAGACCAGAGTCTTGCAGAAATACTGCAGTTTTAGAATTCTCCCTCCATCAAGATGAGTACCTTTATTGTCCTCCCATCACTAAATATCCATAAATTTGCCGGCCACACTGCCCTGCTGACTGGAGTCCTGCACACCCAGAGATTTTTTTTATTTGCTGATTTGCAACGTTGACACGTGGAAGGACATCTCTTCGTTTTGGCAGGGGGCTCCTTGCAGCTTGGAAGCACGTCTCCTCTACGAGTGGGGGTCTCCACGTCTGCCGGGACATCTGCAGCGCCTTCTGTTGGGAGATGCCACCAGGGGGCTAAGTCCTGGTGTCACACAGACTGCGGAGGAAGCTGGCGGGGTGGGGGGCTGCATAACAGCAGACGAGCAGATTTCCCAGGGCCTGGGCCTCCTTCTTGGCCAGTCCCCAGGAGATGAGTTCCAGCTGCTTTTCTTTTCTTCATCTTCCTCCTCTCCCCATCCCCCTTTCCAGCTGGGCCCCCAAACCCTCCCTCCTCTAGCCAACCCCCAAGCCATACAAGATTTTGGGTGGAAAGCATGACTGCCAAAGGGAGGAGTCCAGAGACTGGGCAGCTGAAAGGCAGAGGGGGAGCCTCTCGTCTTCTGGAGACCTGTTCCACGGCTCTAGCATCTCCTGTCTGGGTAAAGACCATGGGGTGCAGCAAACACAGCAAATGTGTTTTCCTTCGGCCAGTTAACCCCCTCACGTCCCTCTGGCCCTGAGCCTGTGGAGAACATCCAACCAGATTTCTTTCATTTACCTGTAGTTTCCAAAATAGGCATTTTCAAGGCCTGGAAGTAAAGATATTTTAGGAAAGAGATAGAGGCAGGCAGAGGAGGAAGAAGGAAAGAAGAGGTTGCTTTGAAAAGAGAGACCTAAGTGAGTCAGTAAATTGTAATGGTTAAGGGCAGAGGTCCAGAGTCACATCAAACCTGGTTTACAAGCCTGTCTTTGCCACGTGTTCACCGTGTGAAATAGGGTTGGCTATTTGCACCTTGCTGAGCCTCTGTTTCCTTACCTGTGAAATGGACATATTTATACCTGCTTTCAAGACTGAGAAGTAAATGGGGATTCTTAATGCAATTATTAGCTACCCTGGTAGGAATTTGATAAATGGTAGCTTTATTATAGTAAATATTATTCACATAAAAAGAGCATTGGAAAAGGAGCTGCCGGGTATTTTTGATGGAAAGAAAACCAGGAGAGCAGCTGCTGAGGAGTTTCAGAAACATGAGCTGTAAGTTTAATATTGTGTATATTTTTAAATCAGATTTGGTAGCTTCCCACAGACTCTGTATCTCTTATCAGTCATGATCTTTACAAGTGCTGTGATGTATGAAAGATGAGTAGATATGTTTATCCCCATTTCACAGATGAAGAAATTGAGGCCCAGGAGGTGATGATACGATAATGAACATAAAAGTACCTGGTATATTGCAACATAGTACACAACAAGATTATTTCTTGTTTTTTGTTGTCACACAAACTGACAAGCAGTGGGACAGTGTCCAAAACCCAAATGTCCTAAGTCTGTCTTCAGTGTTCTCCGCACTGGGTCTCAAAAGAGGAAGGAAAACTAGGCTTAACATGCAAAGAGAAACTGTCCCAAGTTTAGGCAGATGGAGGAAGGCCTCAGGTATGAGCTTGATGATTTATGGGGTTGTATCTTCAAGCCTCCGAGGGCTGAGAGAAAGCAGGGCTAGGCAGGAAAGGCCAAGGCCAATCAGTGTTCCCAGAAGTAATGTCTGTAGTTTGCAGCCATAGTGATAATAGATGTAAAATGGGAGGTAAACATAATCTAAAAACAAAGCATATTAAATAGAAATATCTCCCCAGTGAAAATCTTTTTGAAGGCAAGTCAAGCTTAGAAACAAAGAAACCATTCCCAATGACATAAAATTAGGGGGTTGCATTTTATAATACCAAAAAACTAAAGGGTCTTATTCTTTCCTTTCAAGCCCTGGAAATCATGGCTTGGATTTCAACCAGGAAGACCACAAAACTGGTCTGGATCCCAATCAGTGATTTCACTAATGAGAACCAAGAGAAGCAAACTGAGTGTGGGTTACTTGCTGAAAATAAACATAAATCAGAAATCAGACTTGCACTGGCAGATGCCAAAATTATACAAGATGCACATCTGGTCTTGTATTCTCTTTGGAAGGTTTCTGAACACTACTTTTTTTCTTTACATATTTTTCAATCTCAATTTGCTCTCCTAATGGATCCTTCTGAGTCTTCTTTGTATGAAATTAAAACTGATATTTCCTTTAGGGTAACTGGCTACCTGGATATCTTGCAAGCCCCTTAAACTCAGGATGTCCAAAAATAGGAAATAGACATCATTATTTCCCCCAACAAACACGTTTGTACCCCTGTATTCCACCTCTCGGGAGCAGCGCTCCCATTCACCCTGTCACTCAGACCAGAAACCTGGGTGCCCTCCTTGAGTGCCCTTTCTCCTCATGCTGTTCTCCCTATCCACCACTAAGCTCTCTCAGACTTCCTCAGATCTCTACACTTCCCTCCATCTCTTCTCACCCACATCTGATACAGGCGCCCATCTTCACTTATGTGGATTGTTAAGCGACAGCCATACAGGCTTCAAGCCTCAGCCACCAGGCCCTGGACTCCCTGCGGTTCGCCCCCGGCCAGACCTCAGCAACCTGCACAGCAGTTGCAGGGTCCCTACAGCACTGAGCTGCAAGCAGCTACTCTACCATGCTGCTCCCAGCCCCTCTAACGGTCCCCGCAGGCCAGCGCTGAGGGCCAAGAGAAAGGAATGCTTCCAGACCAGCCAAGGAAAAGGAGCTGAGGAGACAGACAAAGGTATCGGTGACCCGACAGACGAGCAGACAGTTGCTCAGGTCATGTGCTGCTATTCTGTGGCCTCTAAGCAATTACAGCCATTTTTTAAGTGTACAGTTCAGTGACCTTAATACATTCATATACCTGTGCCACCATCACCACCATCCATCTCCAGAACTTTTCGATCTTCCCAAATTGAACCTACATGCCTGTGAAATACTAGCTCCCCATTCTCCCTTCCCCCAGCCCCTAGCAACCACCATTGCACTCTGTCTCTATGAATCTGACTACTCTATGTACCTCATATGACTGGAATCATATAAAATTTATCCTCTTCTTTTTGGCTTATTTCACTAAGAATAATGCCTTCAAGATTCAGCCATGTTGTAGCGTGTATCAATATCAGAATTTCGTCCCTTTTTAAGGTTGCATAGTATTTCATGGTATGTATATACCACATTTTGTTTATCCACTCATCCATCAATGGACACTTGGGTTGTTTACACACTTTGGCTATTGTGAATAATGCTGCTATGAACATGTACTAATATCTGTTCAAGTCTGTGCTTTCAAGTCTTTTGGGTATATACTCAGAAGTCCAATTGCTGAATCATATGGTTTAATTGTCTTTTAATTTCTTACCTCCTCCAAAAGACTGTAAACTCTTGAGAGACAAAGACTGATTCTTGACACAAATATTTGTTGAATAACTGGTCATTAACCCAAGTAAAAAGGATTTTGTAAGAGACTGAAAGTTATGAATAAAGGATGGAAAGGGCAGGAGGGTTTTGGGGCCTTCCAAAGGTTCAGATCCTGGTGAAATTTACAAATCTTTGATCAAGATCTTAAACAGATGACAGGATGGGAGGGAGGCTCCCAGGGAGGTCTTATCACTCACGGCTAAGATCACAGGCTTTGGAGCCAGACCACCGGCCCCTTACTCTTCCACCCAGGGGGAGAAAAGAGCATAGACTCCATTTCCAAAAGTGCTTCTTGCCCTTGTGTATCTTTCATCATCTTCTTTTAGACATAGGTTAGTAGCCAAAGGACTAACAACTTTATTAGTCCGTCTACTTAGCAGAAAAAGAAAACATTGTTTCGCAGGTGCCTATTAGGAAAGAAGCCAACTCTATAAACCCAATCATTCTAGCTCTGCTGATTGAACAGGGATATAAATGAAATATTATTCCTAAAACTGAAAAAATGTTAATAAATGAGTACCACCCTTTTAGCTCTCATCTATACCTGATTTTCCCCTTGGAAAACAAATGTAATTTTTTTGAGGAGCCTATTGTGATAGCCCACCCTGTAACCACTTGTTTGTTAATGTATTCGTTATTCATTCAAAATATAGTGATTCATTCTTTCATTCAACAACTCTTGTTAGTATTTCAAAGTAAAATTTAAAAAAAGAAACAAACAAAAGACACTTACATATAACTCCTTTGGCCATCATGCTAGACACTTGAGGAATAAAAAAGCAGAAACCTCAGCCCCTGACAGTCCAGAGAAAGGTTTGTTGAGAAGAGAAAAATAGTACACAGGAAGGAACCAGAGCTTATGATCCTGACAGGGCTGAGACTTTCCTGCTAAGAGCTGTTCAAATACAGGGCAGAGTTTACATATGTAAATGTAAGGCTCCATTAAAATAAACTAAGTAGCTGCCCACAGGTAGAAAAAAAGGAGGGGCGGTGGGCTAGGCTAGAGGAACAGGCCTCCTCAAACTCACCTCCAAACTCACCTCCTGTCTCCCCCCCTGGAAGCCTGCTCCTACCTCCTTCACCCAGACAGTAAGCCACTTAGTATTTTGATTATAAAGCATAAAGTTAGGTGTACAGGGGGAGGGTTGATTAAATAACTTCTAAAATCCCCAAAGGTTTAATGATCTAAAATTCACAAGAGGGGGCTTCCCTGGTGGCGCAGTGGTTGGGAATCTGCCTGCCAATGCAGGGGACACAGGTTCGCACCCTGGTCTGGGAAGATCCCACATGCTGCGGAGCAACTGGGCCCGTGAGCCACAATTACTGAGCCTGCGCGTCTGGAGCCTGTGCTCCGCAACAAGAGAGGCCGCGATAGTGAGGCCCGCGCACCGTGATGAAGAGTGGCCCCCCGCTTGCCACAACTAGAGAAAGCCCTTGCACAGTAACGAAGACCCAACACAGCCAAATAAATAAATTAATTAATTAATTAAAAAAAAAAATTCACAAGAGGGAATTCCCTGGTGGTCCAGTGGTTAGGACTCTGCACTTTCACTGCCAGAGCCCGGTTCAATCCCTGGTCAGGGAACTAAGATCCCACAAGCCATGAGGCATGGCCAAAAATTAAAAAAAAAAAAAATTCACAAGAATAACTATCATTTATTTGAGCACTTACTAATATGCCAGATATGTTACACTCATTGTCTCACTTGATCCTTACAACAACTGTAAGAGAGACATACGTTGTTTTACGTCTATTGTACAGATGAAGAAATGCAGCCATGGAGAGTTCAATATCATGGCCAGGTTCACAGAGAAGTGGCAGAACCCAGGACTGTCAGACTGTAAAGCCCATCTTCTAAATGCTTAAGAGTTAAGTACAGATGCCACTCTCTAAATAACTTCTTCCACTGTCTCATAGCATCGGTAGCCCCTAAACCACACTTATCTATCCTCCCTGTTGTACATTTACATAAATGTCTTTCCAAAATATGAGTTCCTTGAGAGAGGGAACATGTAGTGACCATCGTTGTAACACTCTCTGCTCAGAACACAGGACCTGGCACACAGTAGGTGCTTAAATGTTTAGTTAATTAATGATATCAGTCACCAGAAACTTAACGATCATAAGCACACTGCATACTCACCAAGTGTGCATGAAGATTTTGCACCTTTCTTCTGCTCTGCGTGTTATTATTGGAGACTATGTCTCTGAATATAACATTAGTTATTTGTTCATATTTACTGAGCACTTCCTTTAAAAAAAAAAAAAATTTACTTATTTATGGCTGCACCAGGTCTTAGTTGTGGCACAGGGGATCTTCATTGCAGCATGCGGGCTCTAGTTCCCCAACCAGGGATTGAACGCAGGCCCCCTGCACTGGGAGTGTGGAGTCCTACCCACTGGACCACCAGGGAAGTCTGTACTGAGCACTTCCTGAAAGCCAAATGCTGTGCTAGCTCCTTTAAAGGATACAAAGATAATTAAGACATAGCTGCTATCCTCCTGAAGCCTACAGTTTATGAGACAAGATAGACACATAAACAAGTAAGTTGGCTGCAAAGCAGATTGTGACAGGCAGTAAGGCAGAGACATAAATATAACATTGAATTTGACGCCCTTGATTGGAAGATGCATCCTTATTTTAGGTATTACTAAGAGAGAAAAGCTGCTGATAATTAACCCACACACAACAGAGATTTGAAGATGCATCCTTATTTCAGAGATGTTAAAATGTTTTTAAAATGTGTCTCTTGAATGAAGTACTGCTGATACAAGTAATAACGTGGATGAACCTTGAAAACACTATTCTAATTAAAAGGAGCCAGTCACAAAAGATCACATACAGTATGTTTCCATTTATATGAAATGTCCTGAATAGGCAACTCTATAGAGACAGAAAGTAGATTAGTGGTTGATTAGGGCTGGAGAAGATTTGGGAAGGGGGTAGGGGTGTGGATTGGTGAGTGATAGCTAAAGAGTATGGAATGGGGGGATGGAAATATTCTAGAATTGATTGTGAGGATGGTCACCCAATTCTGTGACTATGCTAAAAGCCATTGAATTGTATACTTTAAATGGATGCATGTATGGTGTGTGAATTATATCTCAATATAGCTACAGCTCAAAATAGCACAATGGGAGGGCAGTGGCTGGCGGGGAGAGATTAAGTCAGATGGGAAGGGATTGAGGGAAGCTTTTAGGCATGGGCATTAGAGTATAGGTAGGAATCGTGCCATACAGAAATAGAAAATGGAGACAGGGAAGCTGATCCAGGCAGAGGTAACAGCTTAAGCAAAGTCCAGGAAGCCAGGGTACTGGATAAAGCGCAAGTATCAGCTGAAGGAAAGGAGCCGTGGGTGGAGGAAAGGCTCTCAGGCAGACTGGCCCTCCTGGGGGAAGGCATCAAAGACTGTGGGGTTTTTTTTTGTTTTTTTTTTAACATCTTTATTGGAGTATAATTGCTTTACAATGGTGTGTTAGTTTCTGCTTTATAACAAAGTGAATCAGTTATACATATACATATGTTCCCATATCTCTTCCCTCTTGCATCTCCCTCCCTCCCACCCTCAGGGTTTTTTTTCAACTTGTGAAAAGGAGCCTTGAAATTTTCCCCAAGTGCCAACCTTTAAAATTTGGGCAACCCCATACTCAAAGAGAACGTACTTGGGCTTTTCTTCTAGCCACAGGGCACGGTCACTGACCCGACAGGCAGTAAAATCCCCTTTGGAATTTGGAGTCAGATGACACAAAGGTCAGAAAGGCAGAGAGCATTGCCACTGGAAGAGCGGAACTTACACAGATGCTGGGAAGAACCGGGGTTTGTGGCAGGGAGCCATGAAATTCCAAAGGTCACTTCAGCAGAGCCAGGAAGCTGAAAGCAAGAAGTTATCAGTGTGCTAGGACTCACACGGGAAGAATTAGAATCGGACTCCTCTTCCAAAGAGAGTGAAAACTGAGAACAAAATGAAATGGGGGGGAGGAAGTCTGCAGAGTTAGGGGAAAGAAAACAACTGGCATCTCAGGCTGAGGAGAGCCAGCGAATTGAAGCAGGAGCTCCTGGGCCCAAATACTGTTGTCTGGGAGCCGAAGCCTGAATTTGCCTGCTCTGAGCTAAGTGACAAGAGCCTGGGGCCACGGAGGACACCAGGGTACAGAGGAGGCACAGATCAGGGATTGAAAGGCCCCCTCGCTGGGCGATTCCCCTGAGCCCTGCAGGCAGGAAGCAGTCCTGGGTGCCCCCTTACTGCCCCTGTTCCTGGGAAGGGAATTCCAGGCAGCTCTCCTAACTCAGTCCAGCTCCAAAGAGGGAGGTAAAGGAGTGTGGAGAGGAGTGTGGAGAGGTGGGAGGACTGCAGAAGGCAGAGCAGCTGGGAACCCAGGTAGGGGAGCACCGTACTAATAAACAGAGAAGAAAATCGCGAGGCCCACCTGGGTCTGTCTGCCCTTTGGCTCATCTCTTCTGTTTCCGGGAGAGCTTGTGTAAGTTTTACGGGAGTCAATTACTCAATTTAAATAATATAAACAGCACAGTCCACTTTTTTTTTTTTTTTTTTGGCCACGCCGAGCAGCTTGCGGGACCTTTGTTCCCCGACCAGGTGTCCAGCCCGGCCCCGGCAGTGAAAGCACCGAATCCCAACCACTGGACCACCAGGGAATTCCCCACAGTCCACTCTTATTCTTCCCCCAAACGCTGACACAGTTCCCAAGATGGACACAGGAGCAGGAACTCAGAAAATCTGCTATGGACGGCCACAAGCGTGCCCAGGCCTACTTCCTCAGAGGAAACAGCCTTTGATTTAGAATGATTGTGCCCAGGCTACTCAGGCAGGCAAAAAATGTTAGCTCTTGGCAATGTGTGCTAAATGGAAGTGTTTATTCACCTGGAGTGTAAACCCGCCCACTACTACAAAGGGTTGGAGGCCCCGGAACTGCAATTTGTGCCTGTCAGTACTCCTGCCCTCAGAGATTAACTGCTGACAGACGTCATGCAGTCTGGGTCTTTCCAAACAAAATCTGAAACCTTCTCTTCTTGGTCTATACCCATGTCCCCAGAAACAGCGGTCACAGGAAGAACCTCTTGGCCAATTCTGTAGATCTGATAAGGCTCTGGCTTTCTTCCTTAAGGTCAAGAGAGGTCTGTACCCTGTCCCCTTTCTGGATCCAGCTCAGCCCTGCTCTTCAGCCCAGAGGTTGTGACACCTGAGCTCTGGTTCCAGTCAAAGCCACAAAGGTAGGGCAGGGCAGGGCAGAGGAATTCTCGTCTGGATGGGCTATGGGTTTTAAAGTGTAACTGGAAGTGGGTATTCCTGTCAAAATGGTAAGTACAGCTGAATGTGGGCTTGGAGGACGTCCTGAAACCCACTTGGGCTCAGCCCCAGGCAAAAAGCATAAGGGTCTACTCCCTCAGAGACTCTGATTCTGTGAGGTCTGGGATCAGTGCAGAAATCGGCAACTTGAAAAAGCACCCTGGACCACACTTCCAGAAACATTGAAACAGAAGCTATGGGACACCTTCACAACTCCTGAAACTCACCCACCTGCAGAGGGCATTTCTCCTGGATGGGCTGCCCACACCTACCAGGTACCCACTGTTCAACCTGACAGAGCACAGACCTTTCCTACACAATCTGGAGCAATTCTGGTAGACCCCAAAACAGGGACCCTTTCTCTTCTTCCCAATCGCAGCGTGTTTGCTTGTGCAGTTCCCTCCCCTTGCAGCATCAGCCCCTCTATCAAAACCCTACCTTTACTCAGGGTTCAAGTGCCACCTCTTCCAAGAAGCCTTCCTTTATCTTGTCAAACCACAGTAATTCCTCTTTCCTCTAAATGTACACAATTCCCATTCTCCTTCTGATACCTTGTTTGTTGGCTCATCTTGGTCATTTGTGCACATACCTATTCTCCCTGTTAGACTGAGTTCCTGGGTATTAGGCAGAGGCTATACATTACACCATCCATACTACCTGTTTTCTTGGACATACGTGGCACAAAGGAAAGTAATCCCCTCGAACTTGGAGATAAGAGAAATCAGGTTGCCTCTTCACTGGATATCTGTTGGTTTTGCCTTCCTGGAACTCATCCACCTTCTTCTGGTAACAGTATTCGTCATTTTACATTCACTCCCAATCCATGCAGAAACCAGATCTCAGGAGCAGTCACATCACCAAGGTCTAGACAATCCATTTAGTCTATCTCCAGATACCATGATTGGTTCAGTGATGGGCACATAACCCAAGCTAGGCCAATGAGATTTAACTGTAGGGGTTTTTATTGATCTACTGAGAAAAAGAGAAGCTCTTTTTCAACTGAACTTACAACTGTGAGGATGGGGACTTCCCTGGTGGTCCAGTAGTTAAGACTCCACACTCCCAATGCAGGGGAGGGAACTAGATCCCTGGTCAGGGAACTAGATCCCGCATGCCTCAAACTAAGAGCCCGCATGCCGCAAGTAAAGATTCCGCACACAGCAACGAAGATCCTGAGTGCCGCAACTAAGACCTGGTGCAGCCAAAGAAATAAATAAATATTTTTTAAAAACCCAAAACGGGGAGGATGTGTGCCTGTGGCTGCTAGAGACCACTACCTGGCAAGAGCCTCCTTGAAGGTGAAACCAACATGGAGTAGAGTAGAGCAAATGGACTGGGTTGATGACATCGTTTGAACGCTTGGATCCAGATGTGCCAGAAACTTTGAAATTACATAAACAAACAAATTCTGAATTGGGTTTTCCATTCCTTATAATTAAAAGAACACAGCCTAATGCACCATTTGAAATTTCAATCAGTATAAGCCACACACTCCAGGTGAATGTGATTAGACATCTTCCTGTCGAAAGATGGTGAAAGAATTTGACTCTAGTCCCAACTTCAATGAAGGAAACGTGCATATTTCTACCGAGTTGAGACTAGAGTGTCATGGTGATTTAGTAAGAGGTAGAAACATAATGAATTATAGAGTGGCCTGAACTGTGCCCTGCCGTGTGAACAGAAGAAAGGCAGCAGCCTGGAGCACGGAGTCCAAAAGTCAAAAATCAGCATTGCCCATCTAAGCTCAGATAAGGAGAAAACATGCCCTGGCTTACAGACTCAAGTGCTTCTGGCAGACCTATACCTGTTGTGGATGAGCCAATCACAGCCTCTAGTTCAAATTTCAATATTCAGCAAACAACTTTGTGATGATAACTTCCCCTTGAAACAGTGCCCAGGGAGAAAATATGTTTATCCCATCAATACCAAAGCTGCACATGGTTTGAGATCTCACTGTAAACAAATAAACTGACTTTCTGGTTTCATACACCAGGCTCCCTAAGCTTGGTTAATTTGAGCTTTCCTCTTGTGCTGTGAGGACAAAAATTTCTGGCCCAGGAAACTGTTGGTCAGATCTCAGATAATGTTGAGTTCATCCTGTGAGTTCTCTTTGTACACAGGTTCTAGCGTCTGCAATTTATTTTAAAACATATAAGCATTTACAACGTGATATTAAATGTGTGTTTCTTAGGTTAAACCAAAACCCTGGGACTAATCAAGAAGGCACAGTGAAGCAGAAGGCAGCTAGCATTTCATCAGAAAGTGCCATGTTCTAGAGCCAGTCTCTGCATTATCACACCTCAACCAACAACCGATAGGTTTCCAGTAAGTATACTCAATGTCAGAGATGGGTTTTTATTGGGAAGGTAGTGACATTTTCATGCATATGACTGATGTTAGAAGTGGGCTTTCAGTTGTGAAATTAAAGGAATTCAAGGTAGGTAGAGTGGTTAGAAAATACTGTAAAGGTAATCCCTATCCTTACACAAACAAGGTGTAAAAATCTGGTGAGGCCTGAGCCCAAATCTTTAGTGATAGTACCTGAGGCTTGCCAGCTAACCAGTTCCATGACAAGCCATTGATTTATGAGAATTTCTGATTGTCTGATGCCCACTAGAAGCCATAGAAGCCTTCCTGGAACAGATCTTTCTTGAGCTGGTGGAAGCACCGCAAAGGGCTGAGATCTCGGACTTAAGCTCCCAGAACAGTTGTATGAACTATGTTGTGCCTGCTGACTAGTAAGTATTTATCTAATAATGTCTGTATATGTGTTAGGACTTGGTCTGAAACTTGCTTTCATTATAACCTGGTAGTGAAGTATGGGGAAATAGCCAATTTTTACCTTCCTTAAAACTTCGTTGGGTGCTACCATTCTCTACCAACAAGAACCTAAAAGTTTTCTTGACCTAAGTGTCTCATTTAAGATCTCACCACCAAGCTCAAATATCCACTCCGCACCATGATGACAATACCTCAGTCCTTTCACATTGCAAGTTAATGGCTGGTACATAGAAAGGCCCTTAGCAAAAACTGACTAATACATTTGATGAGTAAATAAATGAATAGATGATGTAAGTGAATGAATGGATGGAATTGGAAAGCAGTAGAATGATCGTTGCAGGTTCTGAGGTCCTACTGTCCAACTTCCTTTGTAAAACTTTCCCCTCCTAATTGGCTTCGCACCATTATAAACTAATGAATATTACCCTTTGGGTTAGATCATCTTAAATCTCCTAGGATATAAATTCTCTGAAGGCAGAAATTATGTATTTTTATATTCTGTAAAAAATCCAATGTGCCATTTTTATATTCTATTATAGAATATTTCTGAATATTTCTGTAATGTTATGTACAGTTATCCCTTGATATCCATGGAGAATTGGTTCCAGAACCCCGCCTCGGATCCAAATCTACAGATGCTTAAGTCTCCTATATAAAATAGTGTAGTATTTGCATATAACACACATCCTCTATACTTTCAATCATCCCTAGATTACTTATAATACCTAACACAATGTAAATGCTATGTAAATAGTTCTTAATACAAAGTAAATATTATGTAAATAGTTGCCAACTCATGTAAATTTAAGTTTGCTTCTGGAATTTTTCTTCTAGTATTTTTGATCTGCCATGAGTTTCGCAGAGGGCTGACTCTATCAAAGAATATTTCTATAGTATTCTGTAAAACCCAATGTACCAAACAGGATGTGTTTCATGAGGATTAACTGCTGATGATGTAAACCTAATAATGATAATAATAAAACTAGCTAATAATATTAAGCATCTACTCAACGCCAGGCTATCCAAGTGCTTTGTAAGTGCTAGGTCAATGTTTCACACAATATCCCCATAAAAGTGGCATTATTATTTCCATTTGACCATTGAAAATTCCAAGAAGTTATATTACTTGCCCAAGGTCACATGGCTCGTACATTCCAGGGCCTGTGTAACCACAAGCCTGTGCCCTGGTCATTATGATTGTGGAATCTCTGGCTATGGGATGGTCACCAGAACAGCTGGTACAGACTCTAGGTCAACTGCTGTACTCTGTCTTAAGGAGTTAGTCAGTCCCTGCCCCAATTCTCTGAGGATTTAAAGTTCCTGCCTATTCCTCTCCCTTCCTTAGAGAGTTCAGATTTCTCATGAAGAGCAGCATTCATAGATTCTACCAGGACTCCTGTCTGCGTGATCTTTAAGTGTTGACAATTTTGGGATCCCTCAGGACCCCAAGGTTCAAAGAGAAGGTCTGTTGTCCTCTCGTAAAAGAGCCAGCCTTACCTCAAAGACTAATGGCTTTTTTTTTTTTCTCCTGGATTGCTGGGAACTGGTTTGGAGCGCAAACAATGCCATGCTTTCTGAAGAGCGTTCCATAGGAAACAGATGTTCAAATTCAGCTTGGGTTCGTGTTCTTTTGTGGTGGATAATTTCTTGGCTCACCTCTCTGCCTGAGGCACTGCTACCCAGCTGATGGTTGGTGGGGACTGAGTCCCCACAAAGCAAAGGAGGACAACAGCCTTCTGAGCAGGGCACGTGAGGAAACCACCTCTGGCTTCCCCAGGCAGCGGGCAGAGGTCCTCGGGAGAAGCTGGCCTCGACCACCGGGGTGCCATTGGCTACCAGGCTTGCTGGTGGAGAGCCCCGAGCCTCGCACCAGGACTTTCAGCAGCGGGCTGGCAGGCCCACTGCACAGCCGTGACCTGAGACTGTGCACGACCCGGCTCAGACTCTGGGGCCTCTAGGAGGAAGGAAATTGGATGGGCAAGACACTTCCAGTGTTTCAGAACTGGGATGAGAAGCTCTCTTCCTAATTGATTGGAAACTGTAGAAGATAAGCTGCATTTCCTCCCATGTGCCAGCTGACCCAGGAAGCCCTCCTGTTTCCAGCAGCCACTTTTAGCTGCACTTTGACTGCCGAACACACATCTCTCTCCCAACTTACCACGAGGTCAACCTTTTTAACTCTCGTTCAGAATTACGTGGAGAAGGGAATAATGTCAGGGGCTGGGAGCGTCATGGCAAAGGGGACTATGTTTCATCAGCGTTTGTTTCTTTGCTTTTTTTTCTTTTTTGAAGTTGATTGATTTCCTACGTTGCATTGAAACAAACTGCCAATAGATTTTTGAACTCCATATATGAACTTTCTAGCTATATCCATTAACAGTCCATCTTATTGACCAAAAAAAACCATTAGCACTACCCTCAAATCTCCAACTCTCATTTGAACTCTCAGAACCAATTATAAGTCTCAATCCAGAAAAATCCTTTAAGACTTAAGAAATGATCAAAGCTTAACACTTATATAGTGCTAGGCACAGAAATTTACAAAATAACTCATTTAATCTTTACAAAAACCCTATTATCCTGATTTTACAGAAGAAACAGAGGCACAGAGAAGTTAAGGGATTTGCCCAAATTCACACAGCTGATAAGTGAAAGAGCGGAGTTTCAAACCCTAGCAGCCAGGCTCCAGAATCCAGGCTCTAAAATATCAATACTAGACTCCATTTCTCGTTATGCTTCAGTTATTTGCGTTTTAAAGAATTTCTCAGTTTTGTCTAAGTTGTCAAATGCGTTGGCATAAATGCTCTAAGTTTGAAGTGATATCCCCTCTTTCATTTCTAATACTGGTCACTTGTGTTCTCTCCTCAGTCCAGCTAGAGCTTTATCAACTGTATTGATCCTTCAAATAAACCAGCATTTGTCTGGGCCTTCCCTGGGGGCGCAGTGGTTAAGAATCCACCTGCCAATGCAGGGGACACAGGTTCAAGCCCTGGTTCAGGAAGATCCCACATACTGCGGAACAACTAAGCCCGTGCGCCACAACTACTGAGCCCGCACTCCACAACTACTGAAGCCCGTGCGCCTAGAGCCCGTGCTCTGCAACTAGAGAAGCCACCACAATGAGAAGCCCATGCATCGCAACAGAGAGTAGCCCCTGCTCACTGCAACTAGAGGAAACCCATGCACAGCAACAAAGACCCAACACAGCCAAAAAAAAAAAAAAAAACCAGCATTTGTCTTACTTGATTTTTCTATTTTTGCCCAATTTTTGTGTCATTGATTTCTGCTCTTTATTATTTCCTACCTTCTACTTAACTTTGAGTTTAATTTAATCTTCTTTTTTATCTTAAGTGGAATTCTTAGATGTTGATTTTAGAATTTTTCTTTGTGTCTAATAATATCAGCATTATAAATTTCCCTCTAAGCACTGCTTTAACTGAATCCCACAAATTCTAATATTTTGTACTTTCATAATCATTCAACTAGAGAGATTTCCTAACTTCTCTTATAATTTCTTCTTTGTCCCATGGGTTGCTTAGAAATGTCTTCTTTAATTTCCAAATATTTGGAGATTTTACAGATATACTTCTCTCATTTATCATCAAAAAACATACTCATTTTTAACTTATTGAGACATTTTACAACCTAGCATATGGTTTCTCGGTGAATATTCTATGTGTACTTAAAAAGAATATGTATTCTGCCACTGTTGGGTATAGTGTTTCATCTATGCCAATTAGGTCATGTTGATAGTGTTTTCAAGTCTATATCCTTACCCATTGTTTATCTACTTATTTTATCAATTATTGAGAGAGGAGTATTAAAATCTCTAACTATAATTGTGTTTGTCTATTTCTCCTTTTAATCCTGTCAGTTTTTACTTCATATATTTTGAAGCTCTTGTTACTAAGTGCATAAACATTTAGGACTGTTACGGCTTCATAATGAATTCGACTTTTATAATTATGAAATGTCCCTCTGTCTTTGATAATGGTCCTTGTCCTGAAGTTCAGATATAACCTTAATATAGCCTTATTTTGATTAATATTTGCATGGTATATTTTATTTCATTCTTTTATTTTTAAACTTTGTCCTTATATTTAGAGTGTATTTCTTTTAGACAGCCTATATGAATCTTGTCCTCTTCCAGTATAACAATGTCTGCTTTTAGTTGATGTGTTTAGTCCATTTATATTTAATGCAGTTGTTGATATTGTTGGATTATTTACATCAACCATCTTGCTATTTGTTTCCTATTAATCCCATCTCTTCTTTGTTCATTTTTTTCATGTTTCCTGCCTTCTTTTAAATTGAGTATTTTTAGCATGTCATTTAATCTTCTCTTTTAGTTTATACTCACTTTTTAAATAATGATTGCTATAGGGTTTACAGTATGCATCTTTACCTTATCACAGTTTACCTTCAAATAAAATTGTACTGTTGCATAAAGTTAGACCCTATAACAGTCTCCTTCCATTTCCCCCTTCTCTTGTTAAAACTTTTACTTGTATATGTTATTGATCCCAAATATATTGATATTACTTTTGTTTTAAATACTCAATTATTTTTGAAAAAAATTTTACTGAAAAAATTTTACCCACATATTTACGATTTTCAATGATCTTTATTCCTTTGTGTAGAGCTGGTATTTTTTCCTCATAAACTAAAGAAATTCCTTTTCTATTTCCTGTAGTGTAGGCAATAATTACTTTCTAATAATTAGCTGTTGTTTATTTTAATCATTAGATCAAAATCATTAAATTTAATCATTAAATTAAAATCACTAATTTAATTTAATGATTAAATTATTCAATCATTAAATTAAAATCATTATTTTAATCATATTATAATGCAGGCAAGAATTATTTTCTAGTAATTAGCCTTTATTTGTCTAAAAAACCTTTGTTTCATCTGCATTTTAAGAGATTATGTTTATTGCATATTAGAGTTCTAAGATAATATATTCTTTCTTTCTATGCTCCTCTGTGTCTTCTGGCTTAACATTATTTCTGATGTGAAATCAGTGGAAAGTCTTATCTTTGTTCCCCTGAATGTAATGTGACTTTCTTTCTCTGGCTTTTTTAACACATGCACTTTATCACTGGTTTTCAGAAAATTGATTAAAATAAATCTTGATTTGGTTCTTTGTATTTATCCCGTTTGGGGTTGGCTAAGCTTATTGCATCTCTTGGTAAATATGTATTTTTAAAATCAAATCTGGAATTTCAGCCATTATTTCTTCAAATATCTCTTCCACACTCAATTTACATGTGTTAGATTGCTTGATATTTACCCACAGGCCACTGGGGCTCTATGTATGTATTTATGTACGTATGTATGTATTTTCTCTCTCTTTTTCTTTCTGAGCTTCAGTTTGAACTTTTTTTTTTTTTTTTGGCTATATCTTCAACTCCTTTTTTTTCTTCTGTTGTGTGCAACCATCTGCTAAGCCCATCCAGTGAATTATGCATTTCTGATTTTTAGGTCTAGAAGTTACATTTGGTTCTTTCATTATAATTTTCCACATTTCTCATTGTGTTCATTGAGTTGTTCTTTAAATCCTTAAGCATATTTACAATAGCTCTCTCAAAGTCCTTGTCTGCTAATTTCATCATTTCTGTAATTTATGTATCTGTTTCTACTGACTTTTTTTTCCTGGCTAAGGATCATATTTTCACGTTTTCCCACATGCCTGGTAATCTTTTTACCAGATTCTGGACATTGTGAGTGTCATGTTGCTGAGTGTCTGGATTTTTGTTGTTTTCCCTTGAAAGGTGCTGGCTGAGCTTTTTTCTTGTAAGCAGTTAATTTAGTTGGGGATCAGCTTGGTCTTTTTGAGGTTTTATTTTCAAGCTTTTCTTGGGAGGGTCTAAAGTGTCCTTTATTTTAGGACTACTTTAGCCTTACTCCTAAGGTGTGGCATTTCTGGAGCCTACTGAATTCTGGCTAATTGGAAGTAGAATGTCTCTCAACCCTCTGCAAGCTCTAGTTATTGTTCAGTTTGCAAGGTTGGTAGATTTTTTTCTCTGGTAATAGTTCTATGTGCCCAGCTTATGGAGTCTCACCTTACACATATACAGCCTAATATTTGGCCAAAGACTTAAGGGGATCCTATGAACACTTATACAGCCCTTTTTCTGTAAACCTTCTTTCGGTTTGGGAACTTGCCCCACAAATTCCAGTTGCCTCAACTGCCACAAACTCTGATCTGTATCTGTCTCCTCATTTCAGTGAGGCTGCCATGTTCTGCTTGCAACTTCTCTCCCTACTATAGAAAGCCTGGGAAATTAGAGGGCTCACCAAATTTGTTTTCTTTCTCTCAGGAATCAAAGTTCTGTGTACCTGTTGTTCAAAGTCTGAAGACGGTTGTTTTATATATTTTGTCCAGTTTTCTAGTTACATATTTATTGCAGGGAAACTAACCAACTACCAGTTATGCTATTGTGACCACAGCAGAAGTCAAACTTAGGTTTTATGAAAATAACATTTACTGAGCCTCACTCTCCATTAGATAGCATGTGAGAATCTTTATCTGCATTGTTTTATTTAATCTTCACGTAAACCCCATAAAGTAGGTAAATTTTTTTCTTATTACAGACATAAAACTGAGGCTTAGGAAGGCAAAGAAATTTGCCACAGGTCATGCAGCCAGTAAGTTACAAACCAGTACTAAGAACTGTCGGGCTCTCTGCCCTTCTTTTAAAAGTCTCTCCTCCCTTTTAACACTGAATTATTACTTTTGCTGATTATAAAAGTATTACAGGCTTATTAAATGGATGTTTGAAAATATAAAGAAATATAAAAGGAAAAATCTACAGGTTCTATATTTGCACCATCCAGTGACAGCCACCGTTAACATTACATAAATATTTTTTCAATATATAAAATGAACAGAAAGGTTAGTTTTTTTTTTACAAAACTAGAATCCTATGGAATCCTACCATACATCAATACATACATCCTACCATACATCAATACATACATCCTACCATACATCAATAAATTGCCTTTTCCATTTAATAATACCTTATAAGCATTTTCCATTAGATGTAAACATTCTTTGAGAACAAGAGTTTTTAGTTTCTGTTATCACAAATTTCAATCGTAATCCAAGGTATAGAGAATACCATAATTAACCCTCATGTGCATGTAACTCTCACTTAACTGTAAAATTATTAACATTTTTCAATCTTTGAATATAATTCTTAATGGCTCATATTCTAACACAGATGTAGCATTTTTAATTTAACCAATTCTGTTGTTGAACATTTGCGTTGTTTCTCATTATTGTAAATAACACTGCAAAGATCTTTCTGAGTAAGCCTTTGTGCAAATATAAGATTACTTCCTCAGGATAAATTCCTGAAAATAAAATTATTTGATTAAAGACGATGAACATTTCAAGGCTTTTGAAACATGTTCCCAAAATGCATACTAGAAAGTTTGTATTAATTTACCTTACTTCCTCCCAATAACAGTTTCTGAGTGCTATTTCACCACATTCTCAAATTACTAAATATTAATCTTTAAACATGCATTTGCCTGTTGGACAGGTTGACTGACATGCTGTTATCTCTCTCTACAATCACCAATCCCCATCCTTCAAATTAGCTACAGAGAGACTGCCTCTCATATCAGTCAGAATTTACTCAGAGCAAAACATCAAAATAAGACTAGAGAACAAACATCATTGTTTGTTCCACATATTTTTCCTATCAAAAAACACACCCTGCCTGGGACTTCCCTGGTGGCGCAGTGGTTAAGAATCCGCCTGCCAATGCGGGGACACGGGTTCGAGCCCTGGTCTGGGAGTCCCACATGCCGCGGAGCAACTAAGCCCGTGCGCCACAACTACTGAGCCCGTGTGCCAAACACAACTACTGAAGCCTGTGCGCCCTAGAGCCCATGCTCCACAACAAGAGAAGCCACCGCAATGAGAAGCCCACGCACTGCAACGAAGAGTAGCCCCCGCTCCCCGCAACTAGAGAAAGACCGCGGGCAGCAACAAAGACCCAACACAGCCAAAAATAAATAGATTTATAAAAAAACAAAACTACAAAAAAAAACACCCTGTCTTTGCGCCGCCGTGAGCCCTTGGAGGAGGCCAGTCGGCCGCAGCCGTGGCGCCCAGCAGGACGGCATGATCCTGAAGCCCCACTCCCACAAGGACTGGCAGGGGCGCGTGGCCACGTGGTTCAACCAGCCGGTCCGCAGACGCAAGGGCCGGCAGGTCAAGGTGCGCCTCAGCGCCCCGCGCCCCGCGTCTGGCCTCCTCCAGCCGGTGGTGAGATGCCCCACGGTCAGGTACCACACCAAGGTGGGCGCCGGCAGGGGCTTCAGCCTGGAGGAGCTGAGGGTGGCTGGCATCCACAAGAAGGTGGCCCGGACCATTGGGATCTCAGTGGACCCGAGGCGGCGGAACAACTGCACGGAGTCCCTGCCGGCCAACGTGCAGCGGCGCAAGGAGTACTGCTCCGAGCTCATCCTCTTCCCCAGGAAGCCCTCGGCCCCCAAAAAGGGAGACAGCACTGCTGAATAGCTCAAACTGGCCACCCAGCTGATGGGACCAGTCATGCCCATACGAAACGTCTACAAGAAGGAGAAAGCCAGAGTCATCACAGAGGAGGAGAAGAACTTCAAGGTGGTCGCCAGTCTCCACATGGCCTGCGCCATCGCCTGGGTCTTTGGCATCCCGGCAAAAAGGGCCAAGGAAGCTGCAGAACAGGATGTTGAAAAGAAAAAATAAAGTGCTGTTGGCAAATTGTGATTTAAAAAACAAAAAACACCCTACTTATCCCATATATGTTGTCCTGGTGCCTAACATTTGTACCCACTTAGAAAGGCAGGAATTCCTTATTTTGGAAGCAATGGAGGACAGATGATGGTCCTGGCAAAAGTGGCACCAGCCACCTTTCTGGGACTAGACCAAAGCTAACACTGGCTAACACTGTGCCCAGACTTGCATGTGCCTTCCTGTTCTCTCCGCTTGCATCCAGACTTACAAATCAAATCTCCAGAAGTTGGCTCCAACACAGTTTACAAACATGTTTCAATGGGCAGAGAGAGGTTCAGGACACAAGGATGGCTTATGTGAGAGAACCATTCTGTGAGAACTGAGATCCCCTCAGATCACTTCCCCCCCTCCTCTCTGGCCTTGGCACTCAAGCAGAAGATCTGAAAAGATGCCAGGATAGTCCCAGCATTGGAAACTGGCTCTGGACAATAAAGGGACAGGAAAAGCTACAGAAACTAGTCTAAAATATGCAGCTAGGGCATGTGAATTTCAATACATAAACTTACATTCTCATTAGAGAGTAAGCTTCATAAGGACTGAATTTTGTCTTTTTGGTTCAGAGATTTATCCCAAAGGTAAGAAATAATGCCTGACACATTGTAGGCACTCAATAAATATTTGTTGAGTGGATTCATTAAATGTGGATTCATTAAATGGAAAGAAAGAATTGGGAAAACCATATTCAACAGTTATGTATTAAACACTATATATTGAGACAGGAAGGGGGCAGGGCACATTTAAAAGAATGACAGAGCCATTGAGGACACAACATAAACTGGTTAGAAACAACCAGTCCAAGATGGTGGACAAGTCAACTTCCATTAGACCTTGAGCCTCTTTTATGCTCATTGTAATACATCAGCATGCTAAGTGACACACCCACAGGCGCCATGACAGTTCTGAGGCTGACCATAAAAGGCCAAAAAGTGGGAAGTGACCCAATTCCTGGAAATCTCCACCCCTTCCCTGAAATAGTTGGAATGATCTTCCCACTCATTAGCCTATGAAATTACCCAGCCCATAAAAACTAACCACCCATATCTCAGGGCCACTCTCACTTTCTGAGATGGCCCATACTCTGTCTATGGAGTGGTATCTCCTTGAATAAATCTGCTTTCACTCTACTTCGGCTCGCTCTTGAATTCCTTCCTGTATGAAGCCAAGAGCCCTCACCTGGCAGCCATCGCAGGGACTCGCCTGAGACCTGGGACGTGACCATCCTCTCGCGCCCCACTCTTCCTGCACCAATATCACTGAGTTAGGAGCTAAGCAGAAACTCAAGGAAGGATTAAAACAGAAACCTTCCTTCTGGAGAAGCTGATATACACAAAATAAAAAGCTGAACCCTCAGGAATGGCACAGACAGCAAGTATTCTTGGAGTTCAGAGGAGGGAGAAATACTTCTTTCTTAAATGATGGGGGAAGGCCATAGAAAGGAGGTCAATTTGGGGCCAGGTCTTGAAGGATGGTATATTAGTTTCCTAGAGCTGCTGTAACAAATTACCACAAACTGGGAGACTTGGAACAACAGAAAATTTATTTCTCTCACAGTTCTGGACTCCAGAACTCTGAAAGAGAATCCTTCCTTGTCCCTTCCTGGTGCTGGGGGCTCCTTGGCTGTGGCAGCTAACTTCAATCTCTGCCTCTGTCTTTCCATGGCCTTCTCCCCTATGTTACTCTGTGTCTTTTTCCGTCTTTTGTAAGGACACTGTCATTGGATTTAGGGCCCACCCTAATCCAGTATGATCTCATTTCAAGCCTTATCTTAATTACATGTGCAAAGACCCCATTTCCAAACAAGGTCACATCCCAAGGTTCCATAACCTGAATTTTTGAGTGACACTATTCAACCCACTACAAATGAGTAGAATAATAGTCATGACAGGGACTTCCCTGGCAGTCGAATAGTTAAGATTCTGCACTTCCAGTGCAGGAGGCATGGGTTCGATCCCTGGTCGGGGAACTAAGATCCCGCAAGCTGCATGGCACGGCCAGAAAAAAAAAAAAAAAAAAGTAATGACAGAAACCCTCCTCCCAAACTCAGAGGGTGTTTGAGACCAGGTTTCCCCAAAACCAATAGGCCGCCAAAGACGCAAAATTTTCCAAAGCCAGGCTACAGAGCAACCCTAATGAATACACAGGAAAATAGAAAACTTCGAATTGTAGGGTTCCCAATAGACATGTAATCTTCTGAACTGAATTTCCAAAAACTTAAAACAATTTAAAATGCACATGTAATGTATAAAATTGTAACTGAGCAGGACCCCATGGGGCCTTCCCAGAACAGACTCTCCTGCCCCCCACGTCCTCTGCCTGCCTCTTGTCTGTAGAAAAACTGTAGCCTCCTAGGCCTTCCCTGAGTTTCAAAGAGTAAATTTAATCAGAGGAGTGAGAAAATGCAGAAAGAATGAAAAACAGTCAAGCAAGACAAAATAATAATAGTTTAGCCATTAAACAAAGTCAAGGACCTTTAGTTCCTCCTCAAGGGCTATAGATAATCTTCTGAGCCATGTCCTTTCAGCTGTTTTGCAGATACTGAAACCCCTGCCAGGTGGAAGAAATTAACTGTATGCCGCCCACAAGCCTGTAGGCCCCAGACTGGTTGGAACCAGAAGGTTGATGATGTTGACTCCCGATGACATCACCACCAACCAATCAAAAGAATATCCACGAGCTGATCACACACCTCACAACCCCCCTCCCTCACCTTGTCTTTAAAAGCCTTTCTCTGGGGCTTCCCTGGCGGCGGAGTGGTTGAGAATCTGCCTGCCAATGCAGGGGACACGGGTTCGAGCCCTGGTCTGGGAAGATCCCACATGCCGCGGAGCAGCTGGGCCCGTGAGCCACAACTACTGAGCCTGCGCGTCTGGAGCCTGTGCTCCGCAACAAGAGAGGCCGCGATACTGAGAGGACCGCGGACCGCGATGAAGAGTGGCCCCCGCTTGCCGCAACTAGAGAAAGCCCTCGCACAGAAACGAAGACCCAACACAGCCATAAATAAATAAGTAAATAAATAAATAAACCCAAAGTTTAAAAAAAAACCACGCATTTAAAAAAAAGAAAAAAAAAAACTTTTCCTTGAAAGCGTTGGGGAGTGCCAGTCTTTTAAGCATTAGCTGCCCTGGACTCCTTGCTTGATGCCCTGCAATAAACACTTCACTTTCCTTCATCACAACCAGTGTCTTGGCTTTACTGCGTGCAGGCAAGCGGACCCAAGTTTGGTTTGGTAACAAAATGAGAAATTTTGCTTCGAAATTATACATGAGCTTGAAATGAGCTACTTACTATTTAGAAAGATCAAACAATTAAAAGCATGAAGTCTGGGTTAGATTCCTGATTTCTCAACTTACTTGCCCTGCAATTTGAGGCCTGTTACTGCCCTTCTCCAGGTCTCGTTTTCCTCATCAGTAAATTAAGGACAATAATATTACCTGTCTTCTGGGGTTGTGCAAAAAAAACCCTCAGTTTTCCTCTTGTGTTTCTCCTTTAGTCTCACACTACTGCCACACTCAGAACACTTCTGATACCAGAGGTGTGTGGGTTTTTTTCCCACACCAACTAATTCTCTGTGACACCAGCTGTGTGTCTTACAATTTAACTCAGTTCTGATACTGTCTGCCTGGAGAGAGCATCAAATCCCACAGGTCAAGGGCTCAGTCCTACAAGACTGTTCCCACTCCACTTCAGAGGCCAATCACAAGTTCAGGTTTTCACCTGTGCTTCTGACTGATGCGCTATACACGACCCTTTCCTTCCTCAGAATCAATTAATTTGCTACAGCAGCTCAGAGAACTCAGGAAAACAGTTCACTTACTGTTTACCAGTATATTATAAAAAGATATGATAAAGGATACAGATGAACATCCAGATGGAAGAGATGCATAGGGCAAGCTATGTGGCTTCCATGCCCTCTCCGGGTGTGCCCTTCCCCCAGCACCATCATGTGTTCACCAACCTGGAAACTCTCAGAACCCCGTCCTTTGGGGATTTTTATGGCGGCTTCATCACGTAGGCATGATTGATCATCAGCCCATTTCCAGCGCCTCTTCCCTCTCTGGAGAATGGAGGGTGGGGCTGAAAATTCCAAGCTTCTAATCATGGTTTGATCTTGCTGGTGGCCAGCCCCCATGCAGGAGGCCACCCAGAGTCACCTCACTAAAACAAAAGACACGGCTATCACCCAGGAAATTCCAAGGGATTTGGGAACCGGGGTTAAAGACCATATGTTAGGACGAAAGATACTCCTAGTGCTCTTATCACGTAGGAGATGTCAATGGCTTTAGGAGCTCTGTGCCAGGAACCACGGACAGAGACCAGTATATATATTTTCTAACATCTCACAGGTCAGAATAAAGATGAAAAGAGATAATGCATGCAGAGTGCCTTGCCTAGGACCTGGTATGTGGAAACTGCTCAATAAATGTCAACTCATTGTCTTAAGATGCTGTTAACAGTGGAGAATGAATTTGATGAGGGGATGGAGAGAGTTATGAAGCTAAAGCCTAAGAGGATATTATAAGACCCAAGCAAGAGATTGTTTACATTTTTAAAAATTAATTAATTTATCTATTTTTTTTTTGGCTCCGTTGGGTCTTCGTTGCTGCGCGTGGACTTTCTCTAGTTCTGGCGAGCAGGGGCTACTCTTTGTTGAGGCGCACGGTCTTCTCATTGCAGTGGCTTCTCTTGTTGCAGAGCACGGGCTCTAGGCGCGCAGGCTCAGTCGTTGTGGCTCGCGGGCTCTAGAACGCAGGCTCAGTAGTTGTGCACGGACTTAGTTGCTCTGTGGCACAACTAAGGGATCTTCCTGGACCAGGGCTCGAAACCGTGTCCCCCGCATTGGCAGGCAGATTCTTAACCACTGTGCCACCAGGGAAGTCCCAAGATTGTTTACATTTAATAAGAAAAAATAATGTATGTTTTCCAAGGCCTGGCCTATATTCCTACTAACTGCAATAGCGAGAGTGGCAGTTTTCAGAATGTATAATAGTTTGGGGACATCTGGGAATCCCCTAAACTTTTTGAGGGAGTCATTGAAGCCTTTTTCACTCTCGTTCCCTCATGAGGGTGCTATGGCATTTCCTAGAGGCTTCCTGACATGTGATGTCACACCTGACAGAAGCAGATATGAGCATCCAACTGTCTATCTTTTTTTTTTTTTTGGCCTCGCCAAGCAGCTTGTGGGATCTTAGTTCCCAGACCAGGGACCAAACCCGGGCCCCCGGCAGTGGAAGCGCGGAGTCCTAACCACTGGAACACCAGGGAATTCCCCCAGCTGTCTTTTATTAAGCCAGACCAACGATACTTGCAAAAAATGTAAAACAATGGCACTTCTATCGCTGAATGTTTTGGAAAAATGTTTGTCAACATATACATTTATTATTGTTATTTTAAAGTGAATAAAGAAATTAAAACGTTAAAGATTTCTGCTTTAAATCCAGGCACAGTAAATTTCAGTAGATATAATCCAGATAAACAAAAGCTCTTGAATTCTCAATAATTTTTTAATAGTGCAAAGAGTCCTAAAACCAAAGAGTTGGAGAACCTGTGGTCTAGAGGAGCACGTGATATGCCGCAGGGCCAAGTAGTTTGGCATCGTACCAGGTAATCACTGGATAGAAGTGGGCTCTACATTTACTTTCAGAGATTATTATATCATTGGCACAACTTTTAGGAGTTTTATGGGGAAAGCAATATGGAATCCAAGTTTCCATAATATATCCATTTCATTTGCTTCTGAGCAATTGTTCCGATTAGGGCAGAGCTCCATCTGTTGCAAAAATCAGCGATCCACTCAGGACAAATGGGAACACGAAGTTCACCACTGAAAACTCAGACTGTGACATCTATTTGTGTTCTCAGTTTCCAGCTTAAACTCCCCTTATTTCACATCCTTTCTTACTTCATTCATCTTGGAATTGCCAATTTTATTTGCAGTAAATTGAAAACTACTCAAGCCTTTACTCAGAAGTTAGATCACACCTTTGCTTTTTGTTGTCCTTGTTATGTTTCCAGAACTCCTGACATTTCTTTCCATGATATAAAGGGTCATATTTTATACCATGTGACCCCATCCTAACTGGCCACAGCAGACTGAACTGGAATTGGATACTTAATCCAGAAATAGCCAGTTGTGGCTTATCTGTGATGTGTGTTCTCTGCTAGTCTGGCTTCCCTGTCTTTTTTTTTAAATCATCTAGGAGCATGCTCAGACTTCTCTGATTAAAAAACAAAACAAAACAAAACAAAACAAAAAAACACAAGGAGCTGGTTAAAAAGACAGATTCTCAGGCCTTTGTCTTGGAGATTCTGATCAGGAGTTTGGATGGGGGCCCGTGAATGAATTTGTTTAACAAGGTTCCACATGTGTCTTATCAGGGCAGTTTGCAGAACAAATGCCTGTTTTATAAAGGCATTGGGAAGTCCCAGGTATGGAATAGACCAGGGATTTTCAATCTTCAGTGACCATACCAGCTACTTGGATCCACCGCAGAGATGCTGACTAAGTAGATCTGTCCTGGGGCCCAGGAATGACCATTTTACTCCCTCACGTGTCTGATGTGAACACTCAAGTTTGAGAATGGCCAAGAGTGAGATCATTTCATCAGATTATTTTACTTCTGCAATTCCCTACCATGAAAGAATGAAATTTTTTTTTTGAATGAAAGGTAAATAATGGAGTGAGGACAATTTTGGAACAGACTGCCCTATCCCTGCTACAGGGGAAGGTTGAGCAGGGTGAAGGGTCCGGGGGAATTTAAGTACAGTTCTGGGATGTTTAGGGCCTGAGCCTGGGGTAGGGGCGAGGCAGGAGGGGCACAGAGAATCTCCATTCCTTCCCTCCTTCATGGCAGCTGCTCCATCCAAACTCTACCAAACACCAGCACCGACCCTGACACTGAACATGTGCCTGACAATTAGAACCGGTTGGAACAGTCACGCAAAGTTGTAAATGCCTTTGTAAACTGCAACACAGACTATCTTGGTGAAGATAACGAATTATACCCTGAAGCTTCCCATCCCTGGAATCTCATTAGTAGCAGCACGAAGGCCACCCAGCCAGAAATCAGGGTACCAGTTCTCAGAGAAGTACTTATCTTTACCATCAGACAATCACATTCACTTATTTTCTGAGAAGGTCCAATTACACTTTGCTTGCTCTCCTTCCTGGAAAGAACTTAATCACTTGCACCAGCTTGATTTGGTGCCATAGGTATTTGTTTCTCCTACTGGAAAAGTATTCTCTGGTCACCTCTCAGGATTCACAATGAATCTCTACCTCTTGGTTTCTCTCGGTCCCAGTCACTTCCTCTTGGATGTGGACCCAGAAGCTCCATGAGACAAGCTTTGTTTTTCTCGGTAGCAATCTATCCCCATCTATCAAACTGTATATTGGCCTATTTATTTTGTTTTCTCCCTTCCTCCACTAGAATGTAGGTTCCATATGAGGGCATAGTTTTGGTCTGTTTTGTTCTCTGGGCCTAAAACAGTGCCTGGTTCTTAGTAGACCTTTAGTAAGTATTTGTTGAAGGGATAAATAAACGGGTTTTATTTCTGTCCAGATGGGGGAAGGGAAGGTAGAATGGCTGAAGCTTTGCTGAGCCAAAAAGAAAAGAGAGAGTGGTGGGTTCTAGGGTCCAGGGTTAGACAAGGAATATTATTTAAGGAAATGATATACCATGGCAAAGACACAATCAGAACTGAATTTAATGTAGAGGAGCTTCAGGGCCCTCATCCTGGGCAAACACAAAGCACTAAGACCAAAGGGGTCACTGGACAGGATCTAAGGATGGGATCACGGAGCACAGAGATTGGACGTAATGTCAGCAGGTGAGCAGAGGGAAAGGATGAGGCAGGCGCATCAGCAGGGTTACACCTGAACCAAATTCTGCTTCCTACTGGTTTCCCCTTGTAAGAGTAGGGCTTTAAAAACTGATTTTTGGTTTTTTTTAAAAATAAATTTATTTATTTTATTTTTGGCTGCGTTGGGTCTTCGTTGCTGCGTACGGGCTTTCTCTAGTTGCGGTGAGCGGGGGCTACTCTTCATAGCGGAGCGTGGGCTTCTTATTGCAGTGGCTTCTCTTGTTGCGGAGCATGGGCTCTAGGTACGCGAGCTTCAGTAGTTGTGGCACGTGGGCTCAGTAGTTGTGGCGCACGGGCTTAGTTGCTCCACGGCATGTGGGATCTTCCCGGACCAGGACACGAACCTGTGTCCCCTGCATTGGCAGGAGGATTCTTAACCACTGTACCACCAGGGAAGCCCTGATTTTTGTTTTTGTTTTTAATTTACATTGAGAAGTAGCAATTTATTACTGGTGTTAGATAAATTAACACAGAAACTTCTAAGTGTTAGGGAAATACAAGAAAGGGTAAAAACTGGTAACAGCATACCATGTTTCCCCTGATTATTGTACCATAAACCCTGACAAATTCATAACTATTGTGAGACCTAGTTTTATTCTCAGAGAATTTTTTTAGATATGTTTCACTTTTAATTTTGAAACAATTCCAGATTTACAGAAAAGTTGCCAAAAAAAGAAAAGAATTTCTGTATATCAGATTCCCCAAATGTTAACATTTACCATGTTTACTTTACCATTCTCTCCCTCTGTATACTTTTTCCTTAACCATTTGCGAGTGAGCTGTAGATATTATGTCCCTTTGTCTCTAAACACTTCTCTGTGTACTTCCTAAAAACAAGGACATTTCCTGACATAACCACAGTACAATGATCAAAATCAAGAAATTAACCTTGATTCACTACTATACTCTAATCTATGGACCGTATTCAGAAGTTGCCAGTTGGCCCACTAACGTCCTTTACAGCAAGCATCTTACAGGAATGGGCGTGCACTACAACCCCCTCAGAACAAACACCAGGGAAATCCAGAAAGATGGGCTGTCAGTGAGTTCTCCTCCCTCACCAGGAGATCTGGGTGGTGAATTTCTGTGGCCGCCAAAGGCAATCTTACTGTGACCAAACAAGAAATGCAAGGGCATCCCAGGGGTCCGTCCTGAACAGGTTTGGACTGTTGGCCTCATGCCAGTAACTCTACCCCTAGACCTCTTGCTGGGTCAGAAACATAAACCCCTGTGGATTTAAGCCACTGTAAACCCAGTCAAGATTTTTGTTATTTATGGCCAAATCATTCCTAACCGACCTAATCCTCTAAAAGTGGAAATACCAGATTTTTATACCTATGCATGCACACACACACACACAAACACATGTTCAAACTGCCCTCAAAAAAAATTTAACGAATGAACTATGTAATATATGAGTGCACCTGTTTCCCCTCAGCATATCTAATATATTTTATCACTTCAATTTACTTGGGTGACTTTAATAGGCATAACACCTTTCTTTTTTTTTTTATAAATTAATTTTATGTATTTTTGGCTGTGTTGGGTCTTCGTTGTGGCACGAGGGCTTTTCATTACGGTGGCTTCTCTTGTTGCGGAGCACGGGCTCTAGGCGTGTGGGCTTCAGTAGTCGTGGCATGCGGGCTCAGTAGTTGTGGCTCGCGGGCTCTAGAATGTAGGCTCAGAAGTTGTGGCGCACGGGCTTAGTTTCTCCGTGGCATGTGGGATCTTCCTGGACCAGGGCTTGAACCTGTGTCCCCTGCGTTGGCAGGCAGACTCCCAGCCACTGCGCCACCAGAGAAGTCCCAACACCTTTCTTTAACAACAAATCTCACAGGATCACAGAATTTTAGTTAGAAGAAACCTGATTATCTCATCTAAACCCCTTTACAGTATGCACGATTTTGAGAAATGTGTTTATAAGTAAGAGAAGTAGTCACAAGAGGGGAAGGGGTGATGTAACAGCAGGGAGCAGAAGCAGGTCAACCCAGGTAAAGGGACTGCAATTATGTCGAATGAAAAAGTCAGTCTTTATTCCTGAATGTGTTCATTAAACATTTTCCTACAATATTCTTTCTAGTCAGAGTCAGTTAACTCTCCTTTTTGCAGATAATACAATAGTAACTTTAAAGACATTTACATTGATAAAGTTTTACTATGTCATTATAACAATATAGTGTGGTGGGGAGAAGCAAATTCTTTGATATCAGCCTCAACCAATTTTATTGCTTGTTCTGCTACTTGCTAAGGGTGTAACTTTAGGCAAATGATTTGTCCTTTCTTTGCCTTAGTCTCGTCATCTATAAGATGGGAATGGTATAAGAGCTATTGCCTCCTAACGTTATTGTGAGAATTAAATGAATTAATATGTGTAAACACTTAGAACATGTTAGCTATTATTATTATTACAATGTGGCATGCTAAGCCATATGTACTGCTTATGTCATAGAAATGAACATGGATCATTAAATTATACTGACATTTATTGGCCTTGGAGTGTCCACTGCAAGAGTTAATGAACTTTGGGCTCTGTCTTGCACTGGGTCTGACTAGGCCCCAGCCTCCATGCCTTTGCATTGTTGGGAGGAGACTAGACCTCAGATCTTTGTACTTTGGGAACCTTTGAACCTGAAACTGCAACAAAGGGAGGGCAGTTTATTTGGGGAGGTTTTACTCATGTTGCCAGGGAAAGTGATTGTTTTTCCAACCTTCTATCCACCCGGTCCAGAGTCACTACTGTTCAGTAGACTTTTAAAGACACCAGTGGATACCCTCAGAAGCATCTAAAACACTTAAACCAGGGCCTGAGACTTTCTGTGCTGCACCTCTTGTAATCTACACAGATTCTTCCTCTAGGACTTGTGAAATGTTGCAGCTCTATATTAATAAGTGGAATGTCTGTACCTATATCCACATCTAGAAAGGGAAGGGCCTGTGATCCAAGCATCAATGCCCAGCTGAGGTGGTCATACCGGAAGCCAACAGAAATGCATTCTCAGTTATTCAAGGGCCCAGAAAGTCTGCCACCTTTATACCATTTCTGTAAAAACTACTCCAAGGCACACTCAGCAAACTGAGGAATAAAGTAAACTTAATAACGAAAAACTTGTGGCATAAAAAGTGCTAGTGATGAACATTGAGACCAGTGAATTAAGGCCAAACAAGTGTCATACTAGGTCAAAAGGTAACTGTGCACTAATTATCTGGGCTATTTGTGCAATGATTCACACTTTATGGGTTGAAAGGAAGAAAGTAATAGTGATCCTTGGCAACTTAGCTTAGCAGCTATAGACTTCTGGGAACATTTCCTAGTCCACTTTGGAAATTTCATCTGCAATCAACAATACAATAATTAATCAGGAATTTTAAGAAGGCAAATAAGTTCCTTACTGACGTTTACTAAGCTGGAACTAATAGTGCATCAATTCTAAATAAAATGTTACTTTTATTTTAGAGCTTTGGCTCAGATTATCCACCTTTCCCCTCTGTCTCTAAAAATAATACATATGATGGAGAATAAGTTATACCAAAAGAACTTTGTGATTCCCACTCCCTAACCTTTGGGGAGACCAAATGACATAATGGAACTAGCAAGTCCGTCAGGCCAGGGAATCAGTACTGAGTCTACAAATTATTAGCTGTGTAACCTTAGACAAATCACTTTACTGCTCTTTGCTTCAAAAATTCTTGATTTAGTCGTCATTCTACTGCAAAGCGAGACAAAGGAGCTTTCCCAATTCCCTATAGCCTGGACTCTAGGGTGAGAGAGACAATTCTCAATAATCAATCCTGGGACTTCCCTGGTGGTCCAGTGGTTAAGACTCCGTGCTTCCAGTGCAAGGGGCATGGGTTTGATCCCTGGTTGGGGAACTAAGATCCCACATGCCACACAGTGTGGCCAAAAAATAAAATAAAAATAAATAAAATATTTATATTAAAAAATCAATACTATCTAAAGTGATAAATTGTTTGAACAATCAAAAATAATGAGATGGATTCACACACCAGGAAAGGTTAAAGAACTAGGATTGACATGAGATAGAATGTAGAGAACTTAAATCCTCCCTAACAATGGGCACAGCAATTACACTGGTGTGTGTGTGTGTGTGATTTGATCTTTACAATTTTCTGGGGAATTATTATCTTCTTTCTCCAAATGGAGAAATGGAGGTTCAGAGAAATTAAGTGATTTGCTCAAAAATAAACAGCAAGATAGAAGTGGAGAGGCCGTGACAACAGTGGGAACGGTGGAGTAAGGACCTCTGAAAAGCTGCTTTCCGGGCAAAGAACATGAACACTGGCAAAAATTGTCAAGATAACTTTTACAACTCTGGAAATTAACCAAAGGGGAGCGTTTATTTATAAAAAATGGCTGAATCTCAGTAAGCACAGTGAGCTTTGTGGCATTTTCACTTGCCCCATTCCTACGCCTTCTCCCCAGCTCCACAACAGCCTTGAAAACAAACGGCACCGCATTCACAGTGAAAACCAGCAGCCTAGCAGCCACTGGACGGGGAAGAAAGGGGTTGGAACTCCCCAGAACACCATGCTCAGAGAATTGTCATTATTTGACATGTCAGGCAGTTCCCTGGAAAACTCTGTTCTAAGGCCTTGTCTTTATTTGACCTGACCACAGGAACATTTGTCAAAAACAATCAATAGCAGTTGTTTAATATCACAACTGCCTGAGGCAGTGATAACAATTGAGACAAACAAGAAACTGACCAAAAAATTTAGAAGGAAAAGCTGGGGAATAAGATATTCATAGGAGGCTTTGAAAAGGTCCAACATATTTGTAGAAATCTAGAAGGTTGCAAATGGTAAGGCCGGGCGCGTGTTCCAGGAAAGATCTAAATAAATTGAGAGACATCTTGTGTTCATGGATTGGAAATTTTAATATTGTTAAGATGGCAATACTCTTCAAATTGATCAATAGATTCAATGCAATCCTATCAAAATCCCACGTGCTTTTTTCGCAGAAATTGACCAGTTGATCCTAAAATTCATATGGAAATTTGAGGGACCCAGAATAGCCAAAACACTTTTTTTTTTAAATTTTTTAAAATTTATTTTATTTATTTTTGGCTGTGTTGGGTCTTCATTGTTGCGCACGGGTTTCCTCTAGTTGCAGAGAGCCCGGGCTACTCTTCATTGCGGTGTGCAGGCTTCTCATTGCGGTGGCTTCTCTTGTTGTGGAGCACGGGCTCCAGGTGCATGGGCTTCAGTAGTTGTGGCTAGCGGGCTCTAGAGCACAGGCTCAGTAGCTGTGGGGCGCGGGCTTAGCTGCTCCGTGGCATGTGGGATCTTCCCGGACCAGGGCTTGAACCCGTGTCTCCTGCATTGGCAGGCGGATTCTTAACCACTGCGCCACCAGGGAAGCTCGCTAAAACATTCTGCAAAAAGAAGAGCAAAGTTGGAATCACATTTCCTAATTTCAAAAGTTACTACAAAGCTACAGTAATCCACTTAGCAAGGTATTAGCATAAAGATAGATATATAGATCAATGGAACTGAATTGAGAGTCCAGAAATCAATTATTAAACTTATGGTCAGTTGATTTCTACAAGGGTGCCAAGACAATCCAATGGGGAAAAGAATAGTCTTTTTAACAAATGGTACTGGGACAACTGAATATTTGTAAGCAAAAGAATGAAGTTGGAACCCTACCTATATTAGTCAGGGTTCTCCAGAGAGAAAGAACCAATAGGATATACAAAGACATATAGAAAGAGATTCGTTATGAAGGATTGGCTCACATGATTATGGAGGCCAAGCTGGAGGCCCAGGGAAGCCAGTGGTGTAGTTCTAGTCCAAACCTAAAGCCCTGAGGATGAGGGAAGCTAATAGTATAAGAATCCAAAGGTCTGAGGACTGCGGGGGCTGATAGTATAAGTCCAGTCTGACTCCAAAGGCCCAAGAACTAGAAGTGCCAGTGTCCAGGGGAGTGAAAAGATGGATGTCCCAGATTGAACAGAAGAGCAAATTTGCCCTTCCTCTGCCTCTTTGTTCTATTCAGGGCCTCAACGGATTGAATGATGCTCACCTGATTTGGTGAGGGTGATCTTCTTTACTCAGTCTATGATTCAAATGCTAATCTCTTCTGGATACCCCCTCATGGACACACCCAAATATAAGGTTTTATCAGCTATCTAGGCATCCCTTAGCACGGTCAAGTTGACACATAAAATTAACCATCACATCATATGTAAAAATTAACTCAAAATCAATCAAAGGCCTAAATGTAAGATCTAAACTATAAAACTCTTAGAAGAAAACATAGGAGTAAACCTTCATGAGCAATGGTTTCTTTTCTTTTTTTTTCTGTCCGTGCCACACAGCTTGCGGGATCTTAGTTCCGTGACCAGGGATCGAACTTGGGCCCCCAACAGTGGAAGCTCAGAGTCATAACCACTTGACCGCCAGGGAGTTCCCTGTAATGGTTTCTTAAATACAACACCAAAAGCATAGCAACCAAAGAAAAAATAAATTGCACTTCATCAAAATTTAAAACTTTTTTGCTTCAAATGATATTATCAAGAAAGTGGGGCTTCCCTGGTGGGGCAGTGGTTAAGAATCCGCCTGCCAATGCAGGGGACACAGGTCCAAGCCCTGGTCCAGGAAGATCCCACATGCCGTGGAGCAACTAAGCCCGTGCGCCACAAATACTGAGCCTGCACTCTAGAGCCCACGAGCCACAACTACTGAAGCCTGCGTGCCTAGAGCCTGTGCTCCGCAACAAGAGAAGCCACCACAATAAGAAGCCTGCACACCGCAACAGAAAGTAGCCCCCACTCGCTGCGGCTAGAGAAAGCCCACACGCAGCAACAAAGACCCAACGCAGCCAAAAATAAATAAATAAAATAAAATAATTAAAAAAAAAAAAAAGAAAGTGAAAGACAAACTACAGAATGGGAGAAAATATTTGGAAATTATATATCTGATAAGAGACTACTACTTAGAATATATAAAGTACTTACACAACACAATAATTTAAAAAAAAACAATAATCCAATTTTAAAATGGACAAAGTATTTGAACAGATATTTTTCAAAGAATATATACATATGGCTAGTAAGTACATGAAAAGATGCTCAATATCATTAATCATTAGGGAAATGCAAATTAAAACCACAATGAGATACCACTTCATACCCACTAAGGAAAGCTGTAATCAAAAAGATAGACAATAACAAGTATTGGCAAGGAAGGATGTGGAGAAATTGAAATCCATCATACACTGCTGGTAGGAATATAAAATGGTTCAGTCACTTTGAAAAACAGTTTGGAGTTCCTAAAAATGTTAAACATAGAGTTACCATATAACTTAGCTGTTCCACTCATATGTATACCCAAGAGAATTGAAAACATACATTCATACAAAAACTTCATAGAAGCATTATTCAAATAGCTAAAAGTGGAAACAGTCCAAATGCCCATCAACTGATGAATGGTTAAACAAAAGTGCTATATCCATACAATGGAATATTATTCAGTCATAAAAAGGAATGAAGTACTGGTACATGCTATAGCATGGATGAATCTTGAAACATTATGCTAAGTGAAAGAGTCCAGACACAAAAAGCTGCATATAATCACATATGATTTCATTTATGTGAAGTGTTCAGAATAGGAAAATCAAATCTATAGAAACTGAAAGTAGATTAGTGACTGCTTTGTGTTAGTGGGATGTTGGGGTGAAATGAGAGTTGACTGCTAATGGATACAGTGATTCTTTGGGGAATGATGAAAGTGTTCTGAAATTAGAGAGTGGTGATGGTTACACTACTCTGTGAATATTTAAAAACCTCTGAACTGTACACTTTAAAAGGATGAATTGTATGATATGTGAATTACATCTCAATACATTTTTTTAAAAATTATTTATTTATTTATTTTTGGCTGTGTTGGGTCTTCATTTCTGTGCAAGGGCTTTCTCTATTTGCGGCAAGCATGGGCCACTCTTCATCGCGGTGCGCGGGCCTTTCGCTATCTTGGCCTCTCTTGTTATGGAGCACAGGCTCCAGATGCGCAGGCTCAGTAGTTGTGGCTCACGGGCCTAGTTGCTCCGCGGCATGTGGGATCTTCCCAGACCAGGGCTCGAACCCGTGTCCCCTGCATCGGCAGGCGGATTCTCAACCACTGCGCCACCAGGGAAGCCCCTACATTTTTTTTTTTAATTAAAACAATAAAAGAGATGTAGCCAAGAGGCAGGTATTCTAATTGTAAGATTGGAGGCTCTCCACTGCACTACCAAATGAAATGCATTAGCCATCACAAACTACTGTTTAATGAAGACACACAAAAGAAAGGGGATTGCTCTTTTTCCTGGATGATGGGTGTGCATAGTGTGAGTTCATATATGGTCCTCTTATATTCTCATTGCCCCACTGGGACCCACACATGGGAAGCTCTTAAGAAATATCTGTTAATTGTATAAATGAACTAGGTGTTTCATTCTGTAAGAGAAAAATCTTGTTGGCAAGATACGTTTAACAAACTCTTTTCTGGTAATTGTCATCCCTTCCTGTCTCGGAATGCTTAGGTAAAAATGAGAAGAGCACCAAGGAATCAGAATATTCTGGCAGTTCTTATAGGGGAAAGAAATCGGATTGGAAATCTTCCCATGTATGTGGCTTATCTGGTTTATTCTAAACTAATCTCTGAGAAAAGTTCTTCCCTTACTTCCAGGCATGACGTATTGACTGATTTTATAGAGTTTCAGAAGAGAAACTCAACCTAAGCTATGTATGTATGAGGAGCTACCAATTATTCAAATACGTTTCTTTCTTTTTTAATGTTAATTTGGGGCAAATAATACATATGTCAAATATACCATATCTGTTTACGTGAAACTCCTAACAAAAAATAAAAATAAGGAAAACAATAACTAATGGTCAAAGTTTATTTCGTATTTAAGGACTTAATGGAAATTCTATGATTCTTTGCATTCTGTTTGAATAATAGGGGTTTCTTAGCTTGTTTATTATTTCGAGTGTCAATTTATAAAAATATTAAATTCAATGTATGTCTTCTACATTCAAAGCACTGTGCTAAATATGGTAAGATATATATAAACATGATAAGGGCATGGTAGACACTGGCATCAAGGACATTATAGTCTCCTTGGTAAGGTTTTTCTTGATCATTCCATTGAAAAATTTAAACCTCCATACTACCCTGACCCTCTCTACTCTCGTCCATACCATTTTTTCTCCCTTAGAAAAATCTAAAATACTAAGTATTTTACCTGTCTTTTTTGTTTATTGCCTTTTTCCCCCAAACAGAATATGTGTCATGGTGACAGGCATTTTTGTGTGTTTTGTTCATCACTGCATCTCCAATGTCTAGAATGGAGATATTAATGTCTAGAATGGATCTATATATTTAATTACAGGTGCACAAATAAACATCTAATTGGCAAACTAACAAGAGTAAGCTAGATAGTTCAGTCATGGCTAGTGCGTGGAGAGATTTCTTGAAAATCAGAAGATGGGTTAATTTTGGATGTCGGTGACCTTGGACAAAGCATTTTTCTTCACCTATAAAGTGAAGGAATTGAATTATCAGGAGACTCAAATTTTCTCATCTTACAAATCACCAGCCACTCCACTAAAGAATCTGAGCCCCTGTATGACAGAAACAAAAGTCCATTATTTTCCAAAAACAACATTACATGTGTGTCTGCATTCTGTTATATTTTTCAGGTATGACAAGGTTTAAGAACATAAAAATTATAATACCATAAAGAGGAATAAATTTTGTGGCTAGGATTTATAGTGTAATAACTAATAATAATAATGCTATAAAGAATTAAAAAATTATAGCAATGCTGTTGAGAATATTTTATTGAGTGCCAAGTGTAAAATGCACTAGTGATAAATTAAAAATTGCAGTAATGGTATTAGCAGGAGAGACATCATGTATATCTCCTGAAAATTACTGATATATTCTTATAATTTACTGTAAAATATTTCATACTGCAGTTATGTAAGGTGTTACCATCGGAGGAGACTGTGTGGGTCTCAAGTGAACCTTTCATGCAGGGAGTGGTTGAAGCACCTAAAGAAACCAGAGAACTGGGAACCTCATTGAGCTTAATAGTGTTTATTGAGGATTTACTATGTACCAGGCATTTTCTAAGGACTTTGTGTTAATTCATTTGATCTTTAAAAAAAAAAAAAAAAGCCTGTCTTAAAAATGAGAAAACCGAGAAGCTGAAGGTTGTCCAAACCAGGACAGGAACCCAGGCAGCCTAGCTCATTGCCATGAGCCTAAGTACTTCATGATCCTACTCTTTCATTACATTTTTTTTTTGGCTGCACCAAGAGGCTTGGGCGATCTTAGTTCCCCACCAGGGATTAAACCCAAGCCCCAGCAGTGAAAGCATCGAGTTCTAAGCACTGGACAACCAGGGAATTCCCCTGTATTCTGCTTTCTAATGGATTTTTCTTTTGGAAAACATGCAGCAGAATTTGGTCCGAGACTTACTATTATAACGATTTATATATCACGACTGAGTTGGGTGGATGGGTAGGTAACTTGCTCTCCTACCTTAAACTTCTTGAGCAATTATTGCTATCTTTCAAAAAGAAGCTAAGTGTCATGCATGACCAAGTTACCTCAGGTCAGTTTGCAATAGTCCTGAACTGATTGACAACTTGGCGGTGAAAAACCTCTTTGTTCCCTTCCTTTGTAATCAGAAGATACCAGAAAACACATCATCAGGTCAGGTCATCGTCCGACTAAATCTCCTCCAATGGCATCTTTTTGCCCCTAGCATAAAGCCCAACTCCCTAATATAGTTTTTACGGCCCTTCAAAATCTGGCCCAGTTACCTTTTTGGCTCATGGCTGACCACTTCCCATTCATTCTCTGTTTCAGGCTTTCCTGTTAATTCAGATTCTTTCAGTTTCTCAAAAGTGCTGAACTCTTGCTCCAGGATTTTTTTTTTTTAATTAAAAAAAGTGAGGTAAAATTTATGTAACACAAAATTCACCATTTTAATCATTTTAAAGTCTATAATTTATGATGTCATGCAACCATCACCACTATCTAACATTGAAAGAAACCTCATACTCATTAGCAGACACTCAGAATTCTTCGCTACCCACAGCCCCCAACCATCACTAATCTACACTCTCTCTATGGATTTACCTGTTTTAGACATTTCATATAAATGAAATCATACAACATGTGGTCTTTTGTGCCTGGATTCTTTCACTTAGCATAATGTTTTCAACATTCATCCATGTTGTAGCATGAGACAGTACTTGATTTCTTTTTAAGGCTGAATAACATTCCATTGTATGGAGAGACCACATTTTATTTATTTATTTGTTTGTTTATTTAGGCTGCATTGGGTCTTCATTGCTTCGCGCAGGCTTTCTCTAGTTGCAGAGAGCGGGGGCTACTCTTCGTTGCGGTGCACTTGCTTCTCACTGCTGTGGCCTCTTTTGGTTGTGGAGCACGGGCTCTAGGCACACGGTCTTCAGTAGTTGCAGCACGCGTGCTCAATAATCACGGCACATGGGCTCTAGAGCACAGGCTCAGTAGTTGTGGTGCACAGGCTTAGTTGCTCCACAGCATGTGGGATCTTCCCGGACCAGGGCTCAAACCTGTGTCTCCTGCATTGGCAGGCGGATTCTTAACGACTGCGCCACGAGGGAAGTCCCAAATGGATAGACCACATTTTGTTTATCCATTCATCAGCTGGTGGACATTTGGGTTATTTCCATTTCTTTGGCTATTATGAATAATGCTGCTATGAATATTTGTATACAAGTCTTTGTGTGAACATATATTTTCAATTCTTTGGGGTATATACCTAGGAATGAATTGCTAAGTCATATGGTAAATCCATATTTAACTTTCAAAAAACTGCTCAACTATTTTCTTTCCAGGATGTTTTCATTGGCCCCTGGGATAATGTAAAGGTGCCAGGCCATAGCATTCATCCTTTCAGGTCCCAGCTTAGACATTACTTTTCCAAGAAGCCTTCCCTGACTGCTTAAGTTGAAATTAGATATCCCTAAATCTGAGGTAAAGAATACTACCCAACACTCACCATATTATCTTGTACTTGTTTCTTTCTCTCTTCACCAGCACACTCCTAGTCTGTGAATTCTAGGGGTGTTAAGAGGGAATATGTGTATCTTACTCTCTTGCACAGTGCCTGCCATCAGGGAGGCATGCAATAAGAAGACGTTAGATTGAATAATCACAGCATTTATTCTATTCAAAGCAGCAAAAGGCTCTGTTGCATGATTCTTCCACTAACAAGTCTACATAAACTGATTCATGAAGTTGTCACTGAAGGATGCTAATTAGTGAATTGTTTATACACATGTATACACATGTACACATACGTATATATACATATAACACTAAAATTCATGACTATTTTAGTGATTGATTCTTTAAGTGTTTAAGAATAAAGTTTAGGGGACTTCCCTGGTGGCGCAGTGCTTAAGAATCTGCCTGCCAATGCAGGGGACACAGGTTCAAGCCCTGTTCCGGGAAGATCCTACATGCCGCGGAGCAACTAAGCCTGCGAGCCACAACTACTGAGCCCACATGCTGCAACTACTGAAGCCCGTGCGCCTAGAGCTCGTGCTCTGCAACAAGAGAAGCTACCGCAGTGAGAAGCCTGAGCATCACAATGAAGAGTAGCCCCCGCTCGCCGCAACTAGGGAAAGCCTGCACACAGCAACAAAGACCCAACGCAGCCAAAAATAAATAAATTTAAAAAAAAAAAGGAATAAAGTTTACAGACCACCTATTATGCCCAGATTGCAATTGCATTAATCTGTACAAATGTTTCAAAAAACAACTGCTACTTTTTGACCAAGTAATTCCACTTCTGAAAATCCTAAGGAAATAATTCTAAATGCAGAAAATGTTTTATGTATAAAGGTTTGCCTGAAAAATTATTTATAAATAATTAAAGATTGGAAACAAGCTCCCTCAATAGGTAATGGAGGAGTGGCTGCATAAATTCTACAGATATTTAAAAGAATGTTCAAGAAGGATCTAGAATAATGTGGTAGAAATTGTAATATACTGTAACTGCAGCTATTTAAAGAGGGGGAAAAAAATCCCAAACCTATGACAAGAAATATATCAAAATGCTAACACTGGCATGGTTTGTGCTGTGGGACAATATATGGTTTTTCTCTTCTATTTTATTTTCTAAATTTTAAATGTGATTTTACTGCCATAATAATTTTTAAAGTACAATAAACATTGAAGCAAATAACATGAAAAAAAAGAAAAAAGCCCATATCACTAAATGTGATGTCTCTGATGAAGATTTTGTTTAGGACGTTCACTTTGAGAGTACAGGGACAGACATTCATAATGCTTTATGAGATGCTGTAGGGCAACTGGCCATTCAGAAGGGTGAGATTGGGGGTCACGTTCTTCTCCCCATTTGTCTCCTAGGTCACCCACGGGGCCAGTGAGGGCAGGGTGTGGTCTCCATCTCCATCCTCAGCAGGAGGCTTAGGTCTGGCAAAGAGCCAGGCAAGACATGAAGGCTCAAAAGAGCACCTATTTAGCCCAAATCAACTGAGAAAATTAACTCTAAGGCTCACAGAGATATTGGTACCCTTATTTATGGTTCTCCACATTTCTAATTATTACACAATGCCTGAGGAATGTAGAGCAAAGATCATCCTCAGACTTCAGTGAGCATAATAATCACCAGAGCCTCTGGATTAAGAGAGATTCCCCAGTCCTGGCCCAAAAGATCCACATTCACTAAATCTGGGATGGAGTTCAGGCATCCATCATTTTTATCTAACAAGCAAAGTAACGATGCAGATGAGCCATTTCTCACGACATGTGAGAAAACATGCTTTCCATCATCTTCCAAGATCTTGACTTATTTCTAATTCAGACGTGGCCAGTTGTAACGAGCTCTGCCATGAAAGATGAATTCTGCAAAATTCACCAAACTACAGTACAGCTGACTCCAGTGACCCCAAATTGGAAGTTTTCCAGAGCATTTCACCTTAGTTTGCTTGCTCTTAGGGAAAAATAGAAAAATAGAGAAATTGCCTATACTTTAAATTCAAACAAATGTCTTGTGTCTCGTCACCTTGGGACAATAATACAATAGGTGAGCAGTCACTTTTATCGTTTCTAAACTGGCTCCCTTGATAGGTTTGACATAAAAAAACAAGCTAAAGAACTACTTTAAGCCTCCTTTCCTAATTCTGAGAAACTTTGCTATTCAGTCACTGTTTGGACTTAGACTTTGGATAAACAATGATAACATCTCATCCGCACTTCAATGTAATTTTATCGTCTTAAAACTTGGAGAGCGCAATGAGAATCTGGCTGTCTGGCAGGGATTCCTCTCTCCCAGAGATGCCCTAGAGGCGAGAAAGTGGGACATCCAAATACTCCGTGTGATCCCAGTTCCAGCCCTTGCCAAGTACATGTCCAACTGCTTGGAGTCTGTGATGAAAGGAAAAGGAAATCTATGCTGGAAGCTTTCACCTAATTCTAAAGGGAATTTCATTGCATTTGTAGACAGCCTGGAGTTCTACTCCTCCAGCAGACGCGTAATTAAGGCGCAATGATTGGCCAAGAGTCAAAGCCACAAAGTAGAGCCTGTAAGGAAAAAAAAAAAAAAAAAAAGCTTCAAGAAACCTGTTAACTGCTCTTCGCTGCTCTTGTTGATACTTTCTTTTAAAACCGTGGGCTAAGGTATTGGTCCCTGCGTGCAGGTCCACCTCTTCCCAGCCCCAGAAGGCACCTCTAAGAAGTTGGTGGATACGGAGGAGACGGTGGGCAACAGACTATAGGGAATGCGGGGTCCTTCAAAAACCGATACCAGAGGGGACAGAGGCTCAAGATACCTTTTTAAAACCCAAACGGCTTCTAGGATATACCTGTTGGATGGCACTTGCACCTTTATTTACTTGGCCGGGAAACAGCCAGCCTCTGGCTATCCTTGGTCAGCCCTGTCCTCTTCCCGGATGTCGAGAGCCCGGATTCTGCCTAGTAACAGGCCATTTGAGATTCCCATTGGCGGGAACGAACCTTATTTAATAACAATGATAACATCCCCTTCTTATAGTACATTGAAAGATTATTGGTGGGCATTTAGGGTAGATGTGGTTCAAAAAAGAGATAAGCAGTTATATATTTTTTAAATTTCGGGTTTGAAATCAAACTTAGAGAAAAGTTGCAAGAACTGTACAAAACTATTTACCCTTTACTCCTATTCCATGTTGATGTTTTACCATCTTTGCTCTGTACTCCCCTATCTTTTTTTTTTTAATTAATAAGCTTTTTAAGAACAGCTTTAGATTTAGAGAAAAGTTCAGCAGATAGCACATAGGTTAAAATACCAGCCTCCCCCCTACAGTTTTCCCTATTAGTAGGATCTTACATAGGTATAGTACCTTTATTATAATTAATGAACCAACATTGATTCATTATTATCTGAAGTCTATAGTTTAGATTTCCTTAGTTTTTACCTTCTTGTTCAGATTTACTTAGTTTTTCTCTTCTTGTTCATGTCACTTTAATTTGACTCAATCCCTCTGAAGCACAGCTGGTAAATGTAAATATAAGCTATTATACTGCACCTGGGAAAATAGCCAAGAAATATTATTTCGCAATTATTTTTAAAAAGATATTCGGTAGTATCTGTTATAGTGAGAAATCACCCACATGTGAAAGAGTAGAGAAATGGCTTAGCAAAATGGCTTAGCAAACTATTATATATTAACATAGTGATATACTTTCTGGCTATTAAAAGTGTAAACTAGGAAAATTGTTTTAATATGTGGAGCATGCTATTAATGAAAATAGTGGAAGGTAAAATAAAATATGCATGGCTGGTTAGCACTAGTCAGCCCCAAGTTAAAAGGAACCGATGGGACTAGAAATGATTAAAACTTATTACTCCCTAGGTTATATCTTTTGTAAGTATGTTTGAAGTGGTCTTAAAAAATTATTATTAAAAAATAAAACTAGCAGCAATTTTCATATTCAGGAAGTACTTTAAGTAAAAGATTTATATGATCAGAAAAAAAAATCTTTTGGATTCCTATATTCCCTTCTCCATTCTTATGTTGAATGATAAAGTCATTCTAAGATATTCTCCCTAGCGATCAAAAAAATAAAGAAAGAAAAGAATCGGACCAGTGATACTGACAGATCTAGCCCATTTTAAGTTGTAATCAAGCTTAACTGTTCTTCAATCATATCTGGCCCACACCTGTCTCATGTCTCCACTACCCCACAAGCAAACAGAACAGCCACAGGTGTGAGATGGGCGGTCACAGCTGGGAGTTCCCATGAGCAGGCAACCAGTTTCCTGGAGGAGGGACCTCCTGCCTGAAAAGTCATGCACTCAGAACACTGGGCAAAAAAAAAAGCAGATTAAAAACAAAAGAAAATCATTGCTTCAAGTCAAATGAGAACAAAGAATGATTTTTTAAATAATTTAAAACTTAATACTTTTAGGATCTAGCCCTGTATGGAAAAGGAAGTGACATTGAAGCAACGCCTGGTCTGCAAATGAATTCTGAACTGCCCCATTTTCAGCCATCTGAAGACCTAAACTTTTATTTTATCTTGAACTCAATAAATAATACCCAATTCAAATGGAAAAATAACAATATATTAAGCAATAAAATAGGTTGGAAATTGCTATGCACAGTATGGTTTCTTTTTTCTTATAAATTCTGGAAGGATACACACCGAAGTATTATCAGTGATTACCCTAAGGTAGTGAAATTAGGGAAGATTTTGTTTTCTTGTTCTCTTGTCTTTATCTGTGTTATCTAATTTTTTTTTTTTTTACAATAAACATGTATCACTTGTATAATTTTAAAATTCTTTAAGATATGAAATAGATGTAAAATTTATAAAACCCAATTTTTCATCAACTGACTTTAGTTCTGTGTATCTAAATGCAAAGATAGTTGATATTTACAATAATAATCACAAAGCATTAATGATCTTAGATGGTTTTTTTAAACCATAAATTACTTTGTGTTTAGTTTTAGTGCTGAGTGTATTTAATTGTAGTTCAGTTTTCTTAAACTATCATGTGAAGTATATGTGAGAAATTCTTATGAACTAGAATAACTTATTATTCAGAGCAATCCATTTCCCAAACCTACCAGATAATGGAAGTATTTATTGTGGTACCTTCCCACATCACAAAATACTGCTTAACTTCTATATAAACTTCCTTTTTTTTTTAGGAACACCAAACAGTTTGTTACTTCAAATCCAGTTTTCATCATAAGCCAATATCTGGATGCTGTAGCTTTAAATTTATAAAGGACAAGAATTTCTTTCTTTTCTCAACTTAGAGAAAGTAAATAAAGACATAAGGAATTTTGAACCTGAGGAAATACCCCCAAAATGGAATTTGAGTCCGACGCTTAACACAATAAAGAGAAAACGTTAACTCTGGTAGAACAAGAGCAGTCCTGTGCCCACAATCCAGGTGACACTTGCCCACCTGTTCCGTCACTCTGCTTTTCCAGGTGGTCTTGAAGAAGCTTTTAGCAGGGAAACACCTGGACCCAAGAGACCACAGAACGTGTAAGGTGACACACATATAAGGGACATAGAGTTATGGTCAGGTGGCACCTAAGACAACTTCTGCCTGCAGATGTGTGTCTGTGTTTAGAGAATTAATCCTTTTCTCAAAGAGTCACAGGCTGCTCACAGGATGAGGAGTTTTCGCGGTCACTCGGTCTGCTGCCTCATGCGGATGTCTTCCTTTATAAGAACCTGGGGACTTCCCTGGTGGTCCAGTGGGTAAGACTCCATGCTCCTAATGCAGGGGGCCCAGGTTCGATCCCTGGTCGGGGAACTAGATCCCACATGCATGCCGCAACCAAAAAAAGATCCCACATGCTGCAACTAAAGATCCCGCCTGCCGCAACTAAGACCCGGCGCAGCCAAAAATAAATAGATAGATAAATAAATAAATAAAATATTTTAAAAAAACCTTTTAAAAAGCATCTGGGAGACATCTTAAATAAATACAATAAATCTTGTGGTGTAAGAATGTAAAGCCAATTCAGTTCCCCATTATCCATGCTTGAACATACATGGTGGAGGGGGTGTTTTGGAGGGACATAGAATATCAACATTGGTCACTGAAAATTTCAAACAATTTAAAAATCCTAACAAGCAGCAAGTAGTCTTGAGTTTCAACCCCTCTGTCAGTACCTGACTGAAAGCTGCAGTTGACCGAGAACAAAGATCAGAAGAGAAAATGAGTGTGAAAGATCATCCACATTGGATACTCTGCTCCTGAAAGAGAGGTGTATACCCCATATATGAAAAGTGGTTCTAGGATTCAGTTTTCCCAAGATTTCATGATGGGTATCAAAAACTTGCCCAATAAGTCCAGGGCAATATTTTGTGATCTCTCTGCAGTCATAGAAAGATAGCCCCACAGGTAGGCTTATTATACCTTATTATGAAATGTTACTTAGTTTATATGCCCCATAAGAATAGCTCTTGTGAGAAGATTTGGCCTCAGGATAAAGCAAAAACAACCTTCTGTTCTTTTTTTCCCCATTTCTGCTACCCATTACGACTATTGTGCATTTTAGTGCCTTTCATCCTGAAGATATGAGGCCAACTTGGTGCTATTGGTATGTTTTTATCCTTCTTCCCCTTTGCTTTCCTCACAAAAATCAAGGCTCACAGAGATTTCCTATCTGGCATATAACCAGTTAGGGTTAAACTAGGTGGAAAACTAATACTCAGTCGACATCCAAACCCCCAAGGGCATGTCTATTCCAATGCAGGTGATATAGGCCAACCCCTTCCAGAAAGAAAAATCAATGGGACTCTCTTTGGACCAACAGTTTAGGCAAAGCTATTGTCATCAGCTGAATAAATATTCATTTTGCTTACTTTCTTAAAGTTTATTTTAATTAGAAGCTCTAAATACTCTGATCTAGACACCCTTATGTGACTTGGTAATCCTCTTTCCTCAAACCACTAAGGAAATGGGACTATTTCTAGCCCAGTGGCTCCCTGCCTTAGCCCTACTGTGCATGTGTTTTTTTGAATTATGGTTTTCTCTGGGTATATGCCCAGTAGTGGGATTGCTGGGCCATACTGTACCAGGCATTTTCTAAGGACTTTGTGTTAATTCATTTGGTCTTAAAAAAAAAAAAAAAAAACCATCTTAAAAGTGAGAAAACCAAGAAGCTGACGGTTGTCCAAACAAGGACAGGAACCCAGGCAGCCTAGCTCATTGCCACGAGCCTAAGTACTACATGATCCCACTCTTTCATTACACATTCCCCCAACCCCTGACCCCCCCCACCCCCCGAGAAAGGGATTGAACCCCGGCCCTCGGCAGTGAAAGCACGGAGTCCTAACCATTGGACCGCCAGGAAATTCCCTCAATTACACATTTTTAATCATTTGTTTGATGTCAGCAAACACAAGCACGTATACTAACACTGCTGTGCTGAACAGCCTGTACAGGGGTTGAATTTATACTCTTAGATCAGTGCCACCTTGAACGTAGACCGTCATCACAGTAGTGAAGTGGTCTAATCACTGAACCGGAGCATTAGAGATGAGAGGAAATGGAGAGATCCTTTTGGATCTCACTTAATTTCTTCTGTTTTTATCAGCTAAGTAAGCTCCTCCAACTAAAATTTTCTTTCCTCATTTTTAGACATCCAAACTTATTCACCTTATCTAGCTAATTGAGTCAATATTCCTATTTCCAATATGAAAGCAAGACACTACAATAATTTACCTGATCTCTGCTTCTAGTTTGTCTCCCTTACTATAGCAAGAGGAATTTTTACTTCACCCCAGTCTATACAGGTCTACATTAAACTGTCAAGGGCTCCCCATTGCCTGGGTCAGTAGTTCTCAAATATGTACAGGAACTTATTATGGTGATGGTTGCACAACTCTGTGAATACACTCAAAACCATTGACCTGTATACTTTAAATAGGTGAATTGTATGGTATGTGAACTATATCTCAAAGTTGTTACTTTAAAAAATTTATTGAGGAAATCAAAGCACCTGGAAGTCATGACACGCTATGTGTAAAATCCTAAAATGTTGAACTAAAAGCAGTTTTACTAGCAGAAAATAACAGTATGGTAGATATTATATATAATTATAAGATTAAAATTCACTACTTTACAACTATGTCTACCAAAAAGCAAGTGGTTGAGCTAAGGTTATCACCAGTTTCTAATGTTTGCCTCTAATATTAAATTGCCATTTGTTCAATTGCCTACCACTGTTTGCCAGCAAAGAAGCATTAACATCAAAGACAAGGAAAATTTGAAAGGGAAACTTTAAAATTGAGTACATCCTATACCATATTTATTTGTCTTCAAATTAAGACTTTAGGAAAGCTTCCATATTTGGAATTACACTAAGGTTTTCTGGAGGAGATTTGACAATCCCTGGCTTCCTAGAAAATGCTTATTTTTCTTGGCGTATCATAAAAGATCCTTTTTTCAACCTGACCTTAAATTCCCTTTCCATCTTCACCTCGTTCCACAGCGCCTTAGGCTGCCACACAGCAGAAGCCACCTATCTCCCACAGCCATAAGGAGCTAAGTATCCCCCAAACACACCCTGCAGCTTTGCCCTCACAGAGGCTTCGACATCTGAGCTGTCCTTTGAAACATGAAAGTTCTCCAGGAAAAGAGCAAAAGGGATTCTAAGCTGAAAGAATTCAGCACCAGGACAGAAACTGAGAGGGTAAGGGCATTCACACCCCGATGGGTCTGGCCTCAGTGGGGGGGGAGGTTTGTGGCTGGCAGGAGGCTGGGAATGGCAGTCCTCCTGGTCTGTGCTTTATGACACGAGCAAAAGGGTGACTCCATCAGGTCTGTGCTGTACTCTGCTCTCAACACCCTCTTCTGCCCCACCCCCTCCCCAAATACATGTTGACCACGTAAGAAGGTTGACCAGAGCCATAGGTACGTTATGGGGACAAAGGACAGACGGACCTGACGGATCCTCATAAGAATGAACGTGGAACCCAGGAATGTGTCCTAACCATTGAGCAATCACCCAATGTTGTGCTATGAAATCACACACTGAAGCCAAAGGCAAGAATGTGGTAGAACCAACAAAGCTGGTTTCTGTGGAAAGCCAAGATCATTCACCTAAAGATGCCTGGCCTCCCAGTAGCCCACCCTGATTTTCTTAGCCCAAAGGACTCTCTCCTCTGAAATCCTCATTTTGTACTTACACTGGAGCACTTCATTTTGTACTTACGACACTCTGAAAAAAATTTTTTTTCTTGTATTGCAGTTGTTTTGTCCTCATTCCTGGTACCACCTTTTTTTTCCTTTGCCTCATTTTAAAAGCTTATACCTAATACAGTGCAGCTTTAAAAGACATCTTGGGAGTAAGGTATGGTATAAATCAGTCAACAACAAGTCTTGTTAGATTTTAAGTTCAAGAGGTGAGAAGTCATGTCCCATTCACCTTTATCAATCCCACAGCACTAAGGAAAACATAGTTGTTGAATAAATTGACATTGTGATAACAATATGGTAAAGTAAAAACATTCTTTGGCTTTTAAAAGAAGTTGACATTTTTTATTTTTTTCCCTCCTGGGAGATCACCGCCTGTACTAGAGTATTCACATAAATGTTTATCTTTTATGTTTAAAAATTTCATCTCTCCTAACCATACACCTGCTGTCTGTGCTTGTAGCTTTTTTTTCTTGATGTGATTTGCCAAAGTTTCATCCCTTGTATAGGTCTTTTTGGAGAAAAGCAACCCTTAGATTTATTTATTCTGCCTATTTTTTGTTTGTTTTCTGATAGAACAGATATATTTATTTCAGCAAAATTATAAAGTAAAACTACAAAGAAACAAAAATATGTGACACTCACTGAGTCACAATTTTGTAAGGCGGAAAGTTAACAATAATCAGCATAAGTACAATAAATTATAAAGATCTGTTGATATTTTAATGGGGGAAAATAGCCAGAAGAAACACAAAAATACTTTAAAATACATCATTGCCACAGCACATGAGAACATTTCCATAAAAAATTAACTATTTCCTCTTAGACACTTCATCTTTCAGCCCTCTTTGAATTTACATTCTGAAATCTTGATTTTCTACTGCAGTTTATAAACTAGCCATTCTCTCATTCCATGGACCCACAAAGATCAGTCCCATCACAAGCAAATAAAAGGACCACTTCCTGTTAGAGATACAGCACTTCAAGGCTAATATTTAATCTTAATTGGCAAAATGTTTAGTGCAAATAAAATTATATTTAGCAGCTTAGAAAATTCCTGGTGGGGAGGCATTCACCTCATAACCCTTACTGCATCCCCAGAACAAAATCATTTCTCACTTTTCATGAGTATGAACACTGGCCATTCAAACCTACTGAAAACTACTGATGCTAATTCTGCTGTTTGTTACACAGGGAGCTTCCATAAAAGATGGTTTCAGTCACTATGCAAATGAGCCATACAGTTTTTACATTTGGAAAGTTCCCCTCAGGTTGATGTTCTTTTAACAAAGCAGGGTCTGAATGTCAGTCACAACTGGATCTTACCCAACTCCTTCTCGGAAACAAGGCATTAATCATTTCTTGCGCTGGCCACCAAAGGTTGCATTCAAAGGAACACCTGAGGATGGGGCAGAGGAATCTCTTAGAGCAACTTCTACTCTCCAGTAATAATTTTACTGCACAGATTTGAATGCCAAAAAAAAAAAAAAAAGGGAAAGAAGAGGAGCCATCTGATTTCAAACCTGGTGTTTTCCACTCTCAGCCAAGATTTGTTCTCCAAATGAATGGAAGCCAGAGAGCTCCTAGCCAGAGAGAGGATTTTGTTTGAGCTTCATCAATTCCTTGAATTGCCTCTCTTCTTGTTAGACATCTGTTTCCTCTCTAGCCAAGGCCTGGGGTAGCTGCTTGGGAGAATAGTGTGGCCTGCTGTGCCCGGATCTGTGATGGCAAGGGAAGTACAGCCGGGTTTTAAGCACCTGACTCTGCTCCTTGTCTACGTTCACTGGCCCAAGGACTTGAGCCGTGAGAAAGCTTGGACAACCTCTGAGGTCCAGGATGTGCTGACGCAGAATCCAGGGAGGTAAACACTAGGTAGGCCATCTCACTTGGCCTCTCGACCAACTCCTCAGCAATTTTTCCATTCCCCCTGGATTCTCTCACTGAATAGCTCAACGATGGGGATGTGGAGGCCATGTTGGAAGGAGGGGCTCCCCTCAGTCACTATACTCTTCTCTTTCCCTTAGACTGGGGAATTTCTCATACTGGTTGGCTGACCTCCATTTGCTGTGCTGACTTTTGAGCAGGGCAGCAAAGGAAGTCTTTCGAGTGACACTTCTAGATATTTCCCGGCTCTTGGCCTTCCTGGTGGGGGAAGAGCTTCGAGCCAAGGGATAGGTGGAAAAAATGGGCTTGCCCCGTGGGGCTTCCAGTAGCTGCCATATTTCCCCAGAGGTATTACTGGTCAGATACTGCCAAGGCTTCTTCCCACTGCTGTCCCGGATGTTCACACGAGACGCCAACCTTTGCACTAGCAATTTGATGATCCCCTGGTGGCCATGAATGGCTGCAAGGTGCAGCGGGGTATACCCACAACTGGACTTCACATTTATATCCAGAGCAATCCCTGCTTTCTGTGCGCCTGAGACCAAGTCCTGAAGGGCCCTGAGGTCACCGTGTTTGGCTATCCAGTGCAAGGCAGTGTACCCGGTCAAAAAGTCTTTGTGCAAAGCCAGCTGGGGGTCCTCCCAGAACAAAGTCAACACCTGAATCCAAGAGCCACTGGCAAGCTTCACAATCCATTCATGCTCCCTGGCATCAAGAGGGACCAGGGATGACTTGTGCTCGGAAGATCTGGTGGGGATCAAGGCTGCAGGCCTCTCCCCTCCAGGGGCCCATGAGCTGTGTGGATGACCACACTCAACAACAGTAGCCTTAAGGTCTGCAGGTTTTGGTGTCAAAGCGGCATCCACCCTTGGGCTGGACATTGCTCCCACCTTCGAGGGTCTCCTGGACCGGGGAGGACGCCGGCTCCTTTTCAGCAAATCCCCCTCAAGGCACTCCTCATCAGAGGAGGACAGTTGGGCTCTCTCTGCCCTAGAGCTCCTCCTTAGGGATCTCCTTAATTTGGGGACAGGCCAGGGCAAAGGCTGAGGGTGGCCTGCAAGGCCACCAGCTCCTATTGGGACGGGCTGAGAAGGGTGACCATCCTCTCTGTTCCTGAGGCCCTGAAGGCTCCTGCTGGGGCTGCCCTCCTTTGGAGAAGGGGCCCCAGCTGGATTCCTGAGCCTTCTCCCATCTGGGGCTCCCGGGGGAAGGTGCAGCCCTTCTTCAGAACCCCCAGGGGACTCTTTGGGTCCACTGCTGCTCTCTTCACTGCCGTGGCTCTCCTGGTCCACAAAGTCCTCCAGATCTTGTAGGGACAGCTGACAACGAATGCTACGAAAGACGGCCAGTGGAGACTTCCCGGGCCAGGATTCCGAAACAGCGGGAAAGAGAGAATGAGGGGGAGGAGGGAGGTCCGGAGGTGCTGGCTTAGATTCCGGGACCCAGAAGCCCGGCTCCGAGGGTAGCTGGGGGAAATTGTCTGGCAGTATCGACCAGGCTCGGATGGGACCCTGGTCTCGGGCCTTGGGTATCTGGGGGTGTCTGGCCACCCACTCTCGAGTGCGCTGCTGCTGCTGCTTCAGGGTCGAATAATGCAGGGAGCTCGGGGTCACCAGCTCGGGCGGCTCTCCGGGGGGAGTGGGGCAGGACAGGAGAGCAAGCGGGGAAGCCCCGCTCCCAGCAGCCTCGACGGTTGTCGGAGGAGAGCGGGGTGCCGCGGACACCGGCGGGGGCTCCGCGGGCGCACCTTCCCGCTGCGGCCTGGGAGCCCCGCGGTCGTCCTGGGCAGGCGGGGCCGGCGCCGGCTTCTCCCAGGCGCTGGCGCTGGCGGTGGCGGTGGGGGGGTCGGGGAGTGAGCCGAGCAGCGGCTCGCCCGGGAGTCCCCCCAGGCCGTTCTGGAGGCATTCCCAGCAGCAGCCGCCCTGCGTCTCGGCCGCCGCGCACCTCGCTCCATCCTGGGCGGCCGCGGGCACCGGCGCCCTGTGGCCGGAGCTGCCCCTCCGCCGGCCGCCTCTCCGGGCCGCCTCCCGGGCCCCGCTGGCGAGGAGTCCATCGCAACCTGCCTCGGCGGCCGGGTCTGCGGCACCTGCTGGCTCCTCCTCTAGCTCCTTCTCGCGCCGCCGCCGCCGGGGTTGCTGCGGCGGCGGCGGCCGCTCCCCACTGCGCGCGAGGAGCGGGAAGCTGGGCGCAGCTCCCCCTGCAGGGGCGGCGGCCGCGGGCGGGTCGCTGGGTCGCTGCAGCCCCTCCTCCCCCAAAAGGTCCCTGTACCTCCTTTTGAGCACCACGTACTTGGTGCCGTCGGGGTCCTGGCGCACTGCGGCCACCGAGTTGACGAAGCCCTTGAAAAGCTCGCGGCGGCGCTGGTGCTGGCTGGGGGGCGTATCGGGGTCTCGGAGGAAGCTCTTGAAGTGGCTCAGCAAGGCGGCGTTGGTCACTCGGCCCCCGGCCTTACACAGAAAGTCCAGTAGTGCCTCCTGGCTCAACTCTCGGGCCATCGCTGCCCCGTCGTCCCCTGGCCCCGAGGTGTCTGCGTCTCGCCCTCCCTGCACTCTCCCCCGCCAACAGAAACCCTGGCCTGGCGTCTGTCACCTGCGCCCGGGGCGGCGCCACCTGCCTCCATCAGCCGCGGCCTGCTTGCAGCCCCTGAACGTGCCAAGAGGGCCGCGGGTCCCCCGGGGACAGGCCCCGGGGCTGAGCCCCCGCGCGCAGCCCAGGGTGGGAGAGGGCGGCTCCCAGGCCGCCCCTGCGCGATGCGCGCCTCGCGCAGCGAGTCCCCGCTGCGAAAGTTCCCGGGATAGGTCGGAGTCGGTTTCACCTGCGCCCTGGCGACGCCTCCTCCCCGGCTCTGGGGGAAGGGCGCGGCCCGCCTCCTTCTGTCCCTCCACCCTCTGAGGTCTCGCCCACCCCTGCCACCCATCCCAGATGAGTCAGGCTGGTCCGAGCCCGGAAGAGCGCCGTAGGTGAGGTCGCCAGCTAGCCGGAGCCGGCAACGTACAGCCCGGCAGGTCGCGCAGCCGCTCCCGGGCCGGGGAATGGAAGGCAGGTAGGCGACCCGATGCTCCTTTGGGTTTCGGCCACGTAGGAAACGAAAACAATAGACCTGTTCTTGCTCTCTCCTTTCGCTTCGTTAGTCACGGCTGAAGCCGCTGGGTGGGGAAGAAGGTGCAAATTAACCAGCATCTTGCTGTCTCTCCAAAACATACCTTTATTAACGATGTAGGCTATTAATTTCAGATACCCTGAGGCAGTATCGAGGTCGGGGAAAACTCATTTTGCATCCAAAACAAGCCTATCTTGATCTGGTGATACTGCTGGGGCGGCTCCTCCGGACCCTGGCGCCTACGGGTCCAAATACACCGAAGTCTGTACCGAAAAGAGAAATCACTCTGAAGATTACAGGTTGGTTACAGGAAAAAGGAAGGCCTTTTTCCTTCCTGACAGTCTCACGTTAAGGTGCCGGAAAAATCTAATTTGATGTTGAATTCCCTAGTAACTGAGATGAACAGGAATTAACGTCTCGACAGTTAAGGTATTTGGTGCCTTTGTTTTTATTTAGTACACAATTTATGAACAGAAGAAGAGATTTGTACAGTCTCTTTTGTGTTAGCTTAAGTGGTGAAGTCTTTCCCTCCGAATGTGAGGTTTCCTCTACACCTTCAGAATGTTAAGCATTACAGGCTCCTTGATTTGACCCTGCTGCTCCCAACACTGGAATGTCTGCTTGACTCTAATTCTCCCCTGCGGGGCCGTGAACTTCCTAATTCCACGTCCATTTGTAGACTAGAGCTTGAAAAACTCTAGTTTCAAAACATTGGCCTCTTCAAGACAGTAGAATCACAGCACGTTTCCTAACAGTTGCTTTCCCCCTACATTTCACTTGTCCACATGTTGATCCTGCCCTTTCTGTAATAATCCTTCTGGTCTTATCCAGTTTCTTTATCAGTCCTAGTTACATGCCAAAAATACTTTCCTTGTTTTATCTACTTACCTATCTGACTCCACGACCTCTCCCATTCTTTTCTTTAGCTGTCTTCTTATTTCTTTCCATTGTGACTGGTTGTTTATCCTCAGCCCCAACTGTGACAGCAAATATGCTTATTTTTTGGAATGCTCTGTTGGCTATATTTCCTATTTTCTCCTGCCCTGTCAATGCCAGTCTTCCTTCCTGTACTCCCCTCATCTTTCCACTCTTTCTTCCTTTGCTCTACTATTTCTAATTGTTTCATGTGTCCCTGTTCTTTTTGCTGAGGGAGGGTACTGAAAGTATGTTGGCCGCACAATTGTCAACATGTGTTATCATGGGCCAATTTTACTGATGCCGCATACCCACATTAACTGAGCTTTGTTTTAAGTCTCCAACATACCCTGGTACTTTTCCATGAATGAATTGCAATCCTTGGCTTTAAATTATTTAGGTCAGAAAGAAGAACTGGGAAACATTGTTTTCTATTTTCAGCATTTTCTTGAATCCAAACCCAATACTGGGTTAAGAGGGGGTAAATGTTTTCCACTGAGGTCTCTACCTTAACGTCAAGCCTTTAGACTAGTTATTAAAATAAAGGTTTTGTGTTAAACTTTAGCTTCCTTTTGTATGTGTCTGTGTGGTTTTTTTTTTTCTTGATGGAGGCTTGATAGAACTTGCCAGGTGTGTCCACAACTGGGGCAGGAGGGAGTCCAAACAGAAAACTCAGGGGGGCACTGAAGAGTGGCAAGTGGAAAGAATCCCCCTTTGGTACTTTCCAAAACTCTGGTTACAAAATAGGGGACTTGTGCCAAGAGGGGGTGATGACATAGAGGTTTGAACTTGAAGCACTTAGGACTAGAAAGAAAGGAAGGGGTCATCAAAGTCATGGTTGTTGAAATCAGATTATCTTTAGTTGAGGGTGGAATTAGCAGGTCTGGAGGAGTAGAAAACGGGGAAAGGGAAGAAAAACAAAACCATTGCTTTAGCTTTCTGGATGCCCAGGTGGTTTGGTGTCCAGATCTTCTCTCTTCCTTTTTCTCTCTCTTGTCTCAGGTTAAGGTGATAGTTAATTAGAATGCTCTTCACCTTATCTCAGGGAACATTTTTATGCTTCCCTCATGTATAGTTCCTCATCTTCAGAAATATTTATGGGGCACCTATGTTGCCCTGGCAGTGCTGGAACACATGCTTGAGAGCTCACTATTTACTGGGAGCAACAAACAAGAGAAATGGCTTAAACTTGTGCGTTAAGTGCATCAGATGCTGGAAAAATTGAGAGGCAGCACATAAAGGCAGAGCCTAGACTCAGTCTGGGGGATTGGGACAATTTTCCAATAAGAGGCAACTTGGAGTAGAGGATGTGAGGAAGAGGCAGAGGAAACATTGGTACAAAAGCACCAAGATCTGGCTCAGCAGAGTCTATCTGGGGAACTAACTGCAAACAGATCTACCTGGCTTTAAGGAAGAGGATGTGTGAGGATGTGCTGGAAACAAGACTTGCAGAAGTAGGAGGGAGTCAGAAAATGAAGGACCTGGGGAGTGGAGGTGGGGTGGGGAGGGGAATCTTTGAAGAATTTTTGGGAGGGTAGTGACCCTACCAGATTTGTACTTTATTAAGGTTATCCTGGAGGTAATTGCTGGTTTGGAATCATGACCCATGTTAACAAGTAAAAATAGCACTTTGCAGACCAATAATGAATTTAACCAAATCTAAGGCACCATTGACTGTATGATACAGTTTGATTTCAGAGATGTTAAAATGTGTGTGTGTGTCGGGGGAAGTGCTTCTTAAAGTAGAAGAAATACAGCATGTTTAATAAAATTTTATTTTTAGAAAGAAAAGTGTACTGGGAATAAGATTTGAGGATTGGATTGGGGTAACTAACTTTTTCTTTACAGCCTTATGAACTATTGGCTATTTTACAATGAGAGTATATTCCTTTTTAGTTTGAAAAAGACACTAAAGAAAAAAAAGCCATAAATGAATAACAATGACAAAGGGAGAAAAAGCAATATCAAATCTTTAGACTGGAGGAGGGAGATGGAGGCCAGCAGGAAGAACAGTCTGGAAATTACTGAGATGATCCAGAAAAGGGAGCCAAATGTCTAAGTTCAGCAGTGTCAGAGAAAGAGAGATGAATGGATGGATTGGAGAGATAGGGGGCCAAGTCAATAGGATTTGGAGCCAGAGGAGTCTGGAGGTGAGGAGTAAGCTGGCTTCTCTCATGCATCTGGCCTGAGTCTCTGGATGGACGGTTGTAACCATATACGCGAATAGTAAATGTAGACCAAAAAGTCAGTTTTGGAAATGGGAAAGATGATCAATTCAGTTTGGGACATATTAAGTTGAGGTGCCTACAGGCCATAAAAACAGGAATGTCTAGGAGGCAGTTGGCCATATAGGTTGGAGGCTCCAAGAGTGTATGACTTTAGTATACATAAACAGTCATCTAAGCCACAGGTGATGATAAAATTGCTCAGAAAGAGATATGCCAGCGGTGGGAAAGGAGCAGGGTGCAGGGTGAATCCACATTTACCAAGGACAAAGAGGAAAATAAACCTGTTAGGAGACTTAGAAGGAACAGCTAGAGGGGGAAGAGGAACACCACTGAGCGTGGTATCACGGAAGCACAGAAGCAGAGGGGTGAACAGCTTTCTAGAGTTGATGCCAAGTTAGATACGAAGTGAAATGTGACCGTAGCCTGTTAGGTCGCTGGGGCCAGGTCTGGAGCAGTTTCAGAAGAGTGGTGGGGACAGACATCAGGTTACAGAGGGATGCAGAGTGAGTAGGATAAGAAAGACTTGACCATGAAAGGAAGGAGAAAGAGAATTCTAGATATGGAGAATATCAGATCATGTAACCTAAGATTTGTTTTTGGTAGTTGTTAGAAGAGATATGATCATGTCTATGCGCTGAGGGAAAAAAGCCAAGAGAGGATAAGTTGAAAGACCTAGAGGAGAGGGTAAATAATTGATGAAACAGGGCATGGGGGTGGGGCTGGAGTCCAGAGTCCAGGTGGAGAGATTACCTAGGACAGGACAGAGACAGACACTTATCCCATTGAGAACAGAAAGAAGAAAAATGGCTATTGCATTCATTAGGGGACCAAGAGATCAGGAGAAAAGATTTGAAGAAGTCTTGGTGGGGCTGAAAAGTAGGTACAAAGGCAGTAAGTGTATATAGAGCTTGAAGTTTAGGTTACTGTAATCAGGGCATCAAATATTCTTAGGTCTTGGGGCTTAAGGTTTCCAAAGTGGGATCACTTGGAGGTGATGACAAGATTCAGAGTGTGACCATATGTAGTGGAAGTGAGAGGCACTGGAGGAGATAACATCAGGGAACTGTGAGACAGGGTGTTGAATGAGTCACGCAGGTTACTGAAGTCATCTAGGATGGAGAGGATAACCATGAATCATGTACGTCAGTCTTTAGTACCGTGGTATGAGTAACACAAATGGCATTTTGCCAGGAGCAGTCGCTCTGCTAACAGTATAGTATTGTGACTGACGCATGTGTGTCACGTTCTAGATTACTCTCCTTTATTTGATCCTCAAAACAAGTATGGGAACTGTGTAGGACAGAGGTCATCGTCTTGCAGGAAGTAGCTCTCCTTGCTATCAATATGTATGTATGTTTTGTAGGATGTATTCCGATGTGCTTATTCTTTGCCTTCAGTCCAAACCTCTACTGTGGATGTAGAATGGAATCTCCACCCAAGAAGGTGCAGCTGTTCAATGTCAACCCTCCAGGTAGGTGGACAGATCCCCAGGTGAAGCTATAGTTAAGATGTACCACAGAAAGGCAGGAGAGAAAACTAGGGTGCTGGCCCACTCTCTCTCCCTCTCCCCCGCTTTCTTCCCTCTCCTTTTCCCCCTCCTCCCCCTCCTCCTCCTTCTCTGTCTCTCTCAGGTTTGGATTTCCACAAGTCTGGGTACTCCCGAGGGTGCTCTGAAGTAGCAAGGGGAAAGCATTTTTATGCTGGGCTACAAGCTGAGGTTGAGGGTGCTAAGTTACAAGCCAGATCATCGAATGATATGGGGCTCTCTGCATTTATTTCCCTTCTCCTGTCCTGAGCCTTTAATCATTTATTTATTCATCAATATTTATTGAGGGCCTACCATGTATGTGCTTTTCTGGGGCTGGAACACAATGGTAAAGCAAACAGACAAAAATCTCTTTTAGGAAACTTATACTCCAGTAGGGAAAAGAGACAATAAACATAAAAATAAACAAGAAAGTATCACCAGATAAGTGATGAGATACAAAAGCCAACTGATATGATACTGACTGGAGAGCTACTCTGGCCAGGATGGACAGGGAAGTTCTCTCTTAGAAGATACCGATCAACAGGGACCTCAGTGATAAGGAGGAGACAAGCCATGTGAAGGTGGAAGAGAGGGGAGCAGGGTGGGAAAGCATTCCAGACAGAGGGAATAGCTAATGTTTGTCAGAAATGAGTGTGATATTATAGAAAGCTAGCAAAATGCCACAAATTCCATATAAATTAGCATAATATGTTTATAAATTAATTGCCTAATAAACTTTTATGACAACTTCGTCTGTATTGTTTAGTGCACACTCTTTGACCATCTCATCAAAATTTTCACTCTCCTCTTTAGAGAGAATAAGAAAGATAATTTATTTTCTTCTCTTAACATATGGTTGAAATTTACTCTTTAATATTGATAGTTTGGAGCTTAAAGCATTTTACTTCACACACAAATATGCTGGTTGTTTGTAGAACTGCTATAGATTTGTGCCATACAAACACAAGAATTGTGATACATTTATTTCCCAAAATTCTTTTTTTAAATTTATTTTATTGAAGTATAGTTGATTTACAATGTTGTGTTAATTTCTACCATACAGCCAAGTGATTCAGTTATACATACATATATATGTATTTATATTCTTTTTCATATTTTTTTCCATTATGGTTTATCACAGGATATTGAATATAGTTCCCTGTGCTACACAGTAGGACCTTGTTGTTTATCCATTTTATATATAATAGTTTGCATCTGCTAATCCCAAACTCCCAATCCATCCTTCCCCCACACCCCTCCCCCTTGGCAACCACAAGTCTGTTCTCTATGTCTTATTCCACAAAATTCTTATCAGAAAAGGAAAAAAATATGTGTTTATAATTGTTCATGCTTTATTATCAAGTATATTCCTAACAAGGAAAGAAACTCTTGTTGTTGTTTTTTTTAATTGGGGGAAGTTGCCCAAGCCTGCAATATTTTCCCCAGCTTTATTGAGGTATAATTGACAAATAAAAATTATATATATTTTAAAAAGAAAATGAGGGACTTCCCTGGTGGTCCAGTGGCTAAGACTCTGCGCTCCCAGTGCAGGGGGCCTGGGTTCGATCCCTGGTCAGGGTACTAGATCCCACATGCAGCAACTAAGAGTTCGCATGATGCAACTAAGACCCGATGCAGCCAAATAAATAAATTAATATAATTTTTTTAAAGTTTGAAAAGAAAAAGAAAATGAAAATAAAAGAAAAGAAATGAGTATGGTGTATTTGAGGAACAGAAAGAAAACCAGGGGCTAAGCTGGAGCACAGTGAAGGACGAAAGTGTGGAGTAAGAAGTCCAAACAGTGAGCAGGGTCTTGGTCCTGCAAGGCCTAATGGGGTTTGGGTTTTCATCTAAGCGTGATGGGAAGCTATTGGAGGTTTATAATCAAGAGAGTTACATGTGATTTATGTATAACAGAACATCTGGCTGCTGTGTTGAGGGTAGATTATAGGGGATGCCAAAGTAGAAACAGAAAATCCAGTCAGAGATGACTGCAGAGGGCGAGGCAAGAGATGGTGGTAGCTTGGAATAGCAAGGTATTGGGTGTATAGTATTGAGATTTGGAAAATATTCTAGAGATAGAAACTGGAGAATGTGCTAGTGGGTTGAATATAAATTTACCAAGATTGGGGGCAGGAAGATGAGTGTTCCCTTTTGGAAAGGTTAAGTTTGCGCTGAACATTAGCCATCTAAGTAATGATCTAGAATAGGCAATTGCTCAGGAGTGAGGTCAGAGCTGGAGATATAAATCTGAGAGTCTTGGGCATTGAGATGGTATTTGAAAGTTATGGGATTAGATGAATTTATCTAGGGAAGGAACCTAGAAAGAGAAGAAAAGACATCCATAATCAGCCTCAGCATTTGGGGTCTAATCTTTAGTAGTATTTTGCTTAAATATTATGACCTGTCTCAGTCATGCTATGGCAGTGAGAGAAACTATAAAATCCTGTTTTGTTCCCCTAAGGCCAGTCTGCTGCTTGTGGCTGTAATAGACATTAGTGTGAGACACCCAGCGAGTAAGGTTAATTCCAGGGTCTGGAGTAAGGTCCACTGACCCCTCCCCAAATGGAAAAGTCTCCCTCCATTGACAACTTTACAAGATTTAAAAGTTTAAAGTTTGTTAAAGGAGTCAGCAGATTTTCCATGTATACCCCGATTTTACATATAGGAAAACCAAGTTTCAGAGCTTAGTGGTTTGTGGAACTGGTGCTCAAATCAAGCTGACCTCAAATCTAGCATTTTGCACCAGAGTCATAATCTTTCCTCGACTCTCTGGAGTATTTGACCCAGTTGACCATTTTCTCCCTTTGAAATCTCTGTCTTGGCTTCTATGACCATTGCTCTTTTCTGGTTCTTCTCTTACCTCCCTGATCCAACTCTGACTCTCCCTTGCTAACTCTTCTTTCCATGTTCCCTACTCGTTCTCTGGGTTCTACCTGAGTGATGTTGTCTATTTTTCCAGATTCAATTACCACCTGTATTCTTAGGATTCCCAAGTCTATCTGTGATGCTCACCTAGAAAAAGCGCAGACTTTCAAGCAGTTACTCTAGTCTTGACTCTGCCTAAACTATCTCTTTAAACTGGTCAATATACAAACTCTCTGGGTCTCAGTTTCTCCATTTGTACAGTGAAGGAATTAGATCAGATGCTTCTGAAGTTGCTTCCAGTACTCACATTCTGATTCCAGACTTGATGTCCCTTCTCATGATCTCTATAGTAATAATGACATTGATTGCATGCTCTGCGCCAGACATGGAACCAAGTACTTCACACATATTAATATATTTAATTCTCCGAACAAATTCCTATGCGGTAGGAGCTATTAGTATCCTTATTTTATAGTGGAGGACATCAAGATCCAAATAATGTGATTTCCTACTATATTGTAACCCATAAGTGGCAGAGCCAGGATTCAAACTCCGACAGTTTGAGTTTTGAGTCAGCATTGTTTAACCCCTGCTCTCTTCCTGCTTCTCCCTTCGAGGACCCTGATCCCTGCTCTGCTTTCTCCCCTTAGCCTCACATCACTTCTGCCTCCTCGGGACCCTTACTCCTTCTGTTACCCCTCCCCCTTGTTATCTTCATCCTCGTCCTCTCGTCATTCTCAAGGGCTGCTTTCCTTCCTAAAACAAAACAAAACCAAAAAATGAGCATTTTGCTCTGAACCGCCCTCGTTCAGTCACTGCCTGAGCTCACCCTCAGCATTCCTGCGTGTGTCACCTCCTCGCAGAGGCCTTTCCTGACTGTGTGGATCAATCAGCTTCCACTGACAGGCACCTCCAGGCACTTCTATTTGGGGAAAGTTAAGTTTGAGATGCCCATTAGGTATTTAAGTAGAGATGGCAAGTGGACAATTGGATATACAATTCTGGTGCTCTACTTTCACAGCACCTAACACTCCACTATTACAAATAAATTTTCTATTTGTTCATTTTTATGTGGTCCCCTCAACAAGAACACAGGTTCCGTGAGAGCTAGGCCTGTGTCCTCTTCACCACTAGCAAAGAACTAGCTGTGGAGAGGACTCAGAATAACAAGGTGTATTCGTTTCCGGGGGCTGCTGTAATGCATTATCACAAACTGGGAGGTGGCGGTGGAAGCAGTAATATAACAGAGATTTATTCTCTCGCAGTTCATGGGGCGAGACATTGGAAACCAAGGTGCTGGCAGGCCAGACTCCCTCTGGAGACTCTAGGAGAGAATCCTTCTTTCCCTCTTCCAGCCCCTGGTAACCGTCTGCATTCCTTAACTTCCTTGGCTTATGTTCACATCACTCCCATCTCTGGCTCCATCTTCACATGGCCTTCTCCTCTTCTGTCTCTTACAAGGACATTCGTCATGGGATTTAGGGCCCACTCAGATAATCCAGGATGATCTGATCATAAGAACCTTAATTTAATTACATTTGCAGATCTTTACCTTTTTACAAGTAAAGTAACATTCGCAGGTTCCAGAGACTTGGACATGGACGTATATTTTGGGTGGCCACTATTCATCTCACTATACAAGGGAATAGGAGGAAGTTCAGGAATGTCTCCCCAGCCCCACCCCTTCTCCGTTTATCCTGGCTAACTTAAATGCTCTTCAAGATTCAACTCAGTGGTCGCCCAGTCAAAGGAGCCACACCCCCAGTCCCAGTACATGCGTCTCCTATAATAATAATAGCTAGTGCATATTCAGCACTGTTTTAAGGGCTTTATGTGTATGAACTCACTTAATGCCTGCTACAACCCTATGAGATCGTCCCCATTACTATCCTGATTTTATCGAAAGCTATTGGTCTGTTTTGTTGTCTCTCTTCCGCAGTAGACCTCCCCCCAGGACAACAGCCAAGACTTATTATCTCTCTGTCCCCAACATAGACCATGGCATTTCCAGGCTCTATGTGAAGGCTGGTGGGTTGAATAAATGACTGAGCAAGAGATAGGCTTGTACTAGACTGGGCAGGGTTTTGAATATCAGATTAAGATATTTGGATTTGGGGACTTCCCTGGTGGTCCAGTGGTTAGGACTTGGCACTTTCACTGCTGTGGCCTGGGTTCAATCCCTGGTCGGGGAACTAAGATCCCACAAGCTGCACGGCACAGCCAAAAAAAAAAAAAAAAAGACATTTGGATTTTATCTTTTAGATCATAGGTGGCCAACAGTTTTAAAGGTGAGTAGTGATAGGATGGACCCATCTTTCAAATATATACTCCCCTTGGGAGAAACGTCATCAAATATTGTTTTAATTATCACCTCCAAATACATCGCTTCCCCTCCACCCCCCAGGCCTTCCTCCTGAGCTCTAGTCTCACATTGCAAACTAGACAACTTGAATTAATCCCACTTTCCTCACCCCCACTGCCAGTTAGTCATCAAGTGCTGTCAACTCCATCTCATGAACTTTATCTCATACCCATTCGCCTGGTCTCTGCCATAGTTCAGGCTCTTGCATCTTTCTTTTTTTTTTAATAACTAAAAATTTTTTTAAAATTTATTTTTAGCTGCGTTGGGTCTTTGTTGCTGCTTTGTCTACTTGTGGCGAGCGGGACCTACTGTTTGCTGTGGTGCGTGGGCTTCTCATTGCGCTGGCTTCTCTTGTTGCGGAGCATGGGCTCTAAGCGCATGGGCTTCAGTAGTTGTGGCTCACGGGCTCTAGAGCGCAGATTCAGTAGTTGTGGCGCACGGGCTTAGTTGCTCCATGGCGTGTGGGATCTTTCTGGACAAGGGATGGAACCCGTGTCCCCTGTATTGGCAGGTGGATTTTTTTTTTTTAATAAATTTATTTATTTATTTATTCTTTGGCTGCATTGGGCCCTCGTCGCTGGGCGCAGGCTCCCTCCAGCTGCAGCAAGCAGGGGCCACCCCTCGCTGCGGTGTGCGGGCCTCCCACCGCGGTGGCCCCTCCCATCTCCGAGCGCGGGATCCAGGTGCACGGACCTCAGCGGTTGCGGCACATGGGCTCAGCAGCCGAGGTTCACGGGTTCTAGAGAGCAGGCTCAGTAGTGTGGCGCATGGGCTTAGTTGCTCCACGGCATGTGGGATCTTCCCGGACCAGGGCTCGAACCCGTGTCCCCTGCACTGGCAGGCGGACTCCCAACCGCTGCGCCACCAGGGAAGTCCTGGCAGGCGGATTCTTAACCACTGCGCCACGAGGGAAGTCCTAGGCTCTTGCATCTTTCACCTGGACTGTTGCGCTAGCCCCCTGACCAGTCTCCGCACCTCTAGTTTCCCCTCTCCAACTCCAGTCCATCCTCCACTCTGCTGCTCATTTTATAAGCCTAAAAACCAGATCTGATCATTCACTTTCTTGTTAAAACAATAAACAAACAAAGCTCCAAAACAACTCTGCCATGGTTCTTCATTGCATACAAGATCAAGATCTTCGAGATCTACCTACAAAGATCTACTTTTCTTCCTTATTCATTCACTTAACACATGTGTATTACACACTGTAACACGTGTATTCATTCACTTAACACATGTGTATTACACACTGTAACACATGTGCCTACTATGTGTCTGGTAGTGTGCTCATTGCATTCATATACTAGTGAGGGAGGTGCCCTACACATATACAGATGGACATAGCTGTTCTTACTTGGGCGACTCATGTCACAGGCAGTGAAGGAAATACCCTAAGGAAGATTCTACGACTAGAAGAGGTCGATAGTGGCATCCTTGCTGTTTGCTTTCAGGATATACTGTAACTTTTTTGCTATTTGTATGCCTGTTGAGTGGATTTACAGATTGTACTTATCAGTATCTAGTTTCAAATTAATCTTAACCAAGAAGGAAAGTAATTTTAAGTAATTCTCACAAGGAAACTATGAACTAAAGATAATACTAAACTTTAAGCCAAGGAAATAATACCACAAGCCCAAGGGGCTGGGGCTACACCTAATATAAGCCTTCAGCAACATTAGACTTAAAACAATAACTATCTAGGGACTTCCCTGGTGGCGCAGTGGTTAAGAATCCACCTGCCAGAACACTCTATGACATACATCACAGCAAGATTCTTTTTGACACAGCTCCCAGAGAAATGGAAATAAGAGCACAAATAAACAAATGGGACCTAATGAAACTTAAAAGCTTTTGCACAGCAAAGGAAACCATAAACAAGACCAAAAGACAACCATCAGAATGGGAGAAAATATTTGCAAATGAAGCAACTGACAAAGGATTAATCTCCAAGATTTACAAGCAGCTCATGCAGCTCAATAACAAAAAAACGAACAACCCAATCCAAAAATGGGCAGAAGAACTAAATAGACATTTCTCCAAAGAAGATATACAGATGGCCTACAGACACATGAAAGAATGCTCAACATCATTAATCATTAGAGAAATGCAAATCAAAACTACAATGAGATATCATCTCACACCGGTCAGAATGGCCATCATCAAAAAATCTAGAAACAATAAATGCTGGAGAGGGTGTGGAGGAAAGGGAACTCTCTTGCACTGTTGGTGGGAATGTAAATTGATACAGCCACTATGGAGAACAGTATGGAGGTTCCTTAAAAAACTACAAATAGAACTACCATACGACCCAGCAATCCCACTACTGGGCATATACCCTGAGAAAACCATAGGTCAAAAAGTGTCATGTACCACAATGTTCATTGCAGCTCTATTTACAATAGCCAGGACATGGAAGCAACCTAAATGTCCATCGACAGATGAATGGATAAAGAAGATGTGGCACATATATACAATGGAATATTACTCAGCCATAAAAAGAAATGAAATGGAGGTATTTGTAATGAGGTGGATGGAGTTAGAGTCTGTCATACAGAGTGAAGTAAGTCAGAAAGAGAAAAACAAATACAGTATGCTAACACATATATACGGAATCTAAGGAAAAAAAAAAAAAAAGGCCATGAAGAACCTAGTGGCAAGACGGGAATAAAGACACAGACCTACTAGAGAATGGACTTGAGGATATGGGGAGGGGGTGGGGTGAGATGTGACAGGGTAAGAGAGTGTCATGGACATATATACACTACCAAATGTAAAATAGATAGCTAGTGGGAAGCAGCTGCATAGCACAGGGAGATCAGCTCGGTGCTTTGTGGCCACCTAGAGGGGTGGGATGGGGAGGGTGGGAGGGAGGGAGATGCAAGAGGGAAGAGAAATGGGAACATAATTGTATATGTATAACTGATTCACTTTGTTATAAAGCAGAAGCTAACACACCATTGTAAGGCAATTATACTTCAATAAAGATGTTTAAAAAAAAAAAAAAAGAATCCACCTGCCAATGCAGGGGACACGGTTTAAGCCCTGGTCCGGGAAGATCCCACGTGCCGTGGAGCAACTAAGCCTGTGTGCCTCAACTACCGAGCCTGCGCTCTGCAGCCCTAGAGCCACAGTTACTGAGCCCGCGCTGCAGCCGCTGAAGCCCGTGTGCCTAGAGCCCATGCTCCGCAACAAAGAGTAGCCACCACAATGAGAAGCCCGCGCCCTGCAACGAAGAGTAGCCCCTGCTCGCCACAACTAGAGAAAGCCCGCGCGCAGCGACGAAGACCCAAGGCAACCAAAAATAAAATATACATAAATAAATTTATAAAAAATAAATAAAGTCATTATATTAAAAAAAAAAGAGAGATAGAAGTGTATTCCTTCCCACATAACCATGGGCCGCCTAGAGTGGGTATGACAGTCTCTGATCATCTTGTTCCTCCCATCCTGTTCCACCGTTTCTTAAAATGGGATTTCCATTCCATAGTCTGGATGGCTGTTCCAGCGCCAGCCATCATATCTGCATCCCAGCTAGCAGGAAGGGAGAATGGCAAAGAGAGGGCATAACCCCTCTCTCTAAGGACACTTCTCAGATGTCACACACATCACTTCCACTTCCATCCCATTGACTAGAACTTGGTCACCTGGCCTAATCTAGTTACAAAGGCAGGCTGAAATAAAATCTTTATTTTGAGTAGGCATGTTCCCAACTAAAAAAAGGAAGAGTTTATTATTACAGAACTGAGTTTGTCAACTGGAACATGATTGGCCTTTGGGCAGGACAAATCTTTATTGAATGAGACTGTTTTGCACATTTCAGGATATTTAAACCTCCAGGCCCCAGATGCCACCTAAATGCCAGAGGCACCCTCGCAGTCATTGTATCAACCCAATGCTCCTACACAGTTACAATTACCCTTGGGGGTAGCAGTATTCTTACATCTTAGGCTTCTGTGGCAGGCGTTTTTTCTGCCCAGTATAGCAGTGTATCCTTTCCCAGGGAAACACTCCTTCCCATAGCCATGTGTTGGATAACCATCTTTTTATATGACCCCTTTTCTTACAACAGAGATGAGAAAACAGGTCAGCATCTGACCCAGGCCAGGCCAAATAAAATCCTTTCCCAGGTTTTAAAAAATTGGACCAAAGGTAAGACTTTTAATTTCTTTGTGGGTGGAGGGAAATACAAGATCTAGTGCTCTTCATACACTACTGATGGGAATGTAAAAGCTGCTGCTTTGGAAAACAGTCTGGTAACTCTTCAAAGGGTTGAATATAGAGATACCATATGAGACAGCAACTCTGCTCCTGGGTACATATCCAAGAGAAATGAAAACATATTTCACATAAAAGCTTGTGTGCGAATGTTCACAGCAGCATTATTCACAATAGCCAAAAAGTGGAAACAGACCATGTCCATCAACTGATGAATGGATAAACAAAATGTGGTATATCTATACAACAGAATATTATTTGGCAATTAAAAGGAATGGATTACTGATACGTGCTACAACATGGATGAAACTTGAGAATATTGTGCTAGGTGAAAGAAGCCAATCACAAATAACCATGTATTGTATGATTCCATTTATATGTTATGTGCAGTGTGGGCAAATCCATAGAGGCAGAAAGTAGATTACTGGTGGCTTGTGGGAGGGGAGAACGGGGAGTGACTGCTAATGGTATGGGGAGATTGAGTCCAGTCATGACCAATGATTTAATCAATCAGGCCTATATAATGAAACCTTGATAGAAACTCTAAGGAGGTTCAGAGGGTTTCCTGATTGGTAAGTATATCAATGTACCAGGAGGCTGGCACAAGCTCCCAGGCCTTCCCCATTGCAGACTTTGCCTTATGTATCTCTTCCATTTGGCTGTATCCTTTATAATAAAACAGTAATTCTAAGTACAGTGCTTTCCTGAGTTCTGTGAGTCATTCTATCGAATTATCAAACCTGCAGAGGGGTCATAGAAACCCTCAATTAGTAGTCAAGCTGGTCCATCAGAAGTGCAGATGGCCCCCTGAATTTGTAGCTGGCGTCTGAAGTGGGGGCAGTCTTTTGGGACTGAGCCCTTAATCTGTGGGCTCTGCATAGTGTCAGATTTGAAAGGAATTGTTGGACACCCATTTGGTGTTGAAGATTTGCTGGAGAGCTCTGGGGAAGGTAGCATTTGCTAAGTGGGCCATTATCTAAGAAGTCTGAGAACACTACAGAACAGTACTTAGTACAAAATCTTGAATACAGATAGAAAGTAGCAACTGTGCTACTTTGAGGCACTTCTTAAAGTGAGAGATAAAGGTATTGACATTTTTAGAGTTGAATTGTACTTTACAATACAAATGTTTACTAAGGGTACTTTTCAAAAGACACTTTCTCTTCTTATCAACCTTTTCAAAGATAATGAAGCCTGTCTACCCAAAATTACTTAGGGATAGGTCTGTCTGAAAGTGAAAGGATGAAATTGGAGGCTCTCTTTTGGCCATATGATATATATATATATTTCCATCAGGGAAAAAATCTCCCTGGATCTTGAAACAAACCAGATGCTGCTATCCAAATATGTATGAATGCAACACATTATATTTCTTTAAATAAGTATTTTTATTACACTGATTCTTTTGGAAAGGTTGATTACTTCCATACTTGCTCTGCACCTTCCTCTCCTCTTTGGTCTCCTTCTTTTGTTCCCTGTTCCCCCAGATGGGAAGAAGGACATTCTTGGAAATTCACATATACAAAGGCAGAAATACTCAAGATTATACAGGGACAAGAAAAAGTCCACTATGAAAAAAATTACATCACTCCAATAAGTTGGGAATAAAGGATGTTACATCCTACTCTTTGTGGCAATGAGTAGGGGAAAAGAAGGACAAAACTTCAAAGCAATTCATGTGGCATAATATAAACTAAATATTTATAAAATGAATATAAATAACATGAGGATTTTTTTAAACAACTGCAAAAATAATAAAGAAAATAACTAGTCTGTGTGTGGACATAGGGTCTTCCTTGTGAGGACTCATATCATTATCAGATGTGTGACTTTGATCATACTAAATCAGAATCCCTGCATGTGGCATTAATTTGCAAGTTAAAATTTTGATAAAAGATTTGTTTTCCCCTAGACACAAGCAATGTGTCTAATTTTAGTGTAATTTTAAATGAGAATATTTACTGTGCTTCCTTGAATTAGTTCATCGAATCATGATAAAAATGGTATAATGACTTTTTTTTCTCATTTTAAATGATTGTCATTACAGTCTTATGATGGGTCTTTATAGATTGCCTTTTGCACTAGAGAAAACATCTTATATTACTTTCCTCATATTTTAAACTACAGGAGTCCCTATGAACAGCACCTGAGGAAATGGTGAACATGAGTAAAATTATGCAGGCGATTTTTAGTTTGCTAAATGAATAACACTTTCGTTCATCCAAAGTGGCTCCTAGAGACTAAAACAAGTAGTTCATTTATTTTTAGCTGCTGATTTAATTTCAGTTATGACACTTTTATTTAGGAGATGACTTCCTAGGAGAAAGTATTAGGCAGCAAGAAGAGAAATAATCAAATATGGAACAATCTTTAAGATTCCGTTAGACAGAGGGCTCATGATACTACTTAGAAGAAATGAGGCCATTCTCATCCTGGGGAACCGACTCAACAATGTATAATATACTTCCTAGCTCCAAATTTCTGTGATTAATTCCAGAATCATTAGGGTGTGCGTACAACATTAACATGTTTTAGGAAGAGTAAAGAACACGGGATTATAGTCACACTAAATGGATCCCCAGTTCTGACACTCACTTGCAATGTAACTTTGGGCAAGTAACCTTTCTGAATCCCAGTTTATTCGACTTTAAAACCAGGTTAGTAATACTACAGCAGACACTGGCGATGCCATGCCCCAGAGCCCCTCAGCCCAGGGCAGCTGCAGGGGCAGCGCCCAGACTGGTCAGCTGCCCACCTCTGCCTACTTCCAGCTCCTTCCCTGCCCCTGTGCTTCCTCTGGTGCACAGGGACTTGCACAGCCCAGAAGCACCAGGGATTTAATGTCCCCAAATGCAACCCTCCACCAGTGAGAGACAGTCTTCCTGGCTCGCAGTGGAAGAACTCCGAGGCACATTAACACAGCTCTTCAGTGGGTCCCCAGCTGGATCAAGTCCCCATTCCCCACAGTGGTAACCACCTCATTGACAAACCCCGTATTGGTTTTTCTCTCCTGCCTGTCTCGTTTTCTCCACTATCTCCTTTGTGCTTCCTGGGATCACCTCCCAAATAATCTACTTGCACACAATTTCTTATCTCAGGTTTTGCTTTTGGTAAATCCCACTTCGCAATTGCTGTGCCAGTTAATTGAGAGCGTGTGGAAAGCAACTACTAGATCCAATAGTTAGGCCCAAACAAATAGTAATGATTATTATATCTAACAATTGAGACAGAATTTCATGGTTCTAGGAAATGTTTAGATTGTGTTTCTATAGTTAAGTGATGTTTACAGCCTGCTAAAGTATATTTACATAATTTTATGAGGTATCTAAAATGCACAGAAAATTTTGTAAGTGGGAAAAATTTAGATATGATTAAAAATTGGGTATAGGGGCTTCCCTGGTGGCGCAGTGGTTGAGAATCTGCCTGCCAATGCAGGGGACACGGGTTCGAGCCCTGGTCTGGGAAGATCCCACATGCCGCGGAGCAACTGGACCCGTGAGCCACAATTATTGAGCCTGCGCGTCTGGAGCCTGTGCTCCGCAACAAGAGAGGCCGCGTTAGTGAGAGGCCCGCGCACCGCGATGAAGAGTGGCCCCCGCTCGCCGCAACTAGAGAAAGCCCTGGCACAGAAACGAAGACCCAACACAGACAAAAATAAATAAATAAATAAATAAATAGAATAAAATAAGGTACCGCTTACTTTAAAAAAAAAAAATTGGGTATAGAAAATATTTGCTAAGGATTTTTTGCTTTTTCTCTTCCATTTTTCATTTCTCCTTTTCATTGTTTCTATACTGAAGTCATATTCCTACTTCTATATGAAATGGCATAAATTGAGCACTATTACCTTGAAGAAATAAGTAGAAGAGTATTAACAGTATAGGAAATAGCTGGTACATAAATATAAATCTTTTGAGGGTGGGGGAGGGATGGACTGGAAATCTGGAATTAACAGTTGCAAACTATTATACATAGAATGGATAAACAACAAGGTCTTACTGTAGAGCACAGGGAACTGTATTCAATATCCTGTGATAACCCATGATGGAAAAGAATATGAAAAAAAAAAATATATATAACTGAATCACTTTGCTGTACATCAGAAACTAACACAACTTTGTAAATTAATAAATTAAATATATATATAAATATTTTGACTACTATTCAATGATTCCACAAGTGTTTAATCATGAAAAAGTCATTTATTTGACTTTATCTCACATTACAATTCTACAGAAGAATGCCAGATACTTTGTATTTCCTTCATGCCAGGATTGAATCCTTTAATCACTTCTTAGTCTATGTCTTTCCTAGGCAAGTGTATTTAACACCTATGCGTGGTTTCCTGTTAATGTCTCTGTTCAATTTAAAATGCATTCTTGGCTTGTAAGAAATTCCATGGATAAGCACACAGCTTATGTGGAAGTTCTAAAAAATGATAAAATGGAGTAGAATGAATCTTGCAGCAAGCAGCTGTAGGTATGTCAATACTACCAATTCTTAGTTGCACAGGCTAGCTGAAAAGACCTCTCTAGGACTTCTGTATTTATCTGCACAGGCTTGAACCCTCTGGGCTCGCTCCAAGACCAAAAAGGCTTCCCTTGGGCAGTGTCGGGTACATGTGAAGGGAATATTTTTTCTTTTATGTTTTAGAAGTTATTTTTATTGAGATATAATTGATGTAAGTTTAAGGTGTACAATGTGTTGGTTTGATACATGTATATGTTGCAGTGTGATTACCATGATAGCGTTAGCTGGCACCTCCTATCACATTACATAATTATCAGTTCTTTTTTGTGGTGGGAATGTTTAAGGTCTAGTCTCTCAGCAACTTTGACATTTTTTTAATGCCTTTTTTTTTTTTGTTTGGCTGTGCTGCGTGGCATGTGGGATCTTAGTTTCCCCCACCAGGGATTGAACTCATGCCCCCTGTAGTGGAAGCGCAAAGTCTTAACCACTGGACCACCAGAGAAGTCCTGCAACTTTGATTTTTATAATACAGTACTGTTGTCTACAATCACTATGCTGTGCATTAGATCTCCAGAACTTATTTATCTACTGGTTGCAAGTTTGTACCCTTAAACATTTCCTCAATTCCCTCACACCCAGTCCCTGGTAACTACCATTCTACTCTCTGTTTTTACAACTTCAGTTTATTTTTGGTTCTACATATAAATGATATCATATAGTATTTGTCTTTTTCTGTCTGACTTATCTTACTTAGCATAGTGCCATTAAGGTCCATCCATGTTGTTGCGAATGGCAAGATTTCCTTCTTTCTCATCGCTGCATAATATTCCATTCATCCATTGATGGACACTTAAGTTGTTTCCATACCTTGCCTACTGTGAATAGTGCTGCAATAAACATGGGAGTGCATATATCCCTTTGATATCCTGTTTTCATTTCCTTTGGACACTTACCCAGGAGTGGAATTGCTGGATCATATGGCAGTTCTATTTTTAAGTAAGTATTTTTTTTTATGAATGTATGGTGACTTGGGGACCCCAATATATTGTGGGAATATAAATTTGTTGGTTCTTTCTGAAAAATAACTCTATGTATCAAGAGTTTTAAAGTATTCACCCTTATAGATTCAGTAATTTCGCTTTCAGGAACATTTCTTAAGGAAATAATAGAAATTTAGACACAGTTATGCAAAGATGTTTATTGTGCTTTGTATAATAGCAGGAAGGAAGAATGAAAGGAACAGAGGAAAGAAGGAAGAAAATAAAGAAAGGAGGTAAGAAGGAAGGAAAGAGAAAAGAGAGAGAGAAAAAAAATGAAAACAACATAATATTCAATAACCAGGGAGTATTACATAAATTTTGATGTGCTCATATGATGGACTCTTTTGCAGCCAGAAAGAGAATTTTGTTTATCTATAATAAGGGCTGATATCTTTTACACATAAAAGTTAGAAAAAATGTTAAACTAGCTCAAGAAAAAAAGTTAAACACTCCTTATGGAAATAATAGGCAAATGATATAAGTAGGAAATTTATAAAGAAAGAAAAAAATGGCTAGTAAAAATATTTTAAAAATTCAATCACTAATTGTGATATAAATTTAAATTAAAAAAACAATAAGTTATTCTTTACTATAAAAATGGCAAAGATTTTTTTAAAAAACATCTTTATTGGAGTATAATTGCTTTACATTGTTATGTTAGTTTCTGCTGCATAACAAAGTGAATCAGGGACTTTCCTGGTGGCGCAGTGGTTAAGAATCCGCCTGCCAATGCAGGGGACACGGGTTCAAGCCCTGGTCCGGGAAGATCCCACATGCCGCGGAGCAACTAAGTCCGTGCGCCACAACTACTGAGCCTGAGCTCTAGAGCCCACGAGCCACAACTACTGAGCCCGCGCACCTAGAGCCTGTGCTCTGCAACAACAGAAGCCACCGCAATAAGAAGCCCGCGCACCGCAATGAAGAGTAGCCCCCGCTCACCACAACTAGAGAAAGGCCACACGCAGCAACGAAAACCCAACGCAGCCAAAAATAAATAAGGCAAAGATTTTATTTATTTATTTCTTATTGAAGTATAGCTGATTTACAATGTTATGTTAATTTCTGGTATACAGCAAAGTGATTCAGTTATACATATATATTCTTTTAAATGTTCTTTTCCATTATGGTTTACTACGGGATATTGAATATAGTTCCCTGTGCTATAACATAGGACCCGTCGTCTCTGCCCGAAGGGGTACGACTCTGATGCTCCAGAACTTCCCACTGTGTTGCCTGAGGCTTCTTTGGGTCTATCTTATGGTTCAGATTCCCCCTGTGCCCTATCTGGCTTCATCCCATTTCTTTCTACATCTCTAATAAACGTCTTGCGCCCCAAACTCCACTTTAGAATTTGCTGGAAGGTCACTGTCTACCCATCATGGGCCTCCTCTCTTAACAGAAGAATTTTGCTTAGTATTAAGGATCATTTCCCTCTGAGCCTTACCTGGACCCCCAACTTATGCTTAAACATTGAAACATATTTACTTAATGCCTTGTCTGTTATCATTTGAAGAAGGCTACAGACATGAACTTATATCCTTCTTTCATATACGTATTTGAATACAAATAGCATCCTGATATACCCACTGTTGCCTTTGCCTGTCCAGCTGCCTTTACCCCTTCTTTTGGAAAGAGTATTTACATTTTTCTTTTGGGGACTAAATATGTCTGTGCCTTGTGATTTTGATGGGATCCATCAAAGTGCGGGTGTACACATGCACACTCACTGGCCAAGGTGTGGGCAGGCAATATAAGCCAGGCCAGTCAGATTATTACCTTGGGCATCTGAGTTTCAGGCAGAGTGACAGAAAGTTGGGAAATGAAGCTGAGTCCTGCCATTAGTAATGCCTGAAGGGATGGTTCCTCCCTCTGTGAGGCCTGAGAGTTCACTCCTGGGTGAGCTACCCAGACGCTTGTAACAAATGTCTGTCTTAATAACTTCAGCCAGGGTCTATCTTTGTTGCTTGAACCAAAACCAAAACAATAACAACAACAACAACGAGAACAAAAAGACCCCAACGGATATATTTCTACTTTATAATCTTTACACATGGCAATCCATACAAGTAAAGAATATTTCTACAACACTCCTGAAATGTAGAGCACTGGGGGCAGTTAGAGAGAGGTGGCTATAAATGAGGGGTATTCTCAAGTCCCTACAATATCCATCAATCCCACTTCCCGGAATGTAGTCTAAGGAAATAACTAAATGAGTAGTGAAAGATATATGTGCTAGGCTGTTGACCACAGACTTATTTTAAAAAATGAAATATAGAAATAATCTAGATATCAATGGGTAGTTGTGGTCATTAAAAATGTAATGAAGGCTTATATGCGTTATATGGAAAGATGTTTTGATATACTTTTAAGGGAACAAGAGGACTATAAGACAAAATACCCCTTTTGTTTTTGCAAATATATATTTATCTATATATGTAAATATGGGTAGAAAAAAAATCTAGAAGTGAATATGCGGAAATATTGACAATTGCTATCTGAATGGTAGGATTATGAGTGATCCTTGTTTTTATATTTTCAGAAATTTCCAAATTTTTTGCAGAGGTCATAGTACATCTATAATCAGAAATAATCAATGGACTATTAAAAAGCAATGTTCTTGAATCTTCAACAATATAAAAATGTCAAGTAGAAAACAGGATAAAATACTATTTTTAGCATCGCCTTAATTATATTAAAATATTCACTGTTTTAGAAGAAAATACACAGCATATTAATGTGCTTTGCTCTGAGAGGTTAGATTATTAAAGATTCTTAGAAATAAATAAATAAATTGTGTATATACACACACATATGTAATTTAACTAAATAAAAAGTAAAAAATGTTTTAAATCCAAACACAAATATAAACTTTGTCATCGCATAGGACCAGAGGAAGAGTTGATTACACATTTAAATTCAGTCCCTTTCTGGTTACTTTGTTTCATCTGACTGGGAAGGCTGATGATATGAAGGGTCAGAGGGACCTTGTGGCGCAGTGGTTAAGAATCTGCCTGCCAGTGCAGGGGACACGGGTTCGAGCCCTGGTCTGGGAAGATTCCCATATGCTGCGGAGCAACTAAGCCCGTGAGCCACAACTACTGAAGCCCGGGTGCCTAGAGCCCATGCTCCGCAACAAGAGAAGCCACCGCAATAAGAAGCCCGCGCACCGCAACGAAGAGTGGCCCCTGCTCGCAGCAACTAGAGAAAGCCCGCATGCAGCAACGAAGACCCAATGCAGCCAAAAATAAATAAATTTATTTAAAAAAGAAGGATCAGAAAGAGGTGATCAGACTCAGCTTTGGATTAACCCTAAAACGAATTGGTGGACTTGGCCTCTTTTTTCTCCCCAGTCCTCTCTGGGAGGATGAATTTGATTCGTGTCCAATCACTCTTCCAGCTCCCTTAATAATAATAATAATTATTATTAATATAATTTGCTACTGAAACTAGAATATCAATTGGGCATGCACACTAGCCATGTCAAAACTTTTCAATAAGGGTGTTAGCCCTTCCATTTTTTAAAGTTGCTTTATTAGATACCTATGTAAGTAACTATTCACTAAATGTCTGTCCTATGTATAGACTTATACGAAAAATGAAAAATTACCAAAATTAAACAATAATTTAACAGTGACAAAACAATTCAAAGTCTTTCCAGGATAGTATGTCACCATGTCAGAGGCAGGATGGCATAGTAGCTACATGTGGTAGCCACCAAGATAGTCCCTAGTGATTCTTGCCTCTTGGCAACCCCTGTGTAGTCACCTCCTATATTGAACAGAGATAATCTGATAGCCAATGGGATGTTGCAGAGATGATACAGTGTGATTTTCCTAACACTAGGTCATAAAAGGCCTCGTGGCTTCCACCTTGCTCTTTTCTCTGTTGTGGATCACTTATTTGGGGAAAGTCAGCTGCCATGTTATAAGGACATTCAATCAGCCCTATGGTGAAAACTACATGGGGAAGAACTGCATCGTTTCACCAACAACCAGTGCCAAGTTGCCAGGTATCTGAGTGAGCCGCCTTGGGAGCAGACCTTTCAGTCCTTGCCAAGGCTCCAGATGACTGCGGCCCCAACCAATATCATGACTGTAATGTCATAAGAGACTGAGGCAGAACCACCCAGATAGGCTGCTTCTGACTTCCTGACCCATACAGACTGTGAGATAATCACCGTTTATTGTTTTAAGTCACTACATTTGGGGTAATTTTTTATGCAACAATAGCTAACCAATACTCTATGTCATGATATATTAGCATCTTTTTGTTTTCTTTACCTTCTGCTTCACCATCAGACAATTGAGAGGACAGGGTCTGGGGACCAGCATCTTTGGAAAGGAAGAGGGATGCTGAGGGCTAGAGACACGGGTACCAATTTGTACATCACGGGGAATAGGGCACTCCTGCTGGGAAGATTTGGTTTTCTCTGTAAGTAGAAAGCAGGGAATATCTGCTAGAGGGAATGACAGGCACTAGAAAGTACAAAAAAAACAAAAAAACAAAAACCGGGTAGACAGCATGAATGTGTATTGATCTGATCTATGGGACTCTGGTCTTTGTTCATCAATTCTCTGTGATCTAGAGGTAGAAATGATGAAAATAGCCAGCAATTGGGTAAAGCCTAAGGGAAATTTCATTAATGGCCAGGATATTCAGGGCACTGGCAGGGGAGACTAATGCGCCTAGTAGTAATGTGTATAATTTCTTCTACGTGAACACTGTGTTTAGTGATTCATACTGTAAAATTGCCAATATTTGACCATTTCGGCCTGCAAAAATGTCAATTTCATATAGTTCAACCTATATTAACTCTGTAAAGGGTAAATCCATATCTTCCTTGTAGAGGAGTTGGGATAGTTGACCTCATTGAAAGGAAAGAAGCAAATCTCTTTTAAAAACCCTTAAAATTAAAGGGGACTTGTCTCGAATACTCTCTATTTCTCAATGCCTGGAACACAGTAAACTCTTAAAATCTTTTAAAATAGATGTACATGCACATGAGTTAAAAAGGAAAAGATAGAAAGTATATAAAAGGAAAAAAGTCTCCATCTGCATTAATTGTTTCCAGCTGCAAGTAGCAGAAACCTGACACTTGACTAAAACTGGTTTAAATAATAGGGAAATGTATTAGCTCACTTATCAAAGAAATGTGAGATAGGGTTCAAGAATTAGTTGATTCAGCAGTTTAACACAGCATCATCAAGGACCAGATTTTTCCTGTCTTTCTACTCTGCTCTCTAATGCATGGGCTTCAGCTTAAGGCTGATTTCTTCCATAGTTGTAAAATGGAAACAGTTGGGCTTCACGCTCCCTTGTTTTTGTCCAAGAGAGAGAAAAGCTGACCTCTTGTGACTTTCTCCTAAGAGTGAGAAAGCATAATCCCAGAAGCTTCCAGCAAACCTCTCCTCTCATTTCACCAGATAGAATTGGCTCACATATAACAGGTCACTGTCAAGAGAATGGAACCATATTTCTATCAATCAGAGACATCCCTGGAGAAAAAGTCAGTTTTCCAAATGCATTTGGGTAAAATGGATATGGTTGAGGCACCCACAATGTTTATTACCTTGGCCTACACCTTCCCCATAAACCTTTTCACAGGGGCAAACACTATTAGCAGTTTCCTGTGCATCCTTCTGAAGATATTCTATGCATGTTCACTAAGAAGCCTTTCTTTCTCTGTGCTCTTTTTACAGAAATGATAGCATAGTATACACAGTCTTATACTTTGCTTTTTTCCATGATACATGACTGGTAAACATTTAATTAACAAATGGTAAGAACAAATATTTTGTAAGTCAGATGGTTTTAATCCTAATTATGCACTTTGCTTATTTGCCTTTTGCACTCCGCTAGCATTAAAGTCTCTCTCTCTTTTTTTTTTAAGCCTAACCATCAATTTCAGTTAGGCTGAGGGGGAAATAGGGAGGGGTTTTGCCTGGATTCTGGCTAGAGCATTAAACAGGATCAGCAGATCCGGGGTGTCAGTAAGACAGTGGCAGCAGGAAGGAAGAGAATTGCAAGGGTCAGGTGAAATACAAAACAACAACAATAGCGAAGGTATGTTGAGTGCATACACAGGAGATGTTCCAGGTTGTGATAAACATATACTCAGTAAGAACTGAGTTAGGTATGCCTGATCAGCTCTCTCTTCACATCTGAAGATTCTCCTTCAAATGCTAAATGGAGGTGATTCTCTTAGACTTGGTAAGTAAAATTCCAAAGAGCTGCATGAAGAAAGATGTGAGTGCTAAGGAGGGGATGGTGTGTAACCAAGCTGGGTTTGAATCCTGGCTCTGCCACTTACTAGTGTCACAATGAGAACTGGACATTGGACAATTTTCTTAATGTCTCTGTGCTTCACTATCTTCATCTGTAATATAGGGTGATATCAGAGGGCTGTTGTGATGACTAAATGAAACATGCATGCAAAATACCTTGCATGATGCCTGACAGAGTAGGCATTCAATAAATCTAAACAGAAGTTGGATGGTATGTAATGACTTCTAGAGAAAGAGACCTACTCTTACAGTTTTTGATGTAACAACAGCTACATTGGTACAGTAATTTTAAAAATAAATTTTACTGATGTATAATTTTATTGATGATAGGCAATAATACATACTCATTTTAAGTATAGAGATCAATGAGCTGTGACAAATTAATTCACCCATATAATCATCACTACAATCATGATATGGAACATTTTCACCACTCCAAAAATTCCTCTTGTGCCCTTTCAAGTTAGTCCTCCCTACCTGAGACCCCAGGCCACCACTATTTTGCTTTCTGTAAGTACATTCGGTGTTTTTAGCATTTCATATAAATGGAATCATATTGTATACACTTTTTTGTGTCTGGCTTGTTTTACTCAGCATAATGCTTTTGAGACCTATCCACATTTTGCATGTATCTGTAGATTATTTTATTGTTGAATAGTATCCAATTATACAGATATTCCAAAATTTATTTACCAATTAACCTGTTGAGAGACTCTTGGATTGTTTCCATTTTTTGGCTATTATGAATAAAGCTGCTATGAATATCCTTTCTGTGGATACAAGTTCTTATCTCTCTTGTGTAAATACCTCTGAATGGACTTATTGAATTATATGGTTTATTATTTAATGTTTAACTTTATAATGCCAAGCCGTTGCCCAAAGTGGTTGTATATCTTATATTCTCACTGACGATGCATCAGAGTTTCAGTTACTCCACATCCTCCCTAACAAGTGGTATTGCCAATTTTTCTAACTTTCATCATTTTAGTAGGTGGTATATAATTGTGGTTTAGTTTGCATTTCCCTGAAGACTAGTGATGTTGAATATCATTTCATGTGCATTTGCCCAAACATATCTTCTTTTATGATGTTATGTGGCTGAACCACACTGACTCCATTTTGTCATCTCATCTTAGGACCACAGTCCTACCCCCTCCCCTCTCCGGATGACTGAACTTTAGCACACTCACAAGGAATGCCCCCAAGCTAGATAAATTCCCTATCAACTTTTGTCTTTGCCTTCATCTGACATGAAAACTGGAAGAATGCCTTTTGCTGATGCAGATGGTTAATGGTCATGAGACGCCCCCAGGGGCAGGAAAAAACTCCAGTTCCTGTCCATGTGGACATGCACCTCTCTAATGGTCAGATTCTGTTTTTAGCTTTGGCCCTTTAAATTCCCCTGTACCTCTTTTAGTGGCGCGAAGTGCAGCTGCAAATGCCTCTGGACCTATTATCCACCCGAGCCTGCCTGTATGTAAGTTACCCACAATAAACTTCATAACTGTACTTTATGGAGTTTCTTACTTCGTTTTTCAGTCTCAAAGTTCCTTCTCAGTTTGGAGAATATTATTCAAATATCTCTGCTTCCTAACAGATGCATGTGTTCACATATTTTGCCCATTAAAAAAAAATTTTTTTTGCCAGTGTTGCAGAATTTTCCCAGTCTGTGGCTTGCTGTTTCATTTTCTTAACATGTCTTTTAAGGAGCAAAAGTTTGAGTTTTGTTGATGTCCAGTCAGGTAGTGCTTTCTGTGTCCCCTGTAAGAAATCATTGCCTAACTCAAAGTCATTTTTTCCTTTTTTCTAGAAGTGTCACTGTTTTAGTGTTTACATATAGACTGATCCATTTGGATTCAGTCTTTGTGTATAAGTGAAATAAGCGTTGAGGTTCTTTTTTTCTATATAGATATCCAATGGTTCTGGTATGATTTATTGAAAAGGCTATCCCTTCACACAAAACTACCCTGGCACCTTTGTCAAAAATCAGTTGACCATACAGGTATGGGCTCTCTATACTCTTTCAAAGGACTATATGACTGTACTTTGGCCAATTCAACAATGTGTTAATTGTTATAGTTTTTCAGAAAGTCTTGAAATCAGGTAGTTTAAGTTCTCCAACTTTGCTCTTCTTTTTCAAAACTGTTTTAGCTATCCTAAAACAGTTTCTGCATAAATGTTAGAATTAGGTTGTGCATTGCTATTTTAAAAAAACTCCGTGGGATTTCAATTGGGATTACATTGTATCTATAGATTGATTCAGGGAGAATTATTGTATATTTTAAAAATATTGAGCCTTATAATCCATGAACATGGTATATCTCTCCATTTAGGTTTCTTTTCTTTCAGCAGTGTTTTGTAGTTTTTACAGTACAGATTTTGGACATATTTTGATAAATATATCTCTATTTTATGTTTTTGATAGCATTGTAATTTTATATTTATTTATTTCAGTATCATAATGACCATATCTATGAGGTAAATATGAGCTTCATTTTATAAGAAAATGGGACTCAAAGAGATCAAAAGACTGGCTCAATATCATATGATTGGCTAATCTTGCTTCTGGAAATGTATCTTACAGATATGATTTCACGTGTTCAAAATGACAAGCACAAAGTTATTACTGCAGCATTGTTTGTAATGGCAAAAGATTAGCAACAATCCTGAATTTACCAATGGGACTGTTAAATAGATAACAATACATCATTAAAAATACTAGGCAGGGACTTCCCTGGTGGCACAGTGGTTAAGAATCCGCCTGCCAATGCAGGGGACACAGGTTCGAGCCCTGGTCCAGGAAGATCCCACATGCCGTGGAGCAACTAAGCCCATGTGCCACAACTACTGAGCCTGCGCTTTAGAGCCCACGAGCCATGACTACTGAGCCCACGTGCCACAACTACTGAAGGCTGCGTGCCTAGCACCTGTGCTCCACAACAAGAGAAGTCATCACAATGAGAAGCCCACACACCACAACAAAGAAGAGCCCCTGCTCGCCACAACTAGAGAAAGCCCGTGCGCAGCAACAAAGACCCAATGCAGCCAAAAATAAAAATAAATAAATTTATATTTAAAAAATGCTAGGCAGTAGTATAAAAGAATGAGGAAGATAACTATACACTTATATAAAAGGATGTGCAAAATACATTGTTAAATAAGACAAGGTGTAGAATGATATACATAGTATGTTTTTCTTTTATGCATTGATAAAAAATGGAGTAGGGTAGAAAATAAGAACATATATATATATTTGCTTGAAGTTGCTTAAGGAAACTCTGGAAAGATACACAAGATACTAATAAAGTATTTACTTCTTGAGGAGAGGGGTGGGGACTTTACAGATCGTGAAAAAGGTGGGAGACATTCTATACTCATTCATTCTGTAATACTTCATTATTTTTTTAAATTTTTTATCCATGTAAATATATTACCTCTGAGATTGCTGATTTTCCCCCAGTATCCACCTCTCATTCTTTCCTTTTATAAATAGGATCCTCCTCCCAAGTTTTAGTAGGGCATATTGGCACTATATAAGAGATGACAAATTCTAGCTACCCCTGCAACTAAATATGTTCATGTGACTCTTTGCAGTGGACTGTAAGCAGATGTGACATGGCTATGCTCATGTCACTTTCTTAAAAGGAAATTGTTTTCCTTCCACTTCCTCTTCTTCACCCTTCCCATGGGATAGACCATGGATATGGTGTTGGTGAACCAGCTTTGATCAGAGCAGATGAGATAACAATCAGAAGTTGATGCAGCAAGAAGATAGCAGCAAGGAACATGGACTCTTGGATGACCTTAAGAAGCATAGCTAACAGGTCTCTCTGGACTGCTCACCACCTCCTGGACCATTTCATGAGCGAGAAATGAATACCTTTTTGGCCACTGAGTTTTGAGGTATCTCTATTACAGCAACTTAGCCTATACTCAAACTAATATATCAGTTTTGAAAGTTGCATAGCTTATGATATTTGGAAGTGAAGGAACATGAATCCAATTGTCCTGACTTCCAAGCCCATGGTTTTCACTGTGGATGAATAAGGATGCAGCTATGCAATGGCCGATTCTGGTATAACAGAATATAACAGAGTATAACAGTGTTATAACAGTGTTATATACATTTTATAGCAGAGTATAATAATGAGGCATGGAACATAATCTGCCAAAATTTATCATACCTACCAACCAATATCCACTCTTGTTGATCCAGATGGGACTAAATGAAACAGACAGAAGAAACTTGAAACTTGAAACGTTGGGGAATAAATACCCAGACTCTTTGTGGTGTTGCTGTTGTTCCCCATTGCCTCAACTCAACTAACTGAATCTAAGGGAAAGAAAGCCCTTTAAGTTCAGGTTCTCCTGTGGGCAGGAACATGGATATCCTCCATCAGAACTCATGATTACTACCCTATTTTGCAGTAGGAAAAAATGAGACAAAGAAAGGCTAACGTGCTCCATGTCACAAAGCTGATAAGTGATAATCTGGAGTCCAAGTGCCGTGTTCTCCCCACTCTACCAGCCTCCCTCTAAGGCTGCTACACAGTAGCAATGCCAAATTACCTATCCTTCCCATAGCATCATTACCTTTGAAACCACTGAATCTTTGCTCATTCTCTTCCCTTGTTTGGAATGTCTTCCTTGCTCTCGCCCCTCCTCCAACTCTTTGAGGAAGCCTTCCCTGTTCTGACAGGCAGTGAATAGCTCCTTCTACTGTGCTTTGAAATCCCATAATTCATACATCTTGTCTAAGATTTGGCCTATTTATCAGAGTTGTTTAAACATCTGTCTCTCAGCAGACTGTGTCAGAGAGGCAGCCTCAGTAAAAATTTTTTTTAGTTCCTAGCACAGTGCTGGGCAGAATTAAAAGGTAATCTAATCTCTTAGCAATTCTATTAGGGAGGAGCTATTACTAAACAGGTTTTAAAGATGAGATAATTGAAGCCCTGAAAGGTTAAGTAATTTGCCCAAGGTCATACAGCTGTGAAGTATCAATAGTAAAGCCAGGATTTTGAATCTAGGTAGTCTGGTTGTAGAATGATACTTAACTTCAAAATGAGAACTGAAATTCTGAAATAGCCTTCCTTGGTTGAAAGGATTTAAATTGTATAATATATATATATATATATATATATATATATATATATATATATATATGCCTACCTGCCAAAAAAAAAAAACAAGGAGGGGGGGAATTTAAGGCACTGTTCCTAGTCAGTGAAAAAAATCAGGCAGAAGCTGGGTAAACTGATGATTTCATCCTAAAAGGGTTTCCTCAAACAGATGAGATGTTGGAGTAAGTGACTTTAAGCTTTTGTGATGAGCGTAAATAAAATAACCTACCAACAATGGTAGGGAGTTCACATTCTTAAAAACTAATCAGCTGTTTTCAACATAAGCATTTGCAAACAATATAAGTAAATAAAATTAAAAGCAATGAATAAAATCCTGCAGTCTGGTCTGGTCAATGTAACATAAAATGGAGAGTTGGTTTGTAACTGCCCTTATCCGGTTGGCAGCCCGTGCAGCTGTCTTTTCATAGGGTTTACCTGAGACCTCTTGTCCATGGGCAGTGCCGCTGTGTAATCCTCTCTCTGGGAGAAGGAAAAAAATGTCCATATCCAGGGAGCTTCAGACCGAAGTATTTCTTTCCCCCTCCCTTTGCATAGCACGCACGCACCTGGTAATCGTTAACTCAACGCTTAGAGTGCCTAATGCATGCTTGACGTAAAATGGTGGTCCTTGTCTTCAAAAGATTTGAAGTCTAGGGGTAGAAACTGGTCCAAACGGAAGAGGTTAGTGCTCTGAGGGTCTGGGCCACAGGCTGAAGAGCCCCTCATCTTTCTTTCACTGTGCGTACTTTCATCGTATTCTCATTCCTGGTGGTCCCACCAGGATGCTGCGGGTGTAATTCAGCTTGGGTGGCCCCTAGCCCCTGGCCCGCTCCCGGGGCAACCCAGCGTTTCCCTCGCAGCAGCTGGATGCGCGCCCGGAGCCCACCCACCCTTAGCCAAAGGCGGCGCGGCGTGCGTTTGAATCCTGCAACCCATCGGGGGCAGAGACAGCAGGAGCGGCAGACGCAAGGCCTCGAGAAACCTGGGTACTTTAAGTCTCAGGTCAGGCTCTGAGGCGCCCCAGTCTAAAAAGGTGGTTTGTCTCTCACCTAATTCAATAGGCCAGGCTTTTCCCTAAGGGCGCAATCCCGTGGGCTGATGACAGCCCTTCATCGCCTCACCACACCTTCCCGGCGCTTGGATCCAGCTGGTTCCCGGCCCCCGACCGGGAGCTATCCTCAATCACCTTGTCGTCGTGGACCTCTCCTTCCTCGACCCTAAGAGAGGCCGCGGGAATCTACAGCACCTCCCGCACACCTCACCGCCCAGCTCTTGCCGGGGTGCCGCGCCACCCGGCCTGCACCAGGACCCTGCCATTCTGCGCTCCACCCAGACACGCAGCGACGCCCCCGACATCTGCGGGAAAAGTCCTTCCCCTCCGCGGAGCAGTTTCCCATTCCCACGCGCGCGGAGTCGCACAGACTGGCGCCGTCGCCGCGCCCCCCAGCCGCAGACCCGCGCGCCCGCCTCCGGGTCGTCCGGTCAGTCTCCAGCGATCAGAAAGAGTCGGCTGAGCTCTCACGTGTGCCCAGCTCTCGGGTTACAGCCGGGGGAGGCCTCGGCCCCCACGCTCTAGGGCAGTCAACAGCTGCTTTAATTCTCCGGCGGGGGCGTCTTTTTCCTCCTCTGCCGCAGGCTGAGGTTAGTCGTCCGCCGCAGCAACTTCTACCGCCTCTTCCTCTCCACTGTGGTCACCTACCCGGCCGCACGCTACAGTGACAACTTCCAGCTGCCTGCCTTTTAATCTCTCCCTTAGGAAGAGAAGAATTGTGGAGGGGAACTCTTCCCTCGCGGGGGTCGGCCCAGCCCCACCTCGGTCGCCCACCGCTCTCCCTAGTGGCCCGCTCCCCTTCCAAGCCGGTTCCTCCGGGCGGGGCGTGCTTGCCTGGGGCTAACTTTCCGCGAGATGCTGTCCCCGTGGACCTGTCTCGCCCGTGTCCGATCTCCCTCTCCGCAGCCGCTCCAGCTACCAGCTTGGCGAAGCGCGTGGCGGGACCCGGAGCTGGGACCTCCGCGCCCAGGCTTTTACTCGGACTCCAGCACTTGGTGGAACGGGGGTGGCGGCCGGCCCACAGGCTGGGGGCTTTCGGTGGCACGGGAGACGGTCATTTCGGGACCGCCCACTACATTCGGCGAGGGCGAGCTCTGCGGCCTGGGCCTGCCGACCAGGGCTGGAGGCCCGCCCGCCTACTATCTTCCCTCCCACCGCCTCAGCCCGGGCGCGCAGGCTCACACCCCTTCCTGGGGAAGCAAATGGTCCCTTCCAGGCGGGTGGCCATGTTGTTCTAATAAAGCGGGAGGGGCGGCGGCGTGGGGAAGGTGGGGGGAGCAGATGCCGCTGGTTGCGCGCGGGAGCTGGGCGCTAGCAGAGCGCAGCCGCAAGGGAGGCGCGGGGGAGGCGAGCCGGAGCCGGAGCCCAAGCAGCAGCTAGTGTTGGCGGAGGGCACCCGGGCGCAGCTGGAGCAGCAGCCGCGATGGCCGTGGCCGTGGGGAGACCATCTGTGAGTGCTGGGGCCTCGCTTCCCTCGGCCGCTTCTCCTCCGGCGCTGGGGGGGTTCCCGCTTGCGGGCGGGGGCCGGCGGGGAATACTGGGGGCCGGGAGCTGGGGGCTCGGGACGGCTGCGGCGGTAGCTGTGGGTGTGTGCATGAATTTGGGCGCGTGTCTGGGGCTGAGGGGAGGGCGAGGATCCCCGCGGCTCGGCTACTACGTGATGCAACAGTGTATCGCCTCGTCGCGCCCCGATTCCCGGGATGTGGGAGAAAAAGGACCCCTCGCCTATTTTTTCTTTAAGAGGATCCTTTTGGCCACGGTGTTTCTCGGCTACCTCCTTCTCCCCGCGCACACCTTTCCCCTCGTGACAGTCGAGAAAGGCGCCGGGTGTGGTGGGGGGGCGGTTTCCTCCCGGTTCCCCCGCGCAGAGGGGCGACCAGGGCGTGGGAATTGTTAACCCAAGCGTTGTGTCACGCGGTTGTAGAAGCGGGTCAAAAATAAAGGGGTGGGATTGCTGGGTCGTATGGTAGTTCTATTTTTAGTTTTTTAAGGAACCTCCATACTGTTCTCCATAGTGGCTGTATCAATTTACATTCCCACCAACAGTGCAAGAGGGTTCCCTTTTCTCCACTCCCTCTCCAGCATTTATTGTTTGTGGACTTTTTGATGCTGGCCATTCTGACTGGTGTGAGGTGATACCTCACTGTAGTTTTGATTTGCACTTCTCTAATGATAAGTGATGTTGAGCATCCTTTCATGTGTTAAAAAAAAATATAAAAGGGGTGGAATTTCCGTGGTGGCTTCCCCAGTGCACTGTGAGATCCCGGACACCCTCAGGCACCCACGCTGGTGATCGGGCCCTGCCCAGGATGTGGACAAAAGCCTTAGATACACGAAGTTTTCAAAGGGCCCCCTTGTCGGGGTGGGTGGAAGTCTTAAAATGCTCTGCGGTTGGAAGGCCGGGGGCGGCGGGCCGGGGAGGCGGGCGCTCGAGGAAGAGGAAGGGATGGCGGGTGCGTGGAGAATCGGGTGCCCCCGGGACGGGGCGAGGGAGACGGGGCGGGAGGGAGGGGGATGCTTAGTCCCCGAGTTTGCCGGCGGGGCAGGGGCCGCGCCTCCGGCGGTGCAAAGCTCATTCAGCGACTCTGGACCCGGCCCGAGGGCAGCCGGACTTCAAGGGTGCGGTTTCAGCCGGGGCTCTGCATCCCGGGTGAAAGGCGGAGGCAAGGGGCGGTGGCGGCCTTCCCTTTTTACTGAAAGGAGCAGAGCCGGTGGGGAAAGGCGGAGTCCTCTTTCTTTCTCTTTCCCCTTTTCTTTGTCGCTGTTCAAAGTCACTGTCGCCCCACGGGCTTTGTGGGCTCCTTGAGCGAGTTTCTTCCCGCTCTACCGCTTCCTTTTCTCTTCCTCTTCTTCCCCTTCCCACAACTGTGTAGCTGCAGGTGGTGGCTTGAGAGATCTTGCAGGTACAGACCAAAGTCTCGCGGAGATACTGGAAGCTCTGCAAGCCCAGAAATGCAAATTGCAAGACTGTGCTCTCAAACCCCCGGCCCTTCTCCCAACTCTTCCTCCAGATACAGTCGCTTTTTGCACCCCTCCCCCATAATTAGCGGAGTCCTTCAGCGTGCTCTAACCCGGTTTGGTGGTTCAGCTGCCGCGATGTTTTCAAAGACATTCTCCACCATCAGAAAATGTGCAGTGGTCATTCTGAAGTGTAACTGTGGGTCGTTTAGGTAGTTTAAACTCTAATATTTAATGACAAACACTTAAGAATTCATGTCTCCTCTTGATAATTAGTGGTCATAGATTGTTGTTACTGCGGGAATTTGCATAGTCTCTGGACTGATCCCTTTATTTTTCTGGTGAGAATATTGAGGTCCAGAGAGGTCAAATTTATCTGGTTAAATTACCACTCCCACCCCCCACCCCACCCCCCTTCCCCAACACACACACACACACACACACACACACATATTTACACAGCACAGATTCAGATAAATAATATCTGCTTTAGGTAATTGGACAGTGGCTAGATGCAAATGTTCTGTGTGTGTGTGGGCAGGGTGTCTTTCAGTAACACCTATTGCTGGTGCATTCTTGAGGCATGGGGGAGGTAGAAGAAATAATTTGCTGCACATTTTCTATAAATTAGTTCATATATGTCAGTTAAATAGGAACAGTATGTGGATTTAAGATTTAGTTGTGTGGCCACAGTCATGTCCAACACCAGGTCTGCCAACCAGATGTGCGCTTAATTCCACAGAATTCTTGTGTAAGACCTCTCTCATTCAAAAAATAGAGGCGATTTTACAAAGTGTGTGTGTACAGAGGAGTTAACTGCTTTCTCTGCACATTCCCTGTTGTCATTAGAATTAAGATTAAGTTACTTACAGTTTGGAAACAGAAGACTATTTTTTTTTTGGACCGAGTTGTGGTAGGGGTGATCAGGAGTTGACTACAAAGTTAAAAAGTCTTTTCATACATTTTCCAAGGAATTGTTGAACTGTTTCACTCTGTTCATTCGGTTCCTGTTTTAAGTGTAGTGTTTGCAGTTAGGTCTTCAAAACAACCCCAGTGAATGCAGAAGATTCTCCAAACCCAGCCCCAAGGTCTCTACACAGAATCCTTCATGGTAGAATTCGCTGCCCATCCTTTTCCAGTATCTATTCTACGATTTGAACAAAAGAAAGGAAAGGTGTGTTGATAGAAAAGAATCACTCCAAGGTTGATTGTGAATGGAGTTTCCCTAGTTACTCCTTTAGAATTAGATTTTTTTTTGTTTAGGAAAATGTGAACATATCTCCTTCTCCTACAAACTGCCTCTCTCATTCAGATTGAAGAAAAGTTCAACCAGAATAACTTGCCCTCAACTTTAGACAGACATTCTTGAACTTGAACATCTGAGTGTGATACCTCAGGTACTTATGACATTTTACTGGGCAAAAATCCTTATATATCAAATGCAGTATTTTCTATCTTATGAAGTGGTTATCTTCAGTTATAACCATTTTAACTTCAAGGCTAAATTCAGACGTTTCTTAAGTGGATTTGTTGTTGGCTGGGAAACAGAAGCTTCAGCCTGGTGTGATACTGTTTATTTCCATTTTAATCTCGACCCCTAGCTTCTCCATTTTCCCGGGAGTGGTTTTTGGACTTGGCTCCCAGAAGCCCCTGAAGCACATCTGCTGTTTCCAGAGTGTGACTGATGATCAGCAAGAGCATTTCTCCCCTAGGGATGTGTGCACATTTCGGATGAGTTAGTATTTTGGCATCCAAGTCCCAGGGCCGCTATTATCTTTGTTTTAATCAGAGCATGGTAATTTACTCTACCTGGGAACAGGCTTTAAGTAGCTGATCCTCTCTTTTAAGGAGTGGTGTTCATCACGTTATAAGGTCTGGGGGTTTAAAGGGACTTTAGAGGTCATTTGGTTCAGCCTCCTCCCCAATGCAGAAAGAAATATTTTCTACATTATCCCTAACAGAAGTGTTTAAGTCTTTCCAGTGGTGGAGATTCCCCTATGATATCGTTCAAGAAACAAGTTTAATTATTCTTTTATCCACTGCGCCAGAAGGAATGGAAGTTCATTCATTAGCTTATTTAACACTATTAATCGAGCACTTCCTGTGTGCTAGGTACTGTTCTAGGTGCCAGGGATACAGTAGTGGACAACAGAGAAATTCCTTCTTACCTGGAGCTTTTATTTTCTGAGAGATTTAGTGTCCGTGTGTATTACAGAAACAAACTTCAATAGCGTATGTAAGCCATTTCTGGAGAAAGGAAATTATGTGCCTATTGCTGAGTCAACAGCTATGATGTAGGTAAAGGATCTTACCTGTTCGAGGATCATTATAGGCAGTTGCTAAAGATATGGTCTGTCTTCAGCAGGAGGGTGAGGACTGACAACGAAATGTTATTTTCCCTTGTTGTGAAATTGCCATTTCTATGACTTGAGGATGTGGCCCCTACATGGAGGGCTGTGGCTTTTGGACCTGGAGAACGATTAAATCTTCTGAAAGCTGTAGATTATTTTTCTGTCTTTTGAAATATCTTCTTTAAAAATGATGTGTCTACATCACGATGAAAAACTGACCCAAGGAATTGATTAAAAGATGAAAACTACTCATATCCCATCGTCCTGATGTAACAGTTCTTAGATTATTCTTATCCATTTTTTGAGGTTTACAGCAAGCATAACCTATACCATATAAACTGCTACTAAGAAACCAAACTGTGTGCCTGGGAGTACTCCGTCTGACTATTTGGACATTCATATAATCGAGGAAACAGATGCTTAATGCTTTCACAGGGGCCACGCTATGTCTGTGTCCAGACAAGGGAATGAATGATTCGGATGGCCTGCTTTGATTGATTACCAAAAGACCCAGTGTTGATTACCACTGATGATGCCACAGCTGATGATGATGTTCTGATTTAGGCTCCCTGTGGAGCAAACTACAATCAGGGTTTTCTGTGCCTGTGTTTGTCTTTATAGGGCCTTAAACTTGGTTGGGGGGGAGGGTAGGGTCTGCTCTTGGATTTTATCATTTATTGGGAACTGTCTTTCATAGCCTTAGCTAAACTGTCTCAACTGGGGTCAGCCAAGCTGAACGATCATTGAAACAAAGACCCAGTAGATCTAAAGCTTCAATCGTTTTTCCCAAAGAGAACTACTTTACAATATAATGGATACCCCCTTTGTTTTGTTTTTTTAGTTTGTTTTAATCCAGATTGACAGAAAACCCCCTTTCAACTAAACAATACCTCTCCTATCCACTCAGGCCTTCTGGCAGCCCATCAATGCGGCTGCTGTTGAACATAGAATCAAGACTTGGGCTAAGGTGAAACAGACAGATTTCTAAAAAGAATGCTGGTGATCTAAAAATCCAGTATGCATTGTCTCACGCCTGGCCTGAGGTAGAAATCAGGAGTCTGTTGCCTGATGTGACCAGAGCCAAGGCATTAGAAACACCTTTTCAGGATCTGTGCCAGTGAGGGTGAGCACATCGCTCAAGTCAAAGGATGCAGGAAGTTGAGTTGTGTGGATGTGTTCAGTCCACCTGCTGAACTAGGACCGTGTGGGATGGGGTGTGATGTGTTGACTGAGGGGCCAGTCTGGGGTGGAGAGGTAGGAATGGCTTCTCGCTCCAAAAGAACATCTTTGGTGTCCAACAAGGGGGAGCTTGGTTCCTGCTTTTGTTTTTTTTTTTAATTTTTAAAATTGTTGTGAAAATATACCTAACATAAAATGTGTCTGTTGTTTGTTTATTTTTTCACACACACACACTGTATTTTATTTTTACAAGAGATAAATAAACTGACACCAAGCATTGTAAATGGATGACCACAATAAAAGCAACAATGATTGCAATTACCAAACATGAAACACACTCATACTATGTCATAATATTGACATTCAGTCCAGTATTCCTCCACTGTAACAGATCCTTTACTTTGCAGTGAAAATTGATTTGTATATTTTTTGCCTCTGAGTCCTTGTGGGAATTGTGTCTGTTTTTGATAATTAAGTAACATTCCTTTGGGAAGAATTTATGATTTTCTTACTTTCTAATTATTTTTTCTTGTAGAATTACAATAATATAGGTAGGTTAGAAATGGAAAAACAAAACAACTCTCAACACCCTAATGCATCAGTAGTCATTCTTGGCTTCCTAATCCATCTGCTTTATCAGATACATCTTGTGCACTTTCTTTGTGTAGGTGCTGAGGTTATGACGTAAGTCCTTGAGATGCCGTCCTCGATGCTCATCAAATTTCTCGGAAGGATAAGCAAGCACTAGGTCTCAGCAAGGAAAGTGAGGTGGGGTGGTGGCTAGGGAAAAGTGTTCCCGGCCAAGGGAACAGCAAAGTGCAAAGCTCTGAGGTGAGGCAGAGCCTCTTAAGGGAATCCAGTGTAGCAGGGACATCAGCATTCAGGATGGGGTAGAGGGGATGGACGTGAGGCTGAGAAGGTGGTGGGAAGAGACCACATCACTTTTGCAGTGCATTCTTCAAGACGTGGGTACTTACTACATAGCTCTTTAAATATTTTATACGCTATCCACCCGACCCACAACGTAGGATATCCCAGATTCTTAGACTTGGTTGATGGAAGACACTGAAAATCTTCAGAGCACTAATTCTTCAGGTTTCAGGGGAGGCTCAGGGAGTTGATTTCTTTCATGGCTGAATCAAGCCCTTAAAGAACAGAGGAAGTAAAGACTGAGGAAGGGCACAGAGAGGAGTGACAACATCACCAGGCCTTCCTCTGCCTAGTTTTCTGTATTGAGCTCTTCCTCAAGATGTAGAACTAAAGTCTTAACTTCCTTACACAACAAAGCAATCGAGTCCTGAAGGGTGAGGCTGGGGTAGAATGCTAGGACTCCTCCCACCTTGGACTGCAAGTGCCAGTCGGTGTTGTCTATAAAGAAAACTAAAAACCCACTGGATCCTATGAAAACAGGAGGAGAGTCTTTTAAAAGCCGGGGTTCTGTTAAGACTTAATCCTTTTTCATTCATCTCCCTTTGTGTACCGTTTTCATGCCAATATAAACTTCATGAATCTCATTAAGGGTGCCCATTAAATTTACTCAGACCTGCTGTTGGAAGGAAAAGGCTTGACTCACAGCTTCTTTGTGAGGTATAGGAAACCTGTGCAGCATCTTGATTTTTAAGTTTTTTCTATTTAAGTTACTGTCAGGACAATTATCTCTCTTTATCCTCACAAAATTTCTGAGAAGTAATACAGGCAAGAAAACTGAGGCACAAAGGAGTTGTCACTTATCTAATCTGGTACAGCCAGTTAGTGGGAGAGCTTGGCTTTGGAACCAACGGTTCTTAGACCAGTGTGCATACAGACCTACCATTTGTACTGGCCAGTTAGACTAAATTATGTTGAGGTAACAAATTGGTTCCAGGATCTGGTGGCTTACACAGCAAAGGTTTATTTCTCACACAGGGTCCTTGTCTGTTCCATCCTCTGAGATCCGCTCCATGCTGAATTGACCCTAGGACCCAGGCTGAGGGAACGTTCTGTCCTCTCTCTGGACATTGCCAATCTGGTGGCAGAGGAAGAAGAGGCATGCTGAACCGTGAACTGACTTTTCAAGCTCTTGGGTGGGTCACTTCCACATGAACATCATTGACCAAAATAAATGGTTACTCCTAAATTCAACAGGATGGAGATGGGTAATCCTGCAGAGAATGGCTCTGCCAGTCACTTGGCCAAGCTGGATGGGATGGGGCAGTGAACCCTCCCCTGGGGAGAGCCAGTGATTGTGTTGAATAGTAAGGGTTCACCATAGCTTCCTAGTCAGGGCATCTGCTAGAGAGCCAAGGGTCTTTTTTTTTTTCAATTTTTATTTATTTATTTATTTTTGGCTGTGTTGGGTCTTCGTTTCTGTGCGAGGACTTTCTCTAGTAGCGGCGAGCGGAGGCCACTCTTCATCGCGGTGCGCGGGCCTCTCACGGTCGCGGCCTCTCTTGTTGCGGAGCACAGGCTCCAGACGCGCAGGCTCAGTAAGTGTGGCTCACGGGCCCAGCTGGTCCGCGGCATGTGGGATCCTCCCAGACCAGGGCTCGAACCCGTGTCCCCTGCATTGGCAGGCAGATTCTCAACCACTGCGCCACCAGGGAAGCCCCCAAGGGTCTTTATTATTTTGTAAAATTGTCTCCCTGTCTGTAATGATTTTTCTCAGTCTATTTGTCCTACTCTGATTCTAGCTGGACATGGTAGGATGATGAGAGAGGGAGAAAGAGTGTCTGTGTGTGTTTAAGCAGCCAGAATGAACTGAAGGCAGACAGTATGATTATTCCTATTCTTTCACAATGAGCTTCCAATAGCACCGTCACCAAATAAGGGATGAGTGGTGACCTTCTCAGAGACCTTCTGTGCTAGTCTCTGGTGGCCCCAACTCTGGGACTGTACTCTCTGGGAAATGGTTTTGAGGCTATTAGGGCTTCCAACTGCTTGATAGAATTATTTCCCTTAGGATGCTTCCAAATCAGTCTTTTCCCAGCCCCGTCTGTTCCTAAGTGCAGATGCATCTGTGACACCCTTCTTTTCTGTGCTTTGTTTTCTCTCTGCTGAGAGGTACTAGTACAGTCATCCCTCAGTATCTGCAGGGACTGGTTCCAGGATCTCCGCGGATACCAATATCTGCAGATGCTCAAGTCCCTTGTATAAAATGGCCTAGTATTGTTGGCCCTCCATATCTGAATTCAGCCAACTGCTGATGCGGTCCCTGCAGATAGCGATAGAGGACTGTATGTAGCGTTTTGGTTGAGAATGTGGGCTCTAGAGCCAGACTGCTGGCCTCCTAGTGTATCACCTCTGCCATTTGACCACCTTTGTGACCTTAGACAAGTTACTCACCTTGTGTACCTCACATTCCTCATCTGTAAAACAATTACAGTACCTTCTTCAAAGGTTTACAGGATTAAATGAGTTATTACACCAGGTGCTTACAATGATGCATGAAACATTCGTCCTCAGTAAAAGGCAAACGAATTCTGAAATAATAACTGCTTTATACCTAAGGCTGGGCTCAAAGCAGAACTGCCACCCACCCCCACCCCCCACTCTACCCAGTAGGAGGCAAGCATTTGCCCCTTCCCTTGCTCACACACCTGAAATGTGCACTCTTCCCTTTTTCTTGTCAGGGCACACTTTTGGGGCACAGATCCAACATACCCGCTCCTTGAAGCCTCCATTCACCAACCCAGGTTTTGGTGACTTTTCTGTCTTTGAATTCCAGCAGCATTAATGCCTACCACACTTATGGGCCACCTACATAGTGTTCTGGTGCACCTCCTGCCCCAAGTTACTTTTTTTAAATAAAGAGGAATGATCAAATCTAGTTGTGAATGTTTAAAAAAGCCTTGACCACATTCATGCACTCTTAGCCCTAACTGACAGGCTTAAGGGAGGGGCTGGCTCTGTGCACAGACCCCACAGCCCAAGAGACGTTTGACCGAAGGAGTGGAAACTGGTCCTTGGATCCGCGTGTACCGGCTCCCCTCCTCTCAGTCCACCCTTTTATTCCAGCTGTGCTGTGCTAACCTCTGGCAGGTGTAGACCTCATCTCTACAGCTTTCTGCCCCAGGCTTCTCGGCTGTAGTGTTCTGCTTCGCTCTTCTGACCTATGTACATATCGGATGTCCAAGGGAGTTACCATTACGTGGCTCACCTCTGACTGCTGGGGGATAGAAGCTGGTGGATAAATATTTCTCTCTTTTGTCACTAAGTTGGACAATTCTGAGGCACAGTCAGAGGGTCCACATGGGCCCCAGCCCTCAGGGGTGATTGGTCCATCCTTTAGGATAGCTTTCCTCTTTTGCTGTTAAACTTTTCCCAGTCCCCACTCCTGTTCCTCTGGATCACTTTCACATTAGCTGCATGCATGCAAACCCTTGTCTCAGGCCCCTGCATTTTGGGGAAACCCACGTGAAAACACCTTGTTTCCTGGTTTGGGGCTCTTCTTTTGCCTTATGCAGATGAGGGACCCTGCATGTTGCTTTTGTAACATATCAGATTACTCTGGACATCAAAAAAATAGGTTCAGAACAAACTGATCTTTTATCAGATTTTTACTATTTACTGGAGGACAGACTTCAAACTGCTGTAAAAACTAGACTCAGAGGGATTTCCCTGGTGGCGCAGTGGTTAAGAATCCGCCTGCTAATGCAGGGGACACGGGTATAAGGTCTAGCTCCTGCTCTCAAGAAGCCTGCAGTTCAGTTGAGGAAAAAGTCTGAGACTCAGGTAATGCTCAGCTTCCATGATTTTGGGGGGGGTGGGTGGCAGCGTCTTGTCAGGCTCTTCTAACTACTATTTAGCCCTCCCTTTTCCCTTTGATAGTAAATGTCAGGAACTCGGTTCTGAATTCAGAAAAGTAGGGCCCGTTTTATTTCCCTTCTCTTCTCATTTTATAATGTAATTTGAGGAGTGCTAGAAAGATAACCTCAACTTTATTTCCTTCTAGGCTACCATTAGAAATTTATTCTTTTGGTTTAAGGTAAGGAGAAAAAAGGCATAACAAAGGGAATTGACAAATTGTATCAGAGTCTGGAGGGGATGTTTTCAAAATTTCTGCCAGATTAGTTTGTATGCCCCGTTCTCTCTTCAAAACATAGTGACTGCCACGGCATGCCAAATGCTTTGACTAGTAGACTAGTACTCTATTCTAGGGCACGTGGGCATTTCTGTACCTACCATGCCTACTGGATCGGTAAGCCAGTACCCATGCTTACTGGGTCAATTGTTTGTTTCCAAACCCGCTTATGCCAGTTATAGTAATCATCATATGTGCATAATTTAATATGATGTAAATCTATGAAATATAAGTGCAAAAATAGAAAGATTTAGTAAAGGTGAGAGTTTTGCTAAAGTAAAACTGCTGTGAATTTAATATGGTTAAGTTGGAGAAAAAAGTTGTAAGAATCTAACGGAGTCTGAATTCAGATTACATTGAAAATGTTTCAAAATTCTGACTCCACTTGAGAAACAAACTGGAAATCATAGATGATGCTTATGGGTTTGTGCCAGAAAGACACCTCTAAATGGAATTTCTCTAACTCATTATGATGAAAAAAACCCTTGGCCTTTTGTCAAAAAAATTGGTGAATGAATGTATGTTTATATGTTTTAAGGTAAAATAAAATGTTTAGGCTATAACGATTGTTTTTAAAATCCTAGTCTTTAAATGATTTTTAAGATAAATTATCCAATCCTGCTCCTAATAGCTTTGGATAAAGGGACTAGTACATAACCACCATTCCTCCCAACTTCCCCATTCCCATATTCTAACACGTATGGTAGATGGGGAAAAAAGTTGAGAATTACTGGTTTTTCCTGGGTTAGATGCGAATGTTTCTGGAAGAGTTAACTCACTTGACATGATTTACCTTCTTTTACACCTGATGTAAATGGTTATCAATGTTGGTTTTTTGTTTTTGTTTTTTAAATCTGATTTGAAAGAGGTGAAAGGACATTAGAAAATTTACCTGTTCCATCAGTTTCTTTTAGGTTAGTCCAGAATAAAGGGAAATACGATTTGGGGAGCAAAATAATCTCAGTTTGGAAAGGTGAGGTTATTTTAATGATCATTTAATTTTCTCTTTGAGATACATGAGCACATGAGAGATATGGGTTACTCAAAGATGTACTCTGTCTGGGAAGAAGAAATTACTTCATTAGATGCAGATGAAAGCTTGGACCATAGTCTTAGTAGTCAGTCTGGACTTTTGCATTCATTCCTTCCAACCGTCCTTGGATAATCTTCCATCAGCAATTTGATTTAATTTTTAATCCCAACCATGAGAAAACTGTGTTAAAAAAGAACAAGTAGAAAGTTGTTTTTCTATTCCAAAGTAAAGGTAGTAGGAGGAGAAACTTAACAAATTGGAAGCTGAAATGTGTGATTTCTCCATTTCTCAAACTAAAACTGGAACCATTTTTCAGGGTTTTTTTGGTCTTTAAATACACATTTGAAATGTTGTTGCTAATTTGCACATTGGGTTTGCCACTAAACTTATTGCACACACAGCAGTCGTGTCCTAATTGAAGTTGTGCAATTCCACACATTTTTCCTGTGATAAGACTTCAGTGGGTAAAAGTTGATTTTTGAAATAACGTTGTAAGGAAGTTTGATTAGATATTATTCTTTTATATATATATATATATATAGATTTTATTTATTTATTTTTGTCTGTGTTGGGTCTTCGCTGCTGCGCACGGGCTTTCCCTAGTTGCAGTGAGCAGGGGTTACTCTTCGTTGTGGTACGAGGGCTTCTCATTGCGGTGGCTTCTCTTGCGGAGCACGGGCTCTAGGCGCGCAGGCTTCAGTAGTTGTGGCACCTGGGCTTCAGTAGCTGTGGCTCGTGGGCTCTAGAGCACAGGCTTCAGTAGTTGTGGCTTGCGGTCTCTAGAGTGCAGGCTCAGTAGTTGCGGCACACAGGCTTAGTTGCTGTGCGGCATGTGGGATCTTCCCGGACCAGGGCTCGAACCCATGTCCCCTGCATTGGCAGGCGGATTCTTAACCACTGCGCCACCAGGGAAGCCCCAATTAGATATTATTCTTGACCCAAGACCGTCAGCCCCTATTTGATGGATCAGGACTCATACTTGATGATCTTAAGGCCAGGTCTTCTGACTGTTGGTTATACCTCTTCTTACCCAATGGAGATAACACCCAAGGCTGCAGAACAGTGCTGTCAGGTAGAACTTTCTGTGACGATGGAAATGTTCTACCACTGCATTGATCAGTATGGTAGCCGCTAGCCGTATGTAGCCGTTGAACACTTGAAATGTGGCTGGTGCAACCATAGAATTAAATTTTTTATCTTTAATTAATTTGCATTTAAGTTTAAATAGCTGCATGTGGCTAGTGGCTATCATACTGAATAGTGAAGCTTTAGGAGTGTAGTCTAGAGGTATTTACAATCTGATATCTTTCTCATTTTTTAGAAAATTTTTTTATTGAGAAAAATATCAAACATACACAGAGTAGGGATGGAGATGTTCATTATAACATTCTCTCATCACCCAGGCCAATCTTATGTCATCTGTTTTCCCTTTTCTCTAATCTCTTCTCTTCCCTACCCGTCAACCCCCCAAATTATTTTGAAGTAAATTCCAGGACAGTCTGATCTCATTTTGTTTTAAAAGCTAAGATGGTGATCTGGGGGAAGGAGAGGAATGGTATTAGAGAGAGGTACTCGGGGATCTTCAAATGTATTGGTGATTAAAAAAAAAAAGACTTGAAGTATGGAGATGGGAAAAGTTATGGTTTGACAAAGGTAAGTAATGAGTATACAGATGTGCTATGTTTTGTTTGCTTGAAATATTTCATCACCATCATCATCATAAGAAGCCAAGCTTGAGCCCAGAGATGGAACAGTCACTGTACCAGGCTTCACTTACCTGTGCTTATAGTGAACTTTGAGTTCATGGATAATTTAAACATTCAAACATTATTCATATGCGATATTTATCATCGAGCTTAATTGAATGCCAACAGTGCTATAGAGTCATAGGATCTGTAAAAAGGTGGAAAGCAAGCTGAAGATATTTCTCTTCAGCACAGTCTTCTCCCAACACTTGGTTTCAGAGGGTGGTAGCTTGATTGGAGCTCACGTTGAGTCCAGAGCTTTCTGTCACACCACACTTGCCAGATCGACTGATTTGCTGAGTTAAAGCTTGCAGCGCTAAGTCACTCCTACCTACTTTTTAAAATGGCAGATTCCTTTTTTAAAATTAGTTAATTAATTAATTTTTGGCTGCGTTGGGTCTTCATTGCTGTGCACGGGCTTCAGTAGTTGTGGCTCACGGGCTCTAGAGTGCAGGCTCAGTAGTTGTGGCGCATGGGGTTAGTTGCTCTGCAGCATGTGGGATCTTCCTGGACCAGGGCTCGAACCCATGTCCCCTGCATTAGCAGGCGGATTCTTAACCACTGTGCCACCAGGGAGGTCCTAACAATGGCAGATTCTTATGATCTCTTTTAGAGCAGATACATTATTTCTAAGTCTACTTGCAGTTTTGCAGGTACTCTTGTTGGAGGGAAATGTTTTTTGTAATTAACAGTATAAAGAAGTCATTTATGAAATTTTATATTTGGGGCTGAGAAGTGATGTCTGTTACTGGTGGAGAGTATTATAGGAAATGCCTGTTTTTTACATTTCTGTTTATAAAAGAAACCCTTGTAGCAAGCACATTTTGGTCATGTGGACACATTGAAGGAAATAGTGCTTGCATCAATGATATTTAAAAGTGCAGTTTTCCTCTACTACGTAAAACAAGAATTGTTGCTGTGCTTTTGTAGTTCAATTTAGAGGCTAATAATGATTTTCTTCCCTTATGATAGTGTGCAGAATATGTATATTCTAAATTTGGAACGCTATACTTAGGATCTCAGGATTTAAGGGGAATGAATTTGTGATGGTAAAGGATCTTGTATCATCAGAAATGCTCCCAGACCTTGGCTCAGCTGTCCTATTGATGGAGAAAGATAATATGCTTTAGAAGAAGAGCTATTAAAATTTTTAGCAACATTCTGAACAACTGCAAGCCTATGGTTGCAACAGGATGCTGTTCCTTTTCCAGGGTCAAGTCTCTAAAAGCCTGCCCTTTGTGTTCCCTTGGTCTTTTGTTAACCACATTCCTGGGAGGGAGGGAAGAGCTTTGTCTAATCTCATCATCTACATTGCAGTTTGTTTTTATCCCATGGTTTGTGGAGATAGTGAATAGTTGGTTAACACCCTACGTATAAATGTTACCAGGAGTCAAGATTTACGCCATTTTTACAAATAATACTCCCGTGAAATGAGCCTTCTTATCTCCACTTGACAAGAGATAGTTGAATCCATGGTAGGGCAAGAAGATTTAGGGAAATGTTTTGTCAAGTCAGTTGCTCTGTCCTTTTCATGCAGGATAGAGACAAGAAACTATGAAGGCTTTAAAAATGACTGTGACCTGATTAGGAGACTATAGCAACTATTTTCAGTAAAGAGGGCACAAGATTAGTGTGAGTAGCAGGTTTTTTTCTTTTTTAATGTATTAAGTTTATAGATTTTGAAAAGCTTTTATATTAGATGAAATTTAAATCTAGCAATAACACATCTTGAAAAAGAAAATACATTCATATAATCTAGATCTCAATTAAGCATTCTTACACTTAATTACTTTTAGAAAAATGTTAAACTTGATGTAACCATAACACTAGTAAGAAATAGAAGTTTACCATATGTGTTCTCTTTAAAATAGCTAATGAGCCATGGTTTACTAGCAATCTAGCGATCTTTGATAGGCCTCAGTTTGGTTCTGGAGTGAATTATTTATGGCATGGTAAGATAGTAAGGGAGAGAAATATGTCAGACTGTCTTTGACCAGGGTGAGCTTCATTATTTGGCTCGTTTATTGGAGGGGAAAAAAGTACCAAAAGGGACAACTCTCAGATTCTTCTAGTTAAACTGCTATAAACGGGCAAGCACGTGCCACCTCTTGATTCTGGCTGTTGAAATAAGGGTGTTAGTGGTGCCATAGTTTTTCAAGAGAGGACGGACATTTAGAGTTTGAGGTGAAATTTCCCCGTCTGAAAATGTTGGCAACGAAATCAAATATTTTAAAAATACTGTGTGGGCCACATACACACATGCTCATGGGCTGAGTCTGCCAGTATGCAGTCTGATATCCCCTGGAAATGATTCACTTATTTTTCTTGTATTTGAATAAAGAACTCATTAAAGTTTTTAAATTTTATTTTGTTTTGGTATGCCTTTTAGAATGCTTTAACATTTGAGCAATTACAGCGCTTTGTGTGGAAAATACGCTGGTTTTTTAAAACAGAAGCAATGCCTTGAACTCCGGTAAAACTTGTAAGTTGTTTCCTTCACAGGATATCTCCAAACAGGTTTGATCACACTGGGAGAAATAGAACCGGAGTTGTGTGGCGTGACTAGGACCCACAGCAGAGAGAGCGGGAGGGATTCATGAGTGTGTGGTATCCAATGTAAATATCCCTCTGCAAAAACATGTGCTATATATAGTGAATGGGGTTGGGTTTTTTTTTTTTTTTCCTTCCTTTTTGGTTGAGATCCAATGACAGTTAATGGCTGTTTCTTACAGGCTGTGAAATTATTTATGAGTTTGGCAGTAGGATGATGTAAAATGCAAGTGGATATAGGTAGAATAAGGGCTGTTACCAAATTCCAGTAAACTGTGAGTGCTGGAGCTGGGAGGGAATTTAGAGGTCATCTCATCAGGGCCTGCCTTTGAGATGGGGACCTGAGGCCTGAGTTCAGCTGAGACTGAAATTCCCCATTCACCCTTCCCTGCCCAGCAGGAACCCAGCCTTCTCCCTCTTTTCCTCTCCCTGCCTGTAGGAAAATGTATCTTCCAGGAACTATTTGTGACAATTAGAGAGTCTTGGAAAACAAACAAACAAACAAAAGCAGATGTTTGGTGAACAGAACATTTAGAAAACAACTTTCGAGGAGGTTGTCTTTCCAATTGTTAGAACGTTTTTATTGGTAAAGTTTCTGTGGTTGTTTTTTGTGAGTCTTGATACCCTTCTTTCCAAAAATCTACTCTTCCATAATGGGTATAAGAAGCAAAAAACCAGTTAGATCATCGACAGAAAAATGTGGCAATTAATTACCTTTAATTCTGCAGAATTTCCTAGTGGTGGGTTCAACCACATGAACTAGTTGATTTCAGCTGTTTCTGAACTACGGAAATGCTAGTTTCACATGGCTCAAGATAGTAGCTTGAGCAAAAGGGTAATAAGTACAGTTGACCCTTGAACAACAGAGGTTTGAACTGCACGGGTCCACTTAGAAGTGGATATTTTTCAATAGCAAATACTGCAGTACTACGTCTGTGGTTGGTTGAATCCAAGGATGCAGAGGAACCACTGGCATGCAGGGCTGACTACACATTATACGAGGATTAACCCCTGTGTTGTTCAAGGGTCAGCTGTACTGGGGTATCTTCCTAGTCCTCTAAAAACATCCTTAGCATTTTACACGGTCACTGACCACTCAGCCCTTCTCAGTTTATCCTGCTCAAACACTGTTCTGCTGGGTTACTTTTACTAAGAAATGTGGAATTGAAAGCTCCATGTGCACACGTGGAACAGTCTTCCTTCCACGTGTTACCTTTGGCTTGAAAAGCCTCCCTTGCCTTGAAGAAAAGACTACCCAGCTAAAGTCAGATGCTGGATTTGTTTTTACTTATTCAGGCCAACAGAAGCCAGTTGGAATGGAAGTCTTGGTCAACAGCAAGATAGTTTTTTTTTTTTTTTTAAATTAATTTATTTTTGGGTGCGTTGGGTCTTCATTGCTGCGCACGGGCTTTCTCTACTTGCGGCGAGCGGGGGCTACTCTTCGTTGCGGTGACTTCTCTTATTGCGGAGCATGGGCTCTAGGCACGCGGGCTCCAGAGCGCAGGCTCAGTAGTTGTGGCGAACGGGCTTAGTTGTTCCATGGCATGTGGGATCTTTCTGGACCAGGGCTCGAACCCGTGTCCCCTGCATTGGCAGGAGGATTCTTAACCACTGCGCCACCAGGGAAGCCCCCAGCAAGATAGTTTGATATACAGTTATATTAATGTTACAACTTGTATTGAGGATCTGAGACTTTTGGAAACATTGCCCTGTTATTGTAATTGAATCCTAATTCTGATTTGGCAGTGGTAGTGGTGGGGGGGGGCGGTGGTGAGTGGGCCCACAGAAAGCAATGTTGTAAACTTTAGACCTTTTCTTCCGCTAGTTTCCTAAATCGAATCCACTGAGTATTGGCTTTGTCAATCCGACTTTTGTTAAACAAGCGGCATTTTAGCATTTTGTAGATTCGGAAAATAAGTATAAAATAAGAGGCATTTAAGCTTAACTCTGAAAATTTTATTTGAGAGATGTTGTGATCTCAATAATATTTCAGACCTCTGACCAAATAGAGGTCTGAAAATCTTTTGACTTTAGGCATCTTAAGAAATTTAAAAAAAAAGAAATCCACCCAAGATCCAATCAATAGGAGAAAGCCAAACTCTACCAACTTCATGGTTCATAAAGATCAGAGTGCACCGCAACTGAATAAATACAACGGAAGAGCCACCACAAAGAGCAACTTGGAAATGGGATTTTTCTGTCCTCCTTTGAACCAGAGGGCTAGTTAGAGATTCACTTCTGACATTTCAGCCCTTTTTGACTGTTGGTTTAAAATCCGTGCTTTACTCCAGTTCTTAAAGCATTTCATAATACTTGTATATGAGCTGTAGAACTACGGGACCCTTTTATTGGTATAAAACGTTTTCCAAAGGAAAAAGGTACAGGAGAGGCTGCATCTCTTAAATTATTTCTGCAAAGCTGCCCTCCCATACTCTGTTCTCTTTGGGATGCAGGCTCGCCTCCCCAGGGTGGCATGCTCTTCATGACTGGATGCCTTTCCTCCCATAATCCCTATGAAGCTATTGCTGGGTCCTGAGCACATCTCCATGCAAACTCAGTCTTCGCACATCACAGAAATGCCCTTCTCCTGGCTTCTTACACCCTCTACACCTACTCATCCTGCGAGACTCTCCAGGCCTTTTAGCTTTCCTCTCGCCCAGGCAGAGTTGGGAGGACTTGTTTTCTGAAGTCCCATTTATCTTGGGCTCCTGTAATAAGCAGATATTTTGTTGTACCATAATGGTTTTCATGCCTTATTCATTTTTGTATCTTAAATACAGTATAGAATAGTGCCTGGCCCAAAGGAGTTCCTCAATAAACGCTTCAAAAATAAGTCAGCAGTTAACAGGCCCAGGTTTCTGCCTAATGTAGAAGGACTTAATCAGTAAAAATTACTGTGGCAGAACATCCTAGAAGGAGGTTACGGAACAAAGAATTTAACAATCTGCTCAATTTTCCCCAGGAATTCTCAGTTATCTTTATTTAATGGCTGAGCACCTGACAGTAGGGAGCTGTGGAGGGCTGAGAAGTGAACACAAATGCAGCGGGCTGAAGGTTTTAATTTTCACTTCACCTGTTTCTTGTCTCAGCTCAATTTTTCTCAGCCCTGGGTTGCTCAGGCTGTACCAGTTGGAGTTGACAGAGCATGATATAATTTACTCCTGCCCATCAGAAAATATTGCAGAGTGACTGGGTGAGGCAGCCTCAGTAAATGGTACAGGTGGTTCTCTTTGATGCTGTACTCAGGGCCCTTCCCCTGGGCGTATTTTTCCTAATTATTGAAATTGTATGAATAGCAATGATCCCTGAAGCTCTTCTGTGTGGAAGTTGGTGGGCTGCTTTCAGTATTTCCACTTTCATTACTTACTATCTTCCAGAGAGCTGCCAGGTGAAAGTTCTAGAAATAATAGCATGTGAAGTGGTTATTCATAGTTGTCTTTGTCCTGTGGAAGTGAGGCTACAGAATTCATCAGGACAGTAAATATTTACACTTTTTAAAGTTTATATATGAAATCTATATGTGTTTCTTAAATAAACATCCTTAAATGGCTAGCAGAATTGACAATGAATAGATAGGGAAAAACATTTTAAATCTTGTTTACTGTGGAATTGCTTAAAGTGAGCAAGAGTATACCAGATGCTTCCTATTGTCTCTGTGGAAAAACTGTCACAAACCTATGATATAGACATCTGTACTTTTCAGTGAAAGGAAAAGACTTAGAAGTCACCTGCCCCAAAGTCACTCAGCTCAAAGGTGGCAGAGCTGGAATTTTTATTCCCGACTGACTTGCAGCCAATGCTTGTGACACTCTTCCATGCTGCTTTATTTTTTGTATTAATTAGAGAGGTTTTTTTCCAAGCCTATCATTTAAGATACTGATATTTAAATATTAAATTAAAAATGGCACCGCCAACTTCATGCAGACCTGCCTCAAATGTATGTTGCTGAAAGGTAACACTAATTACTTTAAAATTTTAAATCATTTTATGTGTTGTTCTGGAACAGAATATTGCAGTGTATGTTTCAGCTAAATAGTTTAGTTATGATTTTTGAATGTTGGCTCGGTGCAGCACAACACCTATGAATGTGCCAAGACTTTTATGAGCTTTTTAGAAGGGGTAGTATTTGCTTGGAAAAAAGGAAACCATCTGAAAATGGATAGAACTTCGGGGTTATTCAGCAGTAACACTGCTCGTCTTAGAAGAAGATCAGAATGAGCCAGTGAGGGTCTGGGTGTGAAATGCCAGGTGGTTGTCACAGTGCCTCTTTTCTGTCCAGCTTCAAACAGTGTGTAAAAAATAGGCCTTTTAAAATATGGGGACATGGGACTTCCCTGGTGGCGCAGTGGTTAAGAATCTGCCTGCCAATGCAGAGGACACAGGTTCGATCCCTGGTCCAGGAAGATCCCACATGCTGCGGAGCAACTAAGCCTGTGCGCCACAACTACTGAAGGCCGCGCACCTAGAGCCCGTGCTCCTCAACAAGAGAAGCCAGTGCAATGAGAAGCCCGTGCACCGCAACGAAGAGTAGCCCCTGCTCACCACAACTAGAGAAAGCCCACGTGCGGCAACGAAGACCCAACGCAGCCAAAACTAAATACATAACATAAAAAATAAATAAATAAATAAATAAAATAAAATAAAATATGGGGACATAAATTACTTTTCTTAAGTAATTCTTAAGTAAAGATGGCCAATGGCTTCTCAAGATACAACCACCTCTAGGTGGTTATGATATTCAACTACCATGATTGTAGTGAGGTTGGACATCTTTTCATGTGGCTATTGGCCATTTGTTTTATTTCTCTGTTAATGACTTATTCACCTCCTTGCCTTTTCGCTCCTCTACCCCCAAGTTGGGCTGTTTCTCTCTGTCCTGTTGACATTCGTCCTTTTTTTTTTTTTTTTTTAATAAATTTATTTTATTTATTTAGTTTTGGCTGCATTGGGTCTTCGTTGCTGCGCGTGGGCTTTCTTTAGTTGTGGTGAGCGGGGGCTACTCTTCATTATGGTGCGTGGGCTTCTCCTTGCAGTGGCTTCTCTTGTTGCAGAGCACGGGCTCTAGGCGCGCGGGCTCAGTAGTTGTGGCTCGTGGGCTCTAGAGTGCAAGCTCAGTAGTTGTGGTGCACGGGCTTAGTTGTTCCGTGGCATGTGGGGTCTTCCCGGACCAGGGCTCGAACCCGTGTCCCCTGCATTGGCAGGCGGATTCTTTTTGTGTTTTTGGCAGGCGGATTCTTAACCACTGCGCCACCAGGGAAGCCCGGCATTCGTCCTTTTTTTATGTGCAAATAATTTTCTCTCAGTCTGCCATGTTTCTTTACTTTTGTTTTTGGTGTCTTGTTATATAGAAGCTTTAACTGCACCATCTTCTTTTTGGTTTGTATTTTGGTGTCTTGTTTTGGAAATCAAGCTCCCTTTTCCCTGAAATTAATTTAATTATGTTTAACAACTGTTTTGTCTTTTGCTCAGTAATTTACAGAAGACAAGAATGTAGCAGCTGTTAAGAAACAGAGTCCATTCATCCAGTGGGAGATGTCCTGAACTAATAAATTAGAAACAACTCAAAGAGGAGACAGAAAGGGAAGAGCTTGGAACCCAAGATGTGAAAAGGAGCTCAAGGATCCAGCCCCTTTAGAGGGGCACAGGCATTTAATGCTCTGTGATTTGAAGAAACTTTTAGGAGATAATTAACACCTAACTTGTAATTAGCAGTTGAGTACACGCTGAGCTAGATGGAGGACAAGCAAGGGAGGCCTTGAGTTAGTGATTGGGTCTTTGAGTTAGAAATGTGTTGTTTGCGGGGAGAGATCCCATTTTAACATTCCTTTCAACTGGGTTATTTCCAGGTTTATAGATCAAAGTATTTTATCGGTAATAATGAGTAATAATACCGAACACTCACTACACAGCAGGCAGTGTGTCTAAGCACTTTATGTGCATCATCTCATTTGGTCGATACACTTATGAGCAGGTGTTATTATTATGCCATTTTCCAAATGAGAAAACAGGCTCAAGAAGGTTAAATAACTTGCCCAAAGTCACATAGCTGGTAAGTAAGTGGTACCAGGACTTGAATTCAATTTTTTTCTGACCTCAGGGCCATCCAAATGTGATTGTTAACACATGTAAAAAAGTATTTGTGGAGATTCTGAATGATGAGTCCTTGAAGTCAATGACAGTGGCTGTTCTGCTTTAAAATCAGGCTCTATCAGGCATCTGCTGGCAGAGCCTGACTTAGTTTCTCTCAGTGGAAGTCAGAAGTCTCGGAAGGACTTTACCACTGGAAACCCGTAAAAAAAATCAAAGCCGCTTCACTTCTGGGGGCCCTCCTTTTCTCTGCAGCCTTTGCTGTTTTCTGCCAAATTAATGAGTGGGTCATTCTGTTCTTTCAAGCCCTGGCTTTGCTCTCCAGCAACCTTTTACTAAGTCAGGTCACAGGTAAACCTACATGTTGCTGTGGTGCGAGGGGACTGGATAGACCTTGCCTGTGTGTGTACATGACACACACATGTGAGGGGAGGCTCAGAGCTTGGCCGTCTCCTCCCCAGGGCTCCTCGTCGACAGTTCCACTCCCCAGCTCAGCACGTATTTCATCAGGCTGTCCCTTCTACTGTAACCTTCTACTTCAGTGAAAATGTGACACATATCAAGCAAACGGGACAGAGACTAAAATCCCTTTATACGGAACGAATGCTGATGGGAGTCGCTGATATAATTCCATAGTGATAAAGCAGGTTAAAGATCCAGGTTTTGTTACTTACTTCCTCTGAGACCTTGGCCACATTTCTTTGTTATCTCCATGACTTAATTTCCACCTCTGTAAAATGAGGATGATAATATCTGTCTTACAGGGTTGTGAGGATGTAAACGTTAATGCATGTAAAGCACTTAGAATAGTGCCTGGGGGATAAATGGTACCTTATGAATGTTAGCTATTTTATAGATTTAAAGCAATAAGCCACTATTTCCAGAGTGGTGCTCCTGGTACTATTTCAGGGCAGTTCATGGACATCTTATATTCTTATCTCTGACAGTTTGGCACACTGATATCACACTTACCTCCTGCTGTAGATGAAGGCATTTCTGTGGTCTCTAGAAAAGTAGAAAAGTTTATTTGAGCCCCAGGAATACTGCTGCTGGCTTTGGGTCATCCTTTCTCACCATGGCCATGTTCCTTTGATCACGCAGATGTCGTCCCCCATTTAAGCCTAAAGAATGGGTTCTCTGCCTTCTAGAACTGGCATGTGTTCATGAGTTATTACCCTAGCAGCTGAAATCAAGATGAAAACATCCTAACTGTCCTTGTGGTCTCTCCCTACCTCCTCTTCCTGTTGCCCTCTTCCTTGTTGAAGTTGCCCCGTAGCTATGGTCCTTGTGGACTGTTTACAGCTCAGTGGCCCGTGTCGAGCCCTGACACTCCTCCAAGCCCTGGACTAGATACTGTGGAGGCACACTGAACACCACTGCAGGTTTCTGTGGCTTGGATTTTCAGAGAGCGTTCAAGCAGGAACGACTTTTAAAGAAATCATCTCATCCAGCTCTTTCATTTTACAGAGAAGGGGGCCGAGACCCAGGAGAGTCAGTGACCTGCTTAAGGCCCACAGACTCAGAACTGGAGCCAGATCCTCTGACTTTTGCTCATACTACCAACCCAAGGACAGTTGAACGGAGGCGTTCCTGATAGGTAGTTAGTAGGCAAATTCTTTGGTGGTTTCCCATTGCCTAGCGGAGAAAACCCCAAATCCCTTTCCAGTTACTGATCTCATGTTTGGGACCCTGGTCACTGACTATGGTGAAAAAAATCTTAACGGTTTTGGAGCTACACATGGAATGAATCAAGTTTAACTTGGGCCCTCAATGCAGTTGGGTATTTATGGTGAGTAACCCTTCGTTAAAAAAAAAAAAAATGTGATTCCTTATAAAAGGCTTACAGAACGCAACTCGGGTTACTGTTGGTGGTGCTTGTGTGTGCATCTCCAGCCTGTGGATTAGAAAATAACTAATGCCTTAGCGACAACACAGGACACCATTTGAAAGCTCTCTACCATCCCAAAGTGCTTACTGTGGCAGTGTCAGTTTGGGACATTTTTTTTTTTTATTATTAGTTGCATACTTTATGCCAAAACAAAGTACTCCCTGTAGCCATTCCTGTGGGGTTTTGTTGCAACGTCGATCCACTTCTATTATTTTTTTCTGTTTTAAAAATATTTACTTATTAATTCATTTTACATAACAATAATCGTATTACCTGTTAACATTAATAACAGTTTTATGAAATGTAAATTTTTCAAGTCATTCAACGAGTGAGATGAGATACAGTTGTTTTACATGTTTGTGATTCTTTTATTTATTTATTTATTTATTTATTTATTTATATTTTTTGGCTGTGTTGGGTCTTCATTTCTGTGCGAGGGCTTCCTCTACTTGCAGCAAGCGGGGGCTACTCTTCATCACGGTGCACGGGCCTCTCTCTATCGCGACCTCTCTTGTTGCGGAGCACAAGCTCCAGACGCACAGGCTCAGTAATTGTGGCTCACGGGCCCAGTTGCTCCGCGGCATGTGGGATCTTTCCAGACCAGGGCTCGAACCTGTGTCCCCTGCATTAGCAGGCAGACTCTCAACCACTGCACCACCAGGGAAGCCCTTTGTGATTCTGTTTAATGTCCGACTTAATAGAAGACAGCTGGTCTTCAGGTCTGCTTTTCATTTACTCTGATGCAATGTATTGTTTTGGTCGAAGTGCATGAAGAAGTCCCAGCCTCACAGATAATGTGGTTGGAAAAGAAGGAACTTGTACACCCCTAAAAGTTTCCTGGAAAGGCCTCAGGGAACCCCTGACCACACTTTGAGAACTACTTTACTTTAGAGTAACTCTCTCAGATCTGTATCCTCATTCATTCCCCTCTAGGGAGGAACGTTGCGTTTCCTGATAGATGACATGGATGGAGAAGGGAGCAGGCAATGCTATTACTGTGAAGTTAGGACTCTTAGTGACTGTGTGCTGATAGTGGTGTATAAGGTAGAGCTATGGTAAAAAACAAAACAATAAGAAAATGACTCAGTGCCAATTCAGGATAGTGTTTGCACCCGGTGGTGGGCAGGAGGGAAAGGGTTGCCATCACATGTGGGGAACTCTGGGGCTTCAAAGCTTTTGGTAGTGTTCTGTCTCTTGGGCTGGGTGTTGGATATATGGGCGTGTGTTCTATTCTCTTTGCATGATAAGGATATGTTATAGACACTCATATATTTAAAGAGAGCTCTGGTTTCTAGCACTTGGGGGAAACAATGAATCTGTTTTTTCCCTCATTCAGTCTCTTCTGCTTTTTTGGCTTGGAGTTCTTGAATCTTTCCAGTCTAAAAAACACCTGTTTGGATACATTAGTTATGACTGTATCCATCACAGTTATTTTTCACTTCAGGTACTTGTGTTCACGTAAGATCTAAAGCTTATGATTCCGTCATTGTTGTAAGAATAAAGAAAATCAGAGACTCTCAAGCTCAAATATAGGGCTAGAGTCATGAGAGCTCTTGGTGTGGGAATGGTCTGGTGACAGTGGCCCCCCCTCTGCTCTGAGCCTTCTGTGTCACATTGATCTTGGCCCACAAGGGCTGATTGGTTGTTCTGCTTTCTGCTAGATAATAGGCTGGCTTTGTGGTCTTAAAAGCTAAAGTTGTGCTTCTTGGACAGGCTAACGTACTGTTTGACTTGCACTTGGATCCATTCCTCTGTCTGTTTTGTCTTTCCCTTTGGCTTCATATTTTATACTTGTTTTGATGACTGATTACTTCTAGTTGGAATTTATTTGAAGCCTGATATCCACTCAAATGTAGGCACTGGCATCCTTTCTTTTCTTACCCCGTGGTCAGCGATAGAAGCCTGTGATTGAAGAACTAGAGAGTGTTCATGCACCCTTCCTCAACAACCCCTGTCCCCTCATCTGTGTTACAGAAGATGAAACTGAAGCCCAGAGAAATGGTAGTTGCTGTCATTTAAAGCAGCCCCTAGCTGGCATATGGTTGCAAGCCCTGGAGGATTTTTAGCTGTGGCATGTAATGGCTAAAGTAGCTTTGTTTGCATGTGTGCTTATTTACTTTAAGGTAGGTAAGTCCAGCTTCAGGATATAATGTGGAATGAGGTGGAGGGAAGAGTATAGTATTCTAAAGAAAGCATATTTGGTGGGAGAGAAATTTAGACGATAGGACAAAGCTCAAGAGGAAGCAACCACCAATTTTTATTGGAGAGGAAGAAAATGGTATTAAATAATATGTGACTTTAAATTTATTAAAGTTTAATTTTAGAATGCTTTGCCATTTGTTGCACTTGAGGAAATATTATTGCCTAAATAGATGACATCTGAATATGGTTTCCATGGGTCTGAGTAAGCTATTAGTAATTACCTCATGGATTGTTAAGAAATCAAAAATCAGGTATTTTGTGTTGATGCCACAGTGGCTGGTGGCTTGAACATGTGTTCCAAATTGTGAGCTGCAGACAAGTGCATGTAAAGGAATGTGGGTGCAATTAAAATGCCTTCAGAAAAAAAAAAAAAAGAAAAGAAAAAAAAATGCCTTCAGAATGGAAGTCTAAGTAAATATTAAGTGAAACAACATAAGTGAAATTGCCAACTAATGTCTAGCTCAGAGTAGGCTTTAGAATCATGAATGTTAGTTTCCCTGAGGGTAAAAATATCACTAGTTTTAAAAGTTTTATTTTTTAATATAAGCTAAGAAGAAATGGATAGTGGTGTTCCATCAATAAATCAGGAGATAATCATTCTCTCTTTCATCTAATCTTTTTTTAAATTAATTTTATTTTTATTTATTTTTGGCTGCATTGGGTCCTCGTTGCTCTGTGTGGGCTTCCTCTAGGTGCGGTGATCTGGGGCTACTCTTCACTGTGGTGCGCGGGCTTCTCATTGCAGTGGCTTCTCGTTGCGGAGCACGGGCTCTAGGCGTGTGGGCTTCAGTAGTTGTGGTGTGTGGGCTCAGTAGTTGTGGCGCACAGGTCCAGTTGCTCCGCGGCATGAGGGATCTTCCCGGACCAGGGATCGAGCCTATGGCCCCTGCATTGGCAGGCGGATTCTTAACCACTGCACCACCGGGGAAGCCCTCTCTTTCATCTAATCTTAAATACCTGGGTGATGAGCCTTCCCCTCTAGACCGGATGAGGGAATGAATCTGGAGACGTCCTCTCATCCCAAAAGGTGCATCTCTTTTTAGGATAATTAAGTTGATGTCTTGCCAGTTCCTTGCACGTGGGAATAGGGGTACAGAAAATATTTGTTCTTCTCTATCCCCTACTCCTAAAAGTTTTTTAGAGTCCAACCATATGTGTGTGTGTTCCTCAGTGCTCTCTGAGAAGCTAAGGAGGAAGTGATAGGAATTTCCGACATGTTAGCCATGTGGTTTTAATCAGTCAGGACTGCATCCTGTCTTTCTTCTCTGTCTCCAATGCATTTTCTTTGCATCTTCTCTGTGAGCTTTAGTTGGTTTTTCTCTACAACTGGTTTTTATAGCATTTTTCATATCTTCTTAGAGAAAACTAAGAAGGGAGCCTTGATAATCTTTGCTTTTTGGATGAGTGAGAGAGTGACTACTGTAGGCTGCTCAACTTTAACCTGTAATCTTTCGGTTAGACCTGTTCCTTCTGTGTGAGAGATACAGGAATCCACTCCAGCAGCTGGTGGTGGAAAGGCATCTCTTCTCAGATCCTTCCTCCTCTTCCTTCCTTAGTCTCCCCTTTACTTTCTTTGTGCGCTCCACCAGGTGGCTTAAGGCACGTATGTCGTGGTAGAGCTGCCTCTCCTACTCTTACTGACCTTAGGAGATGGTAGTGTAGTGTGCTGGTGTGAGGCTCTGGATGTCCCCTGATGGTCAGCACACACACAGCATTCTGTGGTTTAGAAAAGGTTGACCAGAAGTAGCTTTTCTAGGCTCTTAGGCCTTACTAATTCAGTGGCACGGGTTTGGAAGCAGCCTGCCTGGCTTTGAACCACCACTTACTTGCTGCATGACCCTGAGCAGCTCAATCTCTGAGCTCCAGTTGCCTCAACTATAAAATGGGAATCATATCAGAGGCGATGGTGAGAGATAAGTGAAATCAATGTGAAGCACCCAGGATGGTGCCTGGTGCTCGTGCGTGCGTGCGCTCGCGCACACACACGTTTCCTGAGACCAAGTGCCCTACAGTGTTTGACTTCTAACTATGCACAATGAGTTGCCACTAAGTGCTGGGAAGGGACCATACTGATGCGTGTGGCTGGAGTATTAATGTCTAACTTCTCCAGTTTCCAAGGGCATCTTCACCCTTACTTCCTCCATCACACATACCCTGGGGGTTTTAGCCCATAAGGAATGCTCCTTCCAGCATGGCAGTTGTTTTGGTTGGGGAGGGCAGGGGAAGACTGTTAACTCTGTGAGAACTGATTCCCTGCATTTGTTCATCCTAAACATACAGATCATGCTACGTGTGACATTGTGATAAGTGAGGTTCAAAGTAAGATGCGTAAGATGGGGTTCCTGTCCTCAGGAAATTTCCATTCTTCTGGGGGCCTAACCAGTGGAAAACTAAGTGTACTGCTAGGTACAGGACGTGCTGAGTGGCCCAAATACAGTGAATGTTTGTAAAATAGAGAGCAGTGGTGTCTAATTCAAGGAACCAGGGGAGGCTTAATGAAGAAGGTGACATTTTGCCTGGGATTTTAAGGATGAGTAGGATTTGACAAGTGGAATTGAGGAGAAAGCATTCTCTGTGCACAGGTGGTGTGCTTTGAAAAGAGTCAGCTGTCCAGCTTAAAGTCCAGGTGGTGGTGGACTTGGAATCTGGCACAACTGGTTTGAATGCTGCCTCTGCCTTTCATTTGAGCTTTGGTTTCCTCGTCTATAAAATGGAGCCAAAAATATCTACTTCACAGAGATATGAGGATTAAATGGGAAGATGTTTTAAAGGTCCAGGTATGGTGTGTGGCACAAAAGTGCCCAGTAAACTATTATTTATGTGATGGTTGTAGTGGAAGGAGGATAGTATTGAAAAACTTGAAGGGTAGAGCAAGTATGGCGACCTTGGAGTATCTTGTTTATTTTTGCTAAACTCTACTTAGTATTGTGGTCTTTACATAAATGTTCAATGGTTGCTTTTTGGTTGATTGATCAAGGGAAATGTTAGATCCCCTCTTTTTAGTTCTCTGGCTAAAAAAGTGGTAGAGCCTGTTTCCTCTTTTCCCTACTATGAATATTTTAACCTTCACTATTCAGGTATTCCAGGCAACTTTGAATTGATATTTGTAAAAGATATCAATCTACTTTTCCATCTTGAACCCAGAATACGAGGTGAAATAGAAGGTACATTTCTTAGTGCTCTAGTCTCCCTGAGGACTGAACTTTCACTCATTCCACTGTCCAGATAGAACTGGTTTTACAGTGGTTATTCCTTGAGTATTTGGGCAGGCTAGCAGCCAGATGACTTGTGGCTGTCACACTGTCTTCCAAATTATTAATATCTGGGCTAAAGAGTAGGAAATTGGACTGAGGAGGAATCCGGGGGGAGAGCTGCCAGGCCTTATTTCCTTACATTGGTGGTCGCAGCTGCCACATTGCACGAAACCCAGTCCTGGTAATAACCAACCTAAGTATGTACAGTTGGTGCAATTGTGGCCAAAGGGGTTTAACTCTGTGTAGCCATGATTACAGTAAGATATATGGTCTGACTCTCTCTATGCAGGAGGGATTTGAGGCTTGGATCTTTCTCAAATCCAAATGGCCAAAGTTGCTTTTCTTGTTTTTGCCAGTGTAATTATCACTTATCTTCCCTGCCTGCCTTTCATTTTCACTACATGAATATAATTATTCTATTCATAATTATTCTAATGAACCATTAAAGCTTTGGAAGAGGTTAATGGTGGCAGCTTGGATCAGTGACTAAGACTTTTGCTAATTCTGTTCTTTCTTTCACCCTGGGTCTCATTTAACTTTCTTAGTTTCTCCTTCCTACAGAATGTATGAATTATAGCGAGGATCTCTTGCCAAGCTATAATCTTTCAAGTTTCGATTTCAGCTTAATGCTTTCCTGTAATCATGCTATCAAAGACTGTCAGAAACATATTCTCATTCACATATCCCACAACTCTTAATCTATTAATCTAGGAGCATAGAGCTGGGACTGGACCCCATCTCAGTGAGAAGTCTGGGCTGCCAACCCAACTCCTTTGTGCTTTGTGGGAACAAGATGCATGAAAGTGTAACCTCTGCTGTTGCATATATTCTGTCATCTAGTTTTGAAAGCTGATGGGATTTTGTAACAGATTGTTGTATGTAGTAGAGGTTTCCCAGTATCCGACTTGGGTCCTACTTGATTGTTTAGAAATAACATGATGATAATGATAATGAAAATGCCTCTTTAAGAGGCAATAGAGGGGGCGGAGGGGACTGTGGGAACATTCTTCTGTGACAGCATGTGAGAAGGTTTGTTTTGCATTGGCTGATCAAGACAAGAAAGCCAGCATCTAAAATCATCCAACAACAGGAAACTTTTGAGAGTAGAGGAAAATTGTAACGTAGACTCTTGGATCTGCTTTCCTAAGTACAGCAATATGTGTGAGAAAACCCCTACACCAACTTTTTCTTAGAGCTAAGATGGACACACTTCTATGATGTGCTACTAGAAGGCAGAAAGTTGTCTGTTCTGCTGGAGTATTTGTGTTTTTAGGGGTTAACAGGCTCCATTTTTTGAGAAAGAGAGTAGGAAGAAATAAGAAAGCTTTAGTTTGATTAGAATGGCAGAAATTGTAGCCATAATTAATGGAGTCAAACTATTAGGTTTTCTGCAAGATATGTTTTTTGTTTTTTTGTTTTTTTAAGTGCTCTGAAGGACGTTTGCATCAAATAGCTTACCATTTGGATGGTTGCCCAGGCTGGTAATCTAGGTTAAAACGTTGGCTAGAGGGCAGTTCTATACCCAAGATCCCTTGGGCTGCTGCTCTGGTGGAAAGATCTGTTCCTAATTGCACTGGGTGGTAGGAAACAGAAAAATCTTTCATGATGTGTCCGCCCAGTGATTGTTCCTTGACTTCCTCCCTCCCTCAACACTGGGACACCCAGTGACAGATCCTGGGTATGTGTTTAGTTATGTGTTGCTTATATGTGTCTTTGTAATGCTTCACTTTAAGGGATATTTCCAGTAAACTGAAATGTGAACCAGTTTTATTTAAAGTCTTATATCCTCTACGCTGAATTATTCTTTGGTTTTTACAGTTCATTGATTTCCGTGCCCTTTTGGACCTCTTTCCTTTCCTGTTGCCTCCCCTAACAGACTCTACTTCTTTCTCTCCTCCCATCTCCATTCCTTCTCTGTAGCTATCCCAATTGATTTCCCCTTATCATGAGCTAGCTGAGGTCTGACCCCCTCAGAGAGAGTCTTAGTTTTTTGCCATGGTCCATGTTGCTGTCCACTGTCTCACACTGATAAACTTTGTACTATATTTCATCATCAAACAGTTTGCAGTCATCTTCTGTTTTGTCTCAATGACTTTTCTCCCTAATAATGCTTAAGTTCCTTAAAAAGCTTCTGCATCTCCTAGCATTCTTACGTAGCAGTCACCTAAATGTTTGCAAGGTTTACTTTCATTGTTGGAAGACTTCCTCCAAAGGCAAAGTGACACTCCAGCTAGTTTGTCGTTAGCCGCCTTATCACTTTTGGTTAAGAGAGGGTGGAAATGCCTTGGTAACCTGATAGAGATCTAGTTTACTATGGTTTACTGATTTCTGTCTCCCCCCCTCCCCTCCCCCGCCCCCAGAGACTTCGTTGTGTTTTGTTTTTAGTTTGGGAAACTAATATTCATTATTTTATTCTATCCTAAAGTTACCTGGGAGAGCATAGGAATAATTATAATGCACATGTGGTTGGCAGAATCCTAAGGCGGCCCCCTGATCCCAGCCTCTTGTGTGCATGCCCCATACAACCCTCAGAACTTGTGAGTATGACTGGTTAGTCACCCCCTTTGATTAGGTTATGTTATGGCACAGTTTCCTCTATGATATGAAGATTATCCTGGGGAGATCAGATCCAATCCGTCCCTCAAAAGGGACTGGACTCTTTCTAAAGAAGGTGATTTGAAATATGAGAGGGACAGAAGGGATTTTCTGTTGCTGCCTTTGGAGATAGGTGGCCATATGGCTAGTAACTGTGGGTGACGTTTTGGAGCTGAGCACAGCCTCCGGCTGACAGTCAGCAAGGAGAGGCGGCTCTCACTCCTACAGCTGCAAGGAATGAATTCTGCCGACCTGAATGAGACTGGAAGTGGAATTTCCTCCAGAGCTTCTCAGCCTGGCCAGTGCCTTGATTTCAGTGATACCGTGGGCAGAGAACCCAGCCATGCCATACCCAGAGTTCTGAGTTACAGAACCGAGAGCTGATGAATAGGTGTTTCCAGCCACCAAGTTTTTTGGTAATTTGTTGCGTGGCAATAAGAAACTAAGACATACCCCACGTGTATGCAGACAACCTCTGTTTCATCCTGATCGCTTTTCATCCAGGGCTGAGGTTAAGATGCAGTGCTATTTTATTTTCGGAAGGCTTGAGAATTTTGGCCAGGATTGTTTAGTAATATTTGCAGAGTGATATCAAATGGTAATTTGTATGTTTATTTCCTAAGAACGTATTTACCATGTCTTTGGTCATTGTTGCTATAGTCCCTCAATTGTCAGGTGCTAGAAATGAATTCCTGCACTCAAAGATGTTCTGAATCAGCCGGGCTGAGCAACTGAAGATGCTTTGGGAGGAGAAATCCCTGGTGCTTTCGTTTATGACTGCCACAGAGCTGGTTTGGATTTCTTTCTTCTTTCTCAGAGACTGCCATTATGTGGTCATTACAGTAACTGAAAGCCCCTTCCATTTTCAGAAAGGGACAGAAATAAATAATATCTTTCAAAAAGGAAGTGGCTAATTTATATCCGGTGATAGAAATGGTGGCAAAAGGAAGGAAGTGTCCCATCCATATTTCACTTTTTGCTGATGAATGCTTTCAGTGAATAGAGGTACATGAACTGAGACACAATATTTCTCAGATAGGAAGCACTGAGGAATTGATGTGTGAATATGAGGAGGAGAACCGTACATAAAAAGTTGAGGGCTTCCCTGGTGGCGCAGTGGTTGAGAATCTGCCTGCCAATGCAGGGGACATGGGTTCGAGCCCTGGTCTGGGAAGATCCCACATGCCGCGGAACAACTGGGCCCGTGAGCCACAACTACTGAGCTTGTGCGTCTGGAGCCTGTGCTCCGCAACAAGAGAGGCCGCGATAGTGAGAGGCCCGCGCACCGCGATGAAGAGTGGCCCCCGCTTGCCGCAACTAGAGAAAGCCCTGGCACAGAAACGAAGACCCAACACAGCCATAATTAATTAATTAATTAATTAATTAATTAAAAAAAAAAACCTTAGCTTTAAAAAAAAAAAAGTTGAGAACAAATCTTCCAACTGATATGGGCCCCTTAATTATCTTTGACCTCCTATTCACCACTGTTTTGAGAAAGCTTGTCTGAACGATCTGCTGCACTGTAAAGGCAGGACAGAAGGCACAAAAAGGAGCCACACAGCTGTGAGGGTTTGGGTGGTCTTCTCCCCTGCAAGGTAGGTGATATGTTGGAGATGGCATTGGGTTATTTGGGGTCCCACTGGAAAGCTGAGGGTTTTGAAACGATTAGTGACTCTCCATGGTTTTTTCATTAGCTTTCCTTGGTGTTTGCTGAGTGATGGGCTTCTCTCTGTCTTGGTGAGGTTGAGTGGTGTGAGAGAACAGCTGTAGCATGTGTTTCTAATCGGAATGTGCCTTTCTAAATACTTCTTGCCTATCTGTCAATCCCCCTCCCCCTCCCACCCGTCTTCCTCTGAGCCTGAAGAATTTGTGAGAGTCCCTGGAATGCACATGTGGGCCTTGTTATTCCCAAACGTGAGACTTTCTGTTGATCAGCACTTTGTAACATTAGGCCCTCACAGGCGTTAGTCACTTTGACTCCACTAGAAAGACTGATCTTTGGAAATGTAAGAAAATGTCTTTTGCTGTTGTTGTTATTAATTCTTGGCATCCAGTTAGATTTAGCCTTTGAGAATTTACATGGACTTCTAGCAAAAAGCATTCTGTCTGTAAGAAAAAAAAGCGCTGCCACTTTTTACAATTTTGGGGTTGTCACACTTAGTAGTTATTGGCTGCAAGACTATTTTACTAATAAGCCAATACCTCCCCCATCCTGGCTATCCTTCCCCCACCTCCCCAGGATCCAGGGCTGTGGGCAGCAGCTGGGATTTTGTTCACTTCAGATACCCGATTCTGAGGACTGTTTTTAAATTTATTTTTATTTATTTATTTTTGGCTGTGTTGGGCCTTCGTCTCTGTGCGAGGGCTTTCTCTAGTTGTGGCGAGCGGGGGCCACTCTTCATCGCGGTGCGCGGGCCTCTCACCATCGCGGCCTCTCTTGTTGCGGAGCACAGGCTCCAGACGCACAGGCTCAGTAGTTGTGGCTCACGGGCCTAGTTGCTCCGCGGCATGTGGGATCTTCCCAGACCAGGGCTCGAACCCGTGTCCCCTGCATTGGCAGGCGGATTCTCAACCACTGCGCCACCAGGGAAGCCCTGAGGACTGTTTTTAAACAGTGTATTTCCTAATTGTGAGAGATCGGATATCTAACCGGACAAAGGTGAGACTCTAATCCCAGACAAAGCAGCAAGATCTTGGAGGAGGTGTGGGCAGTGACTGCTTTCTGTGAGGGGAGGCTGTAGAGGAGACAGAAGGGAGCAGAAGCAGGGCTGTGTCCTCTGGCGTTTGGTGTCAGGCTTCACTCAGCAACAGTGTGAATTTTCGCCTTCCAGCTGGCCCAGGCGTAATGGAGGGCGGGGTGGACCAGGCGCCAGGGCGCTGGGTGCTGCAGATCTGTCTCTCCACGTGGCCCTGCGCCTGGGGAGGACCCATCAACCGCTGGACCTGTCTCCTTATCCGAGAAAGATGAGGTTGGAAGATAACGATTTCTGTGAAACCTCACACTAGATACACGTCTGGGTGAGGTGTAATAGGGGTGGTGTTAGGAAAAGAGGGACATTCAAGTCGTGGATTTCCAGGCTCGGAAATAGAAATCAGCTGGTAGACTGGATGCACTTTTGCCAGTTAAGAGCGCTGGGTGGGCAAGTTTCAGCCAAAAAAGGGATGATGGGTGGTTATTAACATCTGGGCACAGAGGAGAAAAATCTAACCTGAGACTGACAGGCTTCAGGAAACCTTCACCATCTAATTCGGAGGGTAGCGGAGGGTTTAAGATGATTAGCCAGTGGACTTTTTTCTTCTGCAAGAGGGCGGAGGCCTATAAATTTATGCATGTTTTTAGCAATATGCATACAAATTGATGTTATTCTAGAGGCCACTAATACCTTGAAGTAGATATTGTTGCCATTTGACATAAGAAAATCGGAGGAAGGACAGATTTGAATTGAGAATGGGAGATAGGGTGTGTTCTATTGGAGATGTTGGCTTAGGGGTGCCTGGACCATGGATACCCAGGCACCCCTAAGCCTGGAGGCAGGCAGCGGGTTATAACCAGGGAGTTGTTAGCTTGGTGTTGTCATGGGCAGGGATGGGGTCATCCAAGCAAAAATGTGTCAAAAGAGCTGAGGAGAGAGAATTATGTTAATTCTTGCAACAGCTTGGTGAGCTAGTTTATTTTAAAGTTAACAAGACTGATACAGCCACTATGCAGAACAGTATGGAGGTTCCTTAAAAAACTAAAAATAGAGCCACCATATGATCCTGCAATCCCACTCCTGGGCATATGTCTGGAGAAAACCATAATTCGAAAAGATACATGCACCCCAATGGTCATTGCAGCACCGTTTACAATAGCCAAAACATGAAAGCAACCTAAGTGTCCATCAACAGAGGAATGGATAAAGAAGATGTGGTATATATATACAATGGAATGTTACTCAGCCATAAAAAGAGAACGAAATAATGCCATTTGCAGCAACATGGATGGACCTAGAGATTATCATACTAAGTGAAGTAAGCCAGACAGAGAAAGACAAATATCATATCATATTGCTTATATGTAGAATCTAAACCAAACAAACCAAACCAAACCAAAAAAAAAAAAAGATACGAATAAACTTATTTACAAAATAGAAATAGACCCACAGACGGAGAAAACAAATTTATGGCTACCAAAGGGGAAAGGGTGGGGTGGAGGGACAAATTAGGAGTTTGGGATTAACATGTACACACTACTATATATAAAGTAGATAGATAACCAACAAGGACCTACTGTATAGCACAGGGAACTGTACTCAATATTTTATAATCTATAAGGGAAGAGAATCCGAAAAAGAATATATATACATATATATAATTGAATCACTTTGCAGTACACCTGAAACTAACACAACATTGTAAATCAACTACAATTCAAAACAAAAAGTTGACAAAACTGAGGCTGAGAAGTTAAATGAGTTACCCCAGGTCATACAGCTAAACAATGACAGAGTTGCCCCGAGTCTCCTGACTTCACGCGTCAAGTACCTTCTACTGTACTATTCTGCTTTTTTGCTTACTCTCGTCGCTTTCTATGTAACTTCGTTCTGTTATTAGAAAAGAAATAAGTACACATTTTATCTTACCACCCACCTATTAGCTGCAGTAAAATTGCAGGCTTAGCTACTTTGAAAAGATTTTTATTATTTATTATTGTTATTCACATTTCCTGATTTTTATTTATTTATTTATTTAAATTCAAGTTGAGACTGTCCTTTAATATAAAGTCACGAGTAAATTTCCTGTGGTCCTGACACAACTTTTTTTTTTTTTTTGGAGTATAGTTGCTTTACAATGTTGTGTTAGTTTCTGCTGTACAACGAAGTGAATCAGCTACATGAATCAGGATATATACATATAGTCCCCCCTCCCTTGGACCTCCCTCCCACCCCACTCCCCCAATCCCACCCATCTAGGTCATCACAGAGCACCGAGCTGAGCTCCCTTTGCTACAACTTTTAACAAGAAAAAATGTTGAAGTTTTGGTTTTCTTAGATTACATTGTCCGCGGGTAGTATGAAAGAATTCACCCTAACATATCAGCACGACTTATCTTAACCGTTTCTGCGTCTTTTTATATTACGCAGATAACTGGCACCCCTTTCCCTTACTGTACAAAATCTGAATGCGATCCATTTCCTGATTTTTAAAATCTCATTTTCTATTATAAAAGTGTGAGGTTTTTTTTTTTTTGGTAATTAATTCAAATATTACAGAAACATAACAGTTAGAAAGTAACATTTCTCTATAATCCTACCATCCCCAAAGAAAACCCCTACACCATATTATTTTTGCAAGGATCTAGAAAAGCAAAATCTGTCCCTCTGCTGGGAGTCTTTTGGAGAAAGTTGCTTAGAGATGGCACTTAATATTGGAGCAGTTACTTAATATTAATCAAGATCTTTCCTGGTTATTTGGTGGTGTTTCGAGAGTGGCTCCTGGGTTTGATAGTCAGAGCTGACATTCCTGGCTCTGTGACTTGGGGACTGGCCCCTGGGTGCCTTTTTTTTCTCAGTCCCAGCTTCCAGCTGGGCTGCACTCAAGCTCTTTCCTCATATGGTTTTCCTCCTAAGAGTTCTCTCTTCTCCCTGGCTCTTACTATTCTGCTGCTTGTGTGAGACAATTTCCTTGGGGGCTTTCTTGGCTCTGACCTTGGGATTTCATGGTATAGATGACAAGCAGAGTAGCAAATGTTGTCCAAGTCATTCTTAAAGAACTCAGTCCTCATTGGTAGTGAGATGCTTCAGATGTTTTATATTATGGAAGTGGCCCTAGCAATGCCTAGCCTTGAAAACATCCCAGTGCAGGCTTCGTAGTTGTGGTTTGGGTTGATACTTTGCATACCAGTGTTTTCCTTTTCGCATGAGAACTAAGGGCGTGTCCCATCTTCCCACCAACTTTTCTTTCTTTAAAAGAGAATATGAAACCAGTTGAATACTCTCTAGAATGTATTTAGATAAGTGTACATATTTACAAAAATGAACAATCGGGCACTTGGGAAGAGCTTACTTCTTGGACAGTTTGTGAGGCCAGGATTTCTCCAAATACTGAGAAGTGGCTGGTGCTCAATCAGTGATTTTGTGTGAGGAAAAGCATGTTCTTCTCTTTGCCTGTCTCCAGCTGGCTGGCATCTGTACTACTGAAACAGAGCCTCAAAAAAAAGACTCTGTCTAAGATGATGAAGGGATATGTGCCGCTCCTCTTCTGTAAGTGGACATCTCCTTTATGGGAAAAGACAGAGAGTAAAGGGAGTATGCCCCATGGTTCCATCTCAGCTCTATTTTAAATTGGACATTCATTTTCTTAGGACTTGAGTCTTAATTACTTCTACCTCCTCCCATCAGGCAATGCTGGTCAAAAAGACTCTTTGTTTTCATCTGAATACATAAAACTTGCACATCAATTGTACATAGGAGCTGTCTACTAAATTAATATCAAACAATGCTGCAGACTAATACATGTTTTTATATCCTATAAGCTGGTGGATCTACTGCAAGAATGGCTAGTTAATCACATGAGTTATAAGGTTGCATCAAATTCTGTACTTTGGATAGCTTGTGATTATACGTTTGGATTGCTTGATTAACATCTGTCTGTCCCACTAGACTATGTGTTCCATGAGTTAGCAATGCTTTGCTTTCTCACCATCATCTCCTTAGCATTTATCACAGTATCTGGCACGTGTTGGTGTTCAATAAATATTTGTTGAATGAATGAAAGCATGAAAAATTTGCTTTTCTTCTTGAAGAGATGATTAACTTACATAGAAGAATTTTCTACATTTTGTTTTGAGGCTATAAATCCACTTTTCAAAAAATTTCTTGAAGACCACAGATATAGCTGCAGAGAAAGATAGTTTTTAAGCAGGACAGTTGTAGGGAGTGGGTACGTAACTTTTGTTTTAAAACGAAGTCAAATTATTATAGTTAAGCAAGCAAAAATGAAAAGTTCACGTGGAAGACACGGAGGTACACACACAGTTTTCTATTATGTTTGGTGTTAACCAGGGTAACTGACAGGAACTCCCTTTCAAGGGTCATGTAAAAACTGAGCCATCTTGGATCTGGCAATAGAAAATATACTGCCAAGAAGTTTTTGCCCTGTGTTGGCTTTCCTCAAGCAAAAATGACAGATTTAGATTTGTGCATCTCTGATTTCCAAATGCAAGAAATCTTAGAATTAGCGTTAGAACCAAAGACTTTGCTTAGAGGTCATTTGGTTAAATCTCATTTTACAGATGAGGAAACATAAGCCCGGAGATTAAGTGACTTGGATCAATGTAATTCATTCTCCATAAAATGAGGCTTTGAGAAGAGTGTAATTTCCAGCTCTGTAATACATAAAAGAAGTTACCTGTTAAATTAAAAAAATAATAATTTAAATTTTAAAGAGGCAGAATCTTTCTAAACTTAAATTGTAATGTCTGTCTTTAAAGGTAAAAAAATGAAATCTAATTGTTTTCAGCATAGGTGAAAACAGATATCACCTTGGTAACATGCTCTCCAGCTCCCGCTGACTGATAAGGGTCAGCAGCTGTAGACTACCTACTAACCGCATCTACTGAAGCCTTCAGTTGTAAAAGGAAAGAACTGGGTTATCACTTTGAGTATGGTGAATAGAATCCATCTGTGCACAGCCAGTTTGTTAATTTCAGGAGGCTCTGGGCTGGACTAAAATAGAAGGAAGAGTGAAGATGAGGAATCCTTAATGGTTTCCAGCCGTGGAGGATGTGGAGGCCTGCAAACCGGAATGGAATTCTGTGGCTTTCCCCTCAGCCTTGTAAATGAGCTTCCTATTTAGGGTGGATTTTCTTTTTTTTTAAATTAATTTATTTATGGCTGCATTGGGTCTTCGTTGCTGCGCGCGGGCTTTCTCTAGTTGCGGCGAGCAGGGGATACTCTTCGTTGTGGTGTGCGGGCTTCTTATTGTGGTGACTTCTCTTGCTGCGGAGCATGGGCTCTAGGCACACGGGCTTCAGTAGTTGTGGCACGCGGGCTTAGTTGCTCTGCAGCATGTGGGATCTTCCCGGACCAGGGCTCGAACCCGTGTCCCCTGCATTGGCAGGAGGATTCTTAACCACTCGCCACGAGGGAAGCCCCAAGGGTGGATTTTCTTCACACTGGAGTCCCCATTCTCTCTTCCATGTTCTTTTTTTCCTCTTTGTTCCTCCGTGAGTGATTCTTCCTGCCTGGTTAGTCTGCGGGCTTTGCCCATCCACAGTTTCTCCCCGGGCTCCCAGCAGCAATAGGAGGGCTCCTCATTTTAAAATGACAGCTGTCTCTTCCTCCCACCTAATTTAGGGAAAGGAAACCCAGGTTTCCTGAGGACCTATTAAATGCTGGCCCTCCCATACGTACCATTTCCTTAGTTCCTCCCAGCCACCCTGCCAAGTCCTCCATTTTTACTGATGGAGGACAAAAAGTAGGGATTCAAACCCATGGCTGTCTGACTCCAAGCCTTTTCCCATCCTACTTGTGGTTAAGCAAGATTTGGAATTGTGGAACATATTTTAAAGCAGCACTCAGAATGTAGGTGTTGGCACACATTCTTATATAATTTGTTTTATAATTATTTCCATAATGAAGTCAGCTAGACAGCTTCTGAAAAACTTGTCGATTATAATCTTCAAAGTACACATTCATCATAAAGTGACCCTTTGTGTATAGATAACATTTACCTGGAAGGCTTCTGCAAGCTGGACTTCTTTTCCCTGGTAGATTTGGAGAGCTCCAGCCTTCTTGAAAGATGCCCCCCTGACTTTCCCTAGCCAAAAGCTACCTGTTTCCCCTTTGTCATCCCACAGTTAAAGTGATGGTATTTATCACTTTTATCCTTAATAGTATTACATTTACTTGTGTCCTGTCTCTACTGCTACATTGTAAACCTCTGAAGGGCAGGAAGAGTGTTTATCAATGAATAACAAAAGTGACGTATTTTTGCTCCCTTAGCGCTTTAGGTTTTTTTTGAATGAACAAATAAATAATTGTGTTCATGTCAAGATGATCTGGAAAGAGAAAAATGAGACTGTCAAGTTAGAGACTGGTTATTTTATTTTATACTATAGAATTTAGTCATTGCCCATTTCAAGATGGAGTGGGCCTAGAAATCATCCAAGTACAACCCCTCCCTAGATAGATTAGCAAATGGAGGACTAAATCAATTAAGGTCTTATAGTTACTTACTTGGAGGCTCCAAGGTGGCACTTGCATCTCAAAAATGGTCCAAACTAAGCCTTTTATTATTGGCTTCATGTGCATAGATGCAAAAATCAAAAATGGTCCAAACTAAACCTTTTATTATTGGCTTCATGTGCCATAGATGCAAAAATCAAAGTCTCAGCATTGCCAGGACCAGTGAAAATATACTTAGAGCTACTTGGCCAATTTTAATTCTCAACTTCCACCTCTTATGGTTGCCAAAGAATTATGATTTTAGAGAATATTTTTTTCTTTCTAGTTTAATATATTGGATTTCAGTAGCAGCGACAATTACTGTATTGTCTTGGGCTACCTAGGAACTTAGATCATCATGTGGTAACAGTGACTAAGTGTGAGGACTCTGGCACCTGACCTCCTAGGTCCACATTTCAGCTTCTCACCTTATTGGCTGTGTGACCTTGGGCAAGTTACTAAACTTCTAGGCCTCTGTTTTCTCACCTGTCAGTTGAGATTAGGTAACAATAGTAACTATCTCATAGAATTGTTAAGATAAACTAATTCATTCATGTTTAGGGCTTTTCTGGAACCTTGGTCCATAAATGTTAGTTAGCTGTTATGATGATGATGGTGGAATACCAAATAGCTCGAGCTACTTTTATCCAATTATTATTTTCCTTTTATTGGTAAGGGGAATGTTTACTGAAATTCTCCCTGAGATTTCATAGTAAAGACAAGCCTGGAGATAAAATTTCCGTGGGATCTGGAAGGTTTGGATATGTAAACACTGGCTGTAAGGTCCTTCCAGATAGAGGAAATAGCATGAGTAAAGTCTGATGACGAGAACCCTGGGGTTTCCTCCCAGGAACTGTAAGTAATTCCATTTAACTGCATTGGAAGGTGCCCCCTGGGAGGACTGGGAATAGAGATTTGAGTGTAGCCCATGGAGGCTCCTGAGATGGCAGGCCAAGTTTGGATTGAGGGCCTTTGAGTACCAGGATCCCTTTGGCAGCAAGGTAGAGCGAGGGAAGCTTAGAGGGAGTGGCAAGGGATTGAGGCAAGGTGACCGTTGGAAGGCTGTTGAATTAGTAAGAATAAAGAGGAGGAGGATGTGACATTGATAACACTTTGGGATTGATGCAGGCAGGTGGGTTTCAGGTACAGATAAATGCCATTAACAGAAACAGGGAACCCTGGAGTAGGGGTGGGTTTGCAATAGAAGAAGATGATTTCAAGTTTCGTGAAGAACAATTTGAGGGACAGAAAGGACAACCCGGGAGAACTGCCCCTTTGGTAGAAATTCAGAACTGGAATGCAGACAGAGTTCAGTACTTAGAGAGAAAATTCTGAGAGTCATTGCTAGGTGTGTGATAGCGGTAAAGACGTGAGAATATCTGAGATTCCCTGAGATCACCCCTGTAGACTCAAGAGCCCCGCACACGTTCTTCGGATAGAGACATCTAAGGCATGAAGCCATAAGCGTGATGCCATGAAGTGCCAGGGTGTAGGAGTTCATTTTAGCTGCTGTGTGTGAGATAGAGCTCCCCTCACACATCCTGCAGTGCTTTCAGTTTTAAGGCTGTTCATGAACCAAGGGAGGAACTTCCTATTTCCCCTTTCCCCATCACTCACCAATGGGCAATAGCCCAGTAAAGGATTCCTTTACTGCTGGGCAGAGAAATAGGCTCAGATTATGGATTTTTTAAATGGCATTATAAAATTGACATATTTTATATGACAAAGAAGAGAGAGCCTCTGAAGACATAAATTTAAGTTAAAAAAAAAAAATTTCAAGACCAAACTGTTTTATAACCCTTCATTTTGTATGTGGTTTTCAGCGGGTATAAAAATACTCAGTGGGTATGTGGGTGGTTTCTCATGTTTTGGAAATGGTGAGAATATGAGATGCTCAGCATTGGGTTCTGGGATGAGAGCTATAATTACTAACTCTGATTCTTTCCCAGGATTGGCTCCTGGGTGGATATCTGAACCTAAAAACCCAACAACAGTCCAGAATCCAGAGCAATAAACCACTCTTCCCCGCCCCCCCCCCCCCCCCCGGAAATTAAAAGAATTATTGTGGCAAAGAGGAGAGGGAGGGCAGGACGATGCTTCTAACTTGCCTCGTCCCCTTTCGTGCTGCTCGCTGACTGTTCAAGGCCGTGGTGCCTCAGGAAAGAGGCTGGTGTGATGGCTTCTCCTCGCTGGTTACACAGCAGCCCCTGTGCAGCCGTGATGGAAAGAGTTCTAAATATAACCCAGACTCCTTTCAAATCTTCCTCCCCCAGTCTTGGCAGATGTGGTAAACACCCTAAAAATACCTGCTGTCTGAACCTTTGAGGTCTTTGGAGAGGAAGGGGCAGGTGGTAGCCCTGGGGTGCTGTCAGGAGGCCTTGCCAAGCTACCAGCGCTGCTCCCCAAGCTGTTTGGTGCACTGTCAGCCAGACCCTCCTGCTCAAGCATAAGAGCCCCACTCTTGAGTCTCATAGTCACTGCTGGCAGGTTTCAAGGAGACTATTCATAGACTAGACATCTGTTCTCTGTCCCGTTGACCTCAAACCTGCAGCTGCCACCGTGGTGTTCAGGCAGTGTCGTGGTTTCCAGTCTTGTTTCACAGAATCAGAACTGTAGAGCTAGCGAGGCCCTCAGATATTATATTGCTCATAAAGCATTCCGTTAAAATCACAACGTTTATGGAGTTCCATTTCCCTGCCTCTATAGTGTCTGTAGGGATTCGGAAATGGAGTCTCAGCCTTTGATTATTAAAAGACCTCACTCTCCTCATTGTGTAACACACATAGGAGGATAACGGAAACCAGTCTTTTAAAAATAGTGACCAGATGATCCTGTGCGAGGCTTTTTCTTCTTTATTATAAAATGGACATTTGAGGCTCATTTTCTCACTCAAAATTCAGTATCTCGAGTATAAAGCTCATTGGCAACATAGCCAGACACCAGGAGTCTCATTTTCAGAAAGGCTTTCAAGATCTAGTTTCTGGAATCCCATACCATAACTGTGGTGTTTAATTGAAAGACCATAGCTGACCTCTGTTTTCCTGGGAAAGAAGGGTTTCACAGATGATCTCCAGTACCCACGGAATGCATTCAAAGTTGTGGAGGCAGTCAGCACCATCTAATGAAACAGCATAAATCATCCAGCTTTTAAATGTATGTTAACTACCTTAGTCCCAGTCTTCTTCAGGAGACTCTTGAGAAGGTGCGGGGAGTGCAGAACCTATGCTAGGAGCTGTGTGAGGGAGAGCAAAGTAGCCCCAAGAAGCCCGTCCAGATGATGGAGGAGAAGGAACCAAGTCCTGTGCCACGCCATTTTCAATATGTTCATCATGGTAGTTACAGAATTTCCGTAATTGTAACGGGTATGCATCCTCCTCTGTGAGCTTCTCAGAGCTCCTTCCTGTATCTGGAAGAGTGTCATTTATTTTTTGCCTCTGGGCTGAAAGTAAATTGAAGGGTTTTCTTGAGTGCTTGAAGCTGTCAAAATGGTTGAATTTTTTAATGTCACTTAATGCATGTCTGAATCAGCCACCGCTAGAAGCTTATTTCCCCTGGACCAGTGCACCTGTAACCGGACCTGAGCTGCCTGGGAGGGAGATTGGTGTACTTAGGGACTCAGTGTGATTTTGTGGAAAGAGCGTGGCTCTGGAGTTGGTAGCTTCAGTTGTGTAGAAGCCAGGGATGGGGTGGGCACAGAGGGGTCGCCTTTTTCCATGCGTGTCAAGAAGAGAGGATGGGAGAGGGAGGAGTACCCAGGTGGCACTGTCATGGGTTATCAAATGTTTCCCTTCTGAAATTCCAGAATGAAGAGCTTCGAAACTTGTCTCTTTCTGGCCATGTTGGATTTGACAGTCTCCCCGACCAGCTGGTCAACAAGTCGACTTCTCAAGGATTCTGTTTCAACATCCTGTGTGTTGGTAAGTGACTCATCCCTTGCTGCTGAGGAAGGAATCTGACTCTTAGGTGTTGGCAGGTGACTGTCAGAGGGGCACGTTTCAGGAAATAAGGGGAATGATATTTTTTACTCTTTCATTATCAGTAAAGCAGGGCAATAATACCCACTCATGTATGTCACACAAAGATCGAGACTTGTATTTAGGTAGGTTGCTTTGTAGGCTTTGTGATGTTACTCAAAATGTTATTTTTATTTGTGTCACATTGTCAAGCAGTGATCAGTTTAATATTGCTTTTGAACCACTTATTTAAATTTTTTGTGGGGGGAGGGACTTAGACCCTAGCTAGACTATAGGAAGTTGAAAGAAGGACCTGAGATGCACATACATAGGAAGATCATTCAAAAGCATTTTAAGAATTTGTTTCCAGGGTCTTTGACTATGGTGCAGTAGTAATCTCCACTGAAGTCTTTTTAAAGATATGCTGTCTACAGTAGGTAAAATCTGAAACTAACCACTTTGATAAACTTAGAATATTTAAAATTTTTGCTTTTAGAGCAAAAGACAATTTAAAATTCTATTTTATATTTGACATACATTTTCTGCCTGAATTAATAAATTAACCTTTTGTCCTTAAATTGGAATCTGAAATTGACCTCAGTTTATTCCTGGTAGATAAATGGAAAAGGCCAAAGAGATACAACTTACATATTTGAATCCTCAGGATGTGTTATTCATATCCTTTAGATGTTATGCATTGACCTAGGCCTCTGGCCTTGGTATTTTTCTTCTTCTTTAGCCATATCTTTCTTAAACTAAGACAAGGAAGGTAGGAAAGCAGGTGGAGAAAAAGAGGAACATAGAAATAGAAATCTCCTGTTGGTTTGAAGCAGACGTGTCCCTGGAACAGATGACGGCCTTTCCTTCACCCTCCCTGTCACTCTTGATGAAGGACCAGGCTAAATGGCAGTGAAGTGGCTCGGGCTGCATTGTTTTGTTGCCATTGTCCTCTGGTCACAGACTTCAAGACAAATTAAAAGGAATCCTGTATGTAGCCGATATGTGGTCTCTGTGTAGCCTCCCCCGACGTTTGGCAGAATGTCCTGACTTCTCTTGTCTAAGTAAAATGAAGTGACTTTAGAAAAGAAAGATGTGCATTCCATGTAAGTTAGTTGTTGGGGGCATTGCCAGGTATTTTCCTTTCTGAAAATTCTTCGAGAGGAGCATATTGAACGTGGCCCCTGCATTGGACATTCGCTAATAGAAAGCCGCCACTGACTTGCACACCAGATGGCTCGCTGTCTGGCATTATGTCTCAAGTACTGGGGAGAGAATGACTGGAGAGAAACATGACCAGAGCCGCCAGCTCTCCTGCTTTCCCCTTTTCCCCACTTGAAGCCGATTAAAATTCAGCAGGGGACCCCCTGGAATGGCAGCTCTCAGAGTGGCATAAATCAGTCGTCTTTTCTCTTCTGCTAAATGCTCATTGCAGAGCAGGACAATTCTTCATTAGCATAGCAATTTGTTGGCAATTTGTTGATTTTCTATTGAAAAGTGTGCTAAATTGTAGGCCAGTTACTATTCTGGCTTCTCTTCTCCGTCTCCCCCAGCCCTGTCTTCAAAATCAGTTTCAAGAATCTATGTGAGAGCTATGGCCCAGCCCCTGCAAGTAGGATAAAGCCTTCCAGTGGGACTGGGCTGGAAGGACCTGGTTTGACCGGGTGTGTGGTGTGCAAGGGGGAGTGTTGGCTCGTTGGCTGGCCCTTGTGTTACTAGCACAATTATGGTGCTAGTTGGAATTCCTCACAAGCCACTTCCATGCTGTGCTGTTGGATTTGTAAAGCAGCAGCTATTCTGACTCTCTTGGGTGGCTGATAATCCCTATGATTCTTAGGTTTTTATTCTTGTTCCATTCTTAACCATGTTGAAAATTAGTTTTTCAAGTTATTTAAAATAATGCATGTTTATGTTAAAAAATTATAAAATGTCCCCCCTTCTCTCCTACCCTCATTTCCATTCCACAGAGAAAACACTGTGGAATCCTAGGAACTTTCTAAACTTTTCTGTACTTGGAAATTATTTTCGGAGGCTGAAAACAACACCACTTATCTCACGGTTTTGTAGGAGTCCCACGTGTGTCTCACCAGGCTAAAATCAAGGCGTCCGCAAGGCTATGCTCCTTTCTGGAACCTCAAGGGGAGAAGACATTTCCTTGCCTTTTCCATCTGCTGGAGGCTGCCCACATTCCTTGACTCTTGGACCCTTTCCTCCATTTTCAAAGCCAGCAATGTTGCATCTCTCTCTGACTGTTCTTGGGTTAGGAAATTTTCCACAGAGAATTGCAGAAATCTAGTTGAAACTCAGTTAAGGCTCTTCCTCAACCCCCAAACACACTAAAAAGGTAATAGATTGAATGGTGTAATTAAGAAGAGCTGGCTCTAGGGCTGCAGAGTTTGCAGGGCTCCGTTTCTGGTTTTCGAGCCTGCTTGCTGCTGCTTGGCTTCATGGTTGGTCTTCTTCTTCAAGGAGGTGGTACAGCCTCCAGCAGTGTTGCCAGCTGAGCAACCCCAGAGGAGAGAGAGGCCATTCCTGACAAGGCCTCCTCAACAGTCACAGGATCTCTGATCATCCAGGCTGGGGTCATCTGCCTGCCCAGGGTGGTATGGGAATCGTCCACCCCAAAACATACAAGGGTCCCGTAGGAGAGAAGACATGGGCAGAAAGGAGAAAGGGCATGGGAGAGACACACACTGGACAGATATAAACAGGTCTCTCATGACTACATAAGTACTTTTTTGTTTCGGTGTAACATAAATGAGATCATGCCTTTCTATTCTTTGGCATTGTCTCTTTTCACTCCACAGTAAGTCCTTCCTATCCTTCCACGCCCGTATATCTAGCAGGTTCTTTTCCATAGCACTTTGGAGCTCTTCCTTTGGAGCCAACATTAGCCCTTTGGGAGATAGGGGTGTCAGCATTAAGGTAAACGTACATATCCTCAGAGGGTAGGACACATCAGATCCCTTCACAAATAATTTACAGCAAAATATATGTATAAGGAAACAACTTTCGTTGTCAATTAATGCTCTATTTTTTTTAAAAATTATTATTTATTTATTTATTTTTGGCTGTGTTGGGTCTTCGTTTCTGTGCGAGGGCTTTCTCTAGTTGCGGCAAGCGGGGGGCCACTCTTCATCGCGGTGCGCGGGCCTCTCACTGTCGCGGCCTCTCTTGTTGCGGGGCACAGGCTCCAGACGCGCAGACTCAGTAATTGTGGCTCACGGGCCTAGTTGCTCCGCGGCATGTGGGATCTTCCCAGACCAGGGCTCGAACCCGTGTCCCCTGCATTGGCAGGCAGATTCTCAACCACTGCGCCACCAGGGAAGCCCCTCTATCTATTTTTAAAGTAAGAGTCTATGAAAAGCATTCTAGTTGATCAAAATATTTTGACAGCCACTTAGAGGAGTTGGTGTCGTATTTAACGAGTATCCATGGTCCTTTCTCTTCTCCTTGTCATCCTACTGTGCACTTCTGTTTTTTATGTGCATGCATGGTGTTTATAGCATCATTATTTCCATGTGAAAAGTGTGGAAGGGAATTGAGGATTTTTTTTAAAAAGAGTTATGATCCCAGTAAGGAAGCTGATGATGTTTTTCAAAAAGGTCTTAGAATTGTAATTTTGTTTTGTGGCAAGAGCCTACAGGTTGCAAACAGAGAGGAAACAAACCGGGACAGAAATGAACCCTGGCGTGCACCTAGTTTAGTTTTAGAGGCACTGAATTAAATGCTTTTAGAACCTGTCTCTCTTGAGTCCTGGATAGAAATGTAATAAAGAGCGGGAGAGTAGTGTTCACTTGACTGGGAAGAGAATTCTTGATGCTAAATCGGGTACCAGACACCCAAGAGTTCATAGTTCCCCTACTCTCCATCTTGCCTACAACACAGCAGTTCACCCCCAAAACTGCACTTTGTTTTAAATAAAGCCTTTCTTACCCACACTGTATTTCTCCAAAGAATCTAAATTAGTATTCAGCCTTTCTTCACAATTTTAAATTTATACATCTTTGTCATTCACTTTCCAAAATGACACCAGCTCTGTGAGAAACTCCAGCATTGATCCAGCTGTATGTTGGTTCTTACGTGCACCTACACCAATGGATAAAATACTGTGACATCCCTGCTTTTGAAGAGGAACCAGTTCAATAGCAGGGTCAAAGTAAATTAATAACATATTTTGAAAATAGAATTAAAAAAATAATTCCACTGTGTTGTTTTGAGGGGAAGGCAGAAGGGGAAAAGAAAACAGACAAGTTTAAGATCATTTTAGCCAAGGCTATAGTGTCAGCATAAGCTGTAGAATTTTACAATCAGATCTTAAACATTTTTATCCCATCTTGCTTTTCCAGGAAAGGCTCTGAAGTGGTTTACAGGGTGAAATGAATGAGTTAATGAATAAAGATAAAATTAACCACAGAAAATAAAGTGAAGCCAAGGTTAGAGTCAGAACTAACAGCCATCAGACCTGCCAATAGCGGTTGATTCTCTCAGGAACGCATGTACCTCTCCGCCAGTGGTCAGAGCATGGAGGGACCCATTCATTCAACAGATATTTGTTAAACACATATTATGTGCCAAACACAAGTTAAAAGTTTAATGATGACAGACTTACAATAGCTATAAAGTAAAAACAAAATAGTTGCTCCAGATGAAACACAATTCACCGGGAAAAAATCTCTCCCATGGATTTTCAGAAAAGACATACGGTGGCCGTCCCTCCATTTAAGCCTGGGTTCCTGAGCGTCCCCCACTCAGTGCCACTGAGCCAGGCAACGCCGAGGGTCATGTGCTGGTCTTCCAAGGGGACTTGAAAGACCAGCATGCTTTGGCTAATACCGCCAGCTAATACCGCGGCTGGTAGTATTAGCTAAAGCATGTCCCATCAAAGGCGATTCTATGAGGAGTTAAAACAACACAGCGTAGCTCTCTGATTATCTGGCTTCATCCAAGAATAAAATCCAGAATATTTAGAGGAGGCAGACAGACCTGCATGCACAGCTATTTGAATAATTATGATAATAATGATCCAAGTAGCCAGTCTTGGCAGTCAGAGTAAAAACGCTGAATCATAGATCAACTATTTGCTCAGTTTACAATTAATTACCTTCTAATTCATAATACATTCCTCTGTGTGTGTTTTTTGTTTTTGTTTTGTTTTTTTTTCTTTTCTAATAACGTCCAGCTTAGAGCTTGCGGTTTAAGTAAGCCTGAGAACAGAGTGCAAGGGGCAAGCCTGCTTTCCACTGTGCGATGGGTGTAACGCTCACCAGCGCTGGCAGGAGCTGGAGAAACAGAAGCCCCAGATAGCGCTTCAAGAGTAAACCTCTAATTATTCTAACAACTGTTCAGGCAGATGAATTTATAACAGAATAAACAACAAACTCTGACAAAATCTACCAAAGTGGCAAATCTCAATATAAATGATCACCATGATCATTTTTCTTTTCAGTTAACTGAAAAGAAATGCCTGAAACTGAATGCCTGCTCTGTGCCAAGGATTCTGAAATGTTTCAGACTTGCTGCCAGTCATTAATTGTCTCAAAATATTGTAGTTGTTGGGTTTAACTTGGAACCTGTGCCAGGTAGGCTTTTGGTTACTCAATTCAAAGGAAGCCTTTGTGCTGTTGTGTGTCCTCAAAAATATAGAAAATGCCCTCTATTCTGAGGCTAGAGATTGACCTCAACAACAAACGCATTGAAAAGCTCTCCTAGTTCTAGAATTCCTTTTATTCCAAAAGCTGTCATTTCTTAGTGAACTGCTTGTGGTGAATTGCACTGCTGCTAGAGTAGCTGTGTCTAATTAGGGCTCTTAAAAGCACAGAGCATAGGAATGGAAAGCAAAGCACTCTGAAATTTAGAGGAACAGTGGTTGTTCCAAGCCCTTGATTAACCCTGTGCTGTAAGTAGGCCCGGGAATGCTAATTGTTCGTAATTTCCACCTTAGTGCAAATAATAATTAAAATTACCTTGCCTTTAAAAACAAAACAAAACATGGTGTTCTTGATTCACATATGCTTAACTAATTCTCAACTTAGTAAAATGTGATGGTAATTTCAGTCCTGTCCAGGTAACCTAGAATCCTTGCCATGTAAATTGAAGTCTTTATTGCTGTTTTTAGGGAAAGAGATGAAAGTTAAGTGGGTCACTTTCCACTGATAGAACCTTTACCTTATAGGGGAAATTTTATAAGATAGTTCTGCTGTTGTGCCTTTGTCCCTGTTCTGAAAATAGGTAAATTCTGAAAAGAAGTTTGCTTTATTGAGAAAGATACTCAAGTAGGTACTTAAAATGACCGAAGTACATTCAGTGTAGGATTGCCTTCCAGATTCTATGTGCCTTACAAGTGAGAACCCCGTTTTGTTTCTGTATCCATTACTTAGTAACTTTGTTTTGCTCAAAGTTATTTTGTTAAGTCACTGATCGTGGATATGAGCTTGTTGAGCATTAGGGAACAGAGACTACTTTAGATTACTTTTATTGATGGGTCTTTTTTTTGTAAGAATATGAAGGAAAGTAAGGAAGACAGGAGACAGTCTCAAGTGCTACACAACTAGACTTCATGGAGATCTGGAATGACATTCAGGATATTACAGAAGTTCAAGAAGTGTCAGTTGCTGTTTTTCTTCACCATTTTATCCCCAGCACCTATGCTTGTCACATAGTAAATACTCAAGTATTATTAATGAATAGATTTCAGGTACTAGTGTCTACCGTATCTATCTGCTCTCTTTCTCCTGTATGCCCAGCTAATGGTCTGTCAGCAACATGTCTTCTATTTATTGACAGCCTTTGCTGCCTCATGGCTTCTGAGTTTTCGCTTCTCTCAGCGTATCTTTTCTTTTTCATGCCATCGTGCTGTGTGCAGGTTCAAACTCCCAAAGAGAGAAGTTTGATTGGATAGATCACTGTCTAGCATGGAGCATTCTCACAGCACTGGCGTCCATGGGTGCCTTGGGACAGGGGGCTAGCACTGGGCCAGTTATCTGTGGTCATTAGCAAGGTCCATGTCATAAACTATGCTCTTGCTTGTGAGAGGAATGTGGTTATGGCAGACATTTAAAATATCATTCCCATAATAGTAAATCAGAGTCTGGCTGGTATTCAGTCGTGTTCCAGGTCAGATTCTAAGCTGTGGGAGAAATCAGGCCAGTTCGTTACTGTATTCCCAGAACTTGGTACTAAACTGGAAAAGATACTGGCTGAAAGAAGACTGATGAAGGAGGAAATTCTTTGATCTTAGATGTATCGGGTCCAATGGGTAAAGCTAAAGAGTTAGGCAAATGTACTTGAACAACTTTTTTTTTTTTTTTAATTTATTTTATTTATTTATTTATGGCTGTGTTGGGTCTTCGTTTCTGTGCGAGGGCTTTCTCTAGTTGCGGCGAGTGGGGGCCACTCTTCATCGCGGTGCGCGGGCCTCTCATTACCACGGCTTCTCTTGTTGCAGAGCACAGGCTCCAGACGCGCAGGCTCAGTAACTGTGGCTCACGGGCCTAGTTGCTCCGCGGCATGTGCGATCTTCCCAGACCAGGGCTCGAACCCGTGTCCCCTGCATTGGCAGGCAGCTTCTCAACCACTGCGCCACCAGGGAAGCCCCTACTTGAACAACTTTTATCCTACAAGTGAATCATGGTAGTCAGTGGCAAACCACATAGGGCTTCTAATTAGAGAAAGCTCAATTACAGAAAGATTCCATTCTACTTCATGTTTGTACTGTGTTGGAAAGCAATGAGTAATACAGAACTTCTAATTAGTAAAGGTATTTTGTCATTACAGTGGGAAAGTTGCCCTAAGGCTCAGAGCTCTTTTTTCCCCCATGGAATTGTCACCATCCTAAAAGTCATTATGGCAATTTTTCAGAAGAGAGGTACTGTTCCTAGGACCATCATGGGATTGGGATTTGTTGAAAGGGCTGCAATATATTGGTATGTTTAAATTGAGTTGAAAATCTAATTGGGAAATTTTCCAGATTGTTTTTTTTTAAAGGCATTCCTATGGATAATGTTTCTCGATTTCTACCATCACACACTCAACCACCACCCCTGACAAGGGTGGCTTCTTTCTCATTGCCAACTATTTTTGACTCAAGAGTTAGTATATAGGGAGAAAATTTTTCTTGGTCTCATTTTGAAGCTCAAGCTAAAGTTCTCCATGGCTCCACATTTGGGTCTTACCATTTGATTGGTGTAGTGGTGCTAGGTACCTGCCACTCTCCTTTGCATATATTAGGGGCTCAGTAAGACTTACTGACTTGAATTATCAATGTGAATTAATAAGGCCATTGTTGCAGGTTATTTAACATCATTCAGTTTCATTGTCACAAACATCCGCTTGAAACTGGGAAATCTAACAAATGCTTGCCATCTGCTGAATAGGAAAATAAAAATGGAGATAATGGAGGATTCTCACAGATTCATAACCATACCTAAAAAAAATTAGGCAGTCAGTTTTCTCTGTAACAGTAAAGTCAGGGTGCTGTGTTGGTTGAGTGTAGGTGTTAGAACCACACAAACTTGGGTTAGAAGCCTGGCTCTGCCACTTAACAGTGTGACTTTAGACAAGTTACTTAGACCTTATCTAAGCCTTCATGCCCCATCTGTAAAAGGGAGGAAAGAGCAGTACTTATTCCATGGGGGTTAGTACTAGGGTTTAAATGAGATAGTGCATTGGAAGCTCTTACCACAGGGCCTGGTACAAGGTAAACACTCAGCAACTGTAGCTGGGTTTGTTATGATTGCTGTTATTTGTCAAGAGTGTTGTTTTGAAAAATGTAATTCTTTTCCACAACAGTAGTAGATGGTATGGTATCATGTAATTGAATACAAATGAATCAGTCTTTTGAATTTTCTTCGTAACAGAAACTCAGCAATACAGAATTTTTTTTAAAGCAATATAGTGTTACATGCCAACATTTAGGGAAGGAGGAGCTACGGTTTATGTCTTTGAAATGACCACAAACTGACCCCAGGCAAGCTTATAGGTTCTGATCCTCTATGCAGAGGTAAAGAAAAGCATCTTGATCTGTAAGTTCAAGATCTTTTCTATTGAACAGTTTTGGAAATTCATTAAGGCGTTTCTCGGGAAGTATTCCATAGATCACACATGGAAAGAACTACCTTTTTGTGGTGGGATTTTTGGTGATACTGACTTTTCAAAAAATTTTACTATCATGATGATGAAAAACTCCTGATGATGTGAATTGGTGCCTCAGAGGCATTGACACGTTCTTTGATTTCTCCCTTGTGGTCATGCAGGCGAGACGGGCATTGGCAAATCCACGTTAATGGACACTTTATTCAACACCAAATTTGAAAGTGACCCAGCTACTCACAATGAACCAGGTGTCCGGTTAAAAGCCAGAAGTTATGAGCTTCAGGAAAGCAATGTACGGCTGAAGTTAACCATCGTTGACACTGTGGGATTTGGAGACCAGATAAATAAGGATGACAGGTACATCTTGGGATTTTGTGGGGATGTAAATGAGTGAGAAGGTAACAGGATCCATCCCGGGTAAATGGAAAGACTAAATGTTCGCTAGTTATGGGGCTTGGTCTCCTATCACCTAAAAGATAAGACATTCTTGTCCTCTGAGAAATTTTCTTAGAATGTTCTTGAGGTCAGAATCAGCTAGTGTAATTGATTCCAGCTAGGGTAAGGAGAAAAGGGATTTGTTAGAAGGCATAAGCTACCTTATGGCATTTTTCCAGGAGAGTCATGGAACCAGGCTTGGGCGCTTTCCCACCTGGAAAAGCAGTCTAGAGAAACACGTACAGTGAGTGGAACCCCTGCCACAAACTACCTTACATAGTTTGGTACCTGTGACACTGGGGAGAGGTCTCTAGAACCTCCACCCAGTCTGTCTCAGAGAGCCAAATGCCTTCACCATCGCTTGCGAGAAGAACCCCTTTCCCTGTGTGGGTCTCTGCCTCGTGTGGCTCCCTTCCTGCTTCCAGGTCTTTTCTGGCTGCATCCACTTGGTAGAAAGTAGACCAGATCCAGAACACTAGCTGCAAGAGAGTCTGGGAAGTGTGGTTTCTGGTTTTTGTTGTTGTTGCTGTTTTAACTCTGCGGAAAAAAAAAAGGCGGGGAGGAGGGGCATTAAAAAGTAAAAGGAGTTTGGAATGAGCATCTGCCACGGTCTCCTAGTCTCTGAGGCAGATTGGGATATTTGACTGAATCCCCAAATTCCTACAGATCTGAATGAAAACTTGGAGTCAACGTGATTTTCCCAAGAAGCCAGAGCCCAGGATTTAGTAGACCCGGGTTGTGATCTGGATTCTGCCGATGAGCAGCTATGGGACCTTGGCCATTTATCTCACTCTAAGGGAATGACGCTGGATACTCTCAGGTCTCTTCCAGTGGGATCTGCATATAGTCTCCTCTTAGGTGGGGTCTAAAGAAGGGCACTGGGAAAGGCTAAGCCTGGAGGAGGGGTGTGGTAACAATAGGGGGTATCCTGTATTTTGATGGCTTTGGCAACAGTGGTATCAGCTCCTAGAACCCCAAAGTGAAGAAAGCATGTTTGTGAAAGATCAGTTGGAAGAATCGTCGTTGATTTCCAGCCAGCGCAGGATCTTAATGTTGATGCTAGTGCTGTGGCATGAGCACTGTGTGTCCTTTGTGCATTGTCTGGGTCTTCCTGTAGGCTGCTCACAGTTGGGTGGCCCGCTGGGTGCAGAATGGCCACATTGAGTCTGAATATTGAGTGTGGCTTCAGTGGAGCCTAGTGAGGAATTCAGATCGCTCTCTCTCCAGCAAGGGTTTGTTAAGCTAATTTGATAATATATATAACAAACTTCTTTGTCAGTGTAGAAGAAGGACATGTTTAAGCTGCGTAAGAAATAAAATGTCGTTTCAGAATTTTGGTCCTGTAGTTTGTGTGTAGACAGAAGCTGTTAGCTATGTCGGTCTCCTGTATTCATTCACTAAAACTGCTTTACATAAACTTGATGATCTAGTTATAAAATAATATAGTGAGGTTTTACTTTTTTTTTTTTCTTTGAGGTGAAGCAAACAGTCATCTTATTGACTCAAGTTCTTTCATTTACATCTTATCTCAGGCTATTTGCTTTAGTAGTTTAGCACCCATCAGTTAGTAGAGAAGGCTGTCCGCATCCAGAGGTTTTACTTTTATGAAACACACATAGTCATTTTATAAAGCCAAGCAAGTTTGCTCTTTTCTCTGAGTTGCTGTGTGCCCTTATTTGAGGGAAGCTGTTAAGCCTTAAACCTTCTTGGTGTTAATCTCAAGATCCCCCATCCTATTTACTAATCTTGACTTTAAATGCCTTATGATTGTTTTATTTTACTTTTTTTTAACTTTTATTTATTTTTTTTAATTTTTATTTTGTATTTTTAAATTTATTTTTGGCTGCGTTGGGTCTTTGTTGCTGCACGCGGGCTTTTCTCTAGTTGCGGCGAGCGGGGGCTACTCTTTGTTGCGGTGCGTGGGCTTCTCATTGCGCCGGCTTCTCTTGTTGCGGAGCATGGGCTCTAGGTGCGCAGGCTTCAGTAGTTGTGGCACATGGGCTCAGTAGTTGTGGCTCATGAGCTCTAGAGCGCACGCTCAGTAGTTGTGGTGCACGGGCTTAGTTGCTCCACGGCATATGGGATCTTCCCGGACCAGGGCTCGAACTCATGTCCCCTGCATTGGCAGGCGGATTCTTTTTTTTTCTTTAACATCTTTATTGGAGTATAATTGCTTTACAGTGGTGTGTTAGTTTCTGCTGTATAACTAAGTGAATCAGCTATACATATACATATATCCCCATATCTCCTCCCTCTTGCATCTCCCTCCCACCCTCCCTATCCCACCCCTCTAGGTGTTCACAGAGCACCGAGCTGATCTCCCTGTGCTATGTGGCTGCTTCCCACTAGCTATCTATTTTACATTTGGTAGTGTATATATATCCATGCCACTCTCTCACTTCATCCCAGCTTACCCTTCCCCCTCCCCGTGTCCTCAAGTCCATTCTCTACATCTGCCTCTTTATTCCTGTCCTGCCCCTAGGTTCTTCAGAACCATTTTTTTTTAGATTCCATATATATGTGTTAGCATACGGTATTTGTTTTTCTCTTTCTGACGTACTTCACTCTGTATGACAGCCTCTAGTCCATCCACCTCACTACAAATAACTCAGTTTCGTTTCTTTTTATGGCTGAGTAATATTCCGTTTATATCTGTGGCCAGCAGATTCTTAACCACTGTGCCACCAGGGAAGTCCGTTATGATTGTTTTAAATACTTAAGTTCATTCTCAAAAAACGTTTGAGAAAGTTAAAATTAAACTGTCCCAGGCCCAAAGATAATTCCAGAAGGAGGCTTCCAGAGACATTTTTGTGCAGTGACAGCTTAATGGGAATAAGACACCAAATCATCAAGTTACATTATGTTTGCTTAGGGCTCAGAAACTTCATTAGTACCAGGTTTTTTTGTTTGTTTGCTTCATTTTCCTCAAAACTGTGTATGTTATGTGTGTGTGTTTTGTAAAGAGGAATTTGAACCATTTTATCTAGGGCTATGTATTGTCTAGATATATTTTAACTATCTGTGATAGAAATATGAGCACATAGTAACGGCAGAGAAATATTTAACTCATGCTCTAGCTGAGCACGGAGCTCTATTTTATGTATAGGGCAATTTAAATGCTCTTCAGTAAGCATTGGCCTGTAATACAGGAGCAGTTGTTAGACAGAGTAAGAAAGATTTCATTTTGCATCTGTCAAAATGGACTATCTGTACATTGTGTTGGAGTGGGGGAAAGCTAAACACAGCTGAGCAGTTGCTCTTGATTTATGACCTCAATGCCAGGGAATGATGGGGAGGTTCTTGCCTGAAGGCCGTCTGTAATGCCCGCTGAAACAGATGAAGAGAAAACCCTGACGACAGGCAGAAGTGCACGCTGGTCCTCGTGTGGTCACGGAGCCCCCCGTCCGAGCAAGGCGGGTCTCCATCTCTGACCTGCGCAGGTCTCTCCCTGGGGTTGGGGAGTGGCATGCTTGTGCGCTCCCTGATGGGAAGACGTCAGCTGCACCTTTTCAGGATGTATTCCTGCGGGAATGAGGACCGTCTTCCTGCATTTTGCCGCTAAGTTTCCATGAGCTGCTCCAGCTCAGAGTCATCGCCTCAGCACTGCCGCTGCATTTTTACTTCGCCCCTGAATGGGGACTTTCCCTCAGTCGGGTGGGTTCTCATGGGTTCTCACTTGCTGGCCCTGAACAGCAGGTAGCCAGTGCAACGCTGAGGCACACATTTGCAGCTGGAGGCCTCTTTAAGAAATTATCTGACTCATTTGGGTCAAATAATAGTTTCCAAGGAGACTTAGAAGAGAGGAAGTGTGATATTAACCTAACCTACATACCAAGTATTTGTTTTTCTTCTGAAATTTCTTGACAGCTGTTGCATAACCTCTTTTAAGTGGCATTTAGAACTCTGTGCCCCAGAATGATTGTTGACACTGTTGACTATAAACCCAAATGTCTGTTGTTAAAAAAAAAATAGTCATTTGGATAGGGTCTGCTTCCATCAAAAAATTGGAAGTGGGATATGCATTTTTGTATCGATATGTAAACATATGGAAGGGGACGTGCTGTTTCTCTAAACCCATGATTATTTTTACTACTTTGAGGATTAGGCAAGCTTTTCTGCCATCGATGCAAGACTTCAAGAATGTCCCAGTTTGTTTATGTAGGCTTCGGACATGTCAGCATTCCTGCATCATTATCTGCCTGGGACCAGGCTAGCTAGAAGGAGGCAGGAAGAGAGATCTGGTAAGATTTCCTGTTTTGTTTAATAGCACGGTTAACTCTTCGTGGTCTAAGGGCCTCCTTGTTTTGCTGTCTGTACTCTTCAGTAAAGAAGGAAAGAGGTCTGGAGAAGAAGGGAAACCAAATTTTGCTGTAGTGCTGGAAATAAAAGAATTTGTTGGCCTCACATTTGGGAGGTGGGAGATAGAATGTCAATGGCATATTACAAACTATAATGATAATCAGTCCTAAAAAAGCATGGATAATTGAAATCCACTGAGAGAATCCTCAAACTCACCAAATCTTTATCAGAGTTATAAAATGGTAATGGAATGGACTGTTCGGTCTTCAAATTCTGCCTTAATTACACTTTCTGGTAGATGTAGTTGAAGGATAAGGAAAATTAACTTTGGCTAATAGATAGCAAGATGGTAGGTATCTGGTCCCATATGAAATGGAGAGTCAGTCCCCGAACAATGGCATTGGCTCTTTTGCAGGTGGGTAGCTTGGGTGGATAGAAAACATTGCATAAAATATTTTTTCCCCATCAGTTTTAGGGTCAACCTCTGTCAATTTTTTGTGTTTTTTAATGGCTGGAGATTTATGGGGGGGAAAAAAAAGTGGTAGATAAAAAGGAATATCCCATGCCTTAAAAAGAAATTATGTGAAAATGTAAAGACTTGATTTGATCTGCCCTATCCCCCTTCCTTCCCCCACCCTGCCCTTTCCTCTGCTTGATATGGCTACAATCCACAGAAGTTTGAATTGGCAGAACAGAACATAAATAGGTATCCTTGCTATAAGAATGGAAACTAGCAAAAGGCAAAATAGGGATGAAGTTTCCTTATCTTTATGACTTTGAGTGTTGATAACATATGGACAAGAGTAGGAGAGAGGGCAGAGAGTTTGTCCAAAGGATGTGAAGGGGAGTACAAAGCCACTAGGCTGACTCATTATGCATCAGGAAGAAACTGTTTCATCAACATAATTAAATCTTGAACACAAGGCATAGTGATATGGTAAATTGTTCTCCTGAAATACATTTATTTGTTTATAATGATATAGAGGGTAAAATGGATGGGATTTTGTGCTTGGTTGTGTGTAGGAGGTAGGAGAGGAGGTCTCTGGGTTGAACCCCGGGGTACTGACACGGCCAGTGGTCTGGATGTGGGCGCAATTTGCTGACCTGAGGAATATGGGGGAGTGTGGGTTTGGGGACAAGATGAAGAGTTTGATTTTGGACATATTTAGAAGAGCAAGTGGAAATATCTGGTAAGCAGTTGGATGGATTGGTCTCAAACTTGGGTGAAAGATCTGGTTAAGTGAAACACAAGAGTAAATGTGATTTTCCAAGGAAACCACACACAGGGAGAAGAGGGAGATTGAAAAGATTGGCCCAAACTCCTTAACAGGGGACGGCAGAAGGAAGCCTGAGGTATAGAGGAGAACAAAAGATGTCTTTGGATATACCAAATCCAGGGCAGAAAGCATGCCTCACTGGAAAAGGAGAGGTTCTATGCCTCCCGTAATCTTGGAGGATCAGAATCAAAACCAAATGCAAACTGTTGGTGGGAATGTAAATTGATACAGCCACTATGGAGAACAGTATGGAGGTTCCTTAAAAAACTAAAAATAGAACTACCATATGACCCAGCAATCCCACTAGTGGGCATATACCCTGAGAAAACCATAATTCAAAAAGTCACGTACCACAATGTTCATTGCAGCACTATTTACAATAGCCAGGACATGGAAGCAACCTAAGTGTCCATTGACAGATGAATGGATAGAGAAGATGTGGCACATATATACAATGGAATATTACTCAGCCATAAAAGGAAACAAAATTGAGTTGTTTGTAGTGAGGTGGATGGACCTAGAGTCTGTCATACAGAGTGAAGTACGTCAGAAAGAGAAAAACAAATACCATATGCTAGCACATATATATGGAATCTAAAAAAAAAAACGTTCTGAAGAACCTAGGGGCAGGACAGGAATAATGACTCAGACATAGAGAATGGACTTGAGGACACAGGGAGGGGGAAGGGTAAGCTGGGATGAAGTGAGAGAGTGGCATGGACTTATATACACTACCAAATGTAAAATAGATAGCTAGTGGGAAGCAGCCGCATAGCACAGGGAGATCAGCTCGGTGCTTTGTGACCACCTAGAGGGGTGGGAGAGGGAGGGTGGGAGGGAGACGCAAGAGGGAAGAGATATGGGGATATATGTATACATATAGCTGACTCACTTTGTTATAAAGCAGAAACTAACACACCATTGTAAAGCAATTATATTCCAATAAAGATGTTAAAAAAAAAAACAAATGCAGAAAGGAAATGAATAGAAAGAAGCAGCACACTTGGGCCACTCTTGCAGGGAGGTGCTAAGAAGCTGCAAATCAGGAACTGGGGAGGCAGGAAGGAGCACCTGCTGTGAGCTGCTTTCCTCTCCTTGGGGCTAAGAGGGTGTAGGGGGACCTTGATTCCCCCAGTCACATGCCTCGGTGTCAGGAGACCGAAAGATCAGGCCCTGGACTGACAGGGCACGGGTGGGCCTCACTGGAGTGGCCTGGTCCACTGCCCTGCAGGGCGTGAGTCAGTAGCAGAAGAGTTACCATGGAAAGCGGGTCAGTGTAAAGTTCCTTTTTTTTTTTTATCCCTGTCTTTTTGAGAAGTCAGGCTTGCTTTTCTCTTATTTGTTGTTTATTATATTACTGTGAAATAGTTATATCTCACAGTTTTATGGGCTAATTCTTTACATATATTAGCTCACTTAATTTGTCACATTAGCTGTCTGATATAGGTAATATCTCTGTCCTTGATATTACCTGTGAGGAAATTGAAACACAGAGAGGTTTAGTAACTTGCCCAAAGCCACACAGCTAGTAAATTATGGATTTGGAGTTTGGTCGTAGGTGGTCTGGCTTGAGTCCATGCTTTTAACCCCCATTTTATGTAACTATCCTATCATAATAATGGCTATTGCTATTGTTACATAATTCCTGCCTATATTTTAAAATTGGAAAATGGAGGAGAATCTTATTACTTGCTCATCCTTTCTATTGGAATTCATTGGGATTTCTACTGTCATGTTTAGAATTTTATTTAGGCACATTCTACTTTTTCTTTAAACCTCTAGAGATTTCGTCTGCTCAGATTGAAGCAATGGATTATGATAAATCACCAAGGGAAAATATAAGAAAACGTTTTTCTGTTTTCAGTTTTGGTCATACATTTTTGTTTGTTTGTTTTATTTTGTTTTGTTTGTTTTTTCTTTTAGGGCATCTGCTGTCATCTTCATTATAAAAGATTTATAGTTCCCTTTCAGGGATTTCAGTTTAATTTATGGATCCGAGAGTTGACTGTTGAGAGGTTTTTATTTTTCTTAATGCCTAAACCATTCCTCAGCAAGGTAGTGAGTTTGGGGAAGAATTAACCCATTTTATTCCTAATCAGCCCATGTCATTGCTGCTGCCAGTTACTTCTGAGCAGTCCCCTTGGAGACCTGGAAGAGTTCATGGCGTTTCCACAGTGACCTAATGTACTGTTGAATCTCTGGAGAACATATGGTTTATTGAATATGTCTTCCCAATATGCTATTAGTGATTGTGTTTTTGGTCAGTTAATAGAGTCATGTGTAATTATTCAAAATAGATTTGAATTATGGTTTGGTGAGAAGAGAGGGTTACAAAGTTTACCTTCAAATCATAAAATTTGAGAGTTGGGAAGAATCTTGATCATAATAGGCCAGGCAGTTCAGTTTATAGGTGAGGTTATGGCACGCGCAGGGCTTTATGAGAGTACGGAGAAACCCTTGTCCCCAGGGGATGGGGGCACAGGAGCAGGGAGGGGCTGCCAGCATCCTGAAACTGCAGAGCAGTTTCACCTTGTGCACCGATGCCTATCAGCTGGGAGAGACTGTCAGAATCACTTTATTGGGACAGATTTTTGAGGCTCAGTTTTGGCCCAGCAGGAAAGAATGCCACAGTCTCTTAGCAATACCTTCATGGGTGCCATGGGGGAAGTGACAGTGTGTCTCACATATTTGCAGTTGCTGTTTTAAATGCTGAATGTTAGCCAGGGGAGTAATAGGAAGAAGACCATTCCAGGTTGAGGTGTGGGGGGATGGGACGGCTAGCATGAGCAAAGGCACAGAGGCAGGCGAGAGCTTGACACGTGGGACAGAAAGGGTGAGCCCGGGAGGGGGTGTTGGAGAGAGGGCCTGGGGTGATGTTCAGGGGCCAGATGGCTAAAGGCCTGGGCTGCCAAGGTAAGGAATGTGGGCCTTAGCTCTTAGGGAAGAAGGAACCACTGAAGACTTTCCTGGAGGATTGTACAAAGAGGTTTGAGACTGGCAACATGCTGATTTGAAAATGTGTTTTAAAAAACCTTCTTCTGCATCCTAGCTATAAGCCGATCGTGGAGTATATCGATGCCCAGTTTGAGGCCTACTTGCAAGAGGAATTGAAGATCAAACGTTCTCTCTTCAACTACCACGACACCAGGATCCACGCATGCCTCTACTTCATTGCCCCCACTGGACATTCGCTGAAGTCCCTGGACCTGGTCACCATGAAGAAGCTGGACAGTAAGGTACTCACTGCTGCCCTGGGTACTGTCCACTCTCCTGTAAGATCTCCATTATCCGGGGGCCCCAATGTACCTCTGCTTTCAGTGTAATTTGGTGTTTTGTTTTCAAGACTATGTTTTAGAGCAGTTTTAGGTTCACAGCAAAATTAGGAGGAAGGTGCAGAGATTTTCCACATACTCGCTGCCCCGTGACATGCATAGCCCCACTCCCACCCCATTGCCAACATTCCCATCAGATGGTGCATTTGTTACAACTGGAGAACCTACAGTGACACATCACTGTCACCCCAAGTCCATAGTTTACATGAGGGTGCACTCTTGGTGTTGTACATTCTGTGGGCTTAGACACATTTATAATGACATGTATTCATCACTGGAGTATCATACAGAGTAGTTTCACTGCCCTAAAAGGCTTCTGTGCTCCACCTGTTTATCCCTCCCTACTTCCTAACCCTGTATTTGTTTTTTCTGGTTGACGGAACCATAGGGTTTTGAAAAAAATGGTTCAAAACCTCTCTGGATATTAGGACAAAACAAAACAAACAAAACCATGTAGCTTATTACAAAGTATTTTTAGTTCTTAAATTAGCACTAGTGTATGTTCTGTTGAGGGTTGGGGAATTATACAGTGGAAACACCTAAAGGGTCGTAGGAAGGGTTAAATTTAGGGAGATTGAACTATAATTTCATGCTTTGTTTATTTTCTTAAAAACTTTCTTTAAATCTCTCTTTGAAAGGTTTTTACAGGCTTGGCTTTAATTTGAAGTTTAACATGCCAAAAAAAAAAGTTGTTTTTTTTTTAATCTATGTGATAAGGATGGTCCAACTTCTTAGATTTTAAAACTGAGCTGCACCATGTGTTCAAAAGAAGTAGAGTCTCAGATCAAGTCTGACCCCTAATCTTTGCACATTTATAACCTTTCTCCTTCACAACATTTGGAGGAAGGTACTGATGAGTTTGACAACATTTGATGATCTACTTTATGATTAATTTGATTTTCCATTTTGAAATAAATGGAAGACAATACATTCTGAAATAAAGAAGCAGCAAGTGGCAACAAGGACACCCACAAAATTAAGCTATAGTATTTCCTCTTAGATTCTAACCTCCTTTTGAGTTCAATACAAAGTCTTACCTTTAGAGGGCTTTGTTGGGTGTTATTTTCTGTCCAAACAACACTGTTTAAAAGATGCTTTTGCTCCAGAGGGACATAATAGTGAGAGAATGCTGAGAAGATCAGCCTGTCCCCAAGGCCTCTGCCTGTACCAGCCCACCAAGGGCCTGCGGGCTGACACCAAGACAGGCACCCGGGGCCCCCAGCCTGCGAAGATGCACTGCTTTACAGAAACATATTCTACCAGCCAGAAAGGAGTCCTGCAGCTAGAGCACTCTTGGGAGAATAAATGGAAACCCTTCCTCATCTCATTTGATTCAGCTTCAGTGGACCATCGATGGTGGCTCACTGGGCCAGGGAGGTCTGCTTCCTGTGCTGTCGGGTCCTTGAGAGCAGGGCTGGGAAGCAGACAGAGGGAGGTGGCTTCCTCACTGAGGCTGAGCTTGTAGACCACGCCAGGGTGATATCCAACAACAGGATTATGCTTCAATTTAAAAAGGGAAAGAAAATAAGGCAAAACAAACAGCTAATCAAAACAAAACAAAACAATCACTACAAAGCTGGTTAAACTGCTTTCAAAGAACTATTATTATTATAGAGCTGGAGTGCTAGGGAGTATCTGAAAACGGTTTTGTCAAAGGTTTGTTGATACAAGTAAAGTGAAGAGTTAAGGCAAACATATGACAATTTCAGACAAGATTTCCAAGCACCTGCCACTGAGGAAGAAGAGATTATAAATCTAAATTTGCTTGGTTCTTTTATCTACTCTAATCAAATTGGCCAAGAAAATATGAGCCTCTGCCATTTTGTCCATGTTGATATTAACCCAATACTAAGTGTGCACAGAAGTTAGCCAATATAAAACATAGGGAGGGGATTGTTCCCCACATCCTGATCCAGGCATCCTCCCACCCTCAGTGATGTCTGTCTCACGGAGGCAACTTGCTGCAGGAAGCCCATCCATGATAAGGTTAGGATTGGGTTGAGGAATAGGGAAGAACAGATTTTTCCATCAACGGGTCATCTTACTCTGGTTTATCAGGGATTTTTGATTTGGCTCTTGGGATAAAAGGAGAAGCAAAGGAATGCAAATGTGACCCAGAACCCCCCCCCCCCCCCCCCGCAAAGACTCCCTCTTTTCTGGCTGGGACTGACCGCTTTCTCACCAAACCTGTTCCCTTTTCACCTGAGCTGGGTGAAGAGCATGGTCCCCGGTATCAGATGTCAGTAGCAACTTGTTGAAACCTCTGTACCAATCAGGGAGTGGAAGAAAGTTAATTGTAAAAAATCAATTTTAAAGAATGTGTCCTGTGGACAGTGCTGGGGTAAGCAGAGTGTCCCACCTTGGGCTTTGGGGCTTGCGCTTGAGGGTCCTTGGCCCTCATTCTGGGCTTTCTGCCATTGTTAAACTTCAGAGTTCTCACCTGGTCTTTGTATCTGGCGCTCTGAAAGTGAGCCTTGTCTTTGGCACTAGGTCTCATTCTGGCACAAAGAAGTAATGTGATAGAAGCTGATTTTCAAGAGAATTAGTTGGTGTGATTTTGAAAAATTTAAAAGTAGGTGAAATCAATTTTGTTTTGGTTAATACTTAGGTTCTCTGCTTCCAGCAGTTCTCAAGTCATCAGAAGAAAGAAAGGATGCTATCCTGCATAGAGCTGAATATTCCACTGTTCTAACTAATGAAAATCTTGATATTAGACTGTTAGAAACATGCAAAAATCAAACTCCTAAAGTAGCTGGGAGGAGTCAAAAAGGAGTGGTTACTCAAAGAATAGGCTTCTTTGTTACCGCTCTTTGTCATAGAGTAACACTTCCTTTTACACCGTAAAGAAGAATGAGGTGGCATAGAAGAGGAAATTACGAGGATGCTTTCTTTCAGTGCCAGATGGGAGCGAGTAAAAATGTTCAGAGATGGAACTAAAAGATTATTCCATATCTTCTTAATTTTGCATCTAGGTAAAAAGCCCAATTTTTAATATCATCTCTATTTCTAAGTGAAGTTTTACAATTTCTGCTTCTTTGTTTTCTATATTTTATTCATTTGTCTATTTTTCTTACGTTGGAGTTGTATAAAAATGGATGTGTTTGGTTTATAGGTGAACATCATTCCAATAATTGCAAAAGCTGACACCATTGCCAAGAACGAATTGCACAAATTCAAGAGTAAGATCATGAGTGAACTAGTCAGCAATGGAGTCCAGATATATCAGTTCCCCACAGACGAAGAAACGGTGGCAGAAATTAATGCAACGATGAGTGTAAGTCCTCAAGTAAGAAAGGACCAACCATTGATTTTCCTGAAAACTTTTCTTAGTAGCGGCATTGTGCAGTGGCTAGAACATTGGACTAGCATCTAACGTACTCAGTGGGGTCCAGCTCTGCCACTGTTTCAAGTCACTTAATCACCTTACTCCTCAGTTTGTCCATCTGTCAAACGGGAGAGTTAGACAAGATCTCAAATCTCCTTCCTGCTCTAACAGTTATGATTTCCACAGCAAATCTTGTGGGAAGGGAATGCCAGCCCAGCACCATTTCACACAAAGCTGCTTAGAGGAACTAGCTCTCCGCTTGCTTCTGCCAGTGTCGGCAGAAATATGTCCACCTGCCTCTCTTTTGCTTCTGTGATTGGTTCCTGCCTTTTTCTCCTTTCTGCATTCCCCGCCCTTTCCTGAATCATGAGGTAATCTGGCAGTGGAGGGTACAATTTCCACATCACAGAGAGGAATGGTCAGGAGATAAATGAAAGCTTCAGCAATCTAAGTGTGCCTGTGATAAAATCTCTCCTGATGACACTCCGTCCTGCTAGTCGATACCCAAGTCTTTCCCATTGCTCCTGTGTGTCTCATAGCTGTGGCTCACCTCTGTGTCACGTAACTGTACCCATCTTTCTTCAGTTGGGAATGCACGACTTCTGTAGAAGAAGCAGCATTCTTCACACATAGTTGATGCCCACTGAGGGTTTTTGGAATTCTTAAAACTGCAGGTTAGCTTCAATGGAATGTAATTAGAAGCTGTTAAATAGCTTGGCCTTCCCTGAATACGTGCTCAAAATTGATTCAGAAGTGTGCTGGTCGCAGTGGAAGTCAGTCTAGATTTTTAAATTTGTGGTCTGTTGAGGTATGTTCTACTTTTCCTCAGATCTGATCATGACAAGTGTCTAATCAAGTCATTATGAAAGGCACTAAAGGCGCTCTTTTAATTAACAGCTTTATTGAGATATAATTGATATACTGTACGGCACCCAGTTAAAGTATACAATTCAGTGGTTTTTAGTGTATTCACAGAATTGTGCAACCATTGCCGCAATCAATTTTAGAACATTTTCATCACCCCAGAAAGAAACCATATACCTTTTAGATGTCAGCCCTCTAACCATCCCAGACATTGGCAACCACTAATCTACCTCCTTTTCTCTGTAGGTTTGCCTATTCTGGACATTTTATATAAAGAAAGTCATACTGAAGCTTATCTAGAGAATTAAGTGACTTGGTCAAAGCCTTCCGGTTAAGAGCAGCCCTGGGATTTTGGCCCAGCCCACCTGGCCCCAGTCTCGTTGCTGTTTGCCATTGTAATTAGGAGACCAGACTAATTCCACAAAACTGCTTCTTCCTTCTTCCATTCAGCCTATGGACTTTTCTAGATATGGCTGTTATCATTTAAGAGGGGAACTTTTCCCATAAATCACTCCCAACGTGACTAGGACTTTGGAAGGGAATGTAACTTTCCCCTTCTCTGGGAAATCGCTGAATTTAAAATTTTAGGGGGTGTTCCTGGTAGCCCAGTGGTTAAGAATCCACTTGCCAATGCAGGGGACACGGGTTCGAGCCCTGGTCCGGGAAGATCCCACATGCCGCGGAGCAACTAGGCCGCTGTACCACAACTGCTGAGCCTGCGCTCTAGAGCCCGCGTGCCGTGACTACTGAGCCCGTGTGCCACAACTACTGAAGCCCGCACGCCTAGAGCCCGTGCTCCGCAATAAGAGAAGCTACTGCAACGAGAAGCCCACGCACTGCAACAAAAAGTAGCCCGTGCTCACTGCAACTGTAGAAAGCCCGTGCACAGCAACAAAGACCCAAAGCAGCCAAAAATAAATTAAAAAAAAAAAAAAAGAATTTAAAAAATAAAATAAATAAAACTTAGGGATCTCATTAATGCAGAGATAGACCAGCTCCGCTCTGCCCTAGTCTGGTCACACTGAGTCATGTGACCACCTCTGGCTGTCGTGCTCCTGTGTCCAGGATAGTAAAGGGTCTGGAATCCTTGGAAGGAACTGGAGAGCAGATTCTTCCTATGAAATGGCCACGAGGGCATGCGAAAGGAAGGTAATCATAGGGGAGAGCGACTAGAGACTTACTCAAAAGGCAGAACCAAAACCAGAGGGCAAAAGAACAGTGTGGGCTTTGGGCCCAGTGAAGTGCACGTTTGTTTAACTCTTGGTGCCTCCATCACAAGTAGTTGGTGGACAACAGATTCTGTTTCAGCTCACTCAGAAGAGATACCACGGAGGGAATTCCTACACAGATTCCACCCCTAAAATTCTCTGGTTCTGGGTACTGAGAACTTGGTGATAATAGTAGCGCCTGATATTTTGACATTTATGGAGCACTTATTACTCTGCATCGGGCACTGCTCCAGGCTCCACATTTAATGTTCACAACAGTCCCATGGGAGGAGCTAGTATTATTCCTACTACCACGTGAGGAAACGGCAGCCCAGCACCTGAGAGCGCATAGCTGTCTGTAGTGGAGCAGGACGTGAACCCAGGTGGTTTGGCTCCAGGCGACCTCTCGCCCTTTATCCTAACGGCCGCCCAAGCGGAGGAGCGTACTTGGTTATAGCATCATTAAAAGCTCAGGCTGGGACAGCACGTGTTTATTCCGCTATAGGACTGCAATTTGGGGTCAGTGGGATTCAGGAAGTAACATGAATGAATACCATCCAATTTTTCTCTGTATATCCCTTCCTGTCCTTTTAAATAATTTTGCATGGCCATGAAACTAAATTTGTGTTAAGTTTCTTGGAAATAAAATACCCATGAATCTTTGCTCTGTTTCTCTCTTTATCAGATTCACGGAACTGATATTCCCAAATTCATTTTGTTCTTTATCAAGGAATTTTCTTATAGGGTCTTCCTTGCAGGCAGTTCCTGGTGATGAAATCCCATAGGATATGTGGAAAGCAGATCTCATTGGCGGTTGCTTTCGTCACTCAGGTCGTCACATCAGAATGTGGGCTGGAAGGGTCCTGTTACCCCTCAGCTCCAGGGAACCACATTTCAGTTCCAGATGCTGAGAAAGAGAACGTGCTTTCTTTCCTTCCTACAGAGTGTGAGATGAACTAGAAAATATAAATATCTGGAGCACCAGACCAAATACAAGTTGGGCGGCCTGGGCTGAGGATTTTGCCAAGCTCTGGGAGAGGATTTGGCTTTAAAACACTCTTGTCTGTCTCAGTGTGTCTGTAGTGGAAGAGCACTGGGTCAGGGAGCCCTAAATAATAATTCTCAGAGCAGCCATTTCAGATGTTATTCTTACGTGCTAAGAGGAGAAAGATAGAATTACTGTTTTCTCCCCGGATTGTAGCCATAGTTACCAAATAAACCAACGTGGCACAGCCAGTTGTCTTGAATAGTATCTCTGCTCAAGGTAAGTCGGGGTGCAAGGCTTGAGCCAATAATTTGAGCTAAAGTATATTTGACTTGAATTTTGTGCAATGATCAACTGTCTAAAGCAGTGCTGTTCAGTAGAAATATAATATGAGCCACACAAGTAATTTAAATTTTCCAGTAGCCACATTTTTAAAAAGTAAAAAGAAACATAAAATTAATTTTAAGAACTTATTTAACCCAGTATATCAAAAATATCATTTCAACATGTAACCAATATAAAAATTACTAGTGAGATGTTTCCATAGCAGGGCTTTGAAGTCCTCTGTGTGTGTGTGTGTGTGTGTGTATTCTTTTTTGTCACACCACGTGACTTGTGGGATCTTAGTTCCCTAACCAGGGATTTAATCCAGTTGCTGGCAGTGAAAGTGTCGAGTTCTAACCACTGGACTGCCAGGGAATTCCCCCAATGTATAGTTTATAATTACATACATCCCAACTTGGACACATACCTAACTTACTGCAAACATATTTAAAAGTTTTTCAATATGAAGTAAGTACCAAAAAGATAATTTTCCTTCATGTTTGCATCTACATTAACAAAACTTGTTCTTTTTTTTTTTTTTTTAAGAAGATCTGAGTTTGAAACAAAGTGAAATGCAGTCCTACGAAAACAATAAAGTGATAATTAATGGAAAAATATTTCACACTGCTTCCCTTTAAATGTAAATGAATTAAAAGTAAATAAAATTAAAATTTTCTTCATTTTACGAGCCTCATTTCAGGTGCTCAGTAACCACATAGACCAGTGGCTACTCTCAGGCAGTGGACATCCCATGCTTACCATATAATCGCAAAGACTCCTAGTTTCCCCCTGAGTCCAGCTCATGGCAGATACTTGGTATCTGGTTGTAGGGGGGGTCGCATACACGAAGCCCAACCCCACTGAACTGTTGAGCCCCTCGCTCTTCTGCCCTCCCTCGCCCTTTTCTCTTGCCCCGAGCAGAGGCCTGCGGGAGGAGGGGCGTGTGGAAGCGGAGGAGAGTGTGTCTTTGCAGCACGGGGAGGGTAACCGCTCTCTGTCCTTGTGTTGCTGGCAGGTCCACCTCCCTTTCGCAGTGGTCGGCAGCACCGAAGAGGTGAAGATCGGCAACAAGATGGCAAAGGCCAGGCAGTACCCCTGGGGTGTGGTGCAGGGTACGTGCGCATCGCGGGGAAGGGTTTCCTCGCGTGTCACCCCCAGGGTGGCCGTCCCCGCCGGGTTTGGGCAGGTCCTTGACGTGGGCAGGTGGAAGGGGGCTGCAGGGTTTTTTTTACACCTGGCAGTCGTGGAGGCCAGAAAGAAGCAGGGAGGCTGGGAAGCAATGGAGAGATGTGGCTGCAGAGCCCTAGTGCCAATGAGGCAGCCCCCCAAGAATGCTGGGTTGTGTGGGGAATTTCGTATAAATTCCTGCTGGAAGAGAGAGCTTCCCTGGGAGTTTGAATGAGTTCTTCACCAGCAAAGAATAAGAAAGCTGCAAAAAGCTTCTTGCAAACAAGAGGATACTTGTTTCTCCATATCTCTGGAAAATTTTTCTTGGTTTTTTTTTTTTTTTTTTTTTTTTTTGCAAATTGTCTTCTCAGTAAATATCTGAGAACAAGTAACCTATAATTGTTGTGGGACATGACCACAATCTTTAACCTGAAGACATTTCCTATGTCACTTTGATGGGCAAGGTCTCGTATTCCATTACCAACCCTTGTGTGTTGTGAAGGAGGATGTCCAATGCTATGGATTAAGTAGGGTGGCTGCAGAAAGTTCCTTCATTGGCTTACAATATATCAGTCCTCCGTTTCCTTTGTTCTGAGTAAAGGCAATAAATCTGTGAGACGTGAGAAAGCACAGTACCTTTGAGATGTGTAGGAAAATTATGGTTTTTATCAATCTTCCCAAATTCTCTACAAGAGAAAAACTTGCTTCATAGTGTCGTTGATAAAATTAAAGGAGATGGTACATAAAGACTGCCTTGTACAGGTCCCGACAGCACGGAGGGGTAGAAATCGGCCTGGCTTTGGAGCCAGGGGTGACAGGGTCTGAATATAGACCCTGCTGCCTCTGTCTGGGAGGCCAGTCTGCTCATCAAAGCCATGCTCTGCCTCTGGGAATCCTGCTACCGAGAATCAAGACAGTATTGGCAGAGCTCCTCCCACGGTGCCCTGCCCTCAGCATCAGCAATCACGGTCCCTGCTGTCAGAAATCCTGTCCTTGTAGGGGTGTAAGGAGGATCCAGTGAAGGATCTCCGGGTGACCTTGAGACCTCAGGGGCAACGGTGACCACGTCTTGGAAAGATCACGTCAGGTTTGAGTGACACCGCCGCTGAGAGCCCTCCCTGCTGTCTTCCCCGTCTCCTGCAGTTGAGAATGAAAACCACTGTGATTTCGTGAAGCTTCGGGAGATGCTGATCCGCGTGAACATGGAAGACTTGCGAGAGCAGACGCACACCCGCCACTATGAGCTGTATCGGCGCTGTAAGCTCGAGGAGATGGGCTTCAAGGACACCGACCCTGACAGCAAGCCCTTCAGGTATGTGGGCACCTGGCAGTCAGGACCCCCAGGCAGCGGTGTGAGCGGCGTGCCGGCGCATCCCGGAGATGCTTGTGGGATCGAGAGATGGGTGGTGGAGGGACCTGGCGGGGGCAGATGAATAGCACGGGTCGCCAGGCATTGCGGTAACCGCTTTATTTGTATCATCTAGAGCACCTGACGTAGCTGCTGTCACTATTGCATCCTCATTTTACAGAGGAGGAGACGAAGGCACTGCAAGTGTAAACAGCCTGCCCAAGTAGGAAGTGACAGGTGTGAGTTTTGAACCTCTGTTCTTAACTGTTACACTCACAGAGGCACAGAGCCTGGTCCAGGCATTTACAAAGGTGCGGAGGCTCACTACAGTTTGTCCCGTTCGTTTTTGCCAAATAGGTTTCACTTGCCAAGTCTCCTACTTTGTGATGTGCTCTTACTAGGTTCCAGTGAACCAGTACAATTCTAACAACACAAATGAGTAAATAACTTACAGAACATTTGCTCTGTATTTTCCCACACCGCTGATGGATGGAGAGGAAGAGGCAAAACGTGAAGGGGAGAATATCGCAGTTAATGTAGAATTAGTGGCCCCGCAAAGGCCAGGCCCTGTTAGAGCCCAGTGGTGGGGAAGGGTCGCCGGGGCCACTCCAGGCTTGGTGAACGGTCAGAGGAAGGTTTGCCGCCACATGGTACAGGAGAGGATTGCTCTGTGCATACTGAACCCATGCAGTTCCTTCACGGGGATCTGAGTTGAGGTGACGTGAGGTGTGTCTGTGCTTGGCGCCTGTACTGATTGGGGGCCGCGGTTCCTTGGAGAAGACTGTTTTCCTCCTCTCTTGTGGCTGGCCTCGACTCCCACTCAAATGTCTAGGAGCTGGCCGGCCACGGTGCCTCAGGCAGCCTGTGTGCAGTGCCAGTGGACTCCCTCCGCTGGATCTGAGCTGCCATTGCGGTGGCAGGGAGGTTATTTTCTTGGAATCTCTTTAGTTTGGTGAAGTCTGGACTGGTTTCCCAGTACAGTGCTCCCGTGGAATGTATTTGGTGAGAACAAATGGAGACCCCAGACAGAGGGCTTCTAACCAAAAAGTTAGCTTCTAGCTAAGTCTGCATCATTTAGTCCTGCTCTACGGGCTTGTAAAATTGGCCCTCTTCATTCACATGAAATGTGCTTTCTGAGGCAGGGTAGAGGATTCCCTTTTGTGTACACAAGTTTAGGGGATTGAACCTTGAAATGCATTGACCAAAAAATAGCCCCTACACAATCAAGCCTACTCTCTGGTTATTAAGCCTGAGGAAAATGGTTTTTGTGTGGCAGAGACTATCTTTATTTTTTCATAGAGGTTTTTTTTTTTTTTCACCCACGCATAGAGATGAAACAAAAGGAACCACAGTAAAAATGGAACCCGTGTGCCCTCCGCCCTCATTCAAACCCAGGCGGCGTTGAAGGGTGAAGGGGCAGCAGTGTGGGTTCAAGTCTTGACCCTGCTACTACCCAGCTCCTTAACCTGTCTGGGCCTCAGGTTCTTCAGCTGTAAAATGAGGAACTGGGCTAGATCAGGGGGCAGTCAGATCTAGTAGGAGGGCTTTTTCCAGAATGTGCCACAGAGGAGATGCTCTGGCTCTGTGGACCATGTAGTCTCTGTCCCAGTTTTTCAGCTCCACCCTTGTAGTGTGAAAGCAGCCAGAGACCCTAACGTAGAAGAACAGGAGTGGCTGTGTTCCAATAAAAACGTATTTACAAAAACAGGCAGGGCCAGATTTTGCCCTCGGGCTGTAATTTGCCAGCCCCTGGACTAGATCATCTCTTGGAGCCCTGAGCTGCCTGCAGAAGTTGGAATGCATGTGACTGTTTCTTAAGTCTGTTAGAGGTAATTTACCTCCCCAAATGTTAAGAACCATTCAGCACAGCTGTGTTTTGTTCAGCTCTGGAATTTTGGAGTCTGTGATGCAGGCCCCTTCACTAACCTTCCACCATCTCCACCATCTGGGGCTGCTTGGGTTCCCAGGAACCAGGGCTGGTGAGGATTTCCTGCTGCTGCCTCTGTCTCTGCGTTTGAGTTACAGTTTCTCCTGCCAGGCCAGGGTAGCTGCCCGCCAGGAGGAGGGTTGCTGGGTGGGTCCAGCAGGTTCTGCAAGGCCTGGCAGAACTGGATCCAGCTCACTGCTCTGGCCTCCCCGTCCCCACGGGCTTCCGGACCCTTGGTAGATGTCGCTGAGGCCTGACCTGTAGAGAACGTGCTTTATTCACGCGTATCCCCCTCCCCATTTGGTTCCTTTTCTACTGGCCTGAGGGTTCCTTTTTGAGGATGAAAAGGAGGGAAATATATTTTATATAAAATATATTTTGTATATGTAAATATTTTATATATAAATATATTATATATATATATATGTATATATATAAAACCAAGGCCTTTACTCTTTTCCCTGTATAAGAAAATAAGAAACAGAGAGAAGTAGACCTTCTAAAAATAAACACCTTCTATCATCTCAGTTCCTGGGAACCCTGGAAATAGTTTCTCCTCTTAGAAACCCACTCACTCAACCTCAGGTGGCCCTCTTGGTGCAGGCAGGATCATTTGGAACATAAAAGTTGGCTTTGAATCACATGTCTTGGCAGATAGCAAGGTGAAATAAACTTGGTTTTCCTCTCCTTGGAAACCACTGCTTTACAAAGGGCCCAGCCTCTCCCTTGGAGGAGTTTCCAGCCTCCCCAGCACTTCCTGCGAGCCTGACACTGAGGGTGCAGGAGGGGACCTGCGTGAATGACGACACAGTTAAGGAAAAGCAAAAGCCACAGTTAATTTAAGGGATTTCCCAGAATTACGCCTTCAAAGTCATCACGCCTGCATGCTCACAGAAGACTTTCTTTTCCTTGTGAATTTAGGGTGAGCTTGGAGGAATATCAGTGAAGGACTCAAGGCTTTTATATTCTCAAAGTAGAGGATCCCTTCACGGGTGTACAGTGAAGTCCGTCCTCCCCTCTGGGCACCCTGTGTCCACCACTTGCCCTCTGGGTGCCACTTGTGTTTATACCATGTGTTTATAAAGCAGAGAGTGGCCTCTAAAGCCGAGGCCCGTAAGTGGGGGCTCCCCTGAATATATGACACCGTGTGAAACCAAACCAGAAGCTGGGCGAGCACAGGAACAGGCCGCATTTAAGCCTTGGAAGTACGTCCCGGGCACAAAAGCTGAATCTGCCCCTGGTGCTTTCCTTCAACCTGCCTGCGTTCAGAGTTGTGTCTCTCTTGTCTTGCGGTAGAACCTTTCTCTCTGTCACTACACGTGTATATGTCCAGGCGTCAACCTGCTTTTTCTTGTGCGCATCTTTCCCACCTGCTGGCCTGCAGCCTCAGAGCTCATGCCTCACCCCCGCCAGAGCACCCATGCCTTCCCTGGACCCAGGTCCCCCAGACCCTGGCCCCTTTCTGGCTGGCACTGGGGGAAGATGGGGGCGGGGATGGGTCTTGTCCCTGCTGCTTGTCTCCTGAGATGCCACCGCCCTCTTCCTAACACTCCATCCTCACCTCAAAACACCACCTTCTCCTTGACTCTACCTGTCAGGTCACAAAAAAGTGCTCCTTTACTGCCCCTGTCTCAAGAAATCACAGAGTTTTCGGGCCCATGAGACCATTCATTTTTAGGAGCATGGAGGCCTCATTTCTCCCACCTGAGCTAGGTGGCCCGGCTGAGAATCCCGGCTCTGTCACTTCTTCACTGTGTGACCTGCACAGGTTACTAAGCCCCTCTGTGTCTGAGTTTCTCCATGTATAGAATGGGAGGTGATAATAGCTACGTCACTGCGTTGTTGTAAGGATAACACACTCTCGTGTGTAAGTTCCTCCGTAAACCCCGGCGGCGTGCAGCGCTCTGGCCTGCCCCCCGCTGGGCGGTCCAGGAGCCGTAACAGGGAGAGAACGGTGCTACGTGAATTACCCGAGTGCAGGATGAACTGGAGTGCCAGTGCCCGTTCTCCCTTCCCTTGACCTCCATGAGCAAAGCCTGCCTCTCCCACACGCTGTTAAAAGAAAATAAGAAGATAAAAGCCTCAGTTTCAAACGAGCCCAAACCCTCATGAAAAAATTGTTCACTTCTCACTTGGAAAAGGGTGTTAATAACTACAATTAAAAATTAAGTTGGAAGAGCTAGAAATTGCAAAAGGTATCATCACTTTAGGTATCTGAGAGGATACTATAGATCCAGTTCCTTCTGGACTGGTTTTCACTGGCTGGAAGCATAGGGGAGGGTCTCAGGTGTCTCTCATTCACATGTGGATTTCCGCAGGTGCCCAGGGAGTAGGATCTGTGACTGCATTGCTAAGAAACCTACTGCAGGTGACTCCTTGGAGTGGGGGGTTTATGATTTCTTTTTCATACGTTGCTTATGATTTCCAGTGTCAGAGTTGCAAAGCTGGTTCCTGTCCCCGGATGCAGCCATCTAATAAGCAGCATGTGTTGAGGCCATCTGGCTGGTGGCAATATCGCTCCTTATCCTTTCTCTAGAACATGCGCTTTCCAGCTTTGGGCTGCAACCTTCACTATCAAATGTGTTCTACATCGTGATCCAGTATACACATATCATGAAGTGATACCTGCTCTTGGAGTTTGCACTGCATTCTGGTTTCTTCTATCCTGTTCTCTAAACTTTTTAACATACTGGTTAAAACCCTTGATTGGGTCATGACCCATAGTTTGAAAATGGATCTCCAGAAACTGGAGCCTAAGCTAGGTTGTGGTTGGGACTGGATCAGGTCGAGTCATGCTGCGAGGTCTCAGAATTCCAGTAGCATTACCCAAAGGACCTTCTCTCTGTGGGTCACTTAACAAAAGTTACCACAATTAAACAAATTAGGCTCTAAGTGAATCGACTTAAACAGGTTTTTTTTTTTTTAATTGAAGGATTTTTCAGAGCACTTAAGACAAGCAGTGGTTGGCAGACTAGTTACATCAAGTCACCTGGAAGCATTTTAAAAATACAGATTACTTTTGCCTTCTCCTGACATCCTGAGTCAGCATCTCCAAGTGTGGAGTTAGGAAACTGTGCTCAGAAAAGTCCAGTAAAACATGCCCAGGCGACCCTGACGTGCTGCAGGGCTTGGGAGTCACCGTGCGCTGTGGCTCTCCTAAAGGGAGGTCACACATTGCATTTTCCTTTTGTTCTTTTGACTTGGGAACCCCACTTTTGAAGCTTTCTTGAAACTAGCGATCTCTGGAACACACTTTGGGTCATGTTTCTTGGTAATGTTTCTATACTAGGTGTTCCACTGCTTGTTAAGAAAGAAGAGGAAGATGGATTCATTATCTTAAAATCAACAAAAACTGGGTTCCCCCAAAATTTCATACCAGGGACAAGTCATCCTCTGCCTTTGGCCATTCTGACACAAATGATAGTGATAAAGAGTTTATTAGAAGTTAACAAGCAAAATCAAACTCATGAATTATTTTATAGTTTCGTTATCCATGCATTTCTCTATCTCTGTGGCTATATAGCTTAAATTTCAAGTCCAAATATTGCTATTAATATTAGCCAACACTAATGTCGGCCAAACTTGCTTTTGTCTCCTAAGATAATGTGAAAGCCAAATATACCTCCAGAAAGTCCCAGCTCCTGATTGTCCATTACCCAGGCAGTGTTGACACTCTTGAGAGCAGGAGAACTGATTGTTCAGCAACCAATAAGAGCATTGATTATAGACGTATAAACAATCCTAATTAATGCATTTTGTAAGTATGTTGCTCTTTATAAACGTATATCCACATGCACACGCCCCTCCACCACCTGAATGTTCTTTTTCTCCTTCTACATGGACAAGTGTGAATGTTGGGGTGGCTCTGCATGGAGCCTGGGGTCATCCACAGGTGCTCTTCATTTTGGAATCAGCACTTTGGATGCATTTGGTCCCTGGGTAAAAGTGGATAATCCTGCTGCAGACTTGTGTAACTGTCACAACCCTTGTTCTAGGGAAACTGCAAGGGAGAGATAGAGATAGCAATTACCGGCAAATGTATCTCTGTTTGTATGAGTGTGGGTGTGGGTGTCTGTTTTTTTCCTAAGTTGTGTTACCAAAGGTGATTTTTTTGTAAATGTATCTGTTCTGACTTGGAGGTAAAACTGAGTGATGGCCTTTGCTTTAAAATATTGGGCCCCAAGTTCTGTAGACAGTCAGGGGGAGGATAAGTTTTAAAATAAGAATCAAACTCCTCCCTGCTCTATTTACAATTGGTAATACCACTTGAAGAGCAGCAATTTTCTGTAATATCTTTAGATACACTATTGTCTCTTTAGATGGTTCACTGAGTCTGTTTTCTAAATTGGGGGCTGGAGGAAGACGAGTGTGGGGGTAACACTTATTAAGCACCGATGTTATCTCAAATGCTTTACTCAATCTGCCCACATTTACCTCCCGAAATCATGGGCCCCGGAAGACATTGTATTCAGAGAACATTGAGGCTGAGAGGCCGTGCCCTTCCCAAGATCAGTCAGTAAATTGCTGTGAACCCAAAACCAACCCTGGTGGATCTGTCTGGCTCCAGTGCCGCTGCATTTCTCTCCCTACACCCCCTCCATCTTCTAAAATTCTAAATCACGTCTTCAGTATCTACGTGGTACTGAACTGGGAGATACTGGCCAGCCCAGGCTTCCCCTGTGTGAATGTATGTAGCATACAGCTTGGCCAGTAGGAGACATCCCATTAGTGCTACACTGTACTTATTGCCTCATCTCTGGTTCCTGACGTGCTTGTCTTTCTGATCGCCACATAACTAAAAAGAAGATGGTGCCATTTTGTGTGTCCTTGAACCTGGTGAGTTGGCAGCCTTATTTATTTTGAGGAAGTGGCTGGGTAGGAATTGTCTGGACTGAAATTTCTTATCATGCAACTTCATGACACTGTCCTTGGTTTGTGGCTTTTGAATAGTCTTCAGGAGACATACGAAGCAAAAAGGAATGAATTTCTGGGAGAACTTCAGAAGAAAGAAGAAGAAATGAGACAGATGTTTGTCATGAGAGTGAAGGAGAAAGAAGCTGAACTTAAAGAGGCAGAGAAAGAGGTAAGCCATCTGTCCTTGCGTCCGGGGGAGACACAGACGAGACAGGCCTTCATGCTGCTCTAAGCACTTGCTACATATATTCTATCACACGAGGGGCCTACTAACCTGGTACGAAGAGTAGGGTAGCCAGTCTTATCCCCATTTCACAGATGGTAACACTGAGTGTCGTAAAGCTTAAGTTATTTATGCAGTCACATACCTAGTTAGTAGCAAAGCCAAGACTAAAGCTAGAACTTAGGTTTCCAGACCTGATCCCACATTCCTTGTAACTCCATATTTCATCAATAGTGATGAAATGTAAGATTTGCAATTCTGGGACCATTATTGTCTCAGTCTACCAGTCAACTCAGTGAGCTAAACAGTGGAGGGCCCTTCGCCCCTGTCTGATGGGGGACGGGCTCCGTCCGCCGTGTCTGTGCTCTGGCTTCCCTCTGGGACGCACACCCCTGGCTCCAGTGTCCCGCTGACTCTAGTTCCCCGCGCCCAGCCCAGGGTAGCTGCATCCTAGAGGTTCCCATGGACTCCTTTTTTATTTCTAAAGAAGTGTTTATTGATTATTTGAGTTTTATTTTGAGAAGTTTCTTGAAACACAAAGTATAGTTTTTGGTGTATCACTTTTGATATGGAACAAAGTTGTTTCTAATAATTAAGCACACAGACACACAAATTATCACTTTAAAATATTTTAAGCACACAAAATCTGCCTAAAACTGCACAGATGAATGTATATTTCATTATAATGCACCCATTATTTAAATTAAACCAAGAACTTAATTTAGTTGCCATTAGATGAATGAAGTGTGGAAACTTTTAAGGTCACTTGATTAAATGCATCCTTTTTACTTATATTTGTTCCTTATATGTAATACCCTAAATACACGGCTAAACGTGTGCATAGAATATTATAAAATGAAATAACAATGAATATTTTCAGATGTACAGATTATTTCACATTATAATGAGTAGTAATTTGATCTCATTTTAAGTAATATTTTCATTATAGTAAGTTACAGTTTTAGCAGAGCTCAGAATTTAAAAGTCAATTCTCTTCAGATTTTAAAATGACCCAATTAATTCTTTAGCTGATATAGCTCAATGAATATTGCTCATTTTACCCTGTTAAAAGATAAACTGAGGGACTTCCCTGGCGGTCCAGTGGTTAAGAATCCGCGCTTCCACTGCAGGGGGCACGGGTTCAATCCCTGATCATGGAACTAAGATCCCACATGCTGTGCAGCGTGGCCAAAAATTAAAAAAAAAAAAAAAAAAGATAAACTGAGGCACATTAAAATTTATAAGAGTTTATCTGAGCAAACATCAATTGGAATCAGGCCCCATGGATTTCTGCTGTAACAGTCACCCCAACGAGAGAGAGCAAGAAATAGGTTTGCCTTTGATGCTAAATAATAAGAAACTTAGAGGTTATTTAAATAGGTAAGTACTCACCCTAGTTTTGCTGCAGAGAAAGGAAAGTTGAGCCTTATTTGCTGTTGGCTTTAAGTATCAAGTTGAATGCTAGGTAAAAATTCTAGAATTATCTAAATAGTAAGGATTTCCCCCTCCCTCCCAGTTTTTTTTTTAATGTAAATTTATTTATTTATTTATTTATTTATGTCTGGGTTGGGTCTTTGTTGCTGCGCGCGGGCTTTCTCTAGTTGCGGCGAGCGGGAGCTACTCTTCGTTGCAGTGCACAGGCTTCTCATTGCATTGGCTTCTCTTGTTGCAGAGCACGGGCTCTAGAGTGCAGGCTCAGTAATTGTGGTGCACGGGCTTAGTTCCTCCGCCGCATGTGGGATCTTCCCGGACCAGGGCTCGAACCTGTGTCCCCTGCATTGGCAGGCGGATTCTTAACCACTGTGCCACCAGGGAAGCCCCCTTCCATTTTTTGTTTCTGCATTGTGATAATTTTCTAAATTCAGTTTGTCAAGGGCCAGAAATTTCTCCACATACTCTTCTTATTTGAATAGTATGGATACATATATCTGTAGTCACTGTGTAAGTCTCTAAGTAAATATAGATTATACTTTTCAAAAAAGGACCAGAAGTAAAGAACTTTTCTTACCACTAGGGTGAGTTTCTTATTAGGACCATGGATAATTTTTATTTTCTTCTTTATGCTTTTTACAATGAAGACGTATTTTATTATCAGAAAAAGTGCACAGAGATTCCCCTTAGTGCTAAGCGATCCAAGTTTCAACAGTGTTTAGGGCCCCAAGGGATGCTTTTCACCACCTCGGCCTGGCTCAGCCCCAGACGGTACCTCACTCGTGTAACTAAAGCACGGGCAGCGGCACACGTACGTTCTGCTTTTGAACAGATCCAGGTAGCCTTACGCCAGTAAGCGTCCCATTCCCTCCACCAAGCTTGTCTTCCTCCTCTTCTCTCCAGCTCCACGAGAAGTTCGACCTCCTAAAGCGGACACACCAAGAAGAGAAGAAGAAAGTGGAAGACAAGAAGAAGGAACTGGAGGAGGAGGTGAACAATTTCCAGAAGAAGAAGGCGGCAGCTCAGTTGCTACAGTCCCAGGCCCAGCAGTCTGGGGCCCAGCAAACCAAGAAAGACAAGGATAAGAAAAAGTAAGCGGGTGTCACCCCCACGCAGCGGGGCCCTCTAACAATTTATTCCTCTTGCATGTCTCTACTTTTCCCATTTACAGACTGGAAACTGGTCTGTTACCAGAAAGATAAAAGCAAGAATTTTCTCTACAGTGCAGGGGAGACGACAAAGGTTTTTAAAGTATTTCTAAAGGGTACACAGACACTAAGTTATAAAACTTGACCACACGATCCAGCCATCAGGACTGGAGTAACCTGTCGTCTCCAGTAGCATCTTCTGCAGCAACACTAGGACTCTTGAGAAGACAGTGCATTTCTCTTCACTACTCTCTGGAGACAATCCTCACGGCTCTTGATAAAGAGCATCCTAAAACTATGATTGTTAGAATTATTTTTCTATTCTCTGTTGTAAGGCTTAAGAAGCCAGTCATTGAAAGTCTTGTTCTCAAAAATGAAAGATTTGGAAGAACTACTAGTGGCCACTAGTTTTCCCTCTAAATTCCACAAGATGATGAATCGTTTTATTGTGAAAATGGGATCGAAATGCCCGTTAAGACACCTCCACCAATTCTCAAGACACACCTGTACCCGCACAAAATTTTTTTTAAATATGGCCTTGATTTAAGGTGCCAAAGGGTCAGATTCTGCTTTTGAGTTGTCACTACCTATGATACTCCAATAGCAGTGGCCTGAATCCAGTAGGAGATTTGGGCCTTCCTTGAAATTCTGCTGTGATTTGAAGCTTTACAGCAAATCACCTGAAAGACTAGGGGGTGGCACTTTATGACAATTACTATTGGTTTGACAGTAAGCACAGTGGTCAATAAGATGCCTTTGAAGAAAACCTTAGTGGTAGCTGGGTGGTGAGCCCATGGATGCCACCCTGCTTTGTCTGTTTAAGGTGTGGTCCTCTGAGGGCGTGTTTCAGGATTCCTGCTCTTCATCCTTAGATGCTAAGGTTCTAGGGCAAAGGCTGACAACTAAGTAAACAATAAAAATGTTGGTACTGGAGTAGGCAAAGAATTACATTCTTAGACATATATGGCAGACAGGATTGAGCCTGCACAGTAATCGAGTCCTATCCCGGGGGAGTGAGCTCGATAGTGGTGTTCACTTAATCTGAGTGAACGTGCAGACTTGTCCCCGAGGAATCTTGTTACGTTTCCTGTGGTAGAAACCAAAATGCACAGAGAAAGTTTGAAATTCTACTTTGCAGACCTTGACTTTCCAAGCTCTGAGCCAGCAGGAAATGTATGAAGAGAGCAGGGGAGCAAGCAGATTTTCTAAGCAATAGAAAGTAGTTGGTGTAGGTGAGCTGTGATTTGAATGGGGTTGGTACAGACCCATGTGGTCAAAGGACTCCAGGGGCCGAAAATTTAGTTATGCTGGATTAATTCTGAGAGTAACAACTGCCTAGATTATAATCCAGTTCAATAAAGCACTTTGTAGCTACACATGTTTGGAGAGCATCGGTCACTAATGGTGACGTTCCCCATGCAGATTCAGAGATGAGTGACTCTTCCAGGGAAGACAAAACGAAAGCCATTTGGCATCATTCCCTTGTTAATCCAAACTAACCCAGGATAAAAATAGGTGGTGTGTGTGTGTGTGTGTGTGTGTGTGTGTGTGTACACATCTATAGGCATGAATGAAACAGGAAAAAGCTGCTGACTCACGGTTTAGGAAACCCAAAGTCGAGTTTTTCTTACCCTGAAGCACTAAAGTGCGTAAAGGTACATGTTTTAGAACTTAAAATGTTTATAGAAGACCAGCAATGTTCCAAGGATATTTCATGTATACTGGATGTGCCTTTAAGCAATAAAAATTCCGAGAGCTGACCAGTACTGTGCCTCCATTTTAAAAAGTATCTAATCACAGACTTCTCCGTGCAAGGAGGTTTTTCTTGTCCTATAGAACGTTTTAGGTTATTTTCTTCCCAGCCTTGGGCCTTAGCAGTGTATAATGCTTTTCAAGTTTATGTGAAGTGTGTGCGAATTCTATTTTAGCCTTATTTATACATTCTCATTTATTATTAATGGAATTAGACTTAATTTGGTGAGCAATAGTCACCAGATTTTGTGCCTGACAAGGGCGCATACTTTTCGGTAACTTCTAGGTTCTTAAGCTTTTCCACACTTTCCCATTTGAACAGAGAAAGCAGTTGCCAGTTGGAGGCCTGAAGTGTCAAATTAAAAAAAAATCACTTCCCTTGCTGCCAGTGGAGAGTTTTGGTTAGAGAGGACCACAGACAGACAGTAATCAGGGTAACCAGAACAGTACTTGGAAAATAAATGGGAGGCTCTTTGCTCCTCGTGTAGCTGGAGGAGAGACTGGAGTCACCACGCTTGCCGCTTAGGAGCTGCTCCAGGGAGAGAATTTAAAAAGAGATGCGTATTTATTCACCTGCCACGCTTCCACCTTAGAGCTTCACTTCGTTTTTCTAATAGTTTTAAATTCCATTTTTTCTATTCTAATGACACGCTCCCTCTTTAACGTAGGTAAGGCTTTGTACTTCTCCTTGACCTGTTAGTGGCATGAGAGCATGTAACATTTCCTAAGATTACAGACAAGGTAGAACTAACCCTGGCACTGCCATTAGCTGGACCCCCGCCTCCTGCCATCTCTGGCCACCAAGTCACTTTCCTTGTTTGCGGCTACACCTCAGTGGTGGGGGTGCCCGAGGGTAAGCTGTTCAGTAGTTGTTCAGTGTTCATCTTTTCTGAAAACTTTGCACAGTTGCCAGCCAGCAGTTTGCTGGTTAAGATGCAACCATTCCAAAAAGAAAGTTTTAAAAATCTATCATTTTAAAACTGTACCTGGCATCTGATGACTATAGTTTACACAATCATCCACTCATCTTTTCTTTTTTCAAAGAATATTTTGATTCTTCCTAAGGAATGAAGCTGCATGTTTTGGACTTGCCTCAAATTAGACATGTAAATCTTGGACTTGGCATTGCTTTGTACCTAGGAGGGGGAAGCCTCTGGGCATTGCTTTAGCTGTAACCACATAATGATTGTCCTTTTTTTTTTCCCTCCCAAGTAGATTAATAGCATGTCCTCCATCCACTATATTCCAATCCCCAAGTTACTTGTTGAAAGACATTTATTGTATATTCAGTACCGACGTGATGCCCAAATCTAATAGAGAATGGTTTTGTGTTATTTGAGAAGAAAGTCAAACAGCAAATCCTTTCACTAGAACATGTAGTGGTTTCAAGAAGTCACTCATGAATTCTGAATTACCTGCAAATGGAAACTAACCACGTGTTCTTTAATTCAGTATTAAAATTTTGCTTTTGCTTGTCATGTAGAATAGCTTACTCAAATTTTTGGTTTTAATTTCTGTCAATTCCATAATCATTGCATGAGCATTCACCATCACCGAATGCTGGTGCTGGCGCTCCTAATTTTCCTTCTTTTAATTTATTATTATTTCTAACTTTTTTGTTTTGTTTTTTAACTTGCAGTGCAAGCTTCACATAAAGCCTGGCAAGCCAAGGATGGTCCGCATTCACCTGCTTTTGCAGTAATATTGTATCTCTGCCATCTGTGTCCTTTTATTTTGTTTTATTTTTATTTTTTTCCCTTTCCCAGACACCATATAACTATTAACTCATTTTGCTGAATGTTGTTCGGTGGTGGAAAATGATAGAACAAGGGGATAACAGCAAAAGCTATGTGCAGCCGGACTTTGTTTCTGGAAAGCAAATGATTTGCCTTTTATGCCTGTTCAGAGTGGCAGCAGGAAGCATGCCTGTTCTGTTACTTTTATGTTGCTTTGGACCAAGGGAAGGAGGCTAAATTGCTACATGTACGTCTGACAGGAAAACTTTTCACCGCCTCAGCAGCTGACTATAAACCTGAATAGCCATGACCACTTGCTCTTCTTGATTATTCGTCTCCATGACGCGAAAGGCCCTGAACTCCCTCTGTCTCTTCTCCACACCTGCCCCGAACCAAGGTAGCTTTGTATGTAGGCAGAACGGTGGGTAAGCTTTACCTGACTTTTACCCTTGCGTGGATTTTTTTTATTACTATAATAACATTATTTGGCCTGGGTTGTGGGTCTGTTCAGACTGACTGTCTCCTCTTATGGCTTTAAAAATGTGTCTGAACCCCTGTGTCTCAAATCCTGGCCAAGTGGGGTTGTAATAAGAAAATGATGAGTCTTTTCCCTTGTGTCAGGGCAACCTTGGCGCTCTCACAGATAGCCCTCTCCAAGGCTGGATCAGACAACCTCGTTTAGCAGAAGGATCTTTTACTGAGGATGATGGGCTTTCCACAACCTGCTTACTACTTACAAGATCCAGTCTTTTCATAAACACGCCTAAGTCTGCTCTCAGTAGGCTGAGAGAGGAGGGCCTAATGACTGATTCCAGGATATTGAGTGCTTCTAATAACAATTTTCAATAATTATGAGGAGAAATTTTCCAGAAATATTTAAAATAGAAAATCTGTTATAAACTGTATCATCTGCAGCACAAGTTTGAGGGGGCCTTGTCAACTTAAGGTAGAAATGGGAAGGAACATAATATAAACCCACAAGTCAAGAAAGCAGAAATTCAGCTTCACATCCAGTTTCCTTGCATAGTCTCTTTTTGATATTTGCAGTAAAGGCATGAAGGAATAGAACGGCTGGTCTTTCAAATCCAGTTGTCTTGAAGGAATTTCCTCACCTTTTCCTTCACCAAGACTAGCTCCACCTGCTCTTTGCGTTTAAGGCCCAGTGCCCCATCAACAAGGGTTAGGACTTAACCATATGGCAGGACATAGACTACATGCCAAATTTGTATGGAAAAGGGCATATCTAATCTCTTTTCTGTACTTTTCCTTTTTGAGGCTTATCCTTTCATTTCCTTGATTTTTCCCCCTCTAATAACAAGATACTCGCAGCTTTCTAACTCCGTAGTCTCCTGTTTCTTACTTGAAAGAATAACATTTCTCATGAACCTGATACTTCACCTCCGCGTTTTCCTTTTGGCCTTCACTAGTCATACATTAATCAAATAGGATAGAATACACACACACTTACACACACTTTTTTTTTTTTTTAATTAATAAGTCTCTAGTTGATTCCAATGAAGACTTTTTTCCCCTTCTTTTTATCCTCAACCACACTATTATGGGACAGAAGGAATGGTCGTCCATGAACTGATTTAGGCGTAATTAGGCAAAGTAAGAGATCAGTTTCATGGAAGCCGAAACTAAGCTGGGATAGAAACTGCAAACCAGAAGCAGCAATAGTGGTATAAAGACAGGCTCAGGAGCTACTGGACCAATGTTTTTGTTTTTGCTTTTGCTTTTTTAATGATTCTAGTCTGAAGCTGGCTATTAGGCGGCATGCTGATTCTAACCATGGGCTGAGTTTGCTCAGATGCTGTGCACCAGACAGAAGCTTGAATACCTTTGTTGTATGCTTGTTCCAGCCATTGCTTGTGTGAGCATTTTCGTGCCTTGTAACAGGAAATACACTTCTAAATTCTAAAAATGCATCACTTTAAAATTTTCATTTTACATGCATCACTAAAGCCTTTTTAAAGTGAGCCTAGCCACGAAAGGTATCCAGCTGACTTTTTGATTCCAAGACTGTTGATTGATTGGATTGATTTTTTTTTTCCCATTAAATTTTTCACAGAAAAATAAATCATATGGAGAGTCAGGGAATAAAAAGTCAAAGAAAACATATAGAAGCTTTTTTAAAAAATGCATTGCTTCTGAACTTTTTTCTGCCCCTGCTCCCTGGCCCTATTTGGTTTGTTATTGCTGCCCTCTCTTCTTTCTGTATCTGTGCCTTTTTTCACAGTAGTCCTTGGCTCTGCACGGAATAAATGATACCCTCAAATCTAATTGGATGTGCTTTCGCCTTTGCATGTAAGTACGGCAGTAAGAAACCTTTGAGACCTTTTTGACTTTTTAAAATTAGAGAAACAAATGGGATAGGTGGATTTTTTTTTTTCCCTGGAGGGGGGTAGGGAGGTATTGGTTTGAGTATCCTTTGTTTTTTTAAAAAACAAACAAAAACCCTAAATATATTTAAAATGGCTCACATTTATATCTTTTTCCCAAGAAACACAGAGATTTGACTTTTCCTTAATATCAGTGTGCAAGTCAGAAATTACTAACCCCAGTCTGTGTTCTACACAGCATTGTGGGTTCATTGGATATTACAGAGGGTCCTTGGTTTTTTTTTTTTTTTTTGGTTTTTAGTGTTTCATTTTTTTTCTAGGTTTTTTGTTTTGTTTTGGTTTGGTGTTTTTTGTTTTTTGTTTTTTGACTGCACCACGCGGCTTGCGGGATATTAGTTCCCTAACCAGGGATTGAACCCGTGCCCTCAGCAGTGAGAGCACGAAGTCCTAACCACTGGACTGCCGGGGAATTCCCAGAGGGTCCTTGGTTCTGACTGTGTAAGTGAAGTTAGAATGAGAAACTACTACCTTCCACTAGAGAAAAAGCAAGAGGAACATTTTTTTTTTTATGCTAGGCTCCCTTTATGATCGCTTAATTTTTGGTGATCTTGGTTTAATGGTCCTTCCCTTGTGCTAACTACTGGCAGGGAATCACCTTTTTTTTTTTTTTTTTTTGGCCAGCTCTTGCTGGCCTCTCCCCACATCTTTTGTTCAACCATAATGACCATCTTTTTGCTTCTTCTGGACTTTAGATACCCATAACAGTTGTAAGTGCAGTAGGATGTGATGGAAAAGCACTTAGGAGAATTTACTGGCAGTTTAGAGACTATGTTTTCCCAACTTAGGCTCTTTATTAATTGGTCAAGGTTTTGTCCAGAAAGGGCACCTCAACCAGGGGAACATTTAACAAAATGCTGGGCACAGGTTACTCACCTTCCTCCTCTGCTTTGTGATCTCACCAGCAATAACACTTCACATCTTGTGCACCTCAAAGACTCGGTTTCCTCACTTTCTTGACATATCCATAAGTGTTTCATATACGAACTGTTGAATCGGATCTTTCAGCTGTTACCAACCCATGTCATACTGTCTCTGTGTGGTCCTACCAAAACTGTCCATTCAGATCCCTTTGCTTTCCCATTTGCAAGTGTCTGAAGTTGTCAAGTCTCAGCTTCCAGAAGTCTCGGTTCCATTGACAGGATACATATGTGATGACTCTTTAGGGGAAATGATGACGAACAAAGTCTAGATTATATGTAGGTATGAAGGGAATTTTTAAAATAAGTTGAAGATTAAGCTGTGAACAGCATTAGAACTTTGTCTATTTCTTAATTTTAAAATATGCTGATATGCCTTAAACTGTAGTTGTAGATCATTGTCATTTTGCTGTTTGAAAATAACCAATGTGTTTTTAAAACTGTTGTGTAATCTACTTTCAGTGTTAATGCAGAATTGTCATATATGTAAACTGCATGTTAGACACTTGTCTTTTTTAAAAAACTAAAATAATTGTATTGATGTGAAGCATATCATTTTTTCAAGTATGAAAGTAATCACTTAGCAAACTTGCTTGGTAATTTGGTGTCTGTTAAGGTAGGAGAGTGGCGGACAGGTAATCTATGCATATATCACTAGTGCCAAGACATGAAGTGGGGGAAAATATATTTTTACCCAAACATCGTGTGCCCTTTTGTGAGTTCTTTTTAGTCACTGTTTGATATGCAAATGTACACATGCTTATAATGTTGGATAAAAGAAGTGTAGGGATGAAAGAGTCTCGTGTTTTCCTACCTTGTCTGGACTTCAAATGCTACCATCTGGGCAGCACCAGCTCCTCCAAGATGCTTGCCACGTGATGTCCTGTACGTCATATTACTGTCTCTGCCACCCTTTCTCCCCGACTCCCGTCCCCTTCCACCCTGACTAGCGCCCCACTGCCCCAGCCGAGGCGTCACCCCCCAGCTGGGCTTGAGGAAGTCATCCCTTTACTGACACACTGCTGTTCTTTCACAGTTTGTTGTAGAGAAGCTCCTTTTTTTTTTTTTTTTTTTTTTTTAAGCCTTTTAAGAATCAAATTTGAATCTGAACCTTTCTTTTTTCTCTTCTGTAGCTTCTTCTTTATGTAACCATCCTGTTGACAAGCCCTACTCTCTCCTAATGGACATAGAGCATTAGAAGAGCAGGAGCTGTCTGTTCACACGTGTTGGGGAAGAGTTACCTCATTTCCACCATCGCCTCCTATTCTTTTAAAGTCTGGGTCAAATATTGCACTGCTGTTTGTATTTGTCAATGTCTGTTTACAAACCACTGCCCATAGTGGTTACTTAAGTGACTTATCACCACCAAAAACAGTAATACCTAATACTACTACTTAAAAGGAAATTGAGTGAAACAGAGAACTTGGGCCAAAACCCAAGGTAGCCCTGTGTTGGGATCCTCTTGCTTAGCTGTCATGTTCTTGAAGCTGCTGACCCAAGAACTCATGGGCTGAAGACAGCATGGACCCTAATCTGAGGGTCCACAGACTTGATCTCTTGTTAACAGCAGACCTCTGTCCCGTGAGTGACATTCTGAACGGCCCTATCAGGACCCTCAACCGTCAATCAGGTCATAAGATTGGGGCAACAATTTTCCTTCCTTTTGTTAGCTTTATGGGTTGTTTTGAAGTTTGGGATTTTTTTTCTAAACATTTGATATTGCATGAACAAAGATGGCTGCATTTTTTTAATTTGGAGTGTTCTATTGATACAATGTTTTTATTTTTCAGCTGACCGTCTGCCTCTTGAGAGAGAGAAGTGGGCATCCTTCCTTTAAATTCAGGAACCATTGTTGTTTTATTTGACTCTTTTTCTGTTACCTGCACCCCTTATTTAGGTTTTTGGGGTTTGGGATTCTGTTTTGGAAAAAAAATTTTTTTCCTACTTAGCCAGTTCTGGTTTATGTATTGGTTATTCAAACTTAGTTTTGGTATCAAAATTATGCCAATTTTAAGCTCAAGGGGAAATTTAAATGAAGTTTAAGTCACAGAATTCTGTTTAAGATGCTCTCCTCATCTCAGATACAACAACAACAACAAAATCCCTGTGCTGTCACTGGGATTTTGACCTACAAGTCTTAATCATGTTTAAAATGTGCCAGTGTTAGGTAGATGACTTTTCTGCCTCTAGGACTCAATTTATATTTAAAGGTACCTTAAAATAACTTTCTGGCCCATCCCTGCCTTTTTATTTACTGCGAAGCTCTTCTTTACCTTGTGTCCAGAGTTTTTGTGTCCTGGACCATGGAAACAAACCCCCGACAAGTACATATCCTGTCCCAGACAACAACAACATTAACTTAACGCTGGTTCTGATCAGGTGGCTTACTCCACTGTGTCTGCAAAAAAAAAAAAAATCTGCTGGAAATCACTTGAAATACACCCACATGCAAACACACACACTTCTGCCAGTTGAGTCTGTGAGTTCTAATGCTGACTCGTTTGTGACAGGCTATTTTATTAGCAGCCACCTCTTAGGTGCAGTTTTTGTAGTCAAGGTACAATTTTCTAATTCATTTCTATTTTAAGGCATGAACACGCATTTTAAGTTACCTTTTCATTTCATTACTTGTCAATAGTCTGCTTATTTCCATCATTTTTTAGCCCCATAGTAGGTGGATATTGGTGGAGTGAATTGCATTTGGTAAAGATCTTAGGAGTGTTCCCTTGTATTTAAGAATGGTAACATATGCTTCTGTTGAAAGGTGAAATGATGAAGCAAAAGTCCCTGCTTCTTGAATCATTTGATTCTTGGGAAGAGGTTATTTAGACCAATTGGAGGAGCTTGCTGGCAAGGGGCCTTCTTTACTTAGAAAGACACTATTATTAAATGCAATAAAATCAGATTCATCTGAGCCATTAAATGATTAAAATATAAGAGTCAAGAGCCGTCCCCTCCATACTACAGTGTAATCTGTAAGGATAGAAATCTGCTAATGATGTGACCGCTGGTTTGGGGGTAGATGGTGGGTATCAACTCCTTAACTGATGCTACAGCCTGACATACTGTCAGCTTTGTAAGTTAAACACAAACGTCCTATTGTGTGAAACCACTGTGATTACTAAGTACAACAATTGGATTTATTTTTAAACTCCTTTTAATATTTTAATATCAACTTTACCCTATCACTCATATTTTAAAAGTAAATTCTGCATCAGATTGTAAAGACATTTTTTGGGCAATATTTAAAAATCAAATTAGGCAGTATTTTTTTGTTTAAGTAGAGAAATGAGTAATCTATTTCTGCTATTCCCCTTTTAGTCTTCAGGTTGGAGGAAGTGTAATGGTAATCATCTTAATGGGAGGGGCGAGGGAACTGGCTATTACACGCAGATTGGCCTCTGTTCAGTTATCTAGGGAAAGTGGATAACAGACACCTATCCTCCATTGATTTGGCATTTTACTTAAGGTGGTTCCTTTTCTCAAGTGTTGATAAAACTGGTAGGTTCTCAGGTTCTCTTGGCTGACCAACTAAGAGATACGAATGATAAAAACTACTCGCTTATCCCAAGCTAGATTGTTGAAAAGCAGGGAGAACTGAGCCATCTGAACCTATTTCTATTGGTGATAGGCTTTTTATTTTTCATACAGTCTTTAAAAAAAAAAACAACCTTACTTGACTTCAGATACAGACTCGGCCTTATTGCTGAAAAGTGTAGTCTAGATGGTCTACTTGAGATAGGCACAGCACATGTATAAAGGAGAGACCTGATCTGAATTAGTATGTGCTGAGCTGGGTCAGATAAAATTAGGTCATCTTCCCAATAGGCTTGACCATACTTTTCCCCATCAACTGTACCTAAACGTCCTTCTTAGTTATTTTGGTTATTTTTCTGCCTATCATTGTCCCAGCTTATGGGTACAACTTCTGGACATCTGAAAAACTAAGTACATAGTTTTCACTGTATTTAAATGACATTTCTATGCAAAACCTTTTGCTTTGCAGATGACTGTCATCTTTCCACCCTGGAGACTGACAGTGTTGGCAATGTGGCTCATTTTGAAGATCCTTGTACTTGAATCCTTAAGACCATGGTATTTAGTCCTTGAGACTGATACCATCTGGCTTTCAGATCAGTCTCTAGCAAACAACTGGCACCCTCAGGGCTGGTGTAGAGGTTGAATATGTTAATCTAAAAAGACTAATTGCAAGCCTCGGTAGGTATCTGCTCACCTCGCTTTCCAACCTTCCTATTCTGACAGGTAGCTGTTTACAAATGAGATCTTTTGGTTGTTAGTGGAACATCGTGGGAGGAGGTACAGATGAAGACTTCACATCTGCCTCAAATCAGTTATTTGCATGCTGTGAGTTGAATGGCATTTCAGTTCACTATGGAAACTTCCTTTCAAAATCATGGCACCTAGATCTGAGGAGGCAGAGGCTATTATTACAAGGTTGGTCCTTGTCAAAAAAAAAAAAAACTTGTGGATGGGGGGGAGGGCGCAGAGTAACGTTCCACGAAGAACTCTGCTTAACCATGCCTTCTCTGCACAGGGTGCTGAGAATGCTGAAGCGTTGCAGTTCTAGCTCTCCTTGCCCTTTATTTATATCCATCCATCTTTCCCACCCCCCTCCCCAAATACTTTGTTTTATTCTATATACTGCACCAGGCCTACATTAGGTACTGTGGATGTAGCCACGCACTATGAATTGCATGTCTCTCTGCATACCTCAAACACGGCAAATTCTGGGGGTAAACAGAAAAGGTAAGCCCTTTCTATGCTAAATTGTGAGAGATAGTATTCTGAAAAGCAAAACCCACCCCCACCCCCAATTGCTTTTCAGTGGTTTCTTTCTTAAGGTTTGCCCTTCTTTCTGGAGTGTCCTCTTGCTAACAAAATAAGCTGTTTCTGAGAATGAGAAACCAGTTCAATGGGCCTATGCTTTTCTACACTGCCCTACTGTTGTGTAACACAGTAAGGTCAACAGTTTTGGCATCTGATCTGCTATGAAGGTTGTACTTCAAGAGTCAAGAGAAATGGAGAGGTTCAGCCTCCTGGAAACTTCAACACTATAGAGTTTTGTGCTCTCTTCAGATTTCTCTATCTGATAAGACGTTCTTGGTTACCTCTCATGACACCTTTTCAATAATCGAGAGATGGCACAGGGAGAGTTATGTCTGTGTGCTACACATTGGTCTTACATCATAAAAACCACTGCAGATGGTCCCTGACTTAAGATGGTTTGACTTACAATTTTTTGATTTTATGATGGTGTGAAAGTGATATACATTGAGTAGAAACCGTATTTCTGAATTTGGATCTTTTCCTGGGCTAGCAATATGCAGTTTGGATGCTCATTTTGCTGGGCAGTGGCAGCGAGCTGCAGCTCCCAGTCAGCCAATGCAATCACAAGGGTAAACAACTGAAACACTTAGAACCATTGTTTTTCAATTCAGTATTCAATAAATTCCATAGAATATTCAATACTTTATTATAGAACAGACTTTGTGTTAAATGATTTTGCCCAACTGTAGGTTACTGTAAGTAAGTGTTCTGAGCACATTTGAGGTAGACTAGGCTAAGCTATGATGTTCAGTAGGTTAGATGCATTAAATGCATTTTCGACTTAAGGATATTTTCAACTTACGATGAGTTTATCGGGATGTAACCGCACTGTAAATAAAGGAAGGTCTGTAAACTCATCAGTATGGTGAGGGAAAGCTTTCATTTTAATTCCTTAATGCAAGCTGTGCTACAAAGCCTGTACTTCATCTTTTCTGTCCTAATGATTGGTCAAATCCAGCTCAAAATGAAAGCAGCAACCTTTTGGGAGTGGGCTATTTTCAAATATTCTCAATCGTATTTCGAAGTTATCTTGCAGGACCAAACAATGAACAAGTATTAGGATTTTTAATTTGTAAAACTTTTTTTTTTTTTTTTTGGTACGAGACATACTTAGCCACCATCTGTCCCAAACCACGGCAGATATTGCTCATTTCCCTCAGTCCCACGTGCACAGGCCTCCTATGGCTTAAGTGACGTGAACTTGTAACTGCAAATGATGCTGATGCATTGCTTAGCAACAAGTGAGTGCTCAACTGCTCACTCCCACACAGTAAGCCCAGTTTCTCCCTGAAACTTAAAAAGATGTTCTATTTTTCTAAAAGCACCATCTAGTGGCCAAAGCTCAAAACATTATAAATGAGCATAGGAGACATTCTCCTGTTAACACAGTTTAAAGACTAGTTTCAACAATTTTGGAGGCTTCAGAAATAACAATTGTATGTTAGACAAAACATCGTATCTCAAAGCTTTATCCTTTATATTTGATAAGTCAGAAATTGAACCCTGTTAAAAATTCTTGGCTATGTGGACAATTCTCTAATCTTCAACCTGCTATGTCCCAGGATGGTTGTGAGGACATCTGGCACAGTACCTTCCCTTTCCAGTTGAAAATGTACAAACTACCTTAAGGATGAAGATAACAAGGCTACCCATTATGCTTGCTGAGCATCAGTGGCTTTAATCACATTGTGCTGTTTCGGGCAGTAATGCTCAAGGACAACTTACTTTCTTGTTTCAGGAACTCCAAAGGAGTGAATTAGAAATCCTGAAAATCCAGGTATGTAAAGAGAATAGAGAGGACATAAATACGTGTTGGTTCTAACAACATAGGAGAAAAGAAATAATACTTCTTCGGGGGCAGACGCCAATGTCTTAACTCCCTCAATAGCAGGAATGTAGGCTCAGATTCTCATCAGCGTGGCCAAGTGAGGAGCTATGCTATAGCTTCTTTCAGAGCCAAAGGCATGGCGTCAGGAACATTTCCGACAAATCAGTTGTATCAGTCTTTTTAACTGGCATTTGAGAGCACTCTCCTTTCCCAGCCCTCCCCTCCACACTAATGTAAGACATCATCTGCAGAAAATTCAGTTCTCCACAGATAACCAACTTCAACCCTGAAAGACAAGTAATTATTCGGCTACTCCTAGTAAGAGCTTCAAGAGCTAGAGCGTGCACTTTCACTTCTGTTGAATGGAGGATTAGAGAATAACTAATTTCTCCCATCATGTTTATTCCCTTGCCTTTGCAGAGCCTTTGTGGAATAACAGGTTTTCTCACCACCAGGAGGCACCAGGCAATTGTGATCCACAAAGCTCAAGTTTCCAAATCTTGGAAGAGAGTAATTGTGCTGTGATGCCAAGATTTAAGACAGGTATCTTGGGACAGGCTAATGAGAATAGTTTCCGGTAAAACAGGCTCTAATTTAACAGTAGGAACATTCTTAATGAAAAGTTCCACACTGTTCAAGAATGTTTTGCTTTTTTCTGTCTCAGTCCGTGAGTTCAGGCCCCAGAGCGCCGAAGTTCTCCAAGAGCTCATGGTCGCTCAGGTCTCTGGGACAGTGGCAGGGAGATGTAACTGAAAGGGTGCTCAGGAGGGGCTGGTCTCCAAAGTACTATCATTTAACTGATCTGTGGGTTAAATAAGCCTTGAGGCATGAGACCTAGCAGCAGCCCAACCATTCCAATTCAGTTTCCCATGAAAACAATACTTTTTTCCAAACTGATTTACCATCAGTTTTTGATTAGAAAGCCTCAAGATCAAGAAATTAAAATATTATTTCTAACTTCTGTACAATCTGTAGCAACTGGACCACAAATGAAATATTCTGATTCTAGACTCAACTTTATCCCTAGTTTTCTACATAACAAAAATGTTCCTCATTTGTTAAGTGGAAGTGGGCAGGGGGTTAAGTAGCATTTATTTTAATGATGAAAATTTGTAGTTGTGGACTTCCTGGAGCTCCCACAATTCAGGAGAATTAAGAAACAGAACCAGATGAAGATTAGGATAAGTGGGATTTTTTTATGTGTATCTGCAAAGCCAGCCTCATGCTGTCTTCACCCCCAAAATAGTTCATTCTTCTATATTCCTTCTCACTCCCTGTACTTACTTACATGTAAGTTTCCCCCTTGATTGGATTATAGCGGGTAGCCAACCCTACCATAAAAGAAAGAATTTAAAAGTCAAATGTTGACCGGAGAATACTCTGGCTCTGCTAAACCAGAACAAAATCAGTGGCTTAAAAATGACAGGTTGTCTAGATGATACGGGTCTGTGTCTGCCCTCACAGTTCCTTAAGCTAAGAATTTACTGTTTGGAAGGTCACAGTCCACCATGTCAAAACCTAAACTCAGTCACGTTTAAATCCCCCCTTTCTTCATGTTTTATTTTCTGCAAGCATATTAGGATTTTTATCATCTTCCGTAGTTGAAATAGCAGTGCCTAACTAATCAAGAACTTGCACTTCTTCACAAGCAGGAAAAAAAGAGATAAAAAGGTTAAGGACAACTTTTATTGCTACCAGAGGCTTTTATCATCAGTACATGGTTCTGACTGCAGTACCTTCTTCAGGCTGCACAGGGAGCTCAGGACCCAGAAGTCATGAAGAGAAATACAGGTAGGCTGGGGAGGCAAGGGGATTAACTTTTATCAAGAAAATCCTAATAGCTTAACATAAAACTAGGGTACTGAATTCAGTTATTACATGTTACAGACCCAAATCATAGAGCTGCCCCAACATCTAGACAGTCTCTCCTACTGATTATAAACGAGTGAACTGAACAGTTTTTTTAAAATCTAATTTTAGTTGTTACATGTTTCTTTGGTGAGCACCTGGATATATTAACTTTATCACAAATTCTATTTTACAAATGTCAAAAATGCTTCCAACAAATCTTAAGAGTGTCCTAATCACATGCCACTTTTAAGCTTCAATTTAAGATAAAAATGAAAATATTAATTTTGTTTCCAAACTCTAGAAATTGAAAGGAGACAAACAAAAATCAACATGGTAATGGGAGTTCTTTTTCTGTTACCAACTCTGATTCATAGGCAATTCTGAAGTACCTTTTTCAGATTAAGTTGAATTTGAATTATTGATTAAACATGGCTGTCACTGAAATAATTTGTTCACTAAATTGCTAAAAATAAATTTTCAGGGTTTCCTCATCAGTGGAAGTCAGGCTATAGATCAACATGCATAAAATTCATTTAGTATTCAAAGAAACAGCAAGCAAAAGCAAGAGGAAAATTAAATCAGGATTCTGGGACAAGGTTTGCTAGCTAGGAATTTTGGAACTTTTAAAAAAAAAAAAAACACTGAACGTGAATTTCTGACACAGGGTAATTAATCTACATTACATTTTAGCAGAGAAAAGGGTGGAAATGACAAACACTACAAAGAAATTTTTTACTTAAAAATTTTTTGATCTTGAAGTTTACACTGTTTTTGGTCTTTAAGTGCTTAAATAATGTTGAATTATAATTAGCCATACAAGTCAACAGGTTTTTTTTCTGGCTTATTTAGAATCAGCCTGATAAGGTATATACCTTTATACAGCCTATCCTGTTTTCCATGTTCCCATTCCCACAGTAGTCTACCTTAGTTTGCACTTGAAGGTAACACCTGGAGCTACATGACAGAAACAGGCTGCAAAGGTGGACAAGGGGAAGTATGTCCCTCTTGCCTTGATAAATCAGTGCCACACACAGAACCCACATTTTCTGAAGCATTATCTTCATTATAGAGCCGTTTGATCCCATCATAGAAGTCGTCCACTTCCATTTCCTCTACTTTGCGTTTAGCAGAGGTATGCTTGCACCCATTGGCAGCTGGGAGATGATGGCAGAAGGCTGCTGTACCTCTGACTGGCACTTCTGGTTTGCTGTTGTCCTTGGAGAAATCTGGGCCTGGGGCAGAGGAGGGTTGTAATCTGAACACTCCTTTGTCACAGGTCACCAGGGTGTGCTTGAGGGGACGGTAGACATAAACGGAATTTAGAGGCAGGGAAGACTGCAGAGTAGAAAGGTGACGTGCCACAAGCTCCCGACAGTGGATCAACTGGGAGCTATCCATCTGAGCCAGGGGGAAAGAAAACACAAAGTTGATAATTAACATAGGCTGCTCTGTCTGTCATCTTTGCTGGCCACTTTTTCTCCCCGTGCCCTCTGCCCCCCAAGATTTCTCTCCCCACATCTTTTACCTCACACTCGTCTACTCCTCCAGCCTATCATTTTTAGAAATTGTGTCCAAATCTGCATTTGTATTATAAACTTCTTTGGAACTTGAATTCTTTATTTGCACTTGTATGCTGTACATCTTCATGAAAGCTGAAATTATTCTCTCTTGTTCACTGCTATATATTCCAACATATGCTTTTGTTCAGGCTATCTCCCCTGTCTAGAAGGCCTTTCACCCTACCCTCTTTGCCTCTTCCAACCTCCTTAGTGAAGACCAAGGTACAGATAAACATAAAATCCATTAAGCATTTAAAGAAGCAGACAGAGGCAAGAAAAAATTTAAATAAGGGATGGGGAAAGGCTGGCTAAGAATTTTGAACAAAAGTATTTTGTTTTTAAAACAGTAAATGGGAACCTTTGACAAGTTATATTTTTGTAGAAAACAGCAGAATTGACAACAATAAGAAAAAACGTTCTTGCAAGTGTTTTTAATTTGGGAGTTTCACTAATTCCTTCTTATCCTTCAGGATAATTCAGGTATCAGTCCTTTCTGAAGCCACCCTTGACTCCCCTTAACCCCCCAACAAACCCAAATTTCAGGGTCATCTGTTTTTGTATCAACCTGTCATCATACTTACCACACTGTATTAGAATAATCTATTTAACCATTTATGCTTTTCTACTATAGACTACAAGATCCCAAGAGGTAGGCACTGTATCATGTTCAATTTTATTCCCTAAGTTTCTAGCACCAATGACTGTACCTGGAAGGCCTTCAAAATCTTACTTGTGATAGAGTCTAATTAGTTGCTCTTTGCCTTACTTTCCCTGCAATTATAGCTCTAGTCAGAATTCCTCTAGCAACATGTATTTCTCCCTATTCAAATTTCTTTAGCGGCACCCCAAGTGCCTGCCGGAAATAATCTAACCTCTTTAGCTTGGTATTAAGAAGGCTCTCCACAATCTGACCCACCCCTCTTTTCCAGCCTTATTTCCTCCTACCATATCCCAATTTGTGCTCTACATTCCTGCCAAATAGGCCTGCTCTCTACTCTGCACAAATCTTGCCCTTTCTTACTTTATACCCTTGCTCATCCTGTTTCTATATGTTGAAACTGTATTACGTATTCCTTCCAGGTCTGGCTAACTGATGCCACCTCCAGGAAGCCTATCTTGACTATTTAACTACTGGGGATCACTTTCCAGTCTTATATATTCTATATATAATCAATTCTTATTCATACCTATAAAACCTGTAGCACACAGCATGACTTTGCAATACCACAGAGAAAATAAAGGAAAATAACATGCTCTGCAAGAACGTATTTGGTGACAAAATTATTTTTATCTCTAAATATACTCATTACTTGTTACCCAGGAAAGGATCAGTGGAAAAGGAAGACGAAAGGCTGGTGTTAGTCACCACGTAGTACAAAGGTAAAAATGTCTGAAGTTGTCAGAAACTATACCCGAAGATGACCATTTTTAATATCTACTATTTTGTTCACTAATCTTTTTCCCCTAGTTTGAAAGGCACTAGATAACACCCTAACAGGTAAGATATTATTAACTAGTATTAGAATTTCTTTTCCTCTCTTAAAAGAAAAGAATTATATAGTAACTTTCAAGCTTACAACTGTAGGCTAGAGCTTATCATGTCCCAGGGATGTGGAACAAGCTAAGCCATGCTAAAAACGAAGGAACAAAGCACACAGGATAGGGATGGGGCTTCAAAGTTCTTTAAGGCAACTGGTACTCTAGGCCAGGTACCACGCTTCTTCAAAAAGCCTACAAAAGAGAGGTAACAGAAAAAAAGACAGGAATTGGGAAGTGAAAAGAAGGCTACAGGGTAAAAATTATTATAAGTACCTAGGTTTAATGAACTGTTCTTTAACAAATGAATGACACTTAATGGCCTAGAAAAGTAAAAATATCACAAATATTCTAATGCCTTGGTCACTGGGCATAGTATCACAGAAGAATCCTGAAAAAAAGACATGTATTTCAAGTAAAAGGAAGACTATTTATGTCACTATAAACTTCCTCTGTGAAAACAGTAAGTAAATAGGGAGTTCTATTTATAGGTGAGGACTGGCAGAAAATGGGGCTAGAAAGACAATGAAGATTATGCAAACCAATACCATCTAATGAACTCTATTTCCACCCAAGTTAAGTCCTTTGTCTAAAATAATGCATCAAAATAAATTTCTTCTAATCTACTACAACCTAAATTGTTCTAAGAAAAAAAATAATATGGCCCTCATTGAGATACAGTGGAGGAAACAAAATAAGCACATACACTGGAGTTACTGCAACTTTAGACACAAGTCCTCTAATGAAATTGTTATAAAAAGATTTAAAATGAACTTGTTCTGATTGCAGAGTGTCAAGAGAACATTCAACTATCTCCCCAAATTCAAATATGGTAACCATTTTAAAGCATCCCCTGCAACAACAAACAGAACTATAATATAGCTCACCAAGGAGGTAGGGTAAATAGCATTGAAAGTTTACAGAGCGGACATCCAAGTAGGTTACTGATGGGAAGAGGGGATCAGAACAGCATGATGTAATTGGTTCAGATGGACCCATAAGGTTCAATGGACAGCATAAAGCACTGAAAATACCATGCAGTGCAGTAAGTAGTCTGACTTTAAGCACCTTTAAGAAGAACTAGAAGACCCTGGTGGGGAAGGTCTGCTTCCTTAACTCCATACGCTAATTTTAAATTACACCACAGCAGAAACATCTACTTTGACTAGTGCCTGACTAGGGACTAGGAAGACCACCACACTAATCTGGGTAGATTTAACATCCTGAGATCATCAAGGTGGACCACATCAGTCAGAAAGAGGAGAACATGAGTATAGCCACAGAAGCAGAGCAATGAGAGAAGGGGTAAGAGGAAAGAGAGGGTTAGCTATCCCAGAATGATGATCAACAACAGGTAGCAAAAGAGATAAGAGGGGTGGTGATGGGGGCGGTGGAGTGGGGAGTGAGGGGACCAGGAGGGACAAGAGGAAGCTTGCCTTTCAAACCAGGGAACACTCACTGTACTTTGTCTGAAGTCCAGAGGGAACATAGGCAGGGTTGGTGATAGTGGGCCCCCTCACAGCATGAGATGTCTATGATGGACCATTAAGCAGTCCTCTCAAACCAGGACCCTGGGAAACATGTCAGAAGTAATTCCAGCATGATCTTACCATCTGATGCAAGAACTTCCTAAACTAGAACCAGAAATCCAGGAGAAACATCTGATATTACTATGGCCTTGTCATGGGTCTAATTACAAAGATATTAGACTTGGTGTTCCTACATGAACACAGGTGAACTTAACAAAGACAACTGAGTCTTAAAGAATAAGGAGCCACTCAGATTTGGGCCACGAGGGTTTCAGAGAATTGCTAAAACCAAGTCTCAAAATCTCTGAAGTTCTGTGACCTTACTTGTTTTAAACTGTCTTCCTCATTATAACTTGACTACTACATGAAGCAGAGACTTTTTAGAATCACTGTATCCCCAATGCCTTGATCATAGATTTCTCAATAAATGTCTGTGGACTATAACTATATACATATACAAGAGAAAGGAACAGTGGTTTTCAAACTATGTCCAAATAGCTTATGAAAGGGAAGAGGCCATGTTGAATAGGACTGCATCTGATAGGCCTGTGCCCCAAACACACATTGCAAAGTAATACTTTACTACTTAGGATTTTGGGATTGTGTGTGTACAAGATTTTGTTGGGGGTGAGGGAAGGGTTCCAGTTCTAAAGGAAACTCTTAAAACCACTGGACTAGAATCTTCAAGGTTTCTGTGGTATGGAAAAAGCACTGGGGTTTTTTTTTTTAGTTTTCTTTGCTACTAAGTTCTGTGTGTCTCTGAGAAAGTCCCAAGTTCCCTGGGCTGCAGCTATAAAATAAAGGAGTTGAATGATATGATTTCTAAGAAGGTTCCTTCAAATTCCAAGCTTATAATAATAATACTTGGGGAAAACAGTTTCAGTGAACACTTTCTTCTAGCACCAGAAGACTTAATAAAAGAGAATAAGCAGATTCTCTAGTGTTCTTCAGTAGAGAACAAGCCCTCAAAGCTACAGAATATACATGCTATTTACATTCTTACTATTTATGCTTCGAAGCCTGTCCTTTCTCTGTGACAGTAACTCTTCATATAGCACATTTTCTCTGTACTAGATTGGAAATAGGCACAGAGACCAAGTCATGGAGGCATTTAGAAATATGTCCTTTGTTCCAATAAAAAGATGAAAAATGTAGGAGGTAGGAGGTTCTCTTAATGTCCCTTCCCCTCCTTCCGCAGTCTAATGTAAAAGATTAATACTCAGCTTCATTTTCCAACACTCGAGGTAGGCAAAGTAAATGTTCTGTGCTACACTATTCACTTATGTGGTAGTTTATGTTAGTTTCTAAAAATTCTCACTAAATAGTAACTATCTCCTTGGGTTTATTTTCATTATAGCATTTATTTCAATGCAAAGAAGCACTTCTCAATTATTTTAATCTAACACATGCAATTAAAAGAACATAAAGGAGAAACAGCCTTTGTTTCACTAACATCATGTTTCCCAGGGATAAAGGACAAGCTGAGCCATGCTAAGAACAGTGGAACAAGACACATACAAGAGGAATGGAGCTCTAGTTGATATATTGCTCTGATCATCATCATCATTCTTTTTATGAAAAGACTCTCAGCCCTTCTCTGCTCACAAACTAGGGCATGATATTCTCAGCTGAGAGGTTGCACTGAAGTATACCTTACATGTCTGGGTCTGCTAACTTTTATATCTCATACCTATAAAATCGTCAATTATAACTATCTCACCAAACACCAAATTCAAGTATTCTCTCTTTTCTTTTATAGAATTATAAGTTTTATTAGCTCAATAACTGCAGCTCTTTGCTATAGTTCTTTTTATATTACAAAATGTTTTTAAGCTCAGAATTTAACAGACTCTGCTCTAAATAACATTCAATGAAACAAATCAGAATAACTACTGCCAAATGAGAATAAATAGGGACATATATATTTAAAGGGAAAGTAGGTTCATAAGTCTTTTATGGACTCAGTTGGCCAAGGAGTATGGTTTGCAGCAGATCTAAACTTGTAGGTTCTATTTGGTGACATGAATAGAAGCAATAAGGCTTCTCTCCAAGTTGCTGCTAACACACAGCACCATTACTAATTTTTCATTTGAATGAGAATTTTCTCCCCTAAACTTTTACTTTTTATATAGACGGTTGATAAAAATTTAACTGACGGCTAACATTTTATATCAATTTGCAGATACAAGTTATTAACCAATCTTAAGCAAGAGTGAGAACTACCAGGACTTCAGAAAGTCCTGGAACTTCAGGAATATAGTTTCTATTTGCCAAATACTTCCCTCTCTAGCCAACAATAAATTATCTGCTTGTCTAAAAAAGTAACTTCTTGCAATTTATGTTTTTGACTTTTATAAAATGAGTAAGTCAGAAGTACTATAATGAAACCTACAAATATAGCTAGGAACGTTCTTCATACAAAACTAATCGAGAATATATTATCAAGAATCTTACTAACTTTTAAAGTAATCTAAAAGGGATGAAAAGAATCAAGAAAATACTATCTAAGCTTTAAAAGAGGAAAAAAAGACATCTAACACATAAATTTAAAGTGTGTAAAACTATACTCTTCTCTACTCTTAAAAATGAGTTTCCATTACAAGATTAAAATGTCTCTTAGTTTTATAATTATCTGCTAACCCTATGTATCCCAATAGGAGAAAAAATTTAAAATGAACACTATATAATTAGACTGACACCTACCTGTGCTTTCTGAAGCAGTTCAATTGTAAGAGGAAGCCAATCAGGAATGAGTTTCTCCATTTCCAAACTAACCATGGCCAGCGCAAGCATGGATCCTTTGAATTGCAGAAGTTGGCTGCAGGCCATACAGTGAAGTAATTGCTTGGTAAGGACTGCCAAATGTTGAGATGGGCTCAGTTTGGGCAAACTAAAAAGTAACTGAGGCCTAGTTGACACTGCAATGGCATGGAACTAAAAAAAATAAAAAAATCACAAGAACATCATTCTAGTTTTACTCAAATGTCTAGATAAGCTATATACAGAAACTGATGTAACCTCAGGTATTACTCAATTTCTAAGTTTGCAATTTTAGCTTCAATGATTTGACATATACCCCAATTTCTCATTTTTCCTTGGCTAATTGCAATAATTTTCCTTTTCCTAAAAATCAGAACAACAACAACAAAAAATGAATGGGCAATCTACTTTTCAAGTTACTGAAATAGGACTACACATTCAAATAAGAAACTAAAAGATTTCAGGTATATTTACAATGTGAAGAAAATCCAATGGTGTGGCTGTGTGAAGATCCCAATTCAACTTATCCAGAATAATTCTCTCCATCCTCAGAATTTCAGACGAAGAACATCCACAGAAACTATCTCTTGCCAACACCTTCAGTACTGGTATTCTCTATCCAAAGCAAAGGGGGATGGGGCAGGAGGACAGGACAGAAAAAAAATAAACTCATTTTTCAGTTTTTGTTTTGGTAAACCGAAAACAATAAAAGGATAATTTCAAAAATGAGACATGACTAATCTTTAAAGGAAAATATTTACCTCGTCTTCCTCAACAGTCTTGGCAGCTAGGAAAAAGCAGCTGATTGCAATACAACTCAGGTATTTTGGGTGGGCCTAAAATGGGGAAGAGAGAAAAAGCAACTTCAGTGATTCTTCAAAAAGCTAAAAGAGTTAAAAGTATGCACACAATTCTATGGAATTCAATTAATCTGATTCCTACCCATTGCTTTCTAAGATCAGAGCTAACTTTTAACTTCATAACCTCAGCCTTATTATACTCTATGGAAATACTAAGACCATTCCATTGTTGGAAGTTCAACCAATGCTAGTTAGCCAAAGTTAACTTCTATCCAGCAGAGATGAGCTTGATTTTAGAAGACATTTATTTAATAAAATTCCCCAAATTAAAAATATATTTGTGTATTTTTTAAGCTAGTTTTACTCTCTTTGCCTGTTATTATCACAGTTAGATTAACATACTAGGTGTTAGGGGAATTAAAGAGAAAGAAGGGAAAATAAAATGAAGGCTATTAATATATTTCACATGCTTTTACAAATTATGGGATGCTAGCAGATGAAATTTTCTAATTAAATGTTCACCCAAAAAATTATATATTCAAGATCCATGGTAAGAATGAAAGGCTCCTAAATATATACAGAACCAATTAGTGGGGAAAAAACCATTCTTGGGTTTGATACCCATAGGAGGGCTTGAATTTGCCTATTTTCCTTATCTATAATAAGTAGGCACACTTTCTACGTCATTGGTAGAATAAGGGTTTGCCAACCCAGCATCAGAATCCAATTTTAAATAATCAGGACAGGGATTTCCCTGGCGGTCCAATGGTTAGGATTTGGCGCTTTCACTGTCATGGCCTGGGTTCAGTCCCTGGTTAGGGTACTAAGATCCCGCAGCCGCTCGGTGCAGCCAAATAAATAATCATGATAATTTAGTCCAATTATATTGAATGACACAGAGATAAGTTATATAACCTAAAGAAAACCTGTTTCAACATTTATTTTATACCTAAATATTACATTCCCTTGAAGCCTTGGGGAAGGCTTCTGATGACCAGAGTATGGCCTTGATTAATTATTTAATAAACATGCCAACCAATGACCATTGTGCCTCAGTATAAGTGGCAGACTGTCTAGGAATCTTCCAATTCTCTGCCCGTATGAGAAATAAAAGCTAGTTCAATACTATCAATGTTTTAAAATAATCATTAATATTAATCAGAATATTACTGTTTAGAAAGCACTGTCATAAATATATCTTCTTTTACAGATGAGAAAACAGTCTCAGAGGTTAATGGACACCACACAAGAGATCTAGAAAGTGAAGTCAGATCTTGTTGCTAAGACAGTTTTCCAGGTTCCCTTATTTCTCCATGTACACAACATATCAAAACCATATCCCTGAGGTAATCAGAGTTCATTACAAAGAAAAGAGTCCAACAGTTAACAACTTTGGGTAGGAAATGCAACCCCCAAATCAAGGGCACCAATAATAAATTTAGTACTGAGAAGAATCCCAACAGCAAATATATGGGTGTGTGTTTTTTAAACAAACAGCAGTTCTCAATCCTGGATGTATACCAGAATCATCTATGTAGTTTGTTTTTGTTTATTTAAATACAGATGTCCAGATCTCACCTACTAGAGATTCAGATTCAGTATGTCTGGGATAGGGCTCGAGGTCTATTATTTTTAAAGAATTTCATAGTACCTTCTTCTGCACAGCTGGGATTGAGGTTCCATTCACTGTTGCAGCCCTTTAATGGTCTGCTTTAAGCACCTTTAAACTATGAATACATTTTAGATGAATTGTTTCAATATAGATTAACCATATCTAAGTATCTGATGCTAGTAGCATGATAGGACCCATTAAATAAGCAATATGGAAGAAATGATATTTTACTTGGCAAAATTCTCTAACTGTTCCAGAAACTTCCCCTAAATCTGTTTAAAATGTTTAATAATAAGGCCAGTAAAAATCTTCTCTATGATAGAAGCTACAACAAGTCCATTAAAATTTTTGAGGAATACACAACCCAAGAAACGACATTAACCTCAAACGCATCTGTCTCTGTGAAAGGGAGATCAGCTATAGTAGGGGACTAGGGAGAACGGAGGGGGACTTGATGCTGAGATAAATGTAGGCATCTCAGATAACCCAGACTTCAGGCAATTAGTATCATAATTTAAGTTTCTTTACTCTCAAAAGTAGAAGTTTGAAACACAGAAAGGTAACTTGAGTGGCCATCCAAATTCTTCCACTCCATAATTCTTTGGCTTCTATTTTTTTATACCTAATAACAAAGAATATGGTACCCTCAGCACTGAACACATCATTCCTGCAGCTACATATTCCTAGGCATACAAATAACAACTGAATTGCTTTTCATGCCTTGCTATTGAATAAATGCTGACTTTCTGCTTTAAATCTGTTGTGGGCCTACTATGACTGATTTCACATAATATAACCAACAATATATTACAGCAATAGGGACAACATAAAACTTACCTGTAATGCTGCCATTTAACAAAAATACAACGAAGTTATTTTATGACAGTTCAGTTCATCTTGTTATACTCCTCTAGAAAGTATTTATATATTGTTCAGAAAACTACACAAAAGGGATTCAATAAATAAGTAGTGACAGAGAAAAATATGCAATAGGCTTATACTTTTCTAGTCTGATTCACTGTTCACAACTAGTACTCAATGTGTTTAAAAATGACTGAACACTTTGCCAATGCTATATGGTTTGTATTAAAATCAAGAGATCAAAACTTTCATAGGTTAAGTATAAGTTACGAATACTTGTAGCCAAAAGAAAACTACAGAATATAATTAGAAACATTTCCGAAAACTTAAAGCAATAGCAGAAGACATCGTGTCTTCTTATAAGTATATATATAATCTTTAGGAAGGTTTTCCACTCCTTCCCACTTTGCAGAATGTTTTACTAATAGTCCCTGGTGTAGCATATGAACCCTCAAAAAAGAAGTTGTATGTAAGTGTATTCTAAAATATTTACCTTTACAGTAGCTAAGAACCTGTCCAAAAGACTGCTAGCCAGAGCAAATGTTTCTGGGTAAAGGTTGAATTGGTACTTGAGTTTGGCCAGCCACTGAATCACTTCATCTCTCTGGGATGGAGAAACATTCTATAAGGGAACAATTAAAAAATAAAAATAAAGAGAACAAGTAAAGTTTCAAGTTATCATCAAGCATATGTTTGTAATTCTGGTTTATAAAAGGTTAGCAAATGCTATGAAATCTGTGTTTATACGTTAAAAAATGTTTTTAAGTTTATTCAAAATCTATCAAACTTGAGATAAATGAAGATAAGACCTTATGTACTAGTTATAGCATTTACTATCAATATCCAATATTCTCTTATTTATTAAATAAAATTTTCATAATGTCATCTCACTATATATCTATACTTTAATTAAATTGAGGTTTTAAAGTTTAGGTAACACTAATATCAACTGATAGTAATTTTGGAAGTAAGTTTTCTTAATTCTTGAGAATAAGAAAATATACTGAATTTCTTTCTAAGGCAGCAAATAGCCATTAAACTATCTTAGGAAACACAAACGGTCTATGATAACAGAATGACAGTCCATTAAAAACAAAACTAAAGTCAAGAGGAATAAATGAAAAATATCAGGAATAAGAGACAAATTACACATTTAAAGATGATGGAAGAATACTGAAGGGGAAATTAACCTGAACCAACCTATCATTACAGAGATCACTACACAAACACTAAACATTATTGGCGTTTTAATCTTCCAACATATTATTTTTAACTGCTGGATATAGGCTTAATTTTTAAAAGGTACACACTTTAAAGCAGTATTTAACGATTTACTCTTCAGTTTTGTAAGCACCATAAAAAACAAAACAAACCTAGCAATACTTAATCTACTACTAACAAATAAAACAGATCTATGTAAGTACTACTTCTGCCAGGTAAACACAACAAAGTACAGAAATAACTCTGTGATTAGTGGAAAAGACTATTTTCAACAAGTGAGAGTTCCAGACAAGTAAAGGTTTAATCTAAGCACTGCAGGATTTATCATCATAACCATTTTGGATAGAAATCTCTTTAAAAATAAATATAATACTTATCTCATTCCTCAGAAAGTACACAGACCACAGCTTAAACCTTTTTCCTGATCATTCAGGGTCAACTTTATGAAATTAATTCCTATATCACAGAAAGATGCCTCAAGAGCTACTAAAGCATGAAGGGCTGTACATCTTGACAATATATCTCCTCAAACAGGTATTTCAGTTGGAATTTCTTCTCTCCTTCCTCTTGGCTTTCTTTAGTTTTGTAAGGAATAAGCGCCTTGATGATCATTATAATCTCTACTATTGCACTGGCTAGTTTCTCTTATTTTATTCCAACTCCTCATTCTGTCAGTTTTCAGCTTTGACACAACAAAATAAAGTGTTTCTGTGTTGGCCAAACCAACTAATCACACACATAATTTTTATATTTAGCTCTAAACTCAGTTATAACTGGTATTTTAGAAGGTTAACTGCCATACATTCACCCTCTGGTCAATTCCTTTTTGTCAAATAAAGGTTGACTCTAGAATACTGCACAGAAATACTGAGAAGAAAATGAGATAAAGATGGTTTACAACCTCTTATATTTACATCTCACCACCAAGCTGGTGTTAAGACTATGAACAATAATCTGAAAACATCTGACAATCAAGACATTTAACTGAGTTCATATTAATGAACATTAAGTGTCGATCATATGATAGGTCATGGGAATACAATGAAGAATGAAGTCTGGGACTTCCCTGGTGGCACGGTGGTTAAGAATCTGCCTGCCAATGCTGGGGACGTGGGTTTGATCCCTGGTCCAGGAAGATCCCACATGCCGCAGAGCAACTAAGCCTGTGCGCCACAACTACTGAGCCTGTGCTCTAGAGCCTGCCTGCCGCGACTACTGAGCAGGTGTGCTGCAACTACTGAAGCCCGCGTGCGTAGAGCCCATGCTCCGCAATAAGAGAAGCCACCGCAATGAGAAGCCCGCGCACCACAACTAAAGAAAGCCCGTGCGCAGCAACGAAGACCCAATGCAGCCAAGGGGGAAAAAAAAAAAAGAATGAACTCCCTCTTTAAGCTTTAAAATTTAAAGTCTCACAGTGAGGCAAACAATCAGAAAATGTCCATAAAATATGGTAAGCATTAGAATAGAGGCATGCACAGGGTGCTAGCGGACCACAGTGGAAGGGCACCTGGCCCAGTGTGGGAGTAGAGTAAAAGGTTCTTGAAGGAGACAGTAACTGACTTGTATCTTAAGAGTGAGGGGATGGAGGCGATCATATGCGAGGCAAGGAAAAGAACCAAGTATTTTAAACCTGTGAACTTTACTCTGAAGGATAGGACCAATGTCAACCTGGAGGCAATAACCTATTGTTAAGCTCCTCAGATTTGCAAATAAAAATCAAGATGGATGGAAAAGACTGCTAGAAACAGATACTCTGACAACTAGTGAAACGAGTGATACAATTCAATGAATCAAAAAGAAACAATAAGGTAGTTCATGGGACTGAAGTTGTGGGCTTGACAGGTTTGGGGTATATAGAGTAGCAGGGAACTGTATGTCCTGCAGAGACTATTATCCAACTTGACAGATGAAACTGGAGTTACGCTATTAAAGCCAGGAGTTGGATTCTCACTCTCACAAAAGGAGTCTGAAAAAGGCAGCAAAATACTATCTGGATTCTATGGCTTCTCCAGAGGTGGGAGGAAGCAGACACAGCCCTACAGCTAGTCCCTGGGTCAGACAGCTCTTGGCATGGTCATTGGTTTTACAATATTGCATTTTCCACAGAGCCTTGAGGTGCTACTTTAAGAGCTGGACTAGGGGCCCCTAAGGGTCCCTGGAAACCAACTGAAGCAATCACAAAACTATTAGATGGAGAGAGTTATGTATTCAAGAGAAATTAAATTTCTACCAAGGTGAGCTTTTATCTAAAAATGCCAAAAAAAAAAAAAAAAAAAAGTAATGTTAAGTAAGCCATCCGAACAATTCAATTACAAGGAAATAAATTCATACAAGGAAAGGCAGATGGTGATACAATCTGATGAAACTGGGGATGCTTTTAGGGAGGTGAAAGAACAATGATCTAGAGTAGCAATGAGGAACAAAAACACCATTAATTCTACCTTCAGGTCAGAGATATAGGAGAAAAAAAAAAACCCTAAATAACAGATTATATTATGTAATGTGACTATCTGGTGTTTGACATTAAACAAATAACACAAACATATAACTGTAAGCAGTCCCACAGAAGATGGGTATAATGTTCTGTAAGTATGGGTGTAACACACGGGAACACAGTTAAATAGAGATTTCCATACCATATTTATAACTAAATGATATAACTTACGTAAAACACAGAATGCAAAAGGCACTTAAATATTAGTTTTGTCCTTTCCCTTCTCTAAAAATACCTGGTACTCTGTGATGCCAGAAAAAACAAATTTACAAAATATTACATATAAATAATTCTCTTAAACCAGTTATAATGCAATGTTATGAAAGAGATCATGACAATCTTTGGACTTTAACTTATATTAAAAATTTGAGAATAGAGCCAAGAAAGCATTGTTGCACGGCTAGTATTATCAACACTAGCCAAAACTAACAATAACCAAAAAAACCCCACAGAAGATAATGGTTTGAGAAGACTCACTCTTAAGTGAAGTGATACTGATGCTAAGATAACTTTTTCAAATCAATTCAAACCTGTACTGAACAGTAATATTATCAGAATAGCTTTAAACAATTAAGTTCTGTGCATAAGTAATCCCATCAGGGAGGGAGGGAGGGAGGAAGGAAGGAGGTCTGCCTACCCCAGATAGTATTTCCTGATCAAGGGATCTGTTTTCTCTTATATGGATTTCTCAAATAGGGTTAAGAGAGTTCAGTAAATTGGTTGAACAACTAATCCCACAGAGAATTTACAATGGTTTGATTCAACCTGGTAAAACACAGGGCTTTATATTCCACGTGCTGCTATTCTGATCATTAAAACACAAATCCTCCCCAGCTTTAAACTCTAAAAGGTCCACCATTACCTAAAAGATTAAGTATAACCCCCCAGGCATGGCATACAAATCCCTCTTTGACCTACCTCTCCAGCCTCACTCACCTTTCATCACTTTCTGCCTTAAAATTCATAACAGCAGTACTTGTATTTATGTTCTTCCTTGTTCCTGTAATGCTACTTACATCACTGCTCCTTTGCTCATACTGCCCCCTCTGGTTGGAACACACTCCCTCTCTTTTCCCTGCCTTATTATTTATCCTTTAAGAGATATTTCAATGGTCAGTCCCCACCAGATACTTTCCCTGATAACTCAAGTCAGACTAAGTACCTTCCTGTGCTCCCACAGCATCTCTTGTCACAACTATTAAGTTCAACACTTTTTAAAAAATTACCTTACTGCTTTTGCCTATGACTGAGTAGGTAGCAGCAAACCTACACTCTAGCTGAGAACTTGAAAAGCTATTAACAACAGCAACAGAAAGGCATCAGAACTGCTAGGACAACCGGGCCTTGAGGAGCCAAGATTCTGGAGAGGAGGTAACAATAAGAGATGAGTCACCACTCTGCATAGCTTCCCCTTTCAGGCATCTGCCCATCCTGTGAGTATGGCAAGAGGTGTAAAGTACGAGCAAAGAACCAACAGAGATTTTGGGAGTCTTACAAGGCAAGAGACAAAATTTGGAGACTTGAGGAGCCAAGAACCTAGTGGGAAGAGGGAGGGTGAGAGATCTGAATGTGACACTCAGCTGACTTTCCTCTTAATTCATTTTCTGAATAAAATTCTGAAGTTGGGAAGGACAAGGATCTCAGAGGCTAAGCAGAAAGGCTTTGAAAAGCAAGAATCAGTTCAGAAGGAGTTTAGCACCCTTCAGGAATAAGGGGCACTAGTAAACACTCCAAACTCTCAGCTGGAATCCTTGGCTACACTCTAGGAGTTGGGGGCAACCAGAGGTGATGAAGCCATACCCAACAGCAACCCAGCCTCCAACCAGCACAGTCCCTCAGTGGATTAAAGTGATTAACCTCCTCTCAGTTTGCCCACCAGAGGGAAGACTGAACCACCCTGCAGAAAGATAGCATCTAGAGCCTCTACAATTTTTCATAATGTTCAGCAACCAATCAAAAATAACCAGGCATGACAAGACAAAGAACTAAGTGATCAAAAACCAAGAGGAAAAAAAGGGGCAACAAAAAGATCTCAGTCTTTTAGTTACCAGAAAAGGACTTAATATACAAGTAAATAGAGGATGGAAGACAGATGACAATTTTCAGGAGAGAAATGAAATCTATAAAAAAATCCAAAAGGGAAATTCTAGAAATGAAAAATATAACAACTCAAACTAAGAACCCAATACAGGACCTAACAACAAGCTAGGCAAGGGTGGACAGCTATGCTTTGAGGAAAATTTATAGCTCTAAATGAATATATTAAAAAAGAAGAAAACTGGAAAACCAATTATTTAAGCATCTATCTCAAGATAAAGAACAGCAAATTATATAAAGAAAGTAGACAGAAATAACGAAAAAAAGAGCAAAACTAAAAAAAAAAAAAAAAAAAAAAAAAAAAAGACATGTCATAATAGGGAAAATCAACAGAACTGAAAGACTGACAGACCTCTAGAAAGGGTGATTAAGAAAGAAAAAGCACAAATCAACTAAGAAATGAAAAAGGGAACATCACTATGGACCCTTTAGATGTTAAAGAGGATATGAGTAACTTTACACAAATAATTTGAAAATTTAGATGAAATGAATAAATTCCTCGAAAAACACAACTCACCAAAACTGAGATAAGATTTAAATGAAGACCTGATTAGCCTCATATTTACCAAAGAAATGGGACTGATTATTAAATACTTTCCCACAAATAAATCTGTAGGCCCCAGTGGCTCTGCAGTAAAACCTTCCAACATTTAAGAAATAGTGTTAATCTAAACAAACTGAGAACACTGAAAAAAAAAAAAAAAAAAAGGCAGGAACACTTCCCAACTCATTTTACAAAGCCAGCATAACTTTACCATGAAAACTTGACAAAGGCATTACAAACCAATCTGACCCATGACCACAGATGCAAAACGCCTAACCAAAATATTAACAAAATCCAATGATGTATAAAAATTCAACACCTATTCATGAAAAGAATCTCTTAGCAAACTAAGGCAGAGAAAGGAATTTCTTAATCTAATAAAGATTAAGAAATATATAGCAAACATTATAGTTAATGGTGAAATACTGAAAACTTTCTCCTCAAATTCAGACTTCAGCAGTGTTCTGGAAACCCTAGCTAATTCTGTAAAACAAGAAATACAGAAAGTATAAGGACTGGAAAGAACTAAATAAAACCGTGATTATTCACATTTGACATGACTGAGTATAATACACAGAAAATCTTAAAGACTCGGCAAACTATTAGTAAGTTAATTTAGTATGGCCTATATAAAAATCTATTTTATTTCTATATACCAGCATATAGAAGCAAGCATGTAAAAAAAATTAAAAATTTAAAATACCATTTGTAATAGCCTCAACAAGACTCAAATACCCAGGAATAAACCTAAATCACCAAACGTTAAAAGAAACTGAAGACCATCTTTAAAGAAAAATGGAGAAATACTCTATGTCCATGAAATAGAAGACTCATATTATAAACATGTTAATTCTTCCCCAAATCAATCTACAGACCAAAACCCCACAATTTCTTTTTATTTTTCAAAAATTGACAACTATATTTAAAAATACATATGGAAGAACAAAGGGCTTAAAATAGACAAGACAATCTTAAAAAAAAGAACAAAGTTTATGCCACCAAAGGCTTATTATAATGCTACAATAACTGAGGCAGTGTGGTATTAAATAGAGGCAAACAGACCAATGATGAAAAAAGGGGCAAGAAACTAACCCACAAATGTATCTACTCATATACAGCAGTCACTTGATTAAAAACAAAAGCATATATCACGGGGGGACTTCCCTGGTGGTTCAGTGGCTAAGACTCCACGCTCCCAATGCAGGGGGCCCGGGTTCGACCCCTGGTCAGGGAACTAGATTCCCCATGCCGCAACTAAAGATCCCACATGCCGCAACTAAAAGATCCCACGTGCCACAAGGATCCCGTAAGCGACAACGAATATCCCACGTGCTGCAACTAAGACCTGACACAGCCAAATAAATAAAGAAAAAAAAAGTACATTGCAGGGCAGTGGCGAAAAATGTCTTTCTAATAAATGATACTGGTTTTCCATATGGAGAAAAATTATTCTTGACTCCTCTTACTTCACACATACCAAAAAGGAAAAACAAAATCCTATCTTCATTACCTTGGATCAGGCAAACTTTTTTTTTAGTATCTTTATTGGAGTATAATTGCTTTACAATGTTGTGTTAATTTCTTTTGTACAACAAAGTGAATCAGCTATATGTAGACATATATCCCCATATCTCCTCCCTCTTGAGCCTCCCTCCTACCCTCCTTATCCCACCCCTCTAGGTCATCACAAAGCATCGAGCTGATCTCCCTGTGCTATGCAGCAGCTTCCCACTAGCTATCTATTTTACATTTGGTAGTGCATATAGTCATGCTACTCTCTCATTTCGTCCCAGCTTCCCCTTCCCCCTGTGGTCCTCAAGTCCATTCTCTAAGTCTGCATCTTTATTCCTGCCCTGCCACTAGGTTCATCAGTACCGCTTTTTTAGATTCCATATATGTACGTTAGCATACGGTATTTGTTTTTCTCTTTCTGACTTACTTCACTCTGTATGACAGACTCTAGGTCCATCCACCTCATTACAAATAACTCAATTTCATTCCTTTTTATGGCTGAGGGATATTCCACTTTATATATGTGCCACATCTTTATCCATTCATCTGTCGATGGACATTTAGGTTGCTTCCATGTCCTGGCTACTGTAAATAGTGCTGCAGTGAACACTATGATACATGTGTCTTTTTGAATTATGGTTTTCTCCGGGTATATGCCCAGTAGTGGGACTGCTGGGTCATACAGTAGTTCTATTTGTAGTTTTTTAAGGAAGCTCCACACTGTTCTCCACAGTGGCTGTATCAACTTACATTCCCACCAACAGTGCAGGAGTGTTCCCTTTTCTCCACACTCCCTCCAGCATTTATTGTTTGTAGATTTCTTGTTGATGGCCATTCTTACCGGTGTGAGGTGATACCTCATTGTGGTTTTGATTTGCATTTCTCTAATGATTAGTGATGTTGAGCATCTTTTCATGTGTTTGTTGGCAATCTGTATGTCTACTTTGGAGAAATGTCTATTTAGGTCTTCTGCCCATTTTTGGATTCAGTTGTTTGTTTTTTTGATATTGAGCTGCATGAGCTGCTTATATATTTTGGAGATAATCCTTTGTCAGTTAGGCAAACATTTCTTTAAAAGGACTAAGCAAAAAAATTTTTTTGATAATTTGGTCATTAAAAATTAAGAACTTCTATTCATCAAAAGTCAACACAAATAGAGCTGAAGATATGTGTAATACACAGAGCCTGCAAAAGAACTCTTAACAATTTAAAAAGGAAGTCAATGGAACACAGGTGAAAGATTTGAACAGACATTTAACCAAGAAAGATATCTAATGGCCAAATAAGCACATCAAAAGCTGCTGAATTTCATTAGTTATCAAGGAAATGCAAATTAAAACCCAATGTGATACTATAACGCTCACTATGATAACTAAAATGAAGAAGACAGACAATACCAAGGGTTGACAAAGATGCAGAGCAACTTGGGACTTTCATACTCTGCTATAAGGGGTAAAAAAAAAAAATGTGGTGTAAAAGTGGTATAACAACTTTGGTAAGTAACACAATTGGTGGTATCTGCTAAACCTGAGTATACACATATTCTAGGTTCTAGCAATTCTACCCCTAGGAATATACTCAACAGTAATGTACACGTATGTTCAACAAAAGACAAGCACAAAAAAAGACTCTAACGACCATCAACAGCAGAATGGATAAATGAATTCATATGACGGCATACTACATGGAAATGAGAATTAAATTAACTATGGCTACATGAAGTACCACGGATGCATCTTACACCAAAGAAAATGATGAGCAAAGGAGGCCAGTACACACTTTATGATTACATATATAAATATAATTCAAAACAAGGAAAAACTAATCTGTGATATTAGGATAATGGTTTCTTTGTGGGGAGGGGATAGATGGTAGTAACTATAAGAGGACACAAGGAGGTGCTAGTAATGTGGTGGTTACACAGTGTTATTTTGTGAAAATTTATAGAGTTGTACACTTATGATCCGTATACATATACTTTAAGAAACTGTTTACTTAAGGAAAAGAAACAAAACCTATGGGCAAAATAGATTTATTTGTTTACCAAGTCTACAGATGGTACAAAAAGGACAAAGTCAATACATTACATAACAATCATAATTTTAAAGCCAGAAAAATGGGCCAGCATCAACAACTTGAAACTTAGTAAGAATAAATATGAAACAGTGCACCTAAGTTAAAAATTTTTAAAGTACACCTAGGATAAGGGAAACTCTGCTTAAAAGTAGAGAAACAAAAACAACAAGGTTTTAAAAACAAGTTCAGTATAAGCCAACAACATGACACTGCTGTCAAAGCATAAAAATTTTTTTTAATTTAGGGCTATATTAATGAAATTATCAAGCCAAGATAAAGTGAGGTAATAGTTTCACTTTATTGCTCATTAATGACAACCCAAATGTCACAATTTAAGAAACACAGTAAATTAAAGAGTATACGTAGAGAAAGAAAAACTGAGAGGCACAATCTTGTCAAATGAAAAATGGTTAAAGAACAAAGGATATTCAACCAGGAGAAGAGATGACTGCGAGCTTAACACCTGACTGTAAGTAGATAAAGGGCTATCATTTAAAATATAAAATGAATTTTTTCTGTACTGCTCCAGCGGAGAGAACTAGAACCAGTAAGTAGCCACTAGAAATAAGCAGTTTTCAGGTTCAATTCAGGAAAAACTTTCCAATAATTGATAGAGCTTTTCTATGGTGGAATGGACAAAGTATGCAAAGTAGAGGATCACTTATCCGAGATGTCAGAACTTTTTTTTTAATTTTGTGGTTAGACTAAATCAGTGTTTCCCAAACCTAACGCATATCAATAAAACTATGAAGTTTTTTTAAAATACAAATTCCATAGTTGTCACCACAAGCAACGTAGGTCTGGGAGGGGCCTGGAATATGTAAGAAGCCTCCTGGGTGATTCTCATACACCTAGTAGCCCAGTGGTTCAAGATCCTGTATTTGAAAACCACATAATTAGATGGCCTTTAAGGTTCCTTCTCAAAATTCTAATGGAAATCATCTTTATATAAACAGCTTGAGGCAAGGTTTACCTTTGTATATCAAAAGCACTCTGTACATCAAAATAAATTGAGAATATCTGAAAATACATGTCACTTTAACCAGTCTTTAATTTTTTTCCCCCAAATTTGTAACAAAATTGCTGTGTACTTGAAAATACTATTATTATATAAAAGAACTCCTCTAACCTGGATGAATTATAAAGAAATGATAATCAACGTTCATTTAACAAGTGTTTACTGTGAGCCTATTATATGCCAATAAACAAAAGTGACAACTCTACCTCAATGGAACTCGGTCAAATCATCAGGGAATTATACTATTGTGTGCTATCATACAGGAAGTATAGAGTGCTGGGGGAGCACATAGAAGGGGAGTGATAGGTGTATAATATTCTTGCATGACCACTCTGTCCTAAACTGCAAGATAGGATAATGTAAATGACAAGAAAACTGTGAGAGAATGACCCTGAAGTAGAGTTTAGGTGAAGGAAGGGGTAGGAATAAGAAAACTAGAGGGAAAAAAGCTTAAAAATATTTTATTTTTCTGTTTTAACCAGCACCCCCCCAAAAAAAAAGAAAAGTGGGAAAAGATACATGTATGGTTTAGACGCTAAACTTTAGAGACAAGATTGTTTCTCTTATGCAAGGAGGAGTCAAGAAGGAGAGAAAACATGGTTAGAAGCAATATTGGAAAGGGAAGTAGAAAAGCCAGTCCCTGAGAGTCACAGAAGAAAAAAGAATTAGAACTAGAATAGAGAAGTGTCCCTGGGGTTATTCTGTCAAGTGGCTCAAGCCCCTATAGCTCTTTACTCCCATCTCTATCTTATCTCCTATACCCACCAGACCAAGCCCACACACATTTTACAAGAATTAAGTATGGCTTCCGCCTGACATTACTAAAGGCAAAACCTTAAATAGATCCCTCTTATAAGTTCTGATAGTGTTCTGTTCTCTGGTCTAACATCTTAGTAATATTTGTTAAAATACCTATAATAATAGGCCAGATTAAGCGATAATATAGCAATATACTATAATCTTGGTAGAATATCACCTTCGAAGACCATGTTATAAAAGTATATCATTGTTGGTTGCATGCTGACTCAAGGAGACAGTAGGAGAAAAATGAAAGAAATGGTTCTAAAAGCAGCTGTAATAAAGCTTTGAGGCTTACTAGAATGTCAGAACGTAAGGGCAGGAATTTGTTTTTCTCACTGTTGTATCCCCAATGCTAGGATAGTGTTCAGAATATGGCAGATACTTAATAAACATTTACTGAATGATTGAATCCCCAGTAATCTAAAAATCACACAAGCATACAAAAATAAAAAATGAAAAACAAAGTATAATGGGAAGAGAACTGCCTCAGGTTCAAAATTATAACTCTACTACTTACTAGTTGAAGTCTTGAACAAATTGGGACTACTGCCTTTTTCAAAGGATTAAATGATATTAAATGTGATAGCACATGCAAATGCTCCTAGTATAAAAGGCATTCATTCAAGCTAACTAATCTTCAATTCACTAAATGACAATTAGATAACAGTAAATGGGAAACATGTATTTCTTTAGCTTGTGGGAAAGAAGATAAATGTAAGTTGGAATTAGAAAAAGCATTCAGATATCAGTAACCTATGAGCAAAGATTAACCTAAACCAACACAGGAGGAGCTTAGATACTGTCATTTGCCTACACATACCAAAAATTTCTCGGCCACTACTTTTTATCCCAAACACAATGCTAGGTACTAGGGATAAAAAGATGTGTAAGACATGTTACATAGTAAACTTTTGGAATAGACAAATTTCATAGTTATTTGGAAAAAATAACTCTATATGAAATTTCTAAAAGGCATACAGCCAAGAGTAATTGAGAGGCCAGCTGCTGATTATCTCCCTAGAAGCTTTGAACATTGACATTACATTAGTAGTTTAAGTGAATTCCTTATAAATATTCATGAAAGAGAAAGTTGTTGATCACTAAACACAAGGATTTGACTGTGTTCAGCCTCTACGGCAAACTATATATCTAGAAATAAAGAAGGCTTATTATTTTAAGTATTGTACCACAAGAAAAGAGAAGGGACATACCTAGCTTCCTAAAGGTGTAACTCAGATAAAACAAAACAAACAAAAACAGTTCATTTTTGTTTTGTTTCAGAATGAAACAAGGAGATGTTTCTCAAATAAATAGAGCGTATCTTTAATGGTACATATTTCTCCAATACAGTGTCAAGGTGCAATTACATATGATAGTAGTACACTTAGTTCTAATAAAAGTCACCTGTCTAGAGTAAAAAGAGAAATCATTACCTGATTTGTAGGCATTTTCAGCACATTCACTTTCCACATCTGGGCTTCCCGGGAGATTGCCTTTTCCAACAGGAAAGACAATCTCTGGTTTTCCAAAGGCCCTGGAAACTTCATGATATCCTTTGGATCTGCCTGCCACCCAGCTTGATGTAGCTACCTATAAGATCAAATATAAAACAATGCTCTATATTTAATTATATATATAGTAACTGTAGCATTATATAAATATGTTGGTACTTATTAAGCAATTCATAAAACAAAATTAAAATGTTATGAGGCAATATAGGATTTTACAGCTCTTTAAGATATCATATATTAAAATGTTACCATAATCATCAGTTATCTAAAACATTCTCACTTTAAATCTGAAATTCAGTTGTAAAGAGAATAAAAACATGACCATATAATTGACAGAACCTTAGGACTTTGATCAAAACATATTATCACTGTGTCAAAAAATTTTAAGTCACAGGCTTTTTAGACTAGGAATTCTTAGAAGTAGTTGTCCCAAATATTTATCTTAAAAATCTACACAGATAAGGGCTAAACCCTCTTTTCATTAAAAAAAAAGTTACATCAATTACATTAAATCCCACCCATTTCTACTGAATCAGTATGGGACTATCCCCCCCTTTAAGTATGAAACCATCTTGGATTGTGCTCCCACTACAGTGTCCACTAGCTACACATGTAGCCATTAAAATTAGAATTGAATAAAATTAAAATATAATTCCTCAGTCACACCAGCCCCATTTCAAGTGCTCAGCTGTCACACATGGCCAGTGGATACTGCACTGGACAGTGCAGGAAAGGAACATTTTTATCAATGCAGTAAGTTCTACTGGACGATGCTGATCTAGAAAGCTCAACAGTAGAGTAACTGGCACTCTAAAATGAGCAGCAAGTCTAAAGAGCAACACAGTACAAGGCATCTCAGAGTCCGAGAGACGTTTCTACGTTTCTTAAAAAAAAGGGAAACTATAGAGGTTTGACTGTGTATGGAAAATTGGATTGAGAAGCTGCTGAAGAATGTGAAAAGACAACTAGATTGATGAAAGCTAAACAACTGAAAAGGTTATTAAATTCAGAAAAAAAGATTATGCAAGAAAATAAACATAATAATATACCACAATATTTACATAGCAATAATAATGAAAATACTGAATAGAAATTTCAACACAAACGCTGTAATAAAACTACACTGGTAGGATGAGGGGTGTTGGGAGAAGGTAGAAGGAGAGCCTCATCTTTATATTTCAGAGGAAAACCATAAATAATATCTAAAACTTAAATATCAAAAAAACAGCAATAGGTAAGTTACTTGAAAATATGATCTTAAATAACAAGAGAAATAGGTAAGAGCTGAGAGTGATTAACCTCTGGGGAATGAGAAAAGGGTGGAGAAGCCAAGCAGCAGGGGAATGTGGTTTTTCATTATAGACCTCATATAACTATTCCCTTTTTTCAACTCCGGACCTGTATTACATATATGCTTCAAATTCCAGGGATTATTTTCAAAAAAATTCAATGTCTAGAATTAACATATGAAAAGTTCCTAATTTTTGATAAAAATTTAAAATTTGAAAAAACAAAAAATACAAACCTAATCTTCAATTTCCATGTTCCCTCTGCCCCAACTTCAGCTACTATCCTCTTTCCTATTTATCACCCCACATATTTCACTTACTATTCAACCTATTGCAAACTACCTCTGGTTAACTGGATTGTAATTTTTTTTCTTTTTGCTTCTTTAAACTCTTGGGTTTTTGCAATTTTTCTATATCAAGCATGAAGTGCTTTTCATACTAAGCAGAAAAAAGTTAAATAACTTAGAAAGTGGAAAATAATAACTATCCTGAAAGGTCCAACTCAAAGGTAATTTCTTCCAAGAACTATCTCCCCTAATAAATTATAAATTCCCTTGCAGTCATATCTACGAATATCATGTTTTTATTACTCACAGTGCCCATCGCACAGTATCCTGATGAAACAGAGACACAACCAAAGGCTCATTTCAACCCTCCGGGCCAAAACCAAAAAACCATAACCAAAACAAACAAACCCAAGTCTAATCTCTTTCACAGGTGAATTCTTCAAATGTTTAAAGGCTGCTATCATGCTCACCAGTTCATCCACTGCATTGCTGAAAAACCATTCAAGAGTTTCTCACATGACATGATTTTTGCTCTTCTAAATTAGCACCAGTTTAATTATTAATGCAGTCTAAGATCATTAGCTATTTTTTTAGAGGCTACACATTATCAATTCAGATAAAATTAATGCTCAACTAAAACTCTTAAGACTTTCTAAGGTAACTCTTGGGTGAACTTCCCCTCCACCTGACCCACCTCACTTTGTATGGGTTTTTGGTACCTTTGGTGGGGGGGGGCGTTACATCCTTGTTCAGGACCTTAAATGCATTTTTTCCTTAAAAAAAAGTCATCTTGTTAAATTCTATCTACTGTTACATTCTGCTTAGATGTTCTGAGATTCCAATTTTGTTGCATTGGTACTTTTCTCAAATTCTCCACAATTAGATAAACAAAGTCACTACAACTTCATCGAATGCAAACATAAATATCAACCTCACAAACAGTATAAACTAGATGTTCACCTGTCTAGACGTATTTAGAAGAAACACCTATATTGGATGGAGACTGAACTTCATAGGTTCTAAGAACTTCTTCTAAACCTAATTTTGGTCTGTAATTGATTAACTCCTGTCAAAACTTATTTATTTCATTCCTTTAGCTACTCTCAACAGGGTGGCTCACCAGGATCTGCCAGCCTTCTCAGCATACCCCAATGGGTGGCTGCCCCTAGTAATTACTCTTCCTTTACAATGATTCCTTTGAAGATTACTTTTAGGGTAGGATGGGTGGGGGACCTGAGAGGAACATATAGGATAGAGTCATGTAAAGAAGTATAAGATCAGGTTCAAGGGATTCTTGTTCCTCAATCTTCTATAACTAAGGCCCTTAATAAGACTTTCAAATATTTAGATGATAGAACAACTTTTTTAAAACAAAGGAATCTGGGTCAAAGAAGAAATCATAAGGGAAATTAGAAAATACTTTGAGATGAATAAAAAAGATCAAACGTACTAAAACTTACAGGAAACAGTGAAATACTTGTAAATGTCTATATTAAAAAAGATCTCATATGTATAACTGAATCACTTTGCTATACACCTGAAACACAATATTGTAAATCAACTGTACTTCAATAAACAAGAAAAAAAAAAAGATCACAAGTCAACACTCTAACCTTCCACTTTAAGACACTGGAAGAAACAGACCAAACTATACCTAAAGCAAGCCAGAAGAAAGAAAATAATAAATATCATAGTGGAAATTAAGGAAGTAGAGAACAGATAAATAGAGAAAAATCAATGAAACCAAAAAAGTTGGTTCTTTGAAAAGATCAACAAAATTGGCAAACCATTAGCTACACTGACCAAGGAAAAACAGAGATCAAGTACTAAAATCAGGAGTAAAGAAGGGACATTACTACCTATGTTACAGAAATAAAAAGGATCATAAAGAAATTTATATTAACGATTGTATGCAAATAAATTGGACAACTTAGATAAAAAAGACAAACATCTAGAAACAAACTATCAAAACTGACAGCAGAAAAAGCTAAATAGTCATATACCAAGTACTAAAGAGACTGAATTAGTAAAGAAACTAGTGTCAAAGAAAAGCCCATGCCCCAGTGGCTTCGCTGGTGAATTTTACCAAACATTTACAGAAAAATTAATACAAACTCTTCACAAACTCTTCCAAAAACTAGAGGAGGAGGCCTTCTCATTTTATGAAGCCAGTTATTATCCTGCTACCAAAACCAAAGACAACAGCACGAAAACTACAGACCAGTATCTCTTAAATACAGATGCAGAATTCCTCAACAAAATACTAGCAATCTGTATCTGAAAACATAAAAAAGGGACTATACACCATAACCAAGTGGGATTTAGCCCAGGAACGCAAAGTTGGTTTAACATTCAGAAATCAATGTAACACACTGTATCAACAGAAGAAAAGAAAGCAATCATTCTTTGCTCACAATAGGGAAATGTAACAAAGGAAAAAAAAAAAAAAGAGTTCAAATTTCCTTAAACTTAAAAAAATGGGGTATAAATATAAATAATACAAGTGAGAAACAAAAAGGATGGAGGACACCTGTGGGGATGTTCCAGATTTTCCAAGCTACAGAAATATAAAAGTGCAATACCTTACCCTAGACTGGATCCTGTACTGCAGAGAAAAATGCTATAAAGGTCATTTTGGGGTCAACTGACATAATGAGAATTTGGACAGATTTGACAAAAGTAAATTATCAATTTAAAATTTACTAAAGTTGGTAACCTTACTGTGACTCTGTAAAAGAATATCCCTATTTTCAGGAAACACACACTGAAAAATTTAGGTGTAAAGGCCCATAATGAATGCTGTAGAGAGAGGGGGTGGGAGATGAGGGGAGGGAAGACACGATAAAACAAATGGAGTAAAAGGCTGAAAATAAGTGAATCCAGGTAGTTTCTTTTTGAAATTATTTACAAGTTAACAACACAGAAAAAGCAAAACAAAAACAGAAACCATAATTTATGAGAAAATGTTCTACATTCCTTTTTTAAAATATATGATACAGTGGAGAAAGCGCTGGCTTGAATTCTACTTCTTTTACTAACAATCCACAAGCCTGCTTTCTAATGTTTTAAAAACAGATTATTTGAGCTAGATGAAAAATGAATCCTGCTAAGGAAAAATCACAAACACTAAAAATATAACTTTACTGTTTTAAATAACAGAACTTTATAGTTTTATGTTGTTATTTTATGCCCACTAATGGTCACATTCAGAATTCTGAATGCTCAGAAAAGTCTCTAGGAACTAAAAAACAAAAAGACTGTATTTTGGTTGGCATATTCCATAAACTTTGACCTTGAGCGTTTCACATTTCTCCTCCCATTCTTTCAATTGCTGCTTCTGCTTCTTCCTCTATGTTTATCAAATACCTTAATGTCTGAGTGAATAGTTTATAAAACACTTAATTGTACAGCATTAACTATGTTACAAATCAGCATACAGGGCCTCTTGCTCTTCTGAGGAAAAGTGCTGCACAGTGCTGGGTATACAACAGAAACAACTTCATTAACATGTAATTACTGTATTCATTATGTTCAAGACACCAACTCCATTAATAATTCTGTACTGGTGCTGACTTCCAGATCTTAGTTCCTCTTATAAAAAGAGGGATTTATTAATGTGACCATACAAAAACCTCATGTTCTATTATTATCTCCTTGACTTTACGCCTTTAACCTAATAATGAACAACAGGTACTTATAATTCCAAAACATCCTGCTTTATCCCAATCTCCATGACTCTCCACATACTGTTCTTTCAACTTGAAATGTCCTTCTCTAGCTTGCACTCTCCTTCCTAGAGTTGTCATTTGCATCATATGTACTTGAACATAATTCTACTTTTGCATTTAATTGCTCCGTGAGAGCTGTCTATTTGTAGGCTGGTCTCTCCTACTAACCATGAGTTCCTTGATGGCAAACACTCTCCAGAGTTTAGCACTGTGCCAAATAAATAATAATAAGAGCTTACACTTGTTAAGTGCTTAACAACTAAAAACAATGAGTGCTTACTACTTGGCCAGGTATTGTTCAAAGTACTATGCCATATTAACTCCTCGAACACAAAGGAAGGTATAATTATTAAGTCTGTATTATTATTAAGCCCCCTTCAAAGATGAAGAAACATGGACAGAAAAATGAATACTTTCCATTTTTAAAGTAGTATACAATCAGAATAAAACATGTACACACACTTTAAGCTTCCAATCTTGACCAAGAAACATTTTAGAGTTCCATTCTAAACTACTGACACTAGGATGTCACATTGCCACATAAACTCACTCATCTCAGTTTAACTGCAAACCATCCCGGTGCACCTTCCCGACACACGCTGATTCTACTAGTCTGCTCTTCATTAGTATTGAGAAACTTCTTCTAGTCCAGAAGCTTAGAATCTCTGATGCGTCTGGTCCCAGACTAGCAAATGTGAATCCTGTCCCTTCTTCCTTAATCTATTTGTCCGTTCCCTTCTATTTCCTCTGCCACAAATGACCTGGAAAAGCCAGAAGCAGATAACGCTACTTTAATCTGTTCCGGGACCGAGACGGTATAGCACAGCCTGCCTGGGCTGGAATTCTGGCCACCGGGTTCTAGCTGTCCTCTAGTGGGAAAATTAATCTTATGGAGCCTCAGTTTCACTCACCCGTAAAATGCTCCTGAACTACCTACCCCGTGAAGATTCAGTAAGTTGCAAACCACTTATAACGATGCCTCTCCGATAATAAGCCTCAACAAGTGTTATTATTAACATCCTAAAGCCACACTGCTGCTGCTCAAACGTTGAGTGTCTCCCACTGACAGAACAGAAGCTAAATACTTTAGCCTAACATTCAACGATCTCCAGTCTGATTCCATCCTGCCTCCGGAGCGATACCTTCCACTATTTTGCCGTCTAATTCTCAACTCCTAACAAAACGATCTGCAGTGAAACCTCTAGCTCGGCAGAGGGGGTTCTGCCCTCTTTTCAAATTTCCGGTATTATCTGCCCTACAGGGTGCAATTCAAAGCTCACCTCCTCTCCAGATTCCCCCGACTCACCCCAACCCCGGGAAACGTGCCCCTCCCCCGAGCTCCCGCAGCGGCTCACCCCATTCATCCGTCCTCCTCCCCCACCCCCGCCCGCTCTGCAATGTGAATGATGTTCCCGCGGGTCCCGCGGAGGCGTCGAGGTCTAGGGGCGGGGGTGTGTCCCCTTCTTTGTGTACCGCACAGGCTCGCGGACCCTAGAACGCGCATTAGGAGGCAGCTTGCTGTTGCTACAAGAAAGTTAGTCGCCGACGGGAAAACTGGCCCGAAAGGGAACCCAGCGGAGCCGTTTCCAAACTGGGCAGGTGCCTGAGTTGTAGGCGCGAGGAGACAAGAGGGGCGTCCGGGAGGTTTCCCGGAGGGGGCGGCGGGGGCGGGGCTCAGCCGAGGGGCGCGCGCCGGCGGCGCGGGGCTGCAGGGGGCTCGCGCGCGGGTCGCGGGGACGCGTGGAGCCCCCCCGTCCCCGCCCGCTCACCTTCTCCTCCTCTTCCTCCTCCTCCTCCTCCTCCCCGGCAGAGCTGTAGGCCTCACAGTGGTGACGAGGGGTCATCCGGGGGCCCGTTACCACCTCATTTTCCTCAGCGCGCGGCGACGGGGCGCGCGGGACGAGGACGGGGCCGACTGAGGAGGGAGAAGAGGGGGAACCGGGCCGGAGGGCGCGGGCGCTCGAGCGGGACGCACGGCTGCGGCCTGTGGGTCGGTCAGCGAATTAGTTCCATGACGCCCCCGGACCTGAGGCCGCTGCCGGTCCCGCTCCTCCAACCGCAGCCGCTTGTGCCCGGGTGGGGAGGGGGTTCCCTCTCGCCATAGGGCGGCGGGGGCCGGGGAGAGGCGGGGGGTGAGACCGGCTCTGCCCCTGCCCGGGGGAAGCGCCTCCGAGGGGAAATGGTGAAAGGGGGGGAAAGGGGGAAAAGGAAAAAAAAAGGAAGGGGAAAGGGGGGGAAAAAAAATAAGAAAAAACGAGACAGAGGCGCTGCCGCGTCCGCTCGCGGGGAAGGCTGGGGAGGGAGGGGAAGGGACAAAGAAGTGCCGGCTTCGTCGGCTCCGCCCTCGCGGATCGATTCCTAGACTCGCTCACTCCTTGTAAACAACATTGAACTGGCCTCTGGACCCTCTCCCGTTTTCCTCTCCGCCGCGATCTCCGTCCAGCGAACGTACAGAGAAGTCCGGCAAAAAGCTGGGCTGTTGGAAACGGGCTGGGAAAGTCTCTGGCATTGGGGTGGGAGGAGGGCTAAGAGAAGCTAAATGTGCGTGGACTCGTTTTCCTTGGAGGAGCGGAAGGGTTCCTCTTCCAGTGCACGGTGACGTAAGCGCCTTCTGAGCTCGCTGGAAGAGGCGTGCGGTGGCCGGAGAGTGCGCTGCGCATGCGGCCCAGGGAAGAAAGAAGCAGCTGAGCGCTTAGCTTGGGGGTGGGGTCTTATAGGGATGCTCCTCTGGCCGAAGAGAGCGCTACGTGGTTTTATCCAGCTTGTCTTTGTTTCTGGGGCTTGTAAAAGGATTTGTTGGAAAGGGCCGCGATCTGTTGCGTAAAGATCTTGCGTTCTTTGTTGACCTCGCAAAAAGTTCTGTGTTCTCGTCTTACCATTGACGTGTAAATAGAATTGCGGATTTTTTCGCTGCCACGTCGTGGGTGGAGGGAGATTCTAAAGCGCATTATAAATCGGGAAATTGCAGGGAGCATAGTCTCAAGCACCTTCTAAAACAGTAAATTATATTGCTGGCAGCAGGGAATCTGCTTTGTAATGCGCCAAGGGAATTCTATCCACTTAACCAACACATCTGAGTATTTCCGAGTAGGTTTTATTACCAGGTCTTTAACGAGTGAGTGGTGACGTATAAATGTGTTTTATTTGGGGTTCCTTTACGGACCTATGGTAAACTTTGCTCATCTTTTAATCGTTTTAGTTATAAAAAGAAGAGTAGAATTACAAAAAGTTTTGAAAGAGAAGAAAACCCTCAAACTCAACCATTTACAGAAGTAGTTGATTTGTGTTTCCATTTGTATTTTATATGCCTATTTTAAGTCACTTAAATTTGTTTTAAGCTTATTCAGAGAGCCAGGGGCTAATAAACTCTAGCAAGCTGGAATTAACCAAGACAAATAGCTTCTACCTTCATGGAGTTCACAATCCAAACACTGAGCTAATTATCACTATCTAAAATCACCCAGTACGTTGATTTGCTTACTTGTACATTGTATTCTCTCCTTAGAATATAAGGTCTAGGATGGCAGGGATCTTGCATGTTTTATTTCACCCTATATTCCTGCATGTAAGAGGCTCTCAATATTTTATTACTGACTGAATAAACAATTACCAGTATCAAAAGTATTAAGATGGAAAATTGCAGGCTGCTATGGAAACACTTAATCCTAGCCTAGTCAGGGATATCAGAGGAGGTTTTTGTGAGGAAGAGACATTTAAGGTGAGACTTGAAACCACTTGGACATAGAATTGGGGAAAGAGTGTTACAGGCAGAGGAAACAACAAGTGCAAAGACTCTGGAGCTGAGACATTCTAAAAATCTCGGAAAGGTAGTGTGGCTGGTCCTCAGAGAATTGAAGCCTGGGGCAGGGGTAGGTCCCTATTGACAGAACCGGAAGGGAAGCCCAGGAAGGATTTTAAGTGGATCGTATTTTGCTTTTTTCACCTCACGTAGTCTTTCTTACGTGGGATTTATTGCTACATGGTCTTCCTTCTATAATACATCGGCAACATTTTTTTGCACAATACCATTCACTGCAGGACCATGAAATTGCTTCTGATTTTCACTACTTTAAGAAGAATACCAATTCCATTCCCAGATAGGTAGTCAAGAGAAATGTAAACCTGTCCACACAGAGATTTGTACATGACTGTTCATAACAGCATTATTCATAATGACCAAAAAGGTGAAACAACACGAGTGTAAGTCAAATGTGGTATATCTATAATATGGAATGTTATTTGGCCATAATAAGGAGGTACTGAAATATGGTGTAACATGAATGACCCATGAAAACAATGTGCAGTCCTTTGTGGCTGGCTTCTTTCACTTAGCATAATGATTCCATTTGTATGAAATGTCCAGAATAGGCAAATCTATCGATAGAAAGTAGATTAGTGGTTGCTTGAGACTGAGGATGGAGATGGGATTGGGGAATGATAGGTAAAAGTTTTGGTGTTCCTTTTTGATGAAACTATTTTACAATTGATTGTGGTGATGGTTGCAAACTAAATATACTAAAAACTATTGAATGGTACACATTAAATAGGTGAATTGTCTGAGAGGTCAGTACAGCTGTTACCAAAAAAAAGGGAGAAGGGGAAAAAACCAAAAAGAATACAATTAACATCTTCATGTGTAACCTTTTCTGGGTTATTCCTGGGTCCAACGGTATTTACACTTTTACAGCTTTTGATGAATACCCATTTGCCAAATTGCTTGGCAGAAGAGTTGAATCAATTAAAATGTAACCTGAGTATTTAAGAGTTCTCACTTCATTATATACTTACTCTTTTTGAAACTTAGTTTTAATAAAACTGTCTTACTGCCTGTGAGATTGCCAGTGACAATTTAATCTAGAATACTGTAAATATAATTACAAGTAATTAATTGGTGGGTAAGGAACTTGTTCCAGTTGTCCTAACAAAATATATGGACATTCTTTTTCTTTACTATTCATTCAAAGACCTTACTTTTAATCAACATCTCTTTTTTGTTAAAAACTGTAGTAGTTTTTTAAAAATTAAGTGTAGTTGTAACAAATGGAAAGACTTTGAAATTCCCTGAGAAAATAAATAAGGCATATAAAGAAAACATTAAAATCCTTGTATTGGTAAGGAATTCATATTTTTTCATTAAAAAAATATTTTTTAGGAATATTTTGTCAAAAATAGTAAAAATTTTACTAAAATTTTAAAAATTAATTAACATTTAATATTTATTATTTAATTAATAATATTTATTGTTTAATTAATATTAACAATATTTAATTAATAAAATAGTAATTAATTATTTACTAATAAAATAATATTTATTATTTAATTAATAAAACTACCACCTTTCTATGTGGTATTTGAGAATAATAATAACTAAAATATATTGATTACTCACTGTGTACCAGGCATTGCACCAAGCACTTCTATTGCATTCTCTTCTGTTTATTCCTGCAGCACTCCTATACTGTAGGTATTTTTGTTATCCGCATTTTTCAGAAGATAAAGAGGTAAAGTAAAAATAAACAACAACAAAAAGAGGTAAAGTAAATCCTCAAGACTGGTCACACAGCTTGGAGAGGCAGAGCCAGGATTCAAACCCAGTTTGTCTCACCCCAGAGCCTGATGTGCTTTTAGTCACTACCCTTTACTGCCTCACCCTGTGGGTATTACTGGCTTGCATGGAAGTCGTCGAACAAAAATACTCACCCTATGGTTATTTTTGGTTTGCCTTTAATCTTAGAACAAATATTCAAAAAAAAGTTTTTAGTGACTAGTTCATATTTGTGTTACTAGAGAGTTGATTTTTGCTTGAAAACAGGTTATTAAAATTTTCTTACACTTCTTTTATTTCATGACTAGAATATTGAATCTTGAAATATAACATGTCCTGCTTCAAACGCAGACTGAGGAAGCTGAGAAACTGCGCTCTCAGAATAAAAGCTCTGTTCTGAAATGCAATATAATGTAAAGTGAGACCCCTCCAGGAGTCTAAGACAACTGAAGGGAATCAAGTTGATGAACAAAGTGGTTTGCTATCTGTAGTCTTTTGAGAAAAGTAATTAGGGGCTTCCCTGGTGGCGCAGTGGTTGAGAGTCTGCCTGCCAATGCAGGGGACACGGGTTCCAGCCCTGGTCTGGGAAGATCCCACATGCCGCGGAGCAACTAGGCCCGTGAGCCACAACTACTGAGCCTGAGCGTCTGGAGCCTGTGTTCCGCAACAAGAGAGGCCGCGATAGTGAGAGGCCCGCGCACGGCGAATAAGAGCAGCCCCCGCTTGCCGCAACTAGAGAAAGCTCTCTCACAGAGACGAAGACTCAACACAGCCAAAAATAAATAAATAAAATAAATTTAAAAAGAAAGAAAAGTAATTAGAAATGGACTGCTTACGTTTTTATGAGTATAGAAGATAAGGTTATATTTAATCTCTAATGACAAAAATTTCTAGTCTCCTTTGTCTTAAATGAAATTTTAGGGTAATCTTCCCAGCAGACAATCTATGAAGGTACTATCTTGTAGGAGAAATACTAAGGCCTACAGGAACAAAGGAAGTGATTCATTGTCATTATAATCACTTACCTTTAGCATTTATGTACACTTAAGGATCCTTTTTACAGCTCCCAAAATACTTGTTTTCTTTAATCTCTACAGAGACAGAAAGTGAGAGGAGTAAGCCTGTCAAATAGACATTAAGAAAAAAGGAGTCCACATTCACCAAATAATATAAAGACCACCTACTTACTATTTTTTTGTTGAAGTGTAGTTGATTCACAATGTTGGGTTAGTTTCAGGTGCACAGCAAAATGATTCAGTTATATGTAGATATATATTCTTTTTCAGATTATTTTCCATTATATGTTATTACAAGATACTGAATATAGTTCCCTGTGCTATACAGAAGGTCCTTGTTTATTTTATACCTCCTACTTCCTATTAAGTGGGGAGAAGTGCTCAAAGAAAAGTCAAAAATTCTAAAATAGGAAGCCACAAGCTGCTTTCCAGATTTTGACCAACTCTGAATAGAAACTGGCTTTATGTTTCTCATATTTAGGTGCTTATTTTGAAAGACTTCACTGGGAGGGATCATTGGTTGCATGCCTTATTAAAAGGACCCCCGGAGTCAGATAGGGGCCACTATTTGAAATTTGTAAATCAAAAAGGAACATTCTTTCCTTGTTCTTGGGAGGAAAAATACATAATTAAAATAACACCATTTTACTCTCACAAACTGTTTTGAATGCTGAGCTACCAAATTTAGTAAACTTGGAAAAAAATACTTTTGTATATCTTACATAATCAAACTACCAATACATTATATTTCTTGTCGAGCATTATGTGTATGTGGGAGGTGTGGAGAGACAGGTAAACATCTTCCAAAGTGTATTTTTAGTCTCATCACAACAAATGTTTACTGTAATCTTTATTTCTTCTCACTGAAGGAAAAGAATTATGTTTGGGGAATCGATTTAAATTATCCACAATCAGGGTTGCCAAGACTTCTTTCTCACATACATAAGCTGCTTCTATTACCAGACAGTGATTTAGTAAATATTTGAGACCCATTGGAATACTGGGGTAGGCACCATACGAGATTCTAAGAGTCATTCTACGAGTGGTCCTGTTTGTAAGAAACTTCCATTCATTCATTTCTTAATTCAACATTTACTAGCTGTGTGACCATGAGCAAGTTAACCAGCTTGTCTATAACTTGACCTCAGTTTCATCAACTGTAAAACAGGGGATAATAATAGTATATCTCCAAGGTTTTTATGAGGACTAAATGGGATAATATTTACGAAAGGCTTGGACCAACGTGTGACGCATAGGGAACACTAATTGTTAGCTTAACTCTTGTAACCCTTTATGTGCCAGGCTTGAGTTTAATCTTTTTTTTTTTCACTTAATACAGTTAAAAATGGCCCACCCTCTATCAGCTCCCAGCCTTGCACAAGGTAAGAAACAGAGAGGAGAAAGTCTCTGTGTTGGTCAGAAAAGGCTTTATAGACTTGAATGTGGCATTTATTATTTTCTGTTGAACAAATTACCTCAAAACTTAGCTGTGTAAAACAATAAGTATTTAGTATCTCACACGGTTTCTGAGGCTCAAGAACTGTGAGTACCTTAGCTGGGTGGTTCTAGTTCAGGATCTCTCATGAGGTTGCAATGAAGTTGTTGGCTAGAGCTGAAATCATGACGGGACTGGAGAATCTGCTTTCAAGTTCAGTCATGTGGCTGTAGGCAGGAGGCTTCAGTTCCTAGCCACTGGGTCTCTCCATAGGGCTGCTCATGACCAGGTGACTGGCTCCTCCATCACAAGTGATGAGAGAGAGAGGGAGAAGGAGACCAAGATGGAAGCTGCAGTCATTTTATAGCTTAATCTGTGACATGTTCTACTATCACTTCTGCTATATTCTATTTATTGAAGCAAGTCAGTAAGTCCAACCTGTACTGAAAGGGAAGGGAATTAAACTTGAAGGGAACAGTATCAAAGAATTTGTGAACATATTTTTTATTTTTTTAATCTTTTTTTTTAAAATTATTTTTATCTTTGGCTACGTTGGGTCTTCGTTGCGTGCGAGCTTTCTCTAGTTGCAGAGAGCGGGGGCTACTCTTCGTTGCAGTGTGTGGGCTTCTCACTGCGGTGGCTTCTCTTGTTGTGGAGCACGGGCTCTAGGTGTGCTTCAGTAGTTGTGGCATGCAGGCTCAGTAGTTGTGGCTCGCAGACTCTAGAGTGCAGGCTCAGTAGTTGTGGTGCATGGGCTTAGTTGCTCCGCAGCATGTGAGATCTTCCCGGACCAGGGCTCGAACCTGTGTCCCCTGCATTAGCAGACAGATTCTTAACCACTGAGCCACCAGGGAAGTCCCATGAACATATTTTTAAAACCACTGCAGGTGTGGAAGGAAAAGTAAGGTTTTGCTAGGTAGACAGGAACAAATTTACGACAAGCAAGGGAGCAGCAGAAGCAAAAGAATAGAGATACTAGATTACATGCCATGTAATCTGCATGGCTAGAGAATTGAGGGGGTTGTTTTATTCCTATTTTTAAAATGAGGAAACTGAGGCTTAGAGAGGTAACTTTCCCGATATATATTATACAGTTAGTAAATGGCAGAACTGGGTCCTAAATCTATATAATTCTGATTATAGAATCCATGATCTTATTACTACCTGTACTGGGCAGGGTTCTCCAGAGAAACAGAACCGAGAGGACGCATCTATGTCTCCATCTCTACCTCTATATGGAGAAAGATGTTGAGAGAGAGAGATTTATTTTAAGAAATTGGCTTATGGTTGTAGAGGATTGGTAAGTCCAAAATCTGCAGAGGCTGGCATAATGCAACTTTATGGAAGGGTTGCAGTTCAAGTTCAAATGCAGTTTGCTGGCTGAATTCCTTCTTGCTCAGCCTTGGTTATGTTGAGACCTTCAGCTGGATGGATAAGGCCCGCCCACATTACAGAGGGTAATCTGCTTTATCCAAAGTCCACCAATTAAAATGTTAAATCTCATCTAAAAAACACAAAAATACCCTTCACAGAAACATCCAGGGCTTCCCTGGTGGCACAGTGGATAAGAATCTGCCTGCCAATGCAGGGGACACGGGTTCGAGCACTGGTCCGGGAAGATCCCACATGCCGCGGAGCAACTAAGCCCGTGCGCCACAACTACTGAGCCTGCACTCTAGAGCCCGCGAGCCACAACTACTGAGCCCGCGTGACACAACTACTGAAGCCCACGTGCCTAGAGCCCCTGCTCTGCAACAAGAGAAGCCACCGCAATGAGAAGCCCACGCACCGCAACAAAGAGTAGCCCCCGCTCGCCACAACTAGAGAAAGCCCGTGCACAGCAACAAAGACCCAACGCAGCCAAAAATAAATAAATAAATAATTAAAAAAAAAAAAAAAAGAAACATCCAAAATAATTGTTGACCAGGTATCTGGGTACCATGGCTCAGCCAAGATGATACAAGAAATTAACACATGAAATTATACTACCCTCTACAATAGTGACAACTTGGGGACCAGACTGCAAACAGCCCTGAATGTCATACTAAGCAGTTAGTTGGACTTATGAAAATTAACGAGTGGCTCTGTCTGAGAGACATGACCTTGAACAAGTGATATTGGATGGGGTGTTCCAATAGAATATTGTAACTCCTTTAGGAAATGTATCTTGGAATATTTGTCTATCATGCTTGATCTTCAGTCCTGTTTTGACAAATGACAAATATGGTTTTTATTAATGTTATATTTTTTCCTTTCAATATTTTCCTTTTCAGGCCATATATTTTTACTAATTAGCCTTTCACATATTTTGAAATGATGACTTTCATTTCAAAAATATTTTTCTCTATTATTTATTCTCCCCTATTTGGAGCTTTTCTCTTAACTTTTTCATTCACTTTGATGCTTTCTTTCAAGGTTTCCTTTTAGTCATGCCTCCTACGAGAATGAAATGTGAAATTAGGGAAGAAGACAAAAATATGGGTGCAAGCTAAAGAACCCAGTTTGTACATCAGCTGGACTTGGTGATTCCAAAGGTATAAATATTGTTCAAGTATCATTTCTTTGCTGACTGTGAATAAGAAAAGCTGTTTCAAACTTGCTGCTGGAGATATTTCTCTTTGCAACTAACATAGAGCAGGAAACTCTTAACTTTTTTTGTGGAGCCTCAGAATTTAAAATTGCACTGGTCCCAACCTGTTCTTTTGACCCACTCCAGTCTGGGTCCCCACTGAGGACATGACACAGATAAGGGGTGGGCTGGAGAGTGTTGTGAGGACACCTTTAAGTGATGTGGAGTATAAATCTATGGAAACACCCTACCAGGAGAGAACAGGGAGCAAAATCTAGAAAACCAGTAGAGCAAAAGGTACAACAAGTTGGACAGGAAAGCAGAACTGGACTTTCAGAATAAATAGGGGTTGAGACCTGCTGGTAAAGCATAAAACAAGGTTAGAGAGTTTGGGAGCTAAAGTTTGGGCTATGGATTTAGCCCATTTTCAGCTTTCCTTCTTAAGAACAGCATGATATAATTTGTGAGCTTGAAAACATGGGGAGGGGTAGATAACACCACTAGATGGTTTGGTGAATTCTAGCAGATGAGCAGATTTTGTGTGAGTGAAGAAGACAACACCATTCAAAGGAGAAGCTAGTTTCCTAAAAAAGGAACATTTAATGCATCAGTGATCTTCTGTGTTCCTTTCTCTCTCTCCCCTATCTCCTGTTGCTATACTGATCATTCTACAAGCTCAATCAAGTGTGATTTCCATCTTTAGTGCTATGAAAAAAAGGGCTTCATTAATAGCATGAAAGAACAAATAAAGGTTTTACCAAAATCAGTTTCTTTTATTTTCTAACATATCAACACAAATATTATGTCAATGATATAGTGGAGGTTTTGATAGTTTATCTTTCTATCTTTAATAAAATTATACCTAAACTATCTTGGAAAAATAGTTTTCTTATTTTACCTTGAAAGATTGCCACTGGAGGTATACTTATAAATTCTCTAAGTAATCCATTCCAAAGGAAAAGTCTCCTTTTAATTGTGTTCCTTTACGTATTTCAGAAAGCTGTTCTTAATATGTTGCTCATTTGAACTGTGTGATAGTGGAAACTAAGACCCAAAGATCTGACCATATGAAATACTCTTTGGATCAACCCAGCTAATTTTGACATAAATCTTAGAAAATGATCTGCTAATTTTGACTTAAATCGTATTTATACTTATAACCACTTGCATTTTAAAGTGAAAAAATACATACCCGAAATCCACTACTCTAAAGTATAAGATAATTTCCATTCCTGAATCCAAAATGTCTTCTGAATGCTTAAGGATAATGTTGGGTAAGGAGGAAAGATAATGCTGGAGAAATATGGTGAGAGAAATCAAACTTTATGCTGAAGAAACTGCAGTTTTCTATGGACCTTCCCTCCCTCCCACAATAACAGATCTCCTCCTTCAGACCTCTCAGAGAGGCCCACTGATCAGTTTTTACAGGTCCATTGAAACTTGGCCTCCTGACCACTATCAGGAATTTACAATCTACATATAAATAGGTAATGAATATTAAAAGATTAATTTGAATGCCAACTCAGTTTTTTTTTCAACCAGAAAATTGTTGAATATAGAACAGACTTCCTTTGACAGCTACTCCTGCATACATTATAATATATGTACCATATTCCTTACTGTAGAAAGTTACAGTTAAGGTCATAGAAACTGAATCTTGTCCATATGAAAAAAACAAGGCTATCAATGTTACTAATAGTATTGCTTTTATATTTATACATATATCTTGTATGTATAAGTATCTTGCTCTTTGCCTTTGCCTTTAAAATATATTACTGCTTTAGTTTTTAGAACTGTTCAAAAGCCAAGGGGTTATTCACTAAGTTCTCATTCATCACTAAATTCAAATTGAATTTATAAAATGATAGTGTCAGAGAGCGTATGATGTTGATTTTTATAAGTTTGATATACACTAAACAAAGGAAGCAAGACAAAATGCTATTTCCTATGCTAACAATGCCAGGATCCTTTATCATACTAAATACTAAAATTATCCCTAATGTTAGGAGTTAGATTAGAGTAAAAACCAACAATAGGAAAGGTTTTCAAAAGATTCTTTTGAGTAGAGGGCCTTTTTTGTATTGAGTCAACAATTTTACATTAAAAAGTTCAGTAAAAAACCAAAAACCAAAAACAAGCAAAAAATTAAGTGAAGTGTGCTGTAATCAGTACATATCCCCAGCTTCCACAGCAGGTTGAGGGGGTAACCGAAGGGGTAAGTGTCATGACAAGACTGCTGGCTCTGAGCTCCCCCTGTGTAATTGCAGGCACTCCAATTCTCCCAGCACTCCAAGTTCTTCTTTTCCCTTGGCAGGTCCTGGAAGAGTTAACTTGATCTCTTTGCCAGTCTTTAAAAGAATCCCATCTTTTTGTCTCTGCCTGGTTGCTTTGGCACAGCTGCCCTGCTGGCTCTTCAGGTGTCTACTGACTTCGACATGACACATGGGGGTCACTGCCTCACAGTTTGTACTTAAAATCATCCCTTCCCAGTGGCTGATTGATGTTGGATTAGGTCCTTTGCGGTCAACATCTATGTTGTTATAGGTAAAGGAGTGAAGTGAAGAAGGGGCCCTCTCTCTGCTGGTGCTACAGTCCTTTCAGTGAATTTGTAAGTAGGGTGGTCTTGCTTTCTATTTTTATAGAGCTCACAATGTTGCATTTTATGTTGACACATTTCCTTATGGCTCTTAGCTCTTAGGCTCTCGTTAACTTCTGTGGATACTGAATCCTGTAATATTAAATGTGACATTACTTCATCAACCCCTAAAGTGTCTTGACACTTTAACTTGTAGATATTCAGGTGAGTTCCCTACCCACTCTGGGTCACCCCAAAGAAATTAGAGGGCGGCCTCTGTCCCTCCTTTGCTCCCTTCCTGTGGAGACCACTCTTGAGTTCCAAAGTATTCTATCTGAAGGCCCGGTAGAGCCTCTGGTGGCCCTACTTTCTAATGTACGTAAGAAAAGACAGCCCCCATGTTAAATTTAACTTTTACTTTTTAAGAGAAAAATTCACTTTCTGTCGACAAAGAAGTAGAAACATAAAATTCTATTTACAATAAACATAATTATTCATTCATAGACTTATTAATATAAATAGTACTATGACTTTTCATTTAATATTATGGTTAGCTAAGACAGAGATGAAGAAAAAGCATTGTATCTGAAGATTACATTTTTTTTCACTTTTATAATTTTAATTGATTTTTTAATTTTAAGATTAAATTTGAAATCAGTCTTCATTATTCAATTTTCTAAGTTTTTCTTTTTCTTATCAGAAACATTTTTGTATATACATATATATGTATTTACATATATACATATATACATATTTACATATATACATATATTTACATATTTACATATATTTGTATGTATGTATATTTTGTATATACATATATTTGTATGTATTACAAAATATGTATATATTTTGTAAATACAACATTTTTGAATTTAGTTAGATGGAACAACTCAGTTCTTCAGAGTTAACTGGGTTCTTATAAACTGTTATTTACTATCATTCCATAGCTTCTTTTGTAAAGCCTCTTTTCTAAATAAGACCCTCAGAGAAGCTCCTGGGAAGAATTATTTTCTGGGATGAAGTATCTTGGCCAGAGCAACATCTTTCCAGGTTGTATTTGCTGGTAAGTCGATGAAATTATGTCTTTTCAGTAGAGTCTCTGTTTCTTCTTCCACGAGTAGGCATTTTAAAAAGTGAATTTTAAGTAACTTTCAAATTCTTTGAGACTCAGAGTGCAATCAATTCTCAAAGGCACATTTAAACACGACATGGTACATTGTATGGTACAGACCGATGCTGGCGTCAGTTGGTTTTGCCAGCCACGGTTACTAGTAAAAGCTGGAGTTATGTGAGACTCTATCTGACTCAATAAACAAAGAGCCAAATGTTTACTGAGCATCAGCTGTCTACAAGGCCTCGGACTGAATTGAAATAGCAAGCTGACCACAAAGCCAGGAGAAAATATTACAAAAATGAGTATGCCTTTGGGAAATATGCAGTAATGGTAATTTTATGGGAAAATTGGGAACAACTATACAAATATTTTGTGCAATAAAATTAGAAATTTCTGTATACGTCTGGAACGAAATCATCCAGGAAGTCATAGAGCTCTTAATTTGGAGGGCATTTTTGATCTGATCCTACATTGGATTAGGCTTGTACTTACTATTCTTCAGGATTGGAGTAGACCAGATGAAAGGAAGCAAATGCCCCAAAACTCACAGGCTAGTCTACCATTTTCCAGCGGTCTGGTGTGAAATTTTTCTGACATAAGTAAAACAAATACTTCCTATTGCTTTTCTAATAACTAGAACCTTGGCCTTTAGGCTTTACTAGATTGCAGAGTTTTGGAGATTCCCAAATTATTTCTTCCCCTAAGGAAAAATCAAAACACTATCATCATCAGGAAACTCTGTCTCTTGTCAGCTATTTTGTGCTTTTATTCTCATTTCCTTATTCTCCTTATTTAGTCATATTGAACTTACAGTTGTATATCTCATCACACTTTTCATAAATATTCTTAGGAAATACTTAGAGTTCCCATTTTCCTAAGTATTCTTAAACACTCTTTTATTCTAAGATCCTGCTGAGAGCTTAGTGGATCTGTCTCACTGCCCAGACCTCTGTTTACTCCCCTTGTTTATTGCCCTGCACAGGTTCACTGTGCAGTGGGATGTCTATCACCTCTCTACAAATATGCTGTGCTCTTCTCCTAGATTTGTGTCAGGTTCCAATATATGTGGAGAGAATCACCTGAAAGGTCTGCATAATGATGGCCTTATTTAGGATACTGGCTAGGCTGTTGAAACAACAGACTCAAAAATACAGTCACCAAAGTGGTGGCCCTATAGTATAGAGCCTTGTCTATCTTGTTGCTTTCCCATCCTTAGGGAGTTGGCTTCATTTTTGTGTCTGAGAATAGCTAGCTCACCACCCCTCCTGATGCCAGCCCTTTGGAGGGAAAGGAGGGAAGGAAGCACCTAACCCAGAAGTTGCATACAACACTTCTGCTTACATTCTGTTTCCTATGCAGTCTTTAGCTACATCTGGATCCAGGTTAAAGTATTATTAGTAGTATGGGAGATAAAGGGTATTGAGAAGACAATTAGCAAACTCTGCCCCACACTAATATGCTCTAGATCTCTTAAAATATTGTTTTTAAAAAGCAACGGCTAGCATTTGGTGTTTTGGCTGATGCATAACTTCCATCTTAGTTCCCTTGATATTCTTACTAGTATTTGGAGCAGGGGAGGTGGGGCAGAGGTAGTAAGAAAAAAGTAAAGAAAAACTTTTTGATTTGATCTTAGTCCACTGTGCCATGGTCATACCTATGCTGACTTCCCTGCAAAAAGTGTAACCTCTGTACTGCCACAAAGAGCCAGATTATCACTCTTTAGTCACCATACTTTGAATGTACATTAACTCTATAACATATTAAAGATATAACCAATGCAAGTAAGACTACGAAGCTGAATGTGCCCCTTTGCTAATGTAGCTAAAATCTCCATACATTTGAATGCCCTTCACTTTCCTTTTTGTAGGTATAGAGTCTTCCTGTTCGGGGTCCTCATCATCCTCATAGCTGCATGCCCTGTTGACCCTCAACCTTCTGCTTCTTCGATGCCCACCAGGCTGAGCTTCAACACTCTATCTGCATCCCACAGGAAGCCTGAAGTCTTTAGCGCGTTCCACAGGATGTGTACTTCCTTCCTTAACTACTCTAAAAACTGTGGCTGATGAGTACACCATGTCTCCATTAGGGATCTCTGCTGAAGGGAACAGAAATTCCCTCAACTCAGCATTATGAGTATAGGTGGAAAGGATATTTATTGGGAAGTAGAAAGTCACCCAACGGCTACTCTTCCTGGGATCAGATGATCTCTCATCTCTGCTTCTCTGCGTGTGTCCACTTGCTCCTCCTCCTCTATCCCATCCATTTCTGATGTTTCCAAAGCTTTTTGAGGTTCACTTCCCCACAGTTCTCACCTGAGGCTTTGATTTGTCACAGCCTCATGTCTGCACCGTTGTTCCCACTGCTGAGAACTCCTCTGCACAATACGAACAGCTTCAATCTCTGTATTTTGGTTCAACTTCTGAAATGAGAACATCTAACTGACTCAGCCTGAATCAGGTGTTTACTCCTGCTTTCCTGGTTGTGGCTAAGAAAGTGGAGTCACCTGAAACAATCATGACCAAAGCAAAGAAGGCAGATTGTCTAAGAATGGATTGTGAGTGGAAAGATGACCAATATACCTAGAAAGACATAATCTTTTTTATATTTTTAACCCAAGTCCAAATTTGGGCTGAACAGAGTCAGTCCTGTGATGATGTGAGAGTTAAACATCTGGTTAGTTGTGAAATATCATCTGACCAAATACTGTACCACAACTGGTACCAGGGGGTGATCCCTCAAAGGGTACTATAGGTCAGCTGCTCCCCTGACCAGATAACTTGCTGCCTGTTGCCTTCATGCACTCATGTTCAAGAATTGGCAGCTATAGACTCTTCTAAATTGGTATCAACTTCTGGAAATGTGGAGCATTTAAATCCCTGGATTATTTCTTATTTTGGATATTGCTTCTTCATATCTCCTTTTGAAATCTTCCATGTTTTCCACCATGTTCCTTTAAATTATATATGGGTACCATTTAGAAACACAAAAGTATATATTGCAGATTTATCTACAGCAGGAATAGATTGAGGTTTCTGTGGGGCTTGAAGTTTATACAGTTTTAGAGACTTTTTTTGAAGAAAAAATATAAAATTATCAAGGCAAAATTAAGTATGAAATTGATCCTCTATTTCAAATGACAAAAAAAACCCCACAACAGGTATCTTTTAAATAAATGGTTCTTAAATTTCATTGGGCATAAAATATGGTAATTTTATTAAAATACAGATTTCTAGACAAAGATGCCCATTCTATTTTTATTCAACATAGTACTGGAAATCCTAGACAGAACAATTTGGTAAGCAAAAGAAATAAAAGGCATCCAAATCAGAAAGGAAGAAGTAAGATGGTCTCTGTTTGCAGATGACATAATATTACATATAGAAAACCCTAAAGACTCCACCAAAAAACCCTGTTGGAACTGATAAATAAATTCAGTAAAGTTGCAAGATACAAAATCAATATACAAAAGTCAGTTGCATTTCTATATACTAAAAATGAACTCTTAGAAAGAGAAATTAACAATCCCATTTATGATAGCATCAAAAAGAACAAGATATTTAGGAATAAATTTAACCAAGGAGTGAAAGAGCTATACACTGAAAACTGTAAAACATTGATGAAAGAAATTGAAGAAGACACAAAGAAATGGAAAGATATTTTGTGTTCATGGATTGAAATAATTAATATTGTTTAAATGTCCGTACTACTCAAAGTGATCTACAAATTCAATGCAATCCCTATCGAAATTCCAATGGCATTTTCACAGAAATAGAATAAAGAGTACTAAAATTTGTATGGAACCACAAAAGACCCCAAATAGCCAAAGCAATTTTGAGAAAAAAGGACAAAGCTTGGAGGCCTCACCTGTTCTGATTTCAAACTACATTACAAAGCTATAGTAATTAAAACAGTATGGTATTGGTGTAAAGACAGACATGTAGATCAATGGAACAGAATGGAAAGCCCATAAATAAACCCATGCATATTTGGTTAATTAATTTTTTTAAAAATTTTATTTATTTTTGGCTGCATTGGGTTTTCATTGCTGTGTGTGGGCTTTCTCTAGTTGTGGCAAGCAGGGGCTGCTCTTCATTGTGGTGCATGGGCTTCTCATTGTTGTGGCTTCTCTTGTTATGGAGCATGGGCCCTAGGCACGTGGGCTTCAGTAGTTGTGGTGTGCAGGCTCAGTAGTTGTGGCTCACGGGCTTAGTTGCTCTGTGGCATGTGGGATCTTCCTGGACCAGGGCTCAAACCCGTGTCACCTGCACTGGCAGGTGGATTCCTAACCACTGCGCCAGCAAGGAAGTCCCTGGTTAATTAATTTTTGACAAAGGCACCAAGAATTTACAACGGGAAAAGAATATTTCTTTAATAAATGGTGTTGGGAAAACTGGATAGCCACATGCAAAAGAGTGAAACTGGACCCCTATCTTAAACCATACACAAAAACCAACTCAAGGGCTTCCCTGGTGGCGCAGTGGTTGAGAATCTGCCTGCTAATGCAGGGGACGCGCGTTCGAGCCCTGGTCTGGGAGGATCCCACAGGCCGTGGAGCAACTGGACCCATGAGCCACAACTACTGAGCCTGCGTATCTGGAGCCTGTGCTCTGCAACAAGAGAGGCCGCGATAGTGAAGAGGGTCGTGCACCGCGATGAGGAGTGGCCCCTGCTCGCCGCAACTAGAGAAAGCCCTTGCACAGAAACGAAGACCCAACACAGCCAAAAATAAATATATAAATAAATAAAAGATTACTATTAAAAAAAACAACAACAACAACTCAAAATGGATTAAAAACTTGAACGTAAGACCTGAAACTGTAAAACTTTTAGAAGAAAACATAGGGGGAAAACTCCTTGACATTGGTCTTGGCAATGATTTTTTGAATTTGACACCAAAAGCAAAGGCAAAAAAAGCAAAAATTAACAAGTGGGACTACATCAAACTAAAAAGTTTCTGCACAGCAAAAGAAACCACCAGCAAGATGAAAAGGCAACCTACAGAATGGAAGAAAATATTTGCAAAACACATATCCATAAGGGATTAATATCCAAAATATACAAAGAACTCAACTCAATGGCATAAAACCCCCAAATAGTCCAATTAAAAAAAGGGCAAAGGACCCAAATAGACATTTTTCCAAAGAAGAGCTACAAATGACCCACAGGTGCATGAAAAGATGTTCAGCATCACTAATCATCTGGGAAATGCAAATCAAAACCACAGTGAGATATCACCTCACACCTGTTAGGATATCTATTATCAAAAAGATGAGATAACAAATGCTGGTGAGGATGTGGAGAAAAATTAACACTTGTACACTGTTGGTGGGAATGTAGATTGGTACAGCCACTATAGAAAGCAAAAATGGAGGTTCCTCAAGAAATTAAAAATAGAACTTCCATATCCAGCAATCCTACTTCTGGGTATATATGCAAAGGAAATATAATCGTTATCCTGAAGAGATATGTGTACTCCCATGTTCATTACAGCAATATTCACAATAGCCAAGGTATGGAAACAACCTAAGTGTCCATCAAGAGATGGTGGATAAGGAAAATGTGACACACACACACACACACACACACACACACACACACGCAATGGAATACTATTCAGCCTTTAAAAAAGAAGGAAATCCTGCCTTTTGTGACAACATGGATGAACCTGGAGGAAATTATGCTAAGTGGTATAAATCAGATAAAGACAAATACTGCATAGTATCACTTATTTGTGGAATCTAAAACAAAATTCGAACCCATAGAAACAGAGAGTAGAATGGTGGTCACCAGGGGCTGCAGTATGGGGGGATTGGGGAGAGTTTGGTAAAAGGGTACAAACTTTCAGTTATAAGATGAATAAGGCTTGAGGATCTAATGTATAACATGGTCACTATGGTTGATAATACTGTATTGTGTAATTAAAATTTGCCGAGATAGTAGAACTTAAATGATTTCACCTCTCCTCTGCCCCCAGAAAAAAGGTAAATATGTGAGGTGATGGATGTGTTAATTAACTTGAGTGTAGGAATCTTTTCACAATGTACACATGTATCAAATCACGCTGTGCACTTTTAATATATTACAATTTTATTTGTCAGTTATACCTCAATTAAGCTAGAAAAAACCCCACACATGTTAAAAAAGATGGAGAGTGCGACTCACTTGCTACATTGAGAGACAAAAAACAGAAAAGAGATTCCTGGGTCCACTCCTGACTTACTAAATCAGAATTTCTGAGGTGAGATCCTCAAAATTTCTGAGGTGAGGATGCATGTTAGCATCTGCATCCTCAGGTAGTCTGAAGACCATATTTTGAGATGAATGAAATGACTACGGTAGTGAATTAAATAAGATTTTAATGATATATTTTTGTGTGTGCGTTTACTAGGAATTTCAATTATTATTGCTGTATGAAAGAAAGAATACAAATTTTGTATACAAGGTTTAATGGGAATTCATCATAAGCTTATATTTTTATTTAGCTGTTTTATAACCAGAAAGAATAAGCCAGTGAAGAGAAGGAGAATCAAAAGCTGAAAAAGATAATAATGAATATCATAATATTTCACAGGATATTTACATTATTTGGAGGAGAAAATGCCCCAAGGATGTCATTTTTCCATATCAAAATAAGAAGTAAACATATGAATACTAAATGTAACTTTTAAAAAATGAGACTAATTTTAAAAAATTACTCCAAGTATTACTATGATGATTGTATTTTATGAAATAAGTGTTTCACAAAGTGGTTATGTACCTGTATAATGCATACACACACACAGAGCAATTTACTAATAGTGTAAATAAACTTCGGTTAATCTCATGAGTTAAGAACACTTTTGTGAGTGAATTAATGGTCTTATCACATTAACTGATTTTTAATATGCATAGAGTTCAAAACATATATATCTGAAGAGATCACCTACATATTTATTATTATATTATAACTGATAGGAAAATATCAGTTAACGGAGTTTACTGAATTAAATTGCAGAACTAATTTGACCACCTAAACTGTAGTACTCAAGCACAATCTCTGTAGAATTCATATTTACAATTAAAACATTCTCGTGTTAAGGAAAAAAAAATAGCCTGACTTTATAGCTTCAGGGAGATACAATACTGTTAAGTAAATTTAGGGGACTTTCAGAGGTAGCAAAATGAGATGGGGAAAACTATAGAATTATCACACTTTTCTGATAATTAGAGCTCAAACTCTTGGGACATAGCTGCATAATTTCTACCCCAAAGACTGGTTCCTTCCTGGCCCTCGAAAATAAAGGGCAGAGCTATCAGTTGGGAATCAGAAAACAGATTCTAAGAGGGTGGTGGGGCATAGGTCAGCCAAGGATACAGAGTTCTCTAGAACGGAGCTTTCTTATTTATTTTAGACAGAAAACTTTCTACCTCCAAATGGAAAAAAAGAAAAAAAATCATTCTTACTTTATAAAAAATGTTTCTCTCTGCCAGAACATTAGGAGACAACTGAGCCACCCAAGCCCTGAGGCTCTGTGGGTCATTTGCAAAGTTCACCTTCTTAATCTGCTCTCCATGCCTCCCTGGCCCTGGGCCAGACCCAGCTTCTCAGTCCTGCCTTTGTGCTAAGGACAAAAGCGAGTTCGGAGCCTAGGCTGCTTTCTCCAGTGAAACTGTCTACCTACTCCAGGTAAGTCAGGGAGTCCCAGGAGAATCCTTGGAACACAAAAAGCACATTGTGCCTGATGAATGCAGCCCTGTTGCAGGCCTGCTTCAGAACCTGTCATTAGACAATACCATAGCTCTCAGCTGCCTGGAAAGGTTCCTGCATGAGTTTTAAAGCTGTAACGTGATTTACAACCTTATTAATTTCAGTTGCAAACTTGAGCACATACAGAGTGCTCTATTTAAACCATGAATAAGCCTGCGCTACACTGAGTGGGGTTGTGTCCGTTTGCACAGTTGCACTTTGCCATAGCGTTGTCAAGTTCCACTCTAGGCTTTCAAACAAAAATTTCCAAAGGTAGTGCCTCTGCTTGCAGAGCCTATTTGGACAGTATCCATATATTTGCCATTGTCACTTTTAAAATTGGTTTCCAATAGAGTTTGAGGCCCTGGATCTAGAGTAATCTGATTTGTCTTATAAGACATAGAAACTGAAGCGCGAGGCAGCCTTCATACAGAGAAGGGTTTCTCAGCTTCAGCACTATTGATGTTTTGGGCTGAGTAGTTCTTTGTGAAAGAGCTGTCTTGTGCATTGAAGGATGTTTAGCAGTCTCTGGTTTCCTCGAGGCCTCAAGCATGCTAAATGTAGCCCAGGCAAGCAGTCAACAATAGTTTTATTTCCACCTTCAAGCAGTAAGAGCTGACCTCTGGCCCCTTCCCTTCAATGGAGGACTTTGAGCCCATTTTCCCTTTAGGAGCTCTAACCAATCATTGCCAACTTCCATCCTGAGCTCTCAGCAGGCCAGGAACTTCAACTTGCTGCTTTACATTTCTGCCTTTTATTCCATTCTGTGAAGTACCCCGTATCCTTCTAATGCATTCATTTTACACTATTGATTTTTTTCCCCAATTCAGTACATAGCAGCCCTATTCTTCCAGTTGCTCAGACCAGAAACTTTGGAGTCATCGTTGACTCTTTTTTTTTTTTCCACATCCTGTGTCACTCAGTGTCCCGGCAGGATACGGATAGCACACTAAAAGCGGTATCTGAGAAAAATTCAATGGATTATTTACAAATGTGCGGTCAGGTTAAGGGAAAGTAATAAGCAATGGTGACGCACCCAAGGGGGAGTCACAGTGGGAAGCCGTTACTGCCCAAGGCTGGAAGGAGGCAGGGGTGAGAAGGGTTTACCAGAACCAGCAAGAGCTGTGGTCATAGAAGATGGCTGCCAAACTGTAGCCTGGCAGGGCAGGCGCCAGGAGAGTAAATATTTCTGTCTTGTTCTCCTCCTGCCCTCCAATTTCCTTTCAGTTCATTTCACTGTCTGAACCCAACCAAAGGAGGACAGGAGATTCCAGATGTGTGGTCTGCGGAGGTCAGATTTCCAGTCCCCGGGAAGGAGTAGAGGGTGGATCTGAAGGGGCAATCAGAATCCCTGTGTGCCCTCATCAGCAAATCCGTCAGCTCTGCCTTGAAATACATCCAGAAGCCAACTCTCACTCTCTACTTCCCTTATTACCTTCCTGGTCCAAGCGGCTGTTTCTCACCGGGACAACTGTATTAGCTTCTATCCCTTTACCAGCTTAATTTTTTTACAGCATTTATGACCCCCTAAAATATTATGCATGGTTTGTTTATTTGCTTATAGTCTGTCTCTCTCCACTAGAGTGTAAATTCCATGAAATCACAAACTTAATCTGTTTTGTTAACTGCTATGAAATTCCTTATACATTGTAGGTGGTCAATAAATATTTAATTAATTAATTAATACTTAAGTTGATCTGATTTGGTTTCTGTTGCTTATTATTTCCAAAGAACTTTAGATGATTTCAGGGTGTACACCCCTGAACGTAATGTAAAAACAAAATGTAATCTCATTTTGTTTTAAAAAAAATTTTTTTGTGTGTGCATATAAAAAAGAATGGGAGTATCTTCAAAAATTTTAGAAGTGATTACCATTAGAGAGTAGGATTTGGGGTAGTTTTCATTTTCTTTTTTGATTTTAACACTTCTGAAATTTTCTACAATGACTACATACGATCCTTGTAATAAGATAAAAGTACCTTTATTTTATTTTAAAATTTAAAAAAATTATTTTTTTGAAGTATAGTTGATTTACAATGTTTTTTAAATTTCTTCTGTAAGTACCTTTTTTTTAAAGTACTGGCTAGCATCAACCAGATCTTCTAGAGAAGCTTGGCAGTTCTTTTTCATCCCTTGGCTCCCTGTCCCTGTTCCGACAGTGGCACTGCCCAACCTTTCCCACTCTTTTTTTTTTTTTTTAACATCTTTATTGGAGTATAATTGCTTTACAATGGTGTGTTAGTTTCTGCTTTATAACAAAGTGAATCAGCTATACATATACATATATCCCCATATCTCCTCCCTCTTGCCTCTCCCTCCCACCCTCCCTATCCCACCCCTCTAGGTGGTCACAAAGCACAGAGCTGATCTCCCTGTGCTATGTGGTTGCTTCCCACTAGCTATCTATTTTACGTTTGGTAAGCAGTCATGCTGGATCCATTTCCCACGGTATCGATCCTGCTCTGTGCAGTAGGAAGCTGATCCATGAGATTGTAACAATCTGGCCCCCTGGCCCTCTAGCTTCCAGCTTGGTTCAGCTAATGGCTTTACCTGAAATCTAGACGGCAAGAGGAGAGTGAGGTCAGGCCACTTATTCCCCCAGCTCCCCCCTTACCAGTTCCTGCAGGTTGGCTATGTCCCTTTACCTAAAGGCCACAGCTCCTGCCAAGTGGTCCTCTCCAAACAGCTTTCTCTGGGTCCCAGTAACTGCCCCCTCCTCTCTCTTCTCCAGGCCCAGGGATGGTAATAGTTTTCCCAACCACTAGCCCTGGAGTAATGCACCATCCCTTTTTCTTCCTAATCCTTGCTCACAACTCTATAAACTCTCCTCAAATTACCCAATTCAAGAATTTCATATCTTTTCTTCCAAGGTCCCAACTAAGCACTCAACTCCATCTTCTTCCATCATTCTCAGCAAATGACCTTGCCTCATTCTTTATTTTTTGCTGAGAAGGTCTTCTTGTATTAGCTTTCTTTGCATTCCTCACATGGCCATTCATCATCACGTTACTAAAAGTCTATATAATGGCCTGCTCTCATGCTTAATTTTGCCTCTCAGAGTACATAGCATATCTTGCTCATAGCAGGGCTCTACCCTGTCTTCCCCTTGCCTCTGAGAACATTTTCCCTTCATTGGCTCTTCTACTTTCTTCCATAATTTAACTCTGGATGTTCCCAATGTGTCAAACCTTGGTTTTGCCCCATGACATAATTTTTTTAAAGAGGAAAGTGTATCTATTTTTACTATCTCAATTAGTTTTATTCGGATAATATTTTAAATGTATACTTGCTGTCTTAGTCATTTAACTAAACTCCAATCCTTTATCTCTTCAATCAGATTAGATATTTTCCATGGATTTCCAATTATCTCCTCCTCCTCAAATCCAGTATCATTTCATTCCCCTCAATTAGATTTTCTCCCATTGTCTGTATTTTTTCCAATGGAATCTACATTTCTTGAGCTCAAGAGTTTAAAACACTGAAGTTATTTTTTAATGCCTCCATTTTCTGTGCCCCTCAACTGCAATTACTTTGTGAATTCTATAATTTTTTTCCCTTAAACTCATTTCTCAGAGTTACTTGTTTCCATTCTCGTTGTAATCAAAAAAATTTTTTTAACTATAGGCCAAGATTATTTCAGTAGTCACCTAACTTGTCAAGTTCCAGGTTCCCCCATTCCTACAGAAGGATTAAGATTTCTAGAATATTGCTAATATCATGTGGTTCTAGAATGTGGCTCCCATTAATAATATTCAGTAATTACGACATTAACCACAAATATATACTGAGTATTTGCTCTGTGCTGACTGTTACACTAAGTTCTTTTTTTACATGGATTAGTTATTTTAATCCTCAGAAGAGTCTTGTAAATATTCAATTGTACAATTGGAAGATTTTTTTTCCTACAAGTCAAATTTATTAGATTTGTCCACAGTCAGCAACGGTGATATTCTTGCTGGTCTTGCCATTCCTGGGCCGCAAGTACTCTATGACTCCCCAAATATTCATGTCCTCTCTCACCTTGCCAAAGACCACATGCTTGCCATCCAACTGCTCAGTCTTGGCAGTGCAGATGAAAACCTGGTAATCGTTTGTGTCGGATCCAGCACTTGCCATGGACAAGGTGCCAGGACTGGTATGACTCAGGATGAAACTCTCATCAAATTTCTCCCCAGAGATGGACTTGCCACCAGTGCCATTATGGCGTGTGAAGTCATCACCCTGGCACATAAATCCCGGAATAATTCTGTGAAAACGGGAAGCTTTACAACCAAATCCTTTCTCCCCAGTGCTCAGAGCACAAAATTTTCTGCTGTCTTTGGAAATTTGTCTGCAAACAGCTCATAGGATATGTGGCCCGAGGGCCCACCATCCATGGCCATCAGCTCTGGGGTGGTGGTGTCTTCAAGGCCAGAAGAATTTTAGAACGTTTAAGAAACTCCCAGATTACCCAGCTACTGGTGGTTCTGGAATGCAAACTCCACATGAAACCGGAAGTCACGCTCTTCGTCTTTTTTTCCATGCTATCCAAATCCCTCAACATGACTTCCAAAATGCTCTGCAAATTGCCTCCACCCTTCCAATCCAATATCAGCCTTTGTTTCTCTCTACATTATACTGAGAGTGAGTTCACTAATGCACCATACACACACTATGTTCATTGCAGGTTTTTTTGCCTTGACTTTTGCACCTATATCTTTTTTCCTGTTGTCAGATCAAATTCCCTTTTTGAGTTAAGATCTGGCTCCAGACCACAATGAAGTCTTCAAGAATGCTACAATACACATGGATCTTTCTTTTCTCAGAGCCTCTAAGACCACTTACTGTCTGTACCATTACTTTCATATTCAATCAGGAAGTACTTTGATTTATATTTTACTGCTATCTGTACAATTGCTATTTATTCACCCCAGAAAAAAAACACTGAGCCCTTATTATTTTCCAGGCACTGTGTAAATGCTGAGAATACAAAGGTGGGTAAGATTCAGTCTCTGAAAGAGTTTTATCCAGGGAGGCAACATGTATGCAAACTAAAATATTACAATACACTCTGTCTGATAAGAGATAATATTGGAAGGATATATTGCATAATGGTTTAGTACATGAGTTTTGGAATTGCCCAGGTCTGGGTACATTTTCCAGCTCTGCTCCTCAATAGCTAAATGAGAATTACACAACCTAGGCTTCTGTTTCCTCATTTGCAAAATGGAGATACTAATTGTAGTAGCCACTTATTAAGGTTTTTAAGAATTATGTAAAGAATTTTATAAAGTATATAAGGTATATAAAGTATAAAGCATATAAAGTATAAGGTAACTAGAACAGTGCTTGAAAGTTTATAACTATTTATCCCTATCCCCCTCCAAAAAGGAATTTGCATGTATTCTATACATTTTCTTCAGTGGGAATAGAGAAGATGGAGAGAATAACTGTGCCAGGGTTGTCAGGAAAAGCTTAGGAAAAAGGGTAGAATTTGAATAGGGTCTTGAAGGATGAGAAGGAATTTGCCAGGTTATTCTGATTTGGTTAGACTGTAGGAAGAATGTAGAGAAAGTCTTGTGAAAAGAATCTGGAAAAGTCTTGTGAAAGGAATCTGGGAAGATAACACAGGCAGATTGTAAAGGGCATTATGTCTATGCAAAGGTATTTGTACACCACCTTCTTGACTAGCAGTTCCCAAAGGCTTTGGTGTTGTGCCAGAGATTTCCAAAACCATAGGCTCACCAAATAATATCTGTCTATTAAAAAAGCGTAGTGGGGCTTCCCTGGTGGCGCAGTGGTTGAGAATCTGCCTGCCAATGCAGGGGACACGGGTTCGAGCCCTCGTCTGGGAAGATCCCACATGCCGCGGAGCAACTGGGCCCGTGAGCCACAACTACTGAGCCTGCGCATCTGGAGCCTGTGCTCCGCAACAAGAGAGGCTGCGATAGTGAGAGGCCCGCGCACCGCGATGAAGAGTGGCCCCCGCTCGCCACAACTAGAGAAAGCCCTGGCACAGAAACGAAGACCCAACACAGCCATAAATAAATAAATAAATAAATAAATAAATAAATAAATAAATGAATGAATGAATGAATATAAAAAGAAAATTCTTATTAAAAAAAAAAAAGCATAGTGACTCAGACATGTCAACATATTTTAAGGTATTTCTGAAGTTATAGTGACTCTTTGGCACTTTATGCTCTATTAATGAGTGAATCCTAAAAGAATTACTATAGACCCTATGCTAGTTATTAATTTATTGTCTCTCAGCTCCAAATTCACCCTTCATAGCCTGCTCCATGAAAATGGATCTGAATCTCTTAAATATTTTCCCTTTGCCTCTGACACAATGTTAAGCTTTGTAGAGAGCCCTAGAGAGACATTTCAGGAGAAAGGGGCATGAGTCACTCTGGCTATTCCATTGAGAATGAATTGTGGAGGAAGGACTGATTGTATTTGCAGAAGACCAGTTCATTTGTTTATTTATCCTTTGATTTAACAAAGATTTATGAGAATCTACTCACTGTCAGGCAATGAGGATTGTTGGATAAAGAAGACACAGTCCCTGTCTCAAGAAGCTCGGAGGGGAAGAGAGTTGAGTACATTAATGACAATAAGGAGTGCACCCTGTAAGAGCAAGAGAAGCCTCAGATGCTGCGAGAGCTGGAGGGACAGCTAATCACACTGAGAAGAGAGAACCATATTCTAGGGGAAACTTTTGAATCCAATCTTGAAGGAAAATAAAACATTCAGGTGCATAAAGGGACGAAATATGGTCTAGCTGAATTGAACTACACTGTGTAGGGTCTGAGAACATTGACAAAGCAGTTGAGCATTGGGATGGGCTCCTGGTGGGTTGGTGATAGATGAAGTTAGAGAAGTTGGACCCAGATTATGGAAGGTCTACTAGGCTATTTGATATTTAGATTGTTTCTATATTTAAAAACTTTTTATTTGGAAACAATCTCAAGTTTAGAGAAAAGTTGAAAGAACAGAACAAATAACTTTTTTTCCCCGAATCATTTGAGAATAAGTTGCCAACATGATGCTTAATCCTCTTGTCTCCCTAAATGCCTTAGTGTGTGTTATCCACAAACAAGGACGTTTTCCATAATACAACCACCAAAATTAGGAAAGTAATGTTGATCCACTACTACCCTCTAATCCTCAGAACTTATTCATGTTTCAGTAGTTGTTCCAATAATTTTTTTTATAGTAAAAGATCTAGTCCAGAGTAAATCATTGTGCTTAGTTGTCATGTCTCTTTAGTTTCCTTCAATCTGGAACAGTTCCTCACCCTTCCCTTGATTTTCATTTCCTTGGTCCTTTTGAAGATTACAAGTTAGTTATTCTGTAAAATGCTCCTCCGTGTGGGTTTGTTAGATCTTTCCTCATAATTGGATTCAAGTCATGTGTCTTTGGTATGTGTATTCCAGAAACAATGCTGTGTTCTTCTCATTGTATCCTATCAGATGACGCATGATTTCAATTTGTCCCATCAATGATGATGTTAACTTAGATCACTTTATTAAGGTGGTGTCTGCCAGGCTTTTCCAGCGCATGGTTACGTCTTTTCCCCCTTATAAATAGTAAATATTTTGTAGGGAGATACTTGAAGACTACTTAAATAGTCATTCCTTTTCAAGCAGTCAATTTATCCATTTGTTTATATCATTTGAATGAGTATGACTCATTCTATTTTAGTCAATGACTTATGTGTCCTTTAGAAATGTTCCCATTACTCTCTGAACCCACCCTTACTTTCTGGCGCAAGATGCTCCAGCTTTATTGTACATTCCCTGCCCCAGCACTGGAATCATCTATTTCTCTGAAGAGCCCTGGTTCCTTTTAGTGGAGAAGAATATTTAGAAACCAACATCTATGCACTAGTGGGCTCCTTGCTGTAGGGGTGACACTGCTCCCAAACCCTCATAACAGACATATGTACATATACATACACGTGTTTATATCTGCGTTTATTTTTATTTTTTATATCTATTTTTTTATATTGAAAGCCATGAGTTTACACCAATATCCCCAATTCTAAGCCAATGTCTCACTCTTATTTTCTCCCTTTATATAATTGTAACTTGTTTCTGTAGAAGTGAGAAACCTGGCTCCCTTAGCCTCAATATATTTACTTACTTGACCAATCCCCTATATGTAACTGTTTCCGCTAATGGCCACCACACTCTCACCCCTGCAAATGCCCTCCTCACCTTGCTTGAGCTATGACACCCTGCTCTGGGCTACCCCGCTACCCTTCCACAGAGGCTCTCCTCTTACTGCTGGGGCTCCTGCATCCTGAGTTGAGTCAATCCCCTGCAGAGACACTTTTCTCCAGTGGTGCTCTGCCATCCCACACGGGCTACCATGGCTCTTCCCCCACTCACCTACGGGGACACCTACTTTGCAGAGCCCCAATCTAATGGGTTTGGGGTTGAATTGCTCAAGAGGTGAACAACTGAATGGAAGAGAGAAAGAAGGAAAGGGGAAAAGAAAGAGAAGAGCATTCCTATCTTTTAACAAATATATTATCAATAACATTCCCTTTTTGTACTTGAATCTCTATCATTAATTCAAACTATTTTCTGGGATAGATTCCCAGAAATGGAATTACTGGGTCCAGTGTTATAAAGGAAATAACTTGTCTTAATTTTTACTCCCACCAGCAGTACATGACAGTGTCTATTTTACCCTAGACAGCTTTGGGTATTAGATCTAGTTTTAAAAGAATTTTTTGTTAACTTTATATGAAAATAATGTATTGTTCTATTTTCTTTGCTAGTGAACATTTTTCCATTTGTTTATTTAGTCATTTTTAGCTTCTCTTTCATAAATTATCATTTTCATGACCATTTTAGAATTTTAGTATTTTTCTTAGGTCAGTATATTTATTAACGATATTAACGCTTAGTCATATTCATTGCAAGAAAGATTAGTTTTTAAACCATAACTGGCTTACTCTGGCCACCCTCTACATTTGTACTTATCTTTCTCTGCTGCCAACTAATTTCTTCTCAGGTAAATACAGACTAAGGGTTATATTACTCTAAGAGAACATAAAATTAGAAAAATAAACAGCCTGTCATAAAGCCATTCAAATGTATGGTGTACTTTTTGAAAACAAACTCTTATTTTTAGATCATTTTTATCTTTTTTACTCACTATTAGTTTGAAAGATTTATCTAATTCTCTCAGTGTTTTTCACTTCATGTAATCTGAGGCTACGTTAGTAACGCTAGATTACTGATGAAGTGAATTTTTCATCTTATATCTCTTTTATCTCTAATATTGCTTTTTAATCTTAAAGTATACTTTAACGTAGTGACACCAGCTTTTGGGGGGTTGGTATTTGCATGCTATAACATTTTCAACCTTTTATTTTCAATCTCTTAGTATCCTTATATTTTAGGTGTGTCTTCTGTTGTGAGTCAGGATCCTGGCAGGAAATAAAAAGGCAGCGCACTCAAAATGTTAACTGAAGAGAGTTTAATGAAGAAATTCTTTATAAAGGTGTGGGCAGCATTAAGGGAACCAATAAAAGATGGTGAAATACTCATGTACTAAAAACAGGGAAAAGCGTGTATACCCTAGCACTGAATGGTCAAAGAAAGGGAAGAGTGTTACTGGAACCCAATATAAACTGTTGCTGGGAGAGGGGGCACCTGCAGGACCAGTGGTCTTAAGTAGAGATAACACAATCACTGAAAAACTCAGGCCCAGCAGGGAGGGAAACTAGGGGAACTGATACCCCTATTTTCTCCTCCTGCTTTGTGATCTATTGCCCCTATCTGCTATTGGCCAAACCCAACCAGAAGTTAGAGAACAAAAGATCTCAGGGGATGCAGGGCTTAGAGCTGGGCCCAGAGCCAGGCAGAGAAGAGTAGTGAAGAGCCAGCACACTTGTAAACAGCTCATAGCTGGATATTGTTGTTGTTATCCAGTCTGATAGGTTTTTTTTTTTTTTAAATGGAGCATTTAGCCCATTTATTTACATTTGTTAGATTACTAGGGTAATTTAGTTCTAAGATATTATTTTATGTCTCCCATTTTATATTTTTTTCTCCTGTCATGACTATTTTTCATTATCTGAGTAATTTTTCTTGTTTTATTCATTCCATTTGTATTATTTTAGTGGTTACTTTAGAAATTTATCATGTAGTATCTTTTTTTTTTTTTTAAGAAATTTATTTATTTTTGGTTGCATTGGGTCTTCATTGCTGCACGTGGGCTTCCTTCAGTTACAGAGAGCGGTGCACGGGCTTCTCATTGCAGTGGCTTCTCTTGTTGCGGAGCACGGACTCTAGGCGCGTGGGCTTCAGTAGTTGTGGCTCACGGGCTTAGTTGCTCCGCAGCATGTGGGATCTTCCCGGACCAGGGTTCGAACCCGTGTCCCCTGCATTGGCAGGAGGATTCTTAACCACTGCGCCACCAGGGAAGCCCTATCATGTAGTATCTTTAACTTCTCCTAAATAAGAGGAGGATCTTCAAAACACTTTTGCTCTTGATTATTCCCTCCTGATTTATGTGCAACTGTTGGGTATTTTTAACTCAATAAGATATTATTGCTATTGTTTTATATGTAAATATATTTATATATGATATAAATATATATTTATAATATATAGTCAATATTTATTTAGATTTACCTACTTTCTTTGCTCACCGTTCATCCTTGCATCTTAGACTTTCCATCTCAAATCACTTTCCTTCTTTCAATCTTTTGGAACATCCTCTGTTGAGATCTATTGGTGATAAACTCTTTCTGCATTTTCTTGTTTTTGAAAATGTCTTTGCTTCATCTTCATTATTGAATGATATTTTTTTCCAGGTATATAATTTTAGGATGACATCTTTGAAGATATCTACTGCCTTAGGGCTTTCATATATTTGTTGAGAAGTCTGACGTCAGCATAATTGTTACTCCTTGGAAGGATAGACTTTTAAATATTTTCTTTGTTTCTGGATTGCTGCACTATGTGTCTAGGTGTGGATTTCCTCTTATATATCCTGCTTGGGATTCATGGATAATTCTAAAACTGTCAGCTGATATCTTTTTCATTGGTTCATAAAAATTATCAGATCTTTTCTCTTCAAATATTGCTTCTACCTCATTCTCTCTCTCCTCTCGTTTTTCAACTCTAGTAGGTATTAGAACTTTTCCTCTACTCTCCATGTTGTTTAATCTCTATTTCGTATTTGCTGTCACTTTGACTCTCTGTGCTGTAATCTAAATAATTTCTTCAGATCTATAGTCCAGTTCATGACTTTTTTTCTTTAATGTGGCTGATCTGCTGTTTAGCTTGTCAATTGAGTTTCAAATTTTCTTTCTTATATTTTTATTATTAGAAAGCCTTGCTGGTTCTTTTTCAAATCTGCGTGGTCAATTTTAGAGTCATTTCTTCCATAGTCATATTTTTAAACCTTTATTCCTTTGGACATATTAAGCATAGTTATTTTATTTTCTGTGTTTCATAATTCCAATATCTGAAGGTTTGTGAGTCTGGTTCTTCTGTTGGTTATTTTTGCTGGCTCTTGCATAAAATGCCTTCTTTTTTTATGAATTTTATGTATTTTGTGATTCTTGTACTGCTATTCTTTGAAACTTTATCTGGTGAAAAACTTTGAAACCTGAGTTGAAAAAATGCTCTTCCAGAAAGAATTTGCCTATGCTTCTGGATGGTGGATTGTGGGTTCCAAACATGGCAACCACAATATCCCCCATTCCACATGCGTTTCTTACAATGTGGCTTTGACAATCCTCCCATGGGGAAGCGGGGTCTTTGTTCTTGCTCCTTGAATCTGGGAGGGCTCATTAACTCTATGTGACTTCCAAGGCTGGGAGATAAAAGGCAACACAGTTTAACCCTACTTCTCTTCAGATGGTTTGGGCTTGGAAGCAGCCCCCATGCTGTGAGAAAGCCCATGCAGCCACATAGAAAGGTCATATGTAGGTATTCTCACCAATAGCCTCAGCTGAAGTCCTAGACAACAGCTTGTATCAACCACCAGACCTGCGGGTAAACTGGCTTACAGGTAATTGTAGCTTCCAGCCCCTGAGTCACCTCCCGGTCTTCAAGTCTTCTCAGATAGCCACCAGATACCTTGGAGCAAAGATAAGTTGTCCCTGTTTTGCACTTTCCAAATTCTTGACCCACAGAATCCATGAGTATAATAACATTCCTGCAGTTTTATGATACCGAGTTGGAGGGAGTGTGGATTTTTGTCCAGCAGTCAATAACCAGAACACTTCTGCCAGATACCTGGGGGCAAGACCAACCTAAGACTACTTTAAATTAAATTCTAAGCTTTAGGGGTTTGGGGGCAACAAAAGTAGCATAAATTCAGGCTACAAACCTGCTTGAGGCTGGTTTATAACTATGAATGATTAGGAGGAATATTCTTCCCTCTACCTAATGCCATGGTTCAAGAGTGACAGTTTTCCTTGTGGTCCCATGATTTGGTGGCATGAGTAGGGGACAGGCTTATTTCTAGCTCACCCTTATACTGAGTGTTTATCCCTTTGGTTTTGGGGAGCTCTAATTAGATTCCTCACTTTGGGTAGGTCTTGGGTTTCATCTCCTGTTCTCTGCTCCCCGCAAATTAAAGAAAAACAAAAACGAAAACAAAAAAACTTAAGGTGCTTAAGGTCACCGGATTTTGACAAGTACCCTCAAAGTGAAACCAGTTTCACTGCTTTGTTTATTTATCAAGATTCCCATTTTAACTTGGTTTTGGTCTTTGTGTATATCTTTTTTTCCCCTCCCGGCTCGTTGATGCATTTGAAAAGATGCTTTGTATATTATAAATGGAATTTTTGGGGTTTTCAGCAGGTGGCTTGGTCAGGACCCTGTATGGGCTGAATTTCAGGACCCCCTAAAATTTATATGTTGAAATCCTAACTTCCAGTACCTCAAATGTGACTGTATTTAAAGATAGGTGACTTTAAATAGGTGACTACATTTGAATGAGGTTGTTGGAGTGGGCTCTAATCAAATATGACTAGGTCCTTTTAAGAAGAAATTAGGACACGGACATGTACAGAGGCAAAACGATGTGAAGACAGAGGGAGAAGAAGGCTATCCACAAGCCAAGGAGAGAGGCCTCAAGAGAAACAAAGCTGCTAACACTTGATCTTGGACTTCCAGCCTCCAGGACTGCGAGAAAATAATTTTCTGTTGTTTAAGCCATCCGGTCTGTGGGACTTTGTATGACAGCCCTAGCAAACTGGAAACCCTCACCCCATTTATTTATTTGCTTAATCAATAGTTGAAAGTACCATTAATACCAGCTTATTAAGGGACTGGCTATTCAATCTATATTTCTTGCAACTTCTATGTTTTTTCTGACTTCTGCTGTCTCCCTTTTGATCATTTCATGGTTCTTCAACACTCACAAACAACATGAGAGGAACATAGAGACAATAAAACCCCAGTTCTTCTGTTGTACCTCCTAGCTAACATCCCAGGTTATTAGTGTGATATTGGAGGGAAGGAAACTGTAGGCTAAGTAGAGTTTTTGCGTAACTCTATATATTATTCTGTACAACCTTAAACATTTTAATAATATAATCTCTTGCTTTAATGGTCATAAATGTTCATAGATCAACATAAACATAGGGGCTTCCCTGGTGGTGCAGTGGTTAAGAATCTGCCTGCTAATGCAGGGGACCCGGGTTCGAGCCCTGGTCCGGGAAGATCCCACAGGCTGTGGAGCAACTAAGCCCATGCGCCACAACTACTGAGCCTGCGCTCTAGAGCCCATGAGCCACAACTACTGAGCCCATATGCTACAACTACTGAAGCCCGCGTGCCTAGAGCCCGTGCTCCACAACAAGAGAAGCCACCGCAATGAGAAGCCCGTGCACCGAAACGAAGAGTAGCCCCCACTCTCAACAACTAAAGAAAACCCGCGTGCAGCAGTGAAGACCCAATGCAGCCAAAAATTAAATAAATGAATAAATAAATTAATTAAAAAAAATATATACATAGATCAATATTGAACCTACAATACATGGCATGTTGCCCAAGGCTTGTGAAGATTTCAAGCTACTCAAATAACATAACAACTTAAAGTTGCAACAGGAAAACCATCAGGGTGTTTATATTCAGTAGTTTTATTATTAAGATATTTTATATTAAAAGAAACACCCATTAGTCCATCTAATTTTTGGAATTTTAGTTCCAAAAATAAAACTTAGACAACTTGAAGGAATCATTATTTGTTACTCCAATTAGTTCAATATTTACAACATAGTCAATGAATCAATTTTCCTCAATGGAAATCTTAAGACTTTTCTAAAAATTTCAAATTATTTTTGGAGAGAATAAGATGTAACACAGAAACAGATGGAGAATCAAAAACAAATACTTGTTTTATCATAGTAACTAACTTGGAATTTGGTTTAAGTACTGAGTGAGTCACAGTTTCTGTTCTTTCAGACCAATTTAACTTCAGTATAATTACTCAGGCTTAATGAAAGTGTCCTCACAATATGTAAAAAAAAGTGTGATGATATGTGTATGCATTTACTTGGGGAGTTTTGGAATTCTGGGGGCCTCTAATAATGAACGGATGCTAAAATGAGGCTTTAAGAAGTAATAACAAACCCATTTTCTTATATCAAGTAACCTAGGGCATTTCCTTATTAAATCAGAGCATTGCAAAATTTCAGAAAAGGGGTGGGATAAAAATATATTTCTATAATGAAGACAAAACCAAGTTTCCTAGAAAAAGTAAAGTATCCACCTCCATTCTTAAGAGCATAGGAAGGGGAAATGTTAAAATTTGGAAGTAGGGAGGGGGGCCCAAACTCCTGCTCAGGAGGCTAAGACAGGGCAGGGCCCGGAGATAGAAGAAGGGGTGTTCCAGAGAATCCATGCAAAGTCAAGGCCGAGTCCAGGGTGGGGAGAAAGCAGGCCACCACTGAGACCTCATAGAGACAGGCCTTCCGGAAGCCTTCTAGATCTTCATTTAGGAGAGCGGGATGCCTTTGGAAGAGGAGAGACTGGCAGAGCTGTGATTTTTTGACTTCGCCCCAGTGGCATGAAATGATCTTGATTAGTTTCCATTTCTAGACCAACCTGCTAATAATCCTCATGTGATTGCATAGGCCCTTTATCCCCCAAACATTCTGTCTGAGTGTTGATGTGTGAAATCCCTTCAATGGGTCAAATAGCCACGGCTCCACAATGAGAGATAAAAGGCTTACAGGGAAAATTCACTGAGTTCTTGCCCATGTGTGAACAGATGATCACTGAGGAGAATCAGTGACTGATGAGAGAGGTTTTCATAGTTTTGGGAAGTGTAGGCAGCAGGGGGAGTAGAGGAGTGGGGAGAGAGAAGAGCTCAAGCTTTTCTTGTTCATCTGGGCCTCTTTCTCTTCAATATTTGGTGACAAACAGAAGCTTCTGTGAAGGTATTTTTATGTGGCAGACTTGCTGGGAGCATCTAAGCCCCACGGTGCTACCAAGGTTGTGAAGCAGAATTTATGAAGCTGATTTTTATTGTCTTACTCAGTTCCTGGTGCCACCGACAGCAGGAATAAAGAAGCTCGTTTTCTCAGAGGACAGTGAACTGATGTTTCATGGATGTATGCAAACCAGCCTCTCTGATTTCTTGTGATTTATTCAGAAGAGTGGTCATCCCACATTTTTTACAAGTCAGCAGCACTTAATTTTTAAGTATTATCTTATTTTACTTTATATTCTTCTACAAAGCATTTCAGGCTACTTGCAGGAAATACGCTTCATCACCATAAACCATCCCATTTTGCTGAAAGAGTTTTGAGTCTTGTTGCTCATCATTGTGAGGGGACAAAAGTCAGGCTTGACCAGCTGGAGCAAGTTGGCATTCTACACCATCAACCTGCCAAGTGAAGCTGACCCAGGCTGTGTCTTCAGGCAGTAACCACCAGCATTTGTGATTGAAATCATACCAGTGCAGGAATTCACTCTGTTTACGCTGCCTCACTGAGTCATTTTTTAAATGGGCATTTGGTAACCCAAATAAATCTTTCTATAAATGAAAGAAACAGTTTTGAGGGATGTGGCGGTCTTCCAAATTCCTCATCAGAAAGGCTTCTTCTCAAAATTGCCCAAGGTCTTTTTCTTCTTTTTTATTTTTTAAATGACATGAGAAGTACATTCCCACCGTAAAAGACAATACAGAAGCATACAGATATTAAGGTCCACCTTCCCTGAAGATGTTTTAGTGCCTCCTTTCCTAGAATAGAGGTCCTTTCTTTGGGGCTCTGGGGAAGTGGTGAGGAGAGCAGGGCTGGCTCTGGGCCCCTCGTCACATCTCTTTCTGTATCTTTCCCTGTATTAGTCAGGAGAGGCTCTGCTGTGTTGCATCAATAAACAGACCCTCAAACCTTACCAAACTCACTCTTGCAGAGTCTATTGGAGGTTCAGCAGCTTTTGAGGGCAGCTCCCTTCCAAGTGATGACTTGGGAATCCGGGTTGCTTTCACCTTACAGCTACTCTATCTGGAACACAAGACTTCCAGTGACCCTGAAGCAGGGGATGAGTGAGAATTCACATGTGTTCTCAACTGCCGTAGGCTGGAAATGACACACATCACTTCCATTTCTAATTCATTGGCTGGAGCCTGAGCATGGCCCCAAATTAACTTCAAGGGAGGCTGGGAAGTATTCCTGTGTGCCCAGGAATGAAAGGAAAAATAATTAAGATGAGCACTGCTAAATTTCTACCATATTCCCTCTCTCCCTAATGTTCTTTCTACCCCGGCACCCATGCACTCAGCAGTGATGACCCAACTTGTTTGTAGGTATCTCTATACCCATTGCTGAGCAGTAAGCTCTCTGAGGCAGGTTGGAGGCTAAGAAAGGAGAAGGTTTGGATAGGGATGTGATATATGGAAGGGAACTAAATCCCTCGATGGATAAGGTTCCCATGCTTGAGAAGGGACTAGCCAGCAGAAACCAACTTTCCTTTCCCCAAACCTATTTACCATCTGGCCCTACCATGGTATGATAGATGGGGTAGTAGAGTTCTCCATCCGGTCCTGCCACTGTATAATGAGGGGGGTTGTGCAGTTTTCTCCCGTGAGAGTCAGTTTCTAGAGAGGAGAATCTGATTTCTATGTAGCCCTTGAGAACAGACTAGATAATAATGTAGGAAAATTTTTGAAATACTCAAGACTTATCCTTACAGGTCTATGAACTTTCTGTTTACTAGCTTTTAAAGTATCCCATGGCACTTCCCTGGTGGTGCAGTGGTTAAGAATCCTCCTGCCAATTCAAGGGACATGGGTTCGAGCCCTGGTCCAAGAAGTTCCCACATGCCGCGGAGCAACTAACCCCGTGTGCCACAACTACTGAGCCTGCGCTCTAGAGCCTGCGAGCCACAACTACTGAGCCTGTGTGCCACAACTACTGAAGCCCGCACGCCTAGAGTCCGTGCTCCACAACAAGAGAAGCCACTGAAGTGAGAAGCCCGCATACTGCAACGAAGAGTAGCCCCGGCTCGCCACAACTAGAGAAAGCCTGCGCACAGCAACGAAGACCCAACGCAGACAAAAATAAATAAATAAATATATTAACCCCCCCCCCAAAAACCTAATTACTTTAAAAATAAATAAATAAATAAAAAATAAAGTATCCTATGTCTCTTTATCCTGCCTTCCAACTCCAGCTTTCCCCCCCCACTTCACACAGTTACCTACTCTCACAATGAAAACACACATACAGAGTCAACTTCAGAAATTCTCTCCCTAAATCAGTTTCCAAAGTCCCTCTTTTTTCTCCCCAAGTCCAACCTTCCTCAGCTCTGATGGAGCCAGATGATTATTCACGAGGTAAATACCAGGTATAATTTGTGGTTATAAAAGCCTTTATTAATACGTAATTGAATCTAGATGTCATTTGTGAGCAAACATTTTAATTAAGCTATTAATTCCATCAGAGCGCTTGGGTTTAGATATCCTCCACAATAAGATTTTTGTACTTTCCTCATTGGCTCTTATTCCCTGATTTTCAATGATTTGATGCCCTCAGTTACATAGTTTCAATACCATAATTTTTGGCATCCTATCTCCATTCCTTTGAAAAGTTAGGGCTTTCTGAACATGATCCAGCTCCCTACTCTGTGGGTATGTATTGTTAGATGACTGTGGACAGGGAGAAAATAGTTACCAGACAGTTTCTCCACATCTATGAGGAGGTTGGTTGAAATCTAAAGGAGAATTAAAGAGGCATTTGAAGAGGTGCAGTGGCCTCTCTATTGAGGGAGCGATGTCCTTCGGGTAGTAACCTCGCCAGATTCTACTGCTCAGGTCTCTCTTTGCCCACCTCTATGCATCTGTATCTACAGAATGAGGTCCTTTAGCCCATGTGCATTAAGGTGGATGAGCCAAGACTAGCTCATCTTAGCTCTTTTCTTCCCACAGCAGAGCGTGCAAGCCCAGCACCTCAGGATTCTGAGTCCAGGAATGTGTTCTCTAAACATCATAACCTCCAGACTCCTCTCTCCAGCAGGAAGGTGCTTTAGAGAGTTCTCATTCACAATGTGTAACGTTAAAAGTTTTAACATAAAAAGAGAAGTAAGGGGACTTCCCTGGTGGCACAGTGGTTAAGAATCCACCTGCCAATGCAGGGGACAGGGGTTCTAACCCTGGTCCGGGAAGATCCCACATGCCGCGTAGCAACTAAGCCCATGCACCACAACTACTGAGCCTGCGCTCTAGAGCCCGTGAGCCACAACTACTGAGGCTGAGAGCCACAACTACTGAAGCCCGCGCACCTAGAGCCCATGCTCCACAACAAGAGAAGCCACCTCAATGAGAAGCCCACGCACCACAACAAAGAGTAGCCCCCACTCGCCACAACTAGAGAAAGCCCACGCACAGCAACGAAGACCCAACGCAGCCAAATATAAATAAATAAATAAATTTATTTTAAAAAAAAAAAAAAAAGAGAGAAGTAAGACAGACACAAATAGCTAAAAGGAAGTTAAACAGCCCATGTTACGGTCTCCTTTCCCCAAATTGGAGGCTTTGAGAGGGTCAGTGAATTCTCTCGGGTATCCAGTAAGAGGTGAGGCTAGGTCTCCGGGTTCTCAAGCTACTCTTCCGACCACAAGACCACACTTCCTTCCGCTCCTATTGATATGCAGAGAAGACTGTAAAATGTAAGCAGCCAGGGTGGTGACAGGGCAGGAAGGAAAACACCACAGTGTTACTTCACAAGACTGCAAAATCAAATCTGAATTTAGATGACCCTTTTAAGAAATTGCTTTGTAAATTCAATAGGAGGCTCTCAATGTAATTTAAATGAAGGAAACAACTTATTAAAAACCTACCATATGCTAGGCACTGATAAGTACCAGGGATACAAAGAATGCACAAAATGAAGTGCCTTCCATCATGTGTTAAAAATCATCACTGAACAATGAACAGCGGTGTGGTATGCAATGTAGCCCAGCCCAGATCCCCTTCACAGTCTGGGGCAGCCGTCCTCCAGCTGCTGCGAGGGCCTTGGCTAACAGCTCATACCCATGACTTTCTCCAGAGTCTTGACCTTGGCTAAGTGGAGCCACTTCACTGGAGACTCCTGGGAGTCCCCCCTGTCCAAGGGTAACTGAGGACTGACTCATTTCCACTCTTTCATACTCCTTCCCAGACTCTACCTAGGAAGATGTCCTTGCTCAGCTCTTTCCCATACTGCTTCTTCCCCTCCTCCAGCTTTTCCTAAAGAACATTAGCTCAATAAAGTACACATACTAGAACCCTTTTCTCAGGCTCTTCATCTACAAAACCCACCTTGAATAGGTGCTTCTTTAGGTTACAGAGTAGTCTCCTAGATGCATTGTCTAGGGTAGGATTAGTGACATTATGTAGGTCTGTACACGTTTTAAAAGACCCCAACATTTTCTACTATCCGTAGGACATTTAGCATGTTACCTTACCTCCCCTCCATTTTTGTTCTAAAGACTAAAAATCTCATTTTTCAATATGAATTTCAGTGAATATTTTTTGGCACTTAAGAGATGGCACATGGCTCATGAAAATATGCTCAACATTGCTAATTACTAGAGAAATGCAAGTCAAAACTACAATGAGGTATCATCTCACACTGGTCAGAATGGCCAGTTAAAAAGTCTACAAATAACAAATGCTGGAGAGGGTGTGGAGAAAAGGGAACCCTCCCACACTGTTGGTGGGAATGTAAATTGGTGCAGCCACTGTGGAAAACAGTATGGAGTTTCCTCAGAAAACTAAAAATAGAATTACCATGTGATCCAGCAATCCCACTCCTGGGCATATATCCAGACAAAACTATAATTCAAAAAGATACATGCACCCCTAAGTTCATAGCAGCACTATTCACAATAGCTAAGACTTGGAAACAACCCAAATGTCCATCAACAGATGAATGGATAAAGAACATGTGGTACATATATATAATGGGATACGACAAAGCCATAAAAAGAAAGAAATATTGTCATTTGCAGCAACATTGATGCAACTAGAGATTATCATACTAAGCGAACTAAGTCAGAAAGAGAAAGACAAATACTGTATGATATCACTTTTATGTGGAATCTAAAATATGGCACAAATGAACCTATCTATGAAACAGAAACAGAATCACAGACATAGAGAACGGACTGGTGGTTGCTGAGGGGTAGGGGGTTGGGGGAGGGTTGGAGTGGGAGGCTGGGTTTAGCAGATGTAAGCTTTTATATATAGAATGGATGAACAGCAAGGTCGTGCTGTATAACACGGAGAACTATATTCAATATCCTAAGATAAACCATAAGGGAAAAGAATATTTTTTAAAAAAGAATGTATATATGTTTAACTGAATCACTTTGCTGTACAGCAGAAATTAATACAACATTGTAAACCAACTATACTTCAATTAAAAAAAATATTGACCAAAAAAAAAAAAATTCTTTGGAGAATGAACCAACATAATAAGACAGTAAATATGTATGTATCTATATGAATGCTATGTGTTTTAGCACTTTTCCTAACTGTGTGGTCATTAAAAGCCATTTCTATTATTAAAAAAAGGTTTTCCATGCTCATTATACAATAATAGAATAAAAACTACCTAGGTGGAAACTGGTGGTCTTACTGTTGAGGCAGTCGTCCTCAGCAAACCTCCAGCCAGGTGTTGCGTAGGACATTCAGCTATTGTGTTCCTTATCCATGCGTTTCAACAAATGAACTGCGACTGCAATGCCAACCTTATTAAAATCTAATGTATTTTTGTTATAATACCAGTTCTTATGGTGGGTGTAACTCCTGCTATCCATTCTCCTAACCCTCACAGGTTGGTGCCTCTAAATAATCACATTCTCCTTTTCAAATCTCCGAAGTAGTTAATGCATAAATATCCCACCAACAACACCTTAAATATTAATAAATGAGGTTAAGTTATTAGAAACAAGATTAAAATATTGGAGCCATCTCCAAAATGTGCCTCTCCTCCCACTCTGCCTCCCAACCATCAAGAGATGATTGATTAGTTAAAGACAAAGACAAGGCAATGTTAGAGAAAAAATTATTCATGACGCTTGTTAGAGACAGGTAGGCAGGCAGATTTCATTCAAGGGAGACTACCTCCGTGGGGTGTTGTGGTAGCCGACAGAGATCTGACCCAACTGCGACCCCAGAAAGGACAAGAGGGGATTTAGAGCCAAGCAGGAGGATAGGGGTTAGTGGATGGAAAATTACTAAGAGAAATCATCAGGTGTAAGAAGGATTCATGCTAGAATACTCGACAGAATTCTTGCTAAAGGCAGGTCAGAATGATAAGATATTGAGGGTGGGGGATTTTCACTAAACTGATTTAGCAGGATTCTTGCTCAGATGGATTCTCCAAGGACAGAGAGCGAAGCCGCAGGCCTGGCCTTGTCCAGCAAAGGACTCACAGGAGGTCAAGGAGAGACCTCTCCTAGGTCAAGGAGAGAGCCATAACCAAGAGTCAATGGAGGTTATAAAGTTAGTGCAATAATAACTAACCATTAGTATGGACAGTTGCTGTTCTAAGGGCTCCACAATATTAATTTGTTTAATCTTCACAATAATGTATGTGTAGATACTATTATTACCCCCATTTTACAAGTGAGGAAACTGAGACACAGAAAACTTAAGCAAATTTCCCAAAGTCTCCCAACAATGGCTGAAGGATTTAAACGTAGGAAGTCTGGTTACTGAATCCATTGTCTAACCAATAAGACATACTGCCTTTTTGTGTGAGAGAGAAGAAGAAGTAAAGCCTAAGATCTGGGGATAGGTTTTATAGCTGACAGAGTGAGCTGGAAGTTCTGACAGAATAATTTATAATCTCATCTTGCTGGTTACTATACCATAGTTATGGAAAGGATTTTAGATTAAGTAGGTCAGTTTCTAAGGTGATCTGCAGCCCCTTAAATGAAGAGAACTGAAAGTATGGGTAATACTTATTTTTTTTAATTGAAAATATTTTAATAGTTGGGTAATACTTATTCAAATGCAGGTGTACACCAATGTTTCCTTCTAAAAAAACAGTTCTTACTGGACATTTGTATATTTGCATTTTAAGACGACAGGAACTGCAAATTTTAGAAAAGTTTCTTCCTTGAAAACTCTCTTAGGGCTCATTAAAAACTGAATTTTTTCATTCTTTAGGGCATTAGTAGATGTTGCACCAATGCAGTCTCATTAGGATTTTGTATTTAGTGCTTCTGGTTTATAATGTCATTTATTATACAAAGAACACAGTCTTATGGCTATAATCTGAAAACACAGAGACAGCAGTTACAAAGCAGGTCTGGAAAACAAGATTACCAGTTTGGAATGGAAACAGAAGGAAACATCAAGCCCCAGCTTTTAGGAGAAATGGGTTGCATTGTAAATAATACATACAGTGATGGATCTTCTTTCTTAGTGTATCTTTCTTTTTTTTTTCCCCAAATTGGTCCGAGGTCGTGCTATCATCAGAACCACTCCTCTAAAGTAAGAAATTATCTCTAATAAACATTTCTTTTATTTGGAATGGTTAACAGTATTAGACCATTAAAACTCTAACACAGGTTACTTTTCCAGCTGCTATCATGGAGCAAAAGACTACAATATAGAACAGATAGATTTTGCTTGAGTGAAAGGAAAGAAAAAGAACAGGTCTGGAATGTGGGGTATTGCATGGGAGATAGTCTGCCCGTGTTGAGTAGTGAAGTGGCTCTGAGATATAAGGCACATGGTAGGAGGAAGTCTGCAAAGGGAAGGATTTCTCAAAACACATTTTGACTTTGTTGGAGATCAGCAGGCTTTTTTTTTTTTTTTTTTTTTTGATGGTAGTGGATCTGGAATGTCCTTTTCCAAGGTCATGAGATGGAGCCATATCCATTTGGAATCATTTAAGAGTTGTTTTGCTTAATGTGGTACAGATAAATGGTTCACCTTTTGTAGTGGTCATCCTTTGGAATCAGTCAACTAATAATAAGAACCCACCATGCACCCAAATGCCCCAATCTGGTGATCCATGGTGATAAGACCAGACCAACCATGCCCCAGCCCCCATGCTACTCCACCATCATTTCCATTTCATATAAGGTGGTTCCTTCATTCTGCCTCTCAGCTGCAGTTCACTGTACCAATGACAACTATTTGACCTAAGGTGGACCAATCAGAGCACTTTCCCTACGAATATGGAATTGAGGTGGATGAGGAGTAGAGGGAAGAAAAAAGAGAAGGAAGGAGGAGATTGACTCAATTTCCCTGTGAGGTAGAGTGGTGACCTGCAAACTCAGGAGTTGTGGGTAGCCTTTCTGCCAGACAGACAGGGGAACAGAGAAAGCTAGGGTGCAGGAACAGAAGAACGCAATGGTTACACAGAGAGAAACGGAGAGACACTGAGGAAATCCAGGTGTGGCTCTTTCTGAGGCTGAGCATTCCTTTATGCTTCTGTGAGTTACCTCTGTAGTGATATAATAAATTCTCCTTGTTTGCTTAATTTAATTCACCTGGATTTGTTTTTAATAACTAAAGAAATCTCAACTGGATACACTTTCTTCTCTTATCACCCTAATGCTATGCAGTTCAATTGTTTTTCTCTTTTTGAACCAGGAGGAAAAAACAACAAATTCTTCAGCACAGGTCCTTCTGGCTTGTGGCCTCTGTATGTATTTTATGGCTTGTGGAACATGAAAATCACATCAACTTTGTTAGCTTCTGTCACACCTGATGTGTGGGAGCATTGTTGGTACTTAGGCTTAAGTTGAGAAATACGGTTTAAAATTGAGATAATGATGTGAAAGCATCTAGCATGATGTCTTCCCAGTAGTTAGGAGGTAATTAGGTTCCACTGGATACAAGGAACAGAGATTCACCCATTATTTTTTTAAACAGCGGGGTCTTGGAAGGATATTCACAGACAAAAGGAATCTCTGCTAAGAGCTAAGGCCTGGCTTGGCAACTCTAAGAACTGGATTTTCTAGTTAGCTGCTCAGTAGCAGAAATTTGTTGAACTTACCCAGTGATGGTGACTTTGTTCCTCTTTGTCTCTGCATTTACTGCTTCTGCTTCTACTGACCTACTTGCTCACCTTCTCTTCAGCCCCCTTTCTCTCCCTCATTGTTTCTCCTCATGCATTATGTCTCCTTTCTTGCAGCTTCAGCTTGTTTTATAATTATTGAATGCCCGTGACCTTTTATAGCCCTGACTACCATTTCTTATCTGGGTGGTTTCCCCCCCCCCCCTCCCATCTGCACCTGGCTGATTCTTTTTTTTTTTTTTCCCTTTTACATTTTAGAAAGGGAGTCTGATTTGTCTAGTTAATCTCTATCTCAGAGGAGCGCTTGTATTACTGTCCTCATAATATCGCGGTTTCTATGAGCCTCTATACTGGGTGCCCTCAGTTCAAAGTCAGAGCTGGATGGTAACAGGGATGACAGGTGTTATGAAAGAGCTGAGTGGTCTCATGGTGATCATGGCGGCCCAGAGCTGCTTGCTCAGGAGGGACTTGTGGACAGGATTCACTTATTTAATGTAGCTCTCAGTAAGTCTTTCTTCCTTTTTTTTTTTCTTTCTTTCCATTCTTTTCTTTCTAGCATAGTGACCTGGGGGAAACACCTTTCAGGACATGTTCCATCTTTCACATTGGTATAGTCCTTATGTATACGGAAAGTCCCCAGAAGACGACTTATGCCTAGAGATGATTTCAGTTGTCTTGTGTAGCACTTCTCAAAGTGTGGTCAGTGGACTACGGGGAGATCCTCTCTGGAGTCTTTGAGGTCAAAATTACTTTTATTATAATGCTAAGATGGTACAATCGTATAATCTTGTCTCTCTGTGTTGACATTTGCACTAATGGTGTAAAGCAATGGTGGTTAAAATTGCTGGCATCTCAGTGTGACTCAAGGCAGTGGCACTGAACTGTACTAGGAATCATTGTTTTTCTCACTGTCATGCACTCACAGTAAAAACCAAACCACATACACACATGCACACACACACACACACACAAAGCCAGTTTCTCTTAAGAATGTCCTTGAAGGAGCAAGAATTTATTTTATTAAATCCTGACACTTGGTTATACATTTATTCTATGTTTAAAAAAATGGGAAATATACATAAAACATTTCTGCTCCACACAGAAAAGTACAATAGTTGTCTTTAGTGAAAGCACATGTGTGTTTGAGACAGAAGCTGAACTAGCTGCTTTTCTCGTGGGACATCATTTTCACTTGGAAAAAATGACTGACAGAAAAACTATGGTTATTCAGACTCAGGCATTTGGCAGATACTTCATTAAAAATGCTTGAAGTGAACCTGTCACTTCAAGGAAAACAACTGATAGTGTTTATTGCCAATGAGAAAAATGGGAGCGAAAATTAGAATTTGGGGAAATTTGTATTTACCACTGTGAGCTTAATAGTTTCCCAATACTTAAAAACTTTACTAATGAGATTGGTGGTGATATTAGTGAATATAAGTTTTGATATTATATAATGAAATATATTAACATTTTGGAGATCTGCATAACTCAGTGAAGCAATCCTTTCCAAATGACCGATGCTTTTTTATTTTAATTTATTTATTTTATTTATTTATTTTTGGCTGCGTTGGGTCTTCATTGCTCTGGGCTTTCTCTAGTTGCAGCGAGTGGGGGCCATTCTTCATTGCGTTGCGTGTGCTTCTCATTGCAGTGGCTTCTCTTGCTCTGGAGCACAGGCTCTAGAGCACAAGCTCAGTAGTTGTGGTGCGTGGGCTCAGTAGTTGTGGTGCGCGGGCTCAGTAGTTGTGGCACAGGATCCTCCCGGACCAGGTCTTGAACCCGTGTCCCTTGCATTGGCAGGCGGATTCTTAACCACTGTGCCACCAGGGAAGCCCGACCGATGCTTTATGTTACAAAATCATGCTGGGTAAAAGATCCACTCAAAATGCAAGATATACCAATGGATTTTATCGTGATAGAGTTTAAAATCTCATTATATGGTTTCAGATTCCACATTGTAACTAACCTTTAGGATACTGCCCTTGTTGAGTTTTAGTATAGCATCAACAAAAAATATCCACAATTATCTAAAAGGTTTATTAAAACCCTTTTCTAATAACATATCTGTATGGGGCCAGATTCTCTTCATATACTTAAAACAACATATGACAACAGAATGAATGTAGAAGGAGATATGAGAAGTCTTCTAGTAACCCAGACATTAAGAGAATTGCCAAAATGTAGAACAATGCCTCCTTTTTGTGCTAACTGGTTTTTCTTTTGTAAAAATGTTTTATAAAAATAACATTTATGCTAACAAGTAGTAGCATTGTTATTTTTGATAGAATTTACAAATAAAAATTTTAAGAATTTTTCAGTTCTAATTTCTAATGCTATAAGTATTTATTGATATACTCCACATAAAGTTTTTTGAGGTCCTCAATAATGTTTAAGAGTGCAAAGCAGTGGTGTCCAGGTTGGCTGGCACTGGCTCATGACAGTCAAGGTGAGCATCTCTTTCCAATTCTGTGTTCAATGACATCATATTTATGGCTTGAATTTGGACATGGAGAGAGTATTTGCAAAACAAAAATCAGCAAATGTACAGAGATTTAAAAAAAAATTTATTAAACATTTACCAGTATATTACTCTGTAAAGGACTCCTGAGACCAAAAAAAATGGGCGAGCCACTGGCCTAGTGGCTACCTCTGTCTCTATCCTCTGTCATCATCCCATGGGGAATCTTACTGAATTATTCTTTCATTTGTTCAACAATATTCACGGAATGTCTCTATTTTCTAGGCACTACGCTGGGAAAGGGAGAGGCCAAGATGAGTAGTTTAGAAATAGAAAGTTCTTCATTTAGCAGGGATATTAGAGAGCAATCACAAAATTCTGTGATGATTGTTGTGCTAGGGAGTTATTAATGATAGCAAAATGGGAGAAAAATTTCCAACCTAGAGTGGCGGATGGGAGCAAGTGAAGGAATCCTAGGAAGGTGTCTGTATCAGTCAGCGTTCTGTCAGGAGACAGAAACTTCACCAACATTTAACACAAGGAATTGTTAACCAGGTACAAGGTCGTTAACTAGGTAATGGAAAAGACAAAAGGAAAATGCTAAATTATTAGGGAGGCAGCAATTGTGGGAAACAGCTACCACTCCGAGGCTGGTGAAATAAAGAGGTTGGAATTATTAAAACTTGGAAACTTGTGTGGAGCCCCATTGAGCTGAAATTGAGGTGTCAGAGCTTGAGGTACTGCTTAGCTGGTGCTGATGTCTCTGAGTTTGGAAGAGGAGCCCTTTGGACTGGGAGCCAGATCTCTGAGAGGGAGGTGTCTGCAAACTGGTACCATTGTCTCTAAAGTGGGACAAAATGAGGATGGTTTTACAAGTATAGGAAAAATGGGCAAACTGAGTTAAGCTGCTGCTATGGAGGGAAAAAATTTTCTCCTAGGGTAAAGAAATGATGCTAGAGCAAAGCTCACAGGCACAGAAAACAGATAGAAAAAAACACGCGACAGGTCCATTCATTATCCTCCAGCCTTGTAGTATCCTTCTAGAGCACCCTATTAGCCTAACAGGAAGCCAGATGCAAAGCATAAATGTGATTTGGGGATTTCCTGTACTAGCATCATTAAGCAGAGTCTAGAAGTGTACGTTTGCAGCTGTGAGATAATAGCTTGGTAACTGACACAGTGTACCCCTTGGCTACTCAGCAACCGTACTTACCCTACTACACATATCCATCTTCTGACCACCAACAAAAAGAACTCTATATTTCCACACAACAAGATTCAACTCTCCCTTATATGAATGAAGATGTTTTTACCTTCTCACTAGTAATCATTGAATCAATTTCTGGAAGTCAGTCACACCACCCACCTCTGGACCATGTCAATTACTCAGTAAACTCAGTCATTGTCTTGCCTGAATATTCTTCTACTAAAGACTAAATTGTAAAGCTAACCTCCAGCAAAACTTGTGTAAAATAATAAGAGGGAGAAGGAGAGAGAATAAAATCATTTTCTCTCTTTATCTGTATACATACACAAACACACATTCATAATAATTGAGGAAGAAAATATACAAAGTTGCTACAGCCTTTATTTCTATAACTGGTCATAAGACCATAACTGATATTTATAACTTCTCTCTTCCCTTCTATTTTTCATTTGTCCTCAGGTAGGACCTCAGCTGATAGGGGTTCTTTGCTTGGTAGTGTAATCTAAACTTTTAATACTGAAGCATCTGACTGTTGAGTTGTCCTGACTTTAAGGCTATAGTTTTCCATTATATTTCATCATTGTACGTGGAAATACTGAGAGGCTCCTTAGAGAACCCCCCGGGTTCTAGATGTAGTCCTCCCTGCACCCATTGTATAGCAGCAATTCAATTTTTCCTCAGTAACCTGGATCAGTCATTCCAGTAGTATAAAGTATACTGCCAGTATACAAAAAGCCCCAAAGGGGCAGGTGTCAGTCTCAACTTCTAATTCAGTGGAGCCATTGTGGTAACTCCTGGCAAAAATATTCTGCCCTTTGGAACCAAAATCTCCACATCAACAGAACTGAAAATTGCAAGCATGGAGGCAAAACTTCTGTGAGTGGTCGTTAAGTGTAACATTGAAGGGATCCATTTACAACACTTCCCCCTTGATTACTGACCCCATTATTTTGGTTACAGAAGAGATAGCACCATATACCGGCTGCTGATTCAAAGAGCATTTTCATCTTATATGCTAGAAGCCCATCCCTCACCTGGCATTGTGAGTCCAGAGGGCAATTCCATCCTTCTATTAAGCCAACTGCTTCTGGGTGATGGTGTGTACGACAAGAGTGGTGAATTCCATGCTGCACTTCTTTGGCTGTGAAATGAGTTCTTTGACCAGGAGCGATGTTGTGTGGAATGCCAATGATGGTCAATAAAGCATTCTGAAAGTCCACAAATGCTGGTACTTGCAAAAGCATTTACAAACAGGGAAGGCAAATCCATATCCAAATACATATCCATTTCAGTGGGGACAAATCTCTGCCTCCTTCATGATGTGGGGATCCACTGCCATCAGCCTGCACCTGGTAGCTGGCTTGTCCCCTGGGGAATGGAGCTTTATTGAGGACCCAGTTTTGGTCTCAGCTGTTGGCCAACTAGGTACTCATCAGTAACAGTAGCTAGGTCAGTCCATGTTTTTGTTGTTGTGGTTTTGTTTGTTTGTTTTTTGGCCCAGCTGTGCAGCTTGCAGGATCTTAGTTCCCTGACCAGGGGTTGAACCTGGGCCCCAGCAGTGAAAGCACTGAATCCTAACCACTGGACTGCCAGGAAATTCCTGGTCAGTCCATGTTGTTAAGCCCATGAATAACCTCCATTCTTGGGCCGTGACCACTTTATACATAGGCCCATTGAGCAAGCCTTCCAGTGGCTGGTGAATTAAGCTGATTGACATATACAGAATATGTCATTTTTTTTTCTACCTGCCTGATTATTATTATCTCTGCAATGGATGCTCTTTGAGGGTATTCACAAATATCTTCACTCTCTGTGCCCACTATGAGAGATCCATCTACACAGCTTTTCCCCAGACCCCCTCTCACCAATATTTCAATCCTGTTTTCTTTTTTTTTTACCAAGTCCCTGAACATCCAGCAAAACTGTTGGTAACCACCCATGCATCAAGGTAAATCCATATTTCTGGCCATCTCTTAGTTCAGAAAAAGTGGGCAACCAAATGTATTACTTGAAGTTCTGACCTCAGGGTATATTTTCCTTTACCATTGTCCAGAGACACTCCTGAGAAGAACTATAATGCTGCAAGTGACCACTCCAGTTTGTCCCAGAACATTGTTTTGCTCTCTGTAAATCAGGACTGAGCTTCTCCTTCCTCATTCAGCTGGTAATAAGAAACTCCCCTGCGAGGCTATAGAAGAAGGAGCAGAGCCAGGGGTTGATACTGCAGGAGTCTAAGCCACCTGCCTAGGCAACTTAGTTGTGCCTTCTAGACCTGCTTGAGCTCAATCTTATACATACCATTTCCACTTGAGGATAGATGGTTTCTGTGCACATTCAACCTTATGGCTAGGAAGGTCACCCAGTTCATAGTAGGAAACACGGTTTACATGTAACGCATTCAGTATCAGTATCCAGCTAGAAGCTGTTTCTGAAAAGGAGAATTTTTATCTGCAGAAGAGACGTAGATTTGCTTCGAAGCCCTGAGTTCTACGCTTGATTCTCTGATTGCTGCTTGCCAGAGACTTCCTGCAGCCCCACAGATCCTCCAAGTATCATATCATTGGGTCTGTTGGGTCACAAAGAGCAGCTTGCACTTCACCCTACACTTGCTCTGGTCTCTTTCAAAACAGGCAGCTTTACAGATTACTTGTAAATGGGATATAAGGAGCACACTCGCATGTGGTAAATATTACCTCTAAAATCCAAAAAGACCCACCCAGTGCATCTTCTTTAGTGGTAGACCGTGCAAGGCACAGCAATTTACCTTTCACTTTGGAGGAGATATCCTGAGATGTTTCATACCATTTGACTCCCAGGAATCTCACATAGGTAATGAGTCCCTGAATTTTCATAGGGTTTTATCTATTCTCTGATTGGCATATGTCTTACTAAGTCATGAGAAAACACTTGCTACTTCCTGTTCAGGTCATGATCAGGTCCAATCAATATAATGTCATCAAAGCAGTGGACCAGTGTGATTTGATGTGGACTCACAAGGTGATCATAATCTCTGCAGACTATATTATGGCAGAGAGCAGGAGAGTTGACATAGTACTGAGGTTACATCAGGTAAAAGCAAATGGCTCTGGTGGCCCTTGCAAATTGGTACAGAAAAAGAAGAACTTTCAAATCAATAGCTACATACCAAGTGCCAGAGACTCTTTGATTTCTGCCAGAAAAGAGACTACATCAAAATAGCAGCTGCAGTTGGAGGCACCCGATGAAGTTTACCATACTGCACAGCCATTCTTGGGGGTCCATCCAACTCCCCTATAGGCCAAACAGGCAACTTAAATGGGGACGCAGTAGGTATCACTTCCTCTGTTTTTTGTCAGATCTTTGCTGGCAGTGCTCATCTCTGAGGTCCCATCAGGTATGAGGTATTGCTTTTGGTTTACAATCCTAGTAAGGACAGGAATTTCCAGGGCCTTCCACTTGACCTATTTTTTTACCATCATGGTCCTCAGTGGGCAGAGATTCAATGGGACTACTGCAGAGAACATAACAGAATTATCCCACCTGAGTCAGGAAAGAGCTGCGTTATGTATCCTCCACTCAGTCATTGGTTGAGGGCTGTTCTCACATACAGGCAGAGTTGACTCTGGAGGCCAGATAAAATGAACAGGACACCTGCAGCGTCTGCTACAAAGTTTTTTCTTTGTTATTGTTGTTATTCAATTTTTAATTGAAATATAATTGATTTACAATGTTGTGTTAGTTTCAGGTATACAGCAAAGTGATTCAGTTATACGTATACATATGCATATTCTTTTTCAGATTCTTTCCCCTTAGACGTTATTACAAAATATTGAGCATAGTTCCCTGTGCTATACTGTAGGTCCTTGTTGGTAATCTATTTTATATACAGTAGTGTTGCTACAAAGTTATTTGAATGGGATTTTCTGAGTTCTGTTTTGAACATGTTGAGAAGTTAAGGATATCCAGTCGACTATTGAATTAGTGAGTCTGAAATTCAGAAAAGATCTAGCTCCTCCTCTATACCCCCATGGCCCTGTGCTCACCTCTATCATAGTATTTACTGTGTTTCATTTGAATGACCTATTTATGTGCTTGCCTTTTGGCCAAACTGAAAAGAGCTGTGTCTTTTTTTTTTTTTTCCATTGCTCATTGTGGTACCTGGCACACAGTAATTGTGCATTGTGTTCATTGAGCCAAAGTGAATGTTTTTCTCCTCATCGATGTTTTTGTACTGTTTTAGAAAACTCTTCCAGAACTGGCACAGTGAGAGCTGACATATAACCAAGAGAGTATCACTTGCATTTTGGATACTGGCACCATGCCTAGCATATCTCAATCAAGCTCTCTGTGGGCAGTGGGGAAAACCTTCTCCCAAGGGAAAATTGGAGTAGTCAGAGTCTATAATTAATTTATAGTGTGCATGCTAATATTATATTTCCTCTATTAGGATATGATATTATGTAAATGCATTTAATTGATTGTCTTGCATCCCAAAGGAATGCTGTCCCTTATTGAAACCATACAAATTCCTAAAACTTGGCTGATAATATTCATACAGAATTTAGATTGTTTCCTGAGAACAATAACAAAAAAGGAATTATCAGTGTTATATTAATCACACTGTCTTTTTCAAACAGGAAATTATCACCAAAAACCCATGTATGAAAGGAAATATGTTTGGTCTGAAATACAATGCGTGTGTAGAGTTTAGAGTCATTGAAACCCAATGATCAAGTTCCCTCAGTTGCATTAACAAATAAACAGGTGTGTGATTCCTAGTACTTGTGCAACTGGTTGGAATAAGATCAGAAGTTGCCATGATTCAGTGACTTCTGGGGACACACAGTGCTATTATATACTTATGGAGAAATAAGATAACTTGGTTTACATTACTCTTGTTCTATATGTCACATGCTACAATACACCAGAATTTTATACTTTTCAGTTGTGTGTCACTTTAGGTTTTTTTTGTTTTTTTTTTTTTAATTTGGAGCCAGAATTGTCTCATACAGCTGTCTGGTTTCCCTGGCATGTTACTGTATTTGGGTCATAAATATCTTGGAAATGTCTGACCTCTAGGGCAGTGGGGGAAAGGGAATTAGGCTTGTGAGAAGCAGCACGTGGCTCTTTTCCATGGTGACCCACTTTGTTCACCTCTGAGAAAAACATGAAAAAAGACAGCTGGGTGGAGACAGTCAAAGCCACCATTTGGTTGTAGAAATGGATGATAAGGAAGGACAGAGTACAGATTTGCAAGGACAGGGCAATATAAAAACAAAAGCAAAGAGAAAGAAATCATTGAAGTCTCCTTGTATGAAATAAGCAATATTAATTCTTATCCAAACATTTTATGGGTGTAATATTCATCACATTATAGTGATGCTGATTTCTTGGGCGTTGCAACAATGTTCTTGGCATGTTTACATAGTTTGTGTCCAGGTTGGTTCACCCAGTTACCTAATAAGGCCAAGGGTTAGTTTTCATATTGGCCGGTTAGCTCTATAGACAGAAAAGATCTGTTCCTTTGCTGTAGCTAATGCTAGCCAATTCAGATCTCTCACAAGCATAGGCCATTGATTATGTGGCTAGTTCAGGATAATCTATTATAATTATTGGAAGAACAACTCAAAGCAATTTTTCTCCTGATATAGGTAACAAGATAAGTAACAAGAAATAATAATTAGCCTTACTGAACCTTTAGCACATGAACTATGTTTAAACTCTCTATTTGTATTGTCTCATTTAATCCTCATCAAACTGCCATTTTCAGGTAAAGAAATAGGCTTTAAAAAGTTAAGCTTGCCATATAAGTCATTCAGATATTAAACAATAAAGCTGGAATTTGAACCCCCCCCCCCAAAAAATAATAATTTATCTTTGTTTAGCATTTTTTGGTTTACTAATGGCAATTTACATACACACATGCACTTAATCTTTTCAGTCTTGTGAGATGGGCATTATTATCCTATTTTTACAAACGTGGGAATGGAGACTTTGAGAGGTCACTCAACTAGTAGGTGTCAGGGACGGTATTCAAAGCTGAGTCTGCTACTTCCAGGTTTGGGGATCTTTCAACCTTCAGACAGCTGAGGTCAGGCATATGTGTATTTATGTTGAAGTTAGTTAAAGTCTGTACAGTACAAAATGCAATGTAGATTTCATAATTATCCAGATTATTCAGGCCCTATAGGGTCCAGCCACTTCATTTTTTTTTTAATTAATTAATTAATTTATTTATTTTTGGCTGTGTTGGGTCTTCGTTTCTGTGCGAAGGCTTTCTCTAGTTGTGGCAAGCGGGGGCCACTCTTCATCGCAGTGCGCGGGCCTCTCACTATCGCGGCCTCTCTTGTTGCGGAGCACAGGCTCCAGACGCGCAGGCTCAGTATTTGTGGCTCACGGGCCTAGATGCTCTGCGGCATGTGGGATCTTCCCAGACCAGGGCTCGAACCCGTGTCCCCTGAATTAGCAAGCAGACTCTCAACCACTGCGCCACCAGGGAAGCCCAGCCACTTCATTTTTGCTTAATGAAGTTAAAAACATGAAGTGTTATCAGTGAAAATAAGCATATGTAATATTATAAATATTCGAGCCACTAGAGTACCTCAGGTGTGATACTAGAAAGCTTATATTCTCTACTACTTATTTCATTATGTGTCCTAACTGGTGGAACACAACTTCTCTGCAATTGAATTATGTGAAAAGAATTGTTCTTCTAATAATTCTCAATATTATTAGATAACAAATGCATTTGTGTTACCCTTTTTAATGTATTGGGTTGGCCAAAAATTTCGTTCGGGTTACGGAAAAACCTGAATGAACTTTTTGACCAACCCAATATCGTTTAGCAACCATTTACACTTTAAATTATGTATTTGACTAGTAAGAAATGACTTCTTTCATTCCTTTTTTAGAACTATAATTTATATTTTTATATTCTGATTTTGAAATACATTGAAATCACACAAATACACTATTTTTAGCTTAAATCTCAAAGTTTGTCTTGAAATTGATTGCCTTGACAAATGAATAAAAGATTTATATTTTAAAACAAAAGTGGTTTGGGAATTCCCTGGTGGTCCAGTGATTAGGACTCCACGCTTCCACTGTAGGGGGCCCTGGTTCAACCCCTGGTTGGGGAACTAAGATCCCACAAGCCGCATGGTGCAGCCAAAAAAATAAAAATAAAACAAAACTGGTTTAAATTGCTGGGGATGGTAGGAGGATGAAAATCTGTTATAGATAGGGAAGAAATAAATTTAGAGTTTAAAGTAACTCACCAAAGCCCTATTTCTGCTTAGATAGGTATATATTTAAGCTCACTTCAAACTACGTATTTTTAAAAAATTTTTATTGGCCTATAGTTGATTTACGATGTTGTGTTAGTTTCAGGTGTACAGCAAAGTGATTCAGTTATACATATGCATGTATCCACACTTTTTTTTTTTTAGATTCTTTTCCCATATAGGCCATTACGGAGTATTGAGTAGAGTTCCCTGTGCTATACAGCAGGTTCGTATTAGTTACCTATTTTACATATAGTAGTATGTAAATGTCAATCCCAATCCAAACTATGTATTTTTAATTGGATTTCTACACAAATTGACAATTGAGAACCTCTAATCAGTGGTTCCAAATGGTGAGCCTCTGAATTAGATTACTGTGTTCAAATGACAGTGTTTTAAAACCCATTTTATTCACAGATGCAAATATTGAAGGCAGTACACACACATATATACATGCACAAACACATGCCTACACACAATGCACATAAGTGTGAGTGTGTGTGTGTGTGTGTAAGGTAGAAAGATTTCAGAATTCTCTCTTTTTAGAAGAGATACTATTTCCTTCCTTGTTTTGTGTTAGTAAACAAGCATTATGTATTTTTGTGTCTCTCTGTGTTCGTGTCTGAATATATGTTTATATATGTATATATTAATCTGAAAATAAAAGCAAAGCTTTCTCCTATATATGAAAATAATAATGGTATATTTAAGTACAGTCATCTTTAACTTTACAGAATATATTCTCCAAAATTAAGAAACCAGAGAATTTTTACTGAGCATCTGCTCTGTGCTTAGTTTTATGTAAAGAGGAGGATACAGAGGTATAAGTCACTCTGGTCCTTGTTTTTAAGTTTTATGAAAATAGGTAACACATTTTGTTGAGAATGTGTTACAGCAGAAACTCACAGAGAACTGCTAGAAACCGACTGATGCTATTCAGCTCAGTCCAGTTGAAGATGCACATATCCTGAGACCCAGAAATTTCATTTCTAGCTACCTTTTATGGAAGAACCCTTGGATGTGTGCACAAGGAGATGGAAGGGAAACATGAATTGCAGCAGTTTTTGTAAAAGTGTTAAACTGGAAGGATTTCCAAAGTCCGTCCACAGTAGGAACAGATAAATAGAGTGTGGTATTTTCATACGGTAGAATATTATATAGCAATAAAAATTTCTATGGCTATAGGCAAACATGGATCAAGGTCAAAAACATAACGTTGAGTGGGAGAGGGTGGCAAAGCTGACAGCACCTGGTATTCTCAGGCAGGCTCCCACTCAGGTCCTCTCCCAAGCAAACAAACAACAACATCAAAAGCCTTAATGTTAAGGAAAAAAAAGTCACAGAAGAATATATTCAATGTGATTCCACTTATATAAAGTTCAAACACTAAACAATATATTATTGGGGGATACATGCAAAGTAATCTATTTTAAAAAGGAAGGGAATGATTAACTGAAAATGTTACTAGCACTACTTTTAGGGAGAGAGAGTGGGGATGTGGTCTAAGTAAGACATCCAGAGGGTTCAAGGTACAGATTATATTCTATTTATTAGCTTGGATAGTGGATACACAATCACTTGTTTCATCAATGGTCTTTAAATTATGCATATACTATATATACTCTCTTGTATGTATATTTCACAATACAATAAAAAAATATATATATATCTATCAGAAAAGAGACCAGAAGATTTTACATCATCACAATAACGTTAGTTGTATTAGATTGTTTGGTTATAGGTAATTTTTTTTCTTTTTCCACATTTTCTGTAATATATTTTAGTTATTTTATAATTAAAATATATTAAATATATTATATATAATACAATATATTAAATAATCCACTTATAGGGAAGTGGCAATATTCTGACTTAGTCTAAATAAGTCACAAAATATAACTTGCAGTGGTTTTAGTTAGGATAATGAATTTCACAAGTATCTGAGAAATACCAGTGTTAAAAGAACATTCTGAAGGTGGAAGTTCTACCAACATGTAGTCTTGAGGAGCTCAGGTGCTGCTAGTCTGTTCTGAGAGCAGAAGCTGCTTCCTTTTAAAAATGAATATAACATTCTGAGTTGAAGGGAGAAGACATAGTCACACAGTAGAAGCAATTTTTCTAGAAGCAGCCAAGAATCTCCTCCTCTGAAAAGATTTACCCAATCTCCCTTCCCCTCCTGAGATAACTATTCTCTCTCTATCTTGCTGCTATGCTTTGTACACACTCCTGAGGTTGCCCAGATCACACTGTAATACTGTTATTTGCCACCTGGGCTCTCCCCATCTAGGCTCTAAGCTCCCTGTGGGCAGGGCCTAACCATAGTCACTTTGTATCTCCAATTTTCACTACTGTGCCTCAACAGAGTAGCTGCCTAGATAATGTTTATTAAACTAAACAAAAGAGGCAGTAAACAATTTGAAACATGGCGTGGCCTGCATTTATAAAACACATGGCTACGGAAACCTGAATATTCTAGGAGGCTAATCTTCATGCATAACGAGTCAATACTTTTCTACAATATTTACATAGAAGCTCTAGAGATAATATTATTATATCCATCATAAAAACTTACAAACATTGCACAACACTATAAACACAATAAATTGGTAACTTCTGGGTACACATCTGTATCTTCTGCATATTGTGTTTGTGCCACCCCTCCCCATCTCCACCCTCCTTCTGTCCAGCACAGGCTGTAAAGCTCAAATCTGCTATTTTTAGCAGTGATCAGAGGGCCTTGACCTCCACCTAAAATGATGGTATGCAGGTGAGAATATAAGAGCAGAACCAGCCATGATAGGGCAAAGTATTTGTTGGTTATAATCTTCAGTTGTAAAGACAAAAAAATGCTTCCATGTCAAAAGATGGAAAACAGCTCAAACACCCCTAGGAGAATCAGTAGGAACACAGCAGCAGTTTCCCTCTGGCACCTAAACATTTGTAAACTACTAATATGACATACTCACATGATGTTCAAAAGTCTTAGACATCTTCCTGCAATGTCTAAAGGCAGGCAGAAAAGAAAGAACCTCTTTTTTCTTTCCTACTGACTTTCTTGGGATTTGAGTGGTAGAACTATGCTGAAACAATTGGCCTGCTTTGTTAGAAACATGTTAATTCAAAACTCCAGGGCAAGGGCAGTTAATCCTGGTAGGTCTGGTCTCTATCTGGACAGTTTCTTTTCAGTTTTGTTTGGTAGAGAGAAATCAGATTTCTCAAAAGTGTATTCACTTGCTATTGAAAAAACAAACAAACAAAGAAAAGAAACACATACAAAAGCATGCAGGTGGATAGTTTATTGATTAAATTTCCTAATAAAACATCCAAATCCAAATTGCCTTGGTTTAGGCTAACCTAAACTACCGATGCAACCATTTTGTATGAATTTAATAGAAAGTATAGGCAAATGGATCAAGTTTATGTCCAATTTGCTCCTTCTTCCTGGATACCAGGATCACTACGTAAAATAGTGGTTAAGACTGCAGGTCCTAGTATCAGATTGTCTGCTATTGAATACTGACTCCACCACTGTCTGGCTGTGGGATCAAGTTACTTAAACTCTCTGGGTCTCTATTTCTGCATCTGTGTGTGTTATGGGCATTACAATTATGTCAGTATGTATAAACCACTTAGTACAGTGCAAGACAGTTAGTTAATTATTGATGACCAAGTGTGGATTTATTGTGAAGATAATGACATTTAGCTTCGGGCTCCTTGCTTGCCTGGTTCCTTCAGAGGTCTCAGGACGGGCCCTAGCAGAATGTTCACATATGTGTTATTTTTTTTTAGTTTTCCAAAAGTAAGACATTTTAACTGCAGTCAGTTAAGGCTGCTGTCTTTCTCCACGTCAAATCGCACTGTACCATTTTCCCTTGTGTTTGGAGGTCCTTAGGGTCCACCAGTATTTTGGGGATCTGGCTAAGGGGAAGCTGAGTTGTGGGACACACCATTTTAACTGAAATTTGGAAACGCATTTTGGAATGTTTCAATAAAGCAATTGAGAAATTACAAACCTCTAATTTGGATGTAAAAGAAAAGTGCCTTCTTTGTCATCTATAAGTGTTTTTATTTAAGAACTAAGATAAAATTCTGATTAAAAAATTAATGAGATGAAATAAAAGTGATAAAAATGCATGATAAAATCAATGGAATGTGCTTGGATATAAAGACACTAATTTGAACAGATTTTTTTTCCAGATCATTCCAAAAGTGGTAGTCCCCTAAAAGAAGGAGAGACTTTTCTAGTAGAAGTAATAGATAGGCTCTTGGATTGTCTGATACTCTCATCAATGAAGAGGAAGGAATCATAATATCATTTTGAAATATATTGAAATTTCTTGCTGATTTGATACAACATACTGATGTTGACAAAGATAACATGAAACTCAAAATATGTTTCTGCAATAAGGAAACAGACAACAAGCTAATTAATGAGTATGACTAGTCTTCACTGATACCCTGAACTTTTATAGCTCATACATGAAAAAATTTTGATAAAGTTTTTCTCAAATCAAACATCAATTCTAAAATATCACATGATATCAATAATGAATTGTAAAACTAAAAGAAATATTTTAAAATATGAACAATTAAAAAAATTGATCCACCATGCTAGGGGAGAGACTAAAATATTTTTCTCCATAGAAAATTATATCACAATATTCTTATCTTATGAAGATGTGATCAGAGAGTTTGCAGTCAAAAATATTGACAAAAAGTTTTGTTTTTTTTTTTTTAATTAATTAATTTATTTTTTTGGCTGCACTTAGTCTTTGTTGCTGCGTGCGGGCTTTCTCTAGTTGCGGCAAGCAGGGGCTACTCTTCGTTGTGGTGTGAGGGCTTCTCACTGGGGTGGCTTCTCTTGTTGCGGAGCACGGGCTATAGGCGCGCAGGCTTCAGTAGTTGTGGCTCATGGGCTTAGTCACTCCGCGGCATGTGGGATCTTCCTGGACCAGGGCTCGAACCCGTGTCCCCTGCATTGGCAGGTGGATTCCCAACCACTGTGCCACCAGGGAAGCCCTGACAAAAAGTTTTATAGCCACATGTCAGGAAATTTATTAATAAAAATTATCATGGCATTGCCTCAATTTTTAAAAATAAATTTATTTATTTATTTATTTGTCTGCCTTGGGTGTTTGTTGCTGTGCAAGGGCTTTCTCTAGTTGCGGCGAGCGGGGGCTACTCTTCATTGCGATGCGTGGGCTTCTCATTGTGGTGGCTTCCCTTGTTGCAGAGCATGGGCTTAGGCATGCAGACTTCAGTAGTTGTCGCGCGTGGGCTCAGTAGTTGTGGCTCGCAGGCTTAGTTGCTCTGCGGCATGTGGTATCTCCCCAGACCAGGGCTTGACCCTGTGTCCCCTGCATTGGCAGGTGGATTCTTAACCACTGCACCACCAGGGAAGTCCATTTCCTCAATTTTTGATATTTGTGTGGAAGATTTTACTTTCCAGAGATGATCCCAACAATACCTCCCATCTCACATACTCTTCTTACCGTGTGATCAACATGCCTCTCATCAAGAGGTGGAGTCTCTGTTCCCTTGCCCTTGAACCTGGAACATGAGCAGACTCTTGACTGTGGCTGAAGGAATGCTGATTAAGGCAGAATAATGGCACCCAAAGATGTCCATGTCCTAATCCCCAGAACATGAGAACATGGCATGTTATATGGTGAGGGGGCGATTAAGATTGCAGATGGAATTAAGCTTGCTAATCAATGGACTTTGAGATGGACAGATTATTCTAGATCATCCAGGTAATTACCCAATGTAATTACAAGGATCTTTATAAGTGGAAAAGGAAGACAGAAGAGTCAGAATTGAGAAAGATTTGAAGAGGCTACGATGCTGGCTTTGAAGATGAAGGAAGGGGCCGTGAGCCAAGGAATACAGTGGTGTCTGGAAGCTGGAAAAGGCAAGGAAATATATTTTCCACAGAGCCTCCAGATAGAATGCAGCCCTGCCGACACCTTGATTTTAGCTCAGCGAAACCCATTTCAAACTTGAGACCTCCAGAACTGCAAGATAGTAAATGTGTTGTTTTAAGTTGCTACATCTGTGGTAATTTGTCATAGTAGCAATATGAAACTATTATAGAAGCTATGTGACTGCCAAGCCTGGTTCATAAAATGAGGTACAATGTTCACCCGGTTTTCTTTGAGCGTTGTCACCATGCCATGAAGAAGTAGAAAGACCACGTGGAGAGGCCACCTATGTAGGAGTCAGCTGGGGTCCCAGCCCACAGTCAACGTCCACTGCAGACACGTAAGGAATGAGCCACAAGGTGGCTCCAGCTCCAGCCACCATCTAAATGCAACCTTGTGAAAAACCCCGAGCAAGGACTGCTAGCTGAGCTCAGCCAAACCCAGAACTGTGGAAGATGATAATACATTTATTGTTGCTGGTTAAGCCACTAAGTTTTGGGTGATTCATTACCCAACAATAGATCACTGGAACATGAGGATATGTCAACTTTTAAAAATTTACAATTTTTCTGGATTTGTCCCATTTAAAATAAATATTCACTTTCATATCTAATTTGTATTTCTAAATTCTACTTTTTCCTAGAGAGAACCCCTCCAAACTGTAAAGTTTCAACTCCCCCTCCCCCATCCCCAGAAGGGAAAAAAAAAACAACTAGTTCCTGCATGTAGTCGTAATTTCTTGTTCAGAATGTGGTTGAAAAACATAATAATATGTGTAATTAAACAGACCTGAGAATCTTGAAATAAAGCAATCTTTATTTTTAGAAGTTAAACCCTCATTCTGAAGACACTTAAAAACAAAAGCAAAATTTAAGCTTATATTACTTGTTCATATCACTTTAAATGCCAATTGCCTTTTCATTTGAGATGAACATGTAATACTTTCACAGAAACTAAAAACTTCCTTTAGGAATAAGACAATATATTCAACAGATGTCTTCTAAGTGATTCTTTGCTGACAGTGTCAATTTCCCATAGCACTATGATGTCAAGACAAGACTGGAAGTATTTGACTTAGGTTATGGTTCTTGGGATAAATCATAAAAGAGGAATGTGCTATGTAAATAATAATGTACAGTGTCCCAGAATGCAGCCTGGGCTACTTCAGATATATTTGCCTTGGAACAGACCCACCATTTTCAGATAATCAGCTCTGATTTCAGGAATCGCCATATTCTCAGTTGCACCCCCCTTTGCCGGTCTTTCCACACCTTGTCAGGGCTACTCCATTTATTCCAGTTGACTTTCAGTCTAACAGAAAGAGGTCTGGATACTAAAGTCAAGAGTCAGCCACAGAGGCAAGTGAGCTTTGAGTTCTCAGGTTTCAGAGATAGTTTGCACAAGACTCACTCACTTGCAGGCTAGCAGGGCTGGGAGGGGCTAATCTGGCTGGCTGGAAAAAGCCTTGCTGTGGTCATTCAGAGGGCCTCTACAGTGAAGATAACTCCCTCAATTCCAAGACTGAGTACATCAGCATGTGGGAATGAATATCCCTAACCCTTGCATAAATAAGCTCCCTGAAAGGTGCAACATGCTTCTACCTTTAACAATAACAGCAACAAAATATCTATACCAAAATAGATTAGAATGTTGGATTTGCTATTTCAGATTTGAAGTCTTGTCCATAAGAAAGTCAGAAAGCAGAATATATGAGACGTTCCTTGATTTATTCTCTGATTGCTTGAAGAAAGGAATTAATTGTCTGCCTATAAATTCTCATTCTTTCAAGTTCACGTTCAAAAATGAACCCTTGGTTAAAAAATCTGAATTACTTCAACCCCTGGTTAGGTTATGCTTTCCCTGTTTCTCTCCCTCTGACAAGAATTCCTGTCTCCTTTACAGGTTCTGCTAGTAAGGTTACTCTAAGCACAGGAAGTTTGGGGCTGCAAACCACCCTTAAGAACAGAAAACAGCCTAGGCAGAGAGCTAGAAATAGTGAGCAGAGGGGAAGAGGAAGTGTGGCCTTTCGTCAGCTTTACCCATCCTGATCCTGAGTTTCTTTCCCTTGTAGGGCTGCTTTCATTTGATGAGGTTAGGGATGATCCCTTCTTGAAGTCACAGCATTGTGAAAGTCCCATCAGCCCAGGGGTACATAGCAAAAGTGCTTTTACACCTGTTTGTATTTAATCTTTACATCAGGTAGAAACAACTACTCCCCGGGGTCTCCCCTCCCCCAGCCATTTGTTTATTTGTATGTTTGCTTTTTCAGATTAGAAAGCTGAGGCTCCTGGGACTTCCCTGGCAGTCCAATGGTTAAGTCTCTGCCCTTCCAAAGCAGGGGACATGGGTTCCATCCCTGGTCTGGGAACTAAGATCCCACATGCTGTGTGGCTTGGCCAAAAGAATTAAAAAAAAAAAAAAAAAAAAAAAAAAAAGCTAAGGCTCTGGATAAATCAAATTATTCAAGGTATTTGAGGCATTATCTCCAATGAGTAGGAAAGCTGGGACTCAAAGTCAGGTATTTTGATTGCTTGCTGGAGCTTTTGCCCTACACCTCAGATACACCAAGGCATATTCTGGGACTGTGTTTTGTTTATCAATTTTTGTGTCTCTGCCTAGTACCATGCCTGGCATCTAGTGTGTATTCCTTAAACGTCTGTTGAGTAAAAAGCCAGGGTTTATTATCTAAACCTATCATTTGTGAGGAGGAAGATGATACCTGGAAAGTTTTGTGGGAATTTTGATGCCTTACAAAGTTCAGGGAAGTTGAGTTTAAGGCATTTGGGGCAGCAAGGCAGCAGCCACTTGGGAATGTGCTATTTTCTTTTCAAGGTAGAAGCTTAAGTGTGGGTAGGTTTGAAGGACACTCCTCAGGAGTCGAGGATTCGCTGAATGAAGGCATTGTTTCTGTGTGGCTGTGCTGCTGTTTATTTCCTGCTCTGTGCCCACCTTCTAGTTTCACAGTTTCAGATGTCACTGAGGACAGCTGGTTCCCTGTCAGGCCTCCGTGGGGTTATGGGGGGCAGACTATCACCCAACCCCACTGCACCTCCATCAGTGTGCTGCAGAAGACCAAATATAATGAGATAAGTCCCCTCCAAGCCCTTCTTGGGGACTGCCAGATTTCTGATTCCCTATTTTGTATGCGCACATGATGAAGGAAAATTGCCCTCAAGAGAGCTTAGCAAAGACTGAAAGGCAGCTGACAGGTAAAGGCTGATTAGCCTAGGGGAGAATGTCTTTTTGATACCTAAGACCTACAACTGCAGCAAAGTGAGCCAACGTGATAAGGACAAATAAAGCCTGGAGGAAGGCTGTCATTAAAAAATCTTTAAAAAAATTTTTGAAATTAAAAAAATTAACACACATCCAAAAACAAAAAAGAATCAGCAGAGTCAAAAGAAAAGACTTGCATCATTTTCTCCCCCAGAAGATAATCATTGTTAAAAGGAGGTGTTTTTTTTTTTTTAAAAGAAGGATGATTTAATTACTGGACCAGTTATTTTTTAATGATTGCTTTCCTTTATCTTAAAAAGACACATGGACTAAAAACAAGGGGCTCCATATCAGAGAACTTGATCAGTCTTTTCTATACTGAACAGGGTCTGCAAAGAGGAGGAAATTCAACAGCATTTACAAAGCTTTCTTGAGAGAGAACTGCTCATTCAAGAGGCTGCCTGTTAGAAGATACATGAAATAACAATTATAAAATAAATAGTATACATTTTGTAGACCTCTATAACAGTTAGTGATGTAGGCAAAGGCCAATTTCTCCATTTCTTCCTTTTTGTCTTATATCTTTTCTATTATTTAAAAAATCTTCTACCACATAATTTTACATTTCCTTCTTCACATCACTTATTCTGTATCTTATGTTCCTCTTCTACCTTTGCCCTTTTACTTGAAAAAAAGTCCCCATCTGTTAATGTAATTTTATTAAATTTCCAAAACCCTGAACAAGGCCACACCTCTCTGAAATAGGAGGATTAGCTCTTTGAGCTGCCCTCCCCCCAGTTGCTCTGTGCTCCAGACATCTATGTCTAGTCCCAGCTAATATGCAAAGGGATCTATTTCTAAAATTCCTTAGCTGCTCTGGAAAAAAGAAAAAGCTGTTGTGAAAGCTATGTTACATGCATATTTTACAAGTAACCAAACAACTTTACAAGTAACCAAACAATTCACAGAAAACATACAGAAGGGCAGAAAAGAGAAATCAGTTTCTTAGGGCTAATTATTTAGAGTAGAACTCGAGAAAGTGTTATTTACCGATTTGCATATTTAGCAGATGGCCAGCGAGGAACTGAAGCAAGAGAAAGTAAAGAAAATAACTATAAACGTTGGAGGAGAGCCTCTTACATCCCCCAAAAATATTCCACGTGAAATTTTCTCCAGCCTAAGGCACTCTTTGCTTTGCTTTTTGCCCCGCCTCAGGAGAGGTGTCGCCTCTTAATAACAACTCTGTAATGGACAATAAATGATAATTTATGGGTGACCAAGGACCAAGAAGCCTCTCTGAGTCTTCATTAAAACAACAGTACAAGTTCAACCTCAGGACGTAGGCTATTATTAGATGTTTACTTGCCATCGTCAATGTGCACAGGTAATTTTTTGTTTTTAAAAGTCCCTTTATTGAATATTTATTTTTATTACGGAAAAATTTCAAGGTACACAAAAGTAGAAAGAATAGTATAACAAACCCTCCTGTATCCATCACCCAGTTTCAACAACTCTTTTTGCCAATCTTGTTTCACAGTTCTTCTCCATTTTTTTTTTTTTCCTTTTGGTCGGTAAACTTTAAAGCAAATACAAAGATGATAGCATTTTACTCGTAAATATTTCAGTAAGCACCCCGAAAATTTTACAATAACTTGACTGGTTATCGCAAAATTGACCTGCAGAACAAAATAAAGAAGGAACGTAGAAAACCCTCCCGTGGTGGAAGAAGTTGTCACAAAAGTTATCTAGCTGTTCTAGCTCTTCGGAGGTGAGAACCAAACGTGGTATTCCCTTGGGACCGGGCCGGGGGTGGGGGTGGGGTGGGGGGGGCGGTGCTGGTGATGGCGGTGGGAAGGTACAGACCCCGGGGCAGGTTAGTGAATTTCTCCGAAGTGGTCCACCCAGGCATGCGCAATCCAGACACCAGAGTTGCTAAGGCCCTGAGGCAGATAGAAGCGCAGGATACAGTGAAAACCAATCAGAGGGTTCAAAGGATAATCAGTTAGCCAATCCGGATTCGAGACTGAATCAGAGCTTCAGCATCCTGCTCGCCCCCACCGATATCCAATCGGGGAGCCCGCTACTTTGGGCGGACTTTTCAAAACAGCGAAAACAAAACAAATCGGGGACCTTTAAAAGGTGCAATGCGACCAGAAACTATCTCCTTCCGCCCCTCACGCCTATCACTCCCTTTCCTTCCTCCGTAGGATCAATAGAGGAATAAAGCCGTGCCCAGATTCCATCCTCCTCCTTGGGAGGGAGGAGTGGCTCAGTAAAGCAAAGGCGAGCTGAGGAGGCCACAAAGCTGGCTGGAGACATACACTTAGGGGAGGGACTCTTTTTCAAAGTCTGTCGAGGAGGCAGCGGATCCCTCCGCGGAGAGTCACGTGCCCCGCCCCCTTGGGGGCGTCGGAAACTCAAAACAAAAACAAGGGGTTTTGTTGGGGCCTCCGCGGTGGTGGCGGCGTCAGCGGCGGTGGAACCCATAGTGGGGCAGGGCTAGAGGGACCGGCGCAGCGCCCCAGCCGGAGGGTGGGCGCGCGGGGAGCGGGATGAAGCCGGGGCTGTGAGGCCGAGGCGGCGGTGGTAGGGGGGAAGGGTCGGATGCCGGTCGGGGGCACCACTGAGGCGGCGGGTCCCTGACCTCGGAGACAGGTCCGGACGTCCCCGCCGCGCCCAGTCCCATCCGACCGTGACGCCGCGGGCCGGTGGAGGCGCGACTCCAGCACGGTGAGTGGGCCCACCCGGGACCGCGGAGCTTCTTTGTTCATGGTCGGGACTGCGAGGAGCGATGTCAGAGTGCCCACCCCTCAGCTTGGGGAGCGATTCCGGTCCTGCCCTCAGCCCTGGGGCAGTGGGCGCCCAGAGGCGGAGAGATGCTGATGCGATGGATGGATGGAGGGTCGAGGAGGCTGAAGACAGTTCTTTGGTGTCTCCCCTCCCTCATTTTGTCACGGTGGCTCGCTGGGGTGGTTCTTCTTGGATTGACAGCCCCGGGTCTCCGCAGAATTGCGGAATCAGGGCATCGGTGGATGGAAGGGTATTGTCTGGGCACGGGGCGGGCTGGATTTCTGTCCCCAGACCCCGATCGCGTGGGCCGCGCCACCCCAGTGCTCTCTGGGACCTAGGTCTCTGCCACTCGGGTTTTGTTCAGAGGAGGCGCTGCCGAAGCGGATGGGGAAGGCTTGGGGGCTGGACTCCAGCGAGAGGGGCTTCTGGAGCTGGGCTCCGCGGGAGGGGCGGGGCTCGGGAGTCTCCTCCCTCCGGTTCTTTGTTCAGTCGCGAGACTTTCCCTCCCCCCACGTTGTGCAAAGCCCCTACCTCCCGGACCCGTTGCTCTCGGAGACCCCGGTGCGTTCCACTGGGCAGAAACCCCTCCCCCCGGGACTTCAGGTGGGGCGGACCGTCCGGACACCGCCGCCAGAGGACAGTTTCCTGTTTGTGAAACGGCTGGGAGACCGGGGCTGGCCGGTCTGACCCAGCGCTAGCCGGCGGACGTGACCACGGCCCCTCCCCCTGCCACACCTCCCTGGCGGTCGGGGAGGATTGCTCCGGGGTTCGGCTGGACGTGACTGGTGCCCTCACCCGCTTTTCTCCAGGGTGTGCTGGGGCGCCCCTCGCTGGAGGTATTGGCCCCAGCTCTTTTGTGCTTCCCCCCTCCCCCCTCCAGGATACATTCTAACTGTGTGTGGTGTCTTTGCTACAGATGAAGGATTTGGGGGCAGAGTACTTGGCCGGTCGTGAAGGGGTCCAGCTCTTCGGATTGTTGAACCTCTACCTAGAACAGGAACAGAGATTCCAACCTCGAGAAAAAGGGCTGAGCTTGATCGAGGCTACCCCGGAGGTAAGTGCCAGGAAAGATAACTTGCTCTAGTCGCTGACAGGGCTTGGGGAGATAACTTTAATTTTTTTTTTTTTTTTTAGTTGAATCTAGACTAAAGGCTGCAAAGTTTCTTAAGACCACAAGTGGTCGTCCTAGAGTACTAAGATAAATCTTAATACAGGGTCATGCTTTTGTTTCTTAGCAAAAATGAGAGTGATACTAAATCTAGGGAAGTGTGGCTTCAAATGTGGCACTCCCCAGCCTGCAGCTTCAGGGTGGGAGACCCCCTGGGAATTGAGCAGGTCATTTGTGGAAATACCCTCTGCCTATGCAATACTTCTGTATAGTAGGCTCTTAAGTGATTTTTTTTTTTTTTTAAAACAAGGAACCTTCTAGATGTCCATTACAAGGGAATTGAATTATATTTGCTCTTATCCTCTGGAAGTGTGGCAACAGTTTGCTTTATATTGAATTGCTGAATGTCTTTTATGATGTATATTTTTAAAAAGCAGTGTTGTGTACACATTTTGTATCTGAAAAACTGTAGTGCTTTGGTTAAGTGATAGTCCCCCATATTCTTGAAGATTCAGGGGAAAAAAATTACCTTATTTGAATCTAACTCTGTGTATTGTCCATTCTAGTTCTAAGACAATCATAAACTTTGGCTCTTGGTTTTTGTTGCAGAATGATAACACTTTGTGTCCAAGATTGAGAAATGCCAAAGTAGAAGATTTAAGGAGTTTAACCAACTTTTTTGGATCTTGCACTGAAACTTTTGTCCTGGCTGTCAATATTTTGGACAGATTCTTGGCTCTTATGAAGGTATTTCATCGTTTTTATAAATAAAACTTCATTTTTTTATACCCAGTGCCTAGCACGATGCCTAGAATACAAGGATTCAGTAAATATTTGGCAAATGAATGTAATTATGTCACTATAGATAAACATTTTTAATTTTCGGAATTGTGATCTTTAGTCCAGATTAAGAGACTACAAAAGTAAGCATATTACTGTATCTTAAGTTAGGTTTTCCTGTACCTCTTACATACCTTCTCTTTAAAGATGTGAAAAAATGAAGACTACTGTTTTTTTAGGTGTTTCTATATACATAGCTCTCAAAATAAGGTTTTCATATTTTCATCTTCCGTTATGTTTCTTTTGAGCCTAGGTGTTTTTAAACACGTGAAACGTGGCAAATGGAAGTATAGCAGTATGTTAAAGGTGACCTATTGCCTTCACTATGAGAAATCTTTTCCAAGCAGGGAGCCACTGTCTTATTAACAATTACCAGCAAGTCATATGATATCACTTATATGTGGAATCCAAAATATGACACAAATGAACCTATTAGTGAAACAGAAACAGAATCAGGGACATAGAGAATAGATTTGGTGGTTGCCAGGGGGAGGGGAGTGGGAGAGGGTAGGAGTGGGAGTTTGGGATTAGCAGATGCAAACTGGTACATATAGAATGGATAAACAACAAGGTCCTACTGTATGGCACAGGGAACTATATTCAATATCCTGTGGTAAACCATAATGGAAAAGAATATGAAAAAGAATGTGTATATATATGTATAACTGAGTCACTTTGCTGTACAGCAGTAATTAAATTGTAATTCAACTATACTTCAATAAAAAATAAATTAAAAAAAAAAAACCAATTACCAGTAACTGTTAAATGTGGTGATACTTCTGCCAGTAGGATTGCTGTCAGCTGCTGGGTCAGTTTTCAGGGCACTGAAAAGGGAAGCCATCTGTCCATGGCAGCTTGTACATAAGCTCTACTCTGCTCATCTGATGCAATATCTCTCTTGGGGAAATTTGCAGTGAAGTATGGGATGATTCTTAAATAGATAAGAAGATACAAAGATGAATGTATTATTTTTATATCCAAAAAAGTATATTTTCTTGGTGTTGGAAGGCTTAATTTATTTTGGGGGAGGTTGTACTATTATGAATTTCATAAGTTTGAAATATAATGTATAACTCTGTGAGAAACCTAGCTTTTGAACTTGCATTAACAATTTTTACCTGCATTTAAATTAAGTAATTTAAATGCTCAAAATGTCTTTTTTGTTTTTTAAAGGGAGGTTAAGACAGCTTAAAATGTAAAAACGATTAAGTATAACTGTGTGTAAAGGTAAGTACAGGGAAGCAGCTTGATTGTGTTCTGTCTTAAGAATAGGGGCTCATTACAATATTCTTTTAAGTGTCTGCTTTGCTAAGTTAAAGTGACAATTGTTGGAAGAAATCTTTTGTTCTTTGTTTTTCAGGTGAAACCTAAACATTTGTCTTGCATTGGAGTCTGTTGTTTTTTGCTGGCTGCTAGAATAGTTGAAGAAGAATGCAATATTCCGTCTACTCTTGATGTAATCCGGATTAGCCAATGTAAATGTACTGCTTCTGACATAAAACGGATGGAAAAAATAATTTCAGAAAAATTGCACTATGAATTGGAAGCTACTACTGCCTTAAACTTTTTGCACTTATACCATACTATAGTACTTTGTCATACTTCAGAAAGGTCAGTGAGATTAAAAATTAAGATTTTCTACTTCGGCATTGCTATAAGTAACAGTGAAGAATTAGAACGCTAGTGAAATTTATGTTTTTACCTGCTCCAAACTTTCAGCTTGGACTTTTAATGACAAATGCTTAGAATTGTTTAAATCTTTAGAAGTTTAATAAATAAATATTTTGTTCTTTCTTTTCATTGTATAGGAAAGAAATACTGAGCCTTGATAAACTGGAAGCTCAGCTGAAAGCTTGCTGCTGCAGACTTATCTTTTCAAAAGCAAAAGTAAGTCAATTTCTTTCTTATATATATCTCACAGTTTCTGTTTTTTCCCCCGCAGTTTCTATTTTGAATTAAAAAAATTATTTTTCTTTTTTTTCTTGTAGCCATCTGTATTAGCTTTGTGCCTTCTCAATTTGGAAGTAGAAACTTTGAAATCCATTGAATTATTGGAAATTCTCCTGCTTGTTAAAAAACATTCCAAGGTAAATATCTTCAGAACTTATTCTTTAAAGCAAGTTTCTTCCTAGTGTTTTATTTTATTTTTTCTGTGGTGACTTAATCATTAAGTAACACTTTATGGGGCTCTTAACTTTTACTCATTTATTCTTGTATCTTAAGTGTTGATGTTCTACAAATGCAGCTTCAACCCAGACAGTGTTAAGCTGGAAGGGAACCTGGTCACTTAGGCTAGCTTCTTTCCACGTTTAGACATCCCTTCTGTAGTCTTCTTGCCAGTTGGTAATACAGCGGTCTACATTGCCCCATGCACATTGTTCTAAAATGCGTATTAAGGGCTTCCCTGGTGGCGCAGTGGTTAGGAATCCTCTTGCCAATGCAGGGGACATGGGTTCGAGCCCTGGTCCAGGAGGATCCCACATGCCGCGGAGCAACTAAGCCCACGCACCACACTGCTGAGCCTGCGCTCTAGAGCCCACGAGCCACAACTACTGAGCCCATGCTCTGCAATGAGAAGCCACCGCAATGAGAAGCCCGTGCCCTGCAACGAAGAGTAGCCCCCACTCGCCACAGCTAAAGAAAGCCTGTGTGCAGCAGCGAAGACCCAACACAGCCAAAAATAAATAAATAAATTTATTAAAAATAAATAAAATGCATATTAAGAAGTAGAGTTAGTAAATGCACGAATAGCATCCCATTACATCTGTAGGCTAATCATCGTCCCTTTAGTAGCATTACCAAGATAACATCAGCTATGTTTCTCTTTGAAACTCCTTTGTCAGGCCAGCCTGGTAAGTTTTTTCAATCATAAAGAGGTGTAAACCAAACATAAGCACAGTCCTTTTTCTTTTTTTTTTTTTTTTTTTTTTTTTTTAAATATTTATTGAGACCTACTCAATGCCAGGCACTATTCTTTTTTTTTTTTTTTTTTTTTTTTGTATTTATTTATTTATTTATTTATGGCTGTGTTGCGTCTTCGTTTCTGTGCGAGGGCTTTCTCCAGTTGCGGAGAGCGGGGGCCACTCTTCATCGCTGTGCGCGGGCCTCTCATTATCGCGGCCTCCCGTTGCGGGGCACAGGCTCCAGACGCGCAGGCTCAGTAGTTGTGGCTCACGGGCCCAGTTGCTCCGCGGCATGTGGGATCTTCCCAGACCAGGGCTCGAACCCGCGTCCCCTGCATTGGCAGGCAGATTCTCAACCACTGCGCCACCAGGGAAGCCCCAGTCCTTTTTCTTAAACTGATAGTCTAGTTGGAGAAGTATGGAACTGAACACGAAGCAGGGTGTTCTGTCATTTACTGTTCTGTGTCGCGGTCCCGTAGGGTCTGTGTCTCTGAGCATAGGGAATACTTTGGGATGTGGTTAGCAGGGAAGGAGGGTAGACTGTGAGAGGCACAGTGACTGGGAACCTGGTTCGGGCAGCAGAGGCTCGCGGCCAGGAAGCTGGTGGACTAGAAGGGTGTGGGAATCATTTTGGGGTCGGTTTGTAGATAGAATATCCAGATGATGGTCACAGGCAGGAGGAAGTACACCCAACTCAGTGGTTTTTAGAGGCCAAGCATGGAAATGAGGCAAGGAGTCACGAATGACCAAGATTTGGACCTAATGGTGGAGAGAATATTGGTACCATTGAGGGAAATTGGAGAGAAGTTAATTGTGATCAAAGAAGTATGATTTTAGGTACTTGTATACCTTTCCGATAGGTAGATGTCTAGCAGATACTTGGCAGTCTGGACTAAAAACTCCAGATAAACTATAGTTGGAGATTGAGATTAGCAATTTCCCATGAGGAAATAATAGTTGAAACCATAAGAAATTCTTGGGAGTCCTCTGATTAGGGGTTGATTAAAACTCTGGGTTTTCAGTGTTGGCGGTTTCCCCACGTAGGGGATGTAGGAGGTGATGTCAGGAGAATAAGAGAGTGATAGAAGCCAGACTGCCAGGGGATTAAGATGTGACTGGATTAGGTGGAAATGGAGGCCAAGATGATATAAAATCATCGTCTGTTTTGTGGTCAAGTACATGCAACGTGAAGCATTTTGTTTTAATACATAACTTCCAGCTTTTGTTTTAAGCACGAATTTACTAGTTTGAATCTAAACCTTTTATAATAATGTCATTTGGAAACATCTTCGGTGAAAATTGATTCCATGAAATAAATTGGGGCACTCCCCAGTGGTGGAGGAACTGTGCCCTTCTGGGGGAATTCCTCGTCTCTCACATTGCCAACTTCTCCATTTGCATATGTCTGGTGTCTTAATGTAAATGCGTATTTTAGCAATCCAAGTAATGCTATGTTACAGAAACGTAAATTATGTTAAATTCCTTTGCATTGCGACTATCAAAGTATATACTTGATAATTGATTTATTAACAGACCTAGTGTTTTTAGGTTAGTGTGCTTTCTTAAGATAGGCAGAGTGTTCTCTGTATTGAGTCCTATGTAAATGATTTATACCTGTGGTGCTTCTCCCCTAAAGCAGTGGTTACCAGATTTTGACTGCACATTAGAATCACCTGGGGAGCTTTAAAAAACCTTGATGCCCAGATGACACCTCATATCAATTAAATAAGAGTATCTGAGGGTGGGAGCCAGGCATCAGTATTTTTTAAGCATCGCAGGGTGATTCCAAGGTGCGGCAAGGTTTGGGAACCGCTGTCATAACCTCTTCATTTAAATATTTTTTTCAGGTTAATGACTCCGAGTTTGTTTACTGGAGGGAGTTAGTTTCTAAATGCCTAGCTGAATATTCTTCTCCTGAATGTTGCAAACCAGATCTTAAGAAGTTGGTTTGGATTGTTTCAAGGCGCACAGCCCAGAACCTCCACAATAGCTACTATAGTGTTCCTGAGTTGCCCACAATACCAGAGGTGGGGTGTTTTGATGAAAGTGAAAGGTAAGCAGGTTCCTTGACTAATGAGACTTCCCCAGACTAAATGTTACTGATGTTTGTGTATCAGAGCCCCTACCTCTGATACCATCATTTCTTTGGGTAAGAAAATTAACCAGAAATAGTTTTATTAAAATAGGCAATAGTTTGGAAGTGTACCCCCCTCTCCCCACTTCTTTTCTTTATTAAAAAACAACAACAGGGGCTTCCCTGGTGGCGCAGTGGTTAAGAATCCACCTGCCAGTGCAGGGGACACGGGTTCGAGCCCTGGTCTGGGAAGATCCCACATGCCACGGAGCAACTAAGCCCATGCGCCACAACTACTGAGCCTGCGCTCTAGAGCCCGCGAGCCACAACTACCGAAGCCCGTGCTCCTAGAGCTTGTGCTCTGCAACAAGAGAAGCCACCGCTGTGAGAAGCCCGCGCACCGAAACGAAGAGTAGCCCCCGCTCGCCGCAACTAGAGAAAGCCCGCGTGCAGCAACGAAGACCCAACACAGCCAAAAAGTAAATAAATAAAATAAAAATTAAACAAAACAACAACAACAACAATAAAAACCAGCATCCTATACGTCATTACCTCCCCGAGACTTATAACTGGAAGTTTGTACCTTTTGACCACCTTCACCTACCACCCCCTCCCCCCAACTCCGGCAACCATCCATCTGTTCTCTGCATCTGTGAGTTCTGTTTTGTGTTTTCAGATTCCGCATATAAGTGAGATCATACAGTATTTGTTGTTCTCTGACTTATTTCACTCCTGTTTAAAAAAACTGCTTGTTTCGCATCTTTGCTTTTTGAAATACAGTTTAGTTAAAAAAACAGCATTCTGGGTTTTTTAACATTAGTATGAATTTCTAAAATGGTCCTATGGAAAGAGGCTGTGGGTTAAATGACTGGAAAGTAAAGGGAACTACCACCACTGATGTGGCAGAGTTCTGTAGAGATTTTTAGTTTTGTCAAATGCCGTTGTCTTATTCAGAGTTTATTTTTGTTAGTAAAGTGAATTATTTAATTTTATTGAATTTCACTGTTTTATGCTGTAGGGAGAAGAGACCATAAGTTCCATTTTCCTAGCTCGTTGGTTTCTTAGTTTGATATTTGAGAAGTTCAGTGATGCAATTATTGATGCAAGAAAGACATCAAAACCATATGATAGGGCTTCCGTGGTAGCGCAGTGGTTAAGAATCTGCCTGCCAATGCAGGGGACACGGGTTCGAGCCCTGGTCTGGGAAGATCCCACATGCCGCGGAGCAACTAAGCCCGTGAGCCACAACTACTGAGCCTGCGCGTCTGGAGCCTGTGCTCCACAACGGGAGAGGCCGCAACAGTGAGAGGCCCGCGCACCGCGATGAAGAGTGGCCCCCGCTTGCCGCAACTAGAGAAAGCCCTCGCACAGAAACGAAGACCCAACACAGCCGAAAATAAATAAATAAATTTAAAAAAAAACCCAAAACTATATGATAGGAGATCTTTGTCATTAGTTTGCATTTATTGGATTTAAAATACTTAGAATTCTATAGTTAGTTGTTGACAGAGTTATTACTTGGTACAAGAATAATAGTTTGGCAAGTGGTAATTTGTTTAAACCTCTTAAGCAAATCTATTTTCTAAGGAGATTACAATACACTTCACTTTAGGAAGTCCTTCTAAGTTAAATTTTGTCTCTGTAGAGCTTAAATTTTGAATGTAAAAATCCTGAGACTAGAGCTACTTGTTCAGCAGTTTAATTTTGCCTGTACGACCTTTAAATGTGTTTTAAATGATGGGATCCTTCTCTCTGTCTCTTTTTCCTTTTAGCGAGGACTCCTGTGAAGATATGAGTTGTGGAGAAGAGAGCCTCAGCAGCTCCCCTCACGGTGATCAGGAGTGCACGTTCTTCTTCAGCTTCAAAGTGGCACAGACACTGTGCTTTCCGTCTTAGAAATCTCATTGTTCTGGGTCCAAAATTAACGTGTGTGTACAGGTTTCAAAGCAATAAATGGGGGAGTAGGTAGTTTCCTGGTGCAGCCCCCATCTAGGCAGGAATTGCATAGACTCTGGAATACCTACCTTCTATTTATTATTCAGATCAGATCTGGCCTATTTTCATATTTAATCCTAAGCCATCAAATGGGTTAGTGCCTCTTAAACAATTAACAATACTTCAGACATTGGCACTTTATTTTTCTCCTTGATCTTTAGCTACATGGGGGAGGAGGGAAGGTGCTGATACCTTCAATTTATTACTTTTCAAGAAGATTTTTAAAGATGAATAGTGTAGCTTCAACTTTTTTATAAAGCCTTCAGGTGTCTTTAATGAAACAGATTGGGAGTGTGCAAGTGCTTCCTTTGCAGGGACAATGGATAATCCTTTAATGGTTTATCTTAGATCTCTCTCTCTCCCCCTCCATTCTCAGAGCAGAGAATATACTCTTAAATGTCAAAAACCTTTTTTTTGTTGTTTTTTTGTTTTTTTAAATGATCAGTGTTCTATCTGATGCAGACTCTAGAAACTTAGGAATTATAATGTTGACATTTCTGTGAATTTTAGTATGTAATATCTTCATTTCTTTGAGGTTTCTGCCAAAACAGAAATAAGCAACAGACTAGGGTTGTTGGATAGTTGCATTCCTAATGCCTAAGTGTTGTCAAACTATAGTATTATTTTAATGTTTTTAAAACAATCCATAATCTAGTTTTGCATGTACCTGTATGAGAGCAGTGCAGCAAGTTGAACAGAACTAGGTAACTATGGAATTGATAAATGTTGATCTGGTAGCACATTTTGTCTCATTTTCTTCTATTAAAAAGTCTGCATGATTACATTGTATTTCCTTTGTAATTCACGTTTCAAAAATAACGGTATTGTACATGGGTGCCAAGACTGAATATGAAGTGTAAAAAAACCTAAGTGTTTGTAGTATTATAGTTTTAAGCGTATCTGTGTGGTGGTACAGCCATAAGAATAGGGATTTATAAACTCTGTACACATGAGATTTAGTACAGAGAATTTTTTTAAACTTTATAAACTGTATATGAAAATGTAAATCTTTAAAAATGTACATAAAAATCCTGTATTTTTTTACTGTGTGTGTGATAGTCTAGTCATTGCATGTAAATATAATTTATTGTGTATTCTGTATTATAAATCATATAACGATGACTTACTTTTTTACTGGTAAGTCAGCATCCATTGGATGTTTTTTGAAGTGAATCTTTTTGAAGTAATAATAGATTACAACTCAAAATAAAAATATTAATGAATTGTACTCCTTGTTTGCAGTCACATTTTAATTTTTAACTTTTTGGTGAAAAAGAAAAGGTGCTTGCTGTATTTCAGAGGGGAGGCTTGAAGTGAGGCTGGAGCGCCTCCAGGATAAGCCCTGTCTCTGGTTACCAGGAGTCCTCCAGGTAGTATTTCCTCACTGCAGTTTGGCCCTGAGCCTTGGAGATACTGAAAGTGAATCTGTCACTGGAGAGTTGACCTCTCTCGGGGGTGTACTCATATTAAAAGAGCGACATATTAACCTGAATGCCTATTAGTTTATAGTGAAAGCCAAAAGGTATCAAGTAGACCAGGATACTCACGTTGGCAGGTTAGTACAGTTTCTCTCTCTGCAGACAAGCCAAATTCTCTTCAGAAGGTCGCTTGGTGAATAAGCACTAGGGGAGTTAGCTTTGACTGGACCTTGCCAGCCTCTAGCTCTTTGGATCTTTTTTCCCAAGCTTTAGGCTTGATCTGCAAGTGGTGGCCTCCACCACTGTTTTTTTTTTTTTTTTTTTGCGTGGGTTTCCCTATCTAGTTTGGTTTTGTAGACCTTTGTTTGCTCTAGTTGGTTAGAAAATGAGATATACAGAATATGGTTTTCACGTAATACCACTTCTCCCCTGGCAATAGGGACATGTTTTCCTACCCTCCTAGTGGAGAATCTGCTTGAATGACCCTCCCTTTCTTATTAAGCAATTTTGGCAAATAGTAGACAATAAACTCTGCTTTCAGTTTTTGATTTGTTGAGCTGTAAAAGTTATTTGTGGCTTTGCAAGTCTTGAACCCTCTTCAGTTGTTCTAGGGTTTTATTGCTTTTCTTACTGCGTGGTCTTTCTGTGTGAATCTGTCCACATGTGACTTCATCTGTTCTCCTTTCTGGTTTTCATTGTATTTAGACCCTTTTCCCGAACTCCCAACCTATCTTATTCAAAACTGGTTGTCCTACTTGGAAGTTTCTGATTACGCCCAAACCTGCTCTTCCTGTGTGTCTGTTTTGAGAGTAGGTATTCCATCTACTCGAGCTGGAAACTTAGGTGATTTCCTCATTTCTTCTTGCCTGCTACCTCCGACCTGGAGGTCACCATTTATCATTTATGCTGTGTATCTACTCTGTCTCCACTTTTCTGCCACTGGCTTGGCTCAGACCTGTTCTCTATTAGCAGGGTTACTATTGTACAATATCCTAATCATCTCTCAGTCTCCAGGCTTACTTCTGATCCCCTTGCTGCCTGGATATCCTTTTGAAATATGCAAAACTTTAAAAAATATGCAAATTTGATTGTCTCTCCTGAAAAATTATTCAGTAGGTACCTCTCAATCAGGATAAAGTCTATATTGTGACATACAAGCCTCTTCCTAATCGGAACATGGCACCTTTCTCTGGTCTTCCTTTTCGTTGCCATTTCCTAGAGCTATAAAATGTGTATTAAAAAAAGGTAACTGGCAGCTATGTGGAAGATGGAGCAGGTAGAGATGAGATGAATAACGTAATGGGGAGACCAATCAGGAGTCCTGCAAAAACCCAATAAGTGATGAAGGACTGAACTAAGGCAATGGCAATGGGGATGAGGAAGACAGGTAGGACTAGAGAGGCACTGTCCTTTGTCTTTAGGCATTCGAAGTAGACTCACAGACAAGTCCAGGAGCCTGGTTATGCCCTTTTTGGGCCATTCAACCAGTTGGCTTTCCCATAATTGTGATGAATAAAATTGAGAATCAAGCCTCCTGCCCCATTCACAGCAGAGATGAGGAGAAGGCTGCCGTTTTGGTCTCATACTTGCTCCTTGATTTGGCAAGAGATTTGGCTTTTCAGGTTTCAATTCTGTCATTTCCTAGGATGTGGTGTGCACACTTTGCTGCTTCTGCCAAAGTGCATTCTGAAATACAACTCTCCCTGACCCCTTGGTCCCCACCCATTTGACTCTCAGGAAGCGAGATTGGACAAATAATGTGTTTCATTCACCTGTTATGCTTGGAGTTAATACTCAGGTTAAGTGTACAGGCATTGGTTCCAGAATACAATTTTAACCATTTTCTTGGTCTAGAATCGTCCTTTTTCCTTCACTTTCTTTCACTGCACACTGGGTTCTAATATGATGTTCCCCACTGCCTCCCACCTTCCGTGGCATGCATGCCAAGTGCCAGCTTATTTAAGCAACCGACTTATCAGATTCTTACATGGCCAAACACCATGTACTTTGCAGTTGTCACTTGACCTGAGTTTTTCTAACTATTTATACCAGAAATGGTCAACAACTTTGCTTTGTGGTTAGCAAGTTGGATTGTGTGGTAGATAGTTTCCCAATAGCCAATGAGTCCTCTCATCCCTGTGTACACATGCTCCTCTTCCTATCAAGAGGTGGATTCCAGTCCCCTTGAATTTCAGCTGGCCTTGTGCCTAGCTTTGCCTACTAATGTGCAGTGGAAGAAGTTCAGTGCATGTCTAAGCCTAGGCTTCAAGAACTTCCCTTTTATCCCTCTTGGAAGCCAGCCACCATGGTGCAAAGAAGCAGGTTGGGTTACTGATAGTAGAGAGCCCATGCAGAGAGAGACTCTTGGAGATGGGAGGCCATCTTGGATGTTCCAGCCTCAGCTAAACTCCCAGCTGAACACAACTTGCATGAGCATCTTCAGCTAAGCCACACGGAGTGGGGGAACCACCCAACTGATCCTAGTTAACCCACAGACTCTTGAAAAATAATAAGTCCTTATTTTAGGCCACTAGGTTTTGGGGTGGTTTGTTACACAGCAGTAAATAGATAGCTAAGACAGGTTGCTTGTTATTTATAGTCAAATGGCGGTTATTTCTGAGTGGTGAGATGACAGATCACTTTTTTTTCTAATTATGCTTATGTGCAGTATCCATTTTTTTCCTTCAAATGGATTTGAGTTATTAGTGTATTGACAGAATAAGGAATGAACTCTAAAAAACACATAGTGATTATATCATTTCCTTGATTAAAATCCTTATTGGTTTCAACATCACTCCTGAGCATCAAGTTCAGACTCCTTAGCACAGTTTCCAAGACCCTACTTGATTTGGTCCCTTCTCAGCTTCATCTCTCACGGCATCCACATCCACACGCTTTCCAGCCTCGTTGCAGTTCAGCTCCTCCCACTCACCATGCTTTCGCTCCCTCCTGTGACTCCATACACACTCCTTCATCTGCCTGGAACACCTTTCCTGTCACCCTTATCTGGAAAACTCCTACTTACCACCTTAGGAGTCGCTTCATTCTCTCATTCACCACCAGCTATTTGAATGCCTCTTATGTGTCAGGTACCGCACTAAGGGCTTGATATACAAAACCAAACACAACGCACAATGTCCCTACCCTCATGCAACTTACATTCTAGCCCAGAACCAAATAATTTACAGCAAATAATATGATTTTTTAAAGGTTGTGATGATGTGTTTTCTTCCAAGAAATCTTTCTGGAACTTACCTACTTACTTACTTCCGTCTCCTTGTCAGTGCTACCTGTTTCCATAAAACTCTATATTTTTCTTATCCTACCAGTTAATACCTTGCTTGACCGCTTACCTTACTTGTCTGACCTGGGACGGCAGGGAATGTTTGTCTTTCTTGCTATTGTTGAATCTCCAGCACCCAGCATAGTATCTGGGCCAAACTCCTCCTACTCTGGCTGTTACTGGTAAAAAAATAACCTCACTGTTCACTTAATATGTTCCAGGCACCTTACATGAATTCTTTAGTGCTTCCCATGATGCTACTAGACAAGTACTGCTTTAGTCCCATTTTTCATATGAAGAAACTGAGGATTAGAGAAGTACTTTGACACAGATCTGTTAAGTGGCAGGGCTCTAACTCAAACCAAGTCTGTCTGCCAAACCCTGTGCTCCTAACCACAGTGCTAAACTACTACCCCAACCTTGATGGTACTCCTTAAACAGTTGTTGAATGATGAAGTAATAAAAAATAGAAGTTCTTATAAAGAAAATCCCACTCATAATCCCAGTAAAGTAAACCACAGTATTCTCCTGTTGTTCAGTTTTGTTGTTTTTTTTTTAAGGAATTCCTTTATTTATTTATTTATTTATTTTTGGCTGTGTTGGGCCTTCGTTTCTGTACGAGGGCTTTCTCTAGTTGTGGCAAGCGGGGGCCACTCTTCATCGCGGTGCGCGGGCCTCTCACTGTCGCGGCCTCTCTTGTTGCGGAGCACAGGCTCCAGACGTGCAGGCTCAGTAGTTGTGGCTCACGGGCCCAGTTGCTCCGTGGCATGTGGGATCTTCCCAGACCAGGGCTCGAACCCGTGTCCCCTGCATTGGCAGGCAGATTCTCAACCACTGCGCCACCAGGGAAGCCCTATACTTTATTATTAACTTGGGTTCCAAGACCCACAGTCATTTGGTGTTAATGGGGCTGGGGCTTTGTCACAATAGAGGACTGTCTTGTTAAAGGTTTACTTGCCCTTTGCCTGTTTTACCTTTACCCAACATAGCAGTCATCCCCCACTTACTCATTTACTGTTCTGGGATTTTTTTCCAATAATTATTTCATGTGTCTGTGGTTTATCCTCTTGCCTAAACTCTAAGCTTCTCGTGAACCTTTATATCCTTCAAGGTGCCTAACGTAATGCTGGACAAGAACACGTGTTAACACTTTTCTACATGTAACACACCTGACAGTGTCTTTTCCATTCCTGATTGCAGCAATTCATGTGTCTGTGGTTTATCCTCTTGCCTAAACTCTAAGCTTCTCGTGAACCTTTATATCCTTCAAGGTGCCTAGCGTAATGCTGGACAAGAACACGTGTTAACACTTTTCTACATGTAACACACCCGACAGTGTCTTTTCCATTCCTGATTGCAGCGATTCATAGTTTGTAAAGGTCAACCTTCATGCATGCAAGGATGAAGTCACCCTCTCCGAAGTTAGGATTTCAAGTCATTATTAGGGCATGCGGGGGGCCGTGGCCCACTGCTACAATTACATGCACCTCAGTCAAGAGTAAGCTGTAGTGAACAGGAACATAGGCTCCCACTGGACTATCAGAGTCTGATCCTGGTTTCACTACTCGCTGTCTGACCTGTCTGGCTATTAACTAAAGTGTTTGTGCCTCAGTTTCTTCGTCTGTATAAAGGGGTCGATACTGGATGGACCTGTGACAGACACAGAAATGTGCTGCCGAGATGCCCCAGCTGTTGGGAGTGCTTTTGGCACACAGCCTTCCGCTGATGGCCCCTTTAGGACTATGACCTGGAGAGCAGCCTCCCCCAAGGTCATGCCCTGCCCAGGAGGGCCAGCATCTAATGACTGATTGAGGGGGGAGGACGCATAAAGTCTTGGTCACTTTGGTTCAGCACAAGACAACTCAGATGGATCGCTTTTGTCCCAGAGCTCTCCATGGGGTTGGCCGAGGCTGCTGTTGGGTCTGTGTTGTGGCTCAACTTCCTCCACCCAACCTTCCTTTTTCCTTCCCCTCCCTGCCATGGGTGCGGATCACAGTGGTGTTTCCTACTGAACATCCTGCACCCTAAGCTTTGTCTCAGTGTCTGCTTCCCGGACACCACCATTTGCAAAACTGTCTCGTGGGGTTACCGTGTGGATTGAATGACATGACGATACATGATAAAAAATTTGAACGATACCTGATACGCACTTATGTAAATATTGGCTATAATAATTATGACCCCACTTTTGTCCCTACTCTCCCACTTCCCTTAGACTCAATTATTTATTCAACTATTACTGAGCTAATATGATGTACTAAGTTTTGTTCTAGGCAATGAGGATGCCAAATAGAATCAAACACAGGTCGTACCATTGAGAAGCTCATCCTCTAAAGGAAGAGGCAGACATATCAGTTACCACGCAATGTGAGAACCATAGTAATTGAAATATGTACAAGGCATGGTGCTAGCATCCTGATGTTGCCTCTGCATGAGTTCTCTAATCTTCTGGATGGAACTAAAAGACCATTTGGTGTGATTTCAGTCATTCCAGGGAGGCCCTGATGGTCCATCTTTTTTCCAGTGCCCCTCACATCCCTGTTTCCCTCTAGCCCATTCTGTCATTCCCACTTTTGGAAAGTCTTTCCTTTAGCTAAAGATTTTGAATCTGGTTAAAATGCAAATATCTCCAATAGGGTTTTCACCTTCACGGCATTCAGAAACTATGGTTTGAACACCTATTTGCTGTGAGTGTAGTTTTGGACAAGCCACTTGTGATTATTTGGGGACCCCAGGAAGTAGGTACTGAGATGAATTCCGAAGTGCGTGCAATAGTTGTGTTGGGGGATGTGAATGAGAAATGGGGAGGAAGGACGAGGGGTTGGGCAGGGAGAGCCTGGGATTGTGATAAAATCTGACAAGACTCAGCCAACCTGGGCCTTAGGAACACAAGTTGCCCATTAGAAGAGCCCCGTGTTGGGTAGCAATGGCCAGGTCTAGCAACCTGAGTGCTCAGTGGCTGACTGAGGATTATTCAAGAAGAGTATAGCTTCAGCTCAAATGCCGAGGGGCTTCCTGAAGGGGCTGCAGCTGGAGGCTGTCCTTGCAGGGGAATGGCAGCTTCTTTCTGGAAGGGAGATCCATGGGGTGCATCTCCAAAGGGCCATAACTTCTTTGAGAACTACTTTTTTAATCCCAAAAGAGGAGACACCTAGAACTGCAAAAACTCTTGGCAAGAACACTCCATTCAAACCCCTGCACTAAGAGACTTGGCCGAACTTTAACTGGCTTCTTGCAGCCCAAGGCCACATTCCTGGGACAACCCTGCTGCCTTTTGAGTTCCTCTCTGGAAAAGCTCAGGGCTGTCTAAAGAATCTACAGTTTGGGGGCTTCCCTGGTGGCGCAGTGGTTGAGAGTCTGCCTGCCAATGCAGGGGACATGGGTTCGAGCCCTGGTCTGGGAAGATCCCACCTGCCGCGGAGCAACTGGGCCCGTGAGCCACAATTACTGAGCCTGCGCGTCTGGAGCCTGTGCTCCGCAACAAGAGAGGCCGCGATAGTGAGAGGCCCACGCATCGCGATGAAGAGTGGCCCCCGCTTGCCGCAACTAGAGAAAGCCCTCGCACAGAAACGAAGACCCAACACAGCCAAAAAATAAATAAATACAAAAAAAAAAAAAAAAAAAAAAGAATCTACAGTTTGTTCTAGCCAACACCTGACCTCCCTTTCCTAAGGCATTTACTCTAAAGTGTTGACAATTGTGAATCCTTTTTCTGTCCCTTTGAGATGTGTATCTCCTACACCTCAGGAGGGTCTTTCTGAAGGATCTGAAAGCCATTCCTTTGACATGTAATCATCAGGAAGGATTGGGCCTCTGTCTTCCAGTGTCTGTGGGAGGGTAGAATCCTAACTTCGATAGTTGCCGGATAGCAGACACAACTGCCCTAATCACATTTACACTCATCAACACGTCATAATTTTTCATTGAGCCTCCACTCGCTTCCCCTCCCTTCATCCTCTTTCTCCCTTTAAAATCTCCCGTCGCCTCTGTCCCAGATGGATGGCGCTCAGCTCCTTCTCCTCCTGGGGTCTGTTTTCATTGCTTTCACTAACGTCTAGCTTTGCTTATCATTGACGATGCTAAGATCTGCCTTTCCTACCTCCCAGGGTTTTGAGAACTGAACAAGTTAATGGAGAAAAGAAAGTATTCTGTAAACTGCGAAGCTCTTTACAAATGTGAGTTGTTGTCGGTATGAAGGCATTGCATATATTTTCCTGAGAGGTTTTGAAAAATACATCAAAATATTTTTTCTGCTCTTACATCTCCTCTCTAAAAATGTAAACAATACAGAGGAAGTGGATAATGCCTGCAATGCTACCCCTCAGAGATACTGCTGTCAACAAAATGATATTTATCATTTCAGTCTTCTGGTGCAAGTATAAACACATGCACTTTTCTTTTTTTTTTTTTTCCATAGGTGGCATCCTACTCTATATGCTCTCCTACAACACACTTTTCTCATTTAACAATATAATGAGACACATGTCAGCATCAATTAATATGGATCTACTTTCTACTTTTTAATGGCTGCAGAGTGTTTCATTTTATGCTCATGGAATAATTTGCTTAAGGTCCCCTTCTAATGGATATTTACATTGTTTCCAATTGTTCAGTATTTTTAATCAGAGCAGCAATAAATATTCTTGAACATACATTTCTGCTTACCCATGCAGTAATTTCTTTAGGATACCTTTCTAGAAGTGAAATTCCTGGGTCTAGTCTAAGGGAATACATATTTAAAATTTATACATGGTTGACCTGCTCCCCTGAAAAGTTATATGGGTTTACACTCCCATCAATAATGCGCATTAGTGACAGTTTTTTTACTTCTGCGCCAGAGGATTTTGATGGGGGATGGGGGTGGGAACAGCTTAGAAAAAGTGAATGGGATCATTAGATTCCTAAAGGACACAGAGAAAGTTGTCACTAAAAGGGATGGGGGGGCATAGACACCAAAATCTGGGCTCAGAAAGTAACCTGCTTCCTGCTTTCCGTTGGGTCCCCCGTCCCAGCTTGTCCACCGTTGGGCATCACGCGTGCTAAGCCACCAGAACACTGAACGTCTTTTCACAGGATGTGCAGGCAGGCAACTGCAGCTGCTCCTCCTGGGCCTGGGCAGGCAAAAGCCTCCCTGCGCAGTGCAGGAGAAAGCCCTGCCTGCAGCTATAGCTGCCTGGCCCCGGCTCTTGTCCCATCTTGTACATTAAAGGGGAGCAAAGTTGACATGTCCCACGAAGGGAAGGCGATCAAAGGCTAGACAAGCTGCCAAGTCTCAGAAGTGGTGCTGTGCCTGAACTTGGGGCCCGGCTCCAGGAGCAGACATTTATCTTGGTTGCTCAAGGGAAGCCTTTCATGTTATTTTTGGGTGGAGCATCTGGGCAGGGAAGGAGGTGAAGGAAGACAAGGAGTCCCATTTTACCTGCCTCCATGCCTGTGTTGTACCAGTTGCCAGGGTTCTTCCCTTTCACCCCCTTTTTTTCCTCTTATTAATTTTTCTTAAACTGAAAAGATTTGGGCACGTAACTTTTATGGGAAAAAAACCCTTAAAATATAACTCTAAAGGTCATCTATTATGTGTCCATTCTCATGCCACAAATGTCTTCATGATATACATTACCTGCCAGCTGTTGCCACAGGGGTCTGTGTTTTCCACATAGCTTCTGAGAGCTAGTCCTTTTTCCCTTTGCGTCGTACACTAAGCAGCTTTAGGGCACACTGGTGCAGCTGCCTAACAGCTGTCGCCTGGACTTAGGGCAGGACCCCTGTTTGAGGCTCAGTGACATAGTTCTTTTATGCAGTTTCTAGGACTCTGAGCTCCAGGAACAGACAGGGCTGCTCAAGCAAGAAGTAAAATGGTCCCATGAGAAGCACTTCTCCTTTGTCCGGGGAGTAGAGCGGGCTAGGTGTTTGCTTAACCAGGGCTGGCCCCAGCAGGTTCTCAGGGCTGCTTTCCCTTCCTTTCTCGATGCTATTAGAAGAACATGAAAAAAGACGACACACAGGGAAGCAGACCTAATTATCCATTTCCTCAGATCGTTAGCACCCATTACTCCTTCCTGGTCTGTTTAAATCAACTAGATTGCCCACTCTTGAAGGGCAACTGCCCAACCATAGTCAAATCCATGCAATTATGCGCAATAGATATTTGTTATTTTATCAACTCGCAAAAGCTAAAGAGGGTCCTGGAATGCTAAAGAGGGAAGCTGGCTGGACTGTAGGGCAGAGCTCGTGGTGACAACACTTTCATGGGGTCACCAGAGTTCAAGATCAGGACCTCAGCTCTGCAGGCCCAGAGCTAAGAGTCTAACACATGGAGTAGAATAGCCTTTAGTGAAAGCAAGTGAGGGTATCAACTAATTAATTTGTATTCGAGGATTTCCCTTGGATCCAGGATGTTAATGCCTGCCATCAAAACATGCCCTTCCTGCTAGCAGAATGCATAGGAAGCTAACTGTAATCAGAAAGTCCACGCTTGGAGAGCACGATGTGAGAGCAGACACTGGGTTTGGTTCTGAGCATCATCCCATCCAGGGCTGATGGAATATGGTGCATTAGCCTGCCCCCCAAGCAGCCCTCTCCAGTTAACCTGATGCGCGTAGCTGTTTTTGTTGTGTGTTTATTTTTCACTCTCTTCAGTCATTCACTTCCACTGCTATGGCAGAGAGCTAACAGCATCTATGACATTTTGATCTGGTTATATTACGGAAGACTATAATTCCCCTGTAGAGACTTTATGTCTTTTCTTGAAGTCTTGAGGGCCCCTATGCAATCATTTCAAAACCTATACTGCCGGGCTTCCCTGGTGGCGCAGTGGTTAAGAATCCGCCTGCCAAGGCAGGGGACAAGGGTTTGAGCCCTGGTCCGGGAAGATCCCACATGCCGCAGAGCAACTCAGTCCAAGAGCCACAGCTACTGAGACTGAGCTCTAGAGCCCACAAGCCACAACTATTGAAGCCCGCGCACCTAGAGCCTGCGCTCTGCAACAACAGAAGCCACCGCGATGAGAAGCCCTCGTACCTCAACGAAGAGTAGCCCCCGCTCGCCGCAACTAGAGAAAGCCCCCGTGCAGCAACGAATACCCAACACAGCCAAAAATAAATAAATAAAATAAACTTTTAAAAAATAAAAAAAAAACAACAAAAAAACCCCCTATACTGCCATCCCAGAAGTGCTTTAGTACTAAGTCTTGAGAATTTGGTAGTATTATTTTTCCAGTCTGCTTAATAGTATATTCACAGAATTGTAATTTGAAAGATAGTTCAGAATTTCCATATACATCCAGCTATTTTTTTTTTTTAAGTACTAAATGTGGAAGATACAAAGATAGACACGCATATTGGCTTTCTTCCTTTACTGATAGCAAAGGCAGAAAAAGCAAAGCGTTCAGGAAGAGGGAAAAACACAGGACTAACAAGAATGTAAAAAATCTTGTGGAGAGAGAAGCAAGAGGGAAGGAAAGGAAGCTGCAGATGACAACAGATGAAAGAACGGGGATTAAAAAACGGAAGGAGAGGAATTTACTGGGGAAGCCAGCGAGCCCAGGCAGATTCAGTGTGGGCCAGCTGTTAGAAAGAGCCGGGACCGGGAGTAAGGAATCGTGGGTTTTAGCCCCAGATTGTTGACAGCTGTCTGACCTAAGCTAGTTACTCTGTTGCTCAGGAACTGACTTTCCGCCTTATAAAATTAGGGGATGGGACTCGGTGACTTCCTGAGGTCCCGTGTAGCTCTGTCATCCTCATTCTAAAATTGTGAAGAAAACGCCAAAGCAACTCAAGACTTTTGTCTTCTGGGAAAGAGTTTCTTGAATCCTAGATGAGAGGACTATCATTACTACTGGTTGTCATCTTTTTTTTTTTTAATAAATTTATTTATTTATTTATTTAATTTTGGCTGTGTTGAGTCTTCGTTTCTGTGCGAGGGCTTTCTCTAGTTGTGGCAAGCGGGGGCCGCTCTTCATCGCGGTGCGCGGGCCTCTCACTATCGCGGCCTCTCCTGTTGCGGAGCACAGGCTCCAGACGCGCAGGCTCAGTAGTTGTGGCTCACGGGCCCAGTTGCTCCGCGGCATGCGGGATCTTCCCAGACCAGGGCTCGAACCCGTGTCCCCTGCATTGGCAGGCAGATTCTCAACCACTGCGCCACCAGGTAAGCCCTGGTTGTCATCTTTTTGAAAGATTACCTCCAGTCTGTGATCGGGTCAAGTCTGTTTTAAGCTCTGGATTACACCCAGTCCAGTTTATCTTGATGTCTATTAATTTTCACTTAGAAGGATAGAACTGATAAATGATTGTATAGACAACTCTGGTGGGAAATGGAATGATAAGCATTCATAAATGGGGCAAGCACATTCAGCACAGATACCATCTGAAACCAAGGCCAGGATAAAGACCTTAACATAGACATCCTTGGGGATGTGCTGCAGGTGGGCCTGATCCAGAAGTAAGTACCATTTGGGCAGCTCCATAATTTTCAAGCCCTGGTGAGAGAGGACCATCTCAGGCAGGCAGCTCTGAGCAGAGCGGATGTGAGAGTGGTGCCAGACATTTGTGAGCAACATAGACCTGCAGAAAATAAACCACATCCATATTTAATATCCAGTGTGTGTGGAGAGGACAGGCCAGTCTGCAGATCTCTGAAGCTGTGTCTCATGGAGGCTGGAAAGCTTATAATATTTATGTTGTAGAAAAGCTCTGATGAGCGATTCACTCTGCCCTTGGCTGAAACTTCACATCTTCTGATTTTTCTTCTAGCTTTATTGAACTTAGAAACAGCGTCCATGAGCTTCTTGGGACAGTTCCTGTGTCTTCTTCATTGTTGTATGGCCAGCACCTACAAGAGTGCCCGTCACATAGTAGCTGCTTAAGAAATGAAAGTTGAGGGAATTCCCTGGTGGTCCAGTGGTTAGAACTTGGCGCTTTCACTACTGGGGCCCTGGGTTTGATTCCTGGTTCGGGAGCTAAGATCCCATGCATGGGACGACCAAAAAAAAAATTGAATGAACAAAAAACAGAGGAAGCTACTTCCTCAGAGGAAATTATGCTCTAGAACAGATGCTATTTTAAAGGCCCACAGCAGGACTACACATGAAGTAAAAGGGAGTGGCAGTGACGTTCCTTCAGAACTCTGAGAATTGAAATTGTGGAGTCCACGCATAATGGAAGAGAGCAGATATTGGGAGAATTCTCCTTAAAGCAGAACAAAATAAGCAAACAAATGATCAAAAAACAAAACAGAATGTCTTCTGGGCCCCAAGGTGGAGAAAACAGGGCTTGGCTACAGCATTCCATGTTGGAATCAACATGGCTAAGAAGGCATAAGCCAACAGAACAGGGATGATTTGAGTGGAAACAGAAAAACAGGAGTCAGAGAGTCAGAGACCAACTTTGCCATTATTCACCAGTGTAGGCTGGGGGCATGTATGTCCTTTCTGAAATACAAGAGAGCACCCACATGAGGAATATCTTCACAGTGAAAACGTATTAGTCAGAGTAGACTTGTTCTGATCCTGTATTCTCTTAGCACAAATATTTGATTTCCATGGAGATTTCCTTTTAGGGAACAAATATGCTGAAGCTGCCCTCTGCTGTCAGTTCAGCTCCTCTAGGAAGCAGGTGCTGAGATGGAGTTAGGGGTATAAGAGGTTTATTGGGCAGTAATGGCCATGAAAGGTGGGGTGGGGTGTGGGAGAAGCAGGATTGGACAGGAAGAGCTTCAGACGGTGGCGTGCATCTGAACAAGTCTCTACCAACTCAACAGGGAGTTCTGGAACAAAGATCAGAGGAGTCCTGTATTGGGCAGACCTGGCCAGACCCTAGTAATCCCAGCTTGTACAGTATTGGCTGGGGGCTACCCAGGAAGAACATGGCCTCAGCTCAAACATGTAACAGATCCAGAAGGCACTGCAGCTAGAAGCTGCCAGTCAACTGCCCTCCTTGAAGCTGGAGAGCAAACTTTCTTGAAGGGAGATAGGTATGGCACACAACCACAGCTGCCACACTCTCCAAAGCCATTTCCAAATCTCTATTCCATGCCAACTCCCACTACAGAACAGTGGCTAGAACATGGATGGACCTGGAAATTATCATACTAAGTGAAGTAAGTCAGACAAAGACAAATAGCATATGATACCGCTTATATGCGGAATCTAAGAAAAATGATGTCAATGAACTTATTTACAAAACAGAAACAGATTCACAGACTTAGAGAACGAACTTAGGGTTACCAGGGGGGAAGGGTAGGGGGGAGGGATAGGTTGGGAGTTTGGGATTGACATGTACACACTGCTATATTTAAAATAGATAACCAACAAGGACCTACTGTATAGCACAGGGAACTCTGCTCAATACTCTGTAATAACCTAAATAGGAAACAAATTTGAAAAAGAATAGATACATGTATATGTATAACTGAATCACTTTGCTATACCCTTGAAACTAGCACGACATTGTTAATCAACTATACTCCAATATATATTGATAATAAAAATTAAAAAAAAACAACAAAAAAAACAGTGGCTAGAGGGTTAGATGCTTGCTTTCCCAGCCATCTTGACAATCGGGATGACCATGCAACAGTGTTCCGGTCAGTGGGGCTTCTGGGAAGCTAATTGCCCAAAAAACAAAGCCTTATGAAAAGCATGCCCCCTTGTCCCATAACCAGCTATTTGTGTTCTGCATTTGCATGCAGTATTGATATCTGGGGTGGCAGCAATCTTGCAACCACGAGGCCATAAACAAATGTGCCAAGTGTATAGTTCTTTGATGATATTGATGAGACTGCTCTTGCTTCTTGTTGAATAGACAATTAATAATGTACTTATGGTTTAATCCACTTTTTTTTCCTGTTACTTGCAGTTAACTGATACACTCATTGCCTGGTACCCATAACTTACAGAATGCATATATAAGTTCCCATTTAAATTAGTAAGTTGGCATTCTGCTTTACCTATCAGTTTCTTACTCCCTTGCTTAGAGTGAGCCAGACCTTATGAAATCAATATTCACTGAGTGCACTGAGAAAATGGTTTTGAGGCCTGAAAAGGCTAAAGACTACTCATGGGAAAGGGTGGCAGTGTGTATTCACTCAGTGTCCTTCCTGAGATTGTGCTTTCCAGTCTTAGCAAGTGGTTTTGCATTTATTCAAGCCCCAGGGTAAACTAACATTCTGTGTCCCAGTCAGCTACAAGTTTTAAAACATTAAAAGCCTGAAACCTGTAACCTATTTGATTGGCTCTTCTGCAGTGAAGACATAAAAAAGAGCCTGTACTTTTAAGGTGAATCTTCAGGTCTGATTAATTATAGTGTGTGGTACAATAATGGAATACTATGGAATACACACTATGGAATACAGCATGGGCACTGTATAGGAAGATGAGTAGTGGATGTAATTTTTTTTTATGGAAGACAAACATTGTGTCAGCCTTCTTTTATCAAGGTATCAACACCCATGAGCAAATTCATTATCAATGTGTGAACACCCATGAGCAAATTCATTAACTGTCACATTGGAAGACAGAGACATGGGAAAAGGATACAGAGTAGTTAAGTTTTAAACATGGTTTAAGGAAGTATGGGATGGGAATAGAATGTGGAGACCACCATATTGCTGGGCTGTGGCAGGAGTCATTCAGGGTCTATCTGTGCCTTCGCATGAGGACCCTAGATGCCTGAGACATCTGAGGGGCCCTATTTAGAAACAAAAATATACTGTTTTGATTTTCTCATCTGTATCAGTCAGTGTTCTCAGGGGAACAGATGACACACTCAAATTAGGATGAGGGTTTAATAAAAGGACTGTTTCAAAGGTAAAAGATAGCGTATAGGGAAAGCATAAGGGACAGTGCAGTGATCCAGAGCTAGAAACAGCAAAGCTGTAACCAAATTAGGCCCAAAGAGGTGAAAGGAGGATATGGATTCTGGAACCCGAAGGAAAGAGTTGTGTAGAAAAGATGACTTGAGAGAGAATCTGTGGCTTTGTCTGCTGTGGGAGCCAGGGGGATAAAATATCCCAACCTCATACTCTCCCTCCTTCTGATCTCTGCGAGGGCTCCTCATTACCCCAACCAGAAGCCAGAGAGTGTGCAGGAGAGCGTCATTTATACAGTCCGTCAATTCCATTTCCTGGCTAGAAATCACAATGGCGAAGAGCTGAGAGTGGGTCTGAAGGACAAAGAGAAGATGCCCTGTCCTTGCAGAGGTGGCACTGAACAACTCTAGGACCAAGACAAGGAAGAGAGAGATACAGAAACCAGGCCTGGATCATTTGCAGATGGTGTAACTTGTTCCTCAAAAATTGAGCAAGTCCGAAAACACATCAATAAAAACTTCAGTCTTTCAAGTAAGACTTGGATTCAGCAGGCTCTGTGGGGAGATGCTGAGGAGGGTTTTTGGAAATGTACTTTTGGCTGGTATTAGAGGAATAAGAATTCTCCTTTCAACTAGTTAACTCGTTATTTCATCGAAGCAATAACATAATGGAAAAATATAGAGAAATGAAAATTAGTGTTAAAGAAAATGGGACTGAATAGGAAGAAGGGGTAGGGGGTGGACACTTATGGAGGGAAGCAAGGCTTTCCAGAAACCCTCAGCTGATGATTCATTGCCCTGATCTTCGCCATATGGAGGTGGGCACCGCTAGCTGTGAGGGAGTCTGGGGAAACAAGCGTTTCTACCTGGGTACATGGAGGCTCTGACCCAAGGCAGGTTTCCAGTGGAAGACAGAAAGGGGAGTAGATATTGGGCAGACAACTAGCAGTGTCTACCATCTGACAAAAAACTAAGGAATTTACCCCCAAATTCACAGCTAATAAGTGATGGAGCTGGGATTTAGAGTCTGTTCTTTTTGACTCCAAAGCAAATGCCATAGAGCTGTAATGGAAGGTTGATGCTGGCTTCTTACCTTAACATAGCGTTAAACAACTGGTTTATTAGAAGCTGGTTTATTAGATACTTATTAGGTACTTTTTAGATACTGGTATTTATTAAAGGACTGGCATTTATTCTGTAGGTAATGATGGCTTTGGACATATGGAGAAGGAAAAACAGGGTATTTTTAGGAGACTGATTAATCTGATCTGGAGTCAGAAACACTGGATATTGGTTCTAGTTTTGCCACTGACTTATGATTCAGAAAAGTCACCTAATTTTCTGTGCAACCGTTTTTTACTGTCTATACAATGGAAATAACAATACCTTCTCAAAACTCACAGATGATGTGAAATGTAATGACAGTGTTAACAAATGCTTTAATATCTGTGAATAAAGTGTTGTAAGGAAAAGCCTAAGACATGTGGAACCAGCATTTTTGACCATGGTGCTCAACAAGAACATTCCAGATAGAGGCAGAACATCACTCCTACTGGACGAAGTAACAGTGGGATTAAATACTACCAAAATCTAAGAACTCAGAGAAATGACCATTAGGAACGTGAATCACAGACACTGATAATGCTTCCTCTTTTCTGTTCTCAAAGAACCTGTCTGCCTTTTCTGACTCCTGGACGTGAAGGGCGCCTGCAGAGAGGATCAAGTGCTGAGATGAGCTCTCGATGAGATCCCTGCAGGAGACCTTCTCTAACATATGGGTCCTGAGGAAGCTCTGTGGGATTCCAAAGCTGCCTTTGTTAGTCTTGTTTCAGAGAGAAAATGTGAAAAAGACAACTGCAGCAGGTATCGTGGTATGCAAGACTCAGGAGGAACTAGGGCTAAAAATCAAGGGAGACTTGTGATAACAGATCCATAGTATTTTGGAGCTGGTAGCAACCCAGCTTCAAAAACCACCTCGATTTGCAAGTTGTCATTAAAAAAGGTGTATGTTCTTCCTTTTTAAATGCTTAAAATGAGTAAATGTACTCAGGGTAGCTGTGGAGAGGATCTAGAAACACAGATTGCCTGAGTCTGAATTCTGAGTTCAAACTATGCATGTCATCTTTCTGATTTATTTCCTCACCTGTAAAATGGGATAGTAATAGAAACTTCCTTGGGTTACTTTGATAAGACAAGTTAACCCTTGGCACGCACGTACTCCATAAATTCTAGCCCTTATATTAGTATGTGTCTGTAAACTATAAGAATTACATAGCCATAATTTCTATGCTCAGGGCAGTGTAAGTCTTCTCCAATGCCCACCTCTCCCCGTCCATGTCAGAGACCTAATGGAAGGAGGTGCATTGGCAGAGGAAAACACCTAGAAGTTGGACTCAGACAGCTCAGGTCGTGAGTCCTGCTCTGCCTCCTCTAACGCTGGGCCCTTCATTCAGCCACTTTACTTCTCTGAACCCCAGTTCCTTCTCTGTTTGACTAAGAAATTTGTTGTCTTGGACCCTTGTCTTCGGCAGCCCAATACCAATCTTGATGTAAATAAACTCAATCCTTTCATGAACTTTCACAAGAAATCCATTCACAGTGAGCATCTTGTGATTTTTTTTTCATTTTTACTGTGGGTCATAATGGTCATAGGAAGATATCACACAGAGTGCCCACAATTTCACTTGGAAAACTCTTCTCCCAACTCTTTCTTCTTGGTCCTCAGCCACTGTCTTCCTCTTCTTCTTAAACTTGCCCCCAAATGCATTCAACCCCATTCCCCTTCCCTTTTCCTCCTTTATTTTCCAGAGACAGGTGCATCTTCTGTAAGAAACCTGGGTGCCAGCCTATTGCTATCTTCTTGATCACAACTGACTTAAAGTATTTCTCCTTAGAACCAATTCTCTTATCAGCTGTAAAGAAGATACATTTTTCTGTGATCATTGTTCTTGAACTTCTTAACTTTTAGAATGCAGTCAATGATTCTTTCCTTGGAGAGAAGCTGTGTTGGATATTTTCCATTTGTACATCCAGATCTCTTCCCCCACTCCTACCCCCTGCTCTGTGCCCTGAGAGGTTGACCCATGTTGATTGCATCATTGGCTCTCTTGCCCTCTGGCTTCTGGTTGGTTTGGCCAGTGAGAGGCAGCAGTAGGAGATTGGAGGATGGGAGGAGAATGAGTTCACGTATTTATTCCCTCAGCTTCCATCATGCCAGGTCACTATATGTTGGATGCATCCTCTACTGAAGGTCATACCTCCCATCAGCTGGTCCTCCCCTGCAGTGACTCTCTCTGGGTTCTGGGAACTACTCTCTTTCTCCTTATACCTTTGGGCCTAAAGGTGATCCCAGTTCCTGCTGTAGCTGGACCCAGGGATGCTTCATGTTTTCTTATGGGTTTCTTTTACCTTGTCTACATCTTTATAAATAGTCCCTTTATTAAAAACTCTCCTCAATTACACCATTTGAGTTGTACCACTTGTTTCTAGATACAATAGGCTAGTCATTCGTTCATCCCTTCATTCCCTCAAATATCATGATTGAGTAACATTTCTGGCCAAGAACTATTCCAGGGACTGGGACACAAAGGAGAATAAGACATTCTATTTTCTACGAGCTCTATTCTGGTGAAGGAAATAGACAAGTGAGCAGATGTTGACAATAGAGTTGTGATAACAGGTGTATTAGCATTTCTGTTTTAAGAGGACATGAAGAGGTTCCTGAATCACTTTGGGCAGTCTAGCAGAGAAATGCTTTCTGAAGAAGATAAAACTTGTGTTGATCCTTGAAGGAAGAGTGGGAATTAGCCAGGTGGATGGGAAGGGTGATAAAGAGAGCAGGATGTACTAGAGGAAATAGCATTGGAAAATGCTAGAAGGAGGACCAACTGAAGGGGGCCAGTGTTCAGATGGCACTTGAATGAGTGATGTAAGACTGGATCAGTCAATAAAATGACCTGTCTTTTTTTTTTTTTTTTTTTGGCTGTGGCATAAATTCTGTGTTTATCCCAAAGATTATGGGGAGACAAAGAAGTATTTTATGTTTTAGAAAGATCTCTATGGATGCAATGTGGAGAATGGTGTACGGTGGGACCCTGGAGCAGTGAAGACAGGTGGGAGGGTAAACAAAGGAATAAGTGAGAAATAAGGGCTTAAGTTAGGGCAGTAGCAGAGTGGATGCTGAGGTGGAAGGACTCAAGAGAAAGTCTACTTGGGTAAACTTTTTACTACATAACTTGCAGCTGCTTTTTAATTTTAAAAGGATATAGAAATATAGGCATGGGAAGGTATTGGAAAGTTCTCGATCTGTTTATATTCTAAATCAGGCTTGTACATTTTGAAGTGCAATGTCATATTGTTGTTGTAAAATATCAAATAAATATTATGACATATCTGTATATGTAACACCACCAGCCCTATCTAATACAGGCATACCTTGGAGATAATGTGGGTTTTGTTCCAGATCACCGAAATAAAGTGAATATTGCAATAAAGCAAGTCACACTAAAATTGTTTTTGGCTTCCCAGTGTATATAAAGGTTATGTTTACACTATACTGTAGTCTACTGTATTCAATAGCATTGTCTAAAAGTACAATGTACATACCTTAATTTAAAAATACTTTAGAGACGTGGATGGACCTAGAAACTGTCATTCAGAGTGAAGTAAGTCAGAAAGAGAAAAAAATATCATGTATTAACACATATATGTGGAATCTAGAGAAATGGTACAGATGAACCTGTTCTCAAGGCAGAAATAGAGACACAGGCGTAGAGAACAAATGTATGGACACCAAGGGGGGAAAGGGATGAATTGGGAGATTGGGATTGACATATATACACTAATATGTATAAAGTAGATAACTAATGAGAACCTGCTGTGTAGCACAGGGAACTCTACTCAGTGCTCTGTGGTGACCTAAATGGGAAGGAAATCCAAAAAGGAGGGGATATATGTACACATATAGCTGATTCACTTTGCTGTACAGCAGAAACTAACACAACATTGTAAAGCAACTATATCCCAGTTAAAAAAATTAAAAAATCTTTGTTGCTAAAAATTGCAAACCATCATCTGAGTCTTCAGGGAGTCGTAATCTTTTTGCAACAGTAACATCAAAGATCACTGAGCACAGATCACCATAACAACTTTCATAATAATGAAAAAGGTTGAAATATTGTGAGAATTACCAAAATGTGACACAGACACAGAGTGGGTAAATGCTGTTGGAAAAATGGCACTGATAGACTTGCTCAATCACGCAGGGTTGCCACAAACCTTCAGTTTGTAAAAAATATGAAATGCAATAAAATGAGGTATGCCTGTGATGAGTTAGAGAGCAACCAATTCAGGCTTGCACAGGGCAGACCACCAACATAGAGGGCTTCGTGCTGTGCTGGTGTGGATGGTAGCCACTTTCTACTACCTGTTCCCCTGGCTGCCTTTGTTCTTCAAAGAACAGGCCCAAGATCCAGGCAGGCATCAGAATGCAATGAGATGGCAGTTGGCTCTGGTGAATAACCTATTGGAATTAGTCCAGTTCAGAATATGAGTTAAGAAAACTGAAATTGGAATTGTTCTTTGCACAAACCCGGTTTCCCCTTTTGGTGGGAGGTGAGGGGGTGGGTGAGGGGAGAATGAGACAGGAAAGGAAAAGGATGGGTAGGATTAGGATTCTGAAGCAGTTTGCTTTGGTTTAAAAGTAATGGAATTGAAATAAAGCTGTTGAAATAAAAATTGGAGTGCTTTCCCCGGATGTCTTCCCTCTGTGGCTCCATTCCTAAGGAGAGCTCCTGTGGCAGGAAGAGTATTTGGTCTGTCTTCTTTTATGAGTCAGGGATCTCTCACTGGAAAAAAGAAAAATAGGGTTGCAAGTTGTTAGTGGCTCTGCCACACCCTACAGCCCTTCAAACTCACTTTCTTGACAACCTCAACTGGTGCACTTAATGCTTAAGAGCAGGGCCTTGGAATGTGAACAACCTGGGTTTAAATCCTGGCTCTGCCTCTTGCTAGCTGTGTAACTTTGGGAAAGTTGCTTGACTCCTCTGAACCCGAGTTTTCTCATTTATAAATTGGAACATCAATATTTGTCTCGTGGGAGTCAAGGAGGGCTGAGTGAGCCAAATTATGTAGATTACCTGGCTCAAAGTAGGGACTCAAAAAGTGGTAACTTTTAATATTTGACTAGTAAATCAGAGATGGGGTGGTCAAATTAGGAGCCTAAATTGGAGCTCCTTTTTTGTGGTTGCCATCCACTTAGGCTGGGGAGCAGTTGGAACCTTCAGGAATGTTGCCTCAAGCTTGGGTTGGCTTTCATCTCCAAGGCTGATGATTAACTGTGGAATGTTGGCTGGCTCCTCTGCAGTGAGGATTGTCATGTGTCTAGGTTTGAACTGGACTATCTGGTATTTGAGCTTTCTGTCCAGGAAATCAACTGAGAAAACACTGGGATAAGCATGTAGGGAGGTGGCTTCTCCAATTTAGTAAGCTTTATTTTTGCAATGTTATTACATGGCTTCTAGGAGAATGTTCTCACTGACTTTTGGGCCTGCAGAAGCAAGGGCTAGTATTCCACTTGGCTCTTGGACACGAATTTGGTATCGTTCCCAGTTCATCCCTGCATTATTTATACATTTGCAATGTAGGGCTGACCATTTCCCATTTATAAAGGTACCTTTCTTTTTAGACCTCCCAAAAGGGGGTATGCCATAAGTAAGTAAAAATTTACTTATTAAAAAATTGTGTTTTTTGAAGTATAGTTGATTTACATTACTATATTAGTTTCAGGTGTACTCTTCTTCCTTCCTTGCAGAAGAGGCAATGCGGTGTGCCAGCTAAAAGCAAATATTCTAGAGCCAGGCTGCTTGGGTTTGAATTGACATCCACCACTTGTCGGCTGTGTCACCTCAGGCCAATGAGTCAGCCTTCTGTGGCTCAGAGTTCTCATGCGGAACGTAAAGACTCATAATAGGTTTGTTGTGAGGATTAAATGAACCAATATGTGTTGCATGTAGAATAGATCTGGGTCATAGTAAGTGCTGTATGTGTTTGGGCCATGATCTATTCTAGATGCTTTTCATTCATATTATTAATCAACCCTCACAACAATCTTATGAGTAAGCACTATTTTTATCACCATTTCACAGATGAGGAGGAAACAGAAGCTTAGAGAGGTTAGCTAGTGTGAGGTCACATAGCAAGTAAGCAATAGAATTGAGCATGAAACCCAGGTTTGTCTGCTACCTCCCAAGTCCATGTCCTTAACCACGACTTACCCTGTCCCTCACGGTGGATACTGTGTTCTGTTGTTGTTTTTAGGTGTTATTATTTATTTATTTATTTAATTTATTTATTTTTGGCTGTGTTGGGTCTTCGTTGCTGCACGCGGGCTTTCTCTAGTTGCGGCGAGCGGGGGGCTACTCTTTGTTGCGGTGCGCAGGCTTCTCACTGCAGTGGCTTCTCTTGTTGCAGAGCCTGGGCTCTAGGTGCGCTGGCTTCAGTAGTTGTGGCATGCGGGCTCAGTAGTTGTGGCTCACGGGCTCTAGAGTGCAGGCTCAGTAGTTGTGGTGTACGGGCTTAGTTGCTCCGCAGCATGTGGGATCTACCCAGACCAGGGCTCGAACATATGTCCCCTGAACTGGCAGGCGGGTTCTTAACCACTGTGCCACCAGGGAAGCCCAGGTGTTGTTTTTTAAAAACACATTCTTCTCAAGTGTATTTGGCAATTTGGTTGATGCTATCTGGCTACCTTGGAAGAGGATCTCCTTTCTCCTGACTACAGATATATGAAAACTCAAGATGAAAGTGAATGGCTGGAAATAGCAAATTCACAGAAAGCAATGGTAGCAATCACAGGAATAAGTAGGCAATTTGTAACTAGTTGTCTCTTGTCCTATTGCCTTAGACATGGTTACACCCCAGCTTGATTCCAGCTGAGCTCTCACCTCCAGTCTTATCCCCCTTGCATCCATCCTCTGTGCAGCTATGTGATTCATCTAGGTAAATATGCTGCTTCTCAAACTTTTGCTCTATATGAACCCTAAAAATGGAGAAGTGTCTCAGGGAAGTTTGGAGGAGGCATAGTTTAGAGCCGTCTGCTTTAAGCTTAAGATTTCTTTGAAGGTTCACATTTTATCTTAAAAATTCATGCAATTTTACAATGTATTCTCTCTTCTTATTGTTATTTTTCTTTTAAATAAATGCTTTATTTAGGAATAATTGTAGATTTACAGGAAAGTTGCAGGGAGAGTAAAGAGTTCCCAAAACCCCTCACCCAGTTTCCCCTAACATCTTATATAACCATATGTATCCTAAGGATTCTCATACATCCTAGCATGCAGTTTGAGAAGCACAGACAAAACCCCAGCCCCACTAGGTCACTTCCAGGCTTCCTTTGAATCATAGGCCTTAATAATACTTGCAAATGAAAGAATAGGTGAATGACACACAGGTGAGCTATGAAAATCATTAGCGTTGTCCGCAGGTTAGGATGTTTGACTCTAATACCTGTGTCTGACCAATCAGCTATTCTTATTTCTCCTTTTGAAATTCTTTAGGGTACACTAAAAATCTTCCATATTAAGACTTAGTGCTAGAGGGGAAGATGATTCAGCCACATTTCGAACATGACTCTAAATTACTTCCTTAAAATATGTCTTTAACAACTCTGTGTCCTTTACAACGTGGTAAAAAAGCAGGGAGGAAGGAGCAGTGCCTCTTTAAAATAAGAAGCCTAAAGAAGACGGCCTTGGGCATCCAGGCGTGTTTTCACCTGCCGGAAGTCTGGGACCAATTGTAGAACTGAAAGTGGCTCCTAGGCGTTCTCATAGGTCCGCACCCGAGAAGAAGGCGGGGCATTGATTATAAAAAAGAGGAAGGTGGTAGGCAGCTGTTGATTGCTCTGCTCCTGCTGCTGGGTGTGGTCTGAGGTCAGTGGGGGAATGCGGTACAAAGTTTTACAGACTACTCCGTCCTGAAGAGTTCTCTGATGGCTAGGGTGGGGGTGGGTGGAAAGAACCAAACTTCGTAGATTTCAAAAGGCGAGAGACCCGAAGCAACAGATTGAGGAACTTGAAAGAACGGAAAAGTCTGTCGTGTGAAGACAGAAAATACTTCTTAGGTGCTCGTGGCAACTTCCTGAAGTCACTCTTCAGGCTTGTCTTCTCTTTCTCGAGATGCAGCTAGAGGAGAAACTTCTCTAGTTACTGGGATCTCTAAAGGGAGTTAGTTCTTAGAGTAGCTTAAGATAGGATCTTGAATTTTGGAATTTCTCATGCTCAAATCTTAGAAGTCACCTGTTCTTCATTGTTTCTATTTAACCTCTAGCATAAAAGATACTTCAGCGAAATCACTTTTCCAGCTAACCTACTGCAGTTGTATAAGCCTCCTTTAAATGAAAGATAGGTTTAGAGCGTCTGTGCTTAAAGTTGACTCACTAATCTGGCTTTCTTCATGAAGTTTCTAAATGCCTTTCATCTAGCCCTCACTTGAAATCGTAAAATCACTGTTGGAGAGAAACTCTTGTTTAGAATAATGGTTGAAAGTGAGTGAAAACTTGCTCCCCTCCTCCCAATTTCAAAGACCAAAGATCGGATCAGCTTGGGTGAAAGCCCTGGGAGGAAAGTGTGGATTATTTTTGAATTATACTTCTTTGAGGGAAGGAAACGTCCTTTGTATTAGTGAAGAATAGTACTAAAATGAACTTCAAGTGTATCATGTGGCTTTTGAGCCCTCTTACCAGGCAGTTAGTCTTAACCTCATTCCTTTTGAAAGCAATTGTCTGATCTGAAGATAATATAAAACCTGTGGGCTGACTCATTCTACCTGGATGTGGAGGTGGGGGGAATGTATTACTTCACCTTGGGCTTTTCAGTGTCAAGTGTGCTCACCTGAAAGCGCTCTTCTGTTAGGTGACTTGTCAGGGGAAGCTTTATGCAATTGGGATAGTGAGGAAATTGCATCTGGTTAGATGGCGGTTGCCTGAAGTGCTGAGGATTGCGAGGCGTCTGTTGCCGAATCTGGCTCCCTGTGCACGGATGCCGAATAAAAGTACGGAGACAGAATTGGAAGATAAGAAATAGAGAGGATTTTTATTTTCTTTGCCAGGCAAAGGGAAGACACAGGCTGGCGCCTCAAGAACTGTGACCACCCCCCCCCCCCCTTCCTGGGGAATTACAGGGATTCTTCTAGGGGAGTTAGCGGTCCAAAGTGAGAGGTAAGGATCAAGATGGTGAAGGTCTTGCATGCTTCTTACACTCTTTCAAAACAGTCACTGCTGGAGTCAGGCAACCTGGTAATTGGGTCTGTTGGTCTCTGGGTTATTGGTCTGCGACCTCCTTTCTGAAATGCAAATAACTACATGGGTGATTTGCTACAAAAGTTTATAGGGAGAGGAAAGTGTAAATACCAGGTGCAGGATGTAAGTTACCTAAATGTCACAGGATTAGGGGTGACAGGTTAGCTTTGTGAAGGACACATCTAACTACAGACACTACAGATTAGTAACAGTTAAAATAAAACTAGGATTGATTAACTCAGGCCAGTTTGTTTCTTCTCTGGCCTGCTCACTGTTGCCTTTATTTTTCTGGTTATCAGGAGAGGAAACAACCTCACTTCTATTTTTGTTGCGACACTTCCTTGAGCTTATTGAGATGAGGAACTATCATAGGGAAAGGGGATAATGGGGTATCTTTGTGACAGGCTCAGATCATTCTATGTTCATTATCTTGACTTGTGATTTCACAGGTGCTACATAGCAAATTGAAGTTTCTGTATGTTAACTACATAAATCTATTTCTCTTAAAAGTCATACTATACCCAAACACCTAGGTCTACCTGCTTTAAGAAAAATCTGAAAAAAAATGGAGAAAAAAAAAAATACAAGAGTAGGGACATACAACTCTGTCTTTCTCATCCTTACCAGTGGGGGGTTATTTTGTTTCCATGGTACTCATGAAGGAAGCAAGGTTCAAGGAGAGAAAGATTTTTGGCTTCACGTAGATAACCCTGCTCAAGAGATGTGTTGTTCTGGGCCAGCAGTCTGCTTGACATAAAATTTGACAGGTGAGATCTGGGATCTTGAGAATCCCAGCCTTTCCAAGCAACACTGCTGTAGTTAAAACTAGAACTGAGGGGTTTGAGGCATGCGGGGTCTCCTGCAACATGAAGCCTGAGCACAGGGGCGCTGCTTCTCCGTGGCTGCCTAACACTGAAAACCAATTTTATGACTTCTCATCCTGCAGGGTTTTCACCTGTAATTGTCAATTTACCGTTAAAAAATTTCTCTGCTTCTGAATTACAAAAGCTGGTATACCAGTGACTTAGTTCTGTGAACCAAAAACTTGGTTACATTTAAGTGTGAATTCTAAGGTATTAAGTGCATGGTGTGGATGTTTTGTCTACTAACCCCCTCCGTTTCTGTAAACTTTATCAACCACTATAAAAATCAAGGGAAATAGAAACAAAACCAACCCTTATACACAAATGTACTTCAGATCTACATAATACCTCAGTGGATTATTGGGCAAAGAAAATACTGACCTCTCAATAGAAAACTAACAGTAGAGATACTAAAAAGTTTGCCTATCCCACCTTTAGAAATGCAGGGCAACGCAATTGCCATTTACTTGTTTACCCAGTTAATTAAGGGACTCCTGCAGGTGAGTCCTATGAACCTGGTGTCTCTGTATAGATGGTGTTACTGCATAGGCTTCTGGTCAGCCACATGGCTCTAGATATCAAACTACGGTGTGATGGATTAGGAGGTGACAACTTTACAACTTCAACCGTAACTGGGGAGTGGAGAGAAGGGGCTGAATAACATTGTCTATCAATTGAAAACTTTTACAACAAGACACGGAATAGTGCAGGATTGCCCTCTGCCCATGGGGGTTTAGCCATGCCTTAGGTTACTTCTGTGTGCATGCCTCTCTGAGCTTCGGTCTGATGTACATTCAGCCTGCTTTCTGGCCACTGTGTTCAGTTCAGCCTGAACCTCTGCTTATGTTTTCTCTTAAAACTTGTCTGGGATTCAGCTTTTATAAGCTCAAACCCTGACTAGCCCTTAGGGTGACCTTAATTGAAATTCCTCAGTTCTGCCAAGGCCACTTTGGGTTCAACTCATTCTTTGGGTTTCTGCTTAGTATCCAGTGTCCCTAGAGTTGGTCAACACCAGAATCCAATGGTTACTTTCCCAGGAGGCTGGATGTAGCCGTGTGTACATGTTGTTTCTTAACACCAAATCTATCTCAAACTGTCTCTAGTTGAAGACAACTATCTTTATCTTAATTGTAATAAGCCACTCAGACAAGTATTAAGCAATGAAAAGGGAGTAGTAAGAAAACAGTCGAAGTGAGACTATAATGATAGAAATCGGAACCAGGTGAATTAAAACCTGTGCCTCTAGAAGCTGTTTCTTTGGAGGGATTCCTTAAAGGTAGCTGTCTGATGATCAAGACCCCTTCCCCCATAAATCTCCATGTAGGCGAGCCAATATTAGGTGTTGTAATTTAAGCCAGTGGCTTTGAACTCTTGGGGAATCTGATACATAGCAAAGTAGAAGCCTGCTCTTGGAGCAGCAGGGGAGAATAGATGCAGAACCCTTCCACTAGCCTACCGCCACAACTGGCCCAGAGAATGTCCACGATGCTGGGGAACACGATACTTCTGCTTCTTGAAAGATGCTCGCCTATTAAGGGTTCTTAAAACTCAGTCCTGTTAAGGGAAACACCTCAAGCTTGCAGCTGTGGTCACAGCGTTAACATCTCCAAATTTTTAGGCTGCTCCTAGGGAAACTAATCTTGTTTCTAAGGCCTAATCTTGTTTCTTCATTTGGTAAATTAAGCTTAAGAAGAACTGGTGACCCCCTGGGTCTTCTGGCTTCCATGATGTCTGTTTCTTGGTACATCGAAAGTCTGAAGTCTTAAATGGGATGGGGGTGCAGTTGGAGAAAATGCTCTCATGAGGGAGCTTGAGCCTTAGATACAATTCTGAATCCTTTGATCCATAAAGCAGTTTGCTTACCAACAGCCCTTTCAGGGATCTGATTCTGTTTTACAGGAATGGCTGGCATCTTTTCCTGCAGGGAATCATTTAGAAGCCTGTGGTGTGAGATGAGGTGGCCAGAAGCTACCCAGGTCAAGCGGGTCCCCTTCTCCCACCTCACACTAGAGTCATAGTCATGAGACCCACTGACTGGAGTGAGTGACTGGCTGGCAGCAAACAACTCTCCTGAAGCCTGAGTTCTAGGAGATTGGTCTGAGGACGACTGTAGTCAACACCCCTGGGCTGAGCATACTCTGGAAGGGAGGCCTTGCCCTCTGGGAGCCCACAGCATAGCTCGAAGGAGCAAAGACCCAGTTGTGGCTCCAGGCGCTTAATCAATGGTGATGCACATCTCCCCACAGAAGAGGGTAGGGGCATGCGGGCTGGGAATTAGAACTGACTTTCAAGTCTGGCTTATCTTCTTTGAAACAACTTTGCAAAAAAAAAAGCTGGAGTAGATTTCAGCTTTGGCCTCAATTTTGCATTGCAGTGCCTTGGGTCTAAATTTTAGTGTCTAATTTGGGCATGATTTTTCTCAGTGAGATGATAGAGGAGCTTGAACCTAGGAAGTATGGCGTGGAGGGGAAAGAAGCCTCTCTTCAGTAGCAGGAAAGCCCTTGTAGATGACCAAAGACATGGTCCCTAATTGTGATGGCCTCATGGAGGTAAGAGTAAGCCTCGAAATGAAGAGAAAGCTTAGAAAAGCCTAGGATGGGGTTTGGTCTGTACTACTGCTAGTGAGGTTTCTGAAGCAGCCTGGTGAATTTGGAGGAATGTTTAGATGAGACATGGTCAACTACAGGACCAGCAGAAATTGTCTAGATATACCTACGTTCTTTTGTCTTTGGTCTGGGGTTTAGGAGCTTCCAGGTGGGAGATAGGATGTAGTATAAACTGAACAATATTGTGATGGCTTCTGGTTTTCTGAAGTCAAGTGTTCTCATGCCAAAGAACCCTCAACTTCTACCTGAAGTACTGTATGTGGGAAACTTCTAGATCAAAGTTCTCTGAATGTTGTCTTTATAGAGAATAGGGAACTCTAGTATGCTGCTATCCAAGAGACATGTGAAACACAAGTGCAGGCAACATACATAATTTTAAGTGTTGTAGCCCCATTAAAAAAAAACAAGTGAAGTTTAATGTTACCCCAGTAGATAAAATAGATTTAAACCTGTAAAATAATGAGCTTATATATTTTGGTCCTAAGTTTTTGAAGTTTGGTATGCCTTTTAACTTTATAGCACATCAAATCTAGCACCATCTCAAGTGCTCATTGGCTAGTGGCTAGTCATGTTGGACTAGATAAAAGACAACCTTGGGCCCTACTTTTCAACCTCATTTGCCATCTGTTTTAGAGATACACTAGTCTAAAATGACTTAGGGAGAATGTAGTTTGAGTATTGCTGTCAGCTGAGTGAAAACCCTTTAAGAGGGAAGTTCCCAGGAACCAGAACATTGGAACCACTTAAACTGTTTACTTTGGACTTTGTTAAAATGACTACCTTTGTGTTTAACACCATCCTACATCAGCAATATGTCTTCCACACCCCGAGCAGTCACTTTATTTGATTATTGCTGTCAGACTTTGTCCTGGAATCTTCTATACCATGTGTACCCAAAGCACACATTCTATAGCTTTAAGATAACTCCTGACTATCCTACGGACAGGACACTGGAAAGATGCAAGTAGCTCTTATCTTTGATATCTTTGACTATTTTCCTATTTGAGTTAGTGGTAATTTATAGATCAGGTACTTAGGCACTTGATGTACCTCGCCAGGGCCTCACACCCTCCGCCACACCACACCCCTTCAAAACACATGCTAGAGTCTCCTCATGGTGGAGGAACTATGCCACTTACTATTGAGCTACACTCAAATTAGGCTTGGAGTGTGTTTTCAGTGATGGGCTGTGTTAAGGAGACTTCTCATAAGCCAACAGGACTATACACCTTCTTAGGTGACCTGCGATGATGTGCCTGTACAAGGACCAGTGTAAATGGATATCAAACTGAACTAAGTTTCCTTTAGAGAGCAGGGGAACTCCTGCTGCTGGCAACAACTCCTTACCCAAAACTTCTTTCAAGTTAAACTGATCCAACCTGGATTGGAATTTAGCACAGCGGGCCTGGCTTTCCCCCAGGTGTTTGTATTTATTGGAGGCATCTATCTTTGCCAAGGGGAAGCTCTTGGCTTTGGAGCAGGAAGGTGGAGGAGAGAAGGGTTGTCTGGACCTTGGACCTATGTCAAGGAGTTATGGTGAGAGTGAAGGGCATGAGAGACTGGTGACAGTCTCAGGTGGTGAGGTACAGATTTTAAAGTCCAGACCTTGCCTTGACTGCTTGCATGAAGACATGTACCTTGTCACATTTTCTGTGCCGAACTCCCAGCCACCCTCCAGCTGCAATAAGTCCTCAGAGGTCTAATGATCATTAGGCCAATGGAGAAGTCATCTGGTGGTAATTGGCTTCCTTTGTTAAATCATAGCTAGATGGGAGCATCACTCAGACCGGTAGCTATACTATAAAACTCATTGAATGACTGGGTTATAAACACTTGTGAATAATTATGGTTCATCACTCGGCGGCACTATTACTACTATACCATCACTGATATGGTTGCTAAATCTTGAGTATTATCCCTAATTACATCTTAAGCTTAAGAGGTGTTTTACCCCATTATATATCTGAGGAAGCTGGGATCCCATTGACTTTGTTGAACGTTGATAACTCCTTTTGACCTGGGTGCTCAGGTGCTTTCTTCTCATTCTGCTGCCTCTATATGATGCTAGATTGTTCCTCATGTGACTAATAGTAAAGGTAATCAAGAATCTTAGTAAGTACTGCCTGTGGCTTTGTCCGGCTCAGTTCTTAGACTGTGTTCAATACTTAAGGCACTTTCCAAATGAGCTCTTAACCAGTTAGCTTGTATAATGGCCAACTTGTGACTAGGAGGCAATTGTGATGCAAGAGCTGTTTCCTTCACCTTGTGGGTCACCAGCACTTAGGCTCTTAGAGAGGCAACTAAGAGTTCATGGCAACTGGAAGGGTTCCTACAACCTGTCAAGTTACTTCAACCTCTGGGAAGTTACTGTTCTTATAGGCAATGCTTTTACTTTCAAGTTATTTGATAAAGTTCAAATTTCACAAAATAACAGTGGTCCCCTCAACCCAGTCTTAAGACAGACTTCCAGTGTTTTTCCTAAGCTAAACTCTGGCCACCACTTCAGCAATAAAAAACATTGTCTAAAATGAGTCTGCAAATGCCATTTGTGGTCTTGAGCTCATACAACTGATTACTCAAAGATGAAATTCAAGAGTGGCCAGAGCCATGTGATGTAGTTGAAGACAGTTTTTACACATGTCATCTTATATAATTGCCCTTGCCTATTGAAACCACCAGTTGAGGTAAATGCCTAAGCCCGGCAATAGACAAAGGACATAGGCATGGGGAAACTGGTGTCTGACTTGATTCAACACATAACAGGCTGAAAGAAACAAACTGCTATTGTCCTAGCTGTCAAATACCCAGCTTATCTCAGTCAGGTAATGCAAACAGATGAAGTCCAGTTGATATGTTGCTTTGTCCAAGAATCTATAAGCTCTGGGTAAATGGGTAATGACCCTGTCTGATTTTAAGCTTCCTCAAAGAGGATACTTGAAATCATCATGATTCACAGGGCTTTTTCTTAGTTTACAAACCTGGAAGGCTGGTTTTTTGGTTATAATCAGGTACTAAATGAATTGCCTGAATGTTTGCAACCTGGTTGGTAGTTGGCATGTCCAATCAATGGTTCTGTGGGGACACTTACAACTTGAATGAACAGATCTACCTGTTGAGAAGGGGAGTTTGGAAACTCACTGGAGTGCTAGTTGTCATGTGCCCTCTCATTTTCCATCCATCCCCACTGTTGGATTACGGTGTATTTTAGAATGTTGAAGGTTCCTATACCTCTCACGGGTGGGGAAGATTTATCAGATGAACAGGACATACACTCCCAGATGAACTGCAAAGTAGGACTACTGAAACAATGCCATGTGCATCCCAAACAATCTACACAATGTTAATATTCTGAATAGCACATGGGAGCCTCTTCAGGTTGATGAAGCCAGGTTTATCTTGAGTGTACTTTATGGTGAATTCCCCAATGAATGCAGTTTCTGCTCACATTTCTACTAGGTTTCACATAACTGGAAGTTACCTTGCTTTTAGTGGTCAGATCAAAGCAGAGATCTGAAACACCCTGGATCCGTGGTATAGGGCCCTTCCTGTTTGTGTTCTCTGTACTGTTCTCCTGGTCCCATGCTCACGTGTGTACTAGTTACACTCTTTCATAATCATATCACTTTTTCCCCCACCTCTTTACATCTTGTGTTCACTTTCTATCCCCTATCCTTAGCCTATTTTTACCATTTTGCTTGAAACTCTAGTGGGTATATTGATGGTTCTGGTTCCCCGTTTTCCTTGTGTCGTAAACGTTTTTAGTCTATACACATGTTCATTGCACAAATACGTGGGACCATGGTGGTTATGCAAACAGTAGGTCAGAGTCATGACTAACTATAAAATGTGTGACTATGGACCAACAATATTAGCAACGGTAGCTAAGCCTTTATACCATTGTTCTGAATGCTTTATACACTGATTCCTTAGTAAGTCTTAAGGGGTAGTTGCACTTCATAAAGAAAAAATCGGAGGCCTAAAGTTGTCACTTTCTCAATCTCTCTACCTAGGAAATTGTTCATTTTAGGTTAAGTGTCTTTAAGTATACAATTAAACTGCCCTTACAATGATTTGCTATAATGTGCCTATAGAACAAACCTTTCAACTACTGAATATTGTAATTAAGGGTGAGGTATCATAAATATCAGATTGAATCTCAACCCAAAACTACACATAATCAGGTAACTGTCTTTCTTGTCTTGCTCAGCAGGAAGCTAGATGTCTTAGGGGAACAGAAGTCACTTCCTGTATCACAAAGTCCTATCTGATTACCAGACTCCTCTGTACACTGACTCAAATGTCAACTGTGGGTAATGTGGGGCTTCTACGATTATGTGAACAGAAGCTTTTGGTGTGGCCAGATGACTGGTTAAATATCATGAGCTTAGTTATGTACACATTTGCGTCAGACTAAATGACAAATAGTTGTAAAAGGTAGAATAAATCTAACTTGGAACATATCTCGCTGTATCTTCCCTGTATTTTTTTGTGGCTTAACTCCACCTAAGATCTCTGGGCTGTTTTAATAAACCAGTTAAGGGCTGTTGTTTGTAATACATGATTATCACATGCATGTATTTAATTCTCCTTAACTGTAAAATCTACACCATTTAACAGAATACCTGTCTGATTCAGTGAAGCAAGCAGTACCTGTCACCTGATAAACTGGAACTGATGTAGAAATCTTACTCTGAGGTATTACAACAGTCAGTTTCTACTTCTGACTTATCCAAGAAAGCATTGAAGTACTGGCCAGATAAATGAATCTCAGCTACTCAGTTTTAGGCAGTTACAAACTTTTATAGGTGATACTCTGAGGTTAACTGCCCAAAGTCTCCCTCAAAAGAGTCTGGGATTTGAACCCCAGGTCTCGTTCCAAAGCCAGATACTTAGTTTTTTGTTTTTGTTATTTTTAAAACATCTTTATTGAAGTATAATTGCTTCACAATGGTGTGTTAGTTTCTGCTTTATAACAAAGTGAATCAGCTGAACATATACACACGTTCCCATATCTCCTCCCTCCTGCATCTCGCTCCCTCCCACCCTCCCCATCCCACCCCCCCAGGCGGTCACAAAGCACTGAGCTGATCTCCCTGGGCTATGCGGCTGCTTTCCCGCTAGCTACCTATTTTACATTTGGTAGTGTATATATGTCCATGACACTCTCTCACCCTGTCACATCTCACCCCTCCCCCTCCCCATATCCTCAAGTCCATTCTTTAGTAGGTCTGTGTCTTTATTCCCATCTTGCCACTAGGTTCTTCATGAACTTTTTTTTTTTTTCCTTAGATTCCGTATATATGTGTTAGCATACTGTATTTGTTTTTCTCTTTCTGACTTACTTCACTCTGTATGACAGACTCTAACTCCATCCACCTCATTACAAATACCTCCATTTCATTTCTTTTTATGGCTGAGTAATATTCCATTGTATATATGTGCCACATCTTCTTTATCCATTCATCTGATGATGGACACTTAGGTTGCTTCCATGTCCTGGCTATTGTAAATAGAGCTGCAATGAACATTTTGGTACATGACTCTTTTTTTTTTTTTTTTTTTAATGATACTCCATTTTTTTTTAATATTAATTAATTTATTTATTTAGGCTGTGTTGGGTCTTCGTTTCTGTGCGAGGGCTTTCACTAGTTGTGGCAAGTGGGGGCCACTCTTCATCATGGTGCGCGGGTCTCTCACTATCGCGGCCTCTCTTGTTGTGGAGCACAGGCTCCAGACGCGTAGGCTCAGTAATTGTGGCTCACGGGCCTAGCCGCTCCGCGGCATGTGGGATCTTCCCAGACCAGGGCTCGAACCCGTGTCCCCTGCATTGGCAGGCAGACTCTCAACCACTGCGCCACCAGGGAAGCCCTACATGACTCTTTTTGAATTATGGTTTTCTCAGGGTATATGCCCAGTAGTGGGATTGCTGGGTCGTATGGTAGTTCTATTTTTAGTTTTTTAAGGAACCTCCATACTGTTCTCCATAGTGGCTGTATCAATTTACATTCCCACCAACAGTGCAAGAGTGTTCCCTTTTCTCCACACCCTCTCCAGCATTTATTGTTTGTAGATTTTTTGATGATGGCCATTCTGACCGGTGTGAGATGATACCTCATTGTAGTTTTGATTTGCATTTCTCTAATGATTAAGAATGTTGAGCATTCTTTCATGTGTCTGTTGGCCATCTGTATATCTTCTTTGGAGAAATGTCTATTTAGGTCTTCTGCCCATTTTTGGATTGGGTTGTTTGTTTTTTGGTTATTGAGCTGCATGAGCTGCTTGTAAATCTTGGAGATTAATCCTTTGTCAGTTGCTTCATTTGCAAATATTTTCTCCCATTCTGAGGGTTGTCTTTTGGTCTTGTTTATGGTTTCCTTTGCTGTACAAAAGCTTTTAAGTTTCATTAGGTCCCATTTGTTTATTTGTGTTTTTATTTCCATTTCTCTAGGAGCTGGGTCCAAAAGGATCTTGCTGTGATTTATGTCATAGAGTGTTCTGCCTATGTTTTCCTCTAAGAGTTTGATAGTGTCTGGCTTTACACTTAGGTCTTTAATCCATTTTGAGTTTATTTTTGTGTATGGTGTCAGGGAGTGTTCTAATTTCATACTTTTCCATGTACCTGTCCAATTTTCCCAGCACCACTTATTGAAGTGGCTGTCTTTTCTCCACTGTATATTCTTGCCTCCTTTATCAAAGATAAGGTGACCATATGTGCGTGGGTTTATCTCTGGGCTTTCTATCCTGTTCCATTGATCTATATTTCTGTTTTTGTGCCAGTACCAAACTGTCTTGATTACTGTAGCTTTGTAATATAGTCTGAAGTCAGGGAGCCTGATTCCTCCAGCTCCATTTTTCGTTCTCAAGATTGCTTTGGCTATTCAGGGTCTTTTGTGTCTCCATACAAATTGTGAAATTTTTTGTTCTAGTTCTGTGAAAAATGCCAGTGGTAGTTTGATAGGGATTGCATTGAATCTGTAGATTGCTTTGGGTAGTAGAGTCATTTTCACAATGTTGATTCTTCCAATCCAAGAACATGGTATATCTCTCCATCTATTTGTATCATCTTTAATTTCTTTCATCAGTGTCTTATAATTTTCTGCATACAGGTCTTTTGTCTCCTTAGGTAGGTTTATTCCTAGATATTTTATTCTTTTTGTTGCAATGGTAAACGGGAGTGTTTTCTTAATTTCACTTTCAGATTTTTCATCATTAGTATATAGGAATGCAAGAGATTTCTGTGCATTAATTTTGTATCCTGCTACTTTACCAAATTCATTGATTAGCTCTAGTAGTTTTCTGGTGCCAGTTTTAGGATTCTCTATGTATGGTATCATGTCATTTGCAAACAGTGACAGCTTTACTTCTTCTTTTCCGATTTGGATTCCTTTTATTTCTTTTTCTTCTCTGATTGCTGTGGCTAACACTTCCAAAACTATGTTGAATAATAGTGGTGAGAGTGGGCAACCTTGTCTTGTTCCTGATCTTAGTGGAAATGGTTTCAGTTTTTCAACATTGAGGACAATGTTGGCTGTGGGTTTGTCATATATGGCCTTTATTATGTTGAGGAAAGTTCCCTCTATGCCTACTTTCTGCAGGGCTTTTATCATAAATGCGTGTTGAATTTTGTCGAAAGCTTTCTCTGCATCTATTGAGATGATCATATGGTTTTTCTCCTTCAATTTGTTAATATGATGTATCACGTTGATTGATTTGCGTATATTGAAGAATCCTTGCATTCCTGGAATAAACCCCACTTGATCATGGTGTATAATCCTTTTAATGTGCTGTTGGATTCTGTTTGCTAGTATTTTGTTGAGGATTTTTGCATCTATGTTCATCAGTGATATTGGCCTGTAGTTTTCTTTCTTTGTGACATCTTTGTCTGGTTTTGGTATCAGGGTGATGGTGGCCTCGTAGAATGAGTTGGGGAGTGTTCCTCCCTCTGCAATATTTTGGAAGAGTTTGAGAAGGATAGGTGTTAGCTCTTCTCTAAATGTTTGATAGAATTCGCCTGTGAAGCTATCTGGTCCTGGGCTTTTGTTTGTTGGAAGATTTTTAATCACAGTTTCAATTTCAGTGCTTGTGATTGGTCTGTTCATATTTTCTATTTCTTCCTGGTTCAGTCTCGGTAGGTTGTGCATTTCTAAGAATCTGTCCATTTCTTCCAGGTTGTCCATTTTATTGGCATAGAGTTGCTTGTAGTAATCTCTCATGATCGTTTGTATTTCTGCAGTGTCAGTGGTTACTTCTCCTTTTTCATTTCTAATTCTATTGATTTGAGTCTTCTCCCTTTTTCTCTTGATGAGTCTGGCTAATGGTTTATCAATTTTGTTTATCTTCTCGAAGAACCAGCTTTTAGTTTCATTGATTTTTGCTATTGTTTCCTTCATTTCTTTTTCATTTATTTCTGATCTGATCTTTATGATTTCTTTCCTTCTGCTAGCTTTGGGGTTTTTTTGCTCTTCTTTCTCTAATTGCTTTAGGTGCAAGGTTAGGTTGTTTATTCGAGATGTTTCCTGTTTCTTGATGTAGGCTTGTATTGCTATAAACTTCCCTCTTAGCACTGCTTTTGCTGCATCCCATAGGTTTTGGGTTGTCATGTCTCCATTGTCATTTGTTTCTAGGTATTTTTTATTTTCCCCTTTGATTTCTTCAGTGATCACTTCGTTATTAAGTAGTGTATTGTGTAGCCTCCATGTGTTTGTATTTTTTACAGATCTTTTCCTGTAATTGATATCTAGTCTCATAGCGTTGTGGTCGGAAAAGATACTTGATACGATTTCAATTTTCTTAAATTTACCAAGGCTTGATTTGTGACCCAAGATATGATCTATCCTGGAGAATGTTCCATGAGCACTTGAGAAAAATGTGTATTCTGTTGTTTTTGGGTGGAATGTCCTATAAATATCAATTAAGTCCATCTTGTTTAATGTATCATTTAAAGCTTGTGTTTCCTTATTTATTTTTATTTTGGATGATCTGTCCATTGGTGAAAGTGGGGTGTTAAAGTCCCCTACTATGATCGTGTTACTGTCGATTTCCCCTTTTATGGCTGTTAGTATTTGCCTTATGTATTGAGGTGCTCCTATGTTGGGTGCATAAATATTTACAATTGTTATACCTTCCTCTTGGATCGATCCCTTGATCATTATATAGTGTCCTTTTTTGTCTCTTGTAATAGTCTTTATTTTAAAGTCTATTTTGTCTAATATGAGAATTGCTACTCCAGCTTTCTTTTGATTTCCATTTGCATGGAATATCTTTTTCCATCCCCTCACTTTCAGTCTGTATGTGTCTCTAGGTCTGAAGTGGGTCTCTTGTAGACAGCATATATATGGATCTTGCTTTTGTATCCATTCAGCCAGTCTGTGTCTTTTGGTGGGAGCATTTAATCCATTTACATTTAAGGTAATTATTGATATCTATGTTCCTATTCCCATTTTCTTAGATATTTTGTGTTTGTTATTGTAGGTGTTTTCCTTCTCTTGTGTTTCTTGCCTAGGGAAGTTCCTTTAGCATTTGTTGTAAAGCTGGTTTGGTGGTGCTGAACTCTCTCAGCTTTTGCTTGTCTGTAAAGGTTTTAATTTCTCCATCAAATCTGAATGATATCCTTGCTGGGTAGAGTAACCTTGGTTGTAGGTTTTTCTCCTTTATGACTTTAAGTATATCCTGCCACTCCCTTCTGGCTTGCAGAGTTTCTGCTGAAAGATCAGCTGTTAACCTTATGGGGATTCCCTTGTGTGTTATTTGTTGTTTTTCCCTTGCTGCTTTTAATATGTTTTCTTTATATTTAATTTTTGATAGTTTGATTAGTATGTGTCTTGGCATGTTTCTCCTTGGATTTATCCTGTATGGGACTCTCTGTGCTTCCAGGACTTGATTAACTATTTCCTTTCCCATATTAGGGAAGTTTTCAACTATAATCTCTTCAAATATTTTCTCAGTCCCTTTCTTTTTCTCTTCTTCTTCTGGGACCCCTATAATTCGAATGTTGGTGCGTTTAATGTTGTCCCAGAGGTCTCTGAGACTGTCCTCAGTTATTTTCATTCTTTTTTCTTTATTCTGCTCTGCAGTAGTTATTTCCACTATTTTATCTTCCAGGTCACTTATCCGTTCTTCTGCCTCCGTTATTCTGCTATTGATCCCGTCTAGAGTATTTTTAATTTCATTTATTGTGTTTTTCATTGTTGCTTGGTTCCTCTTTAGTTCTTCTACATCCTTGTTAAATGTTTCTTGCATTTTGTCTATTCTATTTCCAAGATTTTTGGATCATCTTTACTATCATTATTCTGAATTCTTTTTCAGGTAGACTGCCTATTTCCTCTTCATTTGTTAGGTCTGGTGTGTTTTGACCCTGCTCCTTCACCTGCTGTGTGTTTTTTTGTCTTCTCATTTTGCTTATCTTACTGTGTTTGGGGTCTCCTTTTTACAGGCTGCAGGTTCGTAGTTCCCGTTGTTTTTGGTATCTGTCCCCAGTGGCTAAGGTTGGTTCAGTGGGTTGTGTAGGCTTCCTGGTGAAGGGGACTAGTGCCTGTGTTCTGGTGGATGAGGTTGGATCTTGTCTTTCTGGTGGGCACGTCCACGTCTGGTGGTGTGTTTTGGGGTGTCTGTGGCCTTATTATGATTTTAGGCAGCCTCTCTGCTAATGGATGGGGCTGTGTTCCTGTCTTGCTAGTTGTTTGGCATAGGGTGTCCAGCACTGTAGCTTGCTGGTCGTTGAGTGAAGCTGGGTCTTGATGTTGAGATGGAGATCTCTGAGAGATTTTCGCTGTTTGGTATTACGTGGAGCTGGGAGGTCTCTTGTGCACCAGTGTCCGGAAGTTGGCTCTCCCACCTCAGAGGCACAGCCCTGATGCCTGGCTGGAGCACCAAGAGCCTTTCATCCACACGGCTCAGAATAAAAGGGAGAAAAAAATAGAAAGAAAGAAAGAAAGAGGATAAAATAAAATAAAATAAAGGTATTATAATAAAAAAATAAGAAAAAAAATTATTAAGAATAAATGTATTCAGAAAAATTTTTTTTTAATTTTAAAAATTAGGTTTATTAATTTTTTGTAATAAAAAATAAGAAAAAAATTAAGAAAAAATTTATTAAGAAAAAAAAATTTTTAATTTTTAAAAATAAAAAATATGAAAAAACTTATGAAAATTTTTTTTAATTTCTAAAAATAGAAAATAAGGAAAAAATTATTAACAAAACATTTATTAGGAAAAAAAAATTTTTAAGTAAAAAAAAGATAAAAAGAAATACAAAAAACAAAAAAAAAAACGGACGGACCTATCCGTAGGACTAATGGTGAAAGCAAAGCTATACAGACAAAATCTCACCCAGAAGCATACACATATACACTCACAAAAAACGGAAAAGGGGAAAAATTAATATATCCTGCTCCCAAAGTCCACCTCCTGAATTTGGGATGATTCGTTGTCTATTCAGGTATTCAACAGATGCAGGCACATCAAGTTGTTTGTGGAGCTTTAATCCGCTGCTTCTGAGGCTGCTGGGAGAGATTTCCCTTTCTCTTCTTTGTTCATACAGCTCCCGGGGTTCAGCTTTGGATTTGGACCCGCCTCTGCGTGTAGGTCACCTGAGGGTGTCTGTTCCCCGCCCAGACAGAACGGGGTTAAAGGAGCAGCTGCTTGGGGGCTCTGGCTCACCCAGACTGCGGGGAGGGAGCGGTACGGAGGAGGCGGGGCGAGCCTGCGGCGGCAGAGGCTGGCGTGACGTTGCAGCAGCCTGAGGCGCCGTGCGTTCTCCCGGCGAAGTTGTCCCTGGATCACGGGACCCTGGCAGTGGCGGGCTGCACAGGCTCCCAGGAGGGGCGGTGTGGAGAGTGACCTGTGCTCACACACAGGCTTCTTTGTGGCGGCAGCAGCAGCCTTAGCGTTCCATGCCCGTCTCTGGGGTCCGTGCTGATAACCGCGGCTCGCGCCTGTCTCTGGGGTCTGCGCTGTTAGCCGCAGCTCGCACCCGCCTCTGGGGTCCGCGCTGATAGCCGCAGCTCGCGCCCATTTCTGGAGTTCGTTTAGGCGGCGCTCTGAATCCCCTCTCCTTGCGCGCCGCGAAACAAAGCGGCAAGAAAAAGTCTCTTGCCTCTTCGGCAGCTGCAGACTTTTCCCTGGACTCCCTCCCAGCTACACTGAAGCCCGAGCCTCAGCTCCCAGCCCCCACCCGCCCCGGCGGGTGAGCAGACAAGCCTCTCGGGCTGGTGAGTGCTGCTCGGCGCCGAGCCTCTGTGCGGGAATCTCTCCGCTTTGCCCTCCGCACCCCTGTGGCTGCGCTCTCCTCCATGGCTCCGAAGCTTCCCCCCTCTGCCACCCGCAGTCTCTGCCCGCGAAGGGGCTTCCTAGTGTGTGCCTTAGTTTTATTGAATGAAGAGATGATGGGATGGTTATGGAAACACCTTCTTCATCCCCTGACTCCCCTTACTGTCGATTGCTTCTACTCTACTTCCTCATGAATAGGTGATTAACACTATACACTTTGTTTTCCCAAATAAGTAACCCAGTTGTTTCACTTAATGACCTTTCTTCCTCTCCAGCTTGCTCAACTCTTCCCACTTCATTCCCACTAAGATGGCTGTCTCCATATGGATCTCCAGCCTATTGACCCTGTTATTTCAATATTCTAGCTGCTTGTTTTACTTCCTTGCTAGCATGTCTTTTCCCAAGTAACAATTTTGTAGCTCTATTTTAGGTCTTTCTGATAAACCTCAACCCTGTGTGAAACAAGGTATCTACTTTGTCCTAATACTGGAAAAGCAGAGTTGGGCTAAATTTATAAAGACTAAGGTAGATTTGTGCCTCTAAACTCATCACTGACTTTGGATTCTCCCAACTGCCAGATATCACAGAGGGGAGGAAGAGAAGCCAGAAAAACAGGGTTGTTGGGCAATCTTAAGCTTAGACATCTCCTTAACAAACCCAAAACCCAGGTAACTTTTGCTTCGTTCTTGTAACATCGTTCCCTTGCCTTCAAAGATTACAGATAAGATGGTAAGACATGCATTATGAACTACAAATCAGTGTAGCATGAGTTGACATTCGTATTTTGGTTTCACTTACTCACACTGGTTCTTTCATAGTAAGCTTACCACCCTAAGTAGCTGCCATGTTCTAAGATGGGCTCCACCCACTGACTTCCTTCTCTCTGAGTCAGTCTGTTTGGTATCTCTTTGCTAGAGGTGAAGTCCCGGGACTGTGTCCCTGGCAGCAGGGACACTAGGAGAGAGCCCTTGGGATGATGGTACTCATTATGTGAGAAACTCTCCAAAGTGGTTCCAGAGACATCAGGGCTCTGAACATGACGAAGTTCCACAGCTATGAACCTCTTATCCTAAGAGGTCTTGGGTAACTGTTTGTAACCAGCTCAGCAGACAGCCATGGCTTACCTGTTCTCAATTTCATACAATCTTCCAGAGGACAAGGATCTTTTGGCTGACTCCTATTAAAAATATTTACCTGAATTTAATAGAGTATTCCCTCTTTGTTTATTTTTTGTTTTTTTTTATACTGCAGGTTCTTATTAGTCATCAGTTTTATACACATCAGTGTATACATGTCAATCCCAATCGCCCAATTCAGCACACCACCATCCCCACCCCACCGTGGTTTTCCCCCCTTGGTGTACATACGTTTGTTCTCTACATCTGTGTCTCAACTTCTGCCCTGCAAACTGGTTCATCTGTACCATTTTTCTAGGTTCCACATATATGCGTTAATATATGAGATTTGTTTTTCTCTTTCTGACGTACTTCACTCTGTATGACAGTCTCTAGATCCATCCACGTCTCAACAAATGACTCAATTTCATTCCTTTTCATGGCTGAGTAATATTCCATTGTATATATGTACCAAAACTTCTTTATCCATTCGTCTGTTGATGGGCATTTAGGTTGCTTCCATGACCTGGCTATTGTAAATAATGCTGCAATGAACATTGGGGTGCATGTGTCTTTTTGAATGATGGTTTTCTCTGGGTATATGCCCAGTAGTGGGATTGCTGGATCATATGGTAATTCTATTTTTAGTTTTTTAAGGAACCTCCATACTGTTCTCCATAGTGGATATATCAATTTACATACCCACCAACAGTGCAAGAGTGTTCCCTTTTCTCCACACCCTCTCCAGCATTTGTTGTTTGTAGATTTTCTGATGATGCCCATCCTAACTGGTGTGAGGTGATACCTCATTGTAGTTTTGATTTGCATTTCTCGAATAATTAGTGATGTTGAGCAGCTTTTCATGTGCTTCTGGGCCATCTGTATGTCTTCTTTGGAGAAATGTCTATTTAGGTCTTCTGCCCATTTTTGGATTGGGTTGTTTGTTTCTTTAATATTGAGCTGCATGAGCTGTTTATATATTTTGGAGATTAATCCTTTGTCAGTTGCTTCATTTGCAAATATTTTCTCCTATTCTGAGGGTTGTCTTTTCGGCTTGTTTATGGTTTCCTTTGCTGTGCAAAAGCTTTGAAATTTCATTAGATCCCATTTGTTAATTTTTGTTTTTATTTCCATTACTGTAGGAGGTGGATCAAAAAAGATCTTTCTGTGATTGATGTCAAAGAGTGTTCTTCCTATGTTTTCCTCTAAGAGTTTTATAGTGTCTGGTCTTACATTTAGGTCTCAAATCCATTTTGAGTTTATTTTTCTGTATGGTGTTAGGGAGTGTTCTAATTTCATTCTTTTACATGTAGCTGTCCAGTTTTCCCAGCACCACTTATTGAAGAGACTGTCTTTTCTCTATTGTATATCTTTGCCTCCTTTGTCATAGATTAGTTGACCATAGGTGTGTGGGTTTATCTCTGGGCTTTCTATCTTGTTCTGTTTTTCTTGCTCTGTTTTTTCTGTTTTTGTGCCAGTACCATATTGTCTTGATTACTGTAGCTTTGTAGTATAGTCTGAAGTCAGGGAGTCTGATTCCTCCAGCTCTGTTTTTTTCCCTCAAGACTGCTTTGGCTATTCAGGGCCTTTTTTGTCTCCATACAAATTTTGAGATGATTTGCTCTAGTTCTGTAAAAAATGCCATTGGTAATTTGATAGGGATTGCACTGAATCTGTAGATTGCTTTGGGTAGTATAGTCATTTTCACAATATTGATTCTTCCAATCCAAGAACATGATATCTCTCTCCATCTGTTGGTATCATCTTTAATTTCTTTCATCAGTGTCTTATAGTTTTCTGCATACAGGTCTTTTGTTTCCCTAGGTAGGTTTATTCCTAGGTATTTTATTCTTTTTGTTGCAATGGTAAATGGGAGTGTTTCCTTAATTTCTCTTTCAGATTTTTCATCATTACTGTATAGGAATGCCAGAGATTTCTGTGCATTAATTTTGTATCCTACAACTTTACCAAATTCATTGATTAGCTCTAGTAGATTTCTGGTGGCATCTTTAGGATTTTCTATGTATAGTATCATGTCATCAGCAAAAAGTGACAGTTTTACTTCTTTTCCAATTTGTATTCCTTTTATTTCTTTTTCTTCTCCAATTGCTGTGGCTAGGACTTCCAAAACTATGTTGAATAATAGTGGTGAGAGTGGACATCCTTGTCTCGTTCCTGATCTTAGAGGAAATGCTTTCAATTTTTCACCATTGAGAATGAGGTTTGCTGTAGGTTTGTCGTATATGACCTTTATTATGTTGAGGTAGGTTCCCTCTATGCCCACTTTCTGGAGAGTTTTTATCATAAATGGGTGTTGAATTCTGTCAAAAGCTTTTTCTGCATCTATTGAGAGGATCATATGGTTTTTATTCTTCAATTTGTTAATATGGTGTATCACATTGATTTGCGTACATTGAAGAATCCTTGCATCCCTGGGATAAATCCCACTTGATCATGGTGTATGGTCCTTTTAATGTGTTGTTGGATTCTGTTTGCTAGTATTTTGTTGAGGATTTTTGCATCTGTATTCATCAGTGATATTGGTCTGTAATTTTCTTTTTTTGTAGTATCTTTGTCTTGTTTTGGTATCAGGGTGATGGTGGCCTCATAGAATGAGTTTGGGAGTGTTCCTTCCTCTGCAATTTTTTGGAAGAGTTTGAGAAGGATGGGTGTTAGCTTTTCTCTAAATGTTTGATAGAATTCACCTGTGAAGCCATCTGGTCCTGGACTTTTGTTTGTGGGAAGATTTTTAATCACAGTTTCAATTTCATTACTTGTGATTGGTCTGTTCATATTTTCTGTTTCTTCCTGGTTCAGTCTTGGAAGGTTATACCTTTCTAAGAATTTGTCCATTTCTTCCAGGTTGTCCATTTTATTGGCATAAAGTTGCTTGTAGTAGTCTCTTAGGATGCTTTGTATTTCTGCAGTGTCTGTTGTAACGTCTCCTTTTTCATTTCTAATTTTATTGATTTGAGTCCTCTCCCTCTTTTTCTTGATGAGTCTGGCTAACGGTTTATCAATTTTGTTTATCTTCTCAAAGAACCAGCTTTTAGTTTTATTGATCTTTGCTATTGTTTTCTTTGTTTCTATTTCATTTATTTCTGATCTGATCTTTATGATTTTTTTCCTTCTGCTAACTTTGGGTTTTGTTTGTTCTTCTTTCTCTAGTTCCTTTAGGTGTAAGATTCGATTGTTTACTTGAGATTTTTCTTGTTTCTTGAGGTAGGCTTGTATAGCTATAAACTTCCCTCTTAGAACTGCTTTTGCTGCATCCCATAGGTTTTGGATCGTCGTGTTTTCATTGTCGTTTGTCTCTAGGTATTTTTTGATTTCCTCTTTGATTTCTTCAGTGATCTCTTGGTTATTTAGTAACGTATTGTTTAGCCTCAATGTGTTTGTGTTTTTTATGTTTTTTTCCCTGTAATTGATTTCTAATCTCATAGCGTTGTGGTCAGAAAAGATGCTTGATATGATTTCAGTTTTCTTAAATTTACTGAGGCTTGATTTTTGACCCAAGATGTGATCTATCCTGGAGAATGTTCCATGTGCAGTTGAGAAGGAAGTGTAATCTGCTGTTTTTGGATGGAATGTCCTATATATATCAATTAAATGTATCTGGTCTATTGTGTCATTTAAAGCTTCTGTTTCCTTATTTTCATTTTGGATGATCTGTCCATTGGTGTAAGTGAGGTGTTAAAGTCCCCCACTATTATTGTGTTACTGTTGATTTCCTCTTTTATAGCTGTTAGCAGTTGCCTTATGTATTGAGGTGCTCCTGTGTTAGGTACATATATATTTATAATTGTTATATCTTCTTCTTGGATTGATCCCTTCATCATTATGTAGTGTCCTTCCTTGTCTCTTGTAACATTCTTTGTTTTAAAGTCTATTTTATCTGATATGAGTATAGCTACTCCAGCTTTCTTTTGATTTCCATTTGCATGGAATATCTTTTTCCATCCCCTCACTTTCAGTCTGTATGTGTCCCTAGGTCTGAAGTGGATCTCTTGTAGACAGCATATATATGGATCTTGTTTTTGTATCCATTCAGCAAACCTGTGTGTTTTGGTTCGAGCATTTAATCCATTCACGTTTAAGGTAATTATCGATATGTATGTTCCTATGACCATTTTCTTCATTGTTTTGGGTTTGTTTTTGTAGATCCTTTTCTTCTCTTGTGTTTCCCACTTAGAGAAGTTCCTTTAGCATTTATTGTAGAGCTGGTTTGGTGGTGCTGAATTCTCTTAGCCTTTGCTTGTCTGTAAAGCTTTTGATTTCTTCAATGAATCTGAATGAGATCCTTGCCAGGTAGTGTAATCTTGGTTGTAGGTTCTTCCCTTTCATCACTTTAAGTATATCATGCCACTCCCTTCTGGCTTGTAGAGTTTCTGCTGAGAAATCAGCTGTTGACCTTATGGGGGTTCCCTTGTATGTTATTTTTCATTTTTCCCTTGCTGCTTTCAATAATTTTTCTTTGTCTTTAATTTTTGTCAATTTGATTACTATGTGTCTCAGCGTGTTTCTCCTTGGGTTTATCCTGTATGGAACTCGCTGTGTTTCCTGGACTTGGGTGGCTATTTCCTTTCCCATGTTAGGGAAGTTTTTGACTATAATCTCTTCACATATTTTCTCGGGTCCTTTCTCTCTCTCTTCTCCTTCTGGGACCCCTATCATGCGAATGTTGTTGCGTTTAATGTTGTCCCAGAGGTCTCTTAGGCTGTCTTCATTTCTTTTCATTCTTTTTTCTTTATTCTGTTCCGCAGCAGTGAATTCCACCATTCTGTCTTCCAGGTCACTTATCCGTTCTTCTGCCTCAGTTATTCTGCTATTGATTCCTTCTAGTGTAGTTTTCATTTCAGTTATTGTATTGTTCATCTGTTTGTTTGTTCTTTAATTCTTCTAGGTCTTTGTAAAACATTTCTTGCATCTTCTCAATCTTTGCCTCCATTGTTTTTCCGAGGTCCTGGATCATCTTCACTGTCATTATTCTGAATTCTTTTTCTGGAAGGTTGCCTATCTCCACTTAATTTAGTTGTTTTTCTGGGGTTTTATCTTGTTCCTTCATCTGGTACATAGCCCTCTGCCTTTTCATCTTGTCTGTCTTTGTGTGAATGTGGTTTTCTTTCCACAGGCTGCAGGATTGTAGTTCTTCTTGCTTCTCACTCCCTCTTTAAAGTGGGAGTATCCACACTTTCAGTTCGTTTTTCAGGCAAATTAGCAAAAGCAGTCAAGGTTTCACAACTTAGTCAACTTTCCTTTTTGTATGGTTACCAAGTGCCCCCTGTTGGATGTGTTTAATGCTCTAATTGGTGGTTGTGCCCTGTCTTGCTTAAGTAGCAAGACCCTGTGGTAAATCCTTGAATGGAGGCCAAGGTTCCAAAAATATGGGGCTGAGGTTAGACCCTGTTAGGTCATCTCCCTGTGGTCTTACTTTGAGACGTATTTGCCACAGTGTTTATTGTTTGGGCCTCCCCGAGTGTGGGTCTCTTACCCCAGGGAGATGCTTTTAGAGCTGGTATTAATACTTATCAACACCATTCTTCCATACCTCCCACCCAAGGCTAGCTGTTTTGTTCTCATTTGTTCAAAGTATCTGAGAATGGGTAGAGCTTGAAATTTTGGGCTGGTTGGGGCCCAGTACACTGGCTTCTGACTCATCTTGAAAAAACCCTTTCTCCCCAACTTTCCTATTTTGAGGTGGAAGTTTTAAAACCTGGACCTAATGGGATGACAGGAGTAAAATGGTTAATTTTCTAGGCAGTAATTTTATCATTAGTTGCAAGGCTGGTGTGGCCCACATGAGAGCATCTCAGACTATCTGATGTAGGACTGGTTTGCTTCTAATCTGTCATGGGTCAACACTTCATAATATAGAGTAAAAGTGAATTATCAGAAGAATAGAAGCCAAGTCTTACTAGACTTAATAGACACAAAATTACATTTTGACAATCAAAATAAAAGAGGAAGAAATACAAATTTTATATTTATAAAATATATATTTTTAAGTGGTGACTGAAAATTACAATCAGAATGACAGGTGTTATCAAGAGTGAAAGTGAAGTATAACTTACTGCATGAAATGGTATGCAGAATGAGTACTGAGCATCAGTACTTCAAGTGCTCAGTTTGAAATGACAAATCAGTTTCCTTCTTAACTTACTAAATCTATGTTGGATTGACAGCTACGCTGCTCACAAGGGATCATATAACTAAACTAGACTACGTTTTAATAACTCTCCTAGTAGGGAGACTAATCTCCTATAGGCATATTGATCAGAATGGAGGATTTTAAAGCCATCACAGCAGTCTCAGGGGTTATTTAACTTAGCCAAAACAATCACGAGATGCTGTACTAAAAATAAACCTTAAATCCTTTATCACTAGCCAGTTAGAAGTATATCCTATAAAGCTATGGTTACCTTCAAGATAAATGGTTTCCAGGTCTGAATTTGCCTGCATGGATCTCTTGATAAAAAGCTAAATTCAGGATCTTCTAATTCAAAAGGTTTTTGATTGTTTTGTGATGGGCAACATCAAGAACTCCTGTTTTGCTGATCAAGTTATGTAACATGTAATAACTTAGTCTTTCAAGAGTCTAACTTTTGTTTTTGCTGTTCTTACGTGTAACTGATACCCGTTTTGATGTTTAGGAGCTTTTAAAGGTTGTTGGTATGGTTTGGAGAACAGAGAGAATGGACAGCCCCCTTATCTGTTCACTTACTAGATCATTCTGTCAATCAGGTTATCTCAAAACACCGTTGGAGGAAGGCAGGTTATGAATAAATGATGTCCATTATTGGAGCTATAGCTTTTGGAGTCTTCTGTGGCTGAAGGAAGAAAATATGAGATGGACCTTTAAAACTGGAGAATTGAAGTTGCCAAGATTTCACTATGGAAAGATTCAGAAGTGGCTAAATCCTAGAAGTCACTGCACTTGATGCCATGTCTCCAAATTCCCTTAAGTGACTAATGCCAAGGGGTGGCTTAGTGTCCTAGTCACCTTTCTCCCACGATACGCCACCCTCTGGTTCTTGCTTAATATGGTTTTATGTTAACTTGGTTTCAAGCCATGAGTGCACTTCCTTGCAGACCAGGCTATTATTCCCTAAACCCATTCTACATAGGAATTCTTGAGATGCTGCTTTTCCATAGGAATAGTCTGAGCTCTGCAGGAAGGTGACATAATGTAGTGATGAGGACAGACTTAGCGCCCTGGCCTGAGCTGGAGTTCCAGATCTTCCATCTTCTGGCTGTGTAGCCTGTTGGCAAATCACTCACCCTCCCCAAGCCTCAGTTGTCTGGTTAGAAATAGAGTTGTTGGGACTAGTGTATAGAGGATATTTTGCATAAGACAACAAAATTCTTCATTTCAGAAGTTGGGCCCATTATTTTTTGGCCTGAGACAGGACTTAAGTTCTGCAACAATAGTTGTCTAAGATGAGGTTCTTTGATAGTAAAGGGAAGAGAGGTGAGAAAGAATGGCTAAAATCCAGAGCTGCACAGGAGATGTTTATAACATGGTGCTCACAGAACTGTGGAACAGAGTCCCACAGCAGAGTATTTCTAGCACCACACTTTCACATCATTTTCCATGAAAATACTGGCGTTATGGAATCAGGTGCATCTTGCCAGATGCTCAGGCAGCAAGCCAAAACGCAGATACTCCTAGATTGGCAGCAAAGAGAGGGTTTATTCACAAGGCAGCCAAGTGAGGAGATGGGAGAACACATCTCACATACCTCCCTGAAGGCAAGGGGCTCGGGGTATTTATAGGATGAAGAATAAAGAAGCAGAGCGGTCTGAGGCTTGGAGTATGAGTTGCATGGGAAAGGTAATTGGGGAAAAGTATGGTAATTGTAGTTCTGAGCAGGAGTAACTAAGCTACAGGCCTCTGCGTATTAAAACTGGAGGCGCTTAGAATGACCTGAAGGTGGAGTTTTCAGCCCTCTGATGTCAAAAGCTCAGCAAGTGGACACTTGCGCATGCCCAGTTGGAGGGTTGGTGGTCCCATCCAGTCTTAGCTGGATCAGCTTGAACTAGACACAGGTGCCTCTAAGTTCCTGGAGAAAAAAATTCGGGCAAACAACATCTTATTTAGGCTTCGTGCCACTTGGAGGACATGCAAGTCTTTTGTAGCAACAGTTAAACCACCTTGATTAGTGAAGGCAGGTTCCAGGTGAAATGGATTTAATGATTACAGTTTCGCTTGTGTAACTCACACGCTGGAGGGGATTGGAAGCTAGATGGCTGAAGGCCCCAGCCCTCCTGAGAGCTGTGTCGTACACCTGTCAACATAACCTGCTATCCTGTGGCTTGCTAGGTAGGAAGCTTTGCTCAAGGGTGTTCTTCTGATTGGAGAAAATCTCTCTGAAGATGAAGAGAACTTGCTAGAAACACATATTTCAGACTACAGTCTGCATGCTGGGGAAATCTGAAGGTCATTCTTAAACACGAATAATTATTGCTAGTGGGTAGATGGGGGGGGCGTTGGCAGGAAAGGTGACCTGTTTGGCTTGTGTCCAGAGCGTCCCATCTTCACAGGTAAAGCTTCTTAGCTCTAACTCGGGATCTAGTGTCAGTTCTATTTTTTATGGTGTAACAGGCCAGCAATGGTCACTTAGCTTTAAGTCAGATCTGTTATCGGTCCTTTGCTGACTGCTATCAAATTTTAGTGACTGATCCCTTGTTCCTGCCATTTTCTAAGCTCCATTGTTCCTGCCATTTTCTAAACTTTTTTCTGCTGTTTCTTTGAACAGCAGTCCCAAGAACTGGATCCTTGCTTAGATCCCGAGTATTCCAGGCCTGTGGCAATGGACTATGCAATCTACCCAGGAGCAGTGGCTGTTCCTGAGGCAGAGCTTTGTGTCCTGACCAACACTGGTGCAACTTGTTCTACCACTGAACACAACCATGACCCAGTTATTAGCTGGGTAGGTTGCTACTTCTGAGGTTCATTTTGTGTATGGAATGAGAAGGTTAAAGGTGGGATTAGATACATTCTCAACTACTCAAATTGGGTCGATCTTGGGAGTCTTTTGGTGGGATTGATAATCAGGGAAAGAAGGTATGGAAACCGAAAAACACTGTCTTGACCTTGTAATGTACCATTTCGATTTAAGTCACATCTTAGTCATTGGACCTTGCCCAGAGGTCTTTGATCAAATAATGGGCATGAGTTCCAACAGGTGTACCCAGACACAGGCTCTGGGACCTTCTCCATGCCTGCCTGTACAAGAACTGCTGTGACTGGATCTCTTTTCTATGTTGGGCTTTCTCAACCTGTCTTCAAATGACAATTTAAACATTGAAGTTGGGACACAGTTATGGTCACTATCAGAATTGACACCTGAGCCTAAGCTGGCCAGAGATCCTTAGGTCCTTCTTATCAAAAGGGTTTCCTTTTGTTCAAGTCTGTGGCTAGAGAAGGGACATGGAATTACAGTTGTCCTCAAGGGGACTGTCTCACTCTAGCTGGCTCCCGAAAGGCAAGGATTTGAGGGCTGCCTGAATCAATTCTTGTTTGTTTTTAGGGGGAAAGAAAGGATGGGACTCCTACATTCCCTGGGAAGGACAACAGTGAAACACTGGATACATGGGAGCTGGGGGTGGGGGTGGGATTGAGGCCATGATCATTGCTTTAGATGGTGCCAGAGACCACATAGAATTGAGTATGCAGTGGAGTGGCAGGGAGAAGCCTACTTTGCACCTGCTTGGTCATGTATTTCTTGTGGTGCTGACTGACTGGTCTTGTCATATCTTTAGATGTCATAGATGACCGAATTTTACTATAGGGATAAAACTCCTAATTGGCACCGTCAAGGTTTAGATTAAGGGAAAGGAAATAGAGTTGGGGATATATCATAGGAAAAAGTTGCTAACACTGAAGCACAGTAGCATGATTGTTGAAAAATTGTGTTCAACAGGTTTTTTTGTCTTGGTATATTTTGTAAGAATCAACTCTGGGTTCCTTAAATAAGGACAAATTCAAGGAAAAAACTAGTAAATTTACCCAGTTTACTATTAGTCTATTCAAAAAGAAAGGAAATCAGTCTTGGCCCACACAACAAATATACAGGGTTCTTATCTGTAGTTGTCAATCTCTTTAAAGAGTGGGGAAAACCTTTGTTAGGGAGTTGGCAAGTCCTAGAAAAAGGCTTAAGGGCTTCGTTTGTTTTGGAGACTAGGACAAGACACAGCTGGCTGCTTGAAGTTCACACTGTGTCTTCTGTGGGTGGGTAATGTTTGTGTTGCTTTCCCAGGATCCACTGGGACATGTACCTGGAGTACCTTAAAGGGGTCCCTTGGAATGGGAAGTGGGGTTGGGCAAGTGAGTTTGGAGACTGGAAAAAAAAGGATCTGGCTCACACGGTAGCTTTGCTGTCCCTGTGAAGTAGAATTCCTTTTCTCTTTGAAATATGGGGAAGTCCTTCTCTAGTCTTTTCCTATCACCTGTCTTATCCAAGGGAAGAAGGAGAATTGGGTTAATGAGATGGGGAACAATTCATGGGGCATATGTAGCTGAACCGTCCTCTTTAGTTTTCAGAGCAGTGCCCTTTCCAGTTTGTGTGGGGAAAAATGCTCACCAAGCCGGACTTCTCCACCTTATGGCAAAAGGTTCACCCAGCCTGGTTCAGGGGGAACATTTCTCCCAAGCTTGGTTCTGATCCAGTGCCACCAAGGTAGTCTGACCTGGGATCTGAATTGCTGTGGTGACATGACCAGACAGCTGACAGAGACCCACCAGCCACAGGCTGCTGCTCCTGTATCCCTGGCTCTGTACCAGCGTGCAGAAGAGTTGAGGGCAGGCTAAGGCTTTCCCGTCTCCCAGGTGCTGCTGACAACGTGTGGCGCCAGCAGAGCAGCAGGGGTCAGGCTCCCCTTCATGGTGGGGAAGACCGCTCTCCCCGGCAGTTACTCTAAAGGGCTGGTCAGACACACCTGAGCTCAGCCAGCTCCGCCTGCGTATGGAGGCAAGTCTGGTGTTCTTGGGCAATGGAGTCTGTCAAATTCCGTGGTTCTCTATCACAGAAATTCTAGAGAAGTATTTCTTCCCAGTTCAACTGGTGTGGGCCTGGCTTCCCAGGATAGGATCTGACTCGAATCTCCTGGGAGAATAGACCTACTGGCTGGGTCTGGTCTTTTCAGAAGGTCTTGGGATGTTGAACAGCTTCCCGTGCTAGTGTGTGGGTTGAAGGTGGTGTTCACAGCTCCGCTGCCCGTACTATATGTTTAGTTCTTAACTGTCAGAAGTAAATTCATAACAGCAGAGTCGACGTCAGGGGTTGTTCAGAGGAAAGACCCTCTCTAAGGTCTTAGAGACTTGGGTTTCTGCCCTAAGGGGGAATGTCAGATTGGGTGGGTTAAATTGAGGGCAAAAATGAAATACTTGGAAGAATACCTCTGCTGTGGCCAAGTCTAGGCAAGAGGGATTACAGTGGCAAGATATCTGAGGTACTGTTGGGGGAAGACTCCCCCATCGTGGAAGAAGTGAGAAAGGCTGAGGGTCAAGTGGGACCTCCTGGGACAAGCTTAGAGAAGCTTTCGACCAGAGCTAGTACCTCTTGAGGTGGCAGGGGGCAGGAAGCTTTAATTGTCCTGTGAAGCTGCTTTAGTAAACCACAGGCAGTTATCTGCTAGAGAGCACTTCTGTCTTCAAGCCTGTGGGGTTGCGATATCTTAAAGCTGCCAGTCCCAGGAAGGAGTAGAATGAGATCCCAAGTTCTTGGGGGATAGTACCTTTTTTAAACAGCATCTTGTGCTTCCTAAAACTCATCCACAACAAGCGTGTGACCTTTAACTATGGATTATGGCCAATTTCTTGACTTGTTTGAGGCATGAGGACAGAAGTGTTGGATTCTATTTGGCATATCTTGGTATGCGGTTAGAGCACTGAATGCAGGTCTAGAGGGCATGCCTTCGCAGGCAGGCAGTCCTAGTAGGAGGAGGAACTTCTACTGCTGTCTAGTTTGTGTCCTTTGGAGTTGAAAACCCAAGAGACTTAATGGGCATAAAGCCAGGGAGGAAAAGGGGGCAGATGGAAGGGGCAGGCTGAAAAAATCTTTACACATCATTGTAACACCCGAGAAAGAAGGGGAAGGGCAGAAAGAGCCGGAGACTGCAGCTCAGCTCTGCGGTAGAGTCTTGGCCATTCTAAGAGGGGAGATGTTGTACAGAGATGACCAGGGGAGGAAACTTGGATTGGGTGGAAATGGTGAGGCCCCAGTATTGCCCTGTGCTCAGTCTTTGGCCAGTTGCTCCCTGGGAAGAATAATCTAGGCTTGATTGCTACAGCAGATCCTGAAGCGCTGCAGCTGGAAGCTCATTAAATGGTGCCCTTGCTTGTGAGTCTGATCATCTTCAAGAGGTAGTCCTGATGGTGGTAACGGTTATAATTTTCCCATTGTCGAATGTGCTACCAGCTTGGTACTGCTGGGATGTAGAGAGTGGAGCTAGTCATTCCTTAGCAGAAAACTTGAGCTCAAAAGGCTTTCCCCTGCACTCCAGGTTCTTTGTATGGATCACTGAGTCCTAATAGAAAAGATACTAATTTCCTGTTGCTGCTGTAACAAACTACTATAAGTCTTAAAATAGGAGACATTATCTATTCAGATCTGAATTGAGTCTCAAAGTGGAGTTGCAGGCAGTACTGCATACTCTGCTAGAGGATCTGGATGGGATATTCATTCCACTTCTCCAGCTACTACAGGCTGCCTGTATATTTTGGCTCATGGCCCCCTACCTTCTACAACCAGTGATGGCTAGCAAAGCCGTTCTTATGTCACTTCACCCTAGAACTGACTTTTCTGTCTTCCTTGCCCATGATTAAAGACCCTTATGACTATACTGGTCCTACTGGGATAGTCTTCCTATTTTGTGATCAACTGATTAGTAACCTTGGTTCCATATGTAATATTCATTTCTGTTATGTAATCATAATATATTTATAAGTTCTGGGAGTTAGGATGTAAACCTTTTAGGGGCCATTATTCTACCTAGCACAGAAGGGTTTTGGAAGCAGTCTCCACCTGGAAAGGGGCAGGTGCTCCTGGAAGGAGTCATGTGAACAGTCTGCAATGTTGGTGCTGCCCATGGGGGTATGTGGTAGGCACTCGCACCGTGGCAAGGACTCTAAAGGCCTGGGGATGGCTGGATATGAAGACTGAAAGAGGCAAGACTGAGAACCAGTAGGTCTGGTAACTTTTGAGGAAAAGGTCATGGTGTTCCTTTCGCTGTTTCTTCACTTTGACCTGTGAGCTCTTCCTGGGGTTTGCATAGGCGGCCTAGCTCCTGCTTGGCCACAGTCTGAGGTGCTGAGACTTGGCACTTTCTACCACTTGGGTTTAGATGAACAATAGGTCTTGGGGACAGGTGCTTAGATTCTTCCCCTGTGGCCTGACCATTGTTTCTCCTTAGCTTTGTGTTCCTCAGCATTCAAGTCTTTGTGGATTTTGAGGGGTTTCTCTCCTTACTCCAGACTTGTCTTTCTGTGACCTTCAATGTTGAAATTTCCCCTCTGTTCAGTGGAGCTGCAATTAAATCCCTGGGTGTTCACCGGGATAACAGGGCCTGGTCAATAACGGTTGGGAATATTTCTTCAAGGCCTCCCTCATTTTTATCATCTTTACTAACATGGTTTGGGAGATGGTAGCAGGAAGCCCAGCTGCCTGGGTGATCCATATGGGCCCTAAAATTCATCTCTTTTAATTAAAAAAATTAAGGTGTACAGCAAATTGATACATAAATACAGTGAAAAGATTATTACAGTCAAGCTAATTAACATATCGTCTCACATAACTATCCTTTTATTTTGTGATGAGAGCACTTAATGCCCTCAGCAAATTTCCAGTATTCAGTACAGTATTAGTCATCATGCTGTACATTTTCTCTAGACTTACCTGACAGAGCTACAACTTTGTACCCTTTGATTAACAAATCCCGATTTTTCCCACCTTCCTGTCCCTGGTAACAACTGTTCTACTCTCTGCTTCAATGTATTTGACTTTTAGATTCTACAATAAGCAATATCTTGCACATTTTTTCCTTTCTGTATCTTCTCCAGAATGCAACTTATGGTATCACTAATATCTAAACAAAGAACTGCCAGGAAGAAGTACGGTTTTATTGAAATCTCTATGTCAGGAAGTACTTGTAAGAACTAAAGATGACAACACTAGTCTCTGTGGAAGGATCTGTTCTGATTGCTGTAGGAGGTTCTAGAGTAGAGCAACTTTTCAAAAGGTGGATTTGGTCCATTGCCCTTACTGGAGTATTGTACTGGAGAGGATTGCTTCTTTGGGTGACTTGCATCGAAAAAGTGAGTAGATAGCATTGTGTATCCATTCATCTTAGGATATTCATATTCAGCCACTTTCATATTCGGCCACCTTAACAGATGTAAAATTTACGAGGGAAAACATTGTCATGAAAGTTTGTTAGTAATTACTCCATAGGGTGGTTTTGTTCTTCAGGGCCAATCATAGATTTGGGATCTGTCTATCTTTTTGATGAAGCATCCTCCAAGCTGTTTCTCTGGGTTGTCAAAGATGACTCGTCATGACCACCATCTGTTTTCCAGACAGCCGAAAGGGAACCCAAAGAAGGTGGCAGGTCTGCAGCTTCTTTTCTAAAGGCATGGGTGACACTTGCACTTAATTTCTGTCAAAATCCCATTGCCCAGTATCTAGTTGCATGGTCACAACTAGCTGAATAAAAAGCTCATCGTATAATCTTAGCTGGGGGATTGTGTGCTTACCTAAACCTGGGGGACTCTTACTAAAAGGAAGAAGAAAATGAATATCAGATAACCAGCAGTAGATTGTACCACCATGTATTTAAAGGAGACCTCCCAGATTTGGAGCCAACTTAAACTATAGTCTGTAATGAGCTGAGAGTTCACCTGCTCAGATTTCTTCTACCTCCATAATGAAGTGGGGAGATCATGTCTAACCCCTCTAAGTTAGCTAGCTGGCTTAGAGCTCAGTCTGACTTTGAGTGTAGTGGTCAGACATCCACCTACTGTCAGAGTCAAGTGGAATTCTACCACTGAGGGACCTCCTGTTGAAATATGACCAAAATCGTATGAGCTCATGGAAGGCCTGTCACATTGGTGTTTGTGCAGGTCTTGGCCCCTAAGGCTGATGTTGTCTTCGGTATCTCATCAGCATCCAGGTAAAGCAGCAGTGTGGGGCATGGCTGCTTGGCCTGTATGAGGTATAGTAGCAAAACCCTGAATTGTTTGTCTTTGGCTGTAGAGATGTAAACAGAGTTGAGCATGAGGTTACTCAGGCAGTCCTGGTGAAGAGTGGAGGAAATAGCAGGAAGTAATTCCCTTATTTTTGCTGTGGGCCTTCTGGTGGGCCTGGAGTCCGTGATGTGGGCTTCGTACTTTCACGCATGATCCTCAGGCAATATTTTATGTGGAAATGGCAGCTGTGCTTGTGACTGTCCTTGTTGGATCAGGAGTCAGTTGAAACGGAGTATGGGCGATATCACTGTTAGAGTTCCTTTTATGATTCGGGGCTTTCTGGGCAAACATTTCAAAGCTGATCTCCCAGGGGTGGAAGGGGGAGGGAGTATGTTGTGCCTTGTGCTGGACCTAGTCCCCAGCATCCCAGAGTCCACCGACATTGGTCTATAAGTGGTTGTGGCACTTGCGCTTCCTTGGCCTTGAAGAAATAGTTACTAAGCAATGAGAGTAGGGATATGTGTGCCCTAGGAGAAGAGTTGGATCCTACTACTTTAAGCCTGGGGCTTTGAAATTAGATTCAAAACCTCTGTGGTGTTATCTGCTGGCTAACCTAGCAGTCATACCTAACTCCTCTTATTGACTGCCTCCAAAAAAAAAGGTGGTGAAAACTAAATATCGCTACACTTAGCTTCAAGAAGAGCTGAGAAAGAGTTAATGAGACAAGCATATAGCCACTGGAAGGCTTCTGCAAAAGCTAGTTCTCAGTCGATTAAAAATCAAATAGAAAAGGATTTGGTTCTTTGTGCCTGTAACATCATTGTGACAGCTGGCACTTGGCACCTTATTGTGCCTCAATTAAAAGCATGTTGGCAAGTCAACAATCTAAAGATGATAGAAGAGAAGATGGAAAGAGCCAGAGTCCTTGAAGATACCACTAAGCAGCAGAACTTCAATAACTGCCCATCTCCAGACTTGCTGTATGTGGAGAACTATCCTTGATCCCTTTAAGCCAAATGTATTCTATGTAAAACCAAATACGTAACTTAACTGAAAAACCACTGTGGGTGAAACAAAGACTCTTGGTTTCAAATCTTCCCTTAATTCACTTCTACCAAAGAGGTAAAGTCCAGAAGGGAAAAAGGAACAAGGTCAATTCTCCTGCTTTAATGCCTTAACACAGCTTTTCTAATGGCTAAGACTAGTCACTTTCATGGCTATTTCTCCAACTTAGAGTATAATTTGATGGATATGATGATATTGGGGATATTTAAGGGTTGATTTGAATCCAACTGAAACATACCCAATTAACCCGAGACACAAAAGCACTAAGAGCCTGGATGAGACAGTCAACACGGGAAAACTGGTAGTGAAGGCAGCTGAGCTCACGTGGCCCCATTCATGCCTGAGGTTGAATTTCTCAGAAAGGTACCTCCTACCTATTCTGAGGCTTGTCTGCACCATCTGGTCAGGTGGTCACCTATATCCTTGAGGCCTTTCACCTCCTCTAGGAAGTGGTGCTCCAGGTAATCACAGGGATGGTCATATTCATGGTTTGCAGAGCCTAAGATATGTGGATCTGGTGGTGTTATATTCAAATGTTTGTCCATGTAAAAGGGATGTGACCTCATTCATTCTGGGAAGAGGGTGAAGCTGATGGACTCACTTAGCAACTTCAGAATACTTTTGGTATCTTCACAACTTTCTTTTGCCAGGTGCCAGAGAAAATGGCTCATGTCTTCTAGTGCCACATCATTGCAGTCAAAATAGCTCACTAGAGGGTGCTGAGATGTAAATGGACCAGGTGGTTGGTAGCAGCATCTGCTTGAATGGAACTGCCGTGGAATACATGGAAGCTTGTGAAAGGCAGGTGCTGTGTGTGAAAGACTTAGCTGGGGAAAGGGCTGGCCAGAAGTTTGGAGTGTGTGTTAAGTTGAGTTTTCTAGATGCAGACCTTAAGGTGAGAATTCATGAGGGATCAGGACATATAATAAGGTAAAACCTCATAGGGAGGTAGAGAAGTAAGATGGGCAAGGGGAGGTAAAACATGAGGTGAAATCCAGTAGAGTCTCATAAATGGGAAACATGGGCATATGGCAGAGGACCTCTGGAGACAGTATTGGTCATACCTCAGTTATTCCAGTGAAGGGAAAGCACAAAAGTATTGATACCATCTCACTTATCCCTTCTGAAATAAAGTTTGCCACTGGGGTGACATAAATCCCCAAGCCCTTGGGCCTTCTTCAGGCAACCCCTTCCTCCCACAACAAAGACATAAGTACTGGCTGTTGGCAGTCAAATCACCAGGAGCTATTCTGCCTGAAATTGGGAGGAGCTTGAAGGAGGTGTGGGCTGAGCACTGACAGCCTCTGATAGAGGGTTTCCCTGAAGCCCAGTGCTAGAAAGGGAAACCCCCAGTGTGTTAATCCTAACATTACTAAATGAAGAAGTAGATCACCAAAACCAGAAGTGCCATGAATATCATGAATTTAAAATGAGGTGAAATGTTATTTTAGTTTGGGTTCCTTAGAAAAAGACCTTGAAAGATTTGAATAGAAGTAATTATGGAAGTATTCCCAGGAGAAGTCAGTGATGGAATGGGGAGGTTGGGTAGGGGTTAGTAGGTAAGCCTGATCTCGGGCAAAATCCTGTTCTCTGTATTACCCACCTGGATCCCATTGGGGAGCACTAGACTACAAGTTACATTCAGTTGCAAGTTGGACTTTCAAGGTCGTGTTTGACAGTCATTAGTTAATATGCCCTTAATTTGGAGACTGGAAAGTGTAAACCCTCAGGGGCATCTGGATCTTTTGGTGTATAGGAAAAACAGTTGCAATAATCCAAGACCAGTGATCAGGAAGAGATGCAGGAGCTGGCCCTGGAAGTCACCTGAGAGGCAGAGCTGAGGGGATACAGAGAAATGGTAGAAAAGAACTTGAAGAGATACGGGCATGGCCTCAACATGGTTCACTTATAATCCTGTGGTTAGAGGAGGAAAAGGATAAATAGGGGGGAGGTAAGATTCTTTTGCCTCTACTCCTTCACATAGTACCCTCCTACATGATCCCTGATGGTGCACAGGCTTGCCTTTGGGCTTAATCACAGAAGAAATTCTCTCCAGGTAGATTCCTGAAGTCCCTTGCTCTGGTCTTAAGACACCTAATTCAGCATCTTCTGGAATGCTCCAAAATTTCAACCAGGTGCAGGCTGAGAAGTTTCTAGAGAGTCTACTGTTGGGGCGACCTGGAAGCTGAGGTAGGTCATCATGGGGGAGAGGGAGACAACAGATCAGTACGGAAACACTTCCTGTTGTTTGCTGTACAGTGAACATCCTGGCACTGCTTCCTGGCAGGGATAAGAGTCTCAATACTGGCGTCTCACTTACTGTAAATAAGACTTTAGTAATATGGTGGTGAGGTGTGGAGAAGTGTTCCATAGTCATATGATTAGGTATCAGGGTTTTGATAAGCCCATGTCTTGGGACTGTACACTTCACAAGTGTATCAGTTGTTTTTCTCCCCTGTAGGTGGGACATGATGGCTTGAGTGGGTTGGAGTTGGGTATTTCCCTTCCAAGTCAGTAAGGTAAGGCTCTGATGTACTAGTTTTCCCTGAGGCCAGGCCTTGCTAAGAACAGAGCACTCTGGCATATTTTAAATGATCCTTCTTCCTCTCCCCCTGTGGGAGGGAGTTTGTCTTTGTTCCTAACTGTGGGAACCTAGTAGAGCTCCTGGTAGTAAACCTCATGATACTGTGGGGCTTCCTATGGCTGGTCCCCCTGTTGTATTTAACTCAGACTTGTTTGCATTAAACTTCCAGAAATTGGTCAAGAACTGTTGAGATTATCATCCCCACTGTGGGTTCCCCTTGACTCTCCTCTTATAATCCGGGACTCCCTCTATTCACCTGTTTGTCTCCTCAATCACAGTTTGCCCTGTGTCTTCCCCTCTCATATGAATCCTAGGAGAATTGGGTTGTGTGGTTTTTTTTTTTTTTTTTGGTCTGTTTAGATTTCCACTTGTTAGGATAGAGTTGTGATTACCAAGCACATACATGTGGAGGTGGAAACTGGAATCTCTTCTGCCATTTTGAATACCACCTGCTTGCCCCCTACAACCAAAACAGTCCGAGATCTGAAGAAATTAAACCTTGGCATAGAAGGAATGTAAGAAAGAAAAATTATAGTTAGATATCTTTTAAAACATCTGATTTTACATATCAGAAGCTAAGCTGGGCAGAGCACTGTCTGCTATGACATAAGACTAAATGTTCCTGTTCTTTCTGTTTGGGGACTTGAAGACCAGATTTTTGGGGGAAAAATCAAAGAGCTCTACTTTGAAGGCATATCCACATTGTGTGTAAAATTTGTGACTGTGTTGGTGAGATGAGGCATCCTTCCCTGAAGCATGTTAGAGAATTCCATATCACAACATGATGGTGCAGGTGTAGGACGTGAATCTGCTTAGTGGTCAGGGATAAGCTCTTCCCTGTTCACAGGGTCTAAGGTCTCAGTGCAACTCTAGGCTCTGTCCTGAATGAGTACAGAGAGATTCCTTGGTACTAACAAAGGGGTGGGGGAATGGAGGAGTTGTCCTTGGCTATGAGCATTATCTGTTCTGTTGTTCTCTTCGCTGCTGCCATTTGCCAGCCCTTGAATGTAGTCCTGGCCCTTATTTCTACTACTGGGATTCTCTTGATATGGACATGGATCCATAGGCAATAGTGCAGGACATGAAATGCAATTGTTGGCATCCCCATAACTTTGATCTCATATCTTCTCAAAATGCTTTAGAGTCAACCCCATAACCTACATATTTCTTTACCCCCAAATGTGAGCTACTAGGCTAGGTCAGCATGGGTTGTATTTGGCATAAGACAAAGACTTAGTGAGAATTTAGGACTGCAAGTCTCTATCAGAGCCAGGTACCTAAAGCTGGGGGTTTGAGGGATATATAAGGGAATTGTTTCCAGGGTCTTGAGCCAAGGTTAGGGGAAAACTGGTGATATCCTGTGTTGGGTGAAATCCTAGGAGAAAATGCCAAGACAGAATTGGATGGGCAAGGCCGTAGTGAAGGAAGCTCCTATGAAGGGAAAAAGGAGCCTCAGAAGGCAGGAGAGCTTTCACCGTGCAAGGGAGGAAGGAAGGTAGGTAGGAATAAAGCCTCAGACGTAATGAAGTTATACAAGAGGTTTGGGTAGGCTGATAGGGAATTTTTCAAAGTTGCCTGAGAGAGGGGTCCAGTGTCTTGTAGAAATGGAATTGCCTTAGTCTCCCTGCCTGGGTTATGTACTGGACCTGTCAATTATACTGCCCATTATAGGAGATCTGAGTGGAACTCTTTTCTGTGGTCTCCAGAGTTGTTCCTTGTTTCTACTATGGGGGCCCTCTTGGTGTGGACATGGATCTAGACAGTGGAGTATGGAATGAAGTGCAAGAAGCCTAGAAAATAGGTTGGAGATCTTTGGGTCCCCAAAAGAGGGTTTAAAACCCACTTATGTCTGAGGCAGTGTATGAATCCTGAAGCTGTTATCTCTAGATTCCATGGGGTGAAGGTAATCAGCTGGTTCAATGGTTCTCGATCCCCGCTGCACTTGCAATTGACAAACTTTACCAATGTCTGTACGCCTGAGTTCAATGTGTCTTAGGTTTCAACTCACAAGTCTTTAAAAACTGATCAAGTGACTATCTGTCTAAATGGAAACTTACTAGACATGCAATACAACTGCTGTTTTGCCCTGGATGTATTGCAGAATCTGTTAATTGGTAGTCATTTGGTAGGGTTGGTGTCAAGTAGGAGAGCACCCACAGTAACTATTGTAGTATACTCACAATTTCCTTAGCTGTCTAAGGAGCTGTGGCTTCAGTATAATACCTTCATCCCAAATTATTTCAGAAATAGTTCATGAAGCTGAACTTTGTGTTTTGGAGTAGGCATATAAACACCAAGTGTCTAGCTAATATTTTGTTGTTGTTGTTTTTCCCTTGCCCTTAATCATGGAGGTAAACTTGACAGGTCTTAAGGAATAATAACTAATGTCAGAGATGGACCTAGAATTCTCAGAGTGGGGACTCCTCAATAGAAAGGAGTTGTGAACTTAGAGGGCTAGTTATCCTACTCTGGACTTGAGTCTTAAAAGAGACTTGTCAGATCCTTCCTGAACAGATCCTTCCTGAACAGCTATTTCCACATTTTCAGACAAACATATCCTCGACTTTCTTTTAGGAAATGATTCCTCGGTTTCTCTCTAACCTTGGTCATTCTCAACCACAGGTCTTACTTCAGTCCTACCCATATACCAGTGATTATAGCGACTAGTTCAGGAATGAGCATGCTATCTATTCACCAATTATAAACCCAAGGAAATATTGCTGAAAATGAAACTCATTTTCAAGAGGTGCATCTGGAAGAAATACTTCAAAGATAACAAGGTAGAATACTTGTTATCATTAAGGAGGAACCTTGAACCTCCCAGAAGTTGGAGCCACTTGAACCAGTCTTACTTGGAGACAACTCTAAATTTAGACTTCTCAATTTGTGCCAACGTATTCCCATCTTAAGACAATTAGTTTGGTCTCCCTGTCCCTTGCAACCAAAAGCATCCTAATGGTTGCAGCCCAGTGGAATATCCCTGAGATGTGGGTATTAGAATAAACTGGTTTCCTTCATTTGCAATGTTAAAGTCAACTTGCTAGTTAATAAATTTGGGCAGCTAAGTAGTAGCATAATATTAAAGACTTTCAGACTATACAATTCATAATGGGTGACAGGGGAGAAGAGAGGATACCCTAGAGGGAGGTGGAAAGGCTATGTCAAGACCAATATAAAATAGAAATGATCCCTTAGCCAAAGGGATGTCCTGCTTATAATTGACTTGACTAGCATATATGCCATTTTTATAAAGGCAAGGTGGTGCTTTCAAAGAGTATGTCATGAATAATACAAGTCAAAACTTAGTCAGCACCACTTCTGGGATTTCTGTCCAAAAATGAATAAAGTTTGCAAGGAAGGAAGAAGCTTAAATGGAAACATATGCTAAAAATGAAGGATTAGCTGAGTGACATTATGGCTAATAACACCAGCCTTTGTGCTAACGTTGGTGGTATACAGTTGCCCGGGGTCCTGTCAGCCTGGATCCAGTGAGCCCCCAACCCAAGGGAGTAGATCTGAGTCCTGGCTTCCCTGGTCAGTCTGAGTTCCTCTAGCCACTTTTTTGGATACTTAGTGATTAGCTTCTTGAGGAAGAATGGGGACATTGATGGGGGCCACAAATAGATAATTATACCCAGGAAAGTCATGAGTTGATCTGGGTCAATGGCAGAGAGAATGGCATATGGCAGAATGAGTAGACTAGAACAGAAGAATCCAAAATAATTGGCCATGAGCAAATGTGAGGTGGTAAAGTGGCCAGTAGCGCGATATTAGGATTGGAATGGGTAGGGGCTAACTTTTGAAAAGGAGGACCCACATACCTCAAACAGCACATCAGTATGGGGTAAAGTTAATATCCATAGTAACTTAAGGTAACTCGGGAGCTGTGCCTAGCCCCTTCTTCTGCCTTAGAGGGATGGTCATCTTCACTCTGCATGGAATAGCCTTTATAGGTAACTACAGGTACATATAAACTTATTGTCACAGCTGAATGTATTGTACAGCTTTAGTCTTTCATTGAGACCCCAAACTTCTATACTGTTTTTTGTCATCTGAGATGACAAAACGCGATTCATTAAAGAAACTTTTCAGAAAAAAAATAAAGGAAACTAAGGAGAGGAGCTGGAGGATTCTAGGAGAGACATTAGAACAATGCAGGTGTGATCCTCTGAAGGAAAGAAGGAAGAAATGTTGAATAGGAAGTGAGTTAAACTGTGGTGCAATACTAAGTGCCTTGGTCAAGAACAAGTAACAGACAAGAAATCACCCCTCAGGAGACCCAAGTCTCCCAGGGATGGGCCTTCCCCAGTGTCCCTGCTGCACTTAGTCATTGGTTGGAAACAGGCACGGTCTCTAACGGCTGCCACAGCCCCTACCCAGGTCCACAGAGCAGCACATCATGGTGCCCAGAGGTCCCTCTTTCAGAGGATGTGGGGTGAAATACAGCTCCCTTTGCTGGAGTTGATCTTGGGTCACAACCAATACCCATCTTCTCCCTTCTCCACTCTAAACTCTCTTGAGCCCTGGCTATCCCCTCATCTGAAGTCTGGTGGTGTGACCAGAACCATCATCCTAAGGGGGTCTGAATCCTTACTATTCACACCCTTTCAAGCCTGGGCTGCTGAATGTATCAAGTATGATGGGGCAAGGAGGGATGTATAAGGACATATCCAAGTGGACCACCTGGATTCCACACACATGCTTCCCTGCTCTCATCATGTAAAGGTAGCCCAACCTCCTCATGCTGCTCGGAATCGGTTAGCCTTGCAACTATGACTCATAAAATGACTCACTAGGCTCTTTGGAGTAATGGCGAATGGGATCGTTCTAGTCTCTACCTCCTGATTCTTGGACACAAGGAGTCTTCCTACTAGGGATATAGTATATAGATGTCTTCTATTAGGGATACAGTGTATAGATGGCTCTTTAATGTAAAGACTGTGTCCTGGAGAAGACAGCCAAAACTTAACAGCCTGTTAACTCAGTTAGTGCTTCTACTATGCTTTCTGAATGTTCTTTCAACTTTCTAAGAAGCTAGATGCTTCTGAAGGGTTGGTAGTGTGTGTGATGTGATATGAGGAGTGGGACCCCATGAACAGAGGGCTATTTCACACCTCCTTTCTGTGAAGTGAGTCCATTGGTCAAGTGCTTCGCTCTGTGATGTCCAAGCCTATGGACGGAACATGGCAGACGTCACCAGAGTAGTAATGTTTGAGGCTCTACAAACAGGAAAGACAAATCCATATCAAGATTAGGAGGTTGAATTTCTGGCTTTTCTAGAATGGAAGGGGCTTAATGTGGTCAAAGTAGTTAACTTGCTACTAAGTAGCAAGTTGGCCTCCTTAAACAGTGCCATATATGGGATTCAACAGTCATCTCTAGACTGTCTTTCAAAACTGGCAATCCATGTAGCTGGGCATGTATGTAGCCTCCATCCCTGCAACCATGGTCACTGCATTTATTTGCCCATTGGCTGATGAAGGCCGGCTGTTAACTGGCAGAGCCACTTTGTCTGTTCAGTGTTCAGTGTCGCCTTCGGTCAGGGCTTGTGGGTGTTACCAAGTGACTTAAATCTGCATATCTTACACATCCTTATGCTTCTTCCTACAACTCCTCCTCTGATTTTTCTAGTCCTTTTTCATCTGGGCGTGGACTAGATTGCCAGGCCATTGACCACTGCCTAGGGACAAGTACACACTCATCTTGGGCCACTTATTTCACTGAAGTGGATTTGTAGTATAGCACCTGGAGCTGTCAATTACTCTCCCTAAGTAGGGGGTCTGTGAGGTGTATTTTAAGTGCTGCTACAATCATAGGTTATGGCCAAGATGCTTTGACTTGGAAAGAGGCTTTGGCTAGCATGTGGAACATAACTTGGTCTCTTTCCTAATCCTAAAACAGTATCAGTGATGCTGACAGATGCTTGAAGGATCTAGGCTGTAGTTCAAGAATAAAACTCTGGTGTTTTGTCCTTTCAGATCAGGGGTGAAAGAAATACTTGATTATTGGGTAATAAGGAAACTTGTGTAGTTGTGATTCTTTTACTGACAAAAGTAGAAGGTGAAAGCTGCCTTGGGATCACAGGTTCTGGTCCGTGGTAGCGAAGCCTGATGGCAGATCCCATTTACCATGCTGGTTAGGGAACAAGAAATGAGTGACACCTGTCACTTTTGGGCAGAGAGGGTGTTGGTGGCCGAGATGGATTTCTTACCCATTTGGTAGACCCTGCCTTCAAGCCCTGTTCTATTTGGACAAAGCGTGATGAGTCACCTGTCATTTTTCTTGTCCTTCAGAATGGACTGAAAATCTACAGTAACAAGTTACATCAAAGGTCTGCTTTGTTTGTTTTTTTTTGTAATTTATTTTTATAAAGGGGTATAGCTGATTGTCTTTCTTTTTTTAAAAAAATGGAATAGTGGTAATTTTATTTTATTTATTTAATTTTTAAATTAATTTTATTAATTTTTTTTATACAGCAGGTTCTTATTAGTCATCAGTTTTATCCACATCGGTGTATACATGTCAATCCCAATCTCCCAATTCATCACACCACCACCACCACCACCCCTGCCGCTTTCCCCCCTTAGTGTCCATACGTTTGTTCTCTACATCTGTGTCTCAATTTCTGCCCTGCAAACCGGTTCATCTGTACCATTTTTCTAGGTTCCACATATATGTGTTAATATACGATATTTGTTTCTCTCTTTCTGACTTACTTCACTCTGTATGACAGTCTCTAGATCCATCCACGTCTCTACAAATGACCCAATTTCATTCCTTTTTATGGCTGAGTAATATTCCATTGTATATTGTACCACGTCTTCTTTATCTATTTGTCTGTCGATGGGCATTTAGGTTGCTTCCATGACCTGGCTATTGAAAGGTCTGCTTTTATATAGAATTCCTATATGGAGTTTACTGTGAAGATTGATATTCCTAATCTCCTGATAGATGAGCTTTCTAAGGCCAGGTAGAATTCTATAAGAGGTATATGCAAACTTGTCTGGCCTTGGAGGAAATAAAACATACCTGCCTTTCTAGTCTCTTGGGTCAGTGTGCTATAAACTGTATCCATATTTGGGAACTTCTAGGTCACTGGAAGAATCGTAGATCACAGGCAGGCTTATGATTCTAGTTGGAGGGGCCTGGGTTCACTCAACTACAGTGGACCCCTGGATGTACATGGGGGAGCTCCTATTAAGCCACTTCTGCTGTCAGATGATGGAGTGGCATGTTACTAATGTTACAGATGTGATATTAAAAAAAAAGTTAAGGTTTAAAAAAAGTCCTACTTTGTACCTACACTTCAAACTGATGAACTTGTATATAATGGGAGGCTGAAGACTTAGCCTTGGTTACAGATACTTGGTAGAAAATCCTTTGATCCTAGGTAGCAATGTTGCCTTTCATTTGTCAGTTTGTCTTTGGAGGAAGCAGAGTTCATCTACCCATTCAGATCAATAAGACATGCTCTGTGTTTGTAACAAATCTTACATCAGAATGTATACTTCCCATGTGCTGTCACTCAGGAGCCAACCGCAAGTGACAATGAATCAAGCTTGTACTCCATGTGAAGGAAGTCTGCAGCTAAAAGTCAGGCAGCACCACTTCTCTAGACACCTTCACCTGGCTCATTTGACCAGAGGATCAATACTTTTGCTGATCTACCTCAGTGAGGGAAATGTTTTAGGAATCTAGAAACAATGAGGTTTCTGGGTTCATAGGACATTGATATTGACTTACTGTAAGATTCTCTATGCCTTATGAGAAGTAGGTGGTCCTGAGTTCCTCTCCCATCCTGGCTGGCAGAGCAGGTTGGGGAATCCCACAAAACCCAAGGGTCAAGTGTGGAGTAAACATCCTAGAACTGAGTTCAGTGTTTTGGCCAGGAGATGGCAGCACTCGATCACACAGCAGAGCTGTATTTCCTGGGCCCTTGTGGGTTGGAGCCTGAGCTGGGCAGCTTCCTAGAGGGCTTGTGAGGGAAGGAGGGACAGCAGTGATTGACTATGATGATCCTAAGGGATACCCTGGCTATACGACCCTGGATGGAGGCGATTTTGGAGGAAAACAAATGGAGAATAAGCTAAAAAGGAAATGAATCTCAAGGAGAAAATGCAAAGCTGAAGTTTTTTAGCAGAAAGAACACCTCAGTGGGGGGCATAGACTCTGAAGGATAGAGCAGAGCAGAGGACTCCAGACAAGTGGAGTTGGCTCTTATGTAGCAATGGGACACACCTCAGTCAGTGGCTGGAGTGTCACATAGTGGAGAATATCAGTTTCCAAAGGACCTGTGCTTGAGCCGTTTGTTTCCTCTTCCAAAACCCAACATTTATGTTTTCCTCTTAAACACAGAAAAAAAAACGTGGCATCAGAAGGAATTCAGGGCATGGCTAAATGTGTCTTTTATGCGTCTACCTTGCAGGATGTTTACTGCATATAACTCTTGCCTAGACGTGGCCGTTTTCTTGGCCTCTAGGGCTCATCTAATTTCCTCATGTGGGGAAGATTGCGGATAAAGCCCAGCAAATTAAACAATGTGAACGTGAGATGGGGACCTTATGGGGAAGCAGCAGAGAAGACCGGAGCTCAGTGGCATCCACCCTGCCCTTGCGCAGCTGAACTCACTGCGGTCCTCCACAGGTTCCTTTTAGTGCATTTTCAGTTTGCACAGTGACTCGTCTGTCGAACGTACCGCCAATCATTAAAACAAACCGTAGAGGGTGAGTCCAGAGTGTAAGGAATATCTCTATTGAACTTTGATTCAGAAGAAATTTTTTAGCTCTTTCTGAGAGGGTGGAACATTCAGAATGCTAGTTACAGTGTTCTATATGAGTTAGGGCAGTTTTTATAGAATCCTATGGGTTTTTGTTTGTTTGTTTTACAGCCTAGGAGGTTATGATCTAAATGTTACTGAATCTGGAAGTTACAGGTAAACATCTTAGGGTAATTCAGCTTGGGTGTTGGGCCAGATGTAAAACCCAGTTCTGACTGGTCTGGAGTATTTTTATGGACACCATTATGTTTACATGAGCAGAAAGTGCATCTACATTATTTCAGGTCTCCTGGAAGATAGAGAGGTATAGAGGTTCAATTTTCTGAGCGTTTCAGTGGTAGGAGTGTGGTGATCTGGAAACTCAACTCCTGCTACTCATGGTGGTTCTGTTGGGTCCTCCCTGGCATTGGGCCCACACGGGCATTGGCCTGTATATGGTCCATTGGAGTTGCCCCACTGTGGCCTGAAGTGGCTGGTATTTGGGTGTCTCTGCAGTCAGTAATTGGATGTTGGCTGTTGGGGGAAGAGCACATCCTTGGAGCTGAAACAAACCCTGAGGGAGCTCACACCTGGAGGCTGCTGACAGCCCTCTCAGCAGCTGGAACAGAAAGCCCTTCCTTCACGAAGCGCCAGGGGTCCATTTCCAAGTCCTCTGTATCTAGTGACTCTGTGGACAGGAGCCATCCTCCTTAGTCTCTGGCCTGCTCTTACACATGGATGAGCTCAGCCGGCTTTCCTCCCGAGGGCCCCTCCCTTTCCTACAGAGCCCCTACTATGGAATCTGAATCGTTAGTTACTGGATGTTATGGAATCGTTAGTTACTGGTTGCTGGCAGCTGAGCAAAAAGCCACGGGGGAGCTAGAGTGACCCCTATTCCAAGTAGGACTTGGAGAGTCGCAGGAGAGCAAGATACATTTAACTTCCATTCTCTTAACCTACTTAGTGTTAGGGAATCAAGAAACTACTGCAGGAGAAACAAATCTGTAGGGTTCCAATTTGGGGGACCATTTTAGAGCACACTTACCTGGAATGGTCTGTATCCCTGTCAGACGTCATTTCTGGAGGCTGTACAAATTGACTAACATCAACGTGCTTTTCTTCATGCCAGGAGGTTCGGACTACATGGAAGATGTTTTTTCTCTGCCTTTGGGCAAAGGTAGGTCCAGACTCTAGAACTGTCTGCCTTAAGGTCGCTCTTACTCTTTACAGAGTGCTGTGGCCTCTTTTAAATGGTTCCTCTTCTCCTTTCCCTGCCAGACACAAGGGTAGATTTTTCTCATGTTGTTGCTGTGGGAACCTAGTCGAGGTCCTACAGGGAAACTTCATGTTATTGTGAGGGCTCCAGATGGCTGGGTCCCTCTGGAGTATTTAAATCTCAGGTATGTCTGCACTTAACATCCAGCAGTTGGTCAAGTATAGTTCAGGTTTTCCTCGCCCTCCTATTTCCCTCTGTGGTTGCCCAGTACAAGTGCAGGGCCTCTCTGTATTTGCCTGTCTCTGCAATCTAGGGGACAACAGTTTGCCCTGGACCGTCCTCTCTTGTATGCATCCGGGAAGCATCGTCTTCTTTCTTTTTTCATTCTCAGTATCTTACTCGTTGTTAGGACTGAGTGGCCACCTCCAGTGTCCATGCGTGCGACACTATAACGTGGGAGACTCTTTTTTCACCATTTTGAATAGTACCTGCTTGTGCTCTATAACCAGAGGTCTGAGATCTCTGGTCCTCAGCAGAAATTAAACCTTGGCATAGAAAACATGTGAAGAATAAAAGAGGGAATAGTTGGCGTTGAAAATATTTGATTTCACATACCAGGCCGTGCTCTTCCCAGAACAGCTTCTATTACATCATGATAGGACGACATGCTCTCGTTCTCTCTGGTCGGGGACTGAGAGAAAGACCAGAATTTGTGGGAGAAGTCAAGGAGCTCTGCTCTGAAGGCATACCCACGTTGCATGTAAAATGGGATGACCTCACATGAAATGAGGCAGCTCTTTCTCTGAAGGACGTTAGAGAATCTCAGGCGGCACCACCATGTGATGGGTACACATGGGATGTGACTCTGCCTCATGGTCAGGGAGAAGTTCTCCTTCCCTGTTCCTGGTGGACAAGTGGCTCTGAGGTCTCAGTGCACGTCTAGGCTCTGCCCTCAGAGGGTTCAGAGGAGATTCCTTGGTACCAGTGCAAGGGTGGGAGAACAGAGGAAGTGACCTTGACTATGAGCTGTATCAGTTTTCTAGTTCCCTTTAATTGTACCTGAGCTACGTTGTTTGCCAGGCCTTGTGTTGGCCCTTATGTCTATTACTGTGACCTCTTGGTATGAATATGGATCTGCAGACATTGTAGTAGGGCACGAAATGTAAGAAGTCTAGGATTGTGTTTCCAATCGTTGAGTCCCCAAAAGAGACTTGAAAACCTACTTACCTCTGAGGGAGGGTTTGATTCTTAAACTTACCTCCACCCCATGGGATCATAAGTTATCAGCTGGTTTAATGGTTCCTTATCTCAGCTGCAATTGGCATTGAGAAAATTTCCCTATCAGCTCTATGCCTGAGTTCTTGTGTCATAGGTTTCAACTCAACTCTTCTGTAAAAGTGGTCAAGTGGCTGGATGTCTATTTGGGAAACTTACTGGAAATGCAATGCAACAACAGTTCTGCCTCAGATGTATTGCTTATTTTGTTACTGGGTCATCTTTGGGGCCAAGTGAATGAGAGCACCCACAGTAACTATTGTAGTATATCTACAATTTCCTGAGGAAATGTTGCGGAAGTATAATACCCCCATCCAAATTCATCTGAGAAATAGATCACAAAACTAACTTCATATCTTTGAGTAGACAATCCAGTACCAAATGCTAGTTAAGATTTTTTGTTGTCTCCTTGCCCTTGATCAGGGAGGCTAAGTAACATATCTCAAAGGATGATGTTTAATGTCAAAGCTGGACCTGGGATTTTCAGAGTGGGAACTCCTCAGTGAGATAGGAGTTGCAAACTCAGAAGGCTGGCCATCCTACTCTGAGCTTTCGTTTTAGAGAAGAGACTTGTCACGTCCTTCAACATTTATTCCCATATTGTCACACATACCCCTGATTTTTTTTTTTTTTTTTTTTTTAGGAAATCATCTCTTCCTACGTTTCCCACTAGTCTCAGTCAGTCTCAGTTATAGGTCTGACTGGCTTCAGCATATTAGTGTCCCATTTCCCTCCCGTAGACTGATGTCCATAGGGACTCACTCAGGTATGGACATGCTGTCTCTTTAGCCCTTACAACCCAAGGAGGTATTGCTGGAAAGGAGCACTTTTTTTGGAGAAGGTATTTTGGAAGAAATTCTGGAGTGATAACGAAGCCTAGAGTATTTGCTGTCATGAAGGGAGAACCTTCCCAGAAGGTGGGAGCAGGGGTCCTGTGTGAGACCCCAAGTGGACCCTGAGGAATGAATGAAGAAACACTGAGAGTAGAGGACAGACGAGGAAAGAAATCTGTGTGGTTCGTGGTAAAACTGACCTCTTGAACCAATTTCAGGGGACAAAACACCTTGACTCTTCATTTTGTAAGACAGTGTATTCCTACCTCAAGGAAATTGCAGTTAGGGTTTTCTGTCACTTGCAGCCAAACAATCCTAAGTGATAGAGCTCAATGGAACATCCCAGAGATGTAGGTATTACACTAAACTGGTTTCCTCCATCATTTGCAAGATGAAAACCAACTTGCAACTTAATAAACTTGGGTATTTAGGTAGTAGAAATGTATGTTAAAGGCTTTTCAGGCTAAGTTCACAATGGGGCAGAAGGAGAAAGAAAGGGCTCCCAAAAGGGGGCTGGCAAGTCTTTTCCAAGGCCAATGTTAAAAAAGCCTATATCCACAAGGCTATCCTGCTTATAACTGAGTTTGCCAATAATGGTGCTATTTTTGTAAAGAAAGGTAGTGCTATGGAAACAATTTGTCATGAATAATCCATGTCTAGAAAATTTAGGAAGCCACCCTTTATTCTGGGACTTCTGTCTAGAGATGATGAAACTTGAGGCAAGGAAGGAAATTTTTTTTTTCCCAAAAGGACCTTGAAATGCAGAAATGCCCACCTTTTTTAAAAAAATTGGGGTATAGTTGTTTTACAGTATTGTGTTAGTTTCTACTGTACAGCAAAGTGGAGTTCTCTGTTCTATACAGCAGGTTCTCATGGGTTATCTATTTTATACATATTAGTGTATATATGTCAAACCTAATCTCCCAGTTTGTCCCACCATCCCCTCTCCCCACTGTGTCTATATGTCTGTGAGCCTAGTATGACTTTAGGCAGCCTGTCTGCTAATGGATGCGGTTGTGTTCCTGTCTTGCTAGTTGTTTGGTGTGAGGAGTCCAGCACTGGAGCTTGCTGGCCCTTGGGTGGAGCCGGGTCTTATTGTTAAGATGGAAACCTCTGGGAGAGCTTTTGCTGATTAATATTCCCTGGGGCCAGGAGTTCTCTGGTGGTCCACTGTCCTGGACTCAGCTCTCCCACCTCAGAGTCTCAGGCCCGACCACTGGCCAGAGCACCAAGACCCTGCAAGTTGCACAGTGTGGAAGAAAAGGGAAAAACCCCCCAAAATGAACAGGCAAAACCCCAAGACAAATGGTAAAGGCAAAACCAAACAGAGAATAACACACAAAGAAACAAACACCCACACTCAGAAAAACGAAAACAAAAAAGAGCAACCAAACTACCCCAAAATAAAAACAAACACTGAAAGCTAAACTATCAAAAACAAAAAACCAAAAACAAATCAAAAGCAGAAAGCAAAATTTTGGAAGTCTGAGGTCTTCCTCCAGCATTCAGTAGTTATTCTGTAGGAGCTGTTCCACATGTAGATGTATTTTTGATGTATTTATGGGGAGGAAAGTGATCTCCACATCTTACTCCTCTGCCATCTTGAAGGTCCTTGAAATGCCAACCTTGGTTCTGGCAGTCTCTGTCCTTTCTTGTCTTGCTGAAACATTGAGAAAACTCACAGGGTAGAAGGGCTGAAACACCAGGGGCAGCTCTGATCTCTGCTGAGTAGGGATGGTTGACCAGAAGGAGATCACAGCAGCAGCCTCACCTGCTGCCCATCAGCATTTTGTCCGATCCACGTGCCCAGTTTCTCTGGCACGTGATGATCAGGATCCAGGGGTGAGCCAGGAGCTTCTTATAGTGCAGCCCAGGCTCCTGGTGGGCAACCCCAAGGGCGGATGGGGCTTCAGCTGGAGGGGTGCCTCCCAAGCAAGGCGGCGGTGTGGCCTTGGGCAGGGTTGGGGGTTGCACTCGGAAGGAAATTTCTTCAAATAGAAACAACATATGCCAAACAAAGGATTAGCTAATTGAAGTCATGGTTATTAACACTAACCCTTGGGCTAGCATTGGTCATATAGAGTTGCCCAGGTACCAGTCAGCCTGGATTCAGTGAGCCTCCATCCAAAGAAGCAGATCTGAGTCCTGGCCTCCCTGGTCAGTCTGGGTCCTTCCAGCCACTTAAATTTCAGATGGTCAGTGATCTACCTCTTTTTGAAGCAGGATGTGAGGATATTGATGGCTGCCACTAGTCGATAGCTACATCTGGGATGGTAGTAAGTTCATGGGGGTCAATAGAAGAATGAAGTGGTGTATGGAACGTGAAGACAAGGACAGAGGAATCCAAAAGAATTGGACCCAAGAACAGCGAGGTGGAAACTCAGTAAGTAGTTCTCCTGTCTCCTAATCCTTATTCTTTACTAACTTTGGGACAGAGGTATCCTTATCTCAGGCATCCCATCAATATGGGATAAACAAAAATCCATAGTGATGCAGTAATTCAGGAGCTACCTTGCCACCTCCTCTGTCCTGGATGGTCATTGTCCTCTGAATGGAGTAGCTTTGGTGGTATCTTCAGGCATAATATATTCAGATATAGAGGTTTCTTTAATGTGGTGCTTAAGATTTTTGGTGAGATCTGAAAGGTGGGTTTGCATTCTCTGACATGCCAGTGCTGAGATGGGATGAATGTTTAAGAAATTTTCTGTGGTGTGAAACAGGCCAGCAAAGGAAATTTAGAGGGAACTGGAGTATCTGGAGGTGCCATAACCACAATGCTGGTCTAACCCTTGAAGGTAAGAAGGTAGAATTGTTGGATAGGAAGTGAGATAGACTGTGGTGCAATACTAAGTGCCTTGGCATGGTCAATGGAAACTAAGAGACCAGAAATCACCCCTCAGGATACCCAGGTCTCCCAGGAATGGTCCTTCCCCAGTGTCCCTTCTGCACTCAGTTGTTGGTTGGAAACAGCCCGTGGGAGGTGTGGCTCTAATGGTCACCACAGTTCCCCTTGTGCTCACATATCCACTTCTCTACCCAGGTTCCCAGAGGCCTCTCTTTCAGAGGATGTGAGTGGGGTGAAATACAGCTCCTCTTGCTGGAGTTGGGCGTCAGTTATGCTGCAAGATCATCTTAGGGGCAAATACACAGCTGAGTGTATATTCTGTGGGTTCATGTTTTGGGATGTTTATAGCAAACAACTACCAGAACAGAGGAGCTTTTCTTGGCCTCCTGGGTTCATGTAATATTTCTCAGATGGGGAAGATAACTGATCAAGCACAGCAAATGAAACAATTTGAGCATGAGATGTGGACCTTGTGAGGAAACTCTGAGAAGACCACAGCTCATCGCCATCCCCCGGTGCACTTGTGTGCAGCTGAACTTGCTGGTGTCACCCACAGGTTCATTGTATTGGGTTGGCAATTTGTACACTGCCACTTGGGTAGTGACATTTTGTGAATCATTGTAACAAATTACATATGGGAAGTTCAGATGGCAAGGAATATCTGTATTTAACTTGTCTTCAAAATGTTCTGAATTTTGGGGTTTTCCAGAGAAGCTGAATATTCAGATAGAACATTAGTTAAAATGCTGTTTCTGTCAAGACAGTTCTTATAAAATCCTATGTTTTTGACTGCCTTAGGGCTCTAGTCTTTTACCACATCTGGAAGTTATGGGTGGACATCTTAGGTAATTCAGCTTGGGTTTTAGACTAGGTATAAAACCCAGTTCTGACTCAATCTAGTAGATTTTCTAGACACCATTAAACTTACATGAGCAGAGAATGCATCTACATTATTTTTAGGTCTCCTGGGAGAGGTAGTAGTACAGAGTTTCAATTTCCGAGTGTTCTAGTGATGGAACATGGAAATATAGTAACTCACTTCCCTCTAATAGTGGTGACTGTGTTGGGATCCTCCCTGGAATGAAAGAACGTGTACAGCCAGTTCTTGAACTCTATCCAGACCATTGGATGGCCCTTGAATGTACTATAAGTCTAGGACGAAGACCAACTTAGCTTTTTAGACATCTGTGTTTAGACAGACACATAGAATACGCACAGTGTACAGATGAAAGAATAGGTGAGGAGATAACAGAGGATACAATTGGACTCTAGGGCTGCTAAAATGTGTAAGACTTGGTGTGTCATTAGAAACTAGAGGAGTCTGGAAATCATGGTATGTTCTAGAGATGCCAGAACTGGGCAGATCCCCTCATTTGACAGGGTGTAGATTGGGAAGGACTTTGGCTAGATGACCAGGCATCAGGGCCAGGAAGAGTAGAATCATGTTTCTCTGTGTCCCTTTTATCCCCTGTTGTAGGTTGGATTGTTCAGAATTGGATATTGAGGTGGAATTTGGCGTGAAGAGCCCTTATTAGAGATGGAATCCTGTGAAAGGGGTGGGAAAGGAAGTGGGATTAGGAAGTGGTTGCAGTTCAGTGTGGGCACAGCAGTGCCGTGTCCAGGCCCATGGGAGCACTGGCATGTGTATGGCTGTCCAGGGTTGCTCGGTGGTGGCCTGATGGCTGGCTGCTCTAGGGCTTCTGCAGTCAGTTAGTGGGTGTGGGCTGCCACGGAAGGGCATGCCTTTGCAGCAGAGACAAACAGCACTCCCAGGAACTGGAGCAAAAAGACCTTTCTTGAAGTGAGTTTTGGAAGGCCGCACCAGGTCATCCATATCCAGTGACTTTGTGAACTTGACTATTCTGTGTCAGGCCTGCTATTACACATGGATGTGCTCAGCACAGGTTTCCTCCTGAGGGAGACTGCCTTTCCTACTGAGTCCCCTAAATGGAATCTGAGCTTTAGTTACTGGATTCTTGGCAAGTGAGACAGAAGCCATGAGGGAGTATAGTTGGTGCAGTTTCACTTCCTACTTAGAATAGAACTAGGGACCAGAATAGAACTAGGGACAAGTAGTATTTGAACTTCCTTTCTTCATACCTAGAAAGTAATGTAGGAAAATCTAGTTCATAAGAGTCTAACTCTGGACTGTCCTAGAGCACATATGTGAGGAATAGTCTGTGTGTCTCAAGTGTAACCTCTAACTTGTACAAAATTAGATAGCTCAAATGCTGTTTTCTGAGTCCCCTATGGTTTGGACCACATAGATTTGTTTCCCTGCCCAGGCCAAATGGTTCAAGGTCCTAGGGCCTTTGGTAGAAGGCAATGTGCAATGGTTACCCTGTGTGTGTCAGTGGAAGAGGTTTCCAATGAAGAGAAGCAAGGTAGAAGCCTTTGTTTGCCTTGTGATAACAAGTCTTCAACTTAAAGCCTGAACTGTAACAAAAGAGAAGAATAGGAGGAGGAGCTTTAAAAGGGCTCCTATTGTGGAACCACAGTCCTAATGTAAGTTTGGGGGCCATGTGAGTTGTGCATAAGTACCAGTGATTTCTTAAAAGACCAGTGACTCTTTATGGTGGCAGCCCCCTGGACACAAATCTTTTTGTTTATAATGACATTGTAAAGAGATATGACATTCTGGAAGCTGCGTTAAAATGCAAGGTGGAAAAACCACCTCCTGACCCATGTCCTGGGTAGTGCCAGCCCTCATCTTCTACGGTTCATCACTTTCAATGGACTCTCCTTATAGTTCATCAATGCAGGATAAAGCCTATTTGTACTGAGATAGGCTGGTTGCCTTAATCAGCTGAGAAATTTTGACATTGTTTTTTGAAAATGGGTTGGGGGTAAGTGGGAATAATATAGAGAGCCTTCCAAGGAGCAGAGCAGAATGACAAAGACGCAGGCAGGCCAGGGCCTTGCTAGAGCATTCTCTGCCTGAGATGACCATCCTCTGTACTGCCATAGAGATCTCCGCCTAAACTGGGAACTATTCACTTAGCGCAGAGAGCTACCTCCTATTATCTCTCAGGGCAAAGTTGTCCAATAGATAATGTGAGCCACATATATTAAATACTCCAGGGGCCACAATAAAAAATGGAGTAAAATTTACAAATTCTTGCATTTAGTTTGACTTGCAATCAAGTCTTAGCTACTCCCACTTGCTTGTTAGAATTGTGAGATTCACTGAGAGTCTTGTGGCCTGGGTACCACTTCCCTGCTTACTGATAGAGGAATTGCCCTATAGGCTTGTTGACAATTGGCCCATGAAAGACCCGTGCCTCCTAAAACCTTCTAATTCTTAGGGAACTTGGTAAATGTTCTAAAAGGCAGAGTGAACTCTTAAGTGCACCCATTCTAGAGGCTTAGAGGGTTTTTTTTTGGCCCAGAGCAGGTAGCATTTATTTCAGATTGGCAGAAAGTTGACACTTGGTGGAGGTTATGCCTCTTGGTTGAAGAAAGATAGTAGCTCTTCAGAGAATGTTTTAGAGGTGACAGCAGGGATTGTGTCAGCTGTGGCAGGCTCCAGTGCCCACATAGGGACCACAGCAGAATATCAGCAGCATCCACAGAGGTGAGGGCCCACTGGGTAGGAGGTGTGATCAGCAGAATCTGGTGGGTTTGGCAAGTGTGGGGAAACTAATTGACGGAACTCCTGGGTTTCCTAGCAGGGAACCTTGGGGAATGATGGTGTTCTATAGCAGGAGGGGATCTGCTCTCTGTGCAAAGACAGCTATTTTCCAAAGTAAAACCACTTGACAATGGAGACTCCTATAGAGAGAAGGATTCACTGTACAGTCCTTGATTGGATGAGATGTAAACTGAACTGCTATTGGTTACTTTGCCAAGACTGGATTCCCATCCTCAGGGAAACGTCTTCACCTCCTTCATGTTACTAGGGCCTCTTCTTTGCTAGAATAGTTCTCTGGAGTTGAGAGATCTGTTTTACTACTGTAGCAGCATAGTGACTGGTATGATTGTGTAACTTTTGAATGAGTGTCCTTGTGTTTGTCTCTGAGAGACTGTATCTCATCTCCCTTATATCTGGGTGACTATTTGAAGGAATTAGAGCTGAATGTTCAAAATCAGGTACACTGTCCAATTCTATTTAGTAACTTCCCATTTACTCCTATTGCTAATAGTTTAAATATTCCTGCAACTGAGCCAAAGCTAAGCAGCATTCTCTAATCTTTGCCATCCTTCAGTTTGAAATGAGAGAGATAATAAGCAGAATTACATAGCTGAGCACTCTTCTGTGACTAATAGCTACTCAAAAATTACCTATGCCAGGCCTTTGACTTTTTACCTTAAATGTTTTATTTGTAAGATTTCGAGTATTAGGAACATTAGATATGAGTGTAACAATCTCAGTTCACTTGTTTTGATCTCTTAATTTTGTTTTCTACCTTCTTTTACCTTTTAATTTTTATTTATCATATATATAAATTACTCACTGAAACAACGTAGTCTTTCCCTATTCTTTCTGCAAGCAACCCAATACTCCCATCTAGAAGAAACCATCTTTCTTTCCTTCAGAGATTCTATGCCTATACTTCAACTTCCACAAGATAGAATCAAAGTACAAACAGTATTTTTTTCGTAACCCCTTTAAAAGTCTGAAATGAGTCTCACTTTGCTAAAATGAAGGTGTAGTCAAGGCTGAATTCTTTTCTGGAGGTTTTAGATGGGAGATTGAATCCATTTTCTTGACTTCTAAAGCTACAGCTGTTTTTGAGTTCCTTGACTGATGGCCCCCTTCTGTCTTTTAACACCAGTGATGGCTGGTCTAGTCTCTTTCAATCCCATTACTCGGACTCATCTGCCTCTCTCTTTCAGTTTCAATACTCTGATTATACCATTTAACTTGAATCAGCTAGGATAATCTCCCTGTTCTGTGATCTGCTGATGAATAACCTTAATTCCACCTGCAATCTTAATTCTCTCTTGCCATGTCTCCTAGTCTATTCACAGCTTCTGGGAATTAGGATGTAGATATCTTTGGGGGCCCTTCTGCCTACCACAGAAGGGAATGGGAGACGGTCTCTACCTGGAAAGGCCAGGTGCTCATGAAGGTGTCACTGAGGTCCACTGTGTTGACACTTCCCATGGGGTATACGCTGGACACTCCCACTACAATAGGGATGAACTCCAAAGGTACTGTGAGCTCGGTCCCTATGGAGACTGAAGGGACAGATCTGTGTACCAGAGAGTCTGTGCTCACTCTTGGGGGAAGGGCATGATTTTTCTCTCATCTTCCTTCACTTTGACCTGTGAGCTTTTCTTGGGGTTTCGGTAGGGTTCCTACCTCATTGAATTTCTGATTGCAGCTTGAGATGCTGTTAGACTTGTACTTTCCACCTCTTGTGTCTGGATACAGAACACTGGGACTTAAGGACAGGTGCTTAAATTCTTCCCCTGTGGCTTGACCATGTTTCTCTCCATAGCTTTATATACTTCAGCATTCATGTCTTAGTGGTTTCTGAGTGGTTTTTCTGCTTACATAAGTTTGGTCTCTTTGATCTTCAGTGTTCAAATTGCCCTTGTCTACTAAATGAACCTACAAGATTGATCCCTTGGATGTGAGAGGCAAGAAGCAGGCAGGTCAGACCTAGAATGCCTATGCTTCTCCTCCTAGGGTAGGAAAAACATAACATCCTTGATTTCCACCTAAAATTACCTTTACCTTTAGCCCCAGATAAATATATCAATTATTTGAGTCACTTTTGGGTTAAGACTGTCTTTTGATTAACATCAGTTAATTCAGGTTCACTCCTGCTTAGACTGGATTTCCTAGAAAGCAACTAGGAGACAAGGATTGGGGTATAAGTAAATTACTGGGAAGGTGATGCCAGGAAACACAGTGAGAGTTAGGGAAGTGAGACAGGGAAGGCAGGTCAACCACTACAGATACATGAGTGGGTAATGACCGCTGTGGGCCACTTGGGCCACCTCTGCTGAGGACCCTCTGGTGGGACAATTCTGAGGAATGATCTAGGCAGACTGAAAGGGAAAGTCACCTACTACTGCCCCTCACTGGCTGAGGGTTCTTGCTGGGACACTTACTCCAGGACTCTCGGCCTGCCCTGCAGAGCACGGACCTGTGGCAGGAGAACAGACACACAGGAAGCACTGGCGAGTGGTCGTGTCTGTAGGTTTCCTCTGGGTGGGCTGAGCAATTAAGCAGGAAGAGCTAGTGTCTGCTCAGTCGACTGGGTACACATTCGGAACCACTTGTGCCCCATATTGAGTTCAATTCTCTTCTCTTGACTGGTCATTCTTGAAGAAGCAAGCTTTACAAGGAAATTTATAATGTGATTAGTGTGACAAACCACTATGCCCACAGCCTCAGCGAGTCCCTAGACTGCCATAGATACTCATCTCCCTCTTGAACTACCCATTCGAATTCCTTTCCACCCTCTTACATCTAGATGTTTATTCATATGGGGACGCAGATGTTAAAAATCCATAAAGCATCTGCGCGCCTGGCTACCTTGTCCTAGTCACTTGATGGTTGCTGCACTAAGTGTACTTGTCACCGCACAGCGTCACTAAGAGGCAGCCACTCAACCCCACCAAGTCTATACATGGTCCCCCTTTTGTAGTAGAAGCCTATTTTTTCACAATGTTCAGGGTCAGTGATCTCTGACATAATATTACCCCCTCCCTTTGTCTACTGGCATGAGGTGCTTAGCATAACCAATTGTTACTTTAGGTCTCTGGAACTCTTTCTATACCTCTTGAGGGAAGTCTTCCTCTCTGGGGGGGTCAGAACCACTAATCCTGCAGGGCCTGAATTGGGAACAGGAAGCACCTCATCTCCTAGTGGATCACAGGGTATAATGGTGACAGGAGCCATCTTTCTATCTCTGGGTAGTTCTCAGGTACAAAATACCAAATAACGGCTATTCCTCAACTTAGAATATAACTTGATGGCTGTGATGATATTGGGGATATTGAAAGGTTGATTTGAAACCAGGTGAGTCATATCCCCAATGGACATGAGGCAAAACTCCTAGGATCTTGGCTAGCAGTCAGGCAAAGACAGTGTTGAAGTGCACTGAGTCAGGTGGCCCCAGTTGTGCTTGAGGTTGAACACCTCAGAAAGGTCCTCCCAGCTAGTCTGGGGCTCATCTTGTCTGGTCAAGAAGCCACTCTTAAGGCTTTTCACCTTCAGGAAGTGGTTCACCAGGTCATCATAAGGATGGGCATACTCATGCTTTACAGAGCCCAGGGTATGTGGATGAGCTGGGGTGACAGGTTCAGATGTTTGTCCAAGAAAATAGGGTGCTACTTCATTCATTTTGGGGAGATGGTACAGCTAATTGACTCACTTAGCAACTTGAGGGTATGTTTACACTTTCTTCTGCCAGGTCCCAGAGAAAGTGGTTCATACCCTCTAGGGGTGTGGTTTCTACTGAATGCGTATCCTTTAAGCACCATCATAAAGTCAAAGTTCTTTTTTTTTCTTAAATTTTATTTTTTTAAACAGCAGGTTGCTATTAGTCATCCATTTTATACACATCAATGTATACATGTCAATCCCAATCTCCCAATTCATCACACCCCCACCCCCACCCCCCTGCCGCTTTCCCCCCTTGTTGTCCATACGTTGTTTTCTCTACTTCTTTTTTTTTTTAATTTTAATTATTATTTATTTATTTTTGGCTGTGTTGGGTCTTCGTTTCTGTGCGAGGGCTTTCTCCAGTTGCGGCAAGTGGGGGCCACTTTTCATTGCGGTGCGTTGGCCTCTCACTATCGCAGCCTCTCTTGTTGCAGAGCACAGGCTCCAGACATGCAGGCTCAGTAGTCGTGGCTCACGGGCCTAGTTGCCCCGCGGCATGAGGGACCTTCCCAGATCAGGGCTCGAACCCATGTCCCCTGCATTGGCAGGCAGATTCTCAACCACTGCGCCACCAGGGAAGCCCTTTTTCTCTACTTCTGTGTCTCAATTTCTGCTCTGCAAACCAGCTCATCTGTACCATTTTTCTAGGTTCCACATATATGCATTAATATACGATATTTGTTTTTCTCTTTCTGACTTACTTCACTATGTATGACAGTCTCTAGATCCATCCATGTCTCTACAAATGACCCAGTTTCGTTCCTTTTTATGGCTGAGTAATACTCCATTGTATATATGTACCACATCTTCTTTATCCATTTGTCTGTTGATGGGCATTTAGGTTGCTTCCATGACCTGGCTACTGTAAAGAGTGCTGCAATGAACATTGGGGTGCATGTGTCTTTTTAAATTATTTTCTCTGGGTGTGTGCCCAGTAGTGGGATTGCTGGATCATATGGTAAGTCTATTTTTAGTTTTTTAAGGAACCTCCATACTGTTCTCCATAGTGGCTGTATCAATTTACATTCCCACCAACAGTGCAAGAGAGTTCCCTTTTCTCCACACCCTCTCCAGCATTTGTTGTTTGTAGATTTTCTGATGATGCTCATTCTAACTGGTGTGAGGTGATATCTCATTGTAGTTTTGATTTGCATTTCTCTAATAATTAGTGATGTTGAGCAGCTTTTCATGTGCTTCCTGGCCATCTGTGTGTTTTCTTTGGAGAAATGTCTATTGAGGTCTTCTGCCCATTTCTGGATTGGGTTGTTTGTTTCTTTAATATTGAGCTGTTTATATATTTTGGAGATTAATCCTTTGTCCGTTGATTCGTTTGCAAATATTTTCTCCCATTCTGAGGGTTGTCTTTTCGTCTTGTTTATGGTTTCCTTTGCTGGGCAAAAGCTTAAGTTTCATTAGGTCCCACTTGTTTATTTTTGGTTTTATTTCCATTACTCTAGGAGGTGGATCAAAAAAGATCTTGCTGTGATTTATGTCAAAGTGTTCTTCCTGTGTTTTCCTCTAAGAGTTTTATAGTGTCTGGCATTACATTTAGGTCTCTAATCCATTTTGAGTTTATTTTTGTGTATGGTGTTAGGGAGTGTTCTAATTTCATTCTTTTACATGTAGCTGTCCAGTTTTCCCAGCACGACTTACTGAAGAGACTGTCTTTTCTGCATTGTATATCATTGCCTCCTTTGTCATCGATTAGTTGACCATAGGTTCATGGGTTTATCTCTGGGCTTTCTATCTTGTTCTATTGCTCTGTTTTTCCTGTTTTTGTGCCAGTACCATATTGTCTTGATTACTGTAGCTTTGTAGTATAGTCTGAAGTAAGGGAGTCTGATTCCTCCAGCTCCGTTTTTTTCCCTCAAACTGTTTGGCTATTCGGAGTCTTTTGTGTTTCCATACAAATTTTAAGATTTTTGGTTCTAGTTCTGTGAAAAATGCCATTGGTAGTTTGATAGGGATTGCACTGAATCTGTAGATTGCTTTGGGTAGTAGAGTCATTTTCACAATATTGATTCTTCCAATCCAAGAACATGGTATCTCTCTCCATCTGTTGGTATCATCTTTAATTTCTTTCATCAGTGTCTTATAGTTTTCTGCATACAGGTCTTTTGTCTTCCTAGGTAGGTTTATTCCTAGGTATTTTATTCTTTTTGTTGCAATCGTAAATGGGAGTGTTTCCTTAATTTCTCTTTCAGATTTTTCATCATTAGTGTATAGGAATGCAAAAGATTTCTGTGCATTAATTTTGTATCCTGCAACTTTACCACATTCATTGATTAGCTCTAGTAGTTTTCTGGTGGCATCTTTAGGATTTTCTATGTATAGTATCATGTCATCAGCAAAAAGTGACAGTTTTACTTCTTCTTTTCCAATTTGTATTCCTTTTATTTCTTTTTCTTCTCTGATTGCTGTGGCTAGGACTTCCAAAACTATGTTGAATAATAGTGGTGAGAGTGGACATCCTTGTCTTGTTCCTGATCTTGGAGGAAATGCTTTCAGTTTTTCACCACTGAGAATGATGTTTGCTGTGGGTTTGTTGTATATGGCCTTTATTATGTTGAGGTAGGTTCCCTCTGTGCCTACTTTCTGTAGAGTTTTTATCATAAATCAGTGTTGAATTTTGTCCAAAGCTCTTTTTGCATCTATTGAGATGATCATATGGTTTTTCTTCTTCAGTTTGTTAATATGGTGTATCACATTGATTTGCTTATATTGAACAATCCTTGAATCCCTGGGATAAATGCCACTTGATCATGTTGTGTGATCCTTTTAATGTGTTGTTGGATTCTGTTTGCTAGTATTTTGTTGAGGATTTTTGCATCTATATTCATCAATGATATTGGTCTGTAATTTTCTTTTTTTGTAATATCTTTGTCTGATTTTGGTATCAGGGTGATGGTGGACTTCTAGAATGAGTTTGGGAGTGTTCCTTCCTCTGCAATTTTTTGGAAAAGTTTGAGAAGGATGGGTGTTAACTCTTCTCTGAATGTTTGATAGAATTCACCTGTGAAGCCATCTGGTCCTGGACTTTTGTTTGTTGGAAGATTTTTAATCACAGTTTCAATTTCATTACTTGTGATTCGTCTGTTCATATTTTCTGTTTCTTCCTGGTTCAGTCTTGGAAGGTTATACCTCTCTAAGAATTTGTCCATTTCTTCCAGGTTGTCCATTTTATTGGCATAGAGTTGCTTGTAGTAGTCTCTTAGGATGCTTTGTATTTCTGCAGTGTCTGTTGTAACTTCTCCTTTTTCATTTCTAATTTTATTGATTTGAGTCCTCTCCCTCTTTTTCTTGATGAGTCAGGCTAATGGTTTATCAATTTTGTTTATCTTCTCAAAGAACCAGCTTTTAGTTTTATTGATCTTTGCTATTGTTTTCTTTGTTTCTATTTCATTTATTTCTGCTCTGATCTTTATGATTTCTTTCCTTCTGCTAACTTTGGGTTTTGTTTGTTCTTCTTTCTCTAGTTCCTTTAGGTGTAAGGTTCGATTGTTTACTTGAGATTTTTCTTGTTTCTTGAGGTAGGCTTGTATAGCTGTAAACTTCCCTCTTAGAACTGCTTTTGCTGCATCCCATAGGTTTTGGATCGTCGTGTTTTCATTGTCATTTTTCTCTAGGTATTTTTTTTTATTTCCTCGTTGATTTCTTCAGTCATCTCTTGGTTATTTAGTAACGTATTGTTTAGCCTCCATGTGTTTGTGTTTTTTACTTTTTTTCCCCCTGTAATTGATTTCTAATCTCATAGCGTTGTGGTCAGAAAGGATGTTTGATATGATTTCAATTTTCTTAAATTTACCGAGGCTTGATTTGTGACCCAAGATGTGATCTATCCTGGAGAATATTCTGTGCGTATGTGAGAAGAAAGTGTAATCTGCTGTTTTTGGATGGAATGTCCTATAAATATCAATTAAATCTATCTCATCTGTTGTGTTTCCTTATTAATTTTCTGTTTGGATGATCTGTCCATTGGTGTAAGTGAGGTTTTAAAGTCCCCCACTGTTATTGTGTTACTGTCGATTTCCTCTTTTATAGCTGTTAGCAGTTGCCTTATGTATTGTGGTGCTCCTATGTTGGGTGCATATATATTTATAATTGTTATATCTTCTTCTTGGATTGATCCTTGATCATTACATAGTGTCCTTCCTTGTCTCTTATAACATTCTTTATTTTGAAGTATATTTTATCTGATATGAGTATTGCTACTCCAGCTTTCTTTTGATTTCCATTTGCATGGAATATCTTTTTCCATCCCCTCACTTTCAGTCTGTATGTGTCCCTAAGTCTGAAGTGGGTCTCTTGTAGACAGCATATATATGGGTCTTGTTTTTGTATCCATTCCTCAAACCTGTGTCTTTTGTTTGGAGGATTTAATCCATTCATGTTTAAGTTTATCGATATGTATGTTCCTATTATCATTTTCTTAATTGTTTTGGGGTTTTTTTTGTAGACCTTTTTTTCTCTTGTGTTTCCCACTTAGAGAAGTTCCTTTAGCATTTGTTGTAGAGCTGGTTTTATGGTCCTGAATTCTCTTAGCCTTTGCTTGTCTGTAAAGCTTTTGATATCTCCATTGATTCTGAATGAGATTCTTTCTGGGTAGAGTAATCTTGGTTGTAGTTTCTTCCCTTTCATCACTTTAAGTATATCATGCCACTCCCTTCTGGCTTGTAGAGTTTCTACTGAGAAATCAGCTGTTAACCTTATGAGAGTTCCCTTGTATGTTATTTGTTGTTTTACCCTTGCTGCTTTCAATAATTTTTCTTTGTGTTTAATTTTTACCAATTTGATTACTATGTGTCTCGGTGTGTTTCTTCTTGGGTTTATCCTGTATGGGACTCTCTGCGCTTCCTGGACTTGGGTGGCTCTTTCTTTTCCCATGTTAGGGAAGTTTTTGACTATAATCTCTTCAAATATTTACTTGGGTCCGTTCTCTCTTCTCCTTCTGGGACCCCTATAATGCAAATGTTGTTGTGTTTAATGTTGTCCGAGAGGTCTCTTAGGCTGTCTTCATTTCTTTTCATTCTTTTTTCTTTAGTCTGTTCCGCAGCAGTGAATTCCACCATTCTGTCTTCCAGGTCACTTATCCGTTCTTCTGCCTCAGTTATTCTGCTATTGATTCCTTCTAGTGTAGTTTTCATTTCAATTATTGTATTGTTCATCTCTGTTTGTTTGTTCTTTAATTCTTCTAGATCTTTGTTAAACATTTCTTGCATCTTCTTGATCATTGCCTCCTTTGTTTTTCCGAGGTCCTGGATCATCTTCACTATCATTATTCTGAATTCTTTTTCTGGAAGGTTGCCTATCTCCACTCCATTTAGTTTTTCTGGGGTTTTATATTGTTCCTTCATCTGGTACATAGCCCTCTGCCTTTTCATCTTGTCTATCTTCCTGTGAATGTGGTTTTTGTTCCACAGGCTGCAGGACTGTAGTTCTTCTTGCTTCTGCTCTCTGCCCTCTGGTGGATGAGGCTATCTAAGAGGCTTGTGCAAGTTTCCTGATGGGAAGGACTGGTGGTGGGTAGAGCTGGGTGTTGCTCTGGTGGGCAGAGCTCAGTAAAACTTTTATCTGCTAGTCTGCTGATAAGTGGTGCTGGGTTCCCTCCCTGTTTGTTGTTTGGCCTGAGGCGACCCAACACTGGAGCCTACCTGGGCTCTTTGGTGGGACTAATGGTGGACTCTGGAAGGGCTCATGCCAAGGAGTAGTACTCAGAACTTCTGCTGCCAGTGTCCTTGTCCTCACAGTGAGACAGAGCCACCTCCCGCCTCTGCAGGAGACCCTCCAACACTAGCAGGTGTGTCTGGTTCAATCTCCTAAGGGGTCACTGCTCCTTCCCCTGGATCCTGATGTGCACACTAATTTGTGTGTGCCCTCCAAGAGTGGAGTCTCTGTTTCCTCCAGTGCTGTTGAAGTCCTTCAGTCAAATCCCACTAGCCTTCAAAGTCTGATTCTCTAGGAATTCCTCCTCCTGTTGCCTGACCCCCAGGTTCAGAAGCCTGATGTGGGGCTCAGAACCTTCACTCCAGTGGGTGGACTTCTGTGGTATAAGTGTTCTGCAGTTTGTGAGTCACCCACCCAGCAGTTATGGGATTTGATTTTAGTGTGATTGGGCCCCTCCTACCATCTCATTGTGGCTTCTCCTTTGTGTTTGGATGTGGGGTATCTTTTTTGGTGAGTTCCAGTGTCTTCCTGTCGCTGATTGTTCAGCAGTTGTGATTTTGGTGTTCTTGCAAGAGTGAGTGAGAGCATGTCCTTGTACTCCGCCATCTTGAAACAATCCCAGCAAAGTCAAAATTCTAAGAGCAACCATTGTAAGCTGGGACCATCTGTAGTCTACGTATTGGCATCTCAGTCATTTTGGTTGCTCTGAAGGTTGTTCTGTAGTAGATCCCAAAGAAGGGCTTGTGGGAGCAGCATTCTGAGTGTATGTTAATAGCTTGTGGACTTATTCTTGAAAGTCAGTTCTGTTTTTCTTGTAAAAAAATTTTTGGTCATATTTTCTTGATAGTATTTAAGGTTTCTATACTGTTTTCTGCCTTAGTGTTCCTGTTGAAGTTATAAGTGACTTGGTTTTGTTGCTGAGTGCCCAGAGGATTTTGTTCTACATTTGCAATCCAATGTGCCCACGTGTTGCCCATTATGAGTAGATTTTCCTCTGGAAAACTTGTTCCAACTGAAGAATCGGTGTCATCTTGGTTTTGCTCTTGAGGTGTAAACCATGCCAACCAGGATACTGATAGAAAAAAGGGGGAGTATGGTAAACATAACATAAAAAGCAATGTGTCTTTTCTTCTGCTGTTTTGCTTTTTGGTATCCCTTGTGGGTTTTTGTTTCTGTTTTTTTCTTATAGCTAGGCATGATATACTGGGTAAAAGTGCTGTGAACAGGACTTTGGTAGTGTGGTGACATATGGGAGAAGTGTTCTGTGATCATATCATGATGTCTAAGGCTTTCAGGGAGTCTCTATGCCTTGGGACTGTGAACTTCACACGTGTGATCAGTTGTTTTCTCTCCCCCTGTGGGTGGACCAAATAGCTGGAATATATTGGAACTGGATATTTCCCTTTCGGGTCAGTTAGATTCCGATACCCTGTAAGGTGAGACTCTGGAGTACTAGTTTCCCCTGAGGGCAGACCTTGTTAAGGACAGAGTGCTCTGGCCTCTTTTAAGTGGTTCCACTTCTCCTTTCCCTGCCAGACACAAGAGCAGATTTTTCTCAGATTGTTGAAGTTGGAAGCTAATTGAGGTCCTACTGGGAAACTTGATGATATTGTGGGGGCTCCCTGTGGCTGGGTCCCCCCGGAGTTTTAAAATCTCAAGTATGTCTGCACTGAACTTCCAGCAGTTGGTCAAATATAGTTCAGCTTTTCCTCAACCTACTGGTTCCCTCTATGGTTTCTCCTCACAAGTGCAGGGACTGTGTATTTGCCTGTCTGTCTCTCCAATATAGGAGGCAGCAGTTTGCCCTCTACCTTCCCCTCTTGTATTCATGGAGGAAGAATTCTTTTCTTTCCATTTTCATTATCTTATTGGTTGTTAGGACTGAGTGACTACCTCCAATCTCCATGCATGTGGCAGTAGAACGTGGGCATTCACCCTCCATTTTGATTACTACCTGCTTGTGCTCTGTAACCAAAAGTCTGAGATCTGTGTTCCTCAGCAGAAATTAAACCGTGGCATAGAAAACATGTGAAGGATAAAAGAGGGAATAGTTGGCTTGGTAACTATTTGATTTTACATATCAGGCAGCGCTCTTCCCAGAACAGCTTGTATTACATCATGATAGGACGACATGCTCTCGTTCTCTCTGGTCGGGGACTGAGAGGAAGACCAGAATTTGTGGAAGTCAAGGAGCTCTGCTCTGAAGGCATACCCACGTTGCATGTAAGATGGGATGACCTCACATGAAATGAGGCAGTTCTTTCCCTGAAGGAGGTTAGAGATTCTCAGGCATCACCACCATGTAATGAGTATGCATGGGATGTGACTCTGCCTCATGGTCAGGGAGAAGTTCTCCTTCTCTGTTCTTGGAGGACAAGAGTGTCTCAGGCTTGAATGCAAGTCTATGCTCTGCCCTCAGAGGGTTCAGAGGAGATTCCTTGGTACCAGTGCAGGGGTCAGAGAACGAGGATGAGACCTTGGTTATGAGCTGTATTTTTTTTTTCACAGTTCTCTTTACTTGTGCCTGAGCTATACTATTTGCCAGCCTTTGTCTTGGCCTTTATGTCTGTTACTGGGGCCCTCTTGGTATGGACATGGATCTGCAGACATTGACATAGGGCATAAAATGTAAAAAGTCTAGAATTGTGTTGCCAATCACTGAGTCTCCCAAAGAGAGTTGAAAACCTACTTACCTCTGAGGGAGGGTTTGAATCTTCAAATTACCTCTGCCTCATGGGATCAGGAGTTATCAGCTGAGGTTCCTGAGCCCAGCTGTACTTGGAATTGAGAAACTTTAGGTATTACCTATATGCCCAAGTTCCTTGTGTCATAGGTTTCAACTCGGGCCTTCTGTAAAACTGGTCAAGTGGCTGGATGTCTAGTTGGGAAACTTACTAGAAATGCAATGCAACCACTGTTTTGCCTTAGATATATTGCAGATTTTGTTACTGGGTCATCTTTGGGGCCAAGTGAATGAGAGCACCCACAGTAACTATTGGAGTATATCTACAATTTCCTTAGGAGCTATTGCTGAAGTATAATACCCCATCTAAATTCACCTAAGGAATAGTTCACAAAAATGAACTTTGTGTCTTTGAGTAGGCAAGCCAACACCAAATGGTAGTTAAGATTTTTTGTTGTCTCCTTGCCTTTAATCAGGGAGGCTAAGTGACAGGTCTCAAAAGATGATAGTTAATGTCAAAGCTAGACCTGGAATTTTCAGAGTGGGAACTCCTCAGGGAGATAGAAGTTATGAACTCAGAAGGCTGGCCATCCTACTGTGAACTGCGTTTTTAGTGAAGAGACTTGTCAAGTGCTTCCTCCGCATTTATTTCCACATTATCAGTCACACATACCCCTGACTTTGTTTTAGGAAATCATCTGTTCCCTGGTTTCCCACTAGTCTCAGTCAGTCTCAGTCATAGGTCTGATTGGCTTTAGCGTATTAGTGTCCCATTTCCCTCCCCACATACTAATGTCCACAGTGACTCGCTCAGGTATGGACATGCTGTCTAATCAGCCCCTACAACCCAAGGAGAGATTGCTGGAAAGGTGCTCTTTCTTTGAGATCTTTTGGAAGGAATATTGAATGATAATAAAGGCTAGAGCATTCGCTGTCATGAAGGGAGAGCCTTCTTAGAAGGTAGGAGCAGGGGTCTTATGTGGGGTCCCTTGTGGACCCTGAGGAGTGAATGTGAAAAACCATTGAGAGTAGAGAAGAGATGAGGAAAGAAATCTGTCTGGTTCTTGGTAAAACTGACCTCTTGATCCAGCCTCACGGCGGGACAAAACACCTTGACTCTTCATTTTGTAAGACAGTGTATTCCTATCTCAAGGAAATTACAGTTGGAGTTTTCTGTCACTTGCAAGCAAAACAATCCTCAGTGACAGAGCTCAATGGAACATTATGGAGATGTGGGTATTAGAGTAAACTGGTTTCATCCATCTGGTTTGCAATATGAAAACCAACTCACAACTTAAGAAACTTGGGGATTTAGGTAGTAGAAATGTGTGTTAAAGGATTTTCAGGCTAAGTTCACAATGGGGCAGGAGGAGAAAGAATAGGCACCCAAAAGGTGGCTGGAAATTCTATTCCAAGGCCAATATAAGAATCCTACATCCATAATGCTATTCTGCTTACAGTTGAGTTTACCAACATAGATGCCATTTTCATAAAGACAAGGTGGCAGTGTTTTGGAGACAGTCTGTCATGAATAATCCAAGTCTAGAAAATCTAGGAATCTACTACAACTTCTGGAACTTCTGTCTAGCTGAACTTCTGATTAGCTGAGTGATGTCATGGTTATTAACACCAACCCTTGTGCTAGCATTGGTCATATAGAGTTGCCCAGGTAACAGTCAGCCTGGATTCAGTGAGCCTCCCATCCAGAGAATCAGGTCTGAGTCCTCACCTGCCTGGTTAGGTTGGGTCCCCTAGTCACTTAAATTTCAGATGGCCAGTGATCTGCCTCTTCTTGAAGCAAGATGAAGAGACTGATGGCTGCCACAAGTTGATAACTCACAACCGTCCTGATGTAGCTCATCTGGGTCAATAGACAAATGAAATTGCTTATGGTGGAACATGAGAAGACAAGAACAGAAGAATCCAAAATAAATGGACCCAAGAAAATATGACGAGGAAATTTGGCAAATAGTTCCCATGTCTCTTAATCCTTACCCTTGAGTAACTTTGGGAAAGAAACATCCTTATCTCAGGCATCCCATCAATACGGGATAAATGAATGTCAGTAGTGTTGAGGTAATTCAGGAGCTACCCCTGCCACCTCCTCTGCCCTGGATGGTCATTGTCCCTATGAATGGAATAGATTTGGGGGTATCTTCAGGCATAATATATTCATATATAAATGCGTCTTATGTATGTTAGTATTTTAGGTGGGATATAAATGTTTATACTGTTTTTACATTCTATGCTATGTAGATGTCAAGATAGGATTAATATTTGGGAACTTTTTGTGGTGAGAAACAGGCCTGCAATGGAAATTTAGAGGGAACTGGAGTATCTGGAGGCACCATCAACCACAACACGGGTCCAACACTGTGAAGGAAAGAAGGAATACATTTGGGTAGGAAGTGAGTTAGACTATAGTGCAATACTACGTGCCCTGGCATCATTAATGGCAACTAACAGACCCGAAATCACCCCTCAGGAGACCCAGGTCTCCCAGGGATGGGGCTTCTCCAGGGTCATGGCTGCACTCAGTCATTGGTTGGAAACAGCCCGTGGGAGGTGTGGCTCTAATGGTCACCACGGTCCCCCTTGTGCTCACAGATCTACTTCTCTACCCAGGTTCACAGAGCAGCACATCATGGTTCCCAGAGGCCTCTCTTCCAGAGGATGTGAGTGGGATGAAATATAGCTCCCCATGTTGGAGTTGATCTTGGGTCACAACTGATACCTATCTTCTCCCTTCTCCACTCAAAATTCTCTTCACTCTTGGCTATCACCTCATCTGAAGGTTGGTGTGGTGTGACCCTAACTGTCATCTGTGGGTATGAATCCTCACTAATAGACCCTTTTCAAGCCTGAGCTGCTGACTATACCTGAGTTACATTGAGGCAAGGAAAAGAAGTCTGAGGAGATAGTCAAGTGGATCACCTGGGCTTAATACACATACTTCCCTGCTCCCATCATGTAAAAGTAGCCCAACCTCTTGGTGATAAGTCAGTTTTGCCTGCAACAATGCTGACTCGTGAAATGACAAAGTATGTCACTTGGAGAGATGGAGAGTAGTACAGGTCAGACTTTTACCTCCCGATTCCTGGACCCCAAATGTCTTCCTACTAAGTTCATCCTATGTGGGATTTTCTGTGCTTTCTGGACTTGGGTGACTGTTTCCTTTCCCAGGTTAGGGAAATTTTCAGCTATTATGTCTTCAAATATTTTCTCAGGCCCTTTCTCTCTTCTCCTTTGGGACCCCTTTCATGGAAATATTAGTGCCCTTGATGTTGTCCCTGTGGTCTCTTAAACTGTCCTCATTTCTTTTCATTCTTTTTTATTCTGTTCTGTGGTAGTGATTTCCACTACTCTGTCTTCCAGCTCACTGATCTGTTCTTCATTATTTAGTCTACTATTGATTCCTTCTAGTGTATTTTTCATTTCAATTACAGTAAGTCCCCCACATACGCACCTTCAAGTTGCAAACTTTCAAAGATGCGAACGTGTGTTCGCATGTCCAATCATGTAAGTTAGTTCACGTTTGTGGCATACACTGTCACATGTGTGCATCCTCTACAAGTGGTTGTGATTTTGTGTACTTTACAGTACTGTATAGAGTACAGTAGTACAGTATCTTTATTTCAATCCCAGGGTGTCCAGAAGCAAGCATAAGACAGCTGTGATGTAGCTGGTACTGCTAAGTAGCACCAGCTCTTGTACAGTACTACTGTACTTTTCAAGGTACTGTACTGTAAGATTAAAAATGTTTTCTTTATTTTTTATTTTTTTAATGCATTTGTGTGAAAAGTATTATAAACCTATTAGAGTACAGTACTATATAGCCAATTGTGTTAATTGGTTACCTAGGCTAACTTTGTTGGACTTGTGAACAAATTGGACTTACAAACACGTTCTCAGAATGAAACTCGTTCATATGTTGGGGACTTACTGTATTATGTTCTTAAACTGTTTGGTTGTTCTTTATATTTTCTAACTCTTTGCTTAAAACTTCTAACTTCTTGCTCTGTGCATCCATTCTCCTCCCGAATTCTTTGATTGTCTTTACAGTCATTAGTCTGAACTCTTTTTGGGGCAGATTGCCTCTCTTCATGTCACTTTGTTCTTCTGGGATTTTATCTTGTTCCTTTGTCTGGAACATATTCCTCTGCTGCTTCATTTTGTCTAAATTGCTATTTTTATGTGTGTGGTAGGTTAGTTACGTTTCTTGACCTTGGAGAAGTGGTCCTCTGCAGTGGATGTCCTATGTGTTAGAGCAGTACACTCTCTTATTACCCAAGGGCCAGAGGTCAACTGGTTCCAGGGTAGGGTCTGACCTGCATTTGGAGACTCAGTTCTGCAGGCTGTGGGATTCTAGTTTCCTTACTTCTGGTGTCTGCCCACAGGGGGGTTATACAGAGTGGTAAAATGAGCTCACAGAAATGGCTGCTGCCTGTGTCTGTGTCCCCAGGGTGAGCTTCAGCCACCTCCTGCCTCTCCAGGAGACTCTCCAATATCAGTGGGTGGGTCTGACCCAGGCTCCTTTCAAATTACTGCTTCTGCCCTGGGTCCTAGAGCACGTGAGATTTTGTGTGTGCCCTTTAAGTGTGGCATCTCTATTTCTCCCAGCCCTCTGTGTCTCCCAAAAGTAAATAAGTCCCACTGGCCTTCAAAGCCAAATGTTCTGGAGTCTTGTCTTCCCAGTGAAGGACCCTGAGGCTGGGGAGCCTGGTGTGGGGCTCAGACCCCTTGCTCCTTGGGAGAGTAATTACAGTTGCAGAGATTATCCCTATTTGTGGGTCGCCCACCTGGGAGTATGGGTCTTAGCTATACTGCGACTCTAATCTGAAAAACTGGGTTTGACTCTTGGTAGGTATCAGCCAAAAGACAAAACCAAGCCAAAGATTGGGAAAAGGAAGGATTTATTACTTGCAGAAAGTAAGGAGAATACTGGGGATCTTTCCCAAAGCAGTGTCTCCCCAAACTGCAAAATTGGGGAAGTTTTAAGCTAAGAGTACATGCATATTCATGAAGGGGATTGGGTGGTGTATGCATATTCATGAAGGGGCTTTAACAGGAGAATTCGGCTTAGAATTGGGGCAAAGGTCGACAGAGTCCAAGCTTTAGTTGATTGAATTCAGAAAATGTCAACATTATCATCCCTTAGATTCCTGTGGGTGGTTGAGCCCTCAAGGGAAGTTTAAATTCTACAAAACAGCTCAAGAAAGTGCTTCAGGCTAATCTTTACCATTGAAACAGAACTGAGAATCTTTACAACTGATCTATTTTTCTTTGCTATTGTTACTTCTCTTGCCTAATAAGTCATCTGTTCTTTCGTTCCCTTAAGATCATTGTTACTGAGACCTGTTCAAGGGCAAGCACTGTGGCCAGGCTTAGATCCCAAAATGGCTTAGGCCAAAAATGGTTTCGCTTTTGTCAAGAAAGCCATGCCTGATTCTTCCTCCAGGGACCCCCTCACCCTATCTACTTACAAATCCACCCCTCCTACCCATCTTGTTGTGGTTCCTTATTTATATCTTTAGTTGTAGAATATCTTTTGTGGTAGGTTCCAGTCTTTTTCTATAAATAGTTGTTCTGTAAATAGTTATAATTTTGGTTTGCCTGTGAGAGGAGGTGAGCTCAGGGTCTTCCTACTCTGCCATCTTGCGAATGTCCCTTGATCTCTTTCTCCTTTTGATGAATGACTCTGTTACACTGCCAAAATCATATACTTTTAATCTTTTCCCCAGTACTCCCCAAATGGATCTATGGCCATTTACCAGTGTAACTGTGCATTGGGGAAAAGAAAATAATCGGACTTCTCAGAGATTACTGGTCACCAGCTCTGAACTGACGCTAATTCCTAGACCCAAAATGTCACTGTGGTCTACCAGTCACAGTTGGGGCTTCTGGAGGTTAGGTAATAGGGTTTTAGCTCAGGTACATCTCACAGTTGTCCAGGGGATCCACACCCATCTTGTGGTGGTTTCCTCAGTTCTAGAATGCATAACTGGAATAGACATACTCAGCAATGGAGAGAATCTCTACATTGGTTCCCTGACCTGTGGAATGAGGGTTTTTATGACAGGAAAGGCCAAATAGAAGCAACCGGTATAGTCTCTACCTATGAAAGAATGGTAAACCAAAAACAATACCACATTCTGGAAATTAATGTCACTATCAGGGACACGAGAGATGCAGGGATGGTGATTCCTATCACATCCCTATTCAACTTACCTATTTGGCTTATGCAGAAAACAGATGGATTTTGAAGAATGACAGTCCAGGATTATTATAAACTTAGGTGGTGACTCCAAATGCAGCTACTGTTACAAATGTGATTTCATTGGATGTGCCAATGGATGAGCAAATTGGCACATCCTCTGGTACCTGATATGCAGTTATTGATCTGGCAAGTGCATTTTACTCTGTACCTGTTAGTAAAAGCCACCAGAAGCAGCTTACTTTCAGGTAGCAAGGCCTGCAATAAACCTTCACTGTTCTATTTTAAGGTCTCAACTCTGCAGGGTATTAGCCCTATGGCATAATTTAGTCCACAGGGACCTTGATCACCTTTTCCTTCCATGAGACTTCATGTTGGTTCATTACATTAATATTATGCTGATTGGACCTGGTGATCAGGAAGTAGTAACTACTCTAGACATACTGGTAAGACATTTGCATATTAGAGGGTAGGAAATAAATGCTACAAAGATTCAAGGGCCTTCCACTTCAGTGAAACTTCTAAGGGTCCAGTCATATTGAAGCATGTGGGGATATGTCTTCTAAAGTGAAAGAAGTGGTTGTACCTGCTCTCCCACCACCAAAAAGAGCACAATGCCTAATGAGCCTTTATGGATTTTGGCAGCAACATTTTCCTCATTGGTTTGTGCTACTCCAAACCATTTCCCAAGTGACTTCAAAAGCTGCTAGTTTTTAGTGGGACCCAGAACAAGAGGAGGCTCTGCAACAGGTCCGGGCTGTTGTGCAAACTTCTCTGCTATTGGCCATATGGTCTAGCAGATCCAATGGTACTGAAGTGTCACTGGCAGATGGAGATCCTGTTTGGAGCCTTCAGTAGACCCTTATAAGTGAATCACAGCACCGACTCTTAGGATTTTGGAGCAAAACCCTGCCGTCCTCTGTATAATTTTGTTTTGAGAAACAGCTCTTGATCTGCTACTAGGTCCTAGAAGAGACTGAATGCTTGACCATGTACAGTGTTACCATGTGACCTGAGCTACCTGTCATAAACTGGGTGTCGTCTGACCCACCAAGACATTAAGTTGGGTGTGCGTAGCAACACTCCACTGACAAATGGCAGTGATTTATATGAGATCAGACTTGAGCAGACCCTGAAGGCCCAAGTAGTGAGCCTGAGGAATTGGTCCAAATGTGAAGGGCTCCCACTCCTACTAAACTACCTTCTTTCTTCAAGCCATACCTATGGTCTCATGGAGATTTCCCTAGGATCAGTTGAATGAGGAAGAGAAAATTGTTCTGCATGATATGCAGGCACCAAAGGTGACAGCTGCAGAACTACAGCCCCTTCCTGCAACATTCTCAAAGGATAGTGGTGAAGGATAAGGCGGAACTTTGAAGAGTGCACCTGGTTGTTGACTTTGGAAGGAGCAAGGGCTGGAGATAAGTCTATATTGATTTATAAGCTGTGACCAATAGCTTGACTGGATGGTCAGGGCTGTGGAAGGAATAAGAATTAGAAAACTGGACACAGAGGTCTGGGGGGAAGGTATGTGGATAGACTTCTCTGGGCAAAGAATGAAGACTCCGGCCTTCTGAAGACTGTTACAGCACCAGCTGGTGGCAACACCTTCCAGGGCTGGGAAAATGTCTTCCAGAATGCTGTCTATGGTCTAAATCTGTGTTCAGTGTTTGATGCTGTTTCTCCCATAGCCAGGTTTCTTGGGTCCAGGATCCAAGGGGTGGAAATAAGAATGCCTCTGCTATTACCCCTAGTGACCTACTAAAATTTTTGTTACTCATCCCCATGAACTTAGGCTCTGCTATTCTATAGGTCTTAGTTCCAAAGGGAGGAATGATTCCACCAGGAGACATGAGTTCATTGAACTGAAAGTTGAGACTGTTACCGGCCCCTATAGACTCCTTGTGCCTCTGAATTAATAGGCAAAAAAGTACTATACTGGCTGGAATGATGGTTCCTGACTATCAAGGGGAAACTAGATTGCTACTACACAAAGGAGATCTCTTAGGGCATCTTATTACCACCGAGTTCTATAGTTAGTCAATGGAATGCTATAAAAAACTGAATTCAGACAGCATTGCTAATGACCCAGACTCTTTAGGAATAATTTGGGTCAACCCAAAAGACAAAGAACCACGACCAGCTGAAGTGATCGCTGAGGGGAAAGGGAATATGGAAAGAGTAATTGGAAGAATACCCTATAAATAAAACCTATGACCATATTTATTGTTAGTCACCATAGTGACTAACCAGAGAGACAAAGTTTTGAGTATTTCTTATTTTGTTATGAATATTTGATATAAATGAAATGTTTTTTCTTATCTCTAAGATATAAATCAACCTTATATCACAGTAGAGAAGTGAACTAAATTCAAAGGATTTTGCATTCTTTTCTGGGGAAAACGTGAGTGTGTTTTCAGTTGTAAAAAGAATAGTTTATCATGTTAGGCAGAAGTATGACTTTGTCTTTATTTGGAGGTCAAGTATTGTTTCTTTGAACCTCTACATTATTTTTCCAGCTTTACTGAGATAAAATTAACATATAACATTGTATAAGTTTAAGGTGTACAACATGCTGATTTGTTACATGTATATATTGCAAAAAGATCACCTCCATACTTAGCTAACACCTCCATCATGTTACATAATAAGCATTTTTTATGTGTGTGGTGAGAATATATAAGACTTACTCTCTTAATAACTTTCAAGTTTATATAATACAGTATTAACTATAATCACCATGCAGTACATTGTATCCCCCAAACATATTCATCTTATAATTGGAAGTTTGTACCCTTTGACAAACATCTTCCCATTTACCCTGCCTCCCAGCCTCTGATTACCACCACTCCACTCTGTTTTTCTATGAGTTCAGCTTTTTTCAATTCCATATTTAAGTGATATATGCTATTTGTCTTATTCTGACTTATTTCACTTAGCATGATGCCCCCAAGCTTCATCCATGTTGAAAATAGCAGAATTTCCTCATTTTTTCTTCATGAGTCTGGCTAAAGTTTATGAACTTTTTTTATCTTTTCAAAGAACCAGCTCTTTTTCATGGCTGAATAATACCCCATTGTGTATATATACTACATATTCTTTATCCATTCATCTGCTGATGGACACATAGGTTGTTTCCATGTTTGGCTATTGTAAGTAATGCTGCAATGAATATGGGAGTGTAGATACCACTACGAGATCCTGCTTTTGTTTCCTTGGTATATACCCAGAAGTGGGATTGCTGGATCATATGGTAGTTCTATTTTTAACTTTTTGAGGAATCTCCATAATGTTTTCAATAGTGATATACCAATTTACATCCCCACCAACAGTATATGAGGGTTCTCTTTTCACCACATCCTTGCCAGTGGATGTTATATCTTGTCTTCTTGATGACAGCCATTCTAACAGGTGTGAGATGATAATTTCATTGTGGTTTTGATTTGTTTCTCTGATTAGTGATGTTGAGCATCTTTTCATGTACATGTTGGCCTTTTGGATGTCTTCTATGGAAAGTGTCTACTCAGTTCCTCTGTCCATTAATTATTTTAATTGTTTGTTTTTTGGCTATTGAGTAGCATGAGTATAAAATGTATTTTGGGTATTAATCTCTTATCAGTTACATGGTTTGCAAATATGCTTTCCCATTTGGTAGGTTGCCTTTTCATTTTGTTGATTTTGTGTGTGTGTATGTGTGTGTGTGTGTGTGTGTGTGTGTGTGTGTGCAGAACCTTTTTAGTTTGATGTAGTTCCACTCGTGTTCTTCTCCTTTTGTTTCTTGTACTTTGGGTGTCATATCCAAAAATCATTGCCAAGACCAATGTCAGGGAGCTTTTTTTCCTATGTTTTCTTCTAAGAGTTTTATGGTTTCAGATCTTACATTCAAGTCATTAATCCATTTGTCCAAATTATTTGAGTTTATTTTTGTATATGGTATAAGAAAGTGGTCTAGTTTCACTCTTTTGTATGTAGCTGTCCAGTTTTCCCAACACCCTTTATTGAAGAGGCTGTCTTTTCTCCATTGTATATTCTTGCCTCTTTTGTCATAGATTGTCGACCTTATAAAGGCAGGTTTATTTCTGGACTTTGTATTCTGTTCCATTGATTTATTTGTCTGTTTTAGTGCCAATACTATAGTGTCTCTTATGATTTTTTGTATTTTTGTGGTATTGGTTGTAACTTCTCTTTCATTTATGTTTTATTTACTTGGACCCTCTCATTTTTTCTTGATGAGTCTGGCTAAAGTTTATCAACTTTGTTTATCTTTTCAAAGGACAAGCTCTTAGTTTCATTGATCTTTTCTATTATTTCTTTAGTCCTTATTTCATTTTATATCCACTCTAATCATTATTTCATTCCTGCTAATTTTGGGCTTTGTTCTTTTTCTAGTTCCTTTAGGGGTAAGGTTAGATTGTTTGAAATTTTTCTTGTTTCTTGAGATAGGTCTGTATCATTATGAACTTCCTTCATAGAACTGCTTTTGCTGTATCCCATAAATTTTGAAAGATTGTGTTTCAATTTTCATTTGTCTCAAGGTGTTTTTGACTTCCTCTTTGATTTCTTCATTGTATCATTGGTTGTTTAGTAGCTTGATGTTTAGTCTCCACGTGTTCGTATTTTTTCCAGTTTTCTGTTTGTAATTGATTTCTAGTTTCATACCATTGTGGTCTGTAAAGTTGCTAGATAGAACTTAAATCTTCTTAAACTGTTTTATGGCCTAATGTATGCTCTATCCTGGAGAATGTTCCATGTGCACTTGAGAAGAATATACTGCTGCTATTTGATGGAATGTTCTGTGTATGTGTTAGTTCCATTTGTTCTAAGGTATGGTTCAAGTCCAATGTTTCCTTGTTGATATTCTGTCTGGTTGATATCCACTGTTGAAAGTGAGGTATTGCAGTCTTCTACTATTTTTCCCTTCTGATCTGTTAGTATTTGCTCATTACATTCACGTGCTCCAATCTTGGTTGCATGTATATTTATGACGTCTTAATTTCCCCTCTGATCATTATGTAATGACTATCTTTGTCTGTGGTTACTGTTTTTGGCTTGAAGTATAGCTTTGTCTGGTAAGTATAGCTAACTCTGCTCTTTTTTGGCTTCTACTTGAATGGGATATATTTTTCCATCCCTTCACTTTGATCCTATGTGTGTCCTTAAAGTTGAGGTGTCTTGTAGTCAGCATATAGACGGGTCTTGTTTTTTTATCCATCCAGCCACTCTGCTTTTTTTTTTTAACATCTTTATTGGAGTATAATTGCTTTACAATGGTGTGTTAGTTTCTGCTTTATAACAAAGTGAATCAGTTATACATATACATATGTTCCCATATCTCTTCCCTCTTGCATCTCCCTCCCTCCCACCCTCCCTATCCCACCCCTCTAGGTAGTCACAAAGCACCGAGCTGATCTCCCTGTGCTATGCGGCTGCTTCCCACTAGCTATCTATTTTACATTTGGTAGTGTATATATGTCCATGCCACTCTCTCACTTTGTCACAGCTTACCCTTCCCCCTCCCCATATCCTCAAGTCCATTCTCTAGTAGGTCTCTGTCTTTATTCCCATCTTGCCCCTTGGTTCTTCATGACCTTTTTTTTTTTCTTAGATTCCATATATATGTGTTAGCATATGGTATTTGTCTTTCTCTTTCTGACTTACTTCACTCTGTATGACAGACTCTAGGTCCAGTCATCTCACTACAAATAAATCAATTTTGTTTCTTTTTATGGCTGAGTAATATTCCATTGTATATATGTGACACATCTTTATCCATTCATCTGATAATGGACACTTTGGTTGCTTCCATGTTCTGGCTATTGTAAATAGAGCTGCAATGGACATTGTGGTACATGACTCTTTTTGAATTATGATTTTCTCAGGGTATATGCCCAGTAGTGGGATTGCTGGGTCATATGGTAGTTCTGTTTTTAGTTTTTTAAGGAACCTCCATACTGTTCTCCATAGTGGCTGAATTTACATTCCCACCAACAGTGCAAGAGTGTTCCCTTTTCTTCACACCCTCTCCAGCATTTATTGTTTCTAGATTTTTTGATGATGGCCATTCTGACCGGTGTGAGATGATATCTCATTGTAGTTTTCATTTGCATTTCTCTAATGATTAATGATGTTGAGCATTCTTTCATGTGGATGTTGGCAATCTGTATATCTTCTTTGGAGAAATGTCTATTTAAGTCTTCTGCCCATTTTTGGATTGGGTTGTTTCTTTTTTTGATACTGAGCTGCATGAGCTGCTTGTAAATTTTGGAGATTAATCCTTTGTCAGTTGCTTCCTTTGTAAATATTTTCTCCCATTCTGAGGGTTGTCTTTTGGTCTTGTTTATGGTTTCCTTTGTTGTGCAAAAGCTTTTAAGTTTCATTAGGTCCCATTTGTTTATTTGTGTTTTTATTTCCATTTCTCCAGGAGGTGGGTCAAAAAGGATCTTGCTGTGATTTATGTCATAGAGTGTTCTGCCTATATTTTCCTCTAAGAGTTTGATAGTGTCTGGCCTTACATTTAGGTCTTTAATCCATTTTGAGTTTATTTCTTTGTATGGTGTTAGAGAGTGTTCTAATTTCATTCTTTTACATGTACCTGTCCAGTTTTCCCAGCACCACTTATTAAAGAGGCTGTCTTTTCTCCACTGTATATTCTTGCCTCCTTTATCAAAGATAAGGTGGCCATATGTGCATGGGTTTATCTCTGGGCTTTCTATCCTGTTCCATTGATCTATATTTCTGTTTTTGTGCCAGTACCATACTGTCTTGATTACTGTAGCTTTGTAGTATAGTCAAAAGTCAGGGAGCCCGATCCCTCCAGCTCCATTTTTCGTTCTCAAGATTGCTTTGGCTATTCGGGGTCTTTTGTGTTTCCATACAAATTGTGAAATTTTTTGTTCTAGTTCTGTGAAAAATGCCAGTGGTAGTTTGATAGGGATTGCATTGAATCTGTAGATTGCTTTGGGTAGTAGAGTCATTTTCACAATGTTGATTCTTCCAATCCAAGAAAATAGTATATCTCTCCATCTGTTTGTGTCATCTTTAATTTATTTCATCAGTGTCTTATAATTTTCTGCATACAGGTCTTTTGTCTCCTTAGATAGGTTTATTCCTAGGTATTTTATTCTTTTTGTTGCAATGGTAAATGGGAGTGTTTCCTTAATTTCACTTTCAGATTTTTCATCATTAGTGTATAGGAATGCCAGAGATTTCTGTGCATTAGTTTTGTATCCTGCTACTTTACCACATTCATTGATTAGCTCTAGTAGTTTTCTGGTAGCATCTTTAGGATTCTCTATGTATAGTATCATGTCATCTGCAAACAGTGACAGCTTTACTTCTTCTTTTCCAGTTTGGATTCCTTTTATTTCTTTCTCTTTTCTGATTGCTGTGGCTAAAAATTCCCAAACTATGTTGAATAATAGTGGTGAGAGTGGGCAACCTTGTCTTGTTCCTGATCTTAGTGGAAATGATTTCAGTTTATCACCATTGAGGATGATGTTGGCTGTGGGTTTGTCATATATGGCCTTTATTATGTTGAGGAAAGTTCCCTCTGTGCCTACTTTCTGCAGGGTTTTTATCATAAATGGGTGTTGAATTTTGTCAAAAGGTTTCTCTGCATCTATTGAGATGATCATATGGTTTTTCTCCTTCAATTTTTTAACATGGTGTATCACATTGATTGATTTGCATATATTGAAGAATCCTTGCATTCCTGGAATAAACCCCACTTGATCATGGTGTATGATCCTTTTAATGTGCTGTTGGATTCTGTTTGCTAGTATTTTGTGGAGGATTTTTGCATCTATGTTCATCAGTGATATTGGCCTGCAGTTTTCTTTCTCTGTGACATCTTTGCCTGGTTTTGGTATCAGGGTGATGGTGACCTCGTAGAATGAGTTTGGGAGTGTTCCTCCCTCTGCTGTATTGTGGACGAGTTTGAGAAGGATAGTTGTTAGGTCTTCTCTAAATGTTTGATGGAATTTGCCTGTGAAGTCATCTGGTCCTGGGCTTTTGTTTGTTGGAAGATTTTTAATCACAATTTCAATTTCAGTGCTTGTGATTGGTCTGTGTATATTTTCTGTTTCTTCTTGGTTCAGTCTCGGCAGGTTGTGCATTTCTAAGAATTTGTCCATTTCTTCCAGGTTGTCCATTTTATTGGCATAGAGTTGCTTGTAGTAATCTCTCATGATCCTTTGTATTTCTGCAGTGTCAGTTGTTACTTCTCTTTTTTCTTTTCCAAATCTATTGATGTGAGTCTTCTCCCTTTTTTTCTTGATGAGTCTGGCTAATGGTTTATCAATTTTGTTTATCTTCTCAAAGGACCAGCTTTTAATTTTATTGACTTTTGCTATTGTTTCCTTCATTTCTTTTTCATTTATTTCTGATCTGATCTTTATGATTTCTTTCCTTCTGCTAAATTTGGGGTTTTTTTTTGTTCTTCTTTCTCTAATTGCTTTAGGTGCAAGGTTAAGTTGTTCATTTGAGATGTTTCCTGTTTCTTAAGGTAGGATTGTATTGCTCTAAACTTCCCTCTTAGAACTGCTTTTGCTGCATCCCATAGGTTTTGGGTCATCGTGTCTCCATTGTCATTTGTTTCTAGGTATTTTTTGATTTCCTCTTTGATTTCTTCAGTGATCTCTTGGTTATTAAGTAGTGTATTGTTTAGCCTCTGTGTGTTTGTATTTTTTACAGATCTTTTCCTGTAATTGATATCTAGTCTCATAGCGTTGTGGTCGGAAAAGATACTTGATACGATTTCAATTTTCTTAAATTTACCAAGGCTTGATTTGTGACCCAAGATATGATCTATCCTGGAGAATGTTCCATGAGCACTTGAGAAAAATGTGTATTCTGTTGTTTTTGGGTGGAATGTCCTATAAATATCAATTAAGTCCATCTTGTTTAATGTATCATTTAAAGCTTGTGTTTCCTTATTTATTTTCATTTTGGATGATCTGTCCATTGGTGAAAGTGGGGTGTTAAAGTCCCCTACTATGATTGTGTTGCTGTCGATTTCCCCTTTTATGGCTGTTAGTATTTGCCTTATGTATTGAGGTGTTCCTATGTTGGGTGCATAAATATTTACAATTGTTATACCTTCCTCTTGGATTGATCCCTTGATCATTATGTAGTGTCCTTCTTTGTCTTTTGTAATAGTCTTTATTTTAAAGTCTATTTTGTCTGATATGAGAGTTGCTACTCCAGCTTTCTTTTGATTTCCATTTGCATGGAATATCTTTTTCCATCCCCTCACTTTCAGTCTGTATGTGTCTCTAGGTCTGAAGTGGGTCTCTTGTAGACAGCATATATACGGGTCTTGTTTTTGTATCCCACTCTGCTTTTTGATTGGAGATTTCGGCCCATTAATATTCAGGGTAATTATTGATAGGTAAGGATTTACTAATTCTATCTGTTTTGTCGCTGTATTATAGTTCCATTTTTCTTTTCTTCCTTTCTGCCTTTTGTAAATTGATGATTTTCTATAGTGGTGTGCTTTGATTCTCTTCACCTTTTGTCTATTTATTGTAGATTTTTGCCTTGTGATTCCCTGAGGCTTAAATAAAATGTTATATATATAAAACAGACTGTTTAATGCTGATAACAGTTTAACTTTGATTGCAAACAAAAACTCTACCCTTTTACTCTTACTCTTTTGTTTTTGATGTCATCATTCACATTTTTTATATTGTGCATCCATTAACAAATTATTGAAGCTATAGCTATCTTTAATACTTTTGTCCTTTAACCTTTATACTAGAATTAGGTAGTTAACACAACACCTGGTTATAGGATCAGGGTATTCTGAATCTGACTATATACTTACCTTTACCAGTGTAATATATATTTTCATATGTTTTCATGTTACTAGTTAGCGCCCTTTTGTTTCAGCTTGAAGAACTCCATTCAGCATTTCTTAAAAGGCAGTGGGAATTTTCTCAATTTTTATACTCTGTATTGCATATGTGTACATATTAAAATTAATATTTAAATGGCAGTTGGCCTTTTACAACATTATCTCATTTGACTTTGAATATAAACCTAAACTATATTTTGTTTTGCATTTCAGTTTACTGATGTGGATACTAAGATATTGTCCTAGGTTATGCAGATAATAAGTTGGGCCATAACAAGAGTAGGCCTTCAGATTTCAAATCCAAGACATTTCTAACATTACAAACCAAGTCAGTATAGGCAAAATCCTATTTGCGTAATAGTCAGTAAATACCTGCACATACCTTGAATAGAATAATGATTCACACATGCCAGTGCTTGTGTTACCTCTCCTTATACAGATCAATTAACTGAGACTATTTAATGCTGTAATGGTTGAGAAAATAGAAAAGGAAATTTCCCAAAAGCTTGATATCTCTAGTAATCAGATGAGAGTATTAATGCTTCACTTTATGGGTATTCTATTTTTATTACATTAAACTTTGTGGTGATACAACATGCAATAGAGCTGAAGACTGGAAATATGGAATAAAGGAATAAATTGTTCTAATTTAAAAAAAAAGGGGGGGGGCAGTGATGATGGACTCCCTGAGCTTTTGTTAGGGAAAGGCTTATCTGACCTTTGTTCTAAAGAACAACTTTCAGTAAAGTTTTCAGTTTGTTTCTTTTAGCACTTTGAACATCTCATCCCATCCTCTCCAGGCCTGCAGGTCTTTACTGAGAAATCCACTGGTAGCCTAATGAGTGTTCCCTTCTATTTTTCTCTCTTGTAGCTTTAAAAGTTTTTTGTTTGATTTACTTTTTTAAATTTAATTTTATTTTTTAATTGAAGTATAGTTGATGTACAAATATGTTACAGGTGTACAATATAGTGATTCACAATTTTTAAAGGTTATATTCCATTTATAGTTATAAAATGTTGGCAGTGTTTTCCATGTTGTACAATATATCATTGTAACTTATTTTATATAAGAGTTTGAACCTCTTAATCCCCACCCTATATAGCCTCTCTCCCCACTGGTAACCACCAGTTTTTTCCCTATATCTGTGAGTCTTTTTTGTTAAAGTCACTATTTTGTTGTATTTTTTAGATTCTACATATGCGGTATCATACAGTATTTGTCTTTCTCTGACTTCTTTCACCTTAGCATAATGCCCTCCAAGTCCATCCATGTTGTTGCAAATGGCAAAATTTCATTCTTTTTTATGCCTTGGTGGTATTCCATTACATATATATACACACCACATCTTCTTTATCCATTCATCTATTGATGGACACCTAGGTTGCTTCCATATCTTAGCGATTGTAAATAATGATGCATGTATCTTTTCAAATTAGTGTTTTTATTTTTTTGGATACATACCCAGGAGTGCAATTGCTGGATCATATGGTAATTCTATTTTTAGTTTGTTTGGAGAAAACTTCATACTGTTTTCCACAGTGGCTGCACCAATTGACATTCCCACCAGCAGTGTACGAGAGTTCCCATTTCTCCGTATCCTTGCCAATGTTTGTTATTTGTGGTCTTTTTTTTAGCATCTTTATTGAAGTATAATTGCTTTACAATGGTGTGTTAGTTTCTGCTTTAAAACAAAGTGAATCAGTTATACATATACATATGTTCCCATATCTCTTCCCTCTTGCATCTCCCTCCCTCCCACCCTCCCTATCCCACCCCTCTAGGTGGTCACAAAGCACCGAGCTGATCTCCCTGTGCTATGCGGCTGCTTCCCACTAGCTATCTATTTTACATTTGGTAGTGTATATATGTCCATGACACTCTCTCACCCTGTCACATCCCACCCCTCCCCCTCCCCATATCCTCAAGTCCATTCTTTAGTAGGTCTGTGTCTTTATTCCCATCTTGCCACTAGGTTCTTCATGACCTTTTTTTTTTTTTCCTTAGATTCCATATATATGTGTTAGCATACTGTATTTGTTTTTCTCTTTCTGACTTACTTCACTTTGTATGACAGATTCTAACTCCATCCCCCTCATTACAAATACCTCCATTTCATTTCTTTTTATGGCTGAGTAATATTCCATTGTATATATGTGCCACATCTTCTTTATCCATTCATCTGATAATGGACACTTTGGTTGCTTCCATGTCCTGGCTATTGTAAATAGAGCTGCAATGAACATTTTGGTACATGACTCTTTTTGAACTATGGTTTTCTCAGGGTATATGCCCAGTAGTGGGATTGCTGGGTCGTATGTTAGTTCTAATTTTAGTTTTTTAAGGAACCTCCATACTGTTCTCCATAGTGGCTGTATCAATTTACATTCCCACCAACAGTGCAAGAGGGTTCCCTTTTCTCCACACCCTCTCCAGCATTTATTGTTTCTAGATTTTTTGATGATGGCCATTCTGACCGGTGTGAGATGATACCTCATTGTAGTTTTGATTTGCATTTCTCTAATGATTAAGAATGTCGAGCATTCTTTAATGTGTCAGTTGGCAATCTGTATATCTTCTTTGGAGAAATGTCTATTTAGGTCTTCTGCCCATTTTTGGATTGGGTTGTTTGTTTTTTTGTTATTGAGCTGCATGAGCTGCTTGTAAATCTTGGAGATTAATCCTTTGTCAGTTGCTTCATTTGCAAATATTTTCTCCCATGCTGAGGGTTGTCTTTTGGTCTTGTTTATGGTTTCCTTTGTTGTGCAAAAGCTTTTAAGTTTCATTAGGTCCCATTTGTTTATTTGTGTTTTTATTTCCATTTCTCTAGGAGCTGGGTCAAAAAGGATCTTGCTGCAATTTATATCATAGAGTGTTCTGCCTATGTTTTCCTCTAAGAGTTTGATAGTGTCTGGCTTTACACTTAGGTCTTTAATCCATTTTGAGTTTATTTTTGTGTATGGTGTTAGGGAGTGTTCTAATTTCATACTTTTACATGTACCTGTCCAATTTCCCCAGCACCACTTATTTAAGAGACTGTCTTTTCTCCACTGTATATGCTTGCCTCCTTTATCAAAGATAAAGTGACCATATGTGCATGGGTTTATCTCTGGGCTTTCTATCCTGTTCCATTGATCTATATTTCTGTTTTTGTGCCAGTACCATACTGTCTTGATTACTGTAGCTTTGTAATATAGTCTGAAGTAAGGGAGCCTGATTCCTCCAGCTCCATTTTTCGTTCTCAAGATTGCTTTGGCTATTCGTGGTCTTTTGTGTCTCCATACAAATTGTGAAATTTTTTGTTCTAGTTCTGTGAAAAATGCCAGTGGTAGTTTGATAGGGATTGCATTGAATCTGTAGATTGCTTTGGGTAGTAGAGTCATTTTCACAATGTTGATTCTTCCAATCCAAGAACATGGTATATCTCTCCATCTATTTGTATCATCTTTAATTTCTTTCATCAGTGTCCTATTATTTTCTGCATACAGTTCTTTTGTCTCCTTAGATAGGTTTATTCCAAGATATTTTATCCTTTTTGTTGCAGTGGTAAATGGGAGTGTTTTCTTAATTTCACTTTCAGATTTTTCATCATTAGTATATAGGAATGCAAGAGATTTCTGTGCATTAATTTTGTATCCTGCTACTTTACCAAATTCATTGATTAGCTCTAGTAGTTGTCTGGTGGCAGTTTTAGGATTCTCTATGTATAGTATCATGTCATCTGCAAACAGTGACAGCTTTACTTCTTTTCCGATTTGGATTCTTTTTCTTCTCTGATTGCTGTGGCTAACACTGCCAAAACTATGTTGAATAATAGTGGTGAGAGTGGGCAACCTTGTCTTGTTCCTGATCTTAGTGGAAATGGTTTCAGTTTTTCACCATTGAGGACAATGTTGGCTGTGGGTTTGTCATATATGGCCTTTATTATGTTGAGGAAAGTTCCCTCTATGCCTACTTTCTGCAGGGCTTTTATCATAAATGGGTGTTGAATTTTGTCGAAAGCTTTCTCTGCATCTATTGAGATGATCATATGGGTTTTCTCCTTCAATTTGTTAATATGATGTATCACGTTGATTGATTTGCATATGTTGAAGAATCCTTGCATTCCTGGGATAAACCCCACTTGATCATGGTGTATAATCCTTTTAATGTGCTGTTGGATTCTGTTTGCGAGTATTTTGTTGAGGATTTTTGCATCTATGTTCATCAGTGATATTGGCCTGTAGTTTTCTTTCTTTGTGACATCTTTGTCTGGTTTTGGGATCAGGGTGATGGTGGCCTCGTAGAATGAGTTGGGGAGTGTTCCTCCCTCTGCAGTATTTTGGAAGAGTTTGAGAAGGATAGGTGTTAGCTCTTCTCTAAATGTTTGATAGAATTCGCCTGTGAAGCCATCTGGTCCTGGGCTTTTGTTTGTTGGAAGATTTTAAATCACAATTTCAATTTCAGTGCTTGTGATTGGTCTGTTCATATTTTCTATTTCTTCCTGGTTCAGTCTCGGTAGGTTGTGCATTTCTAAGAATTTGTCCATTTCTTCCAAGTTGTCCATTTTATTGGCATAGAGTTGCTTGTAGTAATCTCTCATGATCGTTTGTATTTCTGCAGTGTCAGTGGTTACTTCTCCTTTTTCATTTCTAATTCTATTGATTTGAGTCTTCTCCCTTTTTCTCTTGATGAGTCTGGCTAATGGTTTATCAATTTTGTTTATCTTCTCAAAGAACCAGCTTTTAGTTTCATTGATTTTTGCTATTGTTTCCTTCATTTCTTTTTCATTTATTTCTGATCTGATCTTTATGATTTCTTTCCTTCTGCTAGCTTTGGGGTTTTTTTTGCTCTTCTTTCTCTAATTGCTTTAGGTGCAAGGTTAGCTTGTTTATTCGAGATGTTTCCTGTTTCTTGATGTAGGCTTGTATTGCTATAAACTTCCCTCTTAGAACTGCTTTTGCTGCATCCCATAGCTTTTGGGTCGTCATGTCTCCATTGTCATTTGTTACTAGGTATTTTTTATTTTCCCCTTTGATTTCTTCAGTGATCACTTCGTTATTAAGTAGTGCATTGTGTAGCCTCCATGTGTTTGTATTTTTTCAGATCTTTTCCTGTAATTCATATCTAGTCTCATAGCGTTGTGGTCGGAAAAGATACTTGATACGATTTCAATTTTCTTAAATTTACCAAGGCTTGATTTGTGACCCAAGATATGATCTATCCTGGAGAATGTTCCATGAGCACTTGAGAAAAATGTGTATTCTGTTGTTTTTGGGTGGAATGTCCTATAAATATCAATTAAGTCCATCTTGTTTAATGTATCATTTAAAGCTTGTGTTTCCTTATTTATTTTCATTTTGGATGATCTGTCCATTGGTGAAAGTGGGGTGTTAAAGTCCCCTACTATGATTGTGTTGCTGTCGATTTCCCCTTTTATGGCTGTTAGTAGTTGCCTTATGTATTGAGGTGCTCCTATGTTGGGTGCATAAATATTTACAATTGTTATACCTTCCTCTTGGATCAATCCCTTGATCATTATATAGTGTCCTTCTTTGTCTCTTGTAATAGTCTTTATTTTAAAGTCTATTTTGTCTGATATGAGAATTGCTACTCCAGCTTTCTTTTGATTTCCATTTGCATGGAATATCTTTTTCCATCCCCTCACTTTCAGTCTGTATGTGTCTCTAGGTCTGAAGTGGGTCTCTTGTAGACAGCATATATATGGGTCTTGTTTTTGTATCCATTCAGCCAGTCTGTGTCTTTTGGTGGGAGCATTTAATCCATTTACATTTAAGGTAATTATTGATATGTATGTTCCTATTCCCATTTTCTTAAATGTTTTGGGTTTGTTATTGTAGGTGTTTTCCTTCTCTTGTGTTTCTTGCCTAGGGAAGTTCCTTTAGCATTTGTTGTAAAGCTGGTTTAGTGGTGCTGAACTCTCTCAGCTTTTGCTTGTCTGTAAAGGTTTTAATTTCTCCATCACATCTGAATGAGATCCTTGCTGGGTAGAGTAATCTTGGTTGTAGCTTTTTCTCCTTCATCACTTTAAGTATATCCTGCCACTCCCTGCTGGCTTGCAGAGTTTCTGCTGAAAGATCAGCTGTTAACCTTATGGGGATTCCCTTGTGTGTTATTTGTTGTTTTTCCCTTGCTCCTTTTAATATGTTTTCTTTATATTTAATTTTTGATAGTTTGATTAATATGTGTCTTGGCGTGTTTCTCCTTGGATTTATCCTGTATGGGACTCTCTGTGCTTCCAGGACTTGATTAACTATTTCCTTTCCCATATTAGGGAAGTTTTCAACTATAATCTCTTCAAATATTTTCTCAGTCCCTTTCTTTTTCTCTTCTTCTTCTGGGACCCCTATAATTCGAATGTTGGTGCGTTTAATGTTGTCCCAGAGGTCTCTGAGACTGTCCTCAGTTCTTTTCATTCTTTTTTCTTTATTCTGCTCTGCAGTAGTTATTTCCACTGTTTTATCTTCCAGGTCACTTATCCGTTCTTCTGCCTCAGTTATTCTGCTATTGATCCCGTCTAGAGTATTTTTAATTTCATTTATTGTGTTTTTCATCGTTTCTTGGTTCCTCTTTAGTTCTTCTACGTCCTTGTTAAATGTTTCTTGCATTTTGTCTATTTTATTTCCAAGATTTTGGATCATCTTTATTATCATTATTCTGAATTCTTTTTCAGGTAGACTGCCTATTTCCTCTTCATTTGTTAGGTCTGGTGTGCTTTGACCCTGCTCCTTCACCTGCTGTGTTTTTTTGTCTTCTCATTTTGCTTATCTTACTGTGTTTGGGGGTCTCCTTTTCACAGGCTTGCAGGTTCGTAGTTCCCGTTGTTTTTGGTATCTGTCCCCAGTGGCTAAGGTTGGTTCAGTGGGTTGTGTAGGCTTCCGGGTGGAGAGGACTAGTGCCTGTGTTCTGGTGGATGAGGCTGGATCTTGTCTTCCTGGTGGGCACGTCTACGTCTGGTGGTGTGTTTTGGGGTGTCTGTGGCCTTATTATGATTTTAGGCAGCCTCTGTGTTAATGGATGGGGTTGTGTTCCTGTCTTGCTAGTTGTTTGGCATAGGGTGTCCAGCACTGTAACTTGCTGGTCGTTGAGTGAAGCTGGGTCTTGATGTTGAGATGGAGATCTCTGAGAGATTTTCGCCGTTTGGTATTACGTGAAGCTGGGAGATCTCTTGTGGACCAGTGTCCTGAAGTTGACTCTCCCACCTCAGAGGCACAGCCCTGATGCCTGGCTGGAGCACCAAGAGCCTTTCATCCACATGGCTCAGAATATAAGGGAGAAAAAAATAGAAAGAGGATAAAATAAAATAAAATAAAATAAAGCTATTATAATAAAAAATAAGAAAAAAAATTATTAAGAGTAAATGTATTCAGAAAATTTTTTTAATTTTTAAAAATAGATTTATTAATTTTTTATAATAAAAAATAAAAAAATTATTAAGAAAAAAATTTGTTAAGAAAAAATTTTTTAATTTTTTAAAATAAAAAATTTGAAAAAACTTATTAAAATTTTTTTTAATTTCTAAAAATAGAAAATAAGGAAAAAATTATTTAGAAAACATTTATTAGGAAAAAAATTTTTTTTAAGTAAAAAAAAAAAAAAAACAAAAAAAACCGGACGGACCTAACCCTAGGACTAATGGTGAAAGCAAAGCTATACAGACAAAATCTCACCCAGAAGCGTACACATATACACTCACAAAAAAAGGAAAAGGGGAAAAATTAATATATCCTGCTCCCAAAGTCCACCTCTTGAATTTGGGATGATTCGTTGTCTATTCAGGTATTCAACAGATACAGGCACATCAAGTTGTTTGTGGAGCTTTAATCTGCTGTTTCTGAGGCTGCTGGGAGAGATTTCCCTTTCTCTTCTTTGTTCGTATAGCTCCCGGGGTTCAGCTTTGGATTTGGACCCGCCTCTGCACGTAGGTCACCTGAGGGCATCCGTTCCCTGCCCAGACAGAATGGGGTTAAAGGAGCAGATGCTTCAGGGGCTCTGGCTCACTCAGGCCAGGGGGAGGGAGGGGTACGGAGGAGGCAGGGCGAGCCTGCAGCAGCAGAGGCCTGCGTGACGTTGCACCAGCCTGAGGCGCCCTGTGCGTTCTCCCGGGGAAGTTGTCCCCGGATCACGGGAGCCTGGCAGTGGTGAGCTGCACTGGCTCCCAGGAGGGACGGTGTGGAGAGTGACCTGTGCTCGCACACAGGCTTCTTGGTGGCGGCAGCAGCAGCCTTAGCATCTCCTGCCCGTCTCTGGGGTCCGCGCTGATAACCGCGGCTCACGCCCGTCTCTGGAGTTCATTTAGGCGGCGCTCTGAATCCCTCTCCTTGCGCGCCGCGAAACAAAGAGGCAAGAAAAAGTCTCTTGCCTCTTCGGCGGCTGCAGACTTTTTCCCGGACTCCCTCCTGGCTAGCACCGAAGCCCGAGCCTCAGCTCCCAGCCCCCGCCCACCCCGGCGGCTGAGCAGAGGAGCCTCTCCGGCTGGTGAGTGCTACTCAGCACCAATCCTCCGTGCAGGAATCTCTCCGCTTTGCCCTCCGCACCCCTGTGGCTGCGCTGTCCTCCGTGGCTCCGAAGCTTCCCCCCTTTGCCACCTGCAGTCTCCACCCGCGAAGGGGCTTCCTAGTGTGTGGAAACCTTTCCTCCTTCACGGCTCCCTCCCAGAGGGGCAGGTCCCGTCCCTATTCTTTTGTCTCTGTTATTTCTTTTTTCTTTTGCCCTACCCAAGTACGGGGGGAGTTTCTTGCCTTTTGGGAGGTCTGACGTTTTCTGCCAGCGTTCAGTGGGTGTTCTGTAGGAGCAGTTCCACGTGTAGATGTATTTCTACCATATCTGTGGGAAAGAAGGTGATCTCCGTGTCTTACTCTTCCGCCATCTTGCCCCTACCTCCTGGTCTTTTTGATGATAGCCATTCTGACAGGTGTGAGGTGATATCTCATTGTGGTTTTGATTTGCAGTTTCCCTGATTAGCAATTTGTGTTTGGTTTTAGATAGTTTTACTGTGTCTTGGAAAAGATTATTTTGGATTGAAATTTTGAGGTGATCTGTTGGTTTTATGAGCTTGGATGTCTAAATCTCTTCCCAGATTTGGGAAGTTCTGAGCCAATATTTAAATAAGCTTTCTACTCTTTTTTGCCTCTGGGACTCAATGATATAGGAACCATCAAAGGAAATAATATACATAAGTCCCATAGACTTTCTTCATTCCTTTTCATTCTTTTTTCTTTTTACTCCTCTGATTGGATAATTTTAAATGATCTGTCTTCTAGCTTACTACTTGTTCAAGTCTGCCTTGAAACTCCCTATTGAATTCTTCAGTTTAATCATTGTATTCTTCAGCTCTGAAACATTTTTGGTTCTTTTTTATTCTTTCTCTTTGAACTTTTCAATTTGCTCTTGTTTTCCTAATACCATTAAATTGTGTTCTCTTGTAGTTCTCTGAGCATCTGTAGAAAAATTATTTTGGATTCTCTGTCTGCCACTTCTGAGATCTGCATTACTTTGGGGCCTGTTACTGGAATTTTACTGTATTCCTTTGAGGGAGACATGTTTCCCAGATTCTTAGTGATCCCTGTAGCTTTGAATAGGTGTCTGCACCTTGGAAAAAGCAGTCTAAGTCTTCCAGACTTAATGGTCTTTGGTAAGGGAAGCTTTCACTTGCAGGTGGGGTAGGTTGGATCATGTTATGTCCCTGGGTCTAGTGGTGCAGGGTACAATGAGGGGGTATGGGGTGGCACCAGATCTGGTGGGCCATGATACCTCTTTGGTTTAGGCTCCTGGGTTCCTTGGCAAGCACTGCAGGGGATCTCTGTGGCTGCATCACTGTTGGAGTTCTAAGGGGCACTTCTACATCTGCTAGCTAGGGACCAGGGTAGGCAACGCTGATGGCCAGAGACAGTAATTAGTACATTCTTGGCTGTGGGGACCAGCTGAATGTGCCTATATAGTGGCGGAGGCCAGTTGCAGGCCTTTAAACCTCTATCTTAAAAACAAACTATAGTGATGGGGGCCAGAGCAGGCAGCAAGTGTTGGGACCAACTATGGGCTCACTGGCGGCTGCCGGGGCCCCGGCTGTCAGCATAGTCTTCCCTGGGGCATGCACACTGCAGTGAAGGCTGCTGTGTGTTGGGCTGGGGATGTGCAGGTGCACAGCTGGAGCAGCTAGCTACAAGTGGGTGTGGTGGTGCCAGCCGGTTACAGAAGGCAAGGCCTGATCCAGACCCAGAAGCAGCTTCAGGAGGCTCTGGCTCTCAGTACACTCACCTGTGGCCGCACACTCTCTGAACCAGGGCATGCACACAGCAGTGGAGGCTGATTACAGGTGTCAGCGCGGTGGCATTCAGGAGCACAGCTGGAGGGCTCACCCTGAGTGTGGGCACGGCAGTAGGGCAGCAGGGGCCATCCTGGGGGCCCTAGGTTGGCTTCTTGCATTCACACAAGTGCAGCAGCCCGAGCTGACTGCTGGGCTCCCATGAGGGCAGGGAGGGACTCAGGCAGCTGGAGTTTTATACTTGTGTGGCTGCAGAGACTTCGGAAGGCTACCAGTGTGGGTCCTGGCCTCCCGCAGGGGAGCAGGGAGGGACTCGGGTGGCTGGCATCAGCAAACAAGACTACTTGTGGGGCAAAAGTGGGTGGAATCTGCAGGGGGTCTGTAATGGCTGCTGACTGTTAGTTTCTTCAGCGGTGAAGTCAGCTGGGTTTGTCTGCAGAGCAGGTCACTGAGAACGCCATTGCTCCTGCTGCATGACTGCTGTTGATAGCCGCCACTTTACTTTGTTCCCAGCCATCTCTATGTCTCACCGTTGCCAGCCTCTGGGTGGAGTGGAACTGAAGTGGGACCTTCAGGCAGTGCCCCAAAGGCTGAGAAGCTGATGGCTCACCCTGCTTTCCTTTCCCAGCAATGGGAACTCTTTCTAGTTGAGGAGTTAGCTCTTAGTGCTGAGCAACGCCTGCTTGGGGGAGGGATGATGGAGGCATCCTTCTCTCGTGTGGTTTTTCTTGGGGTTGTTGTTCTACTGTATTGCTAAAGCTGCCTAAGTGGACTCCAGAGCTCTCCCAGAGCTGTTTCTGTTCATGGATAGCTGTCTAATAGTTGATCTTTGTTGGGGGACAGAGAGTGGAGTTTCCTTTGTTGCCATTTTGGTGATGTCACTCAAGATTAAGTGTGGTTTAAAGTGATGTACAGTTGACCCTTGAACAACACAGGTTTGAACAGTGCAGGTCCACTTATATGCAGATTTCTTTCACTAAATACATACTACAGTACTAAACGATCTCCAGTTAGTTGCATCTGCAGACGCAGAACTGCAGTATAGAGGGCCAATTGTAAAGTTATATGTGAATTTTTGACTGGGTGGAGCGTTGATGCCCCTAACCCCCATGGCACTCAAGGGTCAACTGTATGTGTGCCAAGTTGACAAGGGGTGGACACACTTTTGGGGTGTCAACTTGGCCAGGCTATAGTCCCCAGTTATTCAGTCAAACATTAGTCTAGATCTTTCTGTGAAGTTATTTATGGATGTAATTAGAGTCCATAGTCAGTTGTCTGTAAGTGAGGAAGATTATTTTAGGTAATCTTATGGGCCTGATTCAACCAGTTTAAAAGATTTGAGAGCAGAGCTGAGGCTTCTCTGAAGATGAAACTCTGTGGACAAGTTTCATCCATACCTAACAGTTCCAGCCTACTCTTCCTGACAGCCTGCCCTAAAGATTTTGGATTTGCCTTACTACCACTGTATAACTCATTTCCTTGCAATCAGTATCTTAATATATAGCTCCTACCGGTTCTGTTTCTCTGGTTGAACCCTAACTAACACATCCTCTTAAGTATATGATATAACTTCCAAGATTAAAAAACTTTTCCAATAACAGTAATTCCAACCACACGGGGGAGAATGAAAATGACTTACATAATCTTACAGGTATGAGCCTTTGACGTCAGCTGTCCCACGATTAATCCCTTTCTGCCATCTTGTGGTGATACTTGAAAGTTTACAGTGATGACTTCTTAAGGAATACTCCTGAAAATCCTTAATCAATTCTGCTGAGTCACCATCTCATAAGAAAATAGGGAATGATGCCAAGATTACAGTCAGGTGACTTACATTTCTCTGTTTTACCAATAATGGAAGTTGAGTATCTAAACACACAATGTTACCTTCCTAGCTGAAAACAACATACTTTATAGAACGTGAACATCTATGGCAGCAGTCAGAATAAATATTATTTTATATAAAAGTTTAGACTTAGAAAAGCAATACCTTCTCTGCAGAAAAGCTTAATATATTTCTCGAAGTTCAAAGTCCCTCCTTTCTCCCTATCCACCTCCCCATCCCACTCAACAGGTGTTCACTGTCAAAAGATCATGCTTCAGAAGATGGAGCAAATGCAAATGAACATAAAGGATTTTAGAAGCACAAGAATTACCTTGCAGAAGTTTGATCGTATTGTACATATTTTTATGTAATTTCCTTTTTATACTCAACATATCATGGTCATTCTTCGACGAAGATTGGCCTATTCCTTAACTCATGCCCAGTATTCTGTAGTATGAATGAACCATCATTTAATCTTCTCCTTGATAGACACCAAGCTCAGAAGGTCTTAATGTTACCACCTTCTGACCAAAAACTTTCTGCAGCAAAATTCATGAAGCCTGGGCAACAATCATCATGGCTCTGGTTCAAGATGACATTAAGATGGTGAAAGGGAAATCTTACAGGAGGAGGGTAGAGAATGACAAATGACCACCAGACTACTCAGGGCCACCTTGATTCTCAGGAGCTGCTATATGTGTTGGTTCAAAGGCAGATAACTGAACTGGGAGGACAAGATTCTCTCAGTGGAGGCCCCTTGACTGGTGCTTGGAAACACATTTCAACAATGCTGGTGATCTTAACAGCCCTCATTTCAGTGCACTAGTTCACTACCCTAAACTAAGGAGATTCAGCTCATTCTTTGCAATAGGAGGGCCATGTAAATAAATGCCGTAAAGTGAATATGCTATAAATGTAGCATGAGAAATGGCTAGATCTTTTAGATGTATGCTATGTACCGTGTACATAAGCACAACTAATCTTCATGCCAACCCAATAAAGTAAATGCTGTCATCTCCTCATTCAGAAAAAGGCAATCAGCACCCCTTCTAGGAAGCTTCCGAATGCTGACCTAGGCCTCCTTGCTACCTATGTACTCCTTTCAGACACAGATGGGCTGTGTAATCGGCCAAACTGCCAATGGTTAATAAAAAACCACGAGAGAGGGAGAAAGTGGGAAACTTTAGTTCTACTGAAAGGTAGGTTGCCAGATAAAATACAGAATGGATGCCCTGATAAACTTGTATTGCAGGTTAACAGTGGATAACTTTATAGTAAAAGTGTATATACTAAAAAACTGATATATGTATAAAAATGGGTATATTTACACAGAGTTTCCTCTTTTTCTGTGGGCCCATCCTGAAGAGCAATCACTGGATAAGGGCCAACACAGAGGATGCAAACTCCCAGGCACTTCCAGGTCCAGAGTCCAGTGACAGGCCTCAGAAGAAGAGACAAGTGTGAGCTATTGGAAACCAATGCAAACTGAAATTGGGAGAGACAGAAATGCTAAAAAGGGTTCAACTGAATCCGGATGGAACACCAATAGTGTGAGCTAGAGTCCAGCCACCATCTTGAAGATGTGTCAGGTAGGAATAAACAAAGTGAGACTTGAATAGATGTGAGAAGTGCACAAGGTGGTCACAATTTTGGGGGGAAACCTATAACAATGTTAGTAGACTAGCTATAGCCCCCACTGCTGCCCTTGGTCCTGAGGCCATACATAATTTTTATTTTTCTTCCTTCACATTCTAGATTACCTGCCCCTTTGTCTAGTATTTTTGCTGGACTAGAGCACTTGCCTGGTGGCCCAGACCTTTATCCTGAGTCTCTTATTACCAGAAGGGGCCATGGCCCTTATGGATGGATATATATGATCCTAGCCATGTCACTACTGTTTCTACCATCAGCTCTGGCCTAAAGAGAGCCACTACTGACTCTCAAACAAAATCACATATTGCAGGAGAAGGAACTTCCCAGTGATGATAGTATCCCATGCATCCACACATTCCTGATGGCCTTGGTGACACAGTGCTTTAGTGTGAATTGCTGGTTCAGGAGTGTTTTAATTTTTACATATTTGAATTTTCCAGTTTTCCTGTTGTTGATTTCTAGTCATACCATGTGGTCAGGAAAGATACCTGGTATGACTTCAACCTTTTAAAATTTTCTGGGACTTGTTTTGTGACCTATCCTATGATCTACCCTGGAGAATGTTTCATGTGTGCTAGAGAAGAATGAGTATTTTGCTGCCCTTGGATAGAATTTCTGTAAATATCTGTTAGGTGCATTCGGTCTAAAGTATACTTCAAGTCCAATGTTTACTTGCTGATTTTCTGTTTGGATGATCTATGCCTTGTTGAAAGCGGGGTATTGAAGTCCCTTACTATTATTGTATTGTTGTCTATCTCTCCCTTCATATCTGTTAGTGTTTGCTTAATGTAGTTAGATTCTCTGATGTTGGGTGCATATATATTTATGATTATTATAGCCTCTTGATGAGTTGACCCTTTTGTCATTATACAGTGACTTTCTTTGTGTCTTGTAATAGTTTGGACTTAAAGTCTGTTTTGTCTGATATAAGTATAGCTACTCCTGCTCTTTTGGTTTCCACTTGCATGAAATACTTTTATCCATCCCTTCACTTTGAGCATATGCATGTCCTTGAAGCTGAAGTGAGTCTCTTGTAGGCAGCATATATTTAGGTCTAGTTTCTTTTTTTTTGTTTTGTTTTAATTCATCCTGTCACTTTGTGCCTTTTGATTGGAGAATAATCACTTACATCTAATGTGATTATTGGTAGGTCAGGACTTACTGTTGCCATCTTGTTAACTGTTTTCTATGCTTTAGTAGTTCCTTTGTTCTTTTCTTCCTCTCTTGCTGTCTTCCATTTGAATTGATAACTTGCCATAGCGGTATACTTTGATCCTCTTTATATTGTTATATCTACTATAGGTTTTTGTTTTGTGGTTACCCTGTGGCTTACTTGAAACATTTTATAGATATAATAGTCTATTTTATGCTGATAGCAACTTAACTTTGATTGCATGCAAAAACTCTACCATTTTACTCCCCCAAACAATTTTGTTTTTAATGTCACACATTATGTATTTTTATGTTGTATATTTACTAAAAATTATGTAGCTATAGCTATTTTTAATACTTTTGTCCTTTAACCTTTAAAAATTTTTTTTTGAATTTTATTTTTTTTTTGTACAGCAGGTCCTTATTAGTTATCTATTTTGTACATATTAGTGTATATATGTTAATCCCAATCTCCCAATTCATCACACCACCATAAGCCCCTACCCCCACTTTCCCCCCTTGGTGTCCATATGTTTGTTCTCTACACCTGTGTCTCTATTTCTGCCTTGCAAACTGATTCATCTGTACCATTTTTCTAGATTCCACATATATGCGTTAATATATTTGTTTTTTTCTTTCTGGCTTACTTCATTCTGACAGTCTCTAGGTCCATCCATGTCTCTACAAATGACCCAGTTTCATTCCTTTCTATGGCTGAGTAATATTCCATTGTATGTATGTACCACATCTTCTTTGTCCATTCGTCTTCTGATGGGCATTTAGGTTGCTTCCATGACCTGGCTATTGTAAATAGTGCTGCAATGAACATTGGGTGCATGTGTCTCTTTGAATTATGGTTTTCTCTGGGTATATGCCCAGTAGTGGGATTGCTGGGTCATATGGTAACTCTAATTTTAGTTTTTTAAGGAACCTCCATATTGTTCTCCATAGTGACTGTATCAATTTACATTCTCACCAACAGTGCAAGAGGGTTCTCTTTTCTCCACACCCTCTCCAGCATTTGTTGTTTGTAGATTTTCTGATGATGCCCATTCTAACTGGTGTGAGGTCATATCTCATTGTACATTTGATTTGCATTTCTCTAATAATTAGTGATGTTGAGCAGCTTTTCATGTGCCTCTTGGCAATCTGTATGTCTTCTTTGGAGAAATGTCTATTTAGGTCTTCTACCCGTATTTTGATTGGGTTGTTTGTTTTTTTGATATTGAGCTTCATGAGCTGTTTATATATTTTAGAGAATAATCCCTTGTCAGTTGATTCATTTGCAAATATTTTCTCACATTCTGAGGGTTGTCTTTTCATTTTGTTTATGGTTTCCTTTGCTGTGCAAAAGCTTTTAAGTTTCATTAGGTCCCATTTGTTTATTTTTGTTTTTATTTTCATTACTCTAGGAGGTATATCAAAAAAGATCTTGCTATGATTTATGTTAAAGAGTTTTCTGCCTATGTTTTCCTCTAAGAGTTTTATAGTATCCAGCCTTACATTTTGGTCTTTAATCCATTTTGAGTTTATTTTTCTGTATGGTGTTAGGGAGTGTTCTAATTTCATTCTTTTATATGTAGCTGTCCAGTTTTCCCAGCACCACTTATTGAAGAGACTGTCTTTTCTCCATTGTATATCCTTGCCTCCTTTGTCATAGATTAGTTGACCATAGGTGAGTGGGTTTACCTCTGGGCTTTCTATCCTGTTCCATGGATCTATATTTCTGTTTTTGTGCCAGTACCATACTGTCTTGATTACTGTAGCTTTGTGGTATAGGCTGAAGTCAGGGAGTCTGATTCCTCCAGCTCCACTTTTTTCCCTCAAGATTGCTTTGGCTATTCAGGGTCTTTTGTGTCTCTATACAAATTTTAAGAATTTTTCTTCTAGTTCTGTAAAAAATGCCATTGGTAATTTGATACGGGTTGCACTGAATCTGTAGGGTTTTTTTTTTTTTCCTCAGAAAGGGCTACGCTGGTTTTAATGGTACTGTGAGCTGCTTTCCCCCAGTGCATGGAGCAGAAGCTCTTACCTTACAGAAAAAACTTTTAGAAACCATACACAGACTCTAGCAAAACCCTAACCATTTACATTTCAGTCTGAATAAAGCACAGCTGTGGGAGTGCCCCAGATGGTGACTGGTTGGTCTCTGTACACGGCCTTGGGGACAGCTGGGTAGTATAGTCATTTTCACAATATTGATTCTTCCAATCCAAGAACATGGTATATCTATCCATCTGTTTGTGTCATCTTTGATTTCTTTTATCAGTGTCTTATAGTTTTCTGAGTACAGGTGTTTTATCTCCTTAGGTAGGTTTATTCCTAGGTATTTTATTATTTTTGTTGCAGTGGTGAATGGGATTGTTTCCTTAATTTCTCTTTCTGATCTTTCATTGTTAGTGTATAGGAATGCAAGAGATTTCTGTGCGCTAATTTTTTATCCTGCAACTTTACCAGATTCATTGATTAGCTCTAGTAGTTTTCTGGTGGCATCTTTAGGATTCTCTATGTATAGTATCATGTCATCTGCAAACAGTGACAGTTTTACTTCTATTCCATTTGTATTCCTTTTATTTCTTTTTCTTCTCTGATTGCCATGGCTAGGACTTCCAAAACTATGTTGAATAATAGTGGCGAGAGTGGACATCCTTGTCTCGTTCCTGATTTTAGAGGAAGTGCTTTCAGTTTTTCACCATTGAGAATGATGTTTGCTGTGGCTTTGTCATATATGGCCTTTATTATGTTGAGGTAGGTTCCCTCTGTGCCCACTTTCTGGAGAGTTTTTATCATATATGGGTGTTGAATTTTGTCAAAAGATTTTCCTTTATCTATTGAGATGATTACATGGTTTTTATTCTTCAATTTGTTAATATGGTTATCACATTGATTGATTTGCATATATTGAAGAATCCTTGCATCCCTGGGATAAATCCCACTTGATCATGGTGTATGATCCTTTTAATGTGTTGTTGGATTCTGCTTGCTACTATTTTGTTGATGATTGTTGCATGTATATTCATCAGTGATATTGGTCTGTAATTTTCTTTTTTTGTAGTATCTTTTTCTGGTTTTGGTATCAGGATGATGGTGGCCTCATAGAATGAGTTTGGGAGTGTTCCTTCCTCTGCAATTTTTTGGAAGAGTTTGAGAAGGATGGGTGTTAGCTCTTCTCTAAATGGTAGATAGAATTCACCTGTGAAGCCATCGGGTCCTGGACTTTTGTTTGTTGGAAGATTTTTAATCACAGTTTCAATTTCATTACTTGTGATTCGTCTGTTCATATTTTCTATTTCTTCCTGGTTCAGTCTTGGAAGGTTATACCTTTCTAATTTCTTCCAGGTTGTCCATTTTACTGGCATAGAGTTGCTTGTAGTAGTCTCTTAGGATGCTTTGTATTTCTGCAGTGTCCATTGTAACTTCTCCTTTTTCATTTCTAATTTTATTGATTTGACTCCCCTCCCTCTTTTTCTTGATGAGTCTGGCTAAAGGTTTATCAATTTTGTTTATCTTCTCAAAGAACCAGCTTTTAGTTTTATTGATCTTTACTATTGTTTTCTTTGTTTCTTTTTCATTTATCTGCTCTGATCTTTATGATTTCTTTCATTTTAGTGACTTTGGGGTTTGTTCTTCTTTCTCTAGAGCCTTTAGGTGTAAAGTTAGGTTGTTTATTTGAGATTTTTCTTGTTTCTTGAGGTAGGCTTGTATAGCTGTAAACTTCCCTCTTAGAACTGCCTTTTCTGCATCCCATAGGTTTTGGATCATCGTGTTTTTGTTGTCATTTGTCTCTAGGTACTTTTTGATTTTCTCTTTGACTTCTTCAGTGATGTCTTGGTTATTTAATAAAGTATTGTTTAACCTCCATATGTTTGTATTTTTTACAGATTTTTTTCCTGTAATTGATATCTAGTCTCATAGTGCTGTGGTCGGAAAAGATACTTGATACGATTTCAGTTTTCTTAAATGTATCAAGGCTTGATTTGTGACCCAAGATGTGATCCTGGAGAGTGTTCAGTGTGCACTTGAGAAGAAAGTGTAATCTGCTGTTTTTGGATGGAATGTCTTATAAATATCAATTAAATCTATCTGTTCTCTTGTGTCATTTAAAGCTTGTGTTTCCTTATTAATCTTCTGTCTGGATGACCTGTCCATTGGTGTAAGTGAGGTGTTAAAGTCGCCCACTATTACTGTGTTACTGTCGATTTCCTCTTTTATAGCTGTTAGCATTTGCCTTATGTATTGAGGTGCTCCTATGTTGGGTTCATATATAATTGTTATATCTTCTTCTTGGATTGATCCCTTGATTATGTAGTGTCCTTCCTTGTCTCTTGTAACAGTCTTTATTTTAAACTCTATTTTATCTGATATGAGTATTGGTACTCCAGCTTTCTTTTGATTTCCATTTGCATGGAATATCTTTTTCCATCCCCTCACTTTCAGTCTGTATGTGTCCCTAGGTCTGAAGTTGGTCTGTTATAGACAGCATATATATGGGTCTTGTTTTTGTATCCATTTAGCTAGTCTGTGTCTTTTCATTGGAGCATTTATGCATTCACGTTTAAGGTAGTTATTAATATGTATGTTCCTATTACCATTTTCTTAATTGTTTTGGGTTTGTTGTTGTAGGTCCTTTTCTTCTCTTGTGTTTCCCAGTTAGAGAATTTCCTTTAGCATTTGTTGTAGAGCTGGTTTGGTTGTGCTGAATTCTCTTAGCTTTTGCTTAACTGTAAAGCTTTTCATTTCTCTGTGGAATCTGAATGAGAACCTTGCCGGGTAGAGTCAACTTGGTCGGAGGTTCATCTTGGTTGGAGGTTCTTCCATTTTCTCACTTTAAATATATCGTGCCATTCCCTTCTGGCTTGTGGAGTCTCTGCTGAGAAATCAGCTGTTAACCTTATGGGAGTTCCCTTGTAAGTTATTTGTCATTTTTCCCTTGTTGCTTTTAATAGTTCTTCTTTGTCTTTTTTTAAATTTTTTAATTAAAAAAAAATTTTTAAACATCTTTATTGGAGTATAATTGCTTTACAATGGTGTGTTAGTTTCTGCTTTATACCAAAGTGAACCAGATATACATATACGTATATCCCCATATCTCCTCCCTCTTGCATGTCCCTCCCACCCTCCCTATCCCACCCCTCTAGGTGGTCACAAAGCACCGAGCTGATCTCCCTGTGCTATGTGGCTGCTTCCAACTAGCTATCTATTTTACATTTGGTAGTGTATATATGTCCATGCCACTCACTTCATCCCAGCTTATCCTTCCCCTCCCCATGTCCTCAAGTCCATTCTCTACATCTGCGTCTTGATTCCTGTCTTGCCCCTAGGTTCGTCATTATCTTTTTTTTTTTTTTTTAGATTCCATATATATGTGTTAACATACAGTATTTGTTTTTCACTTTCTGACTTACTTCACTCTGTATGACAGACTCTAGGTCCATCCACCTCACTACAAAAAACTCAATTTCGTTACTTTTTATGGCTGAGTAATATTCCTTTGTATATATGTGCCACATCTTCTTTATCCATTCATCTGTTGATGGACACTTAGGTTGCTTCCATATCCTGGCTATTATAAGTAGAGCTGCAATGAACATTGTGGTACATGACTCTTTTTGAATTATGGTTCTCTCAGTGTATATACCCAGTAGTGGGATTGCTGGGTCGTATGGTAGTTCTAGTTTTAGTTTTTAAAGGAACCTCCATACTGTTCTCCATAGTGGCTGTATCAGTTTACATTCCCACCAACAGTGCAAGAGGGTTCCCTTTTCTCTACCCCCTTTCCAGCATTTATTGTTTGTAGATTTTTAATGATGTCCACTCTGACTGGTGTGAGATGATACCTCATTGTTGTTTTGATTTACATTTCTCTAATGATTAATGATGTTGAGCATTCTTTCATGTGTTTGTTGGCCATCTGTATATCTTCTTTGGAGAAATGTCTGTTTAGGTCTTCTGCCCATTTTTGGATTGGGTTGCTTGTTTTTTTGATATTGAGCTGCATGAGCTGCTTGTAAATTCTGCAGATTAATTCTTTCTCAATTGCTTCATTTGCAAATATTTTCTCCCATTTTGAGGGTTGTCTTTTGGTCTTGTTTATGGTTTCCTTTGCTGTGCAAAAGCTTAAGTTTCATTAGGTCCCACTTGTTTATCTTTGTTTTTATTTCCATTTCTCTAGGAGTTGGGTCAAAAAGCATCTTGCTATGATTTATGTCCTAGACTGTTCTGCCTATGTTTTCCTCTAAGAACTTTATAGTGTCTGGCCTTACATTTAGGTCTTTAATCCATTTTGAGTTTTTGTGTATGGTGTTAGGGAGTGTTCTAATTTCATTCTTTTACATGTAGCTGTCTAGTTTTCCCAGCACCACTTATGAAAGAGGCTGTCTTTATTCCATTGTATATTCTTGCCTCCTTTATTAAAAATAAATTGACGATGTGTGCCTGGTTTTATCTCTGGGCTTTCTATCCTGTTCCATTGATCTATATTTCTGTTTTTGTGCCAGTACCACACTGTCTTGATTACTGTATCTTTGTAGTATAGTCTGAAGTCAGGGAGCCTGATTCCTCCAGCTCCGTTTTTCTTTCTCAAGATTGCTTTGGCTATTTGGGGTCTTTTGTGTTTCCATACAAATTGTAAAATTTTTTGTTCCAGTTCTGTGAAAAATGCCATTGGTAGTTTGATAGGGATTGCATTGAATCTGTAGCTTGCTTTGGGTAATATAGTCATTTTCACAATGTTGATTCTTCCAATCCAAGATCATGGTATATCTCTCCATCTGTTTGTATCATCTTTAATTTCTTTCATCAGTGTCTTATAATTTTCTGCATACAGGTCTTTTATTAGGTAGGTTTAGGTAGGTTTATTCCTAGGTATTTTATTCTTTTTGTTGCAGTGGTAAATGGGAGTGTTTCCTTTATTTCTCTTTCTGATCTTTCATTGTTAGTGTATAGGATGCAAGAGATTTCTGTGCCTTAATTTTTTATCCTGCAACTTTACCAAATTCATTGATTAGCTCTAGTAGTTATCTGGTGGCATCTTTAGGATTATGTATAGTATCATGTCATCTGCAAACAGTGACAGCTTTACTTCTTCTTTTCTGATTTGGATTCCTTTTATTCCTTTTTCTTCTCTGATTGTTGTGGCTAAAACTTTCAAAACTATGTTGAATAATAGTGGTGAGAGTGGGCAACCTAGTCTTGTGCCTGATCTTAGTGGAAATGGTTTCAGTTTTTCACGATTGAGAATGATGTTGGCTGTGGGTTTGTCATATATGGCCTTTATTCTGTTAAGTTCCCTGTATGCCTACTTTCTGGAGGGTTTTTATCATAATGGGTGTTGAATTTTGACGAAAGCTTTTTCTGCATCCATTGAAATTATCATGTTTTTTCTCCTTCAATTTGTTAATATGGTTTATCACATTGATTTTGCGTATATTGAAGAATCCTTGCATTCCTGGGATAAACCCCACTTGATCATGGTGTATGATCCTTTTAATATGCTGTTGGATTCTGTTTGCTAGTATTTTCTTGAGGATATTTGCATCTATGTTCATCAGTGATATTGGCCTGTAGTTTTCTTTCTCTGACATCTTTGCCTGGTTTTGGTATCAGGGTGATGGTGGCCTCGTAGAATGAGTTTGGGAGTGTTCCTCCCTCTGCTATATTGTGGAAGAGTTTGAGAAGGATAGGTGTTGGCTCTTCTCTAAATGTTTGATGGAATTTGCCTGTGAAGCCATCTGGTCCTGGGCTTTTGTTTGTTGGAAGATTTTTAATCACAGTCTCAATTTCAGTGCTTGTGATTGGTCTGTTTATATTTTCTATTTCTTCGTGGTTCAGTCTCAGTAGGTTGTGCTTTTCTAAAAATTTGTCCATTTCTTCCAGGTTGTCCATTTCATTAGCATAGAGTTGCTTGTAGTAATGTCTCATGATCCTTTGTATTTCTGCAGTATCGGTTGTTACTTCTCCTTTTTCATTTCTAAATCTTTTTTTTTTTTTTAATTTATTTTTGGCTGTGTTGGGTCTTCATTTCTGTGAGAGGGCTTTCACTCGTCGCGGCAAGTGGAGGCCACTCTTCATCGTGGTGCGCGGGCCTCTCACTATCGCGGCCTCTCTTGTTGCGGAGCACAGGCTCCAGATGCGCAGGCTCAGTAATTGTGGCTCACGGGCCCAGCTGCTCCGCGGCATGTGGGATCTTCCCAGACCAGGGCTTGAACCCGTGTACCCCGCACTGGCAGGCAGATTCTCAACCACTGTGCCACCAGGGAAGCCCCTCTAAATCTATTGATTTGAGTCTTCTCCCTCTTTTTCATGATGAGTCTGGCTTATGGTTTATCAATTTTGTTTATCTTCTCAAAGAACCAGCTTTTAGTTTCATTGATCTTTGCTCCCATTTCCTTCATTTCTTTTTCATTTATTTCTGATCTGATTTCGTTCCTTCTGCTAACTTTGGGGTTTTTTTGTTCTTCTTTCTCTAATTGCTTTAGGTGTGAGGTTAGGTTGTTTATTTGAGATGTTTCTTGTTTCTTGAGGTAGTATTGTATTGCTATAAACTTCCCTCTTAAAACTGCTTTTGTTGGATCCCATAGGTTTTGGGTCATCGTGTTTTCATTGTCATTTGTTTCTAGGTATTTTTTGATTTCCTCTTTGATTTCTTCAGTGATCTCTTGGTTATTAAGTAGTGTATTGTTTAGCCTCCATGTGCTTGTATTTTTTTACAGATTTTTTTTCCTGTAATTGATATCTAGTCTCATAGCATTGTGGTCAGAAAAGATACTTGATATGATTTCAATTTTCTCAAATTTACCAAGGGCTGATCTGTGACCGAAGATGTGATTTATCCTGGAGAATGTTCCATAAGCACTTGAGAAGAAAGTGTATTCTGTTTTTGAATGGAATGTCCTGTTAATATCAATTAAGTCCATCTTTTTTAATGTATCATTTAAAGATTGTGTTTCCTTATTTATTTTCATTTTGCATGATTTGTCGATTGGTGAAAGTGGGGTGTTAAAGTCCCCTACTATGATTGTGTTACTGTCGATTTCCCTTTTTATGGCTGTTAGCATTTGCCTTATGGATTGAGGTGCTCCTATGTTGTGTGCATAAATATTTACAGTTGTTATATCTTTTTCTTGGATTGATCCCTTGATCATTATGTAGTGTCCTTCTTTGTCTCTTGTAATAGTGTTTATTTTAGAGTCTATTTTTTCTGATATGAGCATTGCTACTCCAGCTTTCTTTTGATTTCCATTTGCATGGAATATCTTTTTCCATCCTCTCACTTTCAATCTGTATGTGTCCCTAGGTCTGAAGTGTGTCTCTTGTAGACAGCATATATATGGGTCTTGTTTTTGTATCCATTCAGCCAGTCTGTGTCTTTCAGCTGGAGTATTTAATCCAGTTACATTTAAGGGAATTATCGATATGTATGTTCCTATTACCATTTTCTTAATTGTTTTGGGTTTGTTATTGTAGGTCTTTTCCTTCTCTTGGGTGTCCTGCCTAGAGAAGTTCCTTTAGCATTTGTTGTAAAGCTGGGTTGGTGGTGCTGAATTCTCTTAGCTTTTGCTTGTCTGTAAAGCTTGTCATTTCTCTGTCAAATTTGAATGAGATCCTTGCTGGGTAGAGTAATCTTGGTTGTAGGTTTTTCCCTTTCATCACTTTAAATGTCTTGCCACTCCCTTCTGGCTTGCAGAGTTTCTGCTGAAAGATCAGCTGTTAACCTTATGGGAATTCCCTTTTATGTTATCTGTTGTTTTTCCCTTGCTGCTTTTAATATTTTTTCTTTGTATTTAGTTTTTGATAGTTTAATTAATATGTGTCTTGGCCTGTTTCTCCTTCGATTTATCATGTATGGGACTCTCTGCGCTTCCAGGACTTCACTATTTCCTTTCCAATATTAGGGAAGTTTTCAACTATAATCTCTTCAAATATTTTCTCAGTCTCTTTCTTTTTCTCTTCTTCTTCTGGGACCCCTATAATTCGAATGTTGGTGCATTTAATGTTGTCCCAGAGGTCTCTGAGACTGTCCTCAATTCTTTTCATTCTTTTTTCTTTATTCTGCTCTGTGATAGTTATTTCCACTATTTTATCTTCCAGGTTGCTTATCCATTCTTCTGCCTCAGTTATTCTGTTATTGATTCCTTCTAGAGAATTTTTAATTTCATTTATTGTGTTGTTCATCATTGTTCGCTCTTTAGTTCTTCTAGGTCCCTATTAAACGTTTCTTGTATTTTCTCCATTCTATTTCCAAGATTTTAGATCATCTTTATTATCACTACTCTGAGTTCTTTCTCAGGTAGACTGCCTATTTCCTCTTCATTTGTTTGGTTTGGTGGGTTTTTACCTTGCTCCTTCAACTGCTGTGTGTTTCTCTGTCTTCTCATTTTGCTTAACTTACTGTGTTTGGGGTCTCCTTTTCGCAGGCTGCAAGTTTGTAGTTCCCGTTGTTTTAGGTGTCTGCCCCCAGTGGCTAAGGTTTGTTCAGTGGATTGTGTAGGCTTCCTGTGGAGGGGAGTAGTGCCTGTGTTCTGGTGGATGAGGCTGGATCTTGTCTTTCTGGTGGGCAGGGCCGTATCTGGTGGTGTGTTTTGGGGTGTCTGTGACCTTATTATGATTTTAGGAAGTGTCTCTTCTAATGGGTGGGGTTGTGTTCCTATCTTGCTAGTTGTTTGCGATAGGGTGTCCAACACTGTAGCTTGCTGGATGGTGAGTGGAGCTGGGTCTTAGCATTGAGCTGGAGATCTCTGGGAGAGCATTTGCCATTTGGTCTACCAGAGACCTCCCAGCTCCACATAATATCAATGTCCTGAACTCAGGTCTCCCACATCAGAGACAAAGGCCTGACCCCGGCTGGAGCACCAAGACACTGTCAGCCACATGGCTCAGAAGAAATGGGAGAAAAAAAGAAAGATTGAAAGGAAAAAATAATAATAATAAAAATAAAGAAAAGAAAATAAAAAAGAGCAACCAAACTATAAAGCAAATCCTCCACCCATGATAACAAGCACTAAAAACTACTAAAAAATATAAATAAAAATAAACAAACAAACAAACAAAGGAGAGACAGATCCCTAGGACATATGGTAAAAGCAAAGCTATACAGACAAAACCACACAAAGAAGCATACACATACATACTCACAAAAAGAGAAAAAGGAAAAAAAATATATATATCGTTGCTCCCAAAGTCCACTGCCTCAATTTTGGGATGATTCCTTTTCTATTCACGTATTCCACAGATGCAGTGTTCATCAAATTGATTGTGGAGATTTAATCCGCTGCTCCTGAGGTTGCTGGGAGAGATTTCCCTTTCTCTTCTCTGTTCGCACAGCTCCTGGGGTTCAGCTTTGGATTTGGCCCCGCCTCTGTGTAGGTCACCTGAGGGCATCTGTTCTTCACTCAGAGAGGATGGGGTTAAAATAGCAGCTGATTAGGGGGCCCTGGCTCACTCAGGCTGTGGGGAGGGAGGGGTACGGAATGCTGGGTGAGCCTGCGGCGGCAGAGGCCAGTGTAACATTCCAACAGCCTGAGGTGCGCTGTGTGTTCTCCCGGGGAAGTTGTCCCTGGATCATGGGACCCCGGCAGTGGTGGGCTGCACAGGCTCCCAGGAGGGGAGGTGTGGATAGTGACCTGTGCTTGCACACAGGCTTCTTGGTGGCTGCAACAGCAGCCTTTGCATTTCATGCCCATCTCTGGTGTCCGCACTGATAGCTGTGGCTCGCGCCCGTCTCTGGAGCTCGTTAGGTGGTGCTCTGAATCCCCTCTCCTTGTGCACCCCGAAACAATGGTCTCTTGCCTCTTAGGCAGTTCCAAACTTTTTCGCGGACTCCCTCCCTGCTAGCTGTGGTGCACTTGCCCCTTTCAGTCTCTGTTCACGCAGCCAACCCCAGTCCTCTCCCTGGGATCCGACCTCCAAGGCCCGAGTCTCAGTTCCCAGCCTACGCCCGCCCCAGCGGGTGAACAGACAAGCTTCTCGGGCTGGTGAGTGCTGGTCGGCACTGATCCTCTGTGCGGGAATCTCTCCACTTTGCCCTCTGCACCCCTGTTGCTGTGCTCTCCTCCATGGCTCCGAAGCTTCTTCCCCACCACCCCCCATCTCCGCCAGTGAAGGGGCTTTCTAGTGTGTGGAAACAGTTCCTCCTTCACAGCTCCCTCCCACTGATGCAGGTCCTGTCCCTATTCTTTTGTCTCTGTTTTTTCTTTTTTCTTTTGCCCTACCCGGGTACGTGGGGAGATTTTTGCCTTTTGGCAAGTCTGAGGTCTTCTGCCAGCGTTCAGTAGGTGTTCTGTAGGAGCTGTTGCACACGTAGATGTATTTCTGATGTATTTGTGGGGAGGAAGGTGATCTCTACATCTTTCTCTTCTACCATCTTGAATGTCTCTCTCCTCTTTGTCTTTAATTTTTGTCAATTTGATTACTATGTATCTTGGTGTGTTTCTCCTTGGGTTTATGCTGCCTGGGATTCTCTGTGCTTCCTGGACTTGGGTGGCTATTTTGTTTCCCATGTTAGGGAAGTTTTCGACTCTAATCTCTTCAAATATTTTCTCGGGTCCTTTCTGTCTCTTTTTGCCTTCTGGGACACCTATAATGTGAATGTTGGTGCATTTAATGTTGTCCCAGAGGTGTCTTATGCTGTCTTCATTTCTTTTCATTCTTTTTTCTTTATTCTGTTCCACGGCAGGAATTCCACCCTTCTGTCTTCCAGGTCACTTATCCGTTCTGCCTCAGTTATTCTGCTATTGATTCATTCTGGTGTATTTTTCATTTCAGTTACTGTATTGTTCATCTGTTTGTTCTTTAATTCTTCTAGGTCTTTGTTAAACATTTCTTGAATCTTCTCGATCTTTGCCCACATTCTTTTTCCAAGGTCCTGGATCTTCTTCACTATCATTATTCTGAACTATTTTTCTGGAAGATTGCCTATCTCCACTTCATTTAATTGTTTTTCTGAGGTTTAACTTATTCCTTCATCTGGTACATAGCTCTTTGCATTTTTATTTTATCTATCTTTCTGTGAATGTGGTTTTCTTTCCACAGGTTGCAGGATTGTAGTTCTTCTTGCTTCTGCTGTCTTCCCTCTGTTGGATGAGGCTATCTAAGAGGCTTGTGCAAGCTTCCTGATGGGAGGGACTGGTGGTGGTTAGTGCTGGGTGTTGCTCTGGTGGGCAGAGCTCAGTAAAACTTTAATCTGCTTGTCTGCTGATGGGTGGGTCTGAGTTCCCTCCCTGTTGGTTGTTCGGCCTGAGGCAACACAGCATTTGAGTCTACAGGCTCTTTGGTGAGGCTAATGGCAGACGCCAGGAGGGCTCATGCCAAGGAGTACTTCCCAGAACTTCTGCTGCAAGTGTCCTTGTCCCCGCGGTGAGCCACTGCCATGCCCGCCTGTGCAGGACACCCTCCAACACTAGCAGGTAGGTCTGGTTCAGTCTCTATGGGGTCACTGCTTCTTCCCCCTGGGTCCTGATGCACACACTACTTTGTGTGTGCCCTAAGAGTGGAGTCTCTGTTTCCTCCAGTCCTGTTGAAGTCCTGCAATCAAATCCCACTAGCCTTCAAAGTCTGATTCTCTGGGAATTCCTCCTACACTTGCCAGACCCCCAGGTTGGGAAGCCTGATGTGGGGCTCAGAACCTTCACTCGAGTGAGTGGACTTCTGTGGTATAATTGTTCTGCAGTTTGTGAGTCACCCACCCAGCAGTTATGGGATTTGATTTTATTGTGATTGTGCCCCTTCTACCATCTCATTGTGGCTGCTCCTTTACTTTGGATGTGGGGTATCTTTTTTGGTGAGTTCCAGTGTCTTCCTCTCAATGATTGTTCAGCAGTTAGTTGCGATTCCCATGCTCTCGCAAGAGGGAGTGAGCACATGTCCTTCTACTCTGCCATCTTGAACCAATCTCCTCTTTAACCTTTTCGAATAAAATTTATTTTTAATATCCTATGTATTCTATAACAGACATAGAATGCAAAATTTTATTTTAAAAATCTGCAGTCCTTTTATTGGTAACCTGAGATACTTATTTTATACATTTAAATTTTCTTGAGATTTGATGACAGTATTCAGATACATTTGTAGCCCAGAAATTAAAATATACAAAATAGTTCTAGGAACACATGTATTTTTACCTGTGTGTACACTTATAAGTCATACAAAGGTACATATTTATTTTAAAATAAAAACTTTGAAAGTGAAACCAGTTCATCTAATTTTTACCAAGGTATAACAAAAAATATTTTATGCAAAAAATAAAAATTGAAGCAGAAATAAGACTTTCAACTTATGATTTTTTAAGACATTAGAAAACTATTCTACAAATTGCTATTTCTCAGGACAGAACCATAACTGTTCCCCTTGTGTTTTAGTCATGCTTATGATAAAACATAGAAAGTACTCTAAACACAATAAATGGAATTCTTACATTTTAAACCATTTTAATATAAAGGATAGCAATTCAAATCATATTTTACCATTCTACTTAAGTTTACATTGCACTAAAATTATTTTACAGGGGTGAACTAGTTGATGTATCATGACATAATACCTTAGAATCGTTCTTTGATGTTCACATCTATATTAGTGGATATTTCACAGTCCACTTAGATGATTTGGTGTATACTAAAAAATTTAACAGAAACAAATCTATAATGCTAATCTGTTTTAAGAGCAAAGATACTCAGTATTTATTACTGCCTTTGGGAAATACACTAACTTTTTAAAAATGTTATTAAATTTATTTATTTATTTATGTCTGTGTTGGGTCTTCTTTGTTGTGCACAGGCTTTCTCTAGCTGCGGTGAGCAGCAGCTACTCTTTGTTGTGGTGAATGGCCTTCTCCTTGCGGTGGTTTCTCATTGCAGAACACGGGCTCTAAGCATGCAAGCTTCAGTAGTTATGGCATGTGGGCTCAGTAGTTGTGGTTCACAGGCTCTAGAGCACAGGCTCAGTAGTTGTGGCGCATGGGCTTAGTTGCTCCGCAGCATGGGGGATCTTCCTGGACCAGGGCTTGAACCAGTGTCCCCTACATTTGCAGACGGATTCTTAACCACTGTGCCACCAGGGAAGTCCCAATACATTGACTTTTAAAAACACATTTGAATCACTCACAGTAACTGGAAATAACATTTGTGCAATTCCTGAAAATTCTTATTGTTGAGTCTCTACACAGCTACTTTTTAAATACAATTTTTATTAAGAAATGAAGAGAAAGTGTCCTTTTATTCCGTAGAGCAGAATTACAAGAAGAGCAATATTAATAAGAATACTTAAGTGTTGGCTTCTAAGCATGCTTCATATAACTTAAATTTTCAGTTCTCATGATTCTGCTACAATATAACCAAGCCCGTTTATAATAAGAACTGATGCCAGAGTCTTTGAAAATCATGATTACAATTTAAAACTGGAATAGCATGATAAAGCTAATGTCAACCTCTTTTTAAAATTATAGTTGATTTACAGTATTGAGCTAGTTTTGGGTGTATAGCAAAGTGATTTAGATATATATATATAACTGAATATATATATTTCAGATTATTTTCCATTATAGGTTATTATAAGATATTGAATACAGTTCCCTATGCTATATAGTAAATCTTTATTGCTTATCTATTTTACATGTACTAGTGTGTATCTGTTAATCCCAAATTCCTAATTTATCCCTTCCCCCTTTCCTTTCCCTTTCCCCTCTGTTTTCTGTCTGAGTCTGTTTCTCTTTTGTATATAGACTCATTTGTATCATTTTTGGATTCCACATATAAGTGATATTACATAATATTTGTCTTTGACTTACTTCACTAAACAATATTCTCTAGGTCCACCCATGTTGCTGCAAATGGCAATATTTCATTCCTTTTTATGGCTGAGTAATAACTCCATTGTATGTGTGTATATATATACATACATATATAGGTATATATGATATATATATATATATATATATATATATATATATATATATATATATACACGCACACCACATCTTCTTAAGCCAATCATTTGTTGATGGGCACTTGGGTTGTTTCCATATCTTGGCTATTGTAAACAGGGCTGAACATTGAGGTGTGTGTATCTTTTACTTTGTCTTTTCTGTATATATACCCAGGTGTGGGATTGCTGGGTCATATGGTAGCTCTACTTTTAGTTTTTTAAGTAAACTTAATGGCAACCTCTTGAATCCCATTTTAAGTTAGTTCTACTTCCAAATAACACTTTTTAAAAAAAATTAATGTATTTATTATTATTATTTTTTGGCTGCATTGAGTCTTCGTTGCTGCACGCAGGCTTTCTCTAGTTGCAGTGAGCGGGGGCTACTCTTTGTTGTGGTGCACGGGCTTCTCATTGTGGTGGCTTCTCTTGTTGCGGAGCATGGGCTCTAGGCGTGTGGGCTTCAGTAGTTGTGGCACATGGGATCAGTAGTTGTGGAGCACAGGCTTAGTCGCTCCGTGGCATGTGGGATCTTCCCAGACCAGGGCTCGAACCCGTGTCCCCTGAATTGGCAGGCGGATTCTTAACCACTGCGCCACCAGGGAAGCCCCCAAATAACACTTTTAGCCAGCAACAGCTTACATTTTTTTCAATGTTCTAAGATATAACTTTTGGCATCCAAAAGTATAAGTAAGCACTTTCGATTTGTGATGAATAAAAAAATCAAGTGCTAAAAATACCCATGGTTTCCTGTAACAGGGTATATATTCCCCTTCAAGTAATGTTCTCCCCCCAAATTAACATTTTATTTCTCCCTCAAAGAGTTTACTAAGGAAAAGAAATCACAACAACTTTTTTTAGTTGAGGAGAAAAGACTGCTTCCTAAGTTCATGTACTGTAAAAGCAACTGCTTGAGAAAGAACACAGTGAATGTAATTAAGAGAGAAACCATGATATCCTTCTGAATTCCCTGCCGTATAGACATACTTTATAGTCACCTCCATGGTATGGCACTTTTCAAATTCTGGAAGAACAGTCCTTAACTGCATTCACCGATGAGTTACATCAAATGGGTCAGGTACTGTCTGTGTTATTGCTCCAGCAGCACCACCATAATGTAAGTTTATGTGAGTTTTCAAAACTCAGATGTTAGGATAGTCTGAAGGTCTGCGAAGAAGGGTGGGAGCATGGGAAAGGCACCAAAATTAAAAAAAAAAAAAAAAAAAAAAGAAAGAAACACCTGCACGGGGAGCCGTTGCTAATACAGCAGGCATTACGCCTCTGTAAAATGCAAGGCACCTTCCTTTGCCTAAATTGTTTGGAATGCATGAATAATTCCTGTATAGGTATGTTCCCCTTTCACCGGGAGTGCTAGGTGTACTCTAGCCACGTGAAGAGAGTAAGTACCTATAACTGCTGTTAAACCTGCCATCGATCCAGGCATTCATCTGTGCGCAGACCAGAAACTCCCAGCTTTGTAGTAATTAATGTTCTATAAGGCTCAGACGCGATAAACTGGATCGCACCATAGCGAACGATTTGGATCATCACTGCACCATTCCCTTTATACAATCCCCAAGGTATCCCTCCTTTGGGGAACAGCACGCAATGCAGCAAACACTCCCAAACGTTTGTAATGGTGATTGTGAGCTGGTAATAAAACCTTTGCTTGGTCTAAAGGAGCACCTGTTTTGGCACAGCGTCCGGCAACACCTGTAGCCAGGAAGGAGCACGGCCAGGAGAAGTCTCGGCCTGCGATGGGCCCTCCAGCTCCTGCTGCCTGCCGCATCGCTAGAGGTGGGGTCGCCACAGCCAGTGCTGCCTCGGGAGATTTGGTCGCCAAATTACAAGCCAAGGGCCCTAGCCATGGCCAGAGCGGGCAGTGACAGGGCACCAACCTCCAGTCAGGAGGGGCGGAGTCTGTCCTTTAACCTTTATACTAGAGTCATGTGGTTATATGTCATCATATTATAGTATTAGAGTATTCTAAATCTGACTATATACTTAGCTTTACCAGCGCAATGTGTATTTTCACGAGCTTACATATTAGAAGTTAGCATCCTTTCATATTAACTTTAAGAACTTTTTTCAGCATTTCTTCTAAGGCAGGTATAGTGGTGATGGATTCCCTCAGCTTTTGGTTGTTATGAAAAGCTTTCTCTTGCCTTCATTTCTGAGGCATAGCTTTGTTGGGTAAACTATTCTTGGTTGGCACTTTCTGTGTGACCATGCTGGTGCCTTGATTTTGGACTTCCCAGGTTCCAGAACTGTGAGAAATACGTTTATAAGCTATCCAGTTTGTGGTTTTTTTGTTATTGCATCCTGAATGGGCTATATCAATCAAAATAGAATTGTTTGTTGAAATTCTTTTTCTCTTGTAATGTCTTCTCCCCTCCTTCATATATTACACACTTTGGTTTTGGTGATTGTTCCCCTATGCACTTTTATGCACATATATGTACCTCCTTATATACAGATATCTTTTCCAAAATGATCAATAAGATCATAATTGCACATGTTCAATATTTTTTCCCACTAAACAGGACATGGACAGGTTTCCAAGTCAGTATATAGTTACACTTCAGTATTTTTTAAATGCTGTATAAAACTGGATAGTATGGACATCGTGATTTTTTTCTAAACAACATTTTCCATGTAATGAAAATCTTGGTTGTGTACAGTTTTTAGCTCCTGTAAGCCTGTTCACTGGAAAAGTAACAAAACTATTTAAGGATACATATATATGTATATATTTACATATGTGTGTGCATGTATATAGATGTGTATATGTGTGTATGTATGTGTGTGTGTATATATGTGTATGTGTGTGTGTATATATATGTGTATATATATATATGTGTGTATATATATATGTGTGTGTATATATATATATGTGTGTGTGTATATATATATATATATATATATATATATATATATATATATATATAAAGAAAGATTCCTAGCAGTGTAATACAATCCTTTCAATTCAAGGAACTGAGCTCCAGAGGGCAAGAACTTTATCCAAGGCCAGATTTAAACCATGACTGATACCAGTGATCATAAAATTTCCATGAAATCCTGCCAGCCTTTCAGCTTATATAGTTAATAAGGAAGAAATGACTCTTACTAATGTGATTGATAGATTTCTTGAGGATAATTTTTGAAACCCAAGGCAGTAATTATCATGCATTTTCGTCTTGTCACTCTTTTGCTAAGTATGGTTCTTAAACGTCAGGGACATTTTTGTTGGCAGGATGAACATTTACAATTATTTTGTAGAATAGAGAATTGAGCCCCTGGGACTTCAGATTCTTTTTTCTTTTCTTCTCTTTTCTCCTCTCCTTTCCCTTCCCTCCCCCTCCCTCTCTTTCTCTCTTTTTCCTTCTTTGTTTCTTTCTTGGCTATTTGTCCAAGGTTGCCCATAGGCATAATTTGAGTACTCTAGTACAATAGCCTATGTCCTGGGGATACAAGAGAACTCTGAACAATGGGAGAGACAACAAGGAAATCAATGCTCCACAGTAGGGATAGGGTGAAATAGATAGCATGGCTGCAGGAGAAGGTGAAGAGTCAGCTCTACTTGGAGATGGACATAGTGGGTGATGCTTGAGTTGAGAATTGAAGGATGAGTGGACATTTATCAAGTGGGGAGGGCATGCTAATCATAACAGCATGTAAGTGCTTGGCGTTCTGAAAATAATTGGTATAATCAGGCAAATGTCTATTTTCTATCCTGGGATTGGCAGGAGTTGCAGTGGGAAGCAAGAAAAACCAAATCACAGAAGGCCTGCCCCCTGTTAAAAACTTGGTCTATCCGCCTCCAATCTTGTCTCACATTGCAGTAATCATCTAGATGAGAGATGAGGGCCTTAGCTATGGAATGAGACATGATGGATGTGAGAGATTTAAAGATTGAATCAATGCCAGCTGAAACTTAGCCAGGGTCCTAGTTCTGTTGAGTCTCAAACTAATTGGGAGACAATGGTCAGCCAAGAGATGGGAAAATTGGTAGTTATCCAATTTCTTGTCTGATTCAAGATTTCCTGAGTTACTTGATATATCCATATCCAAGGCACTTTTTCAGGGACAATAGAAGGCATTTAAGTATACTAATACTTGGGATTCTAAATTTCTTTTCAGGACAGTGTGAGAGTGGTCAAAACTTATAAACCACAAACCTAAGGAAGTAATGGGTTAGGGATAAAGTTCAAAGTTTGAATCCTGGTCATTCCTAATGTAAAAGGTTGCTAGGACTTGAGTCTTGGTATACTTTATTTTCAATGCAAAGGCACACAATGAATGATCTCTATTTTGCTTGTACTATATCATAGTAATTGAGATATACTGAGCTAATCTCTTTGCTTGTGTTTCAAAGGGGAATAATGTAGAGGCACATTAATACCATCCCCACTCCTAAAATTCTCCCCTACCTTCTTTCTCTAACTTCACCAACGTGAAGCTCTATTCTATGTCCACACCAGCAGATTCCTGACTAATCAATTTCAAAAGTCTAAATGAATGATGTTCAGCTTAAAAACAAAATGGCCCGCTGGCCCCTGTAAACAGAAAATAAACTTAATTCCATGAACTGCCCAAAACCTTCTCATTTTCAGAAGTAGAAGAATCAGGCTCAGAAAATGTATAAATAGAGGCAGAGCTGAAAACTCTCCAGAGAAACAACTGAAGATACAGGCATCAGTGCTGGGACCTCACGTAGCAGGCAATTCCACCATCAATGAATCTGAAACAAGCAACACCAAGAAATAAGGATACTGGAGAATTTTGACACTTTAATTAGTAGATGCAGCAAAGTGGATTCAAAATTTCATATGCAAGCATTTGATTAACAGAGCCCAGGTCATGTGCCCATGCCCGGTTACCAAGATGACAAGGAAAAGTTGAATATACTTTTGGACGTCTAGGTTTGTAGCGGGAGGTAAGCTCTGTTAGATACCAAGATTCACACAGGACCCAATAAGAAGGGGTTTATGCTGGGTATAATCTGTTGCCACACTAATGCTGCATTAAAAACTACACCAGACTTAGTGGCTTAAAACAACCATTTATTATACTCACAAGACTATGGGTCCACTGGGTTGTTCTGCTGGGTTTAGCTGGGCAATTCATTTGGTCCTGGCTGGGCTTAATCTGGTGATTGGCTTGTTGTTGGCTAGTCTAGAATGGTCTCAGCTGGTGTTACTGGCTCTGTTCTATGTATTTCATCTTCCAACCAAATTCCCTGGGCAAGTTCTCATGGCAACTGCATGGGTCTAATACCTAGGCTTGGAGTTGGCACACTGTCAGTTCTACCACATTCAATTGGCCAAGGTCCAGATCCAAGGAATGGGGAAATTGTGGTTCCTCCCATGAAGAGGTAGAACCTAAGACCAATTCCAAAATTAGCCTCAATTCTCCACCTCTCCTATATCTATGCTTTTTTTTTTTTTAACTTTTAGAATGATGGGCAAAGTATCTTGCCTACCACTTCACCTAGCCATCCAGCTTCTTTTCTATTCTCTGATATTATCAGTAATTATAGGTAAACATGTATGCATGGTTCCTTTTTCACACAAATGGTCATATATTCACACAATTTTGTGCTTGATTATTTGCATTTCATGTAACTTGAAGTATATCCCATATTCATAGGTGTATATATCTGTAGCATTAATTCCTAAAAGTAGAATTACTGGGTCAAAGTGTATATGCATTTTAAAATTTGATAGTGACAAACAGCGCTCCATAAGAAACAGCACTTTTATATACTTTCCCACCTAGAAATCTATGCAGTTGTTTTTCCCAACTCCTTGCCAAAATGCCAATCATCAAACCACTTTATATTATAAATATGATTTTTAAAAAGGTATTTTAGTAAATTTTTAAATTTCAAATGTACAGAAAAGTTGCAATGACAGTAAAGTATAACATATCCCCATCATTAAGATTCCCCAATTATTAATGTATTTGCTCTGCAAGCATCTCTATATGAATATCTATTGCCATTATTTGTTTTCTGAGCCACTTGAAAGCTAGTTGCTAACATCATGCCCCTTCACCTCTAAATCTAGTGTATATTTCTGGAACACAAAGACCCTCTCTTACTTATAAAGCAACAATGCAACCATCCAAATTAGGATATCAACACTGATAGAAAACTACTGTCCAGAAGTGATGCTGTGTTCTTCTCAGTGTATCACATCAGGAGGCACATGACATTGACCCATCCCACTACTGTTTATGTTAACCTTGATAACCTGCTCAAGTTGGGGTCTGAATTACAGGTGGAGAAGCCTGTCATTTTCCCCTTCTGGTGTCCTTCATAATTGAGAAGTATTTTGTGGGAAGATTTCTAATAAGAAATGGGATAATGGCCTAGTTTCAAATTTCTATCTACCAGCCTTAACATCCATTGATAATTCCCACTTGAACCAATCAGCATTGTAATGGTTGTCAAATGGTTTGTTATTTTCCTCATTTCTTCTACACTTATTAGTTGATACTCAACTATAAGGGAAAGCATTTCCTTCTCTCTCATATGTTAATATCAGTATGTACTTCTACAGTTTTATTCAATGGATTGTAATCCATTACTGTCCTTTTTAAAAATTTTTATTATTTTTAATTGAAGTATTGAATTTTAGTATTTTTAATTGATTTACAATATTGTAGTTCAGGTGTACAGCATAGTGATTTAGTATTGCACACTACACTTCATTATAGGTTATTACAAGATAATGGGTATAATTCCCTGTGCTATACAGTATATCCTTATCGCTTGTCTATTTTATATATAGTAGTTTGTGTCTGTTAATCCCATATTCCTAATTTTTCCCTCCCCACTTCCCTCTCCCTTTTGGTAACCATAAGTTTGTTTTCTATATCTGTGAGTCTTTCTGTTTTGCATATACATTCAAATGTATTTTTTTAGATTTCACATATATTATACAGTTTTTGTCTTTCTGTCTGACTTATTTCACTAAGTATAATACTCTCTGTGTTTATCCACACTGCTGCAAATGGCAGTATTTCCTCTTTTTATGGCTCAGTTATATTCCATTGCATATATGCAGCATCTTCTTAATCCAGTCATGGTTGATGGGCACTTGAGTTGCTTCTGTCTTGGCTACTGTATTGGGTTGGCCAAAAAGTTCGTTCTGGTTTTTCTGTAACATCTTACGGAAAAACCCGAATATCTTATAAAAAGTCCAAACGAACTTTTTGGCCAACCCAATAACTAGCATTGCCACAAATATTGGGTTGCATGTATCTTTTCGAATTAGTGTTTTCATTTTTTCTGGATATATACCCAGGAATGGAATTGCTATGGTAGTTCTATTTTTAATTTTTTAAAGAACCTCCATGCTGTTTTCCATAGTGGCTGCACCAACTTACATTCCCACCAATAGTGCAGGATGGTTCCCTTTCTCCACATTGTCGCCAACATTTGTTATTTGTAGACCTTTCGATGATAGCCGTTCTGGCCAGTATGAGGTGGTATACCTCCTTGTGGTTTTGATTTGCATTTTTCTAATAATTAGTGATGTTGAGCATTTTTTCATGAGCCTGTTAGCCATCTGTGTGCCTTCTTTGGAGAAATGTCTATTCAGGTCTTCTGCCTATTTTTTTTATTGGGTTGTTTGTTTTTTTGTTGTTGAGTTGTATGAGCTGTTTGTCTATTTTGGATGTTAACCCTTTGTTGGTCATATCATTTGAAAATATTTTCTCCCACTGCATAGATTGTCTTTTCATTTTGTCTGATTTCCTTTGTGCAAAAGCTTTTAAGTTTAATTAGGTCCCATTTGTTTAATCTTGCTTTTATTTCTTTTGCCTTAGGAGACTGATTCAAGAAAATATTTCTATGATTTAAATCACAGTGTTCCATCTGTTTTCCCCTAAGAGTTTTATGGTTTCAGGTCTTACATTAGGTCTTTAAACCATTTTGAGTTTATATTTGTATATGGTGTGAGGGAATGTTCTAATCTCATTGTTTTACACGTGGCTGGCTGTCCAGTTTTCCCAGCACAACTTATTTAAGAGACTGTCTTTCTCCATTGTATAGTCTTGCCTCCTTTGTCACATAGATTACTTGACCATAGGTGCATGGGTTTATTTTGGGCTCTCTATTCTGTTCCATTGATCCATGTGTCTGTTCTGGTGCCAATATCATGGTGCCAATACCATCTCTGTTTTGATTACTGTATCTTTGTAGTATAGTCCGAAGTCTGGGAGAGTTATACCTCCAGCTTTGTTCTTTTTTTTCTCAGGATTTCTTTGGCAATTTGGGGTCTTTTGTGCTTCCATATAAATTTTAGGATTACTCTAGTTCTATGAAAAATGTCATGGGCATTTTCAGAGGGGTCACATTAAATCTGTAGATTGTTTTGGGTAGAATGGCCATTTTAACAATATTAATTCTTCCACTCTGAGAGTATGGGATATCTTTCCATTTCTTTGACACCTTCTCAGTTTCTTTCATCACTGATTTATACTTCTCAGAGTATAGGTCTTTTTCTTTTTTTTTTTTTCCCCCACTTTATTTATTTATTTATTTATTTTTTGGCTGTGTTGGGTCTTCGTTTCTGTGCGAGGGCTTTCTCCAGTTGCGGCAAGCGGGGGCCACTCTTCATCACGGTGCGCGGGCCTCTCACCATCGCAGCCTCTCGTTGCGGAGCACAGGCTCCAGACGCGCAAGCTCAGCAGTTGTGGCACATGGGCCCAGTTGCTCCACGGCATGTGGGATCCTCCTAGACCAGGGTTCGAACCCGTGTCCCCCGCATTTGCAGGCAGACTCCCAACCACTGCGCCACCAGGGAAGCCCGATCTTTTTCTTTTGATGCAATTTTAAATGGGATTGTTTTTTACTTTCTCTTTCTAATATTACATTATTACAGTAAGTCACATACACACGAACCTTAAAGTTGTGAACTTTCAAAGATGCAAAAGTGCAGTTGCATGTCCAATCATGTAAGTTAGTTCATGTGTCTGGCATACATTGTCATGTGTGTGCATTCTCTATAAATGGTTGTGCTTTTGTGTACTTTACTGTATAGTACTGTATAGAGTACAGTACAGTATCTTTATTTCAAGCCCAGGATATCCCAAAGCAAGCATAAGAGTGGAGGTGATGTAGCTGGTACTACTGCACTTTTCAAGGTACTGTACTGTAAGATGAAAAATGTTTATTTTTCGTGTTTGTTTTTTATGTATTATTTATATGAAAAGTATTATAAACCTATTACAGTACAGTACTATATAGCCGATTGTGTACCTAGGCTAACTTTGTTGGACTCACAACACATTGGACTTACAAACACGCTCTTGAAACTGAACTCATTTGTATGTAGGGGACTTACTGCAGTGTATAGAAACACAACATATTTCTGCATTAATCTTATATCCTGCAACCTTGCTGAACTGATTTATTCTAATAGATTTTGGGTGGAGACTTTAGGGTTCTCTATATAGAGTATCATGTCATCTGGAAATAGTGACAGTTTTACCTCTTCCCTTCCAATTTGAATACATTTTCTTGTCTGATTGCTGTGGCTAGGACTTCCAATTGCTAGAAGTGGTGAGAGTAGACATCCTTGTCTTATTCCTGAATTTAGAGGGAAGGCTTTCAGCTTGAGTATGATGTTGGCTGTGGGTTTGTTGTAAATGGCCTTTATTATGTTGAGATATGTTCCCTCTATACCCATTTTGATGAGAGTTTTTATCATGAATGGATGTTGCATTTTGTCAAATACTTTTTCTTCATCTATTGAGATGATCATGTGATTTTTATCTTTCCTTTTGTTAATGTGGTGTATCACATTGTGTGATTTGTGTATGTTGAACCATCCTTGTGACTCTGGGCTGAATCCAACTTGATCATGGTGTATGATCCTTTTTATGTATTGTTGGATTTGGTTTGCTAATATTCTGTTGAGGATTTTTGCATCTATAGTCATCAGAAAAAAAAAAAAAAGAATTACAAGCCAATATCTTTGTAGTGTCTTTGTGTGGTTTTGGTTTTGCCTAATATTCTGTTGAGGATTTTTGCATCTATAGTCATCAGGAAAAAAAAAAAAGAATTACAAGCCAATATCTTTGTAGTGTCTTTGTGTGGTTTTGGTATCAAGGTGATGGTGGCCTTGTAAAATGAATTTGGGAGTGTTCCCTCCTCTTCAATTTTTTGGAATAGTTTAAGAAGGATAGGTATTAGTTCTTCTTTACATGTTTGGTAGAAGCTGTCCAGCCCTGGACTTTTGTTTGCAGGGAGTTTTTTTAAATTACAAATTCAATCTTACTTGTAGTGATCAGTTTGTTTAAATTGTCTTTTCTTGATTCAGTCTTAGCAGGCTGTATGTTTCTAGAAATTTGTACATTCTTCTAAGTTGCCAATTTGTTGACATACAATGGTTCATAGTATTCTCTTATAATTTTTTTGTATCTCTGGGATATCAGTTGTTTTTTCTTTCATTTCATATTTTGTTTATTTGGGTTCTCTTTTCTTTGTGAGCCTGGCTAAAGGTTTATCAATTTTATCTTTCCCAAAACCAGCTCTTGGTTTCATTGATCTCTTTTACTGATTTTTTTCACTTCTATTTTCTTTATTTCCTTGTTGATCTTTATTATTTCCTTCTGCTGACTTTGGGCTTTGTTTGTTGTTTTCTAATTCTTTTAGATAGTAGGTTATATTGCCCTGAATTGCGATGAACTTCTCTCTTAGAATTGCTTTTGCTGCATCTCATAGGTTTTGGAAACTTGTTTCCATTTTTATGTCTTGATGTATTTTCTGATTTCTTCATTGACCCATTGGTGTTTTAGTAGCATGTTGTGTGTAGTCTGTGTTTGTACTTTTCCTTTTTTTTTTTCTGTAGTTGATTTCTAGTTTCATACCATTGTGGTCATAAAAATGCTTAGTATAATTTCTATCCTCTTAAAATTTGTTGAGGGTTATTTTGTGACTCTAGGATGTGATATATCCTGGAGAACGTTCCATGTGCACTTGAAGAATGTGTATTCTTTTTTTGGATGTAATGTCCTATAGATACCAATTAAGTCCAACTAGTCCATTGTGTCACTTAAGACCACTGTTACCTTACTGATTTTCTGTCTGGATGATCTGTCCATTGATGTCAGTGGGGTGTTTAAGTTCTCCTACTATTGTTGTATTATTAATTTCTCCTTTTATGTCTGTTAGTATTTGCTTTATATATTTGGGTCCTCCTGTATTGGGTGTGTATATATTAAAGAGTGTAATATGCTCTTCTTGTATTGATTCCTTTATTATATAATGTCCTTCTTTGTCTTTTTTATAGCCTTTATTTTAAGTCTATTTTGTCTGATATGAGAATTGCTATCATCTCTGCTTTCTTGTTGTTTCTATTTGCATGAAATCTTTTTCCATCCCCTCACTTTCAGTCTGTGTGTCTTTCACCCAGAAGTGAGTCTCTTGTAGGCAGCATATTGAAGGGTCTTATTTTTTTTTTATCCAGTCAGCCACCTATGTTTTTTGATTAGAGAATTTAGACCAATGACATTTAAAGTAATTATTGATAGGTATGTCCTTATTGCTATTTTATTACTTGTATTCCAGGTGTTTCTGTAGTTCTTCTCTGTTCATTTCTTTTTGTTTCTCTCACTGTCATTTGATTTTTTTTTTTTTTTTGTAGTATGCTTGGGTTTCTTTTTGTTTTTTGTGTGTCTACTGTAGGTTTTTGATTTTTGGTTACCATGGGTTCATATGTGTTGACCCATAATTATATCTACTTGCTTTAAACTGATAGTCTAATTCAAACACATTCTAAAAGATCTGCATTTTTACTCTCCTCCCTCAATTTTTCTGACGTCATGTTTTATATCTTCATGTTTATCCTGTTAGTGTTTACTGTAGTTATAGTTGCTTTTACAATATTTTTTGTCTTTTAATGTATGTACTGGCATATTTAACACATTATTCACTGGGGGATTTTTGCAGAAACTAATACCTATGGCTAGTGATTTGTTACGTAAGTGAATACTGAAACACCTGCATTTGAGTAAATATCAACAACTTTTTTTTGCATTTAATGTATTTATTTGAAACTTTGTACATGTCTTACTAAAGCATTCTAATATTTTGTTAGAGTGTGTTAGGCAGTATATCAGGCACCTCTGTGTAGGGGAACAGAACATCTATTACAAATATACCATGTTTCACTGTGTTTTCCCCGGAAGAGCAGAGTCTCCACTTTCTGGCAGCATTTTGTTTTATTCCTGTGGGTATTATTTCCTCTAGAATATGTTCTTTTATTTTACCTGATAGTTGACAAGGTGGATCTTTGCAGGGGGCTCTTTTAGAAATGCCACAAGAAGGACCGGGGTGGGACTACCACTTCATTCACCAGAATGGTCATTTACCCATTCTCTAGTTACTGCTAACAAAAATTGCTTGTAAGTCATTTTATTCTGTGCATTTAGGCTACAATAAATTTTAAACGCATTGAATAAACTGCAATAACTCAAATAGAAACCCACTTTCTTATACCATTTTCAGGTTTTCCAGAGGATATTGAAGTTTGCCAGATATTGATCAGATCGATCAACTCCTTTCATATATTTATTATACTCTAATATACAAGTGGACTTAGTCATCTGATGTTTAGTCCTCCTGTCTTCCTTTCCTGTAGATGCTATGGAGGCATCATGAATAGTTGTCACCATGCGGAGTGGCCTCTTGTCTTTCCATATAAGAAGAATCATTTCTCTCTTACATAAAAATGTCATTTCTCCCCTCTGTAGATTTTTAGATTTCTCCTTTAATTGGTTTGGTAGACCACGATTCTCTCTTATAGTCCCACAAACTCTGGTTTTATTTTTCAACAATATTTCAGATGTGGACACACTGTTGTAATAATTGTCTTGGTAAATATGGTGACATGAACTAAGATAAGGTTGTAGCACTGATAATATTGTTTATTGCAGTTTCTTTCCTTCACTTGTGTAAATCTCAAGGTTGCATATACATCCAGTTTCACTTTTCGCTAACCATCCTGACCAAAATTCCATATTTTGTAAGTTTTCCAGAATTATAGGTTTTGAATCTGAGTCATCTTCTCCACCTTATCGTTGCCTCACCAAGTGATAGCTCTTGTTTGGGTACATAGATCAGCTGAAATTTTGGTAGAAAATAATCCAAAAGAGGTTTAACTTTGAAATTCTGTCTGCAGGAAGTGGAGTTTCCAAGTTATTGTTAAAGTGAAGAAATGTCATTATTTGTTTGAACCTTCTTGTCATAATCTTTGGAAAGACAGGTGTTTTAAATAAGGGATCAGTTGACCAGTATTCTCTCCAGTGTGACTTTATTTGTCCCATCAAAATAATTAATCCAAGAAACTTCTTCATATCATTATTGGTTACATCAGTCCATTTTAAAGCCTTATCATACTTTTTATATGATTTTTCATTCTGTTGGTAATACAAGTTTGTTTGAGAAGCAACCAATTTGAAAAAGTCATTACCAAAAATTAATTCTGTTATTTCACTAACACACACTTTGTGGGTTATTACATTCAATAGTTACACTTGACACATATGTAAAGTCTTCTAATTTTCCTGAAATGTTGTCTTCAATCCACTCTGCTATAGAAGCAAAGGCGCATTCTCCAGCTCCGTGAGTTTCATTTTCACTTTCCGTATCAGAATCAATCACTAAGGTTTTTTGTCTTTTTCTTGGTCTAATATTCACATCCTCTGAATCAGAACTATTCTGAAGAACTATCTTCTGAGACGCTAGTATATATGTCACTCGGACAGTCAGAGAAAGCATCTGCATAAAACTCTTCTTCACTCAAAATTTCGTGATGTGTCGTTTTTGAAAATTTTATGGTATAAACTTGCATTTATAATATACACAAGGTTGGAACAAAAACCTAACGGAGCAAAATGTGAATGACTATGACAATTATAAGTTGTATAATGAACTCTTGATCAATTTTAAGCTCTAACAATTTCGCATGGTGATGTTAATTGTATCACTCTAAAACTGTATTGATACGTCTCTGGTCAATAACATTCGGGTAACAAAAGATGTATTACTATGTTTCCGGTCAATAACGTGTTAAGTGATCTTCAATCCTTACTATATATTTGCTTTTTCTATTGGGATTTTCCGTTTCCTGTATATTCTTACTTCTTTTCCATTTAGAGAAGACCCTTCAGCATTTCTTTTAGGGTAGGTTTAGTATTGCTGAGTTCTTTGAATTTTTGCTTGTCTGAGAAGTTCTTTATCTCTCCTTTGGGTAGGGTACCCTAAGTTGTAGGTTTCTCCCTTTCAGGGCTTTGCAAGCCAGAAAGGGGTGACATGATATATTCAAAGCTTCTGCAGAGAAGTCAGCTGATAGCCTTATGGGGGTTCCCTTTTATATGACTCTTACTGCCTTTAGAGTCCTCTTTAACTTTTGTTATTTTAATTATGATATGTCTTGGTGTAGGTCTGTTTGGGTTCATCTTTTTTGGGACCCTCTGTTATTCCTGTACCTGAATATCTGTTTCCTTCTTTAGGTTTGGGAAGTTTTTTTAAAAAATTATCTTCTTTATTGAAGTATACTTGATTTACAATGTTTCAGGTATACAGCAAAGTAATTCAGTTTATACATATATGTTCTTTTTCAGATTCTTTTCCATAATAGGTTATTATAAGATATTGAATACAGTTCCTTGTGTTATACAATAGGTTCTTGTTGTTTAATTTATCCCACCCCCTTTTCCCCTTTGGTAACCATAAATATGTTTTCTATGTCTGTGAGTCAATTTATGTTTTGTAAATATGTTCATTTGTATCATTTTTTTAGATTCCACATATAAGCAATATCATATGATACTTATCTTTCTCTGACTTAAAACTTCACTTAGTATGATAATCTCTAGGTCCCTCCATGTTGCTGCTTGGGCATTCACAAAGTTTTGAAAAACAACCAAGAATTAGGGTATGGGTTGTATGATAAGGTTAATCTCCTATACAAGGACAGTCAGGACTGGGAGAGGTGGCTGTTTATGCAGCTAATGCATATCCAGCACAGAGTGTCAAGCAAAATAAACAGGAATATATTCTGAACAAAAGAACAAGATAAAATCTCAGGAAAAAATATTAGTGAAACAGATAAGTAACATACTTGAGAAAGAGTTCAAAGTAATTGTCATAAGGACACTCACCAAAGTCAGGAGAACAATGCATGAATGATATGAGAATTTCAACAAAGAAACAAAATAAGAAAGTACCAAACTGAAATCATAGAGCTGAAGAATAACTGAGCTGAAAAATTCAAGAGAGGCATTCACTAGCAGGCTAGATAAAGCAGAAGACAGGATTAGCAAACTTATTTTACCAGGCCAGCATTACTTTGATACTAAAACCAGAAAAGGACACCACAAGAAAAGAAATTATAGGCCAATAGCCCTGATGAATATAGATGCAAAATTACTTACCAAAAATATTATTAGCAAACCAAGCTCAGCAATACAGTAACAGGATCATACACCATGATCAAGTGGAATTTATCTCAGTGATGCAAGGATTGTTCACCATTCAGTTCATCAATGTGATATAACACATTAAAGTGAAGGATAAAAATCATATGATCTCAATAGATTCAGAAAAATCCTTTGACAAAATTCAACATCCATTTAAAAAAACTCAACAAATAGAATGTACCTCAATGTAATAAATGCCATATATGATAAGCCTACAGCTAACATCATATTCAACAGTGAAAAACTGTAAGGTTTTCCCTTAAGATCAGGAACAAGATAAGGGTAACCACTCTTCCCACTTTTATTCAGCATGGTATTGGAAGTCCTAGCCAGAGAAATTAGGTAAGAAAAAAGACATCCAAGTTGTCTTTTTGCATATGACATATACAGAAAATCCTAAAGGCTCCACCAAAAAACTGTTAGAATATTTAGTAAAGTTGCAGGGTACAAAATCAATATAAAAATGTCTGATGAATTTCTATAAAGTGTCAGAGAAATTACGAAAACCATCCCATTTATAATTGCATCAAAAAAGTAACATAGGATTACATTTAAGCAATGAGGTGAAAGACCTGTATACTAAAAGCTATAAGACATTGATGAAAGAAATTGAAGACAACACACACAAATGGCAAGATATACCATGCTCATGAATTGGAGGAATGAATATTAAAACAACCCTACTACCCAAAGCAATCTACAGATTCCATGCACTCCCTATCACACTACCAATGGCATTTTTCACAGGAAAAGAACAAATAATTCTAATTTGTATGGAATCAGGAAAGACCCTGAATAGTCAAAGCAATCTTGAGAAAAAAAAATACAGCTGGAGGTATCACACTCTCTGATTTCAGACTATACTACAAAGCTTAACAATCCAAAGAGTATGCTACCGGCACAAAGCCAGACACATAGATCAATGGAACAGAACAGAGAGCCCAGAAATAAAACCACATTTATAGGACCAATTAATCTATGACAAAGGAGGCAAGGATGTACAATAAGGAAAAGACAGCTCTTCAATAAATGGTGTTGGGAACCCTGGACAGCTATATCAAAAGAATCAAATTGGAAGAGTATCTCACACCATATGCAAAATACACTCAGTGGATTAAGGACTTAAGTGTAAGACCTGAAACCATAAAACTCCTAGAAGAGAACATATACAGAACACTCTTTGACACTGGCATAGCAATATTTTTCTGTCTCCTCAAGCAAGGGAAACAAAAGCAAAAGTGAACAAATGGGACTACATCAAACTAAACTGGATAGGCACTTTTTTACCAAAGAAGACATACCAATGGCCAACAGACATATGAAAAGATGCTCAATATCACTGATCACCAGAGAAATGCAAATCAAAACCACAAAGAGATACCACCTCACACCTCTCAGAATGGCAGTCAGTCATCAAAATGACAATAAAAGTTGTTGGCAAGGATGTGGAGAAAAGGGAACTCTTGTTCACTGTTGGTGGGATTTGTATATTGGTGCAACCATAATGAAAAACAGTACAGAGGTTCCTCAAAAATTAAAAATAGAACTATGACATGACCCAGTAATTTTACTTCTGGGTATTTACCCAAAGAAAACAAAAACGCTAATTCAAAAAGATATATGTGCCCCAACATTCACTGCAGCATTATTTACAATAGCCATGATATGGAAGCAACCTAAGTGTCCACTGATAGATGAGTGGATAAAGAAGATGTGATTGATATATATATAATATATATATATATATATATATATATATATATATATATAATACTTAGCATAAAAAATGAAATCCTGTCATTTGCTACAACATAGATGGATTTAGAGGGTATTATACTAAGTGAAATAAGTCAGACAGATGAAGATAAATACCATATGATCTCACTTATGTGTGGAATCTAAAAAACAACAACAGCAAAAAACCAACAGCAAAAAACCAAAACAAAATGAAAAGAGACTCATAGATATAAACAACAAATGAGTCGTTCAGAAGGTTAGGGATTGGATGATTGGGCAAAATAGGAAAGGGGATTAAGAGGTACAAAATTCCAGTTGTAAAATAAATAACTATAGGGATGTAATACACAGTATAAAGAATATGGTCAGTAATATTGTAATAACTTTGTATGGGAACTGATGGTTATTAGACTTATCATGGTAATCATTACATAATGTATGTAAATGGCAAATCACTATGTAGGACACCTGAAAGTAACATAATATTGTAAATAAACTATATTTCAATTAAAAACTCCATACTACCCAAAGCAATATACATACTCAATGCAATCCCTATCCAAATTCCAATGGCATTTTTCATAGAATTAGAACAAACAATCCTAAAATTTATATGGAACAACAGAAGACCCATAATAGCCAAAGCAATATTGAGAAAGAAGAACAAAGCTGGAGGCATCACACTCTGATTTCAAACTATACTACAATGCTACAGTAATCAAAACAGTATGGTATCACCATAAAAACAGACACATAGATCAATGGAACAAAATAGAGTGCCTAGAAATAAACCCACTCATGTATGGTCATTAATTTATGACAAGGGAACCAAGAATATAGAATGGGGAAAGGACAGTCTCTTCAATAAATGGCATTGGGAAAACTGAACAGTTACATGCAGAAGATGAAACCAGATCACTGTTTTTACACCATACACAAAAGTTAACTAAAAATGGATTAATGACTTGACTGTAAGACCTGACCATAAAACGCTAGAAGAAAACATAATAAGCTCTTCAACATTGGTCTTGGCAATGATTTTTTGGATTTGACACCAAAAGAAAAGTAAACAAGTGGAACTACAACAAACTAAAAAAGCTTTTGCACAGAAAAGGAAACCAACAAAATCAAAGGCAACCTACTGAATGGGAAAATATATTTGCAAATCATATACCTGATAAGTTGTTAATATCCAAAATATATACAGAACTCATAAAACTAGCAAAAAAAATCCAATTCAAAAATGAGCAGAGTGGATGCTAAACAATATGCTACTAAACAACCAGTGGATCACTGAAGACATCAAAGAAGAAAAAAACCTGGAGACAAATGAATGAAAACACAATGATCCAAAATCTATGGGATACAGCAAAAGCAGTTCTAAGTGGGAAGTTTATGGCAATACAAGCCTACCTCAGGAAACAAGAAAAATCTCAAATAAATAACCTAACCTTATACCTAGAGGAACTAAAAAAAGAAGAACAAACAAAACCCAAAATTAGTAGAAGGAAGGAAATCATAAAGATCAGAGAAGAAATAAATGAAAGAAACTTTAAAAATAGAAAATGTCAATGAAACTAAAAGGTGGTTCTCTGGCTAAACGTCTATCAATTTTCTTTTCAGACTCATCAAGGAAAAAAGAGAGCATAAATCAATAAAATCAGAATTGAAAAAGAAGTTACAATCAAACCCACAGAAGTACAAAGGAACATAAGAGATTACTATGAACTATATGAAAAACAAAAACAAAACAAAAAAACAGAACTAGAAGAAATGGACAAATTCCTAGAACTGTACAATCTCCCAAGACTGAACCAAGAAGAAACAGAAAGTATGAACAGACTAATTACCAGTAATGAAATTGAATCAGTAATTGAAAAAGCTGCCAACCAACAAAAGTCCAAGATCAGATGGCTTCATATGTGAACTCTATCAAACGTTTAGAGAAGAGTCAACACCTATCCTTCTCAAACTATTCCAAAAAAATTGAAGAGGAAGGAATGCTTCTGAACTCATTCTACAAGGCCAACATCATCCTGACACCAAGTCCAGACACACAAAAAGAAAATTACAGGCCAATATCACTGATGAACACAGACACAGAATTCCTCAAAATATTAGCAAGCTGAATCCAACAATACATAAGAATCATACATCATGATCAAGTGGGATTTATCCCAGGGATGCAAGAACTTTTCAGTATCTGCAAATCAATTAATGTGCTACACCACATTAACAAATTGAAGAATAAAAATTTTATGGTCATCAACAGATAACGGAATAAGTTTTTGACAAAATTCAACATGAATTTATGATAAAAACTCTCCAAAAATTGGGTATAGAGGGAACATATCTCAACATAATAAAGGCCATATATGATAAACCTACAGCTATCAGCATACTCAATGGTGAAAAGCAGAAAGCATTTCCTCTAAGATCAGGAACAAGTCAAGGATGCCCACTCTCACCACTTTTAGTCAACATAGTTTTTGAAACCACAGCAATCAGACATGAAAAAGAAATAAAAAAGACTCCAAATTGGAAAGGAAGAAGAATAAAATCATCATTGCTTGCAGATGACATGATACTATACGTAGAATATCCTAAAGACACCACCAAAAAACTACTAGAGCTCATCAAGGAATTCAGTAAAGTTGCAGGATACAAATTAATATAAAGAAATCTGTTGCATTTCTATACACTAACAACAAACTATCAAAGAGAAAAATTAGGGAAATAATCCCATTTATAACTGCATCCAAAGGAATAAATCTCCTAGGAATAAATCTGACTAAGAAGCTAAAAGATCTGGACTCAGAAAACTCTAAGACACTGATGAAAGAAATTGAAATCAGCACAAACAGATGGAAAGATATACTGTGTTCATGGATTGGAAGAATTAATATTGTTAAAATGACCATACTACCCAAGGCAATCTATAGATTCAATACAATCCCCAACAAAATACCAAGGGCATTTTTCACAGAACTAGGACAAATAATTTTAAAATTTGTATGGTATACAAAAGACCCCAAATAGCCAAAACAATCTTGAGAAAGAAAAACAGAGCTGGAGGTATCATGCATTCTGACTTCAGACTATATTACAAAGCTACAGTCATCAAACCAGTATGGTACTGGCACAAAAACAGACACATAGATCAATGGAACAGAATAGAGAGCCTAGAAATAAACCCACACACTTATGGTCAATTTATCTACGAAAGAATACAAGACTATACAATGGGGAAAAGAGAGTTTCTTCCCTAAGTAGTGCTGAGAAAACTAGGCAGCTACATGTAAAAGAATGAAATTAGAACATTTTCTCACACCATATACAAAAAATAAACTCAAAATGGATTAAAGACCTAAATATAAGACTGGAAACCATAAAAATCCTAGAAGAACACATACGTAGAACACTCTGACATAAACTGCAGCAATATATTCTTTTGAATCTTTCTCCTAAGGCAAAGGAAAAAAAATAAAAATAAACAAATTGGACCTAATTATACTTAAAACCTTTTACACAACAAAGGCAACCATCAACAAAATGAAAAGACAACCTATGGAATGGGAGAAAATATTTGCAAATGATATTACTGATAAGGGGTTAATATCCAAAATATATAAACAGCTCATATAACTCAACTTGAAAAAAACAAACAACCAAATTTTAAAATGGTCTTCTTTAAGAAGACCTGGATAGACATTTTTCCAAAGAAGACATACAGATGGCCAACAGATACATGAAAAGATACTCAACATTTCTAATCATCAGAGAAATGCAAACCAAAGCCACATGAGATATTGCCTCATACCTGTCAGAATGGCTATCATGAAAAAGACCACAAATAGTAAACATTGGCAAGGGTGTGGAGAAATGGGAACTCTTGAACACTGTTGGTGGGAATGTAAATTGGTGTAGCCATTGTGGAAAACAGCATGGAGGTTCCTCAAAAACTAAAAACAGAACTACCATATGACCCAGCAATTCCACTTCTGGGTATATATCCAAAGAAAATGAAAACACTTATTCAAAAAAGATACATGCACCCCCATGTTTACAGACACATTATTTACAATAGCCAAGATATGGAAGCAACTTAAGTGTCCATCAACAGATGAATGGGTAAAGAAGATATGTTATTTATATAGAATGGAATACTACTCAGCCATAAAAAAGAATAAATTTTTGTCATTTGCAACAACATGGATGGATCTGGAGGGCATTATGCTCAGTGAAATAAGTCAGACAGAGAAAGACAAATGCCATATGTTATCATTTATATGTGGAATCTAAAAACACCAACCAAACAAACAAAAGACCTGAGCTCATGGAAACAGAGAACAGATTGGTGGTTGCCAGAGGTAGAGGTGGGGATGGGTGAAATGGGTGAAGGGGGTCAAAAGGTACAAATTTCCAGGTATAAAGTTATTAAATCATGGAGATGTAATGTACAGCATGACGACTACAGTTAATAATACTGTATTGCATATTTCAAAGTAGCTAGAAAAGTGGATATTGAAGGTTCTCATCACAAGAAAAAATTCTTTGTAACTATGTATAGTGATGGATGTTGACTGGACTACTGTGGTGATCATTTTGTAATATATACAAACATCAAATCACTGTGTTGTACACCTGAAACTAATTATAATGTTATGTCAATTGTATTTTTTAAAAAATTCCGTGCTGTCTTTTGGAATCATATCTGGAAGCTTGCCCTAGAGTCCGTTTCTCTCATCAATTCTGTAAATCATTTCACACCCTTTTAAGTCTCTGTTGGCTTTTCAAGCAGGAGAAGGCTCAATTGTCTCTGCCTGCACTCTCAATGGATACACATGGTTATTTTTGGACTGAGATGCAACTTTCCTTTCCTTTTCACTTCTGAAACTCCAAAATGTTGTTCTAGTGAAAGTGTTTAACTTCATTAATACTGATGACCATGTTGGAGTTTGAGGGAGGGCCCTATGAACAGTAACCACTCTTCTTTACCTGAGTTCAGAACAGGTTGGGACATAGAGAGAGGAATTGATGATGTGGAGGTCAAAAAATCTCCCTTTTTAGCTGATAAAGCTGTTGGGAGAAATGCAATTTAGGTTTCTGGTAAAAAAGACTTGCAAATACTGCACCCAAAGTTAAATTCACCCACTCAGTACAAGCTGAGCTGGACTCTGGCAGGTCTTCCTAACAAGGTCCAGCCCCTGAAAAGTTGATGGTATAGAGGAGCAGAACCGATGAGAACATATACTCTTCTTCCAGACGGGCAGATCAGAGAGAGAGAGAGAGGAGCATCTCCCACATCTCTCCCCTAAACTCAATCACCAGAGTGCAATCTCCATTCTTCCAGTTTTCAGAATGAGGAGCTTCCACTTTGGGTGAGTGTTCCCTCCATCTTCCAAAATGTATGTCTCAAAACTTCCCTTCAGTCATCTCATCCAACTAAGATTTATTTCTTTTCAAGGGTTCTTATGCTTTTTTCTCCCTCTGGTTTATCTTTCTGGGAATAAAAACAGTAGTCTGTCTAAAATAGTTAGTTTTATAAAAATAAGTTAATTCAGTCTTGATCAATGATAGGTATAGTGGATGGTGTCCCATGTCACCCAGACACCTCTCCAGGAGTGAAGTACTTTTCACCTACTACTGAGAACACTTAGCTATCAGTCTTCATGTCTTGCCTGAAGAGAGGCAGTTTGCCTGAGGGCACAGCCCCTTCCTAGAACAGTCCACATTCAGTGACTGATTATCCTACTCATTGACGCCTCTGCCCCCTTGATCCAACTGAGAACAACAATAAGGGGTCATCTCAGCTTCAGAGATTCCTGTCGAGTCTGGTGAGGTCTTTGTGTAACCATGCGGTGGTCCAAATTCCCTTTCTGCTGAATCCTTCTTTCTATCCATCCCTTCCACATGTGTTCAACTTAAGAGCAACATTTAATAAACTTCCTGTACACTATTATTTGTCTCAGAGGCGGTTTCCTGGGGACCCAACCTGCAACAGTTAGTGCCAGGAATGATCCAAGAAAGTCAGTGCTAAGAAAGGATCCTGAAGCTGGGTTGTCACCAGCCAGCTGGCCAGAAGGACCCTGTAGAGAGCTGGATACTGCACACCCACCTCCCAAATTCACGTTCATTCAGAACGTCAGGATGTGACCTTATTTGGAAATAAGGTCTTTGCAGGTGGAATTAGTTAAGGATTGAGGTGCGATCATGGTGGATTAAGGTGGGCCCTAAATCCAGTGACAGGTTTCTTTATAAGAGAAGAGGACATAGAGGAGAAGGCCAGGTAAAGATGGGATCAGAGATTGGAGTGATGCTGCCACAAGCTAAGGAACATCTGGAGCCATCAAAAACTGGAGGAGGCAAGGAAACATTCTTTCCGAGAAACTTCAGAGGGAGTATAGCCCTGCTGACACACTGATTTTGGACTTCCAGTCTCCATAATTATGAAAAAATAAATTTCTATTGTTTTAAGCCATGCAGTTTGTGGTCATTTGTTACAGCAGCTCTAGGAAACTAGCACAGACCCCCTCACTGATCATGCGTGGAGTACTGATAGCTCCTGGCACAAGGCTGAATTATTAAAAGGTTGAAATTGTTAAAATGTTTGCTGATGGAGAAGTGGAAGGAAATGAACTAGCAGGTGCACTGGATCAGGTGTTTGAAAAGTATGGGGAAATACTGACCACATGTACAGTGGAATTAGGTGGCTCTTGCTAAACGCAATTGGTATTTTGGAAAAATAACAAGAAGTTGAGTGTTTAATCAGTAACTAAAAGCTAAGCCAGAGGCCTTCTTTATAGCATCTAAAGAGGCTCTTGTCTCCTTCACCAGAGCCAGAGAAAACAGAGGACTAGGCTCTGGACTTAATCATAAATATAGTAGAGCTCTGAAGAAGATTCACTTCTCAGCTAGGTAAGTATGCAATGCCAAGGTCAGAGTCCTAGTTGGAACAGAATGGGGTCATCTTCAAATCCCTGCATTCCTCAGAACCCATGATCCTGCAGAACTTATCCAGTCTTCCCCATTAATGGGATTCATGATGATGCAGAACCCCGACCCCACCCCCCGTCCCTGCTCCAGATCTATACTCAGTCATTAAGTAAATTTCAATCACAACATAACCCAGCTGGGGATGTGCTAGGCTGGCTAGGCTGATTAGGGAGAAAAGGTACTCTACCCCAAAGGAAGTTTCTTGGGTGAGAAAGATGCCATGTGGAATTCATATACGTCTCAATGGGAGAATCACAATGCAGACTGCTAGGGTTCTGGACAAGGTCATTTACAGCAAGAATTGTACACTGTTTGTTTGAGAAACAGCTTCTGGCTTGCTACTGGGCCTTGATGTAGATGGAGCATCTGAATATGCTATACCAAGCAACTATGCAGTAACAATGCCCTTCATAAATTGTGTTAAACCAGAACCCACAAATCTTTAGATTGGGTAGATGGAATGGTACTCCAGGATCAAGCATGAACAGAGCTGAAGGACAAAGCAGCAAAACAGATAGCCCAGACCTCACCGCTGTTGCACTAGTGTCTTACCCTCAGGTCACACCCTAGGCAGCATCAGGGTCCCTTATGACCAGATGTAGAAGTAGGAGAAAAAAGATGTCAATCCTTTGAAGAGTTTCAGCTGGCCTAACCTGCTTCACAGGATGGCACGGAGGAGACACTGTCTACCAAACCATTGAGTATGAGCTAATGAGAAGGGCATCAGCATCACTAAGAAATTCAGTGGTGGCTGCCTTTGTAGGCCAGAGGTGACAAATGGAGATGCCACTACAAGACTGGCACCACTGAGAGCAAAGAGCATGATCAGATTCTGAAACAGTAGAGGCAGGAGGTAGCGCATAAGCATCAGAAACCTAGTGGACACGATCATTGCAATCAGCAGCATGGTCAGAGTGGCCGCCAGAGGGTTGCAATCTGGCTCAAAGAGATCTGAACCATGAGGACACTCTGTGGAGTGTGACATGGGCCCACTATACAGATGACATCAGGCAAGACATTTATTAGAGAAAGTGCCTATCAGGGAAAATGGTGAGGCAGCCGGGTGAGGCTGAGAGAGCCATTAGTCTGCATTGCATGTCTAACTCCAGAGGAAAGAAGTAAGGTTGCATGGAAGCTTCTTAGCCTGAGTGCAACTCTAAGGAAAGTTTGGCAAGGCCACTGCAGGGTCCTTGAGCCACTTTACTTCCCTGCTTGTCCCGCCAGAGTGTCCAGTGTGAGGAAGATCAAGGGTTATTTGTCCCAGATAGTGGGGACAAGATGGCAGCTCCACTATTGACTTGGCTTTGGGGAAATTTCAATTCCATGCACATATATTTCAAGAACAAACTAACCTGGTTATGGAATTCATTAGACAGTGGGGTTGCTTTTAATCATCATCTGGCATCTCTTTAAACTGAATGGCTTGCTTGGGATTTAATCAGGCAATAACAAAACTTTGATAAAAATCACAACTCAGGGTTTTTTTTTTTTTTTAATATTACATAACGAGACAGAGTGATTCCAGATAAATTAAAGTTGGGCAGCAGTCTTCTTTTGGATGAACTCTATTAATCAAGTGTATTTTATAATTATTGTTTATTTGATCATCAAGCCCTAAGGGTAAGTTAAAGATTTTAATTTCCTGGGAAACGATATGCCAAAGTATGAAATCAAGAAGACTGCTATAAAAGGCAAAGGATATCTAAAATGATGGGGCTACCACAACTGGTCAGTTCATAAATAATATTTGTATGATTTTACAGGCTGGTTGCCAGTAATTATGTCAGTTACTCCTACTAAGGAAATATCTCATTCCAAGATATTAAAGTTAGACCTCACTACAGAAAATCCATTAACTTCATCATAACTTTATAGAAGTTTGATAAAAACTCATTAATCAAATTGTATAGACCTGGAATATCTTTGGAAGGATACTCTATTGGAGGGTCATGGCAGTCAAGATTATGAAGTAGATTAACAGTGTTTGTTGTGTTAGAATTTGTTTACTATATCAATGTACTAATTTTAAAATTATAATCAAAATCAAAGCTTTAAGTCATAGTTGGTACAATTATCACTTTAAAATCATAGTATTTTGATACTATGATATACTTAATGTAGGAAGTATTGGATTTACATATGAACATATTTATATACTGTGGGTTCTGTTTTGTTAAAACCTGGACCTATCTCTCTTGGAGACCCTTTCTAGGATAACCTAACCATAGTCAATGTGGAATGACCCAGGTTTGGGGAAATATGCCAAAGCACCAGTAATTCCACAAGACCACACCATAGTAATCCTATGAGGCCACACCATGAGTCCACACCGTGAGGAAAAGACATTTCCACATTAACTCTGGGGTAAGAAATGAGATGTATTCTGGACTAGGGAAAGTGAAGAGGCTTGGAGTACTTCTGCTGGTGGGGGTGAGATCCACGTGGAGACAGACAAGCGTAAGAGAGAACACCCAAACTCCTCCTGGTGTCAACAGTGGCATTGTGGAAACACCCCTTCCTGAGCAGCTGGGACCCAGGGCAGCAGCGTCTACAGTGGGCCTCCAAACTTAAGGGGGTAGGTCTGAGTTCTGGTCCTGCTACTGAGTGGCAAGACTGACATTTTGGACATGTAATTACTGTCTTGCCTTCCTGAATTTGAGAGGGGGACAGGCATGGAGGTCACCACGAGAGAGCTGTGTCCAGCAGAGCGACAAGTGATGAGCTCATCAGTTTAAGTAATGGAAAGAAGCAGCTTGCAATGGCCAGGTGAGGAGGAGAAAAATCTGAGATAATTAATCCAGGGTACATGTGAGACAGTACATTTGCAAATAGCTAAAAGTCAGTGTCCTCTTCCCCATTTGACAAAAACAAAACCAAAAACCAAAAACCAAAAACCAAAACAAACCTGTGGGGAATAGGCCAATAACTTTGCCTTTAAAGGGAGTGTAACATAGCTACAAGCTAGGGACCTTGATGGATTATCCTCTATAAGCCCCAAGTTCAGTAACTGCATAGGCTAGCAGGGAAAGCTTCCTCCAAAACAATCTCTGCTGGTCACTTAGTTCAGGAGCCCCATGGACTGAGATCTCATTCTGGGCAGCCCAGAGCAAGATATTTTAGCCTCCTGTGTCTGGGGTCTCCAACCCCGTGTAAGAAACAACCCCATCAGTGCTAGATGAGTCATGTCCTCCCATTGGAGCCTGAATCTCTGACCTTTGAATAAGGCTCTAAGTTCCCGATAGGCAAATTACCAGGAGAGTCATTTATTATACTCTTATCAACTGAGGAAAAATTATGCCTGTTACTCAAGGGATGCAAAGCCTCTCCTAGCAGGCAACATTGTCAGACAATTTTCATGAGGGGCTTTCTAGAGCAAGAGCTGAGGGATATAGTAAGCAACATCTGCCATGTTGCTGGAACAAAGAGAGTAATGGATTCCATTAGCCTGTTTTTTTTTTTTTTTTTTTAATACCATGCCTCGATGAAAGCTGAAGGCATAACACCAAAGTATAACACAGCAAACATGATTGTGTGTGAGGCCAAGAAAATATTGTGCAAGTACATGAGGGTCCTATTCAATCTGAGGATGGAATGCACAATAACAAGAATTGGATGTGCTGCTTGACCTGTAATCAATTCTTCACAAACATCACTTTTCTCAATTAGTCTTTTGGAAAGAGGCAGCAGATGATTTGAAATTAACCTCTACTAAGGGTGTAGAGGGGAATTGTTTTGCTTGTTCAAAGTTTATCCAATACTTTAAAGAATCAAATGAGCATGGGGTAAAGTTAATATCCAAAATTATGGTAATTAAGCAGATTCAGTAAGCCCTCTGATCCAGATGAATCTCCCTCTCTCTTTTGTTTGGGGTAGACTTGGAGGTCCACACAGGCAAAGTCAGAGTCTTTAATGTCCCAAGTCTACTGGATAATCTGTTATAAACTGGAACCAACTTCCTACACATTTAGACTTTCAGGCTATAGGCTCTTTTTACCCACTTCTAGAAACCTATGTCTGGCAGTTTCTTTCAACTCCTGAAGGCCTGCTTGGTTTCAGGGATTATATCTGCCCATTGGTGTCTGGGTTTTTCTGGCCAGAGGAACAGAAATCTTTCCCTTTTGTGATCCTGAGGGAACTCCTGAAGCAGAGCTGGTGATTACATAGATTCTGGCAAATGTTGCAGGCAAGAGCCAGCTCCACCCAAGAGAATCCCCTGTGCCGTAGGGTCTGGGAATGAAGAATGAGAGAGGATAGTATCTATAGATTCAGCTGGCTTAAACTTTAGCCTAGAGTAAATATTTAGCACTTTTGGTCTCAGCTCCTTAGCTTTGACAGAGATGTTGAAGATGTCAGTTAGCCAGTCTCTCTGTTGGAAAAGTAGACTTTTTATGCCTGCTGGAGTTTATCTACTGAACAGATTAATAACTCAACAAAAGACTGCTTTATATTTATATGGAGTCATCCATCAGAAATCTAACTCCAAAAGCTACTGTATAAAAAACCCAACCTAACCCTGGTTACTAGGAGAGACTGATTAGAAGTCCACATGAAGACAAGTATTCATCCAAATTAAGACAGCAATTTTTAAGATCCCTTTCAGATGACTCATTGGACCAGCTAAGTGGATGATAAAATAATGAGGTCTAGGATCCAAAGTTGATGTCTCTCTATGGGAGAGATGCATTTGGACTCTGAGGGAGGTGTGGTCTTTAGATGGGTCCCCAGGGCAGTACTAGCTGTTGATTATCTAAGTTGTAGGCCTTATAAGATGTGGAGGCACAGTGGTCAGGAGTGTCTCTCCAATCCTGGCTGGCAGTGTAGATGGGGAATGCACACAACTAAGCCCAAGGGTGAACTGCTGGGGCACACCCGTGGGACCAGGTTTAGTGCTTTGGCCAGGAGATGGCAGTGTCTAATCACACAGCAGAGCTCACGGAGCCCTGAGGCACCTTGGCTGGATGGAACCACAACTGGGTAGCTTCTGAGGGGGCTTTCTGAGAAGAAATGACTAGCCGTGACCGACTCATGCAGTCTTAGGACATCTGGGGTTCTACAGCTATGGGTAAAGACATATAGTTCTTGGGAGGAGAATGGCAAGGTTAATCTAATTGACCCAATCTGAGGCTGATTAGCAGAAAGAAGACCCCAAGAAGGGGAGGAGATGCTGAAAGGCTAAAGCAGAGCAAGACACATCGGAGAAGAGGTAAGAGTTGGACCAATAGGTGTAGGTCTCAGAAGAGAACGAATCCCAGGGAGGCGAGAGAAAAGACAGGTTCTGTCAGTGGGGAAATTGTGGGGACCACATTTTAAAGCACCAGTGTGCATGGCTCTGTTGACCTCTCCCCTCTCACAAAATAGATTATGCCCCAAACATATACTGAGCTAACATAGCTGGCAACAGGTGGGCAAGACACAGATGGTCCCTACTCTCTTGGATCTCTGTTTTCTCATTAAGGCACGTGACCTCTTTTACCTGCCTTGGGAGGGGTGTTCCTTACAGTGGTTCAGCAATCCTACCTGTATGGGTCCCTCCTCTTTGGAGACTGCTATTTTGCCAAAAGCATGATGGTCCCCTGGTTTATATGCACTGTTTTGGGGTCTGCTAAAATGGAAATGGTAGTGGTAGGGGGAAGGCTTTTATGAGATAAGAGATACTATGTATACTATGTGCCATACAAAGAAAATAACATGGTATACCATAGCAACTTTGGTTCTAAAATATAAACCCAGTGAACTTCTAGGTGATTTGCCTAGAAACTAAACTATCTAAGAAAATAACTTACTAGAATAGTGGTTTATAATTATGAAACAGCTTTAAATACTTGTTAAATATACTTTTACTGATTAAAAACACTAATACTTTATGGCGTTGGGTTCCAAGTATTTTGCCTTATCGTCATACTAATATAATACCAATACTTATTAAAAATAGTGGTTTATACTTATTAAATGGTTTGTATATAACTCCATTTGGTAATCAGTGACTTGCTGGCACGTTCTAACACTGACAACCTCATGTGGAGCATATGAGTAAATAACTTGTCCAAGGTAACTCAACTCTGAGAGTTGGACTAACTCTGGATCCCAGAACTCCTGATTTAGCCCAGAGAACTTTTTTCATACACCGTGATACAGTCTAGTTTATGTAAGCAGAAATTGCACCCATGTACTCTTTCAGGTCCCATGGGTTCACACACTAAGCTGTAGGAGTTTTGAATATTAGTAAACTCTCTGGAGCACTCATTTGTGAGAAGGTACCTGATGGTGATCAGGAAACCAAGGTGAAGAGACCTGCTCTGTTGTGTCCATACAGAACCTTGCTCAGAGCAATGGGGCTGAAGAAATTGGCGCTCCATTTCCCCCTACTAGCCTGGAGGTTCTTCACTGGGTGTCATTCGAGACACCCAACTGTAGAACATGAATCATTCTTAAGGCCAATCCAAAATACTGCAATGCCCATTGTGGGCACTGTTTTCTCCTAAAGATGTAAGACTAATCTTGACCTTCTTAGATATTTGTGTTTCAGAGCCAGATGGATGTCAGGCAAACAGAAAAGCCCCTGGGGGAGGATCCAGCACTAGGCAGGAAGCCAGACCATGGAACAAAATACTCAGCCCCCAAGGCCACAAGGAACTTTTCACTTGTAATGGAATTCGTGACTAGAGGGGTCTTTGGGGGTATCCTGGTGGTAACTTTGGAAAGCCCTATAGTGGGGTCAGATCTGGGTAAAACATACGATTAAGGGTCTCTAGTGTTTTGCTTTCATAAACCCCTGTTCTCAGATATCCCTTAACTTGTCAAACTGTTGAACTCACTCTGATTCCTTAAGCCATTGGAGCAGCTCACATCCAGACAACATGGCATCCCTTATGTGCACCATTATGTTTTGTTTAAACAAAACAGCTTCAAAACAAAGGAATGACCTATTTTGAATATTTAGAGTTTAGAAGAATGGGCCATAGCATTTTCCAGATGCCCCATGGTACATGCCCTCAACCACTTATGACTTCACACCCGAGGGGGTATTTATGTCTTATTCATGCTGGCAGTGTGCTCCCCAGGCTCACACTGGACCTCTTCTGAGGGGCGTGGCTTTTGCCAGTCCAGGCTTTTTTCTACGTGTAGCCTGGAAGAGTTAAGGAGTTGTTTCTGGGGGCAAATCTGAGAAGCATACAAATCCTTCTGCAAAGGTGAAAAGCTGGATGGTGGACTTCAATATTGCACCTCATGGTGGCTTTTCCTTCTTTTCTATCTGATGCTTCCCCTTATACACTCCTGTTTTCTGGGTGTAGGCAGTTTATATAGGAGGCAATCCCAAATCCTTATCTCAGACTCTGCTTTTAAGGAAACCCTAACTAAGACACAGGCCCCAGCTTCAGGAGATCTAGGTCACTCAGAAAAAAAGCCTATAATTTTAAAAAGTGAGTGAGGGAAAATTACATCATAAGCTATAAAACTACAGTAAGGCATCATTCAGTAATGGAAGAAGAGACCAGAGGTGAAAATAATTCTTGACCTCAGGGAACTTCCATTCAATGTTTTAAGTTTCCTCCATTAGTGAAGGAATAGAAAAATTGGCTTCTGACATGCACTGCACACTTTTTGCTGTTTGAGCCTTGTCATAATTCCTCATTTGGTGGACTTTTTTCTTATCTTTCTTTTCAATCTTATAGGAGCCAATGAATCCTGGTGCCTACCTTGCCTTTGCTGCCCTCTACAGCTGCTCCTCTTTCATTCTTTTAAAGGGTGGCTTTTGCCTCAACTGTAAAGGAGATCTAAGATTATATGATGATTCTGATTGAGAGGCTGAGGGAGACTGTCTTAAGAAACTGGCATCCTGTTCAGAGGGTTCCAGTCTAAGATGGTGACATCAGAGGCTCTTGAACTTACCTCCTCCCACAGACACACTAATCTACAGATACGCATGGAACAATTCCCTATGAAAAAAAATCCAGAAACTATCTGAGTGACTCCTACACTAAGATGAATGAGAAACAAACCTACATCAAAAAGGACAGGCTGAGACATACTCACCATAAACTCCACCCCTGGCACAGTACCATACAGTCGGAAGGGCACTCCCAACTCCCAGCTTCTCCCTGAGGAGTGAAGGGTTTAGACCCAACATCTCACTCCCCAACTTTTAAGACTTCAACCTGGGGGTGGCCCCCCCCCCCAAACACCTAGCTCAGCCAACAGGGCTTGCATCCATGAGAAGCACCAGATTATAGCAAACAAAGAAACAGTTTTTAACAGGCTCTTGAGGACTCCCCATGGCTATCACCCCAGGGCTCAGTATAGAGGCAGCAATCGGAAATGCCCATCTCACAATCTTTCCCTGAAATGGGCCTATTTGCATATCTTAAAAGGTGCAGCCTGAGGGTCAGGCTCCTAATTTAGCCCACATCTAGGGTGACTGTGGTTCTCCCTGGAGACCAGGGAGGCCATTGGGAGCCATCTCTGGATCCTCCCTCTGCTCTGCTACAGGTCACTAATATCTCCCTGAAAGAAGCGTTTGCATATGTCTGGAGCCCTGGCTTTTTTAGCTCTTGCCCAGAGGATGCAACCTTTGATCACATGGCTCTGGTAGCTAGTGGGGCTTGTGTTCATGGATCCCACAGGACTATAGCAAAAAAGAATCAGTTCTTAACCAGCCCTCCACCCCTATCCCACCAGGACTCAGTGCAGAGGGAGCAGACAAAACCACCCAGCTCCCAGTCTTTCTCTGACAGATGTCTACTTGTATACTTTAGAAGCTGCTGCCTAAGGGTCCAGCTTCCAATCAGCCAGCATCTAGGTGTTGACTAAAATCCTCCCCCTGGATACTGATAAGTCTTGGCACACTCTAAAACACTGGGAGCCACAAAGACAAAGAAGGAACCTTGGACCATCACAAGTGTTTGAGAGATAACCAGGAACTAGGGCTGATAAGATTCACTTCCTACATAAGTCCACTCCTTTAAGACTGGGAGAAGTAGCTATATTATCTGAAGTGCAAAAACCAACACAGAGAGTCAAGGAAAATGAAGAAAGGCAGGAATATGTTCCAAACAAAAGAACAAGATAAAACTCCAGAAACAGACCTTAATGAAACAAAGGTGATTTACCTGATAAAGAGTTCCAAAAATGGTTATAAAGATGCTCACCATGTCAGGAGAACAATGCATGAACAAAATGAGAATTTCAACAGAGATAGAAAATAAAAGAAAGTACCAAATAGAAATCACAGAACTGAAGACTATAATAATTGAACTAAAAAATTCAATAGAGGAGGTTTGAAAACAGACTAGATGAAGCAGAAGAAAGGATCAGCAAACAGGAAAACAGGGCAGAGGAATTCATCTAATCAGAGCAGCAAAAAAAAAAAAAAAAGAGTGAAGATAGTTTAAGCAACCTATGAGACAACATCAAGTGGACCAGCATTCGCATTAGAGGGGTCCCAGAAGGAGAAGAGAGAGAGAAAGGGCAGAAAACTTACTTGAAGGAATAATGGCTGAAAACTTCCCTAACCTGGGGAGGGAAACAGACATCTAGATCCAGGAAGCCCAGAGAGTTCAAAATAAGAAAACACAAAGAGACTCCACTAAGGAATGTTATAATTAAAATGACAAAAGTTAAGACAAGGAGAGAATCTTAAAAGTAGCAAGAGAAAAACAACTTGTTACATATAAGGGAACCCCATAAAACCATCAGCCGATTTTTTCAGCAGAAACTTTGCAAGCTGGAAGGGAATGGCATAATATATTCAAAGTGCTGCAAGGAAAAACTGCCAACTGAGAATACCTTACATGGCAGAGCTGTGCTTTAGAATTGAAGGTAAGATAAAGAGTTTTCCAGACAAGCACTAAACCAGCCTTATAAGAAATATTAAAGGGACATCTTTGAGCTGGAATTAAAGGACACTAATTAGTAACAGAAAAACATAAAATCTCATCAGTAAAGTAAATATATAGTTACATTCAGAATATTCTAATGTTGTAATGGTTGTGGTAAATCACTTACAAACCTAGTATGAAGATTAAAACACAGGAGTAGTAAAAATAACTATAACCACAATAATTTGTTAATGGATACATAAGGTAAAATGATGTAAACTGTATCATCAAAAACATAAAACATGGAGGGGGGAGAGTAAAAATACAGAGCTATACTATGTGTTCAAACTTAAGTTGTTATCAGTTTAAAATATACTGTTACAAATAGAAGGTATTTTATATGACCCTTGTGGTACCACAAGTAAAAATCTATAGTAAATACACAAAAGATAAAGAAAAAGAGATCTAAGCATACCACTACAGAAAAATCATTAAATTACAAAGGAAGAGACAAAGAGGAAGAAAAGAACAAAGGCATTACCAATAGCCAGAACAATTAACAAAATAGCAACAGTAAGTCCTATTGATAATTACTTTTAATGTAAATGAAGTAAATTCTCCAGTCAAGTGACATAGAGTGGCTAAATAAATTTCTCAAAAGACCCAACTATGTTGCCTGTAAGAGACTCACTTCAGATGTAAGGACACATAGAAACTTAAAGTGAAGGGATGGAAAGAGATATTCCATGCAAATGGAAACCGAAAGAAAGCAGAGGTAGCTATACTTATCAGATGAAATAGACTTTATAACAAAGATTGTAATAAGAGACAAAGAGGGTAATTTTATGATGATAAAGGGTTCAATCCAACAAGAAGATATAACATTTGTAAATATGTATGCACCCAACATAGGAGTACCTAATTATGTAAAGCAAATATTAACAGATCTAAAGGGAGAAATAAACAGCAATACCAAAATATTAGGGGACTTCAATACCCCACTTACAGCAATGAATAGATCATTCAGGCAGAAAATCAATAAGGAAACATTGGACTTAACACTTAACTAGATGGACTTAACAGACATTTACAGAACATTCCATCCAAAAGCAGCAGAATACGCATTATTCCCAGCTGCACATGGAACATTCTCCAGGACAGATGATATGTTAGGCCACAAAACAAGTCTTAATAAATTTAAGAAGATTGAAATCATATCAAGCATGATATGCTGATATGTTAATGAAAAATTGCAAATATGTGGAGGTTAAACAACATGCTACTGAACAAACAACTGATCAAAGAAGAAACCAAAAGAAAAATCAAAAACCCTTGAGATAGATGAAAATGGAAATGGGATTCAGCAAAGGCAATTCTAAGAGGGAAGTTCATAGCAATAAACGTATACATTAAGACATAAGAAAGATCTCAAACATCCTAACTAACACCTCAATGAACTAGAAAAACTGAGCTCAAAGTTAGTAGAAGGAAGGAAAAACCAAAATCAGGCAGGTATAAATGAAGTAGAGACTACAATGACAATAGAAAGATCAATGAAACTCTGGTTTTTTGAAAAGATAAACAAAATGCATAAACCTTTAGCTAGACTTATTAATTTAAAAAAGAGACGACTTAAATAAATAAAAGTAGAAATGAAAGAGGACACATTACAACCAACAGCACAGAAATACAAAGGATCTTAAGAGGCTACTATGAAGAATTATATGCAAAAAAAAATTGGTCAACCTAGAAAAATGGGTAAATTCCCAGAAACATACAACCTACCAAGACTGAATCATGAAGAAACAGAAATTTGACCAGACCAATAGCTACTAAAGAGACTGACTCAGTAATCAAACACATATCCCAAAAGAAAAGTCCAGGAACATATGGACTACATATGGTAGTGAATTCTACCAAACATTTAATTAATGGAATTTTATCACATTCTTTTTATATTTTTATTATACATTATATAAATATATAATTATGTATTATTTATTATATTTTATGTAATATAATTATATACTATTTATTATATTTTATATTATATAATAACATTATAACTATAATAATATAATCAATAAATTATTTTAATGATATTAATGTAATTAAAACCAATCCTATCAAACTCTTCCAAAAAATAGAAGAGAAGGGAATGCTTCCACACTCATTTTATGAGGCCAATATTACTCTGATAAAACCAGACAAGGGCACTACAAGAAAAGAAAATTACAGGTCAATATCCCTCATGAACATAGGTGCAAAAATCCTCAACAAAATGTTAGCAAACCTAACTCAAAAGCACATTAAAAGGATCATACACCATGATCAAGTTGGATTTATTCCAGAGATTCAAAGCTGGTTCAACATTTGTAAATCAATCAATACAATATACCACATTAACAAAATAAAGGATAAAAATTATATGATCATCTCAATAGATGCAAAAATGCATCTGAAAAATTCAACATCCATTTATGATAAAAATTCTCAACAAACCGGGTATAGAGGGATTGTACATCAACATAATAGAAATCATATATGACAACCCACAGCTAACATCATACTCAATGGTTAAAAGCTAAAAGAGTTTCTTATAAGATCAGGAAAAAGACAAGGATGTCCACTGTTACCACTTTTATTCAACATAGTATTGGAAGTCATATAGTAGGAAAGGGTGATGGTGGAATTTGAACTCTTGCAATCTTAATCCAGAGCTCCTGGCCAGAGCAATCAGGCAAGAAAAAGAAATAAAAAAAACATCCAAATAATAATGGGAGAAGTAAAACTGTGTCTATTTGCAGATGACACGATATTTTATATAAAAACCCTAATGACTTCACAAAACAAAAACAAAAAAACAAACAAAAAAGACTTCACAAAAAAACTATTAGAACTAATAAACAAATACAGGAAAGTTGCGGTGTACAAAATCAACATATAAAACCAGTTATGTTTCGATACACTGACAACAATCAGAAAGAGAAATTAAGAAAACAATCCCATTCACAATTGCATCAAAAAGAATGAAATACATAGGAATAAACTTAACCAAGGAAGTGAAAAATCTGTACACTGAAAACTGTAAGGTACTGATCAAAGAACCTGAAGAAGATACAAATATGTGGAAAGATATTCCATGCTCATAGATTAGAAGAATTAATATTGTTAAAATGTCCATACTGTCCAAAGCCATGTACAGATTCAATGCAATTCCCATCAAAACTTCAATGACATTTTTCACAGAAATAGAACAAACAATCCTAAAATTTGTATGGACCCACAGAAGACCCATAATAACCAAAGCAATACTGAGAAAAAAGAACAAAGCTGGAGGCATCACACTCTCTGATTTCAAACTATAGTACAAAGCTACAGTATTCAAAACAGTATGGTATTGTCATAAAAACAGACACATGGATCAATGGAACAGAATAGAGCACCTAGAAATAAATCCACTCATGTATGGTCATTAATTTATGACAAAGGAGACAAGAATTTAGAATGGGGAAAGGACAGTCTCTTCAATAAATGGTATTGGGAAAACTGAACAGCCACATGCAGAAGAATGAAGCCAGATCACTATTTTACACCATACACAAAAACTAACTGAAAACAGATTAATGACTTGAATGTAAGACCTGACCATAAATCTCCTAGAAGAAAACATAGACAGTAAGCTCCCTGACATTGGTCTTGGCAATGATTTTTTGGATTTGACACCAAAAGAAAAATAAACAAGTAGAAATACAGCAAACTAAAAACCTTCTGCATAGCAAAGGAAACCATCAAAACAATGAAAAGGCAACCTAGGGAATGGGAGAAAATACTTGCAATTATATTTGATAAGGGGTTAATATCTAAAACACATATAAGGAACTCATAAAACTGAATGGCAAAAAATAATAATTCAATTCAAAAGTGCACAGAGGAACTGAACAGAAATTTTTCTGAAGAAGGCATCCAAGTGGCCAATGGGTTTGTGAAAAGGTGTTCAATATCACTAACATTCAGGGAAATTCAAATCAAAACTACAATGAGATATAACCTTACACCTGTTAGAAGGGCTATCACCAAAGGGACAAGAGAAACGAGTGTTGGTGAGGATGTAGAGATAAGGGAACCCTTGTGTACTGTTGGTGACAATGTAAATTGGTACAGCCACTGTGGAAAACTCTATGGAGGCTCCTCAAAAATTAAAAATAGAACTAACTACTGTATGATCCAGAAATTTGACTTCTGGGTATATATATGTGAAGAAAATGATATTGCTATGTCAAAGAGATATCTGCACTCTCATATTCATTGTATCATTATTCACAATAGCCAAGACATTGAAACAACCTAAGTGTCCATGGACAGAAGAATGGATAAAGAACATGTGGGAAAACATACAATGGCATATAGTTGACCCTTGAACAACATGGGGGTTAGAGTGTGAAACCCCTGCAGCCAAAAATCCGTGTATAACAGTCAGTCCTCTGTGTCCACTGTTTTACATCTATGGATTCAACCAACTTACAGATTGTGTAGTACTATAGTACATTTTTATTGAAAAAGTCCACATATAAGTGTATCAGCACAGTTCAAACACATGTTTTTCAAGGGTCAACTGTTACTAAGCCACAAAAATGAAGGAAATCCTGACTTTTGTGACAATATGGATGGACCTGAGGGCATTATACTAAGTGAAATACAGACAGAAAGACAAATACTGTATGATATCATTTGTATGTGAAATGTAAAAAAAAAAAAAAACCAAAAAAAAAAAAACTAATAGAAACAAAGAACAGATTGGTGGTTGCCAGAGGACGGGGGGTAGGGCATGGGCAAAATGTGTGAAAGTTGTCAAAAGGCATAAACTTTCAGTTATAACATAAATAATTCCTGGGGATGTAATACACAGCATGGTGACTATAGTTAATACTGCTGTATGGCATATTTGAAAATTGCTAAGGGAATAGATCTTAAAAGTTAACATAACAAGAAAAAAATGTATAACTATGTGAGATGATGGATGTTACATAAACTGACTGTGGTGATCATTTTGCAATATAAACACATATCAAATTATTATGTTGCATACCTTAAACTAATATAGTGTTATATGTCAATTATATCTCAATGAAATTGGAGAAAAAAACAAAAAGAAACTGGAACCCTGTGCAGCCCTGGGGATGTCCCCTCAGATCTCCTTTCAAGAAAGAACTTACCATGGAGCTCTGAGGAAAGCAGCTGCTGACAGCTTCTCTGCAGTGCCTTTGGGATCTAACCCAATATTGGAGCAGTTCCCAGCCAATGAGTTAGTACAGCGAAAATACAAGGGCCTGCCTGGCCATTTCTGACCAACTCCACAGGGGGTAATCTTTGCCTCAGAGCCCCCTTGAGTTGCCCAAGATATCTCTGGTGTAATGTGGTAATGTGGTGCAAAAACCTTCCGTGACCAATCCTGCTTCCTCCCCTTCACTTGTCACAGGTGCTACCCCCCAATAAGCCCCTTACACTCCTAATTTCATCTCAGCATCTCTTTCCTAGAGGATCTGAACTGACACAATTGGCACCAAGAATGGTCTGAGAAAGCAAGATATGTTTTGGGGACTGGATCCCTCATTTCCCAGCTGGCAATGCGAACTCTATCCTGGTTGTTATGTGAGACATGGATAATCTATGGGTGTGTTTGGGGGGATGGGCAAACTCCAGACCAAGGGCCAAATTCCACCTGCCACCTGTTTTATTGTCGTTTTAATTTGTATGGAAAAGAAGTCTTTATTTTTCCTTCAGTTTTTTTTTAATCACTAGACTTTTTTGGGTGCAGTTTTAAGGATACAGAAAAATTGAGCAGAAATCCCCTCACCTCCCCCCAAGTTAGCCTTATTGTTAACATCTTGCATTAATGTAGTGCATTTGTTACAACTGATGAGGCAATATTGGTTCAATATTATTAACTAAAGGCCATAGTTTACATTATGGTTTACTTTTTCTTCTGTGTGTTCAATGGCTTTTGACTAATGTATAAACACATGTATCCACCATTATAGTATCACACATAATAGTTTCACTGCCCTAAAAATCCCATGTGCTTTATCTATTCATCCCCAAATCATTGGCAACCACTGATCCATAGTTGTACCTTTACCAGAGTCATATAGTTGGAATAATACAACCACCTGTGTTTTTTTTTTTTAAGTTGTATTGGATCTCAGCCATGTGCATTCTTTTATATATTGTTTATTTTTGCACTACAACAAGAGAGTTGAGTAGTTGCTATAACTACTCAATAATAATAGGCAAAATATTGTCTATTTTTGCTACTTTTGCACTACAACAAGAGAGCTGAGTGGTTGCTACAGAGACTGGTCTCAGAAGCCCCAAAGTACTTACTATCCAGCCTTTTACAAGGAGTCTCCTGACTCCTGTTCTGTGGCACAAGGTGGCAGCCCAGCTGCTAAAATTCTCTCCAGGTTAACTTAGTGGAATGTTTTAGTAGAGGAGAACAGTGTGGCCAGAGCAATCGTTCAACTGTTTGAGAAGCAGGCATGGGTGGGTACAGAAGAAAATGAAAATGAGGACAATAGAACTGGCTGGCTGGTACTAAATCACATTGAGCCACTAGATAGAGAGAGGAACAAGCTGAAGCAGTTAACAAACCATCAAAATCAAGTGTGGAGGCCAGAGATCTTCTTCAGTAGCTTCCAAAAAGCCCTATTTCCTAAAGTGAAAGAGCAAAAGAAGTGGAAGACCAAACTCTGGATTTAATAGTTAGAGTTGCTGAGAAGCAAAGTTGACTGAATGCTCAACTGAGGCAGGTCTCTTATACCAAGGTCAGGGCCTGGTTGGACAAACTTGGAACCATTAGTATGGGATGGAACTATGTTACTCCTCATACTCCCCCGAACCCTTAGAGACTGCAGATTTGGCTAGCTCACCCTTCCCGTTCCTATAAAGAGAGTTACCTCTTACCCTAGCCCCCACCCTCACCCTCCACAAGGCAACAGAAGCTCTACCATAAGCTCTGCCCCCATTCTCCTCCGGCAGCCAGACTGATACCTGGGGTTAAGCATTACACAGCCAGGTAGATAGTGGCCTGCAAGAATTAGCCAACATGAACCAGCAGGGGTCAGGAGAGCACCCACGGTTTTGGATTTGAATGTGCTTGACCTAGGGAACCAGGACATTAGACCAGATAAGGGAGAGTTTTTTGACTTGATGGTACTACTGCTGATACTGGATTTAACACCCTGGCAAGGGCTTCCGGGGATGAAGCAAACTTAATGCTATGGTGACTCCTAGAAGCCTGGAAAATGCAAGGGCCCATGCTGAGCCAAGTTGAAACACCTTATTTGCAATGACAGACAGTAGAAGAAGGAACTAAAAAAGCCCAAGGACATGGGCATACTGGATTAAATATATTTTGTGATGATAAAAGACCTACCATGGAATGATGTTCCATGGGACAGCCCAAAAGACACTCATTCACCAAGGTCATTAGGAATGTACTGGCAAGAGGGTCACCAGCGTCAACAGAAAGTTCAACAGTCACTCTCTTCTGAAGGCTAGTTGCAGACAGTAGGAGGTGCATTTAGAGGTCTTGGCTCATTTCTAATAATGGAATGGTGGAGCTCCTGAGGCAAAAGAGGCCAGGTGGCAGCCCTCAACCAGCAAAAGCCAGGGTGTCATGATTATTATAAAGCCAGGTAAGGCTGGAATGGCAGCCAAGTGGAAATGACCTCCAGAGAGTTCTGAGATGTGTAACATCTCACAGAACACAGCATTCACAGAAGCAATATACATGAGAATCAATGAGGGCATTGATTAATATGTATAATGAGAAGAATGAACAAATGGATGACAGGACGGCTGAGAGTGGTTACCCCGATAAAAAGTCATAATGTCTTGCACTGTCCCCAGACTGAGCCAAAATTACTCTGCCAGTTGATGTTTGTTAGCCTTTGTCATCTGCCACCCCAGAAATGACATTATGGGCATAAAGATAGAGGGTCCACAGTAGCAGAGATGGAGGCCATGAGTGGACCCAGCAATGCAGACTCTCACTCAGTAAGGCCAATCTAACTACTGCTGTTTCTGAATGTTTAACCTGCCAGCAACATAGACCAACGCTGAGCCCCTGATATAGAGCTCTTTTCAAGGAGACCAACCAGCCATTTGGAGGCAAATCAATTACACTTCAACCCTTCTGTCTCAGAAAAATGAGTGAATCACTCTCACAGGAATAGCCACTCTGGATATGGGTTTACCTTTCTTGCCCTCAGCACCTCGTTCAGTATCACTATCCAGAGTATCACAGAGTTCCTGATCCACACAACACAGTATCTGACCGAGGTCTCCCATTACAGTGAAGGAGGTATGGGAGTGAGTCATGACCATGGGATTCCCTAGTCATATGGCACTGTGCCATCCAGAATCAGCTGGTCTCAGAGAGCTTTGGAAAGGCCTGCCAAAGGCAGAACTGAGGTACCTTTCTCCAGAATACACTGTACATATTATCGAGAGATTTCTAAATGGCACAGTGACTCCAGCGGGGAGCACATTTGGACCAGGAACCAAGAGTTGGAAGCAGAAATGGCTTTACTCATCATTATCCCCAGTATCTCACTAGGGAACTTTATGCTTGTCATCCTCACAAATCTGGGCTCTACCATGTTGGAAGTCCTAGTCTCCAAAGTAGGCGCACTCTTTTTTTTTTTTAAATAAATGTTAGGTTAATGCTTTTTTTTTTTTTTTTAAATTTATTTATTTATTTATTTTTGGCTGCGTTGGGTCTTCGTTTCTGTGCAAGGGCTTTCTCTAGTTGTGGCAAGCAGGGGCCACTCTTCATCGCGGTGCGCGGGCCTCTCACTATCGTGGTCTCTCTTGTTGCGGAGCACAGGCTCCAGACGCGCAGGCTCAGTAGTTGTGGCTCATGGGCCTAGTTGCTCCACGGCATGTGGGATCTTCCCAGACCAGGGCTCGAACCCGTGTCCCCTGCATTGGCAGGCAGATTCTCAACCACTGAGTAGGTGCACTCTTGCTTGATAATACAGAAAGGGTCCCAGTGAGCTATAAATTATGGTGGCCGCCGAGGCACAAAATTTCTCCTTGGAGTTACTCTCCAGTTGCTCACGGTGGTAGCTGGCTTGATAGTATGCACTTCACTGGCTGCTTTGCTTCCCTGTTTCCCTTCCCCACTCTCCTACCAGGGTTCCATCTACCTCTCAAACGACTTGCATTCTAGCTTCATAGTCTGCTTTTGGGGGACCCCAAACTAAGGGACAGGCCTAGGGAACACAAGAGATGTTGCAATAACTCTTGCTCCTGTTTAGGAGCAGTGTTCTGTTAGACTAAAATCATTCAAAATCTAGACAAATGTAAAAAATCTATACGCTATGAACCCTGAAACAAGAATCCCCAAATATTCTACTTACAGTTGTTCTGCTTTGGAACACAAAAATGTTCAGTGGTCACACCAAGATGGCATGCAAGTGGTGCTTGATGATCTTGCTTCCCCATAAATTATTCCATTGATCCAAGAACATAGATGGTACAGAAGGAACAGAGGAGATTAGAACTCAAGGCATTTGAATTTTACACAGGCCATGATCAGGGACCAAGAAACACATGGCAAAGACTCCCTGCTCACGATAAGATGGGGAAGGTAGCACCTAGCTTGGAGCAAGAAGAAAGTCTATTCTCTCTCTTTTTGTGCATGGCACGGCCAAGGGGGAGAGACATCATCTCCCTTGCAATCTTCTCAAGCAGAGACTGAGTGGTGATCAAATGTTAATGAAGCCAGGGAGATTAAGGGGAATACTGTGAAAAGATTAAAGCAGATGGGACACCATTCTGATGGGAACAGGGTTGACCATGTTAGAATGGAAGACAGCAGGGGAGCCGCCATCTGCACAGGATGCTGCCTTAACCAAGTTCATTACTAAATGGATTGGTTAGTTATTACATGGGCAGCTCCACACAGGTTTCCCATTTCAGTGAAAGAGCCAGCATTCTGCCCTGCCAGCCCCTCTTGAATCTATTCTTGTATTACAGAAGGGACATTCTCCCTGGAGGAGGTTGAGAGACAGCTAAAGCAGCGTTTGAACCTTTCCTTCAGAGATGAGTGCCTCTGCCTGAAATGATCTTTTGCCACTCTCCCATAGGACAGAGGTCATGGAGGGTCACTGTCCTCAAGAAAGCTCTTGGCCCAGAACTGCAGACCTCTGCCTGATGGGGTACTTGCAGAAGGAGACTCCACTAAGAGCAGTTCTCCTTCTCCTCTGTGTACACTGCCTCCGCCTACTGAACCCCCAAAGTGCATTCTGAGTTCTCTGATTCCTTGTGCATAAGAGAAATTGAAAGAAGCCCCACAGCAGACCCAAGTTTGCTGTCTTTCCAGGCAGGATATGGGTGTATATAAAAAGACCTCATGAAAAAACAAAATAAAACAAAATAAATGAATAAAACAAACCAAACAAAAAAGAACACATAGAATAGAGTAGAGGTTACCAGAGGCGAAGGGGGTGAAGGGATGGTGAAATGGGTAAATGGGATCAACTATATGATGAAGGATGGATATGAAACTTTTGGTGGTGAGTACCCTGTAGTATATAAAGAGGTCAAAATACAATATTGTAGACATGAAACTTAAACAATGTTGAAAACCAATGTTACCTCCATTTTTTAAAAAAGTTACATTCAGGCATCCAGTGCAGGATAATACAAGAGCAGTTGGTGAAGAATGTTGTTGTGGGATTTCTACAGGACTCCCCAGAGTAACTGCCCACCCTATCTTATACTTGCGGATCAAGGCAAAGAGACATTCTCCACATCCAAGATGGTTTGGACCATACAGAATATTTTTGCCTTAGCTACACTTCAGCTTCCTTCTTCCTTAAGCGTATGCTCAAATCTCTTGAGAGACAGTATTGTACAGGAGTAGATCAAAGCAGGAGCTCTCGTTTCAGGTTGTAAGAGTTCAAATACCAGCATCTCTCTTCCTACTGTGTGACCTTATACAAATTACTTAACTTTCCAGCCCTTTACTTGCCTGTAAGTAGAGATAATAATAGGATCTATCTCTGCAGGGACGCTGTGAGGATTAGACGAGCTAATGCCTGTACTTGGCCTTCTCCATTTAAAAGGCACTATCCTGAGACTCAAAAAATGTATCATGAGTTTACTGTCTCATTGTTAAGGCAAGGAAAAGCCCATCAAAAGAAAAGCTGCCCCTCCCGTCAGAAGAAACTGCATGTGTCCAGTGCATTATAATAGCGCAGAGATGGGGTGTCAGCCAATGATCCCAGATCTCAGGCCGGGGCAGTTTTCAGGCAAGTCCACCCACTCACTATCCATGGGGAGTGAGAATCCACAGAGACTGTACCCACAGGGTGCAGGCCTTTAATTCCTTTGCTTATCACAGGAAACAATACAAATGCCTTTGTCTTTGACCATGGAACTTCCCTCCACTGATGAGAGAGGAAGAGGGTGGTTGAAAGGTACAGCGTGGTGCAGGCCCTGGTGTTTGCATGGAAGGTCTGACTAGTGCTCCGTGGGCTGTGTGAGGGGAGGGAGTGGGGGCAGAAGGGATGATGGCTTCCACTCGCAGAAGCTTTATGGACACTGAAAGCTACTCCCCAAGCACAATGGCATGAAAGTCGTGGCAGCTCTGGGAAGTTGTACATGGAAACAATTTGGAGTACGGTGGGCAGCCAATCTGCCAGCCCCGATCTTGAGTGTTGACAGACTGTCTTCCTTCACGGACCTTCTTCATTAGTACCTGACTGTCCCCTCCCAGACGGTGAACACTTTCATCATGCTCTACCTCAGATCTCAAACTCTGATGCCTACAGGGGCCTGGCAGGTGATGCAATGAGTGATTTCCCAGTGACTAAGATGTGGGGAGTTCTGGAGATAGGAGTGAACTAGAGAAAACATACCCTGTATGAGGAGGCAACTCTTATTTCCTGCCTTTGGATTGTTGCCACGTAGGATTTTTCATAAGAAGCCAGAAAGCCAGGTTTTCTGTAAAAGTTTCAGATGAAGAAAATATCGTGTGTGGGGAAAACCCAGCACATCTGTAGACCAGATCTGCCCCACTGACCATCACTGTACAAACTGTTCTACAGTTTATAAAGTAAATTCCGTATTCTCCTGTAACTTTCACAAAAAGCGGAAGTCTTTTCATTTTCCAGATGAGGAAATTAAGGCTCTGAACAGTGGTCTGCTTGTCACCACTCAGTTGTGGATGAAATAGCTTGAGCTCAAGTCCGTCTTTCTTTCCATACGAGTCCTGTACTTTCAATCACACAGTGCCCTCCTTCACTTCTAATGGGAGTATGGACCACTTGAGCCAAGGATTATATGCTGAAAGTTTGGCACTGCTTTCCAAAAAGACCTGGTTTTTTGTTTGTTTATTTAATGAGCATTCAGTACTACTCCAGTTAGAAATGGCTGAAAGAGGCCCTATAAGAGAGAAGCTTTAGGGCTTCTCTTTTGGGGGGAGCTTTTTGGAGAAGAATCTCTAGGAAAAGAAAGTTTAGAGCCCCAATTAACTAAACCTATAAAAAAATGGCTCAACACGGTAATTACCTTTTCCAAGGCCTGATCAAGATGTGTCTCTGAAGGTCCTCAGCAAGTGGGAGATTTAAGCCTTCAAAACAATTTTTAATTTTTTCGTCACATGTGCAACAATTAAATAGAAAAATTTTATAATTAAGATAGGGGTGCCCAGATTCTGGTACTGCTTTACAAATGGGCAGCCCAAAGCAGAATTCTAACACAAAAAAGCAAGCACCACCTCAATGATTCTTCATTTTTCTGCTTTTAGTAGTTACTTCCTGTGTCAGTTCAGAACTCCCCAGAGTCAGACACTGGGATGGATTAGACATGCAAGATACAGGGAGATACCAATGAAGAGTAAAGGAGAAAGAAGCAGGAGTATGCAGGGACAGCCTTCAGACTATCATGCAGGACTGACACCTTTTAAAGGAGAGAAGGAAGCAAGTGTTGGTTAGGAAGAGCCTCTCAGCCTGCAGTACAGTTCTGAGAAAGTTGTGACCAGGCAGATGTGGTCCTGGAGCCAAAGTTGACTGTGAGATGAAACCTGCATCCCACAGGACTGGCTGGCTTCAGAGCTCCTGACGTGCTCAGTCATTGGCTTGGAAAGCCTCAGTCCCACTGGCCTCTGGGTGAACACCATGGTAGATCCAGGAAGCAGCAGCTGAGGTTGCCAGTCATCTAAGTTTTCTGCAGCTGGTTTCTTGATGGAACATCAGAGTGGGGCATCTCCGTGGCCACTACACCCTCCTTGCCTGGATACAACCCAGGTGACTCACAACAGAGCTGGAGTTTGCTCTCTAGATGAGTGAAGGGGAACAAATTATTTTTTTCTTTCCTGCCTGAATTCTTAAACAATATAGACACAGGACAAAAGCCCGCAGGTGGTAGCCAAAATATTGCCTTTCCTACTGAGAAGCCAGATATGGGAGAAAGTAACTTATACCTGCAGGGCAGTGGGCTTCTCAAAACAGCCCAGAATTAGACACTTAGCCATTCCAGCAACACTGACCACTCCAGGGCTCTAAGTCACGTGTTGCCTCTAGAAAACCGACAGAGGCAGGAATGGGAGAGAACACATGTTTCCTGTGGGCAGCCTCACTCCCAAAAGGAAAGAGGAACAAGCTGGGCTTCATGTCCCCAGTCTACTCTTTCAGGGAGGAGGAAAGGAGCGGTGAGAGAAAAGTGAAGAGTGCTTTAGCTGCAGGAGCTACCTCAACATGGAAAGATTAAGAACAAGGAAGGACACTTCTCTTCTTTCCTTCTGGTTCTAGTTTGAGTTCCCTCCAAACAGTCAAAGACTTGAGTGCAGGAGGTTTATCTGCGGTGTCTGGAGCAGAAGTGAAGGAGTGGGGAGAGAGATGGGGAAAATGTAGATTGTTTTTCCTAGAAGCAGTCTCTAGGCAGAGTTTGGTGTGCAAGGTGTTTCTTGGGGATCAATGTCTGTGAAAGGAGGCAAGGGGAAGTGGGATTGGGCAGTCACACTGGATGCAGACCTAACAAAGCCAAGGTCAGCCAGGAAGGGTGTGCTGGAGCAAATATTGCCCATAGCATCATGCTGCATGGGACCAAAATGGCCACACCTTTGTGCCCTCATCTCACGTAGTCATCAGATGTGGGCTTCCCAGGAAGTGCAGGACCTCAGGTGAGACAACTCTGGGACTAAGGTAGACCCGGAAGGAGCTGACGTCTGGAGCTGCTGGTCACAATGTCTGGATCAGGACAGTGCATCTCTTTGTCTACCACCGAAGAAAGCCAATACAGGTGAGCAGGATACTGCTGTAGGCAACTATGGTTCAAGTCCCCTGGGGACTCAGAGCATCTGCTAAGAATATGCCTCAGGATTGTCCTACCAAGGGATGGGGGGGCTACAGTATTTCTCCACTGACTTCCATCTGTCATTAGTTGAGGGATACCCTGAGGGTCATTCAGTCCTTGGCACTTCCAGGCAAGCACCTTTAGCACCAGAGAAAACCCTCAGGCCGAGCAGCTCAGATAGATGTTTGAGAAGGGAGGCTGCCCATTGCAGCCACAGACCAGCTTGGAAGTGACAAGGGGGATGTAGAGCAGGATCTACAAACAGCATCTGCCATACCCCTGAATATGCCTAGCAATGCCATCTACTCTAAGGTAAAATTAGGTAGCATTCTGAGTTTCTGCTGAATTTTGGGGGTGTAACCAATGGATCTATGCTTCTGTGGTTGGTCCAGTTCCAGAAAATGTGAGCTCTGGTATTCATTCTAGTAGCAGAGAATGAATACAATGTGAGTGATGACTGATAGGGCTGTGGGTGATGTTAGACATTAATCCCATTGAGGACAGCAGTCTGCAATTCAGGTTGCATTTCGGACAATCTTTGACTTTCAGTAGAGATGTTGAGTCTACTCTGTAAGAAAAAATGTTTGATTTTGGGAGGTGTTTGGGCCTCTTCCTAGTCATCTAGTAGTTCAATATTAGCCATTCTGTACCACACACAGTGAAGAAATCATGAAAGGGACTGAACCTGAAGTGCCCTAGCTCACTGGGGGTTGTCCAGCAGGATTCCACCCCTTCCCAGCCTCTCCATGAGTGGTGTGATCTACCAAAATGAAAGTTACACGTGTGAATGCCTACAGACAAATTTCCAGAAGCTGAGCTTCTTGTATGACCCGCCACTCCTATGTCTAAGCCTCTAGAATTCCTACCCATTTATTATAAGTCTCCAGTGATTGAAATATAAGTCTTTAGTGATTGTTGGCCTACAGCTGATGCCAGCAGGACTGTTGTCTTCCCTAGTGTTTAAAAGGGAGCTATTTCTTTCTTCCGAAATCAGGGTACCATGGATCCAGTGGAGAGAGAGGCTTAAAGAGCTGGCTGGGGGATGCAGACTGTTTGAAGTGCTTCTATGTTTTGCCTAGAAAGCAATGGCTTTTGGACTATTTTCCAGTGTCCTTCTGCCCTGCACAGTTCAGAATGTACAAGCCATCCGTGCTGTCCAGGAAGCTGACTGTTCCTCCTTCTGCATGAAGAGAACATGGTCCATTTGTAATTACTTCTCGTTTTCAGAATATGCACTTCCAGTAGTCTGTGCGGTATAACTTGGCTAAGAGTCAAGTTAAAATTTGCAACTAACTATTTTTGTCGTTAAGAAATTGTAATTATATAATAAAATGAACTTGGAAAGGCAACAGTGTCTTATCATTATACCTAGAAAGTATGACAAAAACAAAAATATTAACACGTGTGTCCCCAGCCCACTTACTGCCCCAACTTGTGAAAGAAGTTCTGTCAGTGTCCACTGAGCTCTTACACGCCCTACCCCCCGCCGACTCAACCTGGGCAGAAGTTCCTGGATCCTGGACCTCTTTAGACAAAAAGGTAAACAATAGAGAAGAAATACTTAATCTGAAATTTGAAGCATGCCCTACTTCATCCTCACCATTTCAGTGAATGGCACAATCATTTTCCCTTGGTCCACATAATGAATCCATCAGCAAATCCTGTAGAATTTAACTCTAAAATATTTGGAATCAGCTCATTCTTTCCTCTCCATGGCCACATTTCTTAACTAAGTACCCTCATCTCTCCATAACTGGCCCTCCTGCATCCATTATTGTTCCATTAAAATAATTCTCTTCAAAGCAACCAGCATAATCTTTTTTAAAAGAACTCAAATTTATTCATGTCATCCCTCTATTTAAAACATACCTTGACTTCCCACTGCTCTTAGAATTAAATCCAAGCTTTTAAGCCACTACAAAACCCTACATGATCCTACCTGCTTCTTCACTTCACCTCATTCCATTTCCCCGCCCTCACTGAATTCCAGACACCGTGAGCTTTGTCTTAGATCGGATGCTCCTAAAAGGAGAGCCCGGGACAACTATTTGTATGCTCTAGTTTATTTTGGAGGGAATCCCAGGGAACACAGTGAAGAAAAGAGAGATGAGACAAGGAAGAGAGTAAAACCAAAAAAAAGGTGTTTTAACAAGTGGGTTACTACTGTGGGCAACTGGGGCTCAGTCCCACTGGAGACCCTCAAAGAGCTGCATGGAATGCACTTTGCATTGTCTAGTGACAGGCAAGGAAACTGGTGTATTCACTCATCCACTCCCATTCCTCACTGACTGAGGATCACTGCTGGGAATGTTGACTCTCTGGTACTTCATCCCCATGTTACAGCCAACCTTGTTCCCATAGCAATGGGATGAAGCCTGAATCCATAGCCTGAATTTGCTGCAGAGCCTTCTCTTGCTCTGACTCCTAAAGCATGATGGTACCCTCTTAGTTGGGCCATGCTGGCTCTTGATCCTTGTTATTAGTTTAGAAGCCATGAGGAGAGATGCAGTCAAAATTTAGGACAAGCATCATTTTGCAAGGCACCTGTCTCAGGTGAAACCTATGCATGTTTCCAGATAGTGGGGGTCCTGTTATGCTCCAGTAAGGGCCCATGAGGCAAGTCCACCATCCTCAGAGTGTTCGGGGGAATGTGGGCATTTAGCGTTCTTAAATGCATCCCACCAGATGTTCTTGTCACAGTACTTACTTCTTCCTTATAGGGCCAGACTTTAGCATAGGAGATTTTCTGGGACTATGAGTTCAGCCTTATTTATAATTCTGCTCTTCTACAATCAGGTATTGGATCTGATTTTTATCACAGTCTGCCCTCCAACTGCAGGAACTGACCTCTTTAAATACTGCCTGGGGAGGCCCTTTAGTTTTCATATAGTGACCGAGTTGGTAGTTAGCTGACGTGAGCCTGTCATTTTCTGCCTTGAGAGCATCAGCATCACTTCATAGCCAACTGGCTCCATGGTCCCTAAGCTTTTCATTGTCCCGATATCTCTGCAGATTGCGTAAGCCAGTGCACCCCTTCTACCTGTATCCCAGCCCAGCTGGCCACAGATGAGCGTCTTGGTAATTGTGATGCTACAGCACAGCCATCCCACTTACCACAAGCAGTGAGGTTAGAAATCACAGGCAAAACTCTCTGAGTCTGCTGTACTTTCTTTTTAATGTTTAAAGATTTAGAAACTGAGGCCGAAACAAAGTGGCCAAAGTGGTCCTCCAGCTAGCTAATGGCAGAGCTAAGCCTAAAATAAGTCCCATGAGGGGTACTGTTTCTGGCAGCCCAGGTATAATAGAAACCTTCTATAATATTTTGATCCAACAGATCATTTCTTTAAGGTGTATAGTGTTCTTTTTTTTTAAATTAATTAATTAATTTATATATATATATATTTTTTTTTTTTGTATTTTTTCGCTGTGTTGGGTCTTCGTTTCTGTGCAAGGGCTTTCTCTAGTTGCGGCAAGCGGGGGCCACTCTTCATCGCAGTGCGTGGGCCTCTCACTATCGTGGCCTCTCTTGTTACAGAGCACAGGCTCCAGACGCGCAGGCTCAGTAGTTGTGGCTCACGGGCCTAGTCGCTCCACAGCATATGGGATCTTCCCAGACCAGGGCTCGAACCCGTGTCCCCTGCATTGGCAGGCAGACTCTCAACCACTGCTCCACCAGGGAAGCCCCTGTATAGTGTTCTTGATGTTCTTGGTGCTCCACCCCTTTACTGGCTGGTGCACCCATCCCCCACATGCTCTGAATGTTGGCTAATAAAGTTCACAGCTGCTCCTCCTCCAGAGAATTGGCTCTGGGCAAACAGAAACCTGTGGGAGGCTGCACTACACCTCCTCCCTCTCCCACGCTCTCACCTGGGCCAGACCTTCCAATGACTAGCTTGGGGCATAAGAAGCCAGCCCCCTTGCCTTGAGGTGCAACTAGTTTTATGGCGGAATTTATGCTTCAGAATTCCCAAAGGTTCAGACTTAAGTGAGATTCCAGTGAGCTTTTTGCTTAGCTTTTTCATCTGCTCTATCTTGCTTCCCTCATTTTCTTAAGAGTACTCACCCAATTAATCACTTAAAAATCCCCATCATAGGTCTGCTTCTAGTGAAACCAAACTAAGACAGTTGGTAGAGGAAGCAGACGCTAAGGATGAGATTCTGAAGTTGGATTGCTCACTATCTGTATGGCACTGAGTATGTGAAGTAGTAATAGTTCCTGGCATGCTGGAGCTCTGGGATTGCTAAAACTAACTGGAATGATGTATAGGTGGAAGAGGAAGCTCTAGTTGGTACAGTGCCTTGGGCATTTGAGGGGTATGGTAGAGAGGGCAACCAACATTCATTCCACAATCTTTATGGTTGCTAAGACAAACTCAGATATATTGATCAATGATTTAAAGAAAGCTTCAAGAGTCAGGTGGCCTCCTTGACAACATTTAAAAAGACCCATATCCTTTGCAGCTGAAGGGAAGACACAGCTGAACAGGGTCAGGGCTAAGGTGCGGCAAAAGAAGCACCTAGGGCACAAAATTTTAGGAGGCACTTACACTCGGGGTCGTGCTAGAGCAAGGTCAGTACTTGCATGGCCTTGAGTATGAGCACCTCCCTAAATTTTGTACCCTAAGTGCTTTACTTGCCTCACCCTAGTCCCAAACCTACAGCTGAAGATCAGACACAGGTGTTAATTTTAACAGAGGCAGAACTTCAGAAATGGCTGGATTCCCAGCCCGGTCAAGAATCCTACACCAAAGTTGGGGCTCTAATAGGGAAGGATTAAGACCTTGAGATTTGGAATGGTTGTATCTGGGGAGATGGACTTGAGAAACTTGAATCTTCTGATCCCTTTGAGCCCTCTGAGCTTACAGAAGTAGTTCATGCCCTTTGTTGGAAGGTAGAGCTCCCTCCTTTCCTTGAAGACTACGCAGAAGCCTCAAATGAGACACATGCCTGTTAAGACACTTGCCCTCCTCAGCATCTGTCCCCACCTAATCTCCTGTCCAGCAGAGCTATAATTAGGGTCAAATCTCAGCAGGGCCCTCCTGGGGAAGTGATGGGCTTGTTCTGATGGGTGAGAGATGTCAAAGGAGCTACAGAATCTGGCTAACAGACAGGCATGAACCAGGAGAGCATACCTGGGAATAGATCCTGTGGGGGTTGGCCCAGCTGGGGAGGAACTTAAATCTGGATAAGTGGGATTTGGTCAAAATGAAGGAACTCTTCCTTGACACAGGACTTAATGCCCTGGAAAGAATACTGAGTGACAGTGCTGGGATGGCTTTTGGAAGCTTAGAAAAAGTGATGGCCCACATTGAATGAAGTAGAGATGGCAGAACTGTCTAGGCAGCCTATTGAGGAAGGGATAGTGCTAAAACAGATCTACTGCAAAAGACTTGACCATGATCTACTCTATAAGAGCTAATCATGTTCCTCAGCCAAGTCTGCAGGATGCTCTTTAAAAAGGCAATAATGAATGCACCTGTAAGAGTGTGCCAACCTTGATGGAAAGCTATCCTCTATGAGCTGCAAGTTACAGTAAGAGATGCTGTTATGGACCTGGGCTCCCTGGAAGTGATGGAGATGATAGGTTCCCGGAAGAGCAGAGGCCAAGTGACCACACTTAACCCTCTGAACAAGGTGGACATAATGACCATAATGGGCAAAAAGGTTGGATGACTCTCAGGGAGACCTGACCCATAGTCATCTCTGGGGATGGCTCACACAAAATGGCATTCCCATAGAGCAGCCCACAAGGATACTGTTTAATATAGAAAATAAAAAGCCGTCAGGAACACATGAGAAAAAGTGTGATGTCAGTTGCCCCAGTAGGAAATGATGATCTCTTGCTACCCTTTTCATAATTTAATATTCTGGGGCCTTAGTTAACTTAGGAGTTGGGTTTGTTACCCCAATTGGTACTATCTTTTTCTTCCAGATAGGACAGTGGTTTCTGCTCTTATACCAGGGATATACACTTGCTCCTAGATGAGCCCTTTCATGTTTGGATGAATCCACATGCCCACCACCATGTTTATATGGTCCACCAGGGTCCTTTCCAGGTTGCCTTGCTGCTACCAATCAATTTTTCCTCACAGAGTTTCCTACTCTGTGAAATGAATTCTAATTTCCCCCCAAATTGGAAGTACATTTACTTCTTTGCTGCTTTACATAAGTCTTTGGGCATATAGACAATACCCAGAATGCTGATATGGGATGGAAACTAAGATTATGTCATCTTAATGTAATTTTGAATGTTTAGATAGTGATTCAAGCAAGGTTTCTTTTAAGAGCATTGAGTCTGACTCTCACAGCATCTCTTTTTTGGTGTTTAAACATTTTTTTAAAATGAGGATGTAGCTCCTTGATTGGCAAAGAGTTGGCAATGTTTGAAGCAGAAGTTCAACTGTACAACAAGCAGTTGACATACCATCATCTGAGCATGCTTGTATAATCCAAAATTTAGGGTCATTCCCTTTATTTTCCTTACCAGAAAGTGAATAAGGCTTCCTGCTAATGGGTACCTCCAAGAGTCCCATTCCTGCTGGCAGACAAAAGGCATCCAGAGCCTGATTCAGCAGATTTGTGGTCAGGACTTTGAACCAACTTAAGAGCGTCCTTTTGAAATGGGGGCCAGAGGGGACTTCCAAATGCCTTGAGGTTGCTCAGTGTCCTCAACTAATTATACTGTCCTCCCAAATATGTAAAAGAGGAACTAGGCTCATGTAAAAAGAGTGGGATTCCCCTTTTGGCTCACGGTGGATGTTTAAGCCTTTATTCTGAACATAATGTTCTTTCTTCCCCAGTTCTCCTCCTTCTTCAATCCTTTCTGCCTCTTTCCTCTTATAAAATAAACAAGGCAAGATTGCACTTATGGGCCCGTCCCTGACCAGCAATTAGATCATCCACAAACCTTCTTGGTTTGGACGTTATCCACCACTCATGTCCCCACTGCTTGGGGGTGCTAGAAGGGGGCTGAGATGGGGGGGGCGGGTAGGGTAAGAGCATCCTGAGTTCTACGGCCCTATAGTACTTACTTGAGATGAATACTCTCAGACAGGACCATATTTCTGGTCAGTAAACTATTCAGAGAATCACAGAATACTCTGTTGGTCTGGATATTCCAAGCTCTATCTGCCCCAACTGTCTCATCTTTTAAGCAAGGATCCTGAGATCCCTGACTATAAATATAAAATGAAAACTTAGTAAATGTGCATGGCTTAATCCTGAGAGGGCTCGAGGGGCTCACCTGAAGAAACCCAAATAGCTCCTGTAAGAGCTGAAACCAGCAAGCAGGTTTCCCTAGGCAAAGTTCTTACTTGGAGACTGCAAGACTGTTTGTTTATGGATGTTCCTGTTGTGGCCCAGCTGACTTCTAGATCAAACAGATGTATACCCAAACAAAAAACTCCCCAAGCACTTATTTCTAGGACATCATCCCCACCCACAGGCTTCTGAACACAATGGGTCCAGGGCATTGGGTCTGGGCTTTCCCACTCCTCTCCTCCACCTCTCTCTACCCCCACAAGTCCAGTCTTTGGGACAGAATTCGCTATACTCAAACCAACAGGCTGCTCTGCGAGGTCCTTATACAGTTGACTCTTGAACAACGTGGGTTTGAACTGCATGGGTCCACTTACACATGGATTTTCCCCTCCACTAAATAGTACTACAGTACTACACAATCTCTGGTTGGTTGAATCCAGGATGCAGATATGGAGGGCTGACTATGAAGTTAAGTGTGGATTTTCAGCTGCAGGGAGGGTTGGGGTTCCTAACCCCCAGTTGTTCAAGGGTCAACTATACTATTGACCAAGTGGGTTCCATCTATACCACTCGAGTTTGCAAGTGTTTCTATCTGGTTTTGTGCTTCCAGAAATCCTGCCAAAAGACCTGGTTGGTGATTAAGGAATATACTTCTTATAAAGTTTTAGAGCTGATACCTGTCATGAATAAGACTGGCCCTGCACTTTCAGTACTCACCATCCATCCCGGCAGCCCCCAAGGCATTCAGTTGCTATAGGAGTGACTATTAGCTACAGTGAGAGTCTTCCCCTTTCATCCCTATATGAACATTTCTCCTCCAAGTTATGGGTCATTACTAACATTTGCATAGAGTTCAGCTGTTTCCCACCTGCTATTATGCCAATTCAGTTGATCTTCACAACCATGTGAAGTCCTAAATCAAAAAGATCTTAATCCCTCTGCTATTAGATTTCTAATTTATTATAAAAGCAATAAGTGCTTGCTCAAGATAACTCAAGGTGTGCAGCTAGAATTCCAAGTCTGACTTATTCATATCAAATCCAGGGTTCTTCCCACTGTTTCATGCTATCTTACTACATGACTTCTTCCTAGGTGTTTAATTTATATTTTTTAATTTAAAAGTTAAAAGATGTGTTCTTTATGCTATTTACTAAAAGATACCTTCACAATTATGGAGTCAGCTATTGGCCACTTCCAAATTACCATTTTCTGCCTTTAGCATATTTTATGATCCTTAAAGTGAGACCCACACATTCTTTTTCTGTGGTAGCAAGACTGCCCAGTTAGAGATCTTTGTTGGTGAAGGAATCAGTATCACCTCTGTTCTCAGTGTCTGAGTCGTTCTTACCTTCCTTCCAACCTCTCCCTTACCTCTCTTACCCAAACACCTCTTCTACATGACATAGGTGACAAACGCCTGGGAGTTGGACTTACCTTTCCATGTTCTACTCCTCCTTTTAGGTCACCCATTGAACGAAATGTGAAATCTAACGTGAGAATAGGATAGACTCAAATCACACTGTCAAACTCAGTGATCACCAGAGACTCCTGAAGACCAGAGCTATACCAAGTCATACTGTAACAAATTTCTCTGGTTCCAGCACTATAATAGATAACTGTGATGTCTGCAGAGCACATAATAATACTTTTCTCTTAAACTTCTTCTCATTTTAGGGATAAGTTCATAGAAGCCATACTTATATTACATAATTGTGTCTCCCTGGCATTAGTAGAGGCTGGATAGATCCTGTCTAACCCAAAGAGGATCAATCAGATCTTCTCCAAGGACATGGAGTTAAGTCAGCATGTTAATGGGTGGTTGGAAATATAACATGTAAACTTAAGAAGTGTGGAGTGGTTGTTTTCCATCAATAGCCTAGGAAAGCAGACAAAAAGTATCTGACTATGTAGAAACAGAGATGGGAGAGTTCTGGCAGTTTACCAGGCTTAGATTCTTGTCACTTTCTGAGGTCCAGCTGACTTCATAGCTTTAGAGTCTGTTCAACATCCTCTCTCTTTAAAAAAAAATAAAAGTTGGTTTACTTGACACTAGAGAGTCATAACTTATAGAGCTGGTTAAATTTATCCATAAGCTTCCTCTTTATCTTGACTTCTCATTCTCTTGAACTCCTGCCAGGGTCTGGAGTAGAAACCTTGCAGAAAATTGATTTTTGCCCATGTGTTTAATCCCAGTTTCCTTCCCGCCTGCTTCTCTCCCCACCCTCCAAGCCACATCTTCTTTTTGATATTGTTCTTTCAACCACGTCCACTGCTGACTATAACTCTCATTTTTCTTATAAATAAACTTATCTATGTACATCACAGCAAAATAGACTACCTCTATACTTTTTTCCTCTAATTAAAACCTGGACATACTAATTTCTTGGTCACTCACTTGAGAGGAATCTGTCCATTCTCCCAGAAGACCTTGAAATTTGGCATGGAACTCAGTATCAGTGTCCTGGTTCTGCCTTGTCCACAGATAGGTCATGGATCTTCAGCTAGTCTGATCACCTTCCTCAGGTACTTGTTATACCTGTCATTATTGCTATCATCTTATGAAACCTACCCACCCCATTTCCAAATGCTCACAGATTCATTGAGGATTTGGGAATCTGGATATGGTCATACTCTTTGACTTGACTCTTGTCATCCTAAGAATATTCATCATCCATGTCATTGTCTCATCCTTTATTCTAGTCTGTTTTTTAACCATCTATTCCCATGGTCTTCAGGTAACAAATATGAATATGCCTTTGTGGCAAATACTGTGGATTGCCTGCCCTATGGGCACTCACCTCCCCTACAGTTTCTTTACTCAACTGAGGCTGATACTTGGTTACCCAGCCTCTCTGACAACTAGCTATTGGTGGCTAAGTGACCCAGTTATGATCATAATCATAAGAAAAATGTTTGGAAATGTTTCCTTAATTGATAAAAGGAGAAAAGTCAGGGAAGAGACCCAGAGTGTCCTTTTCTGCTTTTGGACTTTATCATGTGAAGATATGTTGCTTGGAGCTACTGTAGTCATCCTGTAGCTCTGACCAGTAGTTCTGACCGACACCTGAGGTTGGTAGAAAAGACAGATAGAAAACTCTGGTTCTCAATGACATCGTGGAGCTTCCAAACCAACACTGCAACCAGCTACTTCTGGATTTCTTGTTACTTGAGAAAAGTACACTCCAAATGTTTGTCACTTCTAGATCAGGACCTTTGCTACTTGCAGCGGAAAGCAACTTATATACACTATGAGTACACCAAGAAGCTTACTGGGAAATAACAGATAATAAGAGTCCTTGCCCTTGAGGAATATACTTTAGTGAGGAGGTAGTCATGTGAACTAAAAGTACATTGTATTTGCTAGACTAGTGGTGAACTAGACTGTTAAGTTCTAAGCTGACAGGGTTGGTGTCTGCTTTGTCTGTTGCATCCCTAAAGCCTTCTGTGGCAACAAAAATATTGTGAGTGCTCAAAATAAAACTGAAGAAAGGGTGACAAGAAATAAAATCTCAACTCCTGTGTGCTTGCACATGTGTAAGGTGGGTGAGCATGCTAGAACTTAAGAAGGATCATTGACTTTGTGACTTATTTTAGGTGGGGGGTAGGTGTATGATTGTGCTGAGGTAGGAAAAATCAGTCTTCTAGATTAGACCTCTGTTTTTTAAATTTCTTTAAGAAAGGGGGTGTGTGTGTGTGTGTTATGAGCGAGAGAGACAGAGGCAGAGACAAGTGGCCAATCTCCACTGAATAAAACTGGTTTTCTAAAATGGTACAGATGAACCGGGTTGCAGGGCAGAAGTTGAGACACAGATGTAGAGAACAGACATATGGACACCAAGGAGGGAAAACTGCGGTGGGGTGGGGATGGTGGTGTGCTGAATTGGGCGATTGGGATTGACATGTATAAAGTGATGTGTATAAAATTGATGACTGATTAAAAAAAAAAACAAACTGGTTTTCTAGATGTGATACAATTTTTCAATTGGCAATCAGGCCATGTCATAAGCTCATTCTACAAGCTTGTGTGTTACAAACATTACTATCTCCAACATAAAATTTTGAATTAAAGTACCACATTTTAGTGACAATTTCTATTAAAACATCAAGGTAAATGAAATTAATACCATATATTCTTGGAGTCCCACATCTTAGCCAGATTTATATGCATTTGGTACACTTTATTGCTGTATATGTTTAGTACTATTTGACTTCACTTATACTAATGTGTTAGATAAAACCTCTTAAAAGGAGAAAATAAAAATTAGGTATTATTCACACCAAACACTGAAGTACCACTCTTTTTACCTAATCTTAGGGAGAAAAAAATATTATAGGAAAGATATCTAAGTTTTAAAAATTATATCATATCCAAAAATGGAACTGGAGTCTCAAATTCCTGTCTGATTAATAGTTCCCTTTATTGCTCCCTAAATGCCAAACTTTCACTGTAGATATAAGACATATAGTCTTTCAGCTCAGTGGGCCATGGAGCTCAAGTGTGGCACATCTATGTTGGCAGCACTTTAGGAAGAAGAAAAATAGCATCAAAAACACTAAAGTCCTACAGTAGAGGAGGTTAGAAATACAAATGTTGAAGCACTAAAATCTCAAAGTAATAATATCCCTAATTTTATTAGCAAGAAGATATACAAGCATAGCAATGCATGATAACCCAGCATTTCTGCCTCTTTACTATCTGCAAGTTGCAAAGCACCATAAAACAGTGGTTAACGGGAGTAGGCTAAGGGGCTACAACATGGGCACAAGAAGTCTCTGCTACAAGACTTTTCTTTGTTCCAGGTATTATGCTAGGCCCTGGAGATATCTATTAACTTGCTAGTCTCAGGATTGCTTTACACTCAAAAATTATTGAGGACTCCCAAAAACTTTTGTTTATAGGGGTTGTATTAATTGGTATTTCCTATATTGATATTGAAACTGTACTTCTTGATAAAGCACATGAATTTAAGAAAGAAGAGCAGACAAGGTTATACTTTCTTCCACCCAAATTCATCAGCCTCCTACAGGGCATCCCTAATTGGGAGGTTTTGCTCTTGTTATATAGGAAGAGGAAACCAATACCAATACCAAATGTATCTCAAAGGGAAGGACCCTATCGCATGCTGGAAGGGAACACCAAGCTTGTTTTCCCTTGAGCTACTACATCAGTTACAAGATTTGAAAAGCTGTGCCTTTGGTGCAATGACTTTAACAAAGATCTAAACACCCAATGGACTTAAACTATCCTTTTTTCTAATACCATGGACTGGGTGCCCTCTCCATTCCCACCCTGGAGAAATCCAGGAATAAAAAGTTGATTAAATATATACATACATAAACTGTATTTAATTCAAACTTAAGGTAAGCACGGAAAGTATAAGTGTCTTAGCCCTAGAAAGCAGAGAGTACGGCAAAGCTTACATGTAAACCTGATGTTAGAGGTTGCAATCCCAGGGCAACAAGAGTGAGAGAAAGGGATGTGAAGAAGGGAAATACGGAAAGAAATCCTATAAAGTAATAAAGAAATCCTATAAAGTAATATATTATCAAGCAAGCTATAACTTCATACAAATTCACAGGGGGTTGCTTGGATACAGGAGACATCTCTGAAAAGGCCATATGAAAGCTGTCACTGGGTCTTGAAATCTCTGGTGGGGGATCAGGAGGAAGGAAGTAGCATTTGTCAGCTCCCTTCTGCCTCCCATTGGTCAATATTTTATTAAGGAACAATAACTGACCTACACTACCAGATATGTTGCTTGGCCATTCCAAGCACCTGCCAGGTGAGCTAGAGCCTCCATGGGTCTGGTTAAGTCAAACCTTGGCAGTGAAGCTGCTATAGGTGCTGCTATGATGGCACCACAGAAGCTGTGCCCTGGAAGAGGATAAGGCCACTGGCAGTATTTGGAGCAGCAATGACCACTGAACAATGTTGGGATTGGGGCTGAGCAACTCTGGGAAGATGCATAAACAGTCTGGCATAAATGTCACTTGACTGAAATGTGACTTCATGCATATATCTGGAATTTAAGAATGCGGTGGCCACGATTTGTACAACATTTTATATCTAGGCATTTGCCAGTTATTAGAAACACACAGGGACAAGCAGCCTGGGATGAACCAATAGCGTAACCAATGTAGTCATTTTTGCACCCCCTTCAAAATCCACCCTGCTTTACTTAATGCGTTAGAAGATAACCTTGCTTATAAATTGTTTGAGGCTTATTTGTTACCCAACTAGAGAAAAACTGGTTATCATTTTCCTTTAGTTTCTTTTCTTATTTTTTGAGTCCTGTGATGACTGGTACTGTCTGGAACATTGTTGGATTTTTTTTTTTTTTTTTTACAGTAAAAAAAAAAAAAAAGGAACAAATACTAGCAGTCACAATTAACGGTCAAGAGATAGTTCACTGCTTAGTTGGTGGTCTCTGGGCATCTTTACTTAGATGGATGATTCTTAATAGTGCTATATTGTGTAACTTAGAGTCAAAAATCCCCAAATGTCACAATACATCAGAATTTCAAGGCTTTTTTCATCTAGGGTCCATAATATGCTACCTACATAAAGCAATGAGCTTTTTATGGATCTGGGATTCCCGGTAGCTGTGTATTGTCCTTTCCTTAACAGAGAAAACTTTTTTAAAAAGTGGTTGAGAGGGAGGAGTCAAGATGGCGGTGTAGGAAGACGTGGAGTTAGCGTCTGCCCACAACTAGGGCGCCTGCCGGCACCTGATGGGGGACTCTGACCCCCAAGGAGATGGGAGGAGCCCCAAAGTGAACCGGTAGGACATAGGGGGACTGAGGGGGGAGGAGAAGTGGAGGGCAGAAGAGATCAGTGCCCCTGAGGCCAGGGAGATGAGGAGACTCAGCTGGGAGGGACTCTCTGGGAAGAGGGAGAGGAGTGGAAGGCCATCACCTGGCCCACTTGGGCTGGGGAGCCTGCTGAGCTCCCAAGCTGCTTCCCTCCATCCAAAGCCCATCCAGGCCACGTGGGTCCTGGAGGCATAGGAGGGGGGCCTGGGAGATCAGGAGTGGCAGGTGGGAGGAGCCATCCAGGAGGGGCGGGAGAGGAGTGGAGGGCGATTGCCCTGCCCACTGGGGCCCGGGGAGCCTGCTGACCTCCCAGGCCAGTCCCCTACAATCCAAAGCCCCCTTCAGGCCTGTGGGTCCTGGGGGCATAGGAGGGAGGCCAGGGAGATCAGGAGAGGCAGGTGGGAGGGGCCCTCCCAGACCCCAGACCGGAGGAGCAGGAGAGGAGAGGAGGGCGTTTGCCCCACCCACTCGAGCCCAGGAAGCCTGCTGGGCTCCCAGGTGAGGTCCCCTGCCCTCTGAGACCGGGGTGGGGGTCACACCTGGGCCCCATCTGTTCCTTGAGCCTAAGCCCCACCCCTCACAGACCCCAGGGCCTTTTCCAGCCTTGTGGGTCCTGAGCGTTGGCCCTGCCCAATGCCCAAACCTCACCCTTGCTTAGGCCCTGCTCTTCACAGCCAAGGCCCTCCCCCCACCTTTTTCTTTTCTTTTTTTTCCTTTCCCTTCTCCTCTTTTTTACTATTGTGGTACTGATGTGCCTTCTGGTTGTTGATTCATCTATATTTTTATTTTTACATTCTTTCTAACATATCTGTTAGTTTCCTAGTCTAATTTTCTTTTTTACTTCGTTATTTTTCTCTTTTATTTTTCCCAGCCCACGTGGCTTGCAGGATCTTTATTCATGAGCCTGGGGTAGGGGGGAAGGTCCTGTGGTGGGAGCTCCAAGTCTGAACCACTAGACTAACAGAGAACCTCAGACCCCAGGAAATAGTCATCGGAGTGAGGTCTCACAGAGTTCCTTATCTCAGCACCAAGACCCAGCTCTACCCAATAGCCTACAAACTCCAGTGTTGGAAGCCTCAGGCCTAACATCCAGTAAAACAGGAACACAATCATATTCATTAAAAAAAAAAAAAAAATGAGATAGCAAAAAAATATGTCACAGATGAAGGACCAAAGTAAAAACCCACAATACCAAATAAATGAAGAGGAAATAGGCAATCTACCTGAAAAAGAATTCAGAGTAATGATAGTAAAGATGATCCAGAATCTCAGAAATAGAATGGAAGCATTGAGAAAGGAAGGATTGAGAAAATAAAAGAAATGTTTAACAACGATCTAGAAGAACTAAAGAACAAACAAAGAGAGATGAACAACACAATAACTGAAATGAAAAATACACTAGAAAGAATCAATAACAGATTAATGGAAGCAGAAGAACGAATAAGTGAGCTGGAAAACAAAATGGTGGAAATAACTGCCAAGGAGCAGGATAAAGAAAAAAGAATGAAAAGAACTGAAGATAATCTCAGAGACCTCTGGGACAACACTAAAGGCACCAACATTCGAATTATAGGGGGCCCAGAAGAAGAAGAGAAAAAGAAAGGGTCTGAGAAAATATTTGAAGAGATTATAGTGGAAAACTTCCCTAACATGGGAAAGGAAATAGTCACCCAAGTCTAGGAAGCACAGAGAGTCCCATACAGGATAAACTCTAGGAAAACCACACCAAGATACATTTTAATCAAACTAACAAAAATTAAATTCAAAGAAAAAATACTAAAAGCAGCAAGGGGAAAACAAAAAATAACATACAAAGGAATCCCCATAAGGTTATCAGCTAATTTTTCAGTGGAAACTCTGCAGGCCAGAAGGGAGTGGCAGGATATACTTAAAGTGATGAAAGAGAAAAATTTACAACCAAGATTACTCTACCCAGCAAGAATCTCATTCAGATTCGATGGAGAAGTCAAAAGCTTTTCAGACAAATAAAAGCTAAGAGAATTCAGCACTACCAAACCAGCTTTACAACAAATGCTAAAGAAACTTCTCTAAGCAGGAAACACAAGAGAATAAAAAGACCCACAAAAACAAACCCAAAACAACTAAGAAAATGGTAATAGGAACATACATATCAATAAGACACTGATGAAAGAAATTAAAGATGATACAAATAGATGGAGAGATATACCATGTTCTTGGATTGGAGGAATCAATATTGTGAAAATGACTCTACTACCCAAAGCAATCTACAGATTCAATGCAATCCCTATCAAACTACCACTGGCATTTTTCACAGAACTAGAACAAAAAATTTCACAATTTGTATGGAAACACAAAAGACCCCGAATAGCCAAAGCAATCTTGAGAATGAAAAATGGAGCTGGAGGAATCAGGCTCCCTGACTTCAGACAATATTACAAAGCTACAGTAATCAAGACAGTTTGGTACTGGCACAAAAACAGAAATATAGATCAATGGGACAGGATAGAAAGCCCAGAGATAAACCCACGCACATATGGTCACCTTATCTTTGATAAAGGAGGCAAGCATATACAGTGGAGAAAAGACAGTCTCTTCAATAAGTGGTGCTGGGAAAATTGGACAGATACATGTAAAAGTATGAAATTAGAACACTCCCTGACACCATGCACAAAAATAAACTCAAAATGGATTAAAGGCCTAAGTGTAAGGCCAGACACTATCAAACTCTTAGAGGAAAACATAGGCAGAACACTCTATGACATACATCACAGCAAGATTCTTTTTGACCCAGCTCCTAGAGAAATGGAAGTAAGAACACAAATAAACAAATGGGACCTAATGAAGCTTAAAAGCTTTTGCACAGCAAAGGAAACCATAAACAAGACCAAAAGACAACCCTCAGAATGGGAGAAAATATTTGCAAATGAAGCAACTGACAAAGGATTAATCTCCAAGATTTACAAGCAGCTCATGCAGCTCAATAACAAAAAAACGAACAACCCAATCCAAAAATGGGCAGAAGACCTAAATAGACATTTCTCCAAAGAAGATATACAGATTGCCAACAGACACATGAAAGAATGCTCAACATCATTAATCATTAGAGAAATGCAAATCAAAACTACAATGAGATATCATCTCACACCGGTCAGAATGGCCATCATCAAAAAATCTAGAAACAATAAATGCTGGAGAGGGTGTGGAGGAAAGGGAACACTCTTGCACTGTTGGTGGGAATGTAAATTGATACAGCCACTATGGAGAACAGTATGGAGGTTCCTTAAAAAACTAAAACTAGAACTACCATACGACCCAGCAATCCCACTACTGGGCATATACCCTGAGAAAACCATAATTCAAAAAGAGTCATGTACCACAATGTTCATTACAGCTCTATTTACAATAACCAGGACATGGAAGCAACCTAAGTGTCCATCATCGGATGAATGGATAAAGAAGATGTGGCACATATATACAATGGAATATTATTCAGCCATAGAAAGAAACGAAATGGAGGTATTTGTAGTGAGGTGGATGGAGTTAGAGTCTGTCAAACAGAGTGAAGTAAGTCAGAAAGAGAAAAACAAATACAGTATGCTAACACATATATATGGAATCTAAGGAAAAAAAAAAAAAAAGGCCATGAAGAACCTAGTGGCAAGACGGGAATAAAGACACAGACCTACTAGAGAATGGACTTGAGGATATGGGAAGGGGGAGGGGTAAGATGTGACAGGGTGAGAGAGTGGCATGGACATATATACACTACCAAATGTAAAATAGATAGCTAGTGGGAAGCAGCCACATAGCACAGGGAGATCAGCTCGGTGCTTGGGACCACCTAGAGGGGTGGGATAGGAAGGGTGGGCGGGAGAGCGACGCAAGAGGGAAGAGATATGGGAACATATGTATATGTATAACTGATTCACTTTGTTATAAAGCAGAAACTAACACACCATTGTAAAGCAATTATACTCCAATAAAGATGTTAAAAAAAATAAATAATCTTGAATGTAAATGGATTAGATGCCCCAACCAAAAGACAGAGACTGGCTGAATGGATACAAAAACAAGACCCATATATATGCTGTCTGCAAGAGACCCACTTCAGACCTAGGGTCACATACAGACTGAAAGTGAAGGGATGGAAAAAGATATTCCATGCAAATGGAAATGAAAAGAAAGCTGGAGTAGCAATTCTCATATCAGATAAAAATAAAGATAGTCACTAGAGATAAGGAGGGACACTACATAATGATCAAAGGATCAATCCAAGAAGAAGATATAATAATTATACATGTTTATGCACCCAGCATAGGAGCACCCCAATACATAAGGCAAATGCTAACAACCATGAAAGGATAAATTGACAATAACACAATAATAGGAGGGGACTTTCACACCCCACTTACACCAATGGACAGATCATCCAAACAGAAAATAAATAAGGACACACAAGCTTTAAATGACACAATAGACCAGATAAATCTAATTGATATTTACAGAACATTCCACCCAAAAGTGGTAGAATACACTTTCTTCTCAAGTGCACATGGAACATTCTCCAGGACAGACCACATCTTTGATCACAAGTCAAGCCTTGGAAAATTTAAGAAAACTGAAATCGTATCAAGCATCTTTTCTGACCACAACGCTATGAGATTGGAAATCAATTACAGGAAAAAAACTGTAAAAACCACAAATACATGGAGGCTAAACAGTGCGCTACTAAATAACCAAGAGATCACTGAAGAAATCAAAGAAGAAATTAAAAAATACATAGAAACAAATGAAAGTGAAAACACGATGACCCAAAACCTATGGGACATACCAAAGCAGTTCTAAGAGGGAAGTTTATAGTAGTTCAATCTCACCTCAAGAAACAAGAAAAATCTCAAATAAACAATCTAACCCTACACTTAAAACAACTGGAGAAAGAAGAACAAAGAAAACACAAAGTCAGAAGAAGGAAAGAAATCATAAAGATCAGATCAGAAATAAATGAAATAGAAACAAAGAAAACAATATCAAAGATGAATAAAACTAAAAGCTGGTTCTTTGAGAAGATAAACAAAATTGATAAGCCATTAGCCAGACTCATCAAGAAAAAAAGGGAGAGGACACAAATCAATAAAATTGAAATGAAAAAGGAGAAATCACAACTGACACTGCAGAAATACAAAGGATTATAAGAGACTACTACAAACAACTATATGCCAATAAAATGGACAATCACGAAGAAATGGACAAATTCTTGGAAAGGTACAATTTTCCAAGACTGAACCAGGAAGAATTAGAAAATATAAACAGACCTATCACAAGTAATGAAGTTGAAACTGTAATTAAAAATCTTCCAAAAAACAAAAGTCCAGGACCAGATGGCTTCACAGGTAAATTCTATCAAACATTTAGAGAAGAGCTAACACCCATCCTTCTCAAACTCTTCCAAAAAGTTGCAGAGGGAGAAACACTCCTAAATTCATTCTACGAAGCCACCATCACCCTGATACCAAAACCAGAAAAAGATATCACAAAAAAAGAAAATTATAGATCAATATCACTGATGAACATAGATGCAAAAATCCTGAACAAAATACTAGCAAACAGAATCCAACAGCACATTAAAAGGATCATACACCATGATCAAGTGGGATTTATCCCAGGGATGCAAGGATTCTTCAATATATGCAAATCAATCATGTGATACACCACATTAACAAATTAAGGAATAAAAACCATATGATCATCTCAATAGATGCAGAAAAACTTTTGACAAAATTCGACACCCATTTATGATAAAAACTCTCCAGAAAATGGGCATAGAGGGAACCTACCTCAACATAATAAAGGCCATATATGACAAACCCACAGCAAGCATCATAATCAATGGTGAAAAACTAAAAGCATTTCCACTAGGATCAGGAACAAGACAAGATGTCCACCCTCGCCACTCTTATTCAATATCGTTTTGGAAGCCCTAGCCACAGCAATCAGAGAAAAAAAAGAAATAAAAGGAATAAAAATTGGAAAAGAAGAAGTAAAACTGTCACTTTTTGCTGATGACATGATACTATACATAGAAACTCCTAAAGATGCCACCAGAAAACTACTAGAGATAATCAATGAATTTCGTAAGGTTGCAGGGTACAAAATCAATGCACAGAAATCTCTGGCATTCCTATACACAAACAACGAAAAATCAGAAAGAGAAATTAAGGAAACACTCCCATTTACCACTGCAACAAAAAGAATAAAATATCTAGGAATAAACCTGCCTAAGGAGGCGAAAGACTTGTACTCAGAAAACTATAAAACATTGATGAAAGAAATCAAAGGTGACATAAACAGATGGAGAAGTATACCATGTTCTTGGATTGGAAGAATCAATATTGTGAAAATGACTATACTACCCAAAGCAATCTACAGATTCAGTGCAATCCCTATCAAATTACCAATGGCATTCGTCACAGATTTAGAACAAAAAATCTTACAATTTGTATGGAAACACAAAAGACCCCGAATAGCCAAAGCAATCTTGAGAAAGAAAAACAGAGTTGGAGGAATCAGACTCCCCGACTTCAAACTATACCACAAAGCTACAGTAATCAAGTCAGTATGGTACTGTCACAAAAACAGAAATATAGATTAATAGTACAGGACAGAATGTCCAGAGATAAACCCACACACCTATGGGCACCTAATTTATGGCAAAGGAGGCAAGCATATACAGTGGAGAAAGGAAACCCTCTTCAATAAGTGGTGCTGGGAAAACTGGACAGCTACATGTAAAAGAATGAAATTAGAACACTCCCTAATACCATACACAAAAATAAACTCCAGATGGATTAAAGACTTAAATGTAAGACCAGACACTGTAAAACTTTTAGAGGAAAACAGGAAAAACACTCTTTGGCATAAACCACAGCAAGATCCTTTTTGACCCACCTCCTAGAGAAATGGAAATAAAACCAAAAATAAACAAATGGGACCAAATGAAACTTAAAAGCTTTTGCTCAGCAAGGGAAACCATAATCAAGACAAAAAGACAGCCCTCAGAATGGGAGAAAATATTTGCAAGTGAAACAACAGACAAAGGATTAATCTCCAAAATATACAAAGAGCTCATGGAGCTCAATATCAAAAAAACAAACAATCCAGTTTAAAAATGGGCGGAAGACATACCAATGGCCAAGAGACACATGAAAAGATGCTCAACATCACTAATTATTAGAGAAATGCAAATCAAAATTACAAGGTATCACCTCACGCTAGTCAGAATGGCCATTATCAATAAAGCTAGAAACAATAAATGCTGCAAAGTGTGTGGTGAAAAGGGAACCCTCCTACACTGTTAGTGGGAATGTAAATTGATACAACCACTATGGAAAGCAGTATGGAGGTTCCTTAAAAAACTAAAAATAGAACTACCATATGACCCAGCAATCCCACTGCTGGGTATATACTGAGAAAAACCATAATTCAAAAAAAGACATGCACCACAATTTCACTGAAGCCCTATTTACAATAGCCAGAACATGGAACCAACCTAGATGTCCATCAACAGATGAATGGATGTAGAAGATGTGGCACATATATACAATGGAGTATTACTCAGCCATAAAAAGAAACGAAATTGAGTTATTTGTAGTGAGGTGGATGGACCTAGAGTCTGTCATACAGAGTGAAGTAAGTCAGAAAGAGAAAAACAAATACCCTATGCTAACGCATATATATGGAAACTAAATTTTTAAAAAATGGTACTGATGAACCTAGTTGCAAAGCAGTAATAAAGAGGTAGACATAGAGAATAGACTTGATGACATGGGGTGGGAGGGCGAAGCTGGGGTGAAGTGAGAGTAGCATCGACATATATACACTACCTAATGTAAAATAGTTGGCTGGTGGGAAGCAGCAGCATAAGCACAGGGAGATTGGCTCGGTGCTTTGCGATGACCTAGAGGGGTGGGATAGGGAGGATGGGAGGGAGGCTCAAGAGGGAGGGGATATGGGGACACGTGTATGCATATGCCCGATTCACTTTGTTGTGCAACAGAAACTAACACGGTATTGTGAAGCAAATATACTCCAATAAATATCTATTAAAAAATAAAAGTGGTTGATTCTTTAAAATACATGACATACAAAGTAGGACTCCTTCAAGAACGTCAATTATCCACCATTCCATTTCACTTTAGTGCATACCATCTTTGAAGATCTAGATTCTAAATATAGTTTAACCTTACCATCTGCCATCCCACATTCTTGAATAGAAAAGAAGTAGATGGTCAAATGCTCATTCCCATGAGGATATTTTTATCAGAGCTTTTAGTGTGTGTCATTTATCTCATCCTATACAGTTACTGCCTCCACATTTCCTGTCCGCCCACTACTTGATGCAATCCTGGCAACTTTCTGGATGCTTTAAGAGGACAGTTTATCAGATTGATTGTTCACAATGCATAAAAGCACATCATCTGTCATGTGTGAATGCCTAAATAGCACTCTTCAGCACGTCACTGGCTCAAAGCCTACTACTCATGCACAGAGGATGGCCAGCAGGCCCAGAGGCTGCAGAAGGGAGAGAAACCTTTTGAATACATGAACACTCAACAGCTCCAAGGCTGGGGGCTCATGCTAGTGATGATTACCATGCTAGTAATGGTGATTTGTGAGGCCCCAAAGAAAGAGCCCCCCTTCCCTTCCAGCTACACCAACCCAGCTCCTATAACACAGTATTCCCTGACTAGGCAGCCTTGGTAATTGATATCCTAACATCAGAGATGCCTTACTTGAGTTAAGGGGTTATCCTTTTCAAGGTGGAGGTCTTCTGCAGGGCAGAGGCTACTGCTATTGCCCACTGGGTTTATTGGGATTGGAATCTTTAATTCTCTTGCCGAAGTGCAAGTAGATTAAAAAATCTAAGTGATCCTGGATGAGACAGGGAAAGAGAAAATTGAGAGCAGGGAAAGTCAGTCCTGGTGAGGTGGGAAGTGGGGTGAGATTCCTCAGAGTTACCCCTGTCGGGTATGGTGAGAAAAGACCCGTGACCAGTTTCACCTTTACCACTTTGCTCAGGTTCATCTGGGAAACATGATTTATGAGACTGAGGATGGGGGGTAATACAGAACTACTCAAATTTCATTACTTCATTCTCTCATGCAGTCTTTTTAATGCCCTTCCACCAACTGCAACAGTCTCACATCAAATGCACACTCATAGCCTATGTCATGAGCAGCAACAAGGTGTTATAAGTTAGTTATTATTAAGATAAATAATTTAAATCTTCAGCCATTTACTCTTGCTCAGTTAATAAATTTAATAAGAACTTTGAACGGGATTACATCCTCCCCTGTTTCAGACATATTCTTGGATAGAACAGAAAGGGTGAATAATAGCTAGCCTGCCTTGCTTTGCACATAAACCACAGCGTATCTCACCCATGTCTATGGAATCATGCCCAAATTCCACAGCATGCTCTACAAGGCCTTCTGGGGTCTGAGCCCATTAGCTTCTTCAGCATCAATTCTTGTCACACCTTCATTTGTACCATTTGCTCCTGACATACCAAAAGGCTTGCTATTTTGCCAAATATGCATTTCCTCAGTCTAAAATGCTGTCCTTCACCCAGTGCCTTAATTTCAGAGCATTTCACTTAATTATACTCTGATCAAGTATTACTGTTTTTAGGAAGTAAGACTTTCCTCACAAGCTCTCCCCTATAACCCCATTTTCATTTATAGAGGACCCTTCTTCTGGGTTCTTCTCATATATTTACTTCCCCTGTTAGTTCTCTGAGGTCAGAAATTGTCTTATTTTCTCTTTCTCCAGTATCTACCACACAGTAGATGTTCTTATTTGTTGGTTAAGGGGATATAAACAACTCATACTGCCAAAACATTTGTTTCCATAAGTTATTTAGATTCTATCATCAAATATTTATTAAGCCACAAATTTTAAATGGCAGAGCACAGATAATTGCATGGTTGGACTATTTCCACTTTTATTTTCTCCATCATCCTTTCCTAGAATGCAAAACTCAGTAATTGATTCCAGCCCAGTGAGTTGTTTGGATGTCCATGCTGCTTCAATTCAGAGGTTTCACTTGGCTTTCTCTGTGCTTAGTAACTGAACATCAACCTCATTGGTGATAAGAAATGAACTGTGATTTGATATGATTACAGTGAGCCATGTTTACTTTGTGTGTATATATAAGGCTTCTCAACTTGCTTGGACTTTTACATGGCAAACAAGTTTTACATTTTTTCCCTTTAGTGCCAAGCGAAGATTATTTGTGTCTGAATGGAAAGGAAAAATATTTTAGTTAAAAATAACTTTACCCAGGAGAAAGGATTCTGAGAAGATAGAAGAGTAGGGGCACCAGGAATCTCTCTCCCACTTAGATAACAATTGCACTGGCAGAATCTGTCTGATGTAACTATATTGGAATTCTGGGGTTTGTAGAAGAGTTACACTTCCAGGGGAAGACTTAGAAGGTAAATTTTGATTAATTTTGGTCATTTTTAGCTTTTAGCACACTAGCATCTGCCCACCCCCCTACCCCCATGGCAGACAGCTGTGCATGTGTTCCTAGAGCAGCTTTCCCACAGCTTGCAGTAGCCAGGATGAGCAAAAAGGACCTTGTCCTCCAAATATTGAACATCTGTGCTTTGATTGCTGATTGCTACTTCTGATCACAGAGGTTCAGACAATATCTTATAAGCAACTACTTTAAATGTAAATGGATTTACATTTGTCCATGTAAACTATCCAATCAAAAGACAGAGGTTGGCAGAATGTACAAAAATGCATGACTCAACTATTTGCTGTCTACAAGAGACTCACTTGAGATCCAAAGACAAAAAACAGGTTGAAAATGAAAGGATGGAAAAAGATATTCCATGTAAATAGTAACCAAAAGAGAGCTAGAATGGCTATATTAAGAACAGACAGAATAGACTTTAAATCAAAAATGTTTACAAGAGATAAGGACATTATATATTAATAAAAGTTTCAATATAGCAAGAAGATATAACAATTATAAACATACACATACCTAATGACAGACCAACAAAATATATGAAACAAAAACTGGCAGAATTGAAGAGAGAAATAGACAGTTCTACAATAATAGTTGGAGATTTCAGTACCACTCTTACAATAATGAGAGACAGAAGATAAGTAAGGAAAAGAGGACTTAACACAATAAACCAACTAGATCTAACAGACGTATACAGAACACTCTACCCAACAACAGCATACACATTCTTCCTAATGCATATGGGACATTTTCCAGGATAGACCATAAGTTAGGTCATAAATTAAGTCTCAATAGATTAAAAAAGATAGATATCATAAAAAATATCTTCTCTGACCACAATGAGATGAAATTAGATATCAATACCATAAAGAAAACTGGAAAATTCACAAAATTGTGCAAATTAAACAGCACATTTTAAACAATCAATGGATCAAAGAAGAAATCACAAGGGAAATTAGAAAATAATTAGAGACAAATGAAAAATGAAAACACAACATACGAAAACTTATGGGACACAGCAAAAGTGGTGCTAAGGGGCAAAATTATAGCTATAAAATTTTTTGCATCCATGTATGATTTTAATTAAATTCTCCTAATACCCCAGTAGGTTAGTCATTAAAAAAATTTTTTTTAAATTTAAAAGATCTCAAATCAACAAACTAACTTTAAACTTAAGGAACAAACTAAATTCAAAGCTAGCGAAGGGATGCAAATAAAAAGAGCAGAGATAAACAGTATAGAGAATAGAAAAATAATGGAGAAAATTAATGAAACCAAAAGTTGGCTCTTCGAAAAGATTTTTTAAAAATGACAAATCTTTAGCTACATGGGCTAAGGAAAAAAAGAGAAGACAAAAATACAAAAGTCAGAAATGAAAATGGGGGGGCTTCCCTTGTGGCGCAGTGGTTGAGAGTCTGCCTGCCGATGCAGGGGACGCGGGATTGAGCCCTGGTCTGGGAAGATCCCACATGCCGCGGAGCAACTGGGCCCGTGAGCCACAACTACCGAGCCTGCGCATCTGGAGCCTGTGCTCTGCAACAAGAGAGGCCACGACAGTGAGAGGCCTGTGCACAGCAATGAAGAGTGGCCCCCGCTCGCCACAACTGGAGAAAGCCCTTGCACAGAAACTAAGACCCAACACAGCCAAAAAAAAAAAAAAAAAAAAATTAAAAAAGAATTAAAACCAAGTTTAAAAAAAAAAGAAATGAAAATGGGGACACTACTATCAATATTACAGAAATAAAAAGGATTGTAAGAATGCTATAAACAATTATACACCAAAAAAAGGATCACTTAGATAAAATGGACAAATTAACAGAAATACAAAACCTACCAACTCTAGAAAATCTGAATAGACCTATAATTAGTAAGGAGATTGAATCAGTAATCAAAAATCTCCTGACAAAGAAAATCCCTGGACCTGATGGCCTCAATGGTGAATTCTGCCAAACATTTAAAAAACGAATACTAATGCTTCTCAAACTTTTCCAAAAAATTGAAGAGGAAGGAACATATCCTAACTCATTCTGTGAGGCCATCATAACCCTGATACCAAAGCCAGATAAAGACACCACAAGGAAACTACACAAATTTCTTTATGAATATTGATTTTAAAATACTCAACAAAATACTAACAAACAGAATTCAGCAGCATATTAAAAGGATCATACACCATGACCAAGTGGGATTTATTCCTCAAATGCAGAGATGGTTTAACATAAGAAAATTGATCAATATAATAGGCCACATCAATACAATGAAGGGGGAAAAAAACACATGATCATCTCAATTGCAGAAAAAGCATGTGACAAAATTCAACACCCTTTCATGATAAAAAACAGTCAACAAAATAGGAATAGAGGGAAACTACCTCCATATAATTAAAGCCATATGTGAAAGACCCACAGAAAACATATACTCAATAGGGAAAGACCGAAAGCTTTTTCTCTAAGATCAGGAACAAGGCAATGATGTCTGCTTTTGCCACTTCTAGTCAACATAGTACTGGAAATTCTAGTCAGAGTAATTAGGCAAGAAAAATAAATAAAAGGCATCCAAATTAGAAAGGAAGAGTTAAAATAATCTGTTTGCAGATGATATGATCTTTTGTGTAGAAATCCTAAAGACTCCACAAAAAAAGCTCTTAGAACTAGTAGATGAATTCATCAAAGTAGCAGGATAAAAAATCAACACACAAAAATCAATTGCATTTCTATACATGAGCAATGAAATGTCTGAAAGGGAACTTACAAAAACAATTTCATTTATATAGCATCAGAAAGAATAAAATGCCTAGGAATTAACTTAATCAAGGAGGTGAAAGACTTATACAATAAAAACTATGAAACATTGCTGAAAAAAATTAAAGACAAATAAATGAAAACACATCCCATGTTCATGGATTAGAAGTCTTAATATTATGAAATTTTCAATAATGCCCAAAGCAATCTACCGATTCAATGCAATCCCTATCAAAATCCCAATGATGCTTTTTTCAGAAATAGAAAAAACCAATCCTAAAATTCATATAGACTCTCAAGGGACCCTGAATAGCCAAAACAATCCTGAAAAGAAGAACACAACTAGAGGACTCACACATCTTGATTCAAAACTTATCACAAAGCTACAGTAATCAAAACACTGTGGTACAGGTATAAAAGACATGTAGATCAATGGAAAAGAATAGAGAGCCCAGAAATAATAATTGCATATATGGCCAAATTACTTTCAACAAGAGTGTCAAGACCATTCAGTGGAGAAAGGACAGTCTTTTCAAAAATACTGCTGGGAATACTGGATATCCACATGCAAAAAAAAAAGAAGCTGGAACTTTACCCAACACCATATACAAAAGTTAACTCAAAATGGATCAAACACCTCAATGTAAGACCTAAAGCTATAAAACTTTTAGAAGAAACCACAGTGTAAAAGTTTCACAACATTGGATTTTATTTCTTAGATATGACACCAAAGGCACAGGTAACAAAAGAAAAAACTAGACAAATTAGACCTTATCAAAATGAAAAGCTTTTTGCATAAGAGGACACTATCAACAGAATAAAAAAAAACAATCCACAGAATGGGAGAAAATACTTGCAAATCACATATCTGACAAAAGATTAATAGCCAGGATATATAAAGAACTCCTAAACTCAACATAAAAGGAACAAACCACCCAATCTAAAATAGGCAAAGGGCTTGACTAGACATTTCTCCAACATTTCTCCAAAGAAAATATACAAATGGCAATAAGCTCATGAGAAGATGCTCAATATCACTGATAACTATGGAAATGCAAATCAAATGTACAATGAGATACCACCACATTTTTTAAACTAAAAAATACAAGTTTAATAGCCCTATGACAATAGTTTTTTAAGAAACAGAACCATCTGCATGCTACAAATATTTCTTCATTGATATTAACATTACTCTGACAACTATACAACTAAACTGATCTGAGGAATTTTAATTGAATCATTTTATGTTACATTTTTCTCGTCGATACTGTCCAAACGTGGTACTGTTTTTTTTCCATTGTTTTTTCTTCTCTGTTTTCTTTTAAGTGAATCCCTATATCTGAGAATTATATCCACCCATTAAGGTGACTACTATCAAAAAACAGAAAATAACAAGTGTTGGTGAGGATATGGGGAAATTGCAACACTTGTGTACTATTGGTGAGAACGTCAAATGGTATGGCTGCTGTGGAAAATAATATGACAGTCTTTCAAAAAATTAAAAATAGAATTATCATATGATTTAGCAATTTCACTTCTGGGCATAAACGCAAATGAATTGAAAAAAAAAGTCTCAAAGAGATATTTTTACACCCCTGTTCATAGCAGCATTATTCACTGTGGCTAAAACATGAAAGCAACCCAAGTGTCCACTGACAAATGAACAGATAAGTAAAATGTGGTATATACATTCAATGGAATATTATTCAGCTTTAAGAAGGAGGGAAATTCTGAAATATACTACAACATGAATGAACCTTGAGGTCATCATGCTAAGTAAAATAAGCCAGTCACACACAAAAAGCGAATACATAATGATTCCACTTATATCCACTTATATGAGGTACTTAGAATAGTCGAAATCATAAAGACAGAAAGTATAATGGTGGTTTTCCGGGGCCAGGGGGAGGATAGTATGGGGAATTATTATTTAATAGGTATAGTTTCAGTTTTACAAGATCAAAAGAGTTACAGGATGGATGGTAGTGATGGCTGCACAACAATGTGAATGTATTTAATACCACTGAACCATATACTTTAAAATGGTTAAGATGGTAAATTTTATGTTATATGTATTTTACCACATTAAAAGAAGAAAAAAAAAACCCTTCCCAACGTATAATTACTTAATACCAATCAATAAAATTAACTTTTTAGAAAATTTAATTTTTACCAGCTTTAAAACTCAATGAATATGGAGAACAGTAAGGAGTTTCCTTAAAAAACTAAAAATAGAGTTGTCAAATGAGCCAGGAATCCCACTTCTGGGCATATATCTGGAGAAAACCATAATTCAAAAAGATACATGCACCCCAGTGTTCATTCCAGCACTATTTACAATAGCCAAGACATGGAAGCAACCTAAATGTCCATCGACAGAGGAATGGATAAAGAAGATGTGGTACATATATACAGTGGAATATTACTCAGCCATAAAAAAAGAATGAAATAATGCCATTTACAGCAACATGGATGGACCTAGAAATTATCATACTAAGTCAGACAGAGAAAGAAAAATATCATATGATATCACATATGTGAAATCTAAAAAAAATGATACAAATGAACTTATTTACAAAACAGAAATAGACCCACAGATGTAGGAAAAAAACTTATGGTTACCAAAGGGGAAAGGGGGGGAAATGTGGAATTTGGGATTAACAAGTATACACTACTGTATATAAAATAGAGAAACAACAAGGACCTACTGTATCACACAGGGAACTATATTCAATATTTTGAAATAACCTATAATAGAAAAGAATCTGAAAAAGAATATATATACATATATGTATAACTGAATCACTTTGCTGTATATGTGAAACACTGTAAATCAACTATATTTCACTATAAAAATAAAAATTAATAAAAACTTCAATGAGTAAAAGTACTGGTATCAGAGAAGACTGTTCTCTGCTTCTCTTGTTAGAAAATACATTTTCAATGTTCTCCAAAGTTTGTCATGATCTGACCAAAAAAATGCAAGCTTTTAATATTTTCAATTCTGCATTTTTCTCTTTGTATAATTGAAATATCAGAACTTAGTTTTCTTTTTAAAAGCAATGATTGCTCCCCAAATTCATTGAATTTTAACTCATTTTCCATCTATAAAAATGCTCCAAGTTATGGGCAGGCTCATTTTTCACTGAAGTGATTATGATGAATTATTCATATAGTTAGAATGAGCAGTAGGGTAATATTTGTTAAAAAGGATTTATGTCCTAGAATTAACATTGCTGTTTGAGCCACAGGTTTGAAAAAGAGGGGCTATGGCAAAAAAATTTTAAAAACCACATCAACCTAATGTAAGTTGTAGATTCATCCTTGCAGATGTACTATGGTTTTGAGTTACACACACAGTATATCAACAGGAAATTATTTGGATGTCTATCATCTTATGACTGAGAAGACAAATAGGGCAAATGTGTTTACTTTTTGCACACAGTTCCCAAGACTGGTAACATAAAGTTCCTGTAAATTTTCATTTCCAAAAAGTTTATTTATTTATTTGTTGAAAATTTCTTCTCATAGCTATAGAAGTGTTTCATTTATTGGTAGCCAATTAAGCTTGAATCTAAGGATCAACACATGAATGAAGTGTTTTTGACCATCTTTGAGCATCTGGGTTTGCTAGTTTACTTGGAGGCACATTATTTTAAGTTCTGCCTTGGATGCCATTTAGCTATTTACTAGTCAATGAGTGTTGCTTCCTTGAGTTTCTCCGATCTGGCTCTTGCAGATAGTCGGCAAGGAACATACATTGCATAAAAGAATAGTTTCTTGGGTTCAGGCCTTAAGGGCTGGGTGGAGACCAACCGGAGGCAAAGGGTTCAGGCCAGGATGCTTTGGTAGGAAGGGGAGTCAAGCTCTGTTCTGAATTCCTACCTCCGTTGCCAAAGCTGTTATCATGTCATTTCAACCAATCAAATGGCTCCTTTAGTTTTTGTTTCTTGTTCTTTTATCAACCTGCATATCTGCTCATTATTATAGCCTCAGCGTCAATAGTGTGAACTTAAGCGTGGTAAGGAACATCACTAGTTACTGAAATATCACAAACTCTGTGAGATACAGCAAATTTTAACTACAGAGTTTGTACTCTTTTGACATTGAGACAGGCTTTCTTCTAAATTTTGACATATAATAATTGTTTCCAGGCATATTTGCTATTTATCAGGCTGCCTGGTCTTAGAGGGATAGGCCATGCCCAGCAGAGAACAGGAAATATACAGCAGAGGAGACTTTGTCATGGGGAAACGTACCTGCAGAGTAGCTTGATGGAGTGTCAGACTTCAATATTGTATTGTCTCCTTGGTCCAGTGAGTCCTTTCCAAAATGAATATATGTGACCACCAATCTTTGGGAGATAGGAGAGAAGATATTATGGTCATTCCTTGCTTCTAAGCGAGTCCAGTTTGTATGATCATTGAGACACAGCAATTACCTTTTTAACACTGGGAGCTTTTAAGAACTTTGGCAAATACTAGACTCCAGCATGAGGTCCCTAAAATCCTAGGGAATAGTAAAGCTGTTGTGATGGACACACACCAGTTCAATGAAAGATTTGTTATCTCAGCTGCCAAAGCGCTGTTGGCAGACAGTAGGGTGACCAGCTATTCTGGTTTGCCTGGGATTTTTCAGTGCTGAAATCTGGATAGTCCTGGGAAATCTGGGATAGTTGGTCACCTTATGAGACAGCTTTTTAGCTGTCAGGACCTTCGGCAATTGTCTCAGGTGTAGAGACCCATCTAGCATAAGGATGTCCCTTCCCAGCATGGCTCACATCCCATGACTGATCTGTGAGGGCATATACAGGCCTGGCCATCTGGCCCCAACTCAGGGCATCTCTGAAGAACATTCTAGTTCCAGAGCTTCCCAGTGGGATCATCTGAGGCTGGTCCTCAGCCTGTATCACAGCTAGACCTCTTCCTCCTCTCAATCTTGCTTCCTCCCCCTGCCTTCCATACTTTTAGATCTCAAGGGTGTTTCTTAATAAATATCCTGGATGTTAAACTCCATCTCTGAGTTTGCTTCCCAGGGAACTCAGAGTGTACAGTGGCCCATGATCTAGGCTTCAAACAGAAGAGTGTATGAGTTTATTAGCATTTACAGTTTTCTCATAAGTAAGCTCAAATATGGTTTCTTTGCTTTTGCCTGGAATGATGGGAATGCCTTGATAACAGTGATTCTCTTGAGTTGACCAGAAGCCATGATTAGTAATTATATATTTTCTCATTTATTTTCCATTTAAATGTTTAAATGTGGTTTTATACACATATTTTAAAACCTGTACTCTATAGGTAGGGTGAATATTTAATACAAGAAGTCCTTGAATTACCAGGTACTTTCGGATGACAGTTGGTCAGACAAGGTGACGTAATGTGACTGACTCAAGCTAATTTCAGTTTGTGATTTTTTGTGGGGAATGGGAATGGCTGAATACTTTGCAGAAGCCATCTGCTAAAGCCTTTTGCTTTTTTTTTTAAGGTAATATTGCCCATTTTTTTAATAGTTAAAAATGTTTTAATGAATTAAATGATACACTAGAAAATATTTGCTTAAAACCAAATGTATTAAAAGAGGGTCAGAGGAACAAAATAGTCATGAGACAGAAAGAAAAAGAAAATCAAAATAATTGATGTGATTCCAGCCACATCAGTAATTATACTTACAATCTAATTAACAGCAGAGACTGTCTGGATGAAAAACAACAATATCCAGCTATATGTTGTCTACAGGAAATATACTTTAGATTCAAAGGTACAAATTGAAAATAAAAAGATAGAGAAAACCATACCATTCACACATCAACCAAGAGACAGCTGATGTGACTATATATCATACAAAATAGACTTTAGGACAACAATGTTACTAAGACAAACGAAGGACATTTTGGGATAATATACAGGTCAGTTATACCTAACAACAGAACCCTAAAATACATGAAGCAAAATCTGACAGAATTGAAGGGAGAAATAGAAAATTCAACAATAGTAGTTGGAAACTTCAATATCCTACTTTATACAATGGATAAAACAATTAGGTAGAATGCCAGCAAGGGCATAGTAGAACAATACTATAAACCAACAAGACCTAACAAGTACAGAACACTGCACCTAAAACATCACAATACATATTCTTCTCAAGAACTCATGGAACACTCTCCAGAATAGATCACATATTAGACAGTTAAACAAACCTTTATACACAGTAAAGGACCGAAATATTACAAAAGAATGTTATCTTTTAAAAAAAATTGTTATTGGGATATAGTTGATTTACAATGTTGTGTTAGTTTCTGCTGTACAGCAAAGTGAATCAGTTATACATGTATATATATCCACTCTTTTTTAGATTCTTTTCCCATATAGGTCATTAGAGAGTATTGAGTAGAATTCCCTGTGCTATACAGTAGGTTCTTATTAGTTATCTATTTTATATATAGTGGTGTGTACATGTCAATTCCAATCTCCCAAAGAATGGTATCTTGCTTTGGCTCTTCTGGCTGCTATAGTTATCTCAGGTTTGTAAAATAGATAACAGTAAACTCTACCTCGTGGTCTTTCAGCTGCTGCCACTGCTGTTCGTCCCCTTCCCTTGGTAGTAATTCCCAGTTCAAATTCCTGAGAGAAAACCTGACCTATCACATGGCCTGGCATGAAAAGGTGAGCTGTATCAATATCTAGGCCTTGGATTGGTGGCCCTTGCTTTGGGTGTCCACCTTTGTCTACTTAGTTGGCCATGTGATACCAAGTATGATCACCTAAAGCTGCCCATTCATCATGGGCTGTAAGTAGGCAGGTATTGACTGACATTTCCAGTGGGTGAATCCAGTACATGGTTTGAATTTTTTCTCTAATCCTAATTAAGTTCCAACTTGAGACATGGCCTGAATTTTAAAAGCATATATCCATTTGGCTACATACCCTGGCCAAATTGAAGGTTTAAAAGATACTTTCAAATGAGAAATGTAGCACATTTTGAAATAAATATACAAAGCATTATTCCAATGAAAGATGATGCTGGTACCATGACTCCTCTCCCCAGTTTGGTACTGAAATAACTTAGAAGGGAGTAGTAGACGAGACTTTCTTTAGTGTTTGGAATCATAGAAACTTAGAAAATCTTATTGAACTCATGATACTTACAACACAAAGGGAAGTAAGCAAGTAGGCTTGTGCTTCCCCTATCATGAAAGAAGGAAATTGAATATTCTCTAATGCCCTATGATTAGGGCCAAACCTGATGGTAAAATATTACCTAAAATTCACATACCAGCTCCTTAAATTCTATTTTAAAAAAATCGTAAGATACTCTAGGCAGAAAGAAGTAAGAAAGAGCAAAAAAATATCCCGAAGCAACTGGTTGAAAATAATTATGCAAATATGTAACAATACAAGGTTTTTACTTTAAGGTAATAATGTTAGTTCCTGGGCAGAGAATGAGAGAAAGTGAGGAAATAAAATTTCTGTCTTGAATTCTTTCCAATTTGGCATGTATATTAGATGTCTTTAGGAACACTTTAGAAGAAGTCTCTATAGCATTGGGCCTCTGCAACATTAAATCATTAATACTGTTTTTCAAATAATATTTCTCATTACAGTTTTTAGTCTTTCCAGTTTCAGATATTTCTCACTTCCCATAACAAATGTAGCCTGGCAAAACTGACTATACAAAAAAAATTCCATTTTCTTTGCTATAACAAATGATCCTATGATGGGCAATCTTCTTCTTAGGGAGGAAAAGAACCTCCAAAATTGAAGCATAACATTTTGGTGATAAATGTAGAGGTTAATGGAGAGGTTAGATTCATGGCATAAGGGACATTATGGTCCCAGTAATGCTCTTCAACTGGTACTTTCCCTAAAACTAGGATCCTCCTTTACCTAACCCCTCTGTTTTTCTCTCCAGAGGCAATTTTTTCTGTGCTTGGGGATTCATTGGTCCACAAGTGCAGCTCTAGTAACATTGTAGGTAGATTCCAACAATAGGACCTTGATTTTCTCCTTCTCTGGTCTCACTATTTACTGCTTTTTAGTTGAAACTCTTATTTCTCACCTTGGTTATTGCAAAGCCTCCTTGAATAATCTTCCTGCTGCTGTCAGAATGGTCTAGCGTGGGGGAATGGTCCTCCAGTGGCGTGGCTGCCACCCACTTCAACATTCTCAGCTCTCACTCCTTACATTTGCTCTAGCTACATTAGACATCTTGTAGTTCACATGTGTCATTCAGGTTCCCTAGGGGCTGTGGCATATCCTGGCTTGACCTGGTGTTTCTCAATGTTCTCCATGGACCCCTGTGTATCAGCCAGGATCCCAGCAGAAACAGGTGGGAATTTGAGGTGAATTGAAAAAAAGCAATATTTATTAGGGTGTGGACAGGTATAGAGAAGCCACATGGATAAAGTAATATTCTGGTGTGGCACTAATATTGGCCTTAGGCTGGAAGGGGAGATGGGAGGGAACACTTATCAGAACCTGGAGACAGAAAGGGTCAGCAAAACCCCAGGTGGCAATTCTGCAGGGGGAGCTGAGAACAAAGTCACCTCCCCTCAATCTCCTCCTTTCCATCCCCTCCTTCTTTACAGCTTTCCTGAGTGCTCACCTTTGCCTGAACCCCACTGGGAACCACAGGGCAAAGAAGCTTCCTGATGCAGTCCTTGGCGGTCTGCCCTGCAGGGCACAGGGTGACCAAGTGTGGACTGTCGCTTGGGAAAGTAAATAGAAAATATTCAGAGTGCCCTGTATCATAGAGTCGCCCTGCAGGACTTGATGAGGAAGCAGCTTGCTGAGGCCCACCGTGCCTGCTAAATCAGAATCCCTGTTATTGGAGCCCAGGAATCTGCATGTGGCAGAGACAGTGAGTCATCCACTGAAGAGCTTTGACCCACTTTCATAGTGTAGAGTAGAGGCTGGAAGTGACTGTGCACTCAGGAACTACTTTGTAGCTAGATGAAGCCAAATGACACCTTTTTGCTAATGGAATGTTAGTAGGAGTGTGTGAATTTCACTATTCTCTTTCCCCTGCTTATTCAGATACAAAGAACTCAGAGGCCCTACAGCACAGTAGAACCACAAAATGAAAGCATCATCAAGAGAAAAGCAACCCACCAACTATGGGAACACAAGAAATGAACTTTGAAAGAAAATGTCATTATAAAACATATTAAACATTAACAAAATTAGAGAGAATAATGAATCACATTTACCCATCACCCAAACTGAACAATTATCAAGATTTCCCATCTTAGCTTAATTATCCCTTTTGTCTTTTTCTTTGCTGAAGTAGTTCAAAGTAAGTACCAGGCATTGTGTCATTTCTCCTTTGCCTACTTAAGTATGCAGCTCTTAGAAAGAATGGATTCTTACTTAACCACAATACTGGATGATACCTAATAAAATTATTAATAATTCTTTGGCATCAGCTACAGAGTCCACATTTCACATTTGATTATTGTGTTTCTTGCATATACTGTTGACCCTTTTCCCAACTTTTCCCTGTTGTCTTTTTGCAGAAAATGAGTCAGTTCCTCAGAATGTTCCCCAGTCTGGATTCATCAGTTTCCTTGTGCTGGTGTCACTTAACTTATTCCTCTATCCTTGTACTTCCTGTAAATAAAAGGTCACACTAGAGACTCTAGATTCAGGTTCAACTTTTCTGGGAAAGAACACTTTATAGTGTTAAATGCTGTTCTGTTTGGTAAAAATGCAGAGTATTAGAGTCATGTTAGCTATTGTAGCAAACAGCCCCAAGGAATCCAATGGACCTTGCAGTTGAAAATGACCTAACTTGGAATGTCCTCTTCCCTCTTCTGGATTCTTATCTCTTGGAACTCAGCTTAGGAGAGTTCCTCAGCTTTATGAGAAACTTACTAACACCTCCCCTTCTCTAGTGTAGACTAGTATTATTTACTACAAAGCCTTTTGTGTGTTTCTATTCTAGCATTCACTTATCTCACATTAATGACATATTTGTTAATATGACAAGATGGAACTCTTATTTTTGCTGAGAGCCAAAAAGCAACCAACCCCACAATCCAAAATGTTACCAGGTGTTGTATTTGCCTATGCAGAACTTCCAAAGGAGTTGGTTGGAAACAAGTTGTATCCCCTGGCTATATCCAGGCCATAGAAGTGAGAATTAAGAATTGAGTCAAGAAATTGGAATCTAGAAAAACAAAGGATTTCTCCGGAGGGGTTATTAGTACAGTGGGCCTTCCCCACCTCATGGAAGAGACGTGAAGCGTTCTTTCCCCTTCCTCAAGCTTAGTGATCAGGTCTTTCATGAGCTAAGAGAGTTTGATCTATATCCCCCGGAGTTTGGGGAACAGAGTAAAACACTGCTGAAGATGCTAATGGCAAGAAGTAATGGTAATGAGCTGAGAGTTCAACCAGGCTGCCCTAGAAGCCAGCAGCCTGTGCCTTCACAGCTCAGTGGTCCTGTGGGTCCTGATGGAGAGAGCCAGCTGAGAGCTATTGCAAATTCTATTGAAAAGGACTTCCCTGAAGGGATGGTTACCCCGACTGAGAGATGGACCATCCAATTCCCGGAGTTTGAGGGAGGAGATATAAGCAGGCACCCTGAAGAAAGGGCATCACCCATGTCACAGGAAGTTCCTTTGCAGTTCCCAGTGGGAGCCTCCAAACAACCCATGGGAGATACTGTCAACCAGGCACCTGCTCTGACCCAAGATCACCTGAGTGCCAGCCAAGCCCATCCCTGCCTCTGAGCAAGCCTCTGGCCCCCACCTTAGGCTCTAGCCTAACAGGAGCCAGAGGCAGCCTAGCAAGTGGGAGAGGAATAGCAGGGCCCCAGGAGGGAGATGGATAAGCTGCCAGGAAGGGGAGTCTTTACCTTAAAATGAAATTTGGTGCTTTGACAGGGAATGAATTACTGAAAGAAGACATTTTTTTCCTTTAGAAGTAACCAGAGGACCTTATTATTTGGGATTTACCAGAAAAGTTATTGGGGAGACCTGCCCTAGATTTCTTCTAAGGTACAAGGAAGCAAATGTTCTGCAGAACAGGTAGTAGGGAGAGCAGAGTAACATTTTCTGTTATTCTTGTTCAACTCAGCATCTCATGTGTCTGATTCTTTCACCAAATTGAGCTCTCCTTGAGGACAGACTGTCCCATCCAATTTTATTTCTTAAAAAGTTTGTAGATAAACAACAAGGATTTACTATATAGCATGGGGAACTATATTCAGTATCTTATAATAACCTATAATGGAAAATAATCTGAAAAAGAATGTATGTATGTATAGCTGAATCACTTTGCTATACGCCTGAAACACAATATTGTAAATCAACTATACTGTAATAAAATAAGTAAATAAGTTTGTAGTGCACAGGCATTTGGTTAAGGTCTAATAGAGTATATATGATAGAAATATATTGTAATTAAGTACATATTTAATCCTTTGGACCTGGATCTCAAATGAATCTGCTCCCTACTTTATTAGTTTCAAAGTACTGTAAAACAAATATCTGTATCCCTACACACTGAAGAGAGGAAATAATTTATCAAAAGAGTAATTATTGAACAGTATTCACTGGTGAGATTGAGTTACTTTTCAGTGATATAGTACAGCTTTCTCCAACTCTTAATCAATCTCTTTATATTTTCCAGATGTAGTACTGATAGGATTTTAACTTCTAGCCCAATGTCATAAGATAAACAATTAATTTTGGAACATTCCTTAAATGTATTTGCCTTTGAGATATTAGACAAGGCCTGGCAAGGGAATCTAAAGTGCTGTTTGTAGCATGAGAAATTTTAGGCTTGGTAGGTCTCCGAGGAATCTTTATCTCTAACTTCAGACTGAGGTAGACTGCTATAAATACTCTGGACACACAGGTGAGAGCACTGTGAACACTATTCTGAGCATTTTGGGGTCCTAGTTTTCTCCCCTGTGAAATGAGAATTGGCCCAGTTGATGAAGGTCCTTGAGTCCAACAGATTTTATCTGATCATATTTGGCTACTCTTGGCCAGTTACGTTTATTCAAGGGGATGAAAGAAGAAGATGTATTAACAAAATGACCCTGTTAATGAGGTGAGAGGTTGAATGCATCAGCCCCACACACTCTACTGCCTGGCTGACTTCCAGAGCCAATGTCCATCGTCCCTCTTGGTATGGACAGCCCGGTCTGGAATTTGTTTCTAGGAACTAGTAAGGAATGTATGTGGTTAGTGTGTTCTGTGAGCCTCAGATTAAAGTTTTGGAAGACCCATGCATAGTCCCTGGAGAACTGTGCCGTGGGCCACTCTGAAGTTCCACTTCCAGGTAAAGGATGCAGACCTTCTTGCTTGGGTGATCATGGTCTGGTCAGAGGACCAACCATTCAGCACACTTTCCTTTGACCAAGATTCAGTCAACTTCAACTATGAATTTGATTTTTATTTTCATATTCCTCAGTGACAAGAGGGGGATTAATTATCCAACTTGTTCCTTCTTCATTTATTATTTTATCATTAGTTTCATCTCAAACCAGCTCCATCTATCAGCTCAGGGTGGGGTAGGATTAAAATAATTTTAGTGACAAAATTTGTAGATAATTTTACAGAAATTTAAAAATGCAGAGGATCAAACAGTAAATTCCCACAATTCTACCATCACATATTGCTGCTGTTACTATTTGCGTCAGTTTGCTAGGGCTGCCATAACAAAATACCACAGACTGAGTGGCTTAAATAACAGAAATTAATTTTCTCACAGTCCTGGAGGATAGAAGTCCAAGATCAAGGTGTTGGCAGGGTTGGTTTCTTCTGAGGTCTCTCTTTGGTTTGTAAATGGTTGTCTTATCCCTGGGTCTTCATGTGGTCCTCCCTCTGTGTGTATCTGTGTCTAAATTTCCTCTTCTTATAAAGACACCAGTCATATTGGTTTAGGGCCCACCCTAATGACCTCATCTACCTCTCCAAATACAGCCACATTCTGAGGTAATGGGGTTAAGACTTCAACATATAAATCTGGGGGGACGCAATTCAGCCCACAACACTACTTTAATGTATATTCCTATATACTTCAATCATACATCAACATTTTTATTTTATGAAATTGGATCATGCACCAGATAACACACATGAATACACTAAATAAAATTTTTCTATGTTAAATATTCATCAAATATGTTTAGTGACCAAATGCCAACTCAGTCTAAAATAGACCTTCATACTATTGAGTGTTTTACATGGTAAAATATGTATGTCTTAGCTTAATCCTAAGGATGGTGATCGTGATAATCATAGGTAAATAAAAAGGGAAATGATAGAAACTACATTAAAGGGGGAAAAGTCTGCGGTAACTTGAAACCTGGACAAAGTGGCACTGAAATGTACCCAGTCATTCACCAAATCTGTGGATTTGTTACATACTTGTCACTTAGCCCAGATGCTGAGGCTTCAAGTGAGGAAAGACACAAGGTCCCTGGCCTGATGGAGTTTATATAGGATGATGTAAGTGAAGACGGTGACAAGCAAACAGATAAGTGAAACTGCAAACTGGGGTAAACATAAGGGGAGGGAAACCAGAGTTACAATAGGACCAACTTAAGGAAGTCAAGGGAGACCTTTCTGAAGAAGTGGCCTTTAAGACAAGATCCAAAGTTGAGAAGAGCCAGACACATGGGGAAACAAGCAGACTGGTCATAGAGTCATTGTGTTTGCTGGTCAAATATGAAGCGTTTGACATGCTAAAGATGCTGACAGAGGGCAGTGGGGCTGGAAAATGGTGGGCAAGTTGGTTTCCTTTCGTGAACATAGGGACTGGAACTTTGGCAAACAAGACCCTAAGGATGGGTGGGAGAGTGGGTAGATAGACTTTGCTCATATTAAACATTTAAAAGTATACTTGTGATACATTTCACCAGAGAAGAGAAACAGATGGCTAATAAGCATATGAAAAGATGCCTAACATTATTAGTCTACAGGGAAATGCCAATTAAAACCACAAAGAGATAACACTACACACCTATTAAAACAGCTAAGGTGAAAAATAGCTATGACACCAAAAGCTGGTGGGGATATGGAGAAGCTAGATGACATACATTGCTGGTGGGAATGTAAAATGATACAGTCACTCTGGAAAATAGTTTGGCAGTTTCTTTAAAAAACTAAATATGCAACTACCATGCAACCCATCATTGCACTCCTGGGCATTTATCCCAAACAAATGAAGACTATGTTTACACACAAAAACCTGAATATGATGTTTATAATAACTTTATTTGTAACAGCATGAAACTGGAAACAACCCAGATGTTCCTCAACTGGTGAATGGTTAAACAGTGGTACATTCACACCTTGGAATACTGCTTAGTGATAAAAAGAACAAATTGCTGATACACAGCAACCTGAATGAATCTCCAGAGAATTATGCAGAGTGGAAAAAGCTGATCCCAAAAGCTTACATGCTGTATGAGTTCTATGTAAGATTCTTTAAATGACAAATTATAAAAATGGAGGACAAATTAGTGGTTACCAGGGGCTAAGGAGGGGGTGGAGCAGGAAGAAGTATGTGTGGCTATTTTTAGGGCAACATAAGGGACCCCTGCGGTGATGGAAATGTTCTGTATCTTGACTGTATCAGTGTTAATATCCTGCTTATGATATTGCACTATAGTTTTGCAAGATATTGTCATTGGGAGAAACTGGACAACATGAGATCTCTATTATTCTTATAGCTATATGTGAATTTACCATTATCTCAAAATACAAAGTTTAATTTAAAATATATACCTCTGAGAAGAGTGGGGGGTTTGAGTCGGGATTTATTTCAAATTTGTCACAAATGGCAGAAGTCCAAGTAGTGTAGAACTTAGGTGTGCCACTTAACCTCTCATTTCCAGTTTCCATGCCTGCAAGAAAATGGGGCTGGGCCATAAATAGGTTCTAAGGTCTCTTTTTGCTTCTATAATCCCATGACTAGAGTGAGGTATATATATTTGTAGAACCTTGTTTTCAGCATTTTCATATTTATCAAAGACCCTCTGAAAATCTTTATGGAAACAGCACTAAATTTCTTTCTAGCATTACTCCAGAAGAAGTAGATCCCACCTTCCTGCCCTCCTAAAGACTGCTTTGCATACTGTGGCAAGATTACTGCCATTGTAAAAGGGGAAACACTGAGCAATTTCTTTCCTGCCCCAAGAGATCTTCCCACCCATACTGTCCTCACAATATCCTCTTCCAGAGAGAGAGAGGAGCAGGGAGGGAAGAACTGCTTTCAGAGGACACACAGTATGGTCAAGAACATTCATTTTCACAGGAAGAGCTGAGGATATTTTAGGAACTCTGTGCTAGATCTAATTATTTACTTATTTTTTAAGGCCTGGGGGTACCCTGAATAACAGTTGTATAACATACCACTTCTTTTACATTTTCATAAATTCTATAATATACTTCCTTCCCTTCCAGGCATGCCTTTCCAGTTGAGCCATACTCGTGTATACAGATGTAGTCCTCAAATCTCAATCTGTTACCCATTATATTTTCCAAGGGTGACTGCAAAATCTCTCCTACCCCACATGCCTTTCTTTCAATGTGACCTTAACATTTCTCCCATAAAGTGTTGGCATCTATATTCCCTCTCCTTGAGTCTGGGCACAGCTTTGTGTCTGTCTTGACCAACATAGCATGATGGAAGTGGCACTGTGCAACTCCCAAGGTTAGAACATAAAAATGCCACACACTTCTATCTGCTTTCTTGGGGACACTCATTACTGGAACCAAGATGCTGTACTGTGAAGAAGCCCAAACTCACCCAGGTGGAGAGGGCAGTGGTGAGGCTATATGGAGGTATTTTGGCCGTACATTCAGCTGAAGTCCCAGCCAATAACTAACATCAGCAGCTAGGCATGTGAGTGAACATGTCTTTAGATAATAAGCTCCCATCTGTGAGGCCACCTTAACAGCTGAGTCCCAGATAAGACCCTAAACGTAGTGGAGCCGAGACATGCCATCCTCACTAAGCTCTGTCTGAATTCCTGACCCACAAAATTAGTGAGCCTAATAAAATGGTAATTTTATACCACTAAATTTGGGGTAGTTTGTTAAGCAGCAATAAATAACTATACATCTTGTTAGAATAAATACTCAAGCTTCACCCTCCTCCCTGAATCTTCTGCTATTGCCCCCCAACTGGTCAAACCCTACTAGAATCCACAGAGCAAGGGAGTCCATTGATCAGCCTATGTAAGTCAGCTTCCTGGGGTAGTAAGCAGGATGGAATGTGCATCTGGAATGACTGGCAGATAACCAGCACAGTTGGGAGTCTCATTTATACTCTGCTTTAGTTCAGTGATGATGTAAAGTAAACAGGATGAAAGTTGGGATGCCTAAATTTGATCCAGGATAGGATATATAGTAAACAGCAATACTTTAACCATCCTTCAGTTGAATCTGTAAAACGAGGGGTTTGAAGTAATTAATTTCTAAGTTCCCTTTTAGCTCTGGCATTTATCACGAAAAACTACCAGAGCTTAATCATTAAGAACATAGACTCCATACCATCTAAACCGTCTATAGATTCAGTACAATTCCTGTCAAAATTCCAATGGTATTTTTGTAGAAATAAAAAACAACAACAACAATTCTAAAATTCATATAGAACCATAAAAGACCACAAATAGTCAAAGCCATCCTGAGAAACAATAAAAAGTTGGAAGAATCACACTACCTGCTTTCAAATTATACTACAAAGTTCTAGTAATCAAAGTAATATGGCACTGGCATAAAAATAGACACATAGACAAATGGAACAGAACTGAGAGACCAGAAATAAACCCTTACATATATGGTCAACTAATATTTGACATGGGAGCCAAGAATACTCAATGGGGAAGGGATAGTCTCTTCAATAAATGGTGTTGGGAAAACTGGATAACCACATGCAGAAGAATGAAGTTTGACCCCTCTCTTACACCATTCACAAAAGTTAACTTGAAATGATCAAAAAAGAAATTAAAAAATACCTAGAGACAAATGAAAACAAAAACATGACCATCCAAAACCTATGGGATGCAGCAAAAGCAGTCCTAATAGGGAAGTTTATAGCAATACAAGCTCGCCTCAGGAAACAAGAAAAATCTCAAATTAAAAACCTAACCTTACACCTAGAGCAACTAGAGAAAGAACAACAAACAAAACCCAAAGTCACTAGAATGAAAGAAATCATAAAGATCAGAGCAGAAATAAATGATATAGAGATGAAGAAAACAATAGAAAAGATCAATGAAACTAAGAGTTGGTTCTTTGAAAAGATAAACAAAATTGATAAACCTTTAGCCAGACTCATCAAGAGAAAAATGTAGAAGACCCAAATCAAAATTAGAAATGAAAAGGGAAAAGTTACAACTGACACCACAGAAATACAAAGGACCATAAGAGACTACCACAAGCAACTATATGCCAATAAAATGGACAACCTTGAAGAAATGGACACATTCTTAGAAAGGTACAATCTTCCAAGACTGAACCAGGAAGAAATAGAAAATATGAACAGACCAATCACAAGTACTGAAATTGAAACTGTGTTTTAAAAACTTCCAACAAAAAAAGTCCAGGACCAGATGGCCTCACAAGTGAATTCTATCAAACATTTAGAGAAGAGTTAACACCTATCCTTCTGAAACTATTCCAAAAAAACTGCAGAGTAAGGAACACTTCTGAACTCATTCTATGAGGTCACCATCACCCTGATACCAAAACCAGACAAAGATACCACAAAAAAAGAAAATTATGGCCAATATCACTGATGAATATAGATGCAAAAATCCTGAACAAAATACTAGCAAATTGGATCCAACTATACATTAAAAGGATCATACACCATGATCAAGTGGGATTTATCCCAGGGATGCAAGTATTCTTCAATATATGCAAATCAATCAGTGTGATACACCACATTAAGAAATTGGAGAACAAAAACCATATGATCATCTCAATAGTTGCAGAAAAAGCTTTTGACAAAATTCATCACCCATTTATGATAAAAACTCTCCAGAAGGTGGGCATAGAGGGAACATATCTCAACATAATAAAGGCCATATATGACAAAACCACAGTTAACATCATACTCAACAGTGAAAAGCTGAAAGCATTTCCTCTAAGATCAGGAATAAGACAAGGATGTCAACTCTCCTTACTTTAATTCAACATAGGTTTGGAAGTTCTAGCAATAGCAATCAGAGAAGAAAAAGAAATAAAAGGAATCTAAATTAAAAGGGAAGAAGTAAAATTGTCACTGTTTACAGATGACATGATACTATACATAGAAAATCCTAAAGATGCTACCAGAAAACTACTAGAGCTCATCAATGAATTCAGTAAAGTTGCAGGATACAAAATTAACGCACAGAAATCTGTTGCATTTCTATACACTAACAATGAAAAATCAGAAAGAGAAATTAAGGAAACAATCCCATTTACCATCACATTGAAAAGAATAAAATACCTAGGAATAAACTTACCTAAGCAGGGAAAAGACCTGTATTTTGAAAACTATAAGACGCTGATGAAAGAAATTAAAGAGGACACAAACAGATGGAAAGACATACCGTGGTCTTGGATTGGAAGAATCAATACTGTTAAATCACACTACCCAAGGCAATCTGTAGATTCATTGCAATCCCTATCAAATTATCACTGGCATTTTTCACAGAACTAGAACAAAAAATTTTTTAATTTGTATGGAAACACAAAAGACCCTGAATAGCCAAAGCAATCTTGAGAAAGAAAAACAGAGAGGGAGGAGTCATGCTCCCTGACTTCAGACTATACTAGAAAGCTACAGTCATCAAAACAGTATTGTACTGGCTCAAAAACAGAAATATAGATCAATGGAACAGGATAGAAAGCCCAGAAATAAACCCACACACCTATGGTCAATTAATCCACGACAAAAGTGGCAAGAATATAAAATGGAGAAAAGACAGTCTCTTCAATAAGTGGTTCTTGGAAAACAGCTACATGTAAAAGAATTAAATTCGAGCATTCTCTAACACCGTACACAAAAATAAACTCAAAATGGATTAAAGACCTAAATGTAAAACCTTATACTATAAAACACTTAGAGGAAAACATAGGCAGAACACAGGCATAAATCACAGCAATATCTTTTCAGATCTGTCTCCTAGAGTAATGAAAATAAAAACAGAAATAAACAAATGGGACCTAATTAAACTTAAAAGCTTTTGCACAGCAAAGGAAACCATAAACAAAATGAAAAGACAACCTACAGAGTGGGAGAAAATATTTGCAAACAACACGACCGACAAGGGAGTAATCTCCAAAATATACAAACAGCTCATACAGCTCAATATAAAAAAAACCCCAAACAACCCAATCAAAAAATAAGCAGAAGACTTAAATAGACATCTCTCCAAAGAAGACATACCAATAGCCAAAAGGCACATGAAAAGATGCTCAACATTGCTAATTATTAGAGAAATGCCAATCAAAACTACAGTGAGGTATCACCTCACACAGGTCAGAATGGCCATCATCCAAAAGTCTACAAATAATAAATCCGAAAAGGGTATGGAGAAGAGAACCCTCCTACACTGTTGGTGGGAATGTAAATTCGTACAGCCACTATGAAGAACAGTATGGACACTCCTTAAAAAACTAAAAATAGAGCTACCATATGATCCTGCATTCCCACTCCTGGGCATGTATCTGAAGAAAACCATAATTTGAAAAGATACATGCACCTCAATGTTCATTGCAGCACTATCTATAATAGCCGAGACATGGAAGCAACCTATCCATCAACAGATAGATGGATAAAGAAGATGTGGTATCTATATATATACAATGGAATATTACTCAGCTATAAAAAAGAATGAAATAATGCCATTTGCAGCAACATGGATGGACCTAGAGATTATCATACTACATGAAGTAAGTCAGACAAAGACAAATATCATATATCACTTATACGTGGAATATAAAAAAATGATACAATGAACTTATATACAAAAGAGGAATAGACCCACAGACATGGAAAACAAACTTATGGTTACCAAAGGGGAAAGGGGAGAAAGAGGGTAAATTAGGAGTTTGGAATTAACATATACACAATACTATATATAAAATAGATAACCAACAAGGACCTACTGTATAGCACAGGGAACTATATATATATATAGTTCTGAACCACTTTGCTGTACACCTGAAACTAACACAACATTGTAAATCAACTATACTTTAATAAAAACATTTTAATCTAAAAAAATAAATAAATTAACTTGAAATGAGTTAAAAACTTAAACATAAGACCTGAAACCATAAAACTCCCAGAAGAAAACATGGAAAAAAAGCTCCTTGACATTGGTCTTAGTAAAATTTTTTTTGATATAACCTCAAAAGCACAACAACAAAAATTAATAAGTGGAACTACATCAAAAGAAACAACCAACAAAATGAAAATGCAACCTAAGGACTGGGAGAAAAATATTCGCAAATCATATATCTGATAAGGAGTTAATACCAAATACATATAAAGAACTCATACAGCTCAATGGCCAAAAGCCAAATAATCTGATTTTAAAATGGGCAAAGGACCTGAATAGTTAAAATAAAAATTCAAAATAAAAAAAAAGAAGATACACAAATGGCCAACAGGTACATGAAAAGGTGCTCAACATCACTAATCATCAAGGAAATGCAAATAAAAAGCATAGTGAGGTATCACCTCATACCTGTTAGATGGCTGCCATCAAAATTCAAGAGATAAGTGTCGGGGAAGATGTAGAGAAAAGGGAACACTTGTGCACTGTTGGTGGGAATGTAAACTGGTATAGCCACCACGGAAAACAGTATGGAGGTTCCTCAAAAAGCGAAAAATAGAACTACCATACAATCCAGCAATCTTCCTTATGTGTATATACCCAAAGAAAATGAAAACAGGATCTTGAAGAGATATCTGCACTCCCATATTCACTGCAGCATTATTCACAATAGCCAAGATATGGAGACAACTTAAGTATTCATCAATGTATGGATGAAGAAGATGTTGTTTATATACATATAATGGAATATCACTCAGAAGAAATAGGAAATTCTTCATTTGCAATAACTTGGATAAACCTTGAGGGTATTATACTAAGTGAAATAAGTCAGACAGAGAAAGACAAATACTGTATGATATCACTTACATGTGGAATCTAAAAAAAGCCAAACTCATAGAAACAGGAAGTAGAATGGACTGGGGGGTGGCAGAAATGGGGAGATGCTAGTCAAAGGGTACAAACTTCCAGTTATAAGATGAATGAGTTCTGGGGATCTAATGTACAGCATGGTGATTATAGTTAACAATACTGTATTAAGTACACTTGAAAGTTGCTGAGAGAGTAGATCTTAAATGTTCTCACCACAAGAAAAGAAGTGGCAGTTATATGACATGATGGAGGTGTTGGCTAACACTATGGTCATGATCATTATGTAACATATAAATATATCAAATCATCACATTGTATACCTTAAATTCCCTCAATGTTATATATCAATCATATCTCAATAAAGCTGGGGGCAAAATGAACATAAACTCAAGAGCCTATCTGCTTGGATTCAAGTCCTGGCTCTGCCATTACCGAGCTGTGTAAATTTAGGTAACTCCCTTAGCCTCTCTGTGCTTCAAATGGGGATAAAAATATTGCCTACCTTATGGGTTTGTTGTGAAGATTAAATGAGCTAAGCAGTGTAAAGCACTTAGCACAGGGCTGGGTGACAGTAAACACTATAAATGTTAGCCGTTCTTATAATAGATAGGAAGAGAAGATTACAGCATACAAATTGTGAGAGGGAAACAGAAGATGGAAAATTAGCAACATTTTTTCCTTTTCCCTTTATTTTCTTTTTTAAACAGGAATAGCTGCTGCCAAAGTCTCTGATCCTTCAGTTTCTTTAAAAAGATGAATTTACCAGGATAAAAAAGTTAAAGAGTGACTGCAGTGGATAAGAAGCTACCTAGGGTTATAGGGGTCATAGGCTGAGTGCAGTCCTAGAATGGCACCTAGCTGTACTAACTACCAGGTATCTTAGGAAAAACTAGCCCTCTAACTAGAGGCCAAAAAAGGTCTTAAGCTATAATTAGATATTTTATTTCCTCATTCTGCATTATATAACACAGTCCTATACAGGATGCTAGCTATACAAAGTATTTCTTCACCTCCAGCGTGTGGTTTCTAGCAGCATTCAAAATCTCTTTTTAAAGAGAATGATGGGTATTTTTCAGTTTCAACCGTGAAACAGTTCTTGATTTATCTCTTTAAAATAGTTTTTTTTTTTAATTTTGCGAGAAATAGTATACTAAAAGAGTCCATTGTTAAAACAGAGTATTCAAACAAGCTCTTACAGCATATTCATTCTTAGGGGATGAGCACAGTTCTAATGATGTTTAGCTGTCTGATTCCTGCTCCAGTTTCAAAAAGGGAGAATAAATTAACACCTGGAAAAGGAAACCTGTTTTTTCTTTTTCTTTCTTGTTTTTTACATCACTCTCCTTCTCAAGATAATTCCTAGTCAACAGAGCTTATAGCCTAAGAGCGAGGACAGGCAGTTAGTGCAAATCAGATTTTTACCTTAGCTACAATTTCTCTCAAAAGGTTATAGAAGAGAGAGTAAAAGAAAACTGCTGTCAATATTAATGGTAATGCTAACATCTAGCATTTACTCAGCTAGATACTGTGCTAAGCACTTTACATATGCAGGTTTGTAGTGTAGTCTTTTGCACATAGAAGTTCAATATTGCTTGAATGAGGATTGCCAAACATAGATGGTCATCTTCCCTGTTTCATTTTATGTCCTTTTGAAGACAGAAAGCCAACTACGACATATTTTGTTTTGCAGCTGTTTTTCTCCATCATCTACAAACACTGGGATGGTCTTTCTTTTTCTTCATGTTTTCTTCCCTATTTAGATCTTAAACACAGGGACTCGATGAAATTGAATAACACAGAACACACAGTTCATTCACTGGAGAGAGAAGTAGACAAGAGTAGGAGAGTTGCTCATACAGGCTTTTCCCGGGTGAAAAGAGGGCAGACTTTAGATCTCAGCACTATTCCACCCACCCCTGGTCATCAGCACAGTCATTCCTGCAATTCTTGGACAGGACACATGGGGCTCAGGCCAACTTAGCCTGCGTTGGAAGCTTTCATAAAAAGAGTTCTATCCCTGCTCAGTCTTACTAAACATTTTCTGAAGACTCAGTGAAGAATGACTTATGACTTTGTTTAACTTGAGTATGTAATAGCTGAACTGTTGAGAGATTCATTTGGTGTCTTGTGCATTGTTTTGTTTTGTTTTCCTTTTCTTTTCTGGGAAGCTATGAACTCTTCTTGGAGAAAAGAAATCAGAAAATATTTTCTTTTCTCTGCACCCATCCCCAACTTTCTCCCCTGCACTGCAGAAGCCAAAATTTACAAGGCTGGCTAATTTGAAGAGAAAGATGATAAGGGATCGGCGCTTTAGAGGTAGAAGAGAAAATGTTCTGGTTCACTCTGATGAAGCTCACTAGAGATGGTAGAATCACTGGTAGAGATGGTTGCCTGGATACCCAAGGCAAGCGCTAACATCTTCACCTTGCAGTCTCCTGTGGAGGGCCCATGTCTGAGCTCAGCAGTGGGGGAGGGAATAACCAAGTCTCACCAAACCTGGCAGCCTGCCATTGAAGCCTGTGGGCCTGGGCAAAGACCAATGACAATGGCATCCAAAAGTGACTAAGAACCAACAATCTTCACTTTTTTCCTTGACTTTGGGTCAGAAGGGCCATAAAAACAGAGAGATATTGGCATTCTTATCAACCTTGTTGAGAGAAGAACTAACTTGATATCACTATTTTTGGAAAAATAGGTACATCATATTTATTGCAGTCAATGTTATAGAGCAATTGCTATCTCCCTTGGCTTAGTGTCATTTATGTGGCAAATCCTAATGTAGTTAATAACAGAGCAAGACAAAAAACACTCAGTAGAATGAATGAGGGTGCAGCAAAATCCAACTATTTGTGGTTTGCAAGAAACCTACCATAAGTAAATTTTTTAAAACCCTGGTACATAAAAGGATAAAAGGATAAAAAATTTATACCTGGCAAAGATTTATTTTATGAAAACTAGAGTGATACTTCAGGACAAGAAATATTACTAGAGATAGAGAGAAATATCTCATAATGATAACTGAGTCATTTCACCATAAATGTGAAATAATAATCATAAATGTGTATGTACTCAGTCACAGTTTCAAAAATACACGAAGCAAAAACTGACAGAACTGAAACTAGAAATAAACTCACAATAATACTTGGAAAATTTCAATTCTCTTCTCTCAGTAATTGGTAGAATAGAAAAATTCCATAAGAATGTAGAAGAATGAAACAAAAATATCAACCAACTTGATCTAGACATTTACAGAACATTTATAGAACACTCCACCCAAAAATAACAGAATATATACTATTTTCAGATGCACATGGATCACTCACCAAAATAGACCATATACTGGACTATATAGAGTCTGAAGAAATTTAAAGCATTGAAATCATATAGAATGTGTTCTCTGAACACAGCAGAAAAAATTAGAAATCAATAACAAAGAGATACTGAAAAAGCACAAATATTTGTAAATCAAACAGCACACTTATAAATAACCCAGGTATTATACAATATATCACAAGGAATATTAGGACATATTTTACCTGAATAATGAAAATAATGAAAATGCAACACATCATAATTTGTAGGATGTACATAAAGCAGTGGTTAGAGGGTAATTTAGAGCTTTAAGGGCTTATATTAGAAAAGAATAAAAGTCTAAAATCAATAATGCAAGATTCCACATGAAGCTCGGAAAAAGAATAACAAATTGAACCCAAAGTAAGCAGAGTATAGGAAATAATAAAAATACGAATGGAATCACGAAATGGAAAACAGATAATTTATAGGGAAAAAAATCAACGAAACCAAAATCTGGTTCTTTGAAAAATTATTACGCTTCTAATCAGACCAGTCAAGGAAAGAAAATACAAATGATCAAAATCAGGAATGAAAGAAGGAACTTCACTATAAGACATTAAAGGAATAAAAGGGGACTATTCTGAACAAATTTATATAATAAATTGGACAACTTAAGATGAAATGGACAAATTCCTTGAAAGACACAGCTACAAAACTAATATAAAAAGAAAGAGACATTTTTAATAGCCCTGTATTTATTAAAGAAATTGAACGTGCCAAAATAACTCATGGCAAAAAGATTGTCTTTTCAATAAGTAGTGCTTGAACAATTGGATAACCTTATGAAAAAATATGAACCTCAACTCTTAGTTCACACCAAATGCAAAAGGTAACTGAATTGAATATAAACTGAAACGTAAAAACAAAAATTATAAAATTGCTACAGCAATACATAGGAAAATATCTTCACAAACCTTGGGTAGACAAAGCTTTCTTTGATATAACACAAAAGCAAAAAATATGAAAGAAAAGATTAATAAATGGACTCTATAAATATTAAACATTTCTGTATTTCAAATATCACCGTTAAGAAAATGAAAAGACAAGCGAACAGACTGACAGAAAATACATTCTTTACATATATTTGATGAAGGACTTGCATCCAGAATATATAAAGAACATTTACTGCTTGATAATCAGAAGATAAAAACCCAGTTTTTAAATTGGACTGATAATTTGATCCTTAAAATAAAAAATATATACGGATGGCCAATATATACATGAAAAGATGCACACTATTTCTAGTCATCAGGGAAATACAAGTTAAATCATGACATGTTATTATAAATCCATAGAATGGCTAAAGACAAAAACTGAGACTACCCAATGGTGAGAATATAGAGCAACTGAAACTCTCATATATTGCTGGTACAAATATAAAATGGTACAACCACTTTGGAAAACGATTTGGAAGTTCCTTATAAAGTTAAACTTACATTTGACATATGACCCATCACTCTACTCCTAAGTAAGTACCAACAAGAAATGAAAACACTTGTCCACAGAAAGACAACGGTTCATGAATATTCTTAGTATCTTTGTTCATAGTAGCCTAAAACCCAAATGTCTATTAAATGAGTGGTTAAACAAATGATATATCCATACAACAGAAGACTGCTTGATAGTAAAAATCAATGTGTGTTGATGCACACACTGTGGATTTCAAAAACATGCTGAAGAAGCCAGACACCAAAGAAGATGTACTTCATGATTCCTTTTATGTGACCTTTTAGGAGAGGAAAATTAATCTATAGTGATAGAAAAGAGGTCAGCAGTTACTGTATCCGGTGGGGGTGGATATTGATGATAAAGAGGCATGAGGGAATTTTTGGAGATATACCTTGATTGGAATAACCAAATTTACTGTAACTTCATTCGGTGGTAGGTGCACAGATGAATACCTATCAAACTGTACACTTAAAATGGATGCATTTTATTATATGTATATTAAAGTTGATTTTTAAAATCATTGCAGAAACAGGCTTATAAAATAATAAAATATAAAGTTGGAGAAATCTTCCATATTGTAAAGCCATAAAATATGAGAAAATTCAAAGATGAATCCAGAAGATTAGGTCTACCATCCAAGAAAATGGGAAATGGAGCTTCCCCACAATGGCAGAGTAGGGAGACCTGAACACACGTCCTTCCATGGGCACACCAAAATTACAACTACTTACAAAGCAACTATCTATGAGAACGATCTGAAGACTAGCAGATACAATTTTCCATAACTAATGTTATAAAGAAGGATACACAACAAAATGGGTAGGAGGGGCAGAGGTGTGATATAGTCAGGACCCACACCCCAGGGTTAGTGACACAGAAATGAGAGGAACATCACAACTACAACACAACAAATGTTGGCAAGGATATGGAGAAAAGGGAACCTTGGTGCTTTGTTGGTGGGAATATAAATTGGTGCATTCACTATGGAAAACAATATGGTTTTTTTCAGAAAATTAAAAATAGAACAACCATATGATCCAGCAATTCCACTTTTGGGTATTTTATGAAATAAGTCAGAGAGAGATAAATACCATATGATCTCACTTATATATGGAATCTAAAAAACAAAATGAACACACAAAACAAAACAAAAACAGACTCATAGAGAATAAATGGATGTTTGCCAGACAGAAGGAGGGTCCAGGGTTCCACAAAATAGGTGAAGGCGATTAAGAGATACAACCCTCCAGTTATATAATAAATAAGCCACAAGAATGTAATATACAGCATAAGGAATATGGTCAATTATATTATAATACCTTTGTATGAGCACAGATGTTACATTTATTGTGATGATTTTCTTAATGAATGCAAATGTCAAATCACTATGTAGTACATCCAAAACTAACATAATATTGTATGTCAACTACATTTCAATTTTTTAAGAAAAGGGAAATGGAAGAAAGAAATTGAAAAAACATGATTTTCCTGAGTATTAGGGAGACACAAATCTTTAGTTTGAAATGTTGATTTATCCACTGAATCCATTTATTACTTGGCCCCCATATAGCTCCATTTTTAATGGAGAAATGATGATGTTTCAGATCTCTGGGCATCAGTGTTAACTCAGACCCCGTCCAATAGTCCCCTTCCATAGTGCACATTTGTTTATGTAAATGACCCTGGAGAAAGACTGGGGGTCTCATCACCGTGTGCACTTGCCATGGTGTTGCAAAGTTGTTGGTATCTGACCTCTTTAGTAACTGGGTTCCAGGCCTGAAAAAGTGTTCAGACCTGGAATCTGGGCAATGGGTCATGACTATATATTGAAGCAACTGCTGTCAACCTTGCAATGAGTCATCCTTGACTTCTTTTCATTATACAGATTGAGTACATGTAGGACCCTGTTAGTTGCCCCCTATTTTTCCCTAGGGATACAGTTTTCTGTTAATCAGTTCCATAATTTTCTGCAAGTCAGATCCATCCATTAGCCTTTCATCCTTGCCATACGTTACGATAATGGCATCTATCTGGCTTCAGATGGTTAAGTACCACCACCTGTCCTCTATAGTGTGCATGTGGGTGTGGGGCTGGGGGATGGCCTATTATCAGTAAACATAATAATTCTGTAATGGCATTTCCAGCCTTACACAGTATACGTACTCTGGCTTGTGTACTTCTCTCAGACTATTATTTTCTTTGTCTACCACCTGCCACGGCAACTCTGGTGTTTCTTTTCCCACTTAGTGTGAGCTATCTTTTTCCATGCTTTTAAGAGCCACCCTAGGATTGTGTTTGCACCGTCTCTTGGTGTTTCTTGCCAGAATTTTAAATCACATAATCCTAGAAGAGTCTCTCAAATTGATAAACTGTGTGTTCCAGCAATATTCCAGCACCCTCAGAAACCAACCCCATGTATAATCTTCCAGTGCATGTTTATAAAGGATGACTAGGTCCTGTAGCTCCTTTGGGATATAGTCTCTTTCCTCCCTTCTCATGCCCACCATGTCTCTGGCTGTGTTTGCTGCAACTTGTAGTTATAGACCTAGTGGCCGAGTGGGTCGGTAGGGTAGGGCCAGATCCTGAGTTTGGCACACGCTGTCTTGTAAGGAAAAAAACTTCTGCACTGCCTTTGAACAAGAGAAGAGTACTACCCCTGACTAGGGATGGGCATACTACTTCTGTAGGGCTCCTGGGAATCTGGAGATTCGAGATAGGGGTGGGGAGTGGTAATCTACCCAGGTGTGCCCATCTCACATGTCAGAGTCTTATTTTTACCCAAGCAGGGCCCTGACCTTGGCATAGCAGATCTGTCTAGGCTGAGAGTTTGACCTCCATTGAAATTTGGCGACTCTAATGCTAGTTCCTGGGCCTTGTCCTCAACTTTCTCAGCTCTTCTCTTGAAGGACATGAGAGCTCCTTTATATGCTACTAAGGAGAACCTCAGCCTTTCACCCCAGCTTATCTTTTTTCTAAAGTCTCTTCTGAGTTAGAAAAGTCACCCAATTCAGTTGTCGTTAAAGTTAGTATTTCCTTCATATTTCTCCAATGGTGGAAGCTAGCACCAGCTAGTGTATTTTCTTCCACATACACCATACAAATTCATTACCTGTGATCATTTTAATACCTACACTACCACCTTGTGCCAAGAGCTACATGTCCTCCAGCTACCATCAGCAGTGCCTCCTGTCACAGGTTGATTCTCCAGGGAGCAGACTCTAAGATGGAGATTACCATGCAGGAGATTTATTACAGAGCGTCCTTGGGTTCAACACTTGTGGAAGGGAAAGGAAGGAAACAGGATTGAGTAGAAGGAGAAAGCGAGACGTGATGCCATCTAAATGAAGCTTCAGTCGACCCTGTGGCAATTTCTGAAGATGGACTCAACCCTTCAGAGTTGTTTATAGTTCCTCAGCCTGCACCTCTGCACCAACAGTCACTGGATGTGGACCACAGGGGAGGGGTGTGACTCTGAGCAAGGCGGCTTTCTTCGGCTAGAGGGAACCCCCAGTGTGGTGGGGCAATCAAACCTTTATTCCTGAGGGGGGAAAGCACATCTAGCAGCCATCCACCCCCCCCTTCTCTTCTATGAAAGATTAAAATATGCTGTGTGTGTGTCATTGACAATATCAACTGAAGCTATGTGCTTCCAGGTATCTTGGAGCCCCAGTCTTTGTGACCCCCTTCACCTCCTAGAACTTCCTGGTCATAAGCACTGCTGTGACCACACTGAGGTTTCTTTCTTTCTTCTTTTTTTAAAACTTTTGCTGGCCTTTCTCCTTTCTGTTTTGACTCTGTTAATACTTACTACTTTTCAAACACTGACTATGAACCAGGCCCTGTGCCCAGGAATATACATGGGTTACCTTTCATGAATTATCTCATTTAATCATCACCTCAATCCTATTTAGAAAACATGAACTCATCATTTTATGGATAAGAAAGGAGATTCAGAGTGAACAGTGTTTCCAAGCCACACATCTAGTTCTTACTGAAATCTGTGTGTGAACCCAGATCTGACTCCAATTTCCATATTCTTAGTGATGATGTTCCTATTCGTCACCTGCTCCTTGACCTCTACCTGCCTCAGCTAGGGGTCAATAAGTACATTGTGGGCCACAGTTCATACCCAAGCCCTGTTACTGACAACATATATTCCTAAACAATGCCCTTTTTGAGGCACATTTTCTAGAACCATTTTGTTAAAGTTATGATCATTTCCCTATATATTCCCACTATATTCAAACTCAAGACTCCCTTGTCTTCTGAAGGCTCTGTTGAAATCCCCCTTCCAACTACACTTTTCCTAGGTATTCCAGACCAAAATAATCTCCCTGTGCCTAACAAAACTCTCTCACTAAGGAGAACTATTTATTCACATTTTTACTGCTTAGTCTCTGCACGTATGTGTCTGTTCCCCTCAACAGATTGTAAACACCACGTACATTCTTTTACATCATTACCCTACATAATGTATGGTACATAGGAAACGTCTCAAAGCACATCACATTAATTTTGGATTAGTGTCATGAATTGCTTAGAAATATGCCTTTGGGCTCTCTTCCTTTACCTCATTCTCTAATAATGATGCAACTTTTTTCTTTTCTTAGGTTTCCCATAATGCTGAAATCCTTATCTAGCCTATATATTTTTCATTCTGTACTTCTTCTCTGTGTAACTCTGCTTTGGGAACCCCAGTCAGTTAAGTTTATTAGTGGTGACCAACCCAGCTGGTTGTTATGTTCCATATAAGGCTAACAGCTGTCACAAATACAATCAAACTTTTTTTTTTTTTTGCTATGATGAAACTCAGTGGATCCAGGGAAAATATTTTATGAGTTATTGCATATTGTAATTAAAAAAAAAACAAAACTTTTAGAATGGTTTAAAATCTTACTGCATAAAGTATGGTCCATGGACCAGCAGCATCCGTATCACCTGGGCGCTTGCTAGAAATACAGACCCTCATGCCCGACCCAAGTACGCTGAATCAAAATCTATAGTTTAACCAGATTTTCAAGTGAAAGTTATGAAGATTTAAGTTTGAGAAATACGTACTAGTTTAAAAACAATTTAATGGCCGCTCTCTACATACAGTAAACGGCTGTGTCTGAGGCTTCACACAGTTCTAATCACCTCGATAATCCTGCAAGTAGGTAAGTGAGGTAGTATTTCTATTTTATAGATGAAGAACAGGCTCGTGTGTTAACTTACCCCAAATCATCCTGCAGCTAATCGGTAGCGCTGATCTTGGAACCCAAAGCTGTCTGCTTTCCAATTTTCTCTTGCAGTGTAGACTTGCTTTCCAATTTAATATTGCAGACGTAGCAGACGCTCCCAGCATCTGCCTGTTGCTGAGGCCTTACCATCCCAGAGTGCACTGGCTGCATTAGCCTGCCCACCCCCAGCAGTTCTCAATCACTGACTGATAGCAGTTGGTGTTTAAAGGCCCCAGCCCCCCGAGCCCCCAGGTGAGATAATTCGGTGGTCTGTGGTATCTCAGGGTCTGGTATCTCACCGTATCTCAGGGTCTCTCAACATCATTAATTTCCAGTCAATCTCTGGGATAGCTGGCTTAATAATTCACCTTTTTTTTTTTTGGCTGCCTTCCCTTCCCTCCTTCGCTGCATCTCCCAATAAACTATTGATAATTAAATCCTATCTCAGGCTCTGCTTCTGGGGGGAATCACCATTAAGATAGCAGAAAAATCAGCTCGGTTCCTATAAGGATTCCTCATAGCACAACAAAAGAAGTACTGATAAGTGAACAGTTAATCTCCTTTGTAAATAGCGAGTACAACACCTTTAAGAATAGTGAGATCTTTTTATGAGACTGGTGACAGCTGAAAGATGAGATTCTGGGCTGTTTGCTAAAATGAAGTGTCATAAGGGAATCCAAGAAAAATAAACTGCGCTCTTTCCCCAGCAGAAAGAGAGAAAATACCATTTTCCTGCTTCTATAAGAATCTGTCATATAGATCTTTGGACAGAATCTCTTGACTCTTATTTACAACTATTTTCTGTGGGAGGAATAAACAAGTGTCATATATATGTACTTTCTTTCCTTCAATCCTTCCTGCATAAAAATAAGGGAAATCTCATCGTGTAAATTGAATATCCTATCCTGACTGTGACATAGATAAACGAAGTAAAGGCTTTAAAGATGCTGATGTTTGTATTCAGGGCCAGCTTCATAGACATGTGACAGAAGGGCCCTGCACTTGGTTTAATGCTCTGCTGTCACTGCCCTGAAATTCTTAATTATTGTGAACAAGGCAACCCATGCTTTCATTTTTCACTGGGTCCTGAAAATTATTTAGTCAGTCCTGCTTGTACCAATTAAAAACTGTTTAACATGGGTTTTCATGATACAAGAAAGAGAAGGCCAGCTCAGAACTATAAGGACTGAATAACAAAGTATCTTGGGGGAAAAACAGAACCGACAAAAGTTGGAGTTTCTAGAAGCTTCTGAGAGTTGTCATTAAAGGTTTGCTGCATAGAGTGCAGGAGGAAAGCAGTGGCACCTGATGTGCTCCGATACTTCTCAAACTGACACATGCATAGGAATACACATACGAGTGATCGCTGAGCCCGCGTGTTTGGCTTGCAGCCAGCAAGGAACATTCAGGTGACCCAGAAAATTAGGAGCAGGAGTGAGCCACTTGAGCTGGTTTTCTTGCATCAGGCAAGAAAACCGACTGTGTTCCTAATGATACCTAGCATTTACCAAACATTCACTCTGTGCCTGGCCCTGTCCCAAGGTTCTTACGGTCATTACCTCCTTTAATCCTTATGACAACCCTATAGGGCAGGTGCTATTACTGTCCCTCTAGCGTGAGCGGGAAATCTAGGACAAAATGAGAGTGAGTACCTAGGCGCCTGCACCCAGCAAGTGCTGGAGCCCAGAGTCAGACTCAGAGCCCAGATTCTTAATTACAACATATAGCTCCCCTCCCCAGGGAAATAGCTTTGACTTCAAGAGGCATGATGAGCAGAGACTGTGCTGAAAGGTCCCCAGTGGAGAAGAGGAAGGGGAAAGCCTGTGTGGCAGTGATGCAATCCTGAGCACCACAGTTCCCCATTCCCCGATGGGCGGGGGAGGGGAGGGGCAGCAGAAAATAAATAGCCCCAGACCTTGCGGAGCCTGTGTGGGGTTTTCCTGGGTCCATTTTGCTTCACAAGCACATTTTCCATGGATTTTTACCAGGTTGCGTCAGGTTGTCTGTGGGCTTCAAACTGTTCCTTTGAGTCTGCGTTTCAGCTGATGTGGCCCAAAGGTTTTGGGGGAAGGGAGGGGGCTCAGTGGAGTGCCTGGGCTCCTGCTGCTTCCACCTGCGCTGCTGTACTTTCACCTGTTTTAATCTAAATATAGGGATTTGTTTGCAAAAAGATGAGGTTCTGTGGCTAAAAATAAAAGTTTAAAACCCATGGCGCTGGTTGGGCTGTCTCTTCAAAACTGGGAGAAAATGAATTAGCCGTAGGTGGCTCACATGCCCCTCTGTCCCCTCCCCCAAACACAATTCATGTTCAACCTGGATCGTTAGAGAAAAAATGATATTGGTATTTGGTGATCCTGGAACCCTGGGCAGAACATATTTGAATCTTCTCTATGCCAAACGTTTGCTCACTGGCTGTGAGTTTGTTCCTATCTTAAGAAACATTTCTTTTAATTGTTTGCACCGGGTCCTTCCAGAAAAAAGAAAAAAAAAATAGAAAGAAAATCCTTACTGGGCCAACTCCGAAGGTTTTACATGAAAGTGGCTCTGACCTTCCTTTCATGCAGGAGCTGAAATTAATTGTTCCTTCCTCTGCTTTCCTACAGAACCCAACAATTCTTTGACTATCTATTATGTGTGAAACACAATGGAGCCTGTCTTCAAAAGACACAATCTAGTAGGTAAGAGGAACTAGGTAATTCTCTGTACCTGTCATGGCAGTTGTTATTTTCTAACTCGTGATGGTGAGGCAGGAGAGAGCGCTGATGGCCATAAGACATGTGGAAATTGGTGAAAGAATGGCACCCAGGTTTGGCCTTTGAGAAATTACAGTCCACTAGGTGGATATGTATGTTTCCCAAGAGCAGATGAAATAACTGCTGTGTAGAGCTTCCAGTAACATGAACAAGACCCACAAACCTTGAAAAGCCTTTGAGGATGGGAACTTGGTTTTTCAATATTTTCCTGGAAAGCCCTCTTATCCCACATACTCTTCAACATCTGGGCCTATACATCAAATTTATAGACCTTTGTTTATGATTCAGATGGACTTCTGTATAGTTCAGCTCAAGTTCGATGATGGAAGTCCACCTTCCTTATTGATATAATTCTATTAAAATATGTGTGAGCAAGCAATGTTTATGGAGAGTCAAATGTGTGTGGCCATCTGGGACAATCTAATTATTTACTAGAAAATATATATTTAAAAATTTCCAGAACACCCAGGGTTATAAATGTGTATCCCTACCTCTTGTTTACCAGTCCATTCAGGGGATTAAAAAGTGCACCTGTTATAAAAGCAAACCATTGCACAAAACTCTGACTCGCCAATTGGCAATGTTCCTTCAGATAATGTGGATTGGAGAAGAGACGAAGTATAATTTGACATGTCAACTCTGAAACTATTGCTGTGTTTATTTCCTGTACCATACCTCCCCCTACCTTTAAAAAATTATTGTGATAAAATTAAAATAACATAAAATTTACTATCATAACCTTTTTTTAAATTATAAAACTAAGTTCCTAGAATGTGAAATATGAAAATCAAGACCCTTGAAAGTTCTTCAATTTGTAGCTTTTGTTTTTCCCACTAGCACATAAAATACCACAATACGTCAGAGCTTCCTATTTCTCCATCTCCCATCTTAGAGGATGTTTCCTTGTCCTCTTTTATCCGAAATTAATCTCTTAAATAGCAATGAGTATAACATATCAACCAATCACCTGCGAACTCACTAACACAACAGTTAGAATGGTTTTAGGTATTCAACTAGTTGTAACTCTTGGGTTAGGTTACAAATTATGTTTTTAAAGGACTCCGGGGTATGTCCCAAATCTTGATATTAAGTTAAGAATAGTAACTGCTCTTTCCACATGTACTTTTTAGCACGGTTTTAAATTCATTCAGAGCCTTTTTGCAAAATGGGGGGAAGATATTTTCTCTTCTGAATCAGGAACTACGTAACAACTAAAGCAACATGAATCAGGGTGGGCTGTCTCAAAGTAGCTCCCCTGTCACTGAGGAGATTCAAGCAGAGGCCAGATCAACTGCTGTGCAGAGGCAGAGGAGTGTTGGGAATTTATAGACTTTGGGGTCTTGACTCAGACGACTAACACTGGCAAAGTACACAATAGTAATAAATAGGAATTTCTTCCCTTTTGTTTTTTGTCTCTCGGCCATCCTATTGAATCTGCCACGTAAAATGTGAGTAATCTCTTAGGAACAGAGTAGAGAAATCTTCCTTATCTGTAGGGCACTGGGTATCCATGAGGCATGAGAGGGTACTGGTTGGGAGTCAGTCGTGGGTTATAGTTACTGGCAGGTTATAGTTACCTGACCTTTGACAAGTCACTTAGGCTTCCAGGGCCTCCTCATTCTCAAGTATGATCCCAGGAGACAAGTATAGATGTCCTCCATGTTGCTATGTGATCATTCCTTGCCACCTTCCCTTTCTCCCTGGGCCACAAAACTTGTTTAATATTCTGTTTCTTCCAGTTTCTGATCACTGATAAATGGCAAATAATCCAATAAACCTTCTTCACATTTTTTAAATTAATTTTTATTGGGGTATAGTTGCTTTACAATATTGTCTTAGTTTCTACTGTACAGCAAAGTGAATCAGTTATTCGTATATACTATCCCACAATTTTTAGATTTCGTTCCCATTTAGGTCACCACAGAGCACTGAGTAGAGTTCCCTGTGCTATACAGTAGGTCCTCATTAGTTATCTATTTTATACATAGCAGTGTATATATGTCAATCCCAATCTTCCAGTTCATCCCACCTCCCCTTTCCCCCCTTGGTCCATAAGTTTGTTCTCTACATCTGCGTCTCTATTTCTGCTTTGCAAATAAGTTCATCTGTACCATATTTCTAGATTCCACATATAAGCAATATTATACAATATTTGTTTTTTTCTTTTTGACTTAATTCACTCTGTATGACAGTCTCTAGGTACATCCGCATCTCTGCAAATGGCACGATTTCATTCCTTTTTATGGCTGAGTAATATTCCACTGTATATATGCACCACATCTGCACTCTGGGTGTGGTGGGGCTAACTAGCAGTCTCCGCCACAGTAACTAAGGACCAGCACTCCCGTTCTCTAGTTTCCCAGTGTAATCACACTCCCAAGTTTTACCTGGTATATAGTCATACAGAATAAAGGTGGCAGTTCCTCATCTCCCTTACAACTGAACATGGCCAGATAACTATGTCTGGCTAATCAAATGTAAGCAGAACTGTTAGATGGTTGTTTCTGGACCTTCCTTAAAGGACAGTGGGAAGGTGCTTTTTGAACTTCCTTCATCATATTTTTTTTCCATCTGCCGGCTAAAATGAGAATTTGAGGCTGGAACTCCAGCCACTACAAGGGCCACACTCCGGGGAGAGCAGAGCATTGAGGTGAACGGGCCTTGGGTGCCTGGATTGTGCCACATAGCCCTGGACTGCCCTCCTCCAGACTGACCCCTGGCAGGAAAATGCATTTCTGTCTCATTGAAGGCATTCAGATACAGGTATCCCCCAGTTTTTGCAAGTTTGCTCTACACCACTTTGCTTTTACAAAAGACCTACATTTGTAGGTTTTCACTAAGCAAAAAAAAAAATCCAGAGGATTTTCACTTTTACAAAAAAAGATGAAAATTGAAAATAGCATTCAGTGTTTGTTTTGCAGTAGCTGTTACAGAGGCAGCTCCCACCCCAGGCAGCCAGAGTGGCACCGCCAAGCTCCTTCCTTGGGAACTACCCTCAGCACCTCAGCATCAAGCCGCCAGAGCTCTGAACTATGAGCATCTGTTCTTTATCTTGATTTATTGTGAGCATCTGTTAGCAAGATGTGTCCCAAGGTAATTGCCTCTTTGCTTTACACCATTTCAACTTACGAAAGGTTTCATAGGAACGTTCTACTGTCCCATGGCAGGGGAAACCTGTACTCATTTAATCCTTACTGATATAGTTTTACCCGAACAGTTTTTTCAGAAGGCTCCTAAAGAGTCACTTTCCAGGTAGAATTTTGGAAAGCTAGAGTTGGGACCCTTTTTCTGAGGAGGTAGGTTTGGCTGCTGTTGTTTACCCCTCCAAGGATGTGGGCCTGGCCTTCGCTGCCCAAGTGCAGCGTCAACACTGTGGTGAAGTGACCAGCGTCAGACGTAGTTATATTCCAGCTGAGAGTTGTGGATGTTTTCTCAATGTTAGCGCTGCTAGAGCCCGCTGCGGTCTAGCGAGCCTTAATAGCTGTGTGTCTGACTCATACTCCTCTTTTAAAGATGCTCCTCTGTTCTCATGGTTTTCCTGAAAAAGTCCAGAGTTGATCCCTAATACAAATGTTATGTAAATAGTTGCTGGCATGTGGAAAATTCAAGTTTTGCTTTTTGGAACTTTCTGGAATTCTTTTTCCAAATATTTTCAATCTGCAGTTGGTTGAATCCATGGATGCAGAACCCACGGATACAGGGGGCCAAATGTATTCATATCTAGGTCATGGCTGAGCATATTCTTAGTCATGGTGTTGTCAGGTTGGAGCGCTTGATGCAAGGAACAAAGGCTTAAAAAACTTCTTTCCACATACACTGAGTAATCGGACTGTGACAGGTTGCTTCCTTACCTCTCCCCTAGGTCAGAAGACCAAGGAAGAACCAGAGTTAGATTAAGGAGGCCATTAGAAAAACATCTAGGTTAGGCTTTGATCTAGAAGAATAAGAGTTGCTCTTATGGCTTACTTTTGGTCCATCTGGACCACCTGACTAGGTTTAAGCCCAAACCTCAGCCCTTTTGGAATTGAACTGGGATGAATGCAGCTTGATAGGAATACAAAATCCCTCAGAGATGCCTTTCCATCCTTTATCTGCCAACACAGATTTCTGCTGGTTCCCCTGTTCTTGCCACCTTCGTGATTTGACAAATATTCAAATATACACTGTTCAAGCCACTGCCTCGGATAGCAAAGAAAAGATATGAAAGTAAGGGATAAAATAATAATTTTCCTATATGTGCCCCTCAACCTTTTCAGAATGAACTATTCCTTCCCCTTCACTTCATTTTGCACTTCAGTTAGGGCCCTTTTGTACACCACTTGTTGTGCACCTGGTGAGACTGAGTTGTCCTTTCCTTGGACCCCAGATGCAGTTGCAATAAGGACTCAAAGGCTATAGAGCTTTGTTGTTATTTCCCCAGATTAAATGGCATACAAATTATGATGGAGCCCTGATGGGCCATCTGACCAGTAGTGAAAGTACTAGGTATTCATCACCTTCAAGGCCCCTTTTAGGTTGTTAAGGGAAGGTACCTGGTAGAAGTAATGAAGGCACTGAGGACAGACATCTATTTGAAATGTAGATGTCTCTTCAAAGGTGAGGCAGTTTGTTTGGTATTTGCTATTATTGTGTATTTGCTTTGTCTTGCTTGCTAGTTTGTTTTGGTTTTCCTTGCGTTGTTTTAGGTTTCAGTGAGCCCACCTAAAGAACTACATGGCACACCCTCTCTCCTTAATTCCCACTTTCCCCCTTTAAGTCTAAGTAAATGGCAGCCAAGGTAGGACACACGGAAAATGGGTCAAGGATACTACTGAGATTGATTTAGTTTGGGTCCTAAAATGGAGGGGCAAGAGGTGACCTGATGGTGAAGGTCTATCCCATGCCACTGATTTACGATACCACATTCGAGTTTAGGGCCAACATACAGACCAATAGCAATGTTCCATGGCCTAGAATAGTCTTTTACATATTATTTCTGAAAAACTGGTGTGGCCACAATAGATGGCTACTCAGGGTTTGTATTCCAACCACTGATTAAGAATTACCTTTCCAACTTCTCTAACTTCACAGTTCTGTTCATATCATCTGGTCTATTAACCATTGCACTAACATCCACCAACATACCCTGTGTTCATTAGACAGTTGATGAAACTGATGTGGGTTCAGAATAGGGAAGAAGTCCATTCCAGGCCTTCTATCATTTTATGCTGATATTGTTCCAATATGCAGAGAATATAGAAATTAATACTCTCTCCTTAGTTGCTATTTGAAATCAAAATAACCTCACAATTTGAGAGAAAATAAAGTTACTCCAGATAATTTCAAAGCCTTCTAAAAATCTGAATTACCTTTAGAAGATACATTTTTAACAGCATTGAGAAATTTACTGGACAGAAGCCATGGCTTAATCTGACTTTCTGGGGCACAAGAATGCTGAGGAATTCGTTGAGAGAGAGGAGGAGGAGAAGTATTACTACTGGCTGAGAATATCCAGTGTACTGACTATCTAGGAAAGTTGTGAGCAGAAAAGAATTGCCTGAAAGGAAACGGAAAATCCAGTCAAGGACTTCTACCCCTTAGGCACATGGGAAGACAAAATTACAATACTCTGATCTGCTTTCTTCCCTCTAGGTTTTAGTTAATAGCAAAAGTAAGGAGCGATACTAGGCATCATAATCCAAGCATCTCAAATTCAATTACCCTAAATCCTAAAGCTGCTTTAATGACAGCTATTACTTATACCTGTCCAAAAAATAGTGTATGCTCTAAAAATTCTTCCTCTCCAAAGACATCAAAATGAAAAGACACGCAGTTGTCTGAGCTCATGATTTCTTGCAAGCTTTTCTAAAGGCGTGTCCTGAATCACACATATTGGGGCACCATCCTGAAGCATTACTGTATCCCAGAATTCCCTGTTGGGCCACTAAAAGCAGAAGCTTTATCAAAGTTGCTGGCTTCTTTTATTCAATGAAAGTCTCATTCTTAGTATTCTGGTTATTTAAAATCTCTCTCCAAGCGTGGATGCTCAGGGGTCAGGGCACTCAGTTGATGTGGGTCAGGAATGTTTAACTTAAGGAAAAATTAACTTTCAAAAATTGTTTACCTGGGAGAAGCTTCAAGATGGCGGAAGAGTAAGACACGGAGATCACCTTCCTCCCCACAGATACATCAGAAATACATCTACACGTGGAACTGCTCCTACAGAACACCTACTGAACGCTGGCAGAAGACCTCAGACCTCCCAAAAGGCAAGAAACTCCCCAAGTACCTGGGTTGGGCAAAAGAAAAAAGGAAAAACAGACAAAGAATAGGGATGGGACCTGCACCAGCGGGAGGGAGCTGTGAAGGAGGAAAGGTTTCCACACACTAGGAAGCCCCTTCGCAGGCAGAGACTGCGGGTGGCAGAGGGGGGAAGCTTTGGAGCCTCGGAGGAGAGCGCAACCACAGGGGTGCGGAGGGCAAAGCGGAGAGACTCCCGCACAGAGGATCGGTGCCGAGCAGCACTCACCAGAGCGAGAGGCTTGTCTGCTCAGCCGCCAGGGTGGGCGGGGCTGGGAGCTGAGGCTCGGGCTTCGGTCGGATCCCAAGAAGAGGACTGGGGTTGGCGGCGTGAACACAGCCTGAAGGGGCTAGTGCACCACAGCTAGCTGGTAGGGAGTCCGGGAAAAAGTCTGGAGCTGCCGAAGAGACAAGAGACTTTTTCTTGCCTCTTTGTTTCCTGGTGCGTGAGGAGAGGGGATTCAGAGCACCGCCTAAACGAGCTCCAGAGACGGGCGCAAGCTGCGGCTATCAGCGCGGACCCCAGAGACGGGCATGAGACGCTAAGGCTGCTACTGCTGCCACCAAGAAGGCTGTGTGCGAGCACAGGTCACTCTCCACACCGCCCCTCCCGGGAGCCGGTGCAGACCGCCACTGCCAGGCTCCCGTGATCCGGGGACAACTTCCCCGGGAGAACGCACGGCGCGCCTCAGGCTGCTGCAATGTCACGCCGGCCTCTGCCGCCGCAGGTTCGCCCCACATCCGTACCCCTCCCTCCCCGCGGCCTGAGTGAGCCAGAGCCCCCGAAGCAGCTGCTCCTGTTCTGTCTGGGCGGGGAACAGATGCCCTCAGGCGACCTACACGCAGAGGCGGGTCCAAATCCAAAGCTGAACCCCAGGAGATGTGCGAACAAAGAAGAGAAAGGGAAATCACTCCCAGCAGCTTCAGGAGCAGCGGATTAAATCTCCACAATCAACTTGTTGTACCCTGCATCTGTTGGATACCTGAATAGAAAACAAATGATCCCAAACAGAGGAGGTGGACTTTGGGAGCAATGATATATATATATTCTTCCCTTTTTGTCTTTTCATGAGTGTGTATGCATATGCTTCCGTGTGTGATTTTGTCTGTATAGCTTTGTTTTTACCGTTTGTCCTACGTTTCTGTCCGTTTTGTTTGTTTGTTTTTTTTTTAGTATAGTTTTCAGCGCCTGTTATCATTGGTGGATTTGTTTTTTAGTTTGGTTGTTTTCTTCTTTCTTTTTAAAAGTTATTTAAAAATATTTTTTAAAATAATTTTTGTGTTTTTTAAAATTTTTAATAATTTTTTTATTTTAATAACTTTATTTTATTTTATTTTATCTCTTTCTTTCTTTCTTTCTTTCTTTCTTTCTTTTCTTTCTTTCTTTTTTTCTCCCTTTTATTTTGAGCTGTGTGGATGACAGGCTCTTGGTGCTCCAGCCAGGCATCAGGGCTGTGCCTCTGAGGTGGGAGAGCCAAGTTCAGGACATTGGTCCACAAGAGACCTCCCAGCTCCACATTATATCAAACGGCAAAAATCTCCCATAGATCTCCACCTCAATGCCAAGACCGAGCTCCACTCAAGGACCAGCAAGCTACAGTGCAGGACACCCTATGCCAAACAACTAGCAAGACAGGAACACAACCCCATCCATTAGCACAGAGGCTGCCTCAAATCATAATAAGGTCACAGACACCCCAAAACACACCACCAGACGTGGACCTGCCTACAAGAAAGACAATATCCAGCCTCATCCACCAGAACACAGGCACTAGTCCCCTCCACCGGGAAGCCTACACAACCCACTGAACAAACCTTAGCCACTGGGGGCGGACACCAAAAACAACGGGAACTACGAACCTGCAGCCTGTGAAAAGGAGACCCCAAACACAGTAAGTTAAGCAAACTTAGAAGACAGAGAAACACACAGCAGATGAAGGAGCAAGATAAAAACCCACCAGGCCTAACAAATGAAGAGGAAATAGGCAGTCTACCTGAAAAAGCACTCAGAATAATGATAGTAAAGATGATCCAAAATCTTGGAAATAGAATGCAGAAAATACAAGAAATGTTTAACAAGGACCTAGAAGAACTAAAGAGCAAAAAAAAAAAATCATGAACAACACAATAAATGAAATTTAAAATTCTCTAGAAGGGATCAATAGCAGAATAACTGAGGCAGAAGAACGGATAAGTGACCTGGAAGATAAAATAGTAGAAATAACTACTGAAGAGCAGAATAAAGAAAAAAGAATGAAAAGAACTGAGGACAGTCTCACAGACCTCTGGGACAATATTAAATGCACCAACATTCGAATTATAGGGGTCCCAGAAGAAGAAGAGAAAGAGAAAGGGACTGAGAAAATATTTGAAGAGATTATAGTGGAAAACTTCCCTAATATGGGAAAGGAAATAGTTAATCAGGTCCAGGAAGCACAGAGAGTCCCATACAGGATAAATCCAAGGAGAAACAGGCCAAGACATATTTTAATCAAACTATCAAAATTAAATAAAAAGAAAAAATATTAAAAGCAGCAAGGGAAAAACAACAAATAACGTACAAGGGAATCCCCATAAGGTTAACAGCTGATCTTTCAGCAGAAACTCTGCAAGCCAGAAGGGAGTGGCAGGACATATTTAAAGTTATGAAAGGGAAAAACCTACAACCAAGATTACTCTACCCAGCAAGGATCTCATTCAGATTTGAGGGAGAAATTAAAACCTTTACAGACAAGCAAAAGCTAAGAGAATTCAGCACCACCAAACCATCTTTACTACAAATGCTAAAGGAACTTCTCTAGGCAGGAAACACAAGAGAAGGAAAAGACCCCTACAGTAACAAACCCAAAACAATTAAGAAAATGGTAATAGGGACATACATATTGATAATTACCTTAAATGTAAATGGATTAAATGCTCCAACCAAAAGACATAGACTGGCTGAATGGATACAAAAACAAGACCCGTATATATGCTGTCTACAAGAGACCCACTTCAGACCTAGGGACACATACAGACTGAAAGTGAAGGGATGGAAAAAGATATTCCATGCAAGTGGAAATCAAAAGAAAGCTGGAGTAGCAATAAACATATCAGATAAAATAGACTTTAAAACAAACACTACTACAAGAGACAAAGAAGGACACTACATAATGATCAAGGGATCAATCCAAGAAGAAGATATAACAATTGTAAATATTTATGCACCCAAGAAAGGAGCACCTCAACACACAAGGCAAATACTAACAGCCATAAAAGGGGAAATCGACAGTAACACAATCATACTAGGGGAATTTAACACCCCACTTTCATCAATGGACAGATCATCAAAAATGAAAATAAATAAGGAACCACAAACTTTAAATGATACATTAAACAAGATGGACTTAATTGATATTTATAGGACATTCCATCCAAAAACAACAGAATACACTTTCTTCTCAAGTGCTTATGGAACATTCTCCAGGATAGATCATATCTTGGGTCACAAATCAAGCCTTGGTAAATTTAAGAAAATTGAAATCGTATCAAGTATCTTTTCTGACCACAACGCTGTGAGAGTAGATATCAATTACAGGAAAAAATCTGTAAAAAATACAAACACATGGAGGCTAAACAATACACTACTTAATAACCAAGAGATCACTGAAGAAATCTAAGAGGAAATTAAAAAATACCTAGAAACAAATGACAATGAAAACACGAAGACCCAAAACCTATGGGATGCAGCAAAAGCAGTTCTAAGAGGGAAGTTTATAGCAATAAAATCCTACCTTAAGAAACAAGAAACATCTCATATAAACAACCTAACCTTACACCTAAAGCAACTAGAGAAAGAACAAAAAAACCCCTAAGTTAGCAGAAGGAAAGAAATCGTAAAGATCAGATCAGAAATAAATGAAAAAAAAATGAAGGAAACTATAGCAAAGATCAATAAAACTAAAAGCTGGTTCTTTGAGAAGATAAACAAAATTGATAAACCATTAGCCAGACTCATCAAGAAAAAAAGGGAGAAGACTCAAATTAATAGAATCAGAAATGAAAAGAGAGAAGTAACAAATGACACTGCAGAAATACAAACGATCATGAGAGATTAGTACAAGCAACTATATGCCAATAAAATGGACAACCTGGAAGAAATGGACAAATTCGTAGAAATGCACAACCTTCCAAGACTGAACCAGGAAGAAATAGAAAATATGAACAGACCAATCACAGGCACTGAAATTGAAACTGTGATTAAAAATCTTCCAACAAATAAAAGCCCAGGACCAGATGGCTTCACAGGCGAATTCTATCAAACATTTAGAGAAGAGTTAACACCTATCCTTCTCAAACTCTTCCAAAATATTGCAGAGGGAGAAACACTCCCAAACTCATTCTATGAGGCCACCATCACCCTGATACCAAAATCAGACAAAGATGTCACAAAGCAAGAAAACTACAGGCCAATATCACTGATGAACATAGATGCAAAAATCCTCAACAAAATACTAGCAAACAGAATCCAACAGCACATTAAAAGGATCATACACCATGATCAAGTGGGGTTTATCCCAGGAATGCAAGGATTCTTCAATATATGCAAATCAATCAATGTGATACATCATATTAACAAATTGAAGGAGAAAAACCATATGATCATCTCAATCAATGCAGAGAAAGCTTTCGACAAAATTCAACACCCATTTATGATAAAACCCTCCAGAAAGTAGGCATAGTGGGAACTTACCTCATCATAATAAAGGCCATATATGACAAACCCACAGCCAACATCATCCTCAATGGTGAAAAACTGAAACCGTTTCCACTAAGATCAGGAACAAGACAAGGTTGCCCATTCTCACCACTATTATTCAACATAGTTTTGGAAGTTTTAGCCACAGCAATCAGAGAAGAAAAAGAAATAAAAGGAATCAAAATGGGAAAAGAAGAAGTAAAGCTGTCACTGTTTGCAGATGACATGATACTATACATAGAGAATCCTAAAGATGCTACCAGAAAACTACTAGAGCTAATCAATGAATTTGGTAAAGTAGCAGGATACAAAATTAATGCACAGAAATCTCTTGCATTTCTATACACTAATGATGAAAAATCTGAAAGAGAAATTAAGGAAATACTCCCATTTACCACTGCAACAAAAAGAATAAAATACCTTGGAAGAAACCTACCTAAGGAGACAAAAGACCTGTATGCAGAAAATTATAAGACACTGATGAAAAAAATTAAAGATGATACAAATAGATGGAGAGATATACCATGTTCTTGGATTGGAGGAATCAACATTGTGAAAATGACTCTACTACCCAAAGCAATCTACAGATTCAATGCAATCCCTATCAAACTACCACTGGCATTTTTCACAGAACTAGAACAAAAAATTTCACAATTTGTATGGAAACACGAAAGACCCCGAATAGCCAAAGCAATCTTGAGAACAAAAAATGGAGCTGGAGGAATCAGGCTCCCGGACTTCAGACTATATTACAAAGGTACAGTAATCAAGACAGTATGGTACTGGCACAAAAACAGAAATATAGATCAATGGAACAGGATTGAAAGTCCAGAGATAAAGCCATGCACATATGGTCCCCTTATCTTTGATAAAGGATGCAAGAATATACAGTGGAGAAAAGACAGCCTCTTCAATAAGTCGTGCTGGGAGAACTTGACAGCTACATGTAAAAAGTGAAATTAGAACACTCCCTAACACCATACACAAAAATAAACTCAAAATGTATTAAAGACCTGAATGTAACGCCAGACACTATCAAACTCTTAGAGGAAAACATAGGCAGAACACTCTATGACATAAATCACAGCAAGATCCTTTTTGACCCACCTCCTAGAGAAATGGAAATAAAAACAAAAATAAACAAATGGGATCTAATGAAACTTCAAAGCTTTTGCACAGCAAAGGAAACCATCAACAGGACGAAAAGACAACCCTCAGAATGGGACAAAATATTTGCAAATGAAGCAACTGACAAAGGATTAATCTCCAGAATTTATAAGCAGCTCATGCAGCTCAGTATCAAAAAACCAAACAACCCAATCCAAAAATGGGCAGAAGACCTAAATAGATATTCCTGCAAAGAAGATATACAGATTGCGAAAAAACTCATGAAAGAATGTTCAATATCATTAATCATTAGAGAAATGCAAATCAAAACTACAATGTGATATCATCTCACACCAGTCAGAATGGCCATCATCAAGAAATCTACCACCAGTAAATGCTGGAGACGGTGTGGAGAAAAGGGAACCCTCATACACTGTTGATGAGAATGTAAATTGATACAGCCACTATGGAGAACAGTATGGAGGTTCCTTACAAAACTAAAAATAGAACTACCATACGACCCAGCAATCCCACTACTGGGCATATACCCTGAGAAAGCCATAATTCAGAAAGAGTCATGTACCACAATGTTCATTGCAGCTCTATTTAAAATAGCCAGGACATGGAAGCAACCTAAGTGTCCATCAACAGATGAATGGATAAAGAAGATGTGGGGCTTCCCTGGTGGCGCAGTGGTTGAGAATCTGCCTGCTAATGCAGGGAACACGGGGTCGAGCCCTGGTCTGGGAAGATCCCACATGCCGTGGAACAACTAGGCCTGTGAGCCACAACTACTGAGCCTGTGCGTCTGGAGCCTGTGCTCTGCAACAAGAGAGGCCGCGATGGTGAGAGGCCCGCGCACCGCGATGAAGAGTGGCCCCCGCTTGCCGCAACTAGAGAAAGCCCTAGCACAGAAACGAAGACCCAACATAGCAATCAATCAATCAATCAATAAATCTTAAAAAAAAAGAAGATGTGGCACATATATACAATGGAATATTACTCAGCCATAAAAAGAAACGAAATTGAGTTATTTGTAGTGAGGTGGATGGAACTAGATTCTGTCATACAGACTCTAGTAAGTCAGAAAGAGAAAAACAAATACCACATGCTAACACATATATATGGAATCTAAAAAAAAAAAAAAGAAAATTGGTCATGAAGAACCTAGGGGCAAGACAGGACTAAAGACACAGACCTACTAGAGAATGGACTTGAGGACACAGGGAAGGAGAAGCATAAGCTGGGACAAAGTGAGAGAGTGGTAGTGTATATATGGGCATATATACACTACCAAATGTAAAATAGATAGCTAGTGGGAAGCAACCGCATAGCACAGGGAGATCAGCTCGGTGCTTTGTGACCAGCTAGAAGGGTGGGATAAGGAGGGTAGGAGGGAGGGAGATGCAAGAGGGAAGAGATATGGGGATATATGTATATGTATAACTCATTCACTTTGTTATAAAGCAGAAACTAACATACCACTGTAAAGGAATTATACTACAATAAAAATGTTAAAAAAAATTGTTTACTTAAATCATGATAAATCTCAAGGTCTGCAGAGCAGTTTAGTGTTCATGCCATTGGCTACTATCTACTGTCCTGGAAGCTACAGTGCTGATTCCTAAACATCCTTGGGGCACATTTTATGAGCTTTTTCCATATTACACACAAAAATGATAACTAGGCAGTCTAGTTAACAGAGCCTTTGGCACTGATGATATGGGGGAAACTTTTCATTCACTCCATCTTCTTTGCTTTCAAGTGCAAAGGGTCAGGGAAAGAGAAACTGCCCCATCCAGTGAACACCAAATCTGTGGCATTTAAACCTCATCCATGACTATTGATTACTAATAATTAGATAGCCATACTCACTTGAAGAATATTTTCTTAGAACTGGACATTTGTGGTAAAATAACTGGCCATGTATGCTTTGAATGCTTTAAAACATTTGAGAAGCTCTAATAAGCCCTTAAACAGTTGACTGATAACCTTTCCACTTCCACAGGGCATGCAGTGAACTTTACCATAAAAGGCAAAATCAACCTAGTGGTTCTGTGGAGGACTTAGATGCTAGTCACCAAGCACTTCCCAGAGGCCGAGTCCTAGTATATGTAACAGGAACTGTCAAAACAAGGTTACAAAAATAAAGTGTATTTTAAGTGTTTACATTTAATAAATTAACATGTGTAAAACATATAAACTTAATACAGTATAATTGTACTGTTCATAAAGTAACATAAGAATTAATTCAGGTTCTGTAGTATCATAATAAGACAATTATAGAGTTGCATGAAGAAAAATGTCTTCTTTTACTCCTGTCCTGGATATATGTGACAATAGATATAACCTCATTTGAAGTTAAGGTGAAAGTCTAAACAACACATTTTGTAACATGAGACCTAGGCCAACACCAGTGGCCTCCTAAATGAGTTATCCTGGGCTAGGCTTTGCTTTTCCTGCTCTCAAAGGGATACAATGGAATCATATTTCAAAGTTTTTTAAAGGAACAAGATTATTAAATTTGGTGAGAGAGGGCTATTCTTAAAACCAAAATGTTGGCAGGATTCTTTTTTTCATTTTTGCTAAGGTTTTTAGTATCTCTGGTCATGCAATGTCATGGAATATCACAGTCTTGTTTTTACACATGGCTTATTGTGTATCTCCTGCCAAGTCAGCTGAATATGAGTTTAAGGGAATTTAACAAACAGGTAATAATAGTGATTTTAAATCCCCTCTGTACCAGCTGACTTTTCCACAGAAACTTTGCAGGCCAGAGGGAGTGCCATGATATATTCAAAGTGATGAAAGGAAAAAAAAACTACCACCAGGAATATTCCACCCAACAAAGCTATAATTCAGATTTGAAGAAAAGATAAACAGTTGTATAGACAAGCAAAGCTAAAAGAGCTTTACTAAGCTAACTTTACAAGAAATGTAAAAGGGGGGGGCCTTCCCTGGTGGTGCAGTGGTTAAGAATCCACCTGCCGGGGCTTCCCTGGTGGCGCAGTGGTTGAGAGTCTGCCTGCCAATGCAAGGGACACGGGTTCGAGCCCTGGTCTGGGAAGATCCCACATGCCGCGGAGCAACTGGGCCCGTGAGCCACAATTACTGAGCCTGCGCGTCTGGAGCCTGTGCTCCGCAACAAGAGAGGCCGCGACAGTGAGAGGCCCGCGCACCGCGATGAAGAGTGGCCCCCGCTGGCCACAACTAGAGAAAGCCCTCGCACGGAAACGAAGACCCAACACAGCCAAAAATAAAATAAATAAAATAAAATAAAATAAAATAAAATAAATTAAAAAAAAAAAAGAATCCACCTGCCAATGCAGGGGACATGGATTCGAGCCCTGGTCTGGGAAGATCCCACATGCCACAGAGCAACAAGGCCACTGAGCCACAACTGCTGAGCCCACGTGCCACAACTACTGAAGCCCATGTAGCTGGAGCCCATGCTCTGCAACAGGAGAGGCCACCGCAATGAGAAGCCCGTCTGTCACAACTAGAGAAAGCCCACATGCAGCAATGAAGACCCAATGCAGCCAAAAAGAAAATAAATAAATTTTAAAAAAAAAGAAAGGTTAAAGGAACTTCTCTAAATGGAAAAGAAAAGACCACAACTAGAAATATGAAAATTATGAAAGAAAAATATCAGTGCTAAAGGCAAAATATGTAAAGGTAGTGAGTCAACCACTTATAAAGCTAGTAGGAAGGTTAAAAGACAAAAGTAGTAATATCAGCTATATCTACAATAAGTAGTTAAGGAATATGAAAAATAAAAAGATGTAAAATATGACATCAGAAACATGAAACATGAGGGGGGAGTAAAGGTGTAGTGTTGTTAGAATGCATTCAAACTTAAGAGATAATTGACTAATAATAGTCATCTACCTATCTATCTATCTATCTATCTATATATCTATAGGTTGTTATATATCAACCCCATGGTAACCACAAACCAAAAACCTATAATAGATACACATAGCAAAAAGAGAAAGAAATGCAACATAACAGTAAAGTTAGTCACCAAATCACAAGGTAAGAGAGCAAAAGAAGAAGAAAGAAACAAATAAGAACTACAAAAATAATCTGAAAACAATTAGCAAAATGCCAATAAGTACATACCCATCAATAATTACTTTAAATATAAATGAACTAAATGCTCCAATCAAAAAGCATAAGGGGCTGAATAAATTTTAAAAAATAAGACCTATTTATATGCTGCCTACAAGAGGCTCACTTCAGATCTAAAGACACAAACAGACTGAAATGATGGGATGGAAAAAGATAGTCCGTATAAATGTAAATGAAAAAAAAGCTGAGGTAGATATAGACATTAAAACAAAGACTGCAACAAGAGACCAAAAAAATACATAATAAAGGGATCAATTCAATAAGAAGATTTAACAATTGTAAATATTAATGTATATGCACCCAACATAGGAACACATAAGTACATAAAGTAAATATTAACAAACATAAAGAGAGAAGTAGGGGAATTCAACACCCCACTTAGACCAATGGGTAGATCATCCAGACAGAAAATGAATACGGAAACATTGGCCTTAAGTGACACCTTAGACCAATAGACTTCATAGATATACATAGAACATTTCATCCCAAAGCAACAGAATACACATTCTTTTCAAGTGCCCATGGAACATTCTCCAGGATAAATCACATGCTAGCCCACAAAACAAGCCTCAATAAATTTAATAAGTTTGAAATCATATCAAGCTTCTTTTCTGACCACAATGGTATGAGACAAGAAATCAACTACAAGAAAAAAAACTACAAAAATGCAAACATGTAGAGGCTAAACAATATGCTACTAAACAACCAATGGGTCACTGAAGAAATCAAAGAAGAAATAAAACAAGATCTGGAGACAAATGAAAATGGAAACACAATGATCCCAAATCTATGAGACGTAACAAAAGCAATTCTAAGAGGGAAGTTTATAGTGATACAAACCTACTTCAAGAAGCAAGAAAAACCCCAAATAAACAATCTAACCTTATACCTAAAGGAACTAGAAAAAGAAGAACAAACAAAACTCAAAGTTACTAGAGGAAGAAAATAATAAAGATCAGAGTGGAAATAAATGAAATAGAGACCAAAAAAAAAGGAAAAGTTCAATGAAATTAAAAGTTCTTTGACAAATAAACAAAATTGATAAACCTTTAATGATAGTCATCAAGAAAAAAAGAGAGAGGACCCAAATCAATAAAATATAATTGAAAGAGGAGAAGTTACAACTGATACCACAGAAATACAAAGGATCAAAAGAGATTATTATAAATAATTATAACCAATAAATTGGACAACATATAAGAAATGGATAAATTCATAGAAATGTACAATCTTCTAAGACTAGAGATTCTATTTCAGGAAGCAACAGCAAATACAAACAGAACAATGACCAGTGATGGAATTGAGTCAGTAATTTTAAAAAAACCTCTCAAGAAACAAAAGTCTAAGATGGCTTCACAGGTGAATTCTACCAAACATTTAAAGAAGAGTTAACACCTATCCTTCTGAAACTATTCCAAAAAATTGAAGAGAGAGGAATGCCTCCAATCTTGTTCTAGAGTATCATCATGCTGATACCAAAACCAGACAAAGATACTGCTAATAAATAAAATTACAGACCAATATCACTGATGAACATAGATGCAAATTCCTCAAAAAAATATATTAGCAAACCAAATTCAACAATACGTTGAAAGAATCATACACCATGATCAAGTAGGATTTATCCCAGGGATGCAAGGATGATTCAATATCTGCAAATCAGTCAATGTGATACACTGCATTAACAAACTGAAGAATAAAAATCATGATCATCTCAATAGATGCAGAAAAAGCTTTTGACAAAATTCAACATCCATTTATGATAAAACTCTCAACTAAGTGGGTATAGAGGGAACATACTTCAACATGATTAAGGCCATATATTACAAACCTACAGCCAACTCAACAGTAAAAGGCTGAAAGCATACTCTAAAATCAGGGATAAGACAAGCATGCCAATTCTCAGCACTTTTATTCAAAATGGTATTGGAAGGGGCTTCCCTGGTGGCGCAGTGGTTGAGAGTCTGCCTGCTAATGCAGGGGACACAGGTTCGAGCCCTGGTCTGGGAAGATCCCACATGCCACAGAGCAACTAAGCCTGTGCACCACAACTGCTGAGCCTGCGTGTCTGGAGCCTGTGCTCCACAACAAGAGAGGCCACGATAGTGAGAGGCCCGTGCACCGCAATGAAGAGTGGCCCCTGCTTGCCACAGCTGGAGGAAGCCCTCGCACAGAAATGAAGACCCAAAACAGCCAAAAATAAATAAATAATAATTTTTTTTAAAAAAATGGTATTGGCAGGCCTAGCTACAGCAATCAGACAAGAAAAAGAAATGAAAGAAATCCAAATTGGAAAGGAAACTGTTTACAGATGGCACCATGCTATATATAGAAGTCCCTAAAGTCTCCACCAAAGACTATTAGAACTAATAAATAAATTCAGTGAAGTTGCAGGATACAAAAGTAATGCATTTCTATACACTAACAATGAACTATCAAAAAGAGAAATTAATTTTTAAAATCCCATTTACAATTGCATAAAAGTTACCCAGGAATAAAATTAACCAAGGAGACGAAAGACCTGAACTCTTAAAACTATAAGACATTGATAAATGAAATTAAAGATGACACAAGCAAATGGAAGGATATACTATGCTCGTGGATTAGAATAATTTATATTGTTAAAATATCCATACCACCCAAGGCAATCTACATATTAAGTGCAATCTCTATCCAAATTCCAATGGCATTTTTCAAAGATTTAGAACAAATAATTCTCAAATTTGTATGGAAACGTAAAAGAGCTTTCTCAAATTTGTATGGAAACATAAAAGATACTGAATAGCCAGAGAAATCTGAGAAAGAAGAACAAAGCTTGAAGTATAATGCTCCCTGATTTCAAACTATATTACAAAGCTACATCAAAAGAATATGGTAGTGGCACAAATGCAGACACATAGATCAATGGAACAGAATAGAGAGCCCAAAAATAAACCAACACTTACATAGTCAAGTAATCTACAACAAAGGAGGCAAGAATATACAATGGCAAAAAGACAGCTTCTGCAATAAATGGTGTTGGGAACATTGGGCAGCTATATACAACAGAATGAAATTGGACTACTTTCTCACATCATGTACAAAAATACACTCAAAATGGATTAAAGACTTAACTATAATACCTGCAAACATAAAACTCCTAGAAGAAAACAGGCAGTACGTTCTTTGACATCAGTCTTAGCAATAGTTTTTTGATCTGTCTCCTCAGGCAAGGGAAACAAAAGCAAAAGTAATCAAAAGGGACTATATCAAACTAAAAAGTTTTTGTACAGTAAAGGAAACTATATAAAATAAAGGCAGCCTACTGAATGGGAGAAGATAGTGTGCCAATTATGTATCTGATAAAGGATTAATATCCAAAATATACAATGAACTCATACAACTCAGCATCAAAAAACAAACAACCCAATCAAAAAATGGGCAGAGAACCTGAATAGACATTTTCCCAAAGAAGATATACCTATGACCAACAGACACTGAAAAGATGCTCAGCATCACTAATCATCAAAGAAATGCAAATCAAAACCACAATGAGATATCCCCTCACACCTCCCAGAATGGCTATTATCAAAAAGACAATAAACAACAAGTGTTGGTGAGGGTGTGGAGAAAAGTGAACCTTCGTGCACTGTTGGTGGAATGTAAATTGGTACAGCCACTATGGGAAACAGTATGGAGATTCCTCAAAAATTAAAAATAGAACTGCCATATGATCCAGCAATTTTACTTCTGGGTACTTACCTGAAGAAAACAAACACTAATTCTAAAAGATATATGCACCCCTACATTCTTTGCAGCTCATATACAATAGTCAAGATATGGAAGCAACCAAAATGTCCATTGATGGATGAATGGATAAAGAAGATGTGGCGTATATATACAATGGAATGTTACCCAGCCATTAAAAAAGAAGAAATCTTGCCATTTTTGACAACATGGATGGACCTAGAGGGTATTATACTAAGTGATATAAGTCAGACAAAGAAAAATACCATATGATTTCACTTATATGTGGAATCTGAAAAGCAAAACAAATGAACAAATATAACGAAACAGAAACAGACTCATAGATATAGAGAATAAACTGTCGGTTGCCAGAGGGGAGGAGGGTGGGAAGATGAGTGAAATAGGTGAAGGAGATTAAGAGGTATAAACTCCGAGTTATAAAATAATTAAGTCACAGGGATGTAATGTACATCATAGAGAATATAGTCAATAACATTGTAATAACTTTGTATGGGCACAGATGGTAACCAGACTTATCATGGTGGTCATTTCATAATATATAAAAACATCTAATCATTATGTTGTACACCTGAAACTAATATAATACTGTAAGTCAATTATACTTCAATTAAAAAGTGATGAAATGAAATAAAGTAAAATAAAATAAAATTCCTCTGTGTCCACAAGGGAAAGCAAGAGAACATGCCCTCAGCAAAAGATGTGGGCAGTTACCTACATAAACTGGCTCACCAGACGTGCATATTCAGGACAGGGTCTCTGACCGTGAGGAAAGAATGGCTTTTTGGTGAATTGCTTAAGCAGCCATATTTTCCTGGCTTCAATGGAATAACTCATTTTTCCATCTGTAAATAGAGGATTGAGACATTGGCTTCATGTAAGCTTGCTGCTGTTCTTAGACGCTTTGAGGGAATATTTTGTGGCTTAAAGGAAATGTGTGGCAGAGGTTAAAGTCCTAGGAAGAAAAGGATCTAGACAGCAATTGAAAATTGCATGTAAATGAAGGATAGTTTGACACCACAGTTCCCCTATACGAGCTGCAGACCCAGCTGCAGTAGGTGGTGCTGAAATATAAGATGACTCCATCTTCTCTAGCTGATGACAGATAATGTGAAACCGCACCGTGTCTTGGCATCATGGGGCTTCTTTTTCTTAGTCACTCCTAATTCAACAGCCTAGTGTGGAAACTCTGACAGGGCTTCCCTGTGTGGCTCTTTAAAAGTTAATACAGTCTAGACTTCTTTTGCCCACAAACTAGTCAACAGTATTCAGAATAAGATCCAGTAAGTCTGGTGTCTTACTTGCTGAACCAGTCAAAACAAGAAAAGGATGCTATGTTGGAACGTTCCTCTCAATTAATGAAGACTTCTAGTTTCATTTCTCCCCACCACCACCCCCCTTTTACTCATTCACTTATGCATTGAGTCAGCAAAGGAACCATGGGGATCCGAGAAACTTCCATTGAGCTTGTACTGGTTACAATACTAGTTACAGTGTGAGGAATACAAAGCCATAATGTTTTGACCTCTTCCTGCAGGAATTCACAGTCTAGCTAAGGATAATGTATAGAAAGAAATGGTTGCATTCCCTAGGGTTAGATGCAACAATGGAGCTGGGTAATCGAATAGAATAGTGGCTCAAAGGAGGGAGACCAGGTATCTGTTTAATGGGAATCTTCACAAAGGCTGATATCTGTGTGCCAGGCACTGCATCAAATCTTCACTTTAGCTCACTTAATTCTTCAATGACTGTCATTTTAAGAATTAGAAAACCAGGGTGACAAGAAAGCAAGTAACACACTAAAGGCCATGAAACTAATTAGAGGCAGAACCAGGATTCAAGTCTAGGTCTGTCTTTTCAGGTCTCTAATACTCCTCACCAAGTGACTGATTGCAAGGACAAGGAACATGAACTGCCCAGTCCAATGGCCTGGGGAACAGGGTCATATAAGGGGCTGACAGCAGTGTGTGGACCGGCTTGAGCCAAGGACAATTTCTGCTTCTGCTTTGAAATGATGTAGGGCACCAGGATTGATGGCCAAGGGGGGGGTTGTCTTGTTTCCTTTGCATGATCTCATTTTCCTCTTTTCACCCTTGATTCCTACGTTAATTTTCCAAGAAGCCTGCTCCCCCTTCTCTACCACTATATTCTTCATAGAAAAAATTCTAGTGAACAATCAAATGTTACTGTCAATTTGGGTACATAATTTATTCTACTGTTTCTTACTCCCACCCACACCCCTGAGGTATAAAACAAACCACAATTTGGAAGAAGGGGTCACTACCATTGGGGTGGGTGGGGAAGTAGACTGGTCCCAACCCCCAAGGATTCTGGTACCATACTTGCTGCCCACCTCGACCAGGATCACTGTTCTGGTAACTAAGTGTCATTAGTACCTGCATACCCCAGTCAGCTTAGTTCAGCCTTATGGATGTTCAGCTTTATACATTACTGACAATACTGGTGCCAACTGAGAGAATACACCAGGAAAATTATTTTTAAACCTATACTCTTTTCTTACATGTCCTTGGCACGTGCATATGTCATCAGTGGAGTTTCTTCCCAAAACCAACTACCTGGCTGTGCTGTCTTTTAAACTCTGAGTTCTCTCTAGCCTGGACCATGGATCTGGCTCCATCCTCATTCTCTTCACCTGCTCTCATGGATCCTCTTTCTCCAGTTCTTTGCCTGGGATAACTTCATAGGCTCTGCTCACCCCAACCCTCCCATCTCAAACACAGATAAACAAGAACAAAACTGAACACTCTATAGCAATCACTGCTTACTACCCTTAAGACCACTAAATGAAGTTATGTAGGTAAGTCAAACCCAGGACAATTAGGTTAGAAGGTTCCCTTTTACAACTACTAGAATTGAAAATTACCCCTCATGGTCGAAGCAATTTCCTCTGAGCCACTTCTATTTTCAGTCTGTTTAAGTTTCTATTTCAGACTCATGTGGCTTGAAAGGCTGCTGATTATATAGACCATATACATTTTGAAATTTGCAGAAGTGCTTGCATGGGCCCGGCTTTGATCGTAGGCGGGGTGGAGGAAATTGTTGAAAATTATATCAAAGTTCTACTTCTTGACCCCAAGGCCGAATACCAACTGCTTGGTATGGAGCTGGCATTTGGCAAATGTTTGAGAGCAATTGCTTGTTTTTCTGGAACCATAAAAAGATTTTGATAAATATTCATGTTTTCAACTGGCTCAATCTGTTCCATCAATTAAACATAGGAACTTAGGGAGAGGTTCATTCAATTCAATAGAAAACATGCAGACATACTGCCCATGCCTCCACCAGAAGAGTAACACCACTCTTCTTCAGTTTTTCCTTTTCCTGAACACCTGCATATACATTCCCCATACTCAGATTTTTCATACACCAAAAGTTGATGGCTCATGTAAATACTCCATGAAATTTATTGATGTATGAAGTACATAGAAGATAGTTTTTATTAAAGTGTGATCACAGTCTCTCTGGGTTTGCGGGGAAGTTCCCAAGTCACAGACCTTTATATTTGGTGGCTCCAGGAGATGGTAAGATATATTTTTTAAATCGGAAGAGACTAACCTCCAAAATTTATATATAAATTGCCAACCACTTACTGCACATGTCAGAAATGTCCTTTTAGAGAATGTCTCTACTTTGTCTTTAGAAACCAGTTTCTATAGGAGGGAGAAGCAGTCTAAGGTAAAACATAGACTTTTTCTTCCAGCAGAGCAACGTGTGGGTCAGGGTCAAAAGTGCTTAGTCAAGTTACCATCCCACTTCAAAGAAGCTGATGGCATGGGGGATTCACAGAGGCAATTTATGGGAAGTTTGAACTCTTTATTAATTTCAGCCAATACAAGCATTATTCCTTTTTTAAAATAAAATTTTCTAAATAGAATTGCACATGGTATAATAATTTAATAAAGTAAAACACAGTATCAAAATGTTGATCATAAACTTACCTCCGGAAGGCCTAAAGAATGCATTTTCCATGGACACAGGTCACACTGCAATTCCTTCCTTTTCTGCTCCTGAGTTTAAAACCAAATAGCCCATGAATTATCCCCTCTCCTATAGAGATATCACACACGAATTCAGTGTGTGGCAGGATTAAGACAGCAATGTAAATGGAGGGGGCTTAGCGTATGTGCAGTTTTGCTCTCCAAGCCCCAGTACAAGGCCAGTATTTTTGTTTTATGACTGGAAAGGTCATGCTAAAAGCTATTTCACGCCATGTAAAGTGTATCCATAAGAACGCTACCTGCGGGCTTCCCTGGTGGCTCAGTGGTTGGGAATCTGCCTGCCAATGCAGGGGACACGGGTTCGAGCCCTGGTCTGGGAAGATCCCACATGCGCGTCTGGAGCCTGTGCTCCGCAACAAGAGAGGCCGCGATAATGAGAGGCCCGTGCACCACGATGAAGAGTGGGCCCCACTTGCCGCAACTAGAGAAAGCCCTCGCACAGAAATGAAGACCCAACACAGCCATAAATAAATAAATAAATAAATAAATAAATAAATAAATAAATAAACAAACCCAAAGTTTAAAAAAAAAAAAAAGAATGCTACCTGCCTCATACTATTACTATGTATATACACTCATAATACGGTTGATGGCTGGTGCCACCATATTAGGAAGGATTCTCAAATACCAGCAAGCACCAGGATCACCTGGGCAGCTTATTAAACACGACACTTCCCTAGTCTGACGCCCAGACATTAAGTTGAACCCTGGAATCCACATGTGTGTAAGTGCCGCAGTGGCCCTAATGCCTGCAGGGTCCAGGCCACACTGCGCAGCTCTACACTGGCTTCCCTTCCATGTCATCAGCACCAGGCCCCACGTGCCAGCAAGAGCCTGGCCCATAGTCAGAGTGCAACAAATATCTGCTGAATGATGGACTTTGGAACCAGGACACCTAGATTTGAGGGCTTGTTCTTCTTTAACTGATCAGTTAAACTCTGAGCTCCAAATGTTCTTATCTATAAAAAGGGAATAGTATCTGTCTACACAGGGGTCTAGGTTATCAGTGACAAATATACACAGCAACAAAAACAATTTTAGCTGTCTTCAATAGAAAAGAAATAACTGAAAGGACTTTGTATAGGTCATGGAATCCAAAGAAAGCCTGCAGAACCAGGGGGAAGCCATGAGGAGCTGGGCAGCAGGAACCATGCCAGGATCCTGCCACAGGGGTGGTCCAGTTAAGTCAGAGACTTTGAATCAATCAAGAGTCCAAGTTTGTGGTGGGAACAGTATGATTGCCATCCTGGGTCTTGTGCCCTGAGTACCAGGGGCCTTTTCAGATTCCATGGTGGAAATGAGACCTTTACTGTATCCAGGACTCACACAATAGGAGATTTCTCTGAAACAAGAAGTTTTGGACGCTGAGAAGCTAAATGCACATTACGGTATTATCACCTCCACTTTAAAGATGGAGAAACCCAGAGAGGTTAATAAGTTACAAATGCATGGGCAGAGTTGGGATTTTCACTCAGATCTTTCTTTCCTCTCTCTAGGCTCTATTCTTTCATCATTCTCTTGGATTTGGGCGGTCTCAGGCAACTCTTTGCCTTCATCCATTCTTCCCAATTAACAAGGCAGGAAATGCTTGACCAGGGGAGACTGGGAGAAACGGAAAGCTTGCTCCATTTCCCTGAGTGTGGCTGTTATGAATCACTTGGTGATGAAACACAACTGTTTTGAAGCACAAATTAAAACATTGTTAGAGCCAACTAGGCTGGAAAGAACAGAGAGATTCACCTCCAATTTACAGTAAGAAGGGGCACTAACCATTGCTTCCCATCATCTCCCTCATATGCCCTCTGTTGGGCGTCACACCAAAGTTGGAGGTTTGTCACTGGTGCTGTTACAACAAATGAGTGGACAGTCCCTTGAGACCTAACTTTCCAAAGCAAGGCTGATAAATTCCTGTGGCTTTGAGGAAGCTGACCTCAGGACTTAAAGTTCATGGAAATGCCTAAGTGGAGCAACGAAGAGAGAGGAAAATACCTTACATTTAAAAATCATTTTATATTTTACGAAGCACTTTCACATACGTGAATTTCTTATATCATCCCTGTGCAGACAGGTATTATTCCTTTTTTTGTAGATGAGAAAATGTGGAGATCAGAACTTAAGTAGTCAGTTCAAGAACAGGGAGCTTTCAAAGCTAAGCTTCCTGATTCCAGTGAAAACCTTGCCATGTTTGAAGGCGAAGGGTGTTCTTGGACAAAGGAACACATGCCATAGTGGTTATTACTCAGCTGGGCAAAAACCTCTGTCTTCAACCAGCAGAGGATGAGGAGGACCAGTGCTACCCCAGAGGTGGGAGTAAATTGAGAGATGCTTCCAAGTAAGAGGACAGGGATCTTTCTAACAGTTATCAGGGACTGAACCCAGAGATTGGGTTGGGTGAATGGATAAAGAAGGGCAGTGCCACTCTCTTGAGCATCAGCAAAAGGTCAGCATTGCCACTGCGTGACATGGGATTAATACTGAAAGCCATGTCATAGCAGGCAAGGCTGCTTTCCTTAAGAATAACATCAGCCTCCTGGCAAACTGGCTTCAGTGCAAGTACTTGTGGGCTCAGCCTAATGGTAAGAGCACTGGATTTTGAGTCAGAAAGGTTAGGTTTGAGTATCTTGGGAGACTACCAGAGCGAGTCATAAAGAGGAGGAGAGCGATGAGCTCTTAAACAACTGGCTTCAGGTCCACAGAGGCCCAGCTTCTCCCTCAGCCCTGGAACCTGGGTCCCCAGAGCTTCCTTGCGTGTTTTGAGCTCAAGGCAAAGGCCCTGGGAAGCACCACTTTTCTGGAGAACAAGATCATGAGAATCGATTTGTCTCCGCCAAAACAGAGACAGCGATAAAAATGTTGAGACAGTGGGCTGATCAGGGATTCCACTGACACTTGAATCAAATGATCCAGCTTTGTCATTAGAGCTATAGTCAGCGGCATAGCTCAGAAACTTCCCTCTGGCCATCCACCTATAGAAAGCAGCACAGCCTGCCCAGGCCTCTGCTAACATGACTATCAAGGCACAGAATAAACACTTCATGTCCCAAAGCCAGAAAAAGCCTCTGGCTCTGTGGACAGGCAGCTGGCAGGTACTGGGAGGGTGCTCGACAGTCCCCACTCTACTTCCGCCACCTCACTTGGGTAGCTTGAAATTGACCATGGTGGGAGTATCCACATCATGGAAATAGGCAAACATCACAAATCAGAATTTTCCAGAATGTTTGTTTTACAACATTTACCAGCACATTCCTTTTTTGTGTGTGTGCCAATAAAACAAAGCTTTTTTTGTATATCACTGAGGCAGATAGTAGGTCTACAGACCTGACTCTCTAATTTCTGCTCACTTAATCTAGTAGGGGCAGCGGATGCTTTTGAGTTCTCTAAGACCGCTTATGCTTTATAATTAAGAAAACGTGCTGGGGGGCTTCCCTGGTGGCACAGTGGTTGAGAATCTGCCTGCTAATGCAGGAGACATGGGTTCGAGCCCTGGTCTGGGAAGATCCCACATGCCGCAGAGCAACTAGGCCCGTGAGCCACAACTACTGAGCCTGTGCGTCTGGAGCCTGTGCTCCGCAACAAGAGAGGCCACGATAGTGGGAGGCCCGTGCACCGCGATGAAGAGTGGCCCCCACTTGCTGCAACTGGAGAAAGCCCTCGCACAGAAACGAAGACCCAACACAGCCAAAAATAAATAAATAAATTAATTAATTAATTAAAAAAAAAAAAAAAAGAAAACGTGTTGGATTAGAACATTTCAACCCCGCTGAGACACCCTGAGTGATAGTAATCCAGGTTTGTGCTTTTAAACTCTGGGTCAAGATGTATTGAGCTTAGTACGTGCAGTAAAGGTGCTAAATTTGGGGCTGATTTTCACAGGGCATGGACCACATGTCTTTTGTGCACATTGCAAAGTGCCTGACATAGAGTAGACACTCAAATCAATGACAGTGATTGAGTTCACCATGAAAAGAGCTGAACCATGGGGGAAGAATGAATAAGCTTCTCTTGTTCACCACCCATGGAAGAGTGTGGTATAAAGGTGTGAAAGCCAGAGCCTTTGACTATAAACACAACGGTGCGTGGGTTGATACCGCTCCTACAGCTCTGCCGGATGCCTATAGGACTGCTGCCCCCCACGCCCACAGAGTGCCCCACTGGCTTCAGGGAGACGTGCCACCAAACTTTTGTGAGTTTTGCGCTAGCCTCTGTGTCAAGATACATCACTGCTGTCCTGCCAGGGCCTTCTGAGAGGATATTGCTCTGCCTCCCTGAGCCTTCAGTCTTGGAGCTTTATGATTGTCTGCAGAGCATTTAGGGGGACTGGCCCTCTCCCCAGTTCTCTGTCCCACTTCTAAGACAGTGTCCCCTGGGCTCCAAACAAGCATGCCTGTGTCCAGAGTCATTATCACACAGAGCCTCCTCAACTTGGCATTCCAACCCTCTGAGTGGTCCCAGACTTTCAGCCTGGGTAGGGATGAGGAATTGACCACCCATGCTACCCCTTTATTGACCTTCTCATACTCAAAAAATTGTTGCCTGTTTTTTGCAAACAAAGCAAACCCTTCGCAAATCACTGACACAGACAGTAGGTAGTGTAACAGGAAATATAGGGGCATTTTTCCTGATGTCCTGGATGAGTGCTAAGATCGAAAGCTGACAAGCAAAAGAACATGGGTCCATTAGGATACTTTTATAAGTAACCAAAAATGCATCTAAAAATGGCTTTAACAATAAAGAAATATTTTTGTCTCAAGTAGTAAGAATGTCTCCATTCTCTTGACAAGGAACTCCTCATGTGTTGCCTTTGTTAGATCTGGATATGACACCTGGAATTGCTGTAGTCATGAAAGGATCCAGCCTGAGGACAATGTCCAAAGGCAGGAAGAAGTCACCACTTACATTATCTTGATTTTAAGAGTTAAATTAAAATGTCTTTCTCAGGCCCCAGATTTAGAGAAGTGGAATCATCTTAATCATTGGCTTACGACAACGAGGATTTCCACCCAAGGGCCTTGGAATAGCTCATCTGGTGCACATGGCTGTGTTGAAGAGGTTGAATATTCAAATCAAATAGGGTTCTGTTCAAAAAATGGAAGTACAGGAGTGGCTGTTAGGTGGGCAAACTGAAGGATCTGCTGCAGGCTGGGGCTACATTCTACATCCAGAGCACCACCAGTACCAGGGCCAACCACCCACTCACAGGGCTACCAGGAAGAACCCAATCAAAGAACCCTCTATCCTCCCCCCACCTCCAGTCAATATAAGGGGAAGACTAGGAGAGAGGAGAAGTATTGCAAGATTGCCAGGTATATATCAATAAAAGAAGCTCTTCCCTCTTCTCTCTCTTCTGAACACTGGCAAGCCATTAAAGGGATAGAGTATTTGATGATGTTGGAGCTTGGAAAAAGGGGAAACAGGATGCTGAAAGAGGAGGTACACCAGCAAGGCCGTCTGCTTTTCCACTGGTTGGCATGGCAACAACCTTTAATCATCTGTGGGTCGAGCGGACCCTGCAGGAGATAACCAAGCTTGGCCATCTCACCAGTACTCCACCTCCAAAAGAGCTGGCGTGGGGTGAGGTGACTCCAGTGACAAGTGGCTGTGGAGTATGTCCCTGGGGTAGAGGCTGGAGAGTTTTGGAAGGAGTTAGTGCAGAGTCAGCTCTGCCACGTTAGGGATCTGTGCATTAGGGAGGCTCCTCGGGGTCTCCCTGAGAGAGCCAGCCCTGCCACCCAACAGGCGTCCACAACGATAGAAGCACCCATAACAGAGAAGCAGAGATGAGTAACGGGCTGAGTGGGGGCTGCCCCCTTGCCATGGAAGACAACCATCCCAGCCCCCATCCCTCTTCCCTGACAAGTCGCACAAGCCTGGAAGAGGAAAGGGGAGGTAGAGGACATCCAGACTATGCCTCACTCACCCATGCCAAGCCCCTCTAGTCAAAGTTTTCATCTGCATTGGCTGGAAGAGAGGAGAAGAGCTTTGAATTGTGCAAATACTGAATTCTTTTCAACAAACAGAGAAAAGATTATTCGAATAACAAAAAAAAACGGCAAAAAGATGTTATGGAATCTGGACAAGATGCCTTACACAGCAAGAAAGAGAGCATCAATACAGTAGAGTTGGGAGTTGGCAGGGGGGTGGATTTTTCTTCATTATACACCAAGGTGACACTCCTCAGTAAATATGTTCGCTCAGGAGTAAGGTGGGGTGTTGCCTAATGCTAAGCTTCAAAAATATCCACATGCCACGTCCTCACACCATACACAAAAATAAACTCAAAATGGCTTAAATACTTAAATACAAGACATGAGACCATAAAACTCCTAGAAAAGAACATAGGCAAAACATTCTCTGACATAAATTGTACCGGTGTGTTCTTAGGTCAGTCTCCCAAGGCAATAGAAATAAAAGCAAAAAGAAACAAATGGGACCAATCAAACTTATAAGCTTTTGCACAGAAAAGGATACCATAAACAAAATGAAAACACAGCCTACGGACTGGGAGAAAATATTTGCAAACAACGCAACCGACAAGGGCTTAATTTCCAAAATATACAAACAGCTCATACAATTCAATAACAAAAAAACAAACAACCCAATCAAAAAATGGACAGAAGATCTAAACAGACGTTTCTCCAAAGAAGACATACAGATGGCCAACAGGCACATGAAAAGGTGCTCGGCATCATTAATTATTAGAGAAATGTGAATCAAAACTACCACGAGGTACCACCTCACTCTAGTCAGAATGACCATCATTAAAAAGTCTAGGGGCTTCCCTGGTGGCGCAGTGGTTGAGCGTCGGCTTGCCAGTGCAGGGCACGCGGGTTCGAGCCCTGCTCTGGGAGGATCCCACATGCCGCGGAGCAACTGGATCCGTGAGCCACAACTACTGAGCTCTGCGCGTCTGGAGCCTGTGCTCCGCAACAACAGAGGCCGCGATAGAGAGAGGTCCGCGCACCGCGATGAAGAGTGGCCCCCGCTTGCCGCAACTAGAGAAAGCCCTTGCATAGAAACGAAGACCCAACACAGCTAAAAATAAATAAATAATAAAAATAAAGGAATTCCTTAAAAAAAAAAAAAGTCTACAAATATCAAATGCTGGAGAGGGTGTGGAGAAAAGGGAACCCTCTTGCACTGTTGGTGCAAATGTAAATTGGTGCAGCCACTATGGAGAACAGTATGGAGGTTCCTCAAAAAACTAAAAATAGAGTTGCCATATAACCCAGCAATCCCATTCCTGGGCATATATCTGGAGAAAACTCTAATTTTAAAAGATACATGTACCCCACAATGTTCATAGCAGCACTATTTACAATAGCCAAGGTATAGCAACCTAAGTGTCTATTGACAGATGAATGGATAAAGAAGATGTGGTGTATATATACAATAGAATATTACTCAGCTATAAAGAAGAATGAAATAGTGCCATTGGCAGCAATATGGATGGACACAGAGATTATCATACTAAGTGAAGTAAGTCAGAATGAGAAAGACAAATACCATACGATATTACTTATATGTGGAATCTAAAATATGACACAAATGAACTTATTTACAAAACAGAGGCAGACTCACAGACATAGAAAACAAACTTACAGTTATCAAAGGGAAAAGGGTGTAGGGGAGGGATAAATTGGGAATTTGGGATTAGCAGACACAAACCACTATATATAAAATAGATAAAACAAGGTCCTACTGTATAGCACAGGGAACTATATTCAATATCCTGTAATAAACCATAATGGAAAAGAATATGAAAAAGAATATGTATGTATATGTATAACTGAATCACTTTGCTGTACACGAGAAACTAATACAACATTGTAAATCGTTTCTAGCCCTGATACAACACCCTGTTGTTGAGAATAAATATAAATGAAGCCATAGGAATAGGGCTAGAGGAAAAAACTTTGAATATCCAGGTACTGCCAACGAGGAAGGAAGTATTCATTTCTTCATTGCAGAAGGTGTTCAACCTGGGAACTTCAGACCCCTAGTGGAGGGCAGAGGGATTGCCAAGGGTCCTCAAACCCATTTTTTGAAAAGTGGGGTGGAGAGCGAGGGAGTGAGGCAAGGGATGAAATTGGAGTGAACGCCAGGATCCACAGAAGGGCTGATCCATATAAGGACAGTGAGAAGCTTTTGAAACAGAGCAATGACATGATCAACTTTGTGTTCTGAAAAGATGACTCTGACTGCAGTGTGGGAAATGGATCGGAAGGGGGATGGGAAGAGAGCAGTTAATGGGCCATTGCAGGATTTCTAAAAATGGTGTCTTGGAATAAGAGGTGGTGATAAAAGTGAGGAAAGTAGACAAAGGCAAGACGTTTTAACAGATACACGGGGCAGCTCTTGGAGACCAAATAAATATGGGGATTAAGGGAGATGAAGGAATTAAAGATGACTTACTGGTTTCTGAGCAACTGGGTGAATGATACCATTCACTAAGACTGGGAATACTGCAGGTAAAGCAGATTTTAGAGAAACTAAGTTCAATTTGGATGTGATTGGTTGGAGGGATCTAAGAGGCCTCTATGAAGCCATGACCACTAGGCTATTGGATAGATACCCATGTGAGTGGACTTCCATCTAAACTGGAAGTAGGGAAGAGACACACTTGCCTTGGAAGAGAGCACAAAGTGAGGAGAGGATCTTAATGTCTGGTTAGACAAAGAGGAGACACTGTCAAAGGAATATGAAGCCAAGAGGATTACCTGGAAACACCTGAGGTTGTGGAACAGCAGACATTACAGAAACAGAGTGATAAGCCCAAAACTTTTCTAAGTTAAATAAAGGTGCTCTTGCTGGAAACCATTGACTTTTATTCTTAACATCCAGAACTCCATCCATACATGGTTATAACATAAAGGTAGCTAAGATAAAAAAGCAGATGATGAGATAACATGTACATTATAGAATCTGAACAGGAGAAAGAAGATGACTATTTTGTTTCTGCTCACTGGGCTGAGCTGGAAAACTTGACCATCACTTTGACGTTGCTATGTAGTGTCCTCACTGTTCTCAGAAAATTTTCTAATCACAGAAGCTTTGCATTCAGCTGCTGCTGAGGCCTAACGTGATTGCACACCAGAGAACTGACACACAATCTGATTTTGCAACCTCAGGGCCAAGAAGTTGGGCATGGCCCAGAATTTGTTGGATTACTTCAGAGTTTTAGGGGTTTTTCTTCCCTCTTTGAGTAACATTTCAGCCTAATTTTAAAAACCTCAAAACTCACAGTATTTAATTTTTTAAAAAAGCAATAAACCAAATCAAATAATGATTTGAACATTGAAATAATATGCAACACATTCCTCTTGTCAGCACTGCAGGGTCTTTACCTGTGGACCCACCTTTCCCTTTCAGCAGGCTGTTTTTGTAATTAACACTGCCACCTAGCAGTCTGGAAAATCAACACCTGAACACAGGGGAAAGAAGTTTCATTTTTTAATTTTTTAATTTTATTTTTTTTTGGAAAGAAGTTTTAGGTAGACACATTTTAGTTTTGTCTGGGATCCACTATATTTGAGATGAACTTGAGCACAACTTGAAATATGAACTTAATCACCTTTGAAAATACCTTTCCTCAGATATGGGTCTTGAAATGACTGTCTGGTAAACAACAGGCTGTTATAAGCAATTCAGTCCAGATGAAAATGATGGCAAAAGGCAACATAGTCAATTCATAAAACTTCAGTACATTTGTAACTAATACAAACCTCCATGGGTGGCTTCTTAGGGAAAGGAGATCAATATTTTTGTTCAAAGTGGGTAAAAACAGAGTGTGAGCAACAGCTTCTTGGTCAGAGGACCTTTAAATAAGGAATCACATGTGTCCAATGGAAACCAAAGTAACACTTTAATTCACGTCAGAAGCTTGACTCACAAACGAAGCCAAAGTTGCTTCTTAAAAAAGATGAATAAGCTCTAGAAAATCTGCTGTACCACATTGTACCTAGTCAACAGTAATGTATTGTACACTTAAAAACTGTTAAGAGGGTAGATCTCACGTTGTGTTCTTACCACAATAAAATAAATTAAATTTAAAATAAATAATAAATTTTCGTGTTTTCACAAAGGTAAAAAATTTAACATTTATTGAGTGCTTACTATTTGCCCAAACACTGAGCAAAGCACTTTCCCATCACTGTTAGGTTCCCTATAGGACTCTCCAAGAAGGTACCATCACTTATCTTCAGTGCCAAAGGCATGGAGGAACTGAGCCTTGGGGACGGTGCAAGGCAAGTAAGTCTTGGAGTGAGTTTGCAAACCCAGACAAGTCTGATTTCAGAACCTGAGCTCTTACCTACTAGGTTGTAATACTTTCCTGCTGTGCTGAAAGGCTAAAGCAAATGTCAGATGTTCAGCAAGTTAAAACACTTGTTAACAGAATAGAGCAAGTTTCTATTTTCTAGTTGAGTTGCTTTTAGATGGCATGAAAGAAAATGTTCTCAATTTGGTCACAATGGCATTTGTCTCCTATTATATTACAAACTACTTAAAATTTTTCAGAATTGTATCCCTTGAATCATTTTAAACTCTGCCATGAACCCTCTGTTCAATGCCTTTTGACCAGCTAGATTGGTAGGTACTTTGGTCAATTATACCATCTCTCTACTTTAGTGACATTTCACTTTTTGATATCTTGAGAGAGAATTCCCTTCTTATTGCTTTCACTGCTGTGCATTTAGCAGTCAGTGAGCATGTTTGTCCTGTCCACTTGCACTAAGGGATCTGTGCATCATACCCGGAGGAGATGATTTGTGCAAACCTTTCTCTGAAGGCAATTTGAGTATGCGTACGGCTCAAGCTATACAGAGCAGTTCTTCTCAGACTTTAAGGTGCGTTTAAATCACCTAGGAATCTTGTTAAAATGTGGGACCTGAGATTCTGCACTTTTAACAAGCTCTCAGATAAAGCTGATGATGTTATTCCATGGACCGCAATTTGAGTACCAAGGTACTCAAAACTACCCAGTTTTTCTTGGGTCTAAGAGAAAATCTGGTTTGATTCTAAAGTCAGGGGAAAAAAAAAAAAAACCCTCCCCATCATTTTCTCCTTTTCCCTAAGTTTTTCTATATCTGATCATAAAAAATCAGGTTTGATATAAACCAAGTTGTATGTTTTTATGTTTCCGAACAAAGGTAAAACTAGTTATTTGTATATTAAAACTATTTTAAAAATAAAATGTTTCCACTTGGGCCCTAAATCTATTGTTTCAAAACATTTTTCTTCTTGGCTTCAAAGTTTTTGAAATGTATACCCCTATTGTAAATGAGATCATGGAGACTCTGACTTGAAACTTCTAGAATCATCTGGCCACCACAGAGCTGCCCATTTTCCAATCCTATCTTGGGGCAGGCAGGTATAAAGTTTCTTTGGTCAGTATATGCTAAATCCTAAACGCTGAACATTAAAAGGAACAAAATCACTTTTAGAATTGCTCTGGAATTAGCTCCTTGACCCAGCAGTTCTTTTCTAACAAGAGCCAACTGTGGAATTTCCTAAATTTATTCAGAGTTCTCTTTCAGGAACCTTTGTTCCTACTCTCTTCCTGTTGTTGCCAGCATCACTCATTTTTGTTCTGACAAGGAGGTATATAGTACCTATAACAGAGGCAAATGTAAAACTCCTACACTTGGGTCCCAAAATCAAATCGCACAAGTGGGCACAAGTGAAATGAATGAGACATAGTCAGAAATGACCATATCAAAAGAAAAAGAAATTGTTACCTGAAAACTCAGTATAAGTGACCAAAAGAATGCTATTCTAAGGGGCTTCCTCTGCTTTGTATTGGCAAAGCCATACTTGGAGTAGTGTGATGTTCAGATGTGTGTGCATGCAAGAGTGTGTATGTGTGTGTGTGGTGTGTGAGAGTCAGAAAAGGTAGGGGGAGACAGAAGCAGGGGCAGTAGTGATTTAGGAGAAACAATGAAAAAGATGAACAAGTTTCAAAAAGATAAACCAGGTGGTGATTTATCTTTTTGAAGATAAGTAATGGAAAAAAGATGGTGAGAGCCTCAAACTGTGTTATAGGTTAGGATATTTACCTTTGAAATGTGTTCATTTGGGGTTTAGAGTGAAAGTTAAATCTATTGATAATGGATGAATGGGTGGATGGATGGATGGACAGATAGACCATCTATTGAACACATTCTACGTGCCACGCGCTCTGCCAAGAATTCTACATATACTAGATGATTTTATTCTCCAAAAAAATCCTTTAAAATTAGTATTATCTCCATACGAAAACTGGTAAATCTGAGGCATAGAAAAATCAAGTGACCTGTCCAAAGTCATTGACCGGGTGACTCCACAGTTTGTGCTCTTAACCTCTAGTGTATAACCCTGCGCAATAGTCATGGAGGTTCACTGCTCAGATCTCCCTCAAAGAAATAACTTGCTGGCCAGCTGGGAGAAGTGCAGTTAGCTGACAGCCTCCAGCTGTTAACATCCTCAGGCTCTGTTTCAGCTTTCTACCGGAGACCCTGCTGCTTCTGAGAAGGCCCCCGCCAGTGACTGGGCATGGAGGTGGGGGAAGGGAGGGATGGTAGGGCCTGGATATCTGCCCACTGTGGAGCTCCTCTAATAGACAGTCTTTTCTCAGGACCTCCCATTGAGTTGTCCCAGACCCTCAGATCAGCATTGCAATCTGAAGCTCTCCTCAGTGGGCAGGCCCACTCCTGTCTCCTCCCTACTTTGATTCGGAAAAAAAGAAAATAAATTTTCTTTTATTCCAGCATCCATCTCAGCATCTGCTTCCCGGGGGGCCCAACTCACACACCCTATCTTCAAATATTTGGAGTACTATCAATGAAAGAGCAATTGTTTTCATATGGTGATAAGGGGTTGAATTAGTTCAAAGTGACTGGAATATTAGGGAAGCGGCTTTCACATGTACAGAAGGAAGAACTTTCTAACAACCAGAACTGCCCAAACAATGGAATGGGCTGCCTCAAGACTGGTGAGTTCCCGGTCACTGCAGTCATTCAGGCCAATTGGAGGACTGCTTGGCTTACGAAGGTATTATGACATTACCATAACCCCACCCCATACACCCTGGAGCATCTAAGATGCTAACATCCACAATGCTAACTGAGTAGCAAAAATCAAATTAATTTAGGAAGCCACACCAGGAAGACCAAACCTCTGATTTTTCAGTGGCTCCATGGGTCTGGGTTCACACATCCACACCTGTACCCTCCTAGGGCAGCCCAGGGGTGCTCTAGGACAGACCAGCCATTGTCCACATGTTTTTCTTTCTTTCTTTTTTTAAATCAAAGATATACAGATTGCCAACAGACACATGAAAGGATGCTCAACATCACTAATCGTTAAAGAAATGCAAATCAAAACTACAGTGAGGTATCACCTCACACCAGTCAGAATGGCCATGATCAAAAAATCTACAAACAATAAATTCTGGAGAGGGTGTGGAGAAAAGGGAACCCTTTTGCACTGTTGGTGGGAATGTAAATTGATACAGCCACTATGGAGAACAGTATGGAGGTTCCTTAAAAAACTACAAATAGAACTACCATACGACCCAGCAATCCCACTACTGGGCATATACCCTGAGAAAACCATAATTCAAAAAGAGTCATGCACCACAATGTTCATTGCAGCTCTATTTACAATAGCCAGGATATGGAAGCAACCTAAGTGCCCATTGACAGATGAATGGATAAAGAAGATGTGGCACATATATACAATGGAATATTACTCAGCCATAAAAAGAAATGAAATTGAGTTATTTGTAGTGAGGTGGATGGACCTAGAGTCTGTCATACAGAGTGAAGTAAGTCAGAAAGAGAAAAACAAATACTGCATGCTAACACATATATATGGAATCTAAAAAAAAATGGTCATGAAGAACCTAGGGACAGGACAGGAATAAAGACACAGATGTAGAGAATGGACTTGAGGACACGGGGAGGGAGAAGGGTAACCTGGGATGAAATGAGAGAGTGGCATGGACTTATAAATACTACCAAATGAAAAATAGATAGCTAGTGGGAAGCAGCCGAGTAGCACAGGGAGATCAACTCGGTGCTTTGTGACCACCTAGAGGGGTGGGATAGGGAGGGTGGGAGGCAGATGCAAGAGGGAGGAGATATGGGGATATATGTATATGTATAGCTGATTCACTTTGTTATAAAGCAGAAACTAACACACCATTGTAAAGCAATTATACGCCAATAAAGATGTTAAAAAAAAAAAAGTTAGGCCCATCATCTCAAGATAATTTAAAAATTAAATCAATTTAGATGTATTTAAAAAAAGAAAAAAAAAGTGCTCCTAGCAAGTGAGTTAAGGCTGTGGGTTCATTGGGCCCATGGGCTATTTGGCCAGATCAAAACCAAATTGCACATGTGCTTTATTAAACAAACTGTAATATGAGGTTCAGCATGTGATGAAACTCTAATGACACCCTCCACTGACACCTGGTTCTCAACTTGCATACCAGAGCCAGAAAGATTCTCCTCCTCAAAGCTGTTACTTTCCTCCCTTCAAGACATAGCCACATTAATGAGGGGGCACATACTTGCCCTCTTCCAGGATTCCCATGATGGTGATTACATAAGTAATCATATATTTCAGATAGTGAAATACGATGTGGGAAAGTCTGGTAGAAAAACAGTCGGCATAAGGATCTGTATATCAGAAGACATTCATTAGGTCTGCAAATATTTACTGAGCACCTATCAAAGGCTAGACTCTCTTGCAGGTGCTAGGAACACAATGATGTGCCCGACAGAGTCTCTGATTTCCTGGAGGATATATTCAAATGCCATTGAGAAACCCACTGACCCTTCACTGAGAGAAGCAATCGAAGCCACAATCACTGACCGTGATCCTACAGAGAGTGCTGTGGGGTCTCCAAAGCGATAACCCTTTCCCTCACTCCCACCACCAAATTCCTGCAGCATCCCTGGCACTTACTTATAGGCTACATTTTCAAGAAATACTTTACCATACTACTATTGCTCTGAAGCAAATTCATAAAATTTGCAAGAGGAGTTAAAAAAAAAAGCAAGCTCAGCAATATTTGGGGGCTTTTAAAACTGATGATGCAGCTGACCTCCTGGAGACAAAGGCAGTGGGAGGGCCTTACCGGTCTGAATAAATAGAATCTCTGTGCTGAGAACTCACAGTTTAGACCCAGAGCTAACTAAAGTCTGAACTCCACCTTGACGCAGAATGAGGTTCACCCAGGGATCTCTGCTTCTTGTGCTGCTGGCCTGCAGCCTCTCTCCAGTCCATGGTGAGAACTTTCACTTATGTTGTCATTTGTGCTTTGAGCTGAAATGGTCTTCAGCTGTTTCATTTTTTTTTTTTTTTTTTCAATCAGAAAATGAGGGGAGATGTGAATGAAGGGGAAAAAAACTGCTCAACTGCTCCTAGATTTCTAAAAGTAAGGTGCTTAGGGATTTAACTCTTAGAGGCTGGAAACAGCTGTATTATTAAGATTGTCATCCAGAGAAGGGGGAGATACTGGAGATCCAATGTCCATGGGACTTACACTCGGCTTGCCTATTCCTGGCCTTTTGCAGATGCAGCTCTGCCTGCAACTAATTCTCTCCAGGTATCTCTTCTTCGTTTTGCCTTTCACTACCCCTTCCGACCAAACACTTTATAGGATTTAAAGATTATTCACCTCAACCTGTTGGTCTCCTGCAGGGAACGTCTGATACAATTTTATAGGGTCAGCTCTGACACGAGCCATTGTATGTACAGCAGGGGTACTCAAATACACACTTTCTGCCAAGAAACAGGCTTCCAAGTCTAAACGGGGATGTTTTCTTTGTGTAAATAGGTAAATATCTAATTGAAGTGGTAAATTTCTGTACAGCTGAAGGAATCTGATGCATGCGCAGGATGCTACGCTCTGCTCAGGGTAGAGGACCAATTTTTGTTCTTAAAATGTGGAGATTTTTTTTCCAATTTTTATTTTGTTTCATGTTATTTTCATTCTTCAAGACCCTCATCTCTCTTTCCCTGCATGAAGCCTTTCCATTGCTCCTGGCAAAGTCCCCTGTTCTCATTCATGCAGTTTGGGCCTTGGGGGAAATACAACATTCTATGGTATTTTAGTTTTTGTTCACTTGTTTCCCCCGCTGAAGTGCAGACACCTTGAGGTCCTGGTCCCTTTTATTTGCGATTCCGTGTCGAGCACAGTGGTAGGCACTGGGGTGAAAGAAGGTAGAATTCCTTAAAATGCATGAGATGGGTTACCTATACAAGTATCTAGTACTGAGAACTATTGTCGTTGAAAACAAATCGTCGAATTTTTATGATTGGCTTTTTTTGGGTAATGATTTGTAACTGAGTTGGAGGACCAACATATTAAACAAAAACAAAAAATATCCTCGTGGTATTTCCTCGGAGAGACAGGGAGGGTTGGTGGACTGGGGAGTATGATAAGAGAGAAAACTCTGTTACAGCTTGTTAATGCTCCAGGGACTCGGAAACTAGTTCATTTCCTTGGTTTTTATGTGGTGGGGGTGAAGATCAGTCAATTTTATGTTGTCTTAATTATAACTGAGTTGTCAGTCCCCACCGTGGCCATTCTCAAATTTTATTATATGGACGACCACCTGAGTACCAATATAATGCTATCACAAATTTCAATAGGTATTGTGCTTTTAAAAAGCTAATTTTATTTTTAAGGTTTTGGTAGAAAGCGTTTGAAAATAAGCCAAGACGAACAGAAATGCACAAACTAAAGGCATATGGCTGGAAGCACCGACTTGAAATTTTTAAATCTTCAAATGTGCAGTATGAAAGATTCCTGATTAAGTTCTAGTTGTGAATTATATGCCAAAGGGACTAAAATAACTGATTCTGTGTTTATAGGTGTCCTGGAGACCTATAACACAAACTTAAAGTGTAAATGCATCCGAGAGACCTTCAACTTTGTCTCCATTTTGCTCATTGGAAAGCTTCAAATCTTGCCCCCTGGGAATGGATGTCCAAACACAGAAATCATGTAAGTTGCAATAAAACAATAATGTATGATTCCTCAAAGTGATTTACTTTGAGTGTTGTTAGCAATTAATTCTCAAACTAATAATGAGAATCAGTAATACTTGTTAAGTACATGCTTTGCAGGGGTCCTGAGCTAATGCAATACTTTATGCACATTCACTGATTTTATTCCCTTCAAGAGCCCTTTAAGGTATGTCTATTGTTATCACTCCTTTACAGATGCAGAAACTGAGGCTTAGGGAGGTTAACTGACTGCCCTGAGTCACACCATTAGAAATGGACAGAGCCAAGACTCTTATCTGTCAAATTCCAATTGCCAGCAGAAGCAGACACTTTGTTCCCCAGAAGTTGAAGAGCAAGAAAATAAGTACCCACAACGGTCCTTGGTCAGAATGTCTATCTTATGGAACTGTCCTTTAGCTTTAGGTTATCAACTTTGAACCCCTAACTCTGTTTAAAGACTTAGGCTAAGGGGATAGTAGTGGCTACAAGAAATTTAATAGATATTTTCTTTTATTGAAATGGTATAACCCCTTTCTTCTGTGACCCTCCCTCTTCTGTACACCCAGAGAAATCTGTGGATTTCTTTATTAGGGCATTTTCCATGGCACATTAATAAGACTTTACACACTGCACGTAAAGCCCCTAGTATAGTGCCAGGCACAGTAATAAATGTTCAGCAACTGTTAGCTGCAATTGTACAGCATCATTGTGTTGAAACAATCAGGTTTGTTTGTTTTTCTCTTTCATTCGCACCAGAAAACAAGGTCTTTATAGACGGGGATCAGATATTATTCATTTCTCTATTCCTGATGCTTTATCCCTTACCTGGCATATAGTAGAGGCTCAACAAAGTTGGATTGATGCACTGAATATTTTAAAGGGAGCCTGTAGATCTTTTGCATATCGCTGCTTAGAACTGTGATTTCTTCTTCCTGCATCTACCTTGAATAAACCAAGGTGTCCCACAGCACCTTGAAGTACAGACAGAGCATCCTTCTCAGGGCACCACCAGCTTGGCTTTCATTAGCAGCTCTTCCCTTGGCTATTTTAGCCTTACGAAACATTTGTAAGCAGCCACTTTTTGTTTGTCCTATTTTGATGTTAGTGCTTTGGGTCTCGGACTAGTTGATTCACTTTGTTATACAGCAGAAGCTAACACAACCTTTTAAAGCAATTATACTCCAATAAAGATGTTAAAAAAAAATAAGTACGGAAATTTTTCATTAAAAAGGCGTTACACTTCTACTACTATCTTTGACGGTGAAAATTCAGACTAAACCATGATTATTGCCCTCAAACTCGGAGACGCAAAGCATAGCCATAACCTGTTTAGGAGCAGTTCCTCTGGCTGGCTAGAGAATAGAGACTTCTTCCTTTATTTTTACCAGTTTCTCTGTCATGAGTCAAGTCTCTCACCTCCAACTAGGGGAAGTAATACACCCTAATTTTCTCTACTTTAGCTTTAATTGTTTTAACGTGACAAAAATTCTTTTTCTTCTTAATTAATTTATTTTTGGCTGCGTTGGGTCTTCGTTTGCTGCACGCGGGCTCTCTCTAGTTGTGGTGAGCGGGGGCTACTCTTCGTTGCGGTGCGCGGGCTTCTCCTTGCGGTGGCTTCTCTTGTTGCGGAGCACGGGCTCTAGGTAAGCGGGCTCAGTAGTTGTGGCTCCCGGGCTCTAGAGCACAGGCTCAGCAGTTGTGGCGCACGGACTTAGGTGCTCCGTGGCATGTGGCATCTTCCCGGACCAGGGCTCGAATCTGTGTCCTCTGCATTGGCAGGCGGATTCCTAACCACTGCGCCACCGGGGAAGTCCCCCTAAAATTTGATTTCTTATCTTCTCACCAGAGTCTGCATTTCTGAATTTTAACCAGATATAGAAGCAAAAGCTGCAAATAATTATGAGCAACTCATAGCAGTCAGGAGTGAAAATACTGTGAGTCCACATGGTCAGAAATCTGTTTTTCTATCATGAACTCAGGAGCCAAATTGGAAGGCTCTGCCCAAGAACCCAACAGTTCTATGACCTCTGACTCTGTACTTTTCAATGACAAGGGTAGAGTTTCAACGCTAGATGGATGGATTCTTGCTGTTTGTCATTTTATAGCTAAAATAAGAGACACATCAAGAAATTGTGTTTTGTTTGAGGTCACCCCAACAGAGAGTAGAGTCTCCCAGTTTGCTGTCACCTGGGAGACCTCACTTCTTCCACTGCAGGTAAAATATTCAACACCGTGTCTGGCACTTGGTAACCATTCAGATCATGCCCATGTGGAACGGTGGCTAAAAGTGTGGGTTCAGGAGTCAGATAAGCTTCATTTGAATCCTGCTTTATCAGGCATTTGTTGTACAATCTTGGACAAATTATTTAAACTCTCTAAGCCTCAAATTCCTCTTCTGAAGGTGAGGAAATAGTATTTCCTTTAGCACAGGATTTTTGTGAGATTAATTGAGATAATTCATATTACTGCTGAGCATAGTGGCTGGCACATTTTAAGTGCTTGATCAATATCAGCTGATAATTATCCTTGCTGCTTTTGTTGTTGCCTAATTTTTAGAGCATTGACAGCCTTGCTCACCGATGGTTCCACCAAATGCAGATGTCACTCAGAGCAGTCAGCTCTGTAACCTCTCCCACAATAAATTTCATCGGATTTTTTTTTCAAATAAAAGGTCTTCAAGAGAGTGTTTTCTATAGTCTATTTTGTTCTCCCAAGCTCAATGAACAAACACATTTTAAAGATATTGTGATACAGCTTTAGGAGTGAGCAAACCTTGGAGTCAGCTATTTGGTCCATCTCCAGTTCATGTAAAGGTTTTCAACAAAATACTAACCTCTGACACATGAAAGTCTGTCAATTCATTTTCAGTTCCACCAGCTCACACATACCAGCCCGCAAATGGGGTTTTTATTATTCATCAGACCTCATGCTACAAATCACCTACTCCAGATCCAAAACTGCCTACCTCCAACTTCACTTCATGTGGGAATCTTTATTTTTATACTCAACTCTTTCCTTAAGTGAAGGACTGACTGCTTTATTTTTATTTATTTTCCCCCAGAGCCTGGATGAAGAATAAGTCAGTTATCTGCTTGAACCCTGGAGCCAAATGGACACAAAAACTAATGAGAGTGTCAAGGTGAGTCAGGCGTATCAAGGGTTTGTAGATTTCACTTGTACTGAAGAGTTTCCCTTTCCCGGGTAGTCAAAATGGGGACCATTTTAAATTTATGAAAAAAATAAAATAAAATAAAATAAAATAAATTTATGAGACGTTCCTGAGACAAATGCCTATTCTTCACTATTATTTCTTATCAGATAGAGTTGGGGTGACTCATTCCAGCAGCTCAGTAAACTAAACTGGAAACCAGTGGGCACAGTATTCCTTGTTAGATATCTCCAGGGGAAAGCCACAGTTTCTGGGAAGTCTTTCTCTAAACATGACTCTCTTGTTTTTATTTCACAGAAAAAGTGCTTTTTCAACTTCACCAGCTCCAGTGTTTAAGAAAATGATTGCCTGATGCCAATATTACCACCAAGAACACCTGCATTCCCCCTTCATTCCTGCCCTCAGTTTTAGTTTTGCGTTTGGTTGGATGTTTTCCAGGAAAAAGGTCTTCCCCATCTGCTCAAGCATGAGAATACATGTACAAATAACCTTGCAGAAGCTGATGGGGCAAACTTGAGATTTTTTTTTGATTACAGTACCCTACAAACTTAGAGATTGCATTCTTAGTCATCAAGGAGGAAACTTTCTTGAAGGATAGTTACTGAGTTATAAATGATATAGGTTTCTTTCAAAAATATACCTGTTGTGGAAGGCTGAATTTTCCTACAAAATAAGGGAATGAGAATTTAAAACTCGTATCTGAACATGTGGCTTGAATTAAGGAGGAAATGATGGAATGCATTTCAGTCATTTTACACCCTAGGAACAGCAAGCTTCCATAAGAGATTTAAAAAGCTGCCTGGGAAACCCATGGAATTTCAGCCTTCCAAGAGACAGAGGGTTCACATAATAGATATCCTTCGTTTAAAAGCTCACTATTGAGAGGAACGAGGTCCTTCTTCTACTTTTAAGGAGTTCCTTTATAAGATTTATTGTCACAGATAAAAGCTAATAACATTCAAAGATCCCCAGACTTAAATTCATAGAATATTCAGGAAAAGGATTTCATAGAATATTCAGGAAAAGGATTTAAAGGGTGATAACTTAGATGTGTTCTTTTATACATTGGCTTTGACAAACTTTTTTTTTACTCACATCTTTTGCACAGACTTTTTTTTTTTGTCTCTGGTATTCAATTCTTTAGTGCTTCCTATTAATCAATATTCAATAAACTTGAGCAAATGTTTTACTTAATTATGAGCAATTCATTCTTAATGGAGCATTTATTCAAATTTAGCCATTCTCTGACGCTTCATAATGAAAAGTAGGATTTCATCATGTTAATTTTTCTTTGCATGCCTCTTGCCTTTTTACAGATGATCTAAATTATACGGCAAAGGGTGAGTGAAGTTATTCCTGATATCAGCACAGCAGGAAAATGCTTGCCCACAAGAGCCTCTTCTCCTTGATATATTCATCACAATTTCTTCCAGAAATGCCCAAACTCTTAATAAAACCCATTTTCACTGTCTCATTATATTAATTCTTAAAGTCTCCAGTGTTTTCTTTGAAAAGGTTTTGCGTTGAATTTGACAAACAGAAGGAGCAGATACTTAAACTCCCATCCCCTTCCTTTCCTGGTTCCAGCCTAGCTCTCCCACCACTGAACTCAGCACTGTGTTCCTGTCCCTCGCTCTCCCCGATGCTTTGGGAGGTCTGCTCCCAGGATGCTCAAGTTCCCAGCTATTTCTGGTTCTCTCTTTCATTTGTCTCTTTCTATTTTTAGATTTATTTTTACTAAAGATTTCTTGGGAGGGAGTAAAGAGTACCTATAAATACTATATTTTCTATTGTCTACAATTCAATGATTATTTCTCTATTACAAACACACACACACACACACACACACACACAAAAGGATTATAAAATGCCATCAAAATCCTGTATTCATTCTTTAGTTTGATTTTGATCTTCCTCGAGAATGCAGCAAGCTGAATATTCAGGAGATTCAAAAAAAAAATCTTACTATTGCAATATTAGGCGGGTTATCACCCCTGTTTTGCATATGTAGAAGCTGAGACACAGAGGGGTTAAGTGACGTGCTCAAGACCTTACAGTTACTAAACAGCAAGTCAAAATTTGAACCCAGGCAGTTTGGCACCAGAATCCATGCTTCTGACCCCTCCACTATGCTGACTGTATATGGAGTAGAATATCATCAGCTCCATTTTACAAAAGGAGGAACTGAGACAAATAGACATTCACATGCCCCAAATCACATAACTAGTAAGAAACAAAACCAGAATCCAAACCCAGGGCCACCTGACTCCTAAGCAAATGCTTCTAGTCATGACACTACACTGCCTGAAGTTGTCTTACCCCTAAATGTATTTCTTACTTCAGCTCCTTGCCCCCTCCCCTGCTTTCCAGGGCCAATCAAAGCCAAAAGAAGGATGGGAGTTCCAGAATGTTCAGGCCTTCCCCTGGGTTGACACATCTGTTGAGTATGATCCAGGGGGACTGGACAACTGAGAGGGCAAATGTGGAATGAAAAGCAAAATACAGGGCCCTTGAGGGCTTCTAAACTTGTTTTTCTTACCCCACAAGCACCCATCCTTCAAAAGTCACAGTAGATTTAGGGGTATTCAGCCTGATTTGGAACAGGAATCTTAACTCATAGTTAGATGCTGGGTCACTTGTTGAGCCAGTTAATGGAGTTTTTGAGGAAAAGTGATCCTTAGCTGATCTGAGTGGGTTTGGGTCTAGAAAGGAGGATGGTGAGAATTCTGTAAGGCAGAATTTAGGTAATTTATGGCTATATACATAGGTACACATACAGATTCTTTAAAATCCATATAAAATAGAATTGAAGGGAAAATACAAGGTAATCCTGACCAAAATAGGATGTTCAACTCTGGAAAATGGAATGAAGGAGCTATAAGGTCAAGCTACACAGGATCTTAGATGGAGAAAGCAGAGAACCTCTCACTAAGTAAGTTGAGCCTCACTTGCTCTGCCCACACTCCTCTGAGCAGCAGAGGCCCAAGGAGGGAAAGATTCTGATTCTCCAAGGGAAGCAGAATTCTCCTTTCTCCCAACAGAAGGATTCAGCCCCACCTCACTGGTAAATGGCTTGCCCCACAGTATGAGTTCCGTCCTAGGGTTTTCCATTTTCCATCACCTTCTTTCTGCAATTCTCCCGTCTCACTGAGATGTGCCATTTTACTGCTCCCAACTCTAGGTAAGGATTGATGTACAACCCAGGGTTTACTTGCTCTGAGGTGAAGTTTGGAGGTACTTTTGAACAGAATGAATGGTCTACAAAAAACTTGGTAGAACTGAGGAAGAGAGGAGGGCCATGAATCAGAAGGGTAATATTTGAGAGACACCACACCATTTTGTGACCCTCAAGGATAGAAGTTCTCTGTGTGTAGTCTCTCTGAAGACAGCCATCAGCAGCATCTGGAAACTTGTTAAAATACATAACCTCAAGCCCCTCTCCAAACCTAATGCATAAGAAACTCAGGGGTTGGGCCCAGCGATTTGTGTTTAACAAACTGTGGTATAATAAAAATTATATTTGGTCTTTGTCCCCGGTTCCTGGCACAGAGCTCCAAAAACCCTTGGAATTTCCTGACAGAGAGGAGTGTCTTTTGTTATTTGCAATGAGCCCCTTTCAAACTTACCTGAGTTTACTCTAGTGAGGTGACCATTGGCAAACCCCTAGATGCTTCAGGATGGGGGCTGGTTGCCAGAGGAACCAACCACGTGATTATAGGGTTGGAACTTTCAGTCTGAGTTCAATCATCAATGGCCAATGATTTAATCAATCATGCCTACATAACTAAACCTCCATAAAAACTCCCTAAACAACAGGGTTTGGAGAGCTTCTGGGCTGGTGAACACATAGAGGTGCTGGGAGGGTGGCACACCTAGACAGGGCGTGAAAGTAATATGCCCTCCTCCTGCATACCTTGTCCTATGCATCTCTTCCATTTGGCTGTTCCTGAGTTGTATCCTTTGTAATAAGCCAGTAATAGAAAGCAAAGCACTTTCCCAAGTTCTGTGACTCGTTCTAGCAAATTATCAAATCTGGGGAGGGGAGTGGTCATGGGAATCTCCAAATTTGTAGCTGGCTAGGCAGAAATGTGGGTAGCCTGAGCACCCCATTTGCAATTGGTGTCTGAAGTGGGGGCAGTCTTGTGGGACTGAGCCCTTAGGCTGTAGGGTCTGTGCTAACTATAGATGATTAGTGTCGGAATTTAATTGAATTGTTGGACACCCAGTTGGTATCAGGGATTTGGAAAATTGGTTGCTGGAGGAAAAAATTTCACACAACCTCCAGGTGGTTATGATGCTACTAAAGTTTGAAAAGCATTGTTCTAGGAAAAGGGTTTTCAACCCTCATGGTACATTAGAGTCATCTAGGGAACTTTTTTTTTTAATATCAGGTTAATTGTTATAACTTACATACAGTAAAATTCACCCTTTTTAAGTTTTCAGTTCAATGAATTAGTTTGAATAGTCCCTTAGCTTGGGCTGCTATAACAATGTACCATAGACTGGATAACTTATAAACAATAGAAATTTATTTTTCACAATCTGGAGCTAGAAGTCCAAGATCAGAGTGCCAGCACGATTGGATTCTGGTGAAAGCAGAGAAGGGAAGTGAGCTATCTGCTGACCTTTGTAAGGGCAATAATCCTGTTCAGGAGGGCTCCACCTTTACAACCTCATCTTAATATTAATTACCTCTCAAAGGTCCCATATCCTAAAACTATCATAGTGGAAGGTAGAGTTTCAACATATGAATTTGGGGTGGGACACAAATATTCAGTCCATTACAGGCCCAGCCCCTGTTCTGTTCCTATAATTTTGTCTTTTCTAGAATGTCATATAAATGAAACTATACAATGTACAGCCTTTTGTCTGACTACTTTCACTTTGCATAATGGTTTTGAGATCCATCATGTTGTTGAATGTATCAGTAGTTTATTCTTTGTTGTTACTAGCTACTATTCCATTGTACGGATATACCACAATTTGTTTATTCATTCACCAGTTGATAGACATTTAAGTTGTTTCCAGTTTGGGTCCATTATGACTAAAACTGCTGTAAGCATTCATGCACAAGTCTTTATAGAAACCTATGATTTTTGGGCTTCCCTGGTGGCGCAGTGGTTAAGAATCTGCCTGCCAATGCAAGGGACACAGGTTTAAGCCCTGGCCCGGGAAGATCCCACATGCCGCAGAGCAACTAAGCCCATACGCCACAGCTACTGAGCCTGAACTCTAGAGCCTGCAAGCCACAACTACTGAGCCCACGTGCCACAACTACTGAAGCCTGTAGGACTAGAGCCCGTGCTCCACAACAAGAGAAGCCATGACAATGAGAAGGCCACGCACCACAATGAAGAGTAGCCCCTGCTCACCGCAACTAGGGAAAGCCCATGCACAGCAACAAAGACCCAACACAGCCAAAAATAAATAAATAAATAAATTTATTTTTTAAAAAAGGAATATATGATTTTGTTTCTATCAAGTAAATACCTAGAAGTGAGATTGCTGGGTCGTGTGGTATATGTATATTTAACTTTACTAAGAAACTGCTAAACTGTATTTCAAAGTAGCTATACTATTTTGCATTCCCACCAGTGATATACAAGAATTCCCGTTGCTTCACATCTTCGCCAGCACTTGGTATTGTTAGTCTTTTAAACTTTAGACATTTCAGTAAACTTTTAATCTCTTGTAATCTTAATTTGTATTAATTAACTAAAATGGCTATTGATGTTAGGTTTTTAATGTGCTTGAGATCCATACATTAGAAATTTACCTTACATGAAAGCCTTTCTCCATTGAGTTACACTGCCAAAGTTATCAAAAAGAAATTGCCCATATATGGATGGGTCTACTTCTGGACTCCTATTCTGTTTCATTGATCTATATGTCTATCCTCATGCCAATACCATATGGTCTTAATTAGTTTAGCTGACTAGTAAGTCTTAAAACTCCATAGCAGAAGTCTTCTAACTTTGCCCTTTTTCAAAATTGTTTTGTACCTAAGTCCTTTACTTTTCCATATGAATTTTTGTATCATCTGTCAGTGTCTATGCCCCGCCAAAATGATTTTGATTGGAATTGTGTTTAATCTATAGATCAATTTGGGGAGAAATGGCATCTTAATAATCCTGAGTCTTTCAGTCATGAACATAGTATATCTCTCCATTTATATAAGACTTCTCTAATTTCTCTAGCAATGTTTTGTAGTTGTCCACATTCAGATCTTACAGTCCCCCAAAACCAAACCATGAGCTGTAGCCTTTGAAGGACATTCATCTGTAGGAGCAAGACAATCAGGTGTGTTTCTTATTTATCATCCATCTCATTTGGGAAGTGGTCAGATGTGGCTTCTAGCTTAACTTTAATTGGACAATATTGCCCTCTTTCTCACAGAAAAGTAGTGAATCACTTAAAGTGATTAGATGGGACACCCTCAAATTCTCTCCACCAGATCTGCAAGTCTATTCAAATCTCCTCCCATCCTTGTCAATTTCCTTTTGCCACATTAGAGTAAGTACCTTTCCTCCTCATTCCTCCAAGGCTAATCCCTCTACCTGCGTCTTAAACCTTATCCTCTCTCACTATCTCAAGAGCCACACACTATCAGCTATCCCCTTGTTCTTCACTATATTCAACCACTTCCTCCCAATTAGTTCTATCACCATACCATTTAAATATATTCTAGTCTCTCCCTTCTCAGAAACAAAATTAAAAAATCCTCTTCCTATTAATATTGTTAAAATAACTGTATTACCCAAAGCAATCTATAGATTGAATGCAATTCCTATCAAAATACCCATGACATTTTTCACAGAACTAGAACAAAAAATTCTAAAATTTATATGGAACCACAAAGGATCCAGAATTGCCAAAGTAATCCTGAGGAAAAAGACCAAAGCTGGAGGCATAACTCTCCCAGACTTCAGACAATACTACAAAGCTACAGTAATCAAAACAGTGTGTATTGGCACAAAAACAGACATATAGATCAATGGAACACGATAGAGAGCCCAGAAATAAACCCACACACTTATGGTCAATTAATCTTTGACAAAAGAGGCAAGAATATACAATGGAGAAAAAACAGTCTCTTCAGCAAGTGGTGTTTAGAAAGCTGGACAGCTGAATGTAAATCAATGAAATTAGAACACTCCCTCACACCATACACAAAAATAAACTCAAAAGACTTAAAGACTTAAATAGAAGACATGACATCATACAACTCCTAGAAGAGAACATTGGAAAAACATTCTCTGACATAAATCACAGAATTATTTTCTTAGATCAGTCTCCCAAGGCAAAAGAAATAAAAGCAAAAATAAACAAATGGGACCTAGTCAAACTTATAAGGTTTTGCATAGCAAAGGAAACCATAAACAAAAAGACAACCTACAGACTGAGAGAAAATATTTGCAAACAATGTGACTGAAAAGGGCTTAATTTCCAAAATATATAAACAGCTCATACAACTCCATAACAAAAAAACAAACAACCCAATCAAAAAATAGGCAGAAGACCTAAATACACATTTCTCCAAAGACGACATACAAATGGCCAACAGGCCCATGAAAAGATGTTTAACATCGCTAATTATTAGAGAAATACAAATCAAAACTACAATGAGGTATCACCTCACACCAGTCAGAATGGCCATCATCAGAAAGTCTACAAATAATAAATGCTGGAGAGGGTGTGGAGAAAAGGGAACCCTCCTACACTGTTGTTGGGAATGTAAATTAGTGAAACCACTATGGAAAGCAGTATGGAGGTTCCTTACACAACTAAAAATAGAGTTACCATATGATCCAGCAATCTCACCCCTGGGCATACCTCGGAAAAGATGAAAACTCTAATTCAAAAAGATACATGCACCCCAGTATTCTTTTCAGCACTATTTACAATAGCCAAGAACATGGAAGCAACCTAAATGTCCATCAACAGATGAATGGATAAAGAAGATGTGGTATATATGTGTGTGTGTATATATAATGGAAGATAATGGGATATTACTCAGCTGTAAAAAAGAATGAAATATTGCCATTTGCAGTATCGTGGATGGACCTAGGGGTCATCATATTAAATGAAGTCAGGCAGAGTAAGACAAATATTATATAACTTATATGTGGAATCTAAGATATAATACAAATGAACTTATTTACAAAACAGAAATAGACTCCCAAATATAGAAAACAAACTTATGGTTACCAAAGGGGAAAGTGGGAGGAGGGAAAGGGGGGGAAATGTGGAATTTGGGATTAACAAATACCAACTACTATATATAAAATAGATAAACAACAAGGACCTACTGTATCACACAGGGGGCTATATTCAATATTTTGTAATTACCTATAATAGAAAAGAATCTGAAAAATTATATATATATATATATATATATATATATATATATACACATACACAATACATTAGGGCACTAGTATATATTACTGGAAAAAGCAAAATCAATAATGAATCCATTCTCACCGTAAGTATAAGATGACTAGCATTTATTAAATTCTTACCTGCTGTATTATTTAGGGTTCCACTAGGAAACAGCCTACTCAGCTGGGACTTTGAAGAAAAGGCAATGAAGGCACTATTTCAGGAGTGTGGAAGGAAACAACAAGGAAAGTTGAGGCACCCAAGGACTAGCAGCCATACCTATACCTGAAGAAGGGGAAGGAAAAGGTAATGGAAGGTTGTTTGGAGAGCTGCAGCTTGGAAGCTAGACTGCCAGAAAGGAAACATAGCCATTGAGGGATCAACCACAACCAGAACTGAGTGTGAAGAAGGAGGGGAGAAAATAATTCTTCTACCTCTATTTCCTCCCACCCTCCAATCTTCTCCCCCACCCTCCCAGACAAGGAAGCTTTTTATTTCTTTCCAGCAAAAACATTTGCAACATAATTCTCTCTCTTCAAAACAGAGAACCCTATAAAATACAATTTCTATTTGTATTTACCCAGGGACATTAGCAGCTGGAAGGGGATTGGGATTGGGAGAAAAGCCAAGGACTAATTCTATTTTAAAAAGCAAGAAACTGCCTTTAAAAGGGAGCACTCCACCCCCTCACTGACCAAACCCATCCAGATGGGGTCAGATGAGGAAACTAAAGTCAGAGGGTTTAAGGAATTTGCCCAGAGTCACACAGATATGAATGTCAGTTCTGGTATTTGAATCCCAGCAGGCAGACTCCATATAGCATAATCTTATTATTTTACATGTCCAATGAAGGACTGTTCCAATTACAGCTCATTACCATAAAAGTAAGGAAGCCTACACGTGTATTTCTATATGTTCCACTACTGGGGGAAAAAAATTGTTCACTCCTACGGTAGACCATCAGTTTGATTTACAAGCATTTTTTTTCTCATCTGGATGACAGCCTCTCCATTTGAGATCTAAAGAACAAATAAATAAACATCTTGCTATATTCCTAAATTTTGTGGGTCTAGAAGCTCCAGGAAACATCCCCGATCCTGCCTTCTCTCCCTATGAAATAGACAATGGGACTAATATCCTTGTCCTTCAAAGGTGGAAGATGGAGAGGGGTGAGGACCCAAACAATGCCTCCTTGGCTGATTCTTTCTGGTGATCTCTGGGCAGGGTTCCCAGCAGGGGCTCCAGCTCTGACACATCCTCTGGCCTGGAGGCCCTTCTGTATCTCCTCCACTCCTGAACAACTACCCTCCCCATCCATCCAGAGGCCAACCTAGGACCCTCTGGTGACCTCACAGGGTTCTGCAGCTTTCAAGGAGGTTCTTCAGCAGCCCCAGGTGACTGGCACAAAAAATACCATGTTCAAATTGAAGACTGGGGCAATGAGGGAGGTGATATAATGTTGGGCACAAATGTCCTGTTTCCTTTTCCATTCAGAGTGAGACACCTAAGAGTGTCTCCCAGGGATTGCAGGCAGGTGTCAATGCCCAAACTCAGGACCCTAGGGTCTTGCCTCTCAAAGTAGGGTCCCCCAACCAGCAACATTGGCATCATTCGAGAGCATGTTAGAAATGCGGAATCTGAATCGGAACCTGCATTTCAACAAGATTCCCAGATGATTTCAATGCAACTAACGCTGAGAAGCTGTCTTTCCTATTTCTCCCTGTCTCCTCACTGCAAAGAGTTAATATGCAATAAAAATCCAAGGGGTAAACCAGAATTCCCCCAAGCTAGGTCTGCAACCCGGCTAAGAATGATAAGAAGGAGAAATTAGATCTTGGATCAAAATTTGGTCCTGCTAGTTATTAACTGAAATATAATTAAATTCTCTGAGTCTCATTATTCTAAATTTTCAGATGAAAATAATATGTATCCCTTAGGGACCTAAGAATAAAAACATTTTCAGATCAGTTACATATAAGTTGGGGTCATTTCTGTGCTCTATAAATTCCAGGAAGTTGGGATTTTTCTCCCATTTCTAATGTTATTTCACAGACCTTCTAGAAATGGTCGTGGTCAACCCTCTGAGTTTAAGCCACAGTCCTCTACTGGCATCCAGTGGTGAGTGGTATAAGGTGGCAACATCCACCTAGCCAAATATGAGAATTCAGTAAACCCTAGAACTGACCCAGGAACATGGAGCCAAAAACCAGCATGTGACTCATCATATGTCCTCCAAAAGAGGGACCAAAGAGAGAAATGTGGTTACAAACCCAACGTCACCTAAGACCTGTGGCAGGTTTGGACTTATTATTCTGAGCAAGAAAATATATTCTAATTCTTATCAGCTGCCAGAGTGCCAAGCTAAAGAAAGGTACACTCAATTTTCTTTTACGCATCATCTCAAATTAGATGTGAAATAATCACGGAGAGTTCAGTCAAGCTGAGACCCATTAGTCAGTTAACAGAACTGACATTTCTAAAGTACTTTATAACAAAAGGCAAATTAGTTCACTCAGCTTCCTTGCCTGAATCACGGGCCCAGCTTTGCGACTTTCCATTTGCTTTTTTTAGTAGACGTATAATTGACATACAATATTATATTAGTTTCAGGTGTACAACATAATGATTCGACATTTATATACATTGCGAAATGATCACAACAGGTCTAGTTACCATCTGTCACCATACAAAGTTAATATTATTGACTATAGTCCCCATGCTTTATTTGCATGTTCTGCCCTTTCTGCCTCCCACTTCCTTAAATTAAAAATGAGGATAAGCAAAGAAAGGCACACTGATTCTCATTTTCAATAAAGGAGATATTCCATTTATTAGACATCCGTTATCTATGGATCAAATTCCATAGATATTCCCTTTCTACCACGGTTGATGTCCCTGGTGGACAATCGTGATGTCCACCAAGACAGAGGAGATTTTTTAATTTTGCCTGACATTTAGTTTTGGAGATTGTACTGTGTATTATCATAACTTGCAACTTGTAGACTTTGCCCAAGAGCAACTTCAAAGAATTCCATTTTGGAAATATCCAGCACTTTTTTTTTTTTTACATCTTTATTGGCGTTTAATTGCTTTACAATGTTGTGTTAGTTTCTGCTACATAGCAAAGTAAATGAGCTATACGTATACATATATCCCCATATCCCCTCCCCCTTGAGCCTCCCTCCCACCCTCCCTATCCCACCCCTCTAGGTGGTCACAAAGCACCGAGCTGATCTCCCTGTGCTATTTGGCTGCTTCCCACTAGCTATCTATTTTACATTTGGTAGTGTGTATATGTCCATGCCACTCTCTCACTGCTTCCCAGCTTACCCTTCCCCCTCCCCGTGTCCTCAAGTCCATTCTCTACGTCTGCATCTTTATTCCTGTCCTGCCCCTAGGTTCTTCAGAACCCTTTTTTTTTAAGATTTCATATATATGTGTTATCATATGGTATTTGTTTTTCTCTTTTTGACTTACTTCACTCTGTATGACAGACTCTAGGTCCATCCACCTTACTACAAATAGCTCAATTTTGTTTCTTTTTATGGCTGAGTAATATTCCATTGCATATATGCAGCATTTATTTTTTTAAGTTAAAGCATCTCCCCACATTCTCCCACCTAAGATAACCACATATGCAGATACACTTTTCACTAAAGTCAATGAGAATCTGAAAATCTCAACGAGGGCATAAACTGAGGTTAACAGGATTCACTGTGCCACAAATATTCTAACCTGGGTTCAAGTCTTTTTCCTATTGTTAAAAGTAAAAATTTTAAAACCTTCTTTATTCATGCCTCCTGTTTATTATCCAACTATGCCTATAGGATTAATGAAAGAGAAATTTGTTTCTAAGTACTTTTTAGAGAGACTCTTGGATGTGTGATCTGTTGATTCCTCGAAGGAGCGCCCCTAGCGACTTGGTGAGGCAAGTAGAGGCGTATCTACCTCCAGGTGTGGTGCTGGCACGTGAAAGGCAGGCAGGGGTTTCCACTTTCTATGAATGCCTGTGATTCCTGGAGACTCTGGCTAGTTTTAAACCCTACTGACTGGAAGGGACCTTGAAGGTCCCTCTAGGTCTCTTTTGTCACAATGAGAAGAACTAAGACGGTAGTTGTTTTTTTTTTTTTCTTTTCTAGCAAAAGCCAAAATTCCAAGGAAGATTAAAATTGAGGAAGTCTCCTCACTCTTTTTTGGTCCCTCAATTGTCCATGTGCTTCAGCTTTGCACTCTTGAGTTCCTCAGAACAGAACTGGAACCTCAGTGTTGGCCCAAGACTAATAAGAACATCCAACAAATTTAAAGTGAAAAGTTTGTATAACTTTGGGAAAACCTTGGCCAAAATCTGAGTTTGGTTTTTGGCAGTGCTAAAGTCAACATGCATTAACCACAAAAATACTGTTTTGTGTCCTGCAACCTTGGGATTTCGACATGAGCATTCATCTTCATATCCAGCCTGCAAAGTTGGTGGTGGAGTGTGGCATCTTACCCAACACAAAATGACAACTGGTTGTTGCATACCTGTCTGACTTATAAACATAGCCTTTTTTTCAAAAAAAAGTCCTTATCTTGCATCATATCACCTCAGGTTGTGACAGAAATCATGGAAGCAATTTTCCTACTATTTGCTTTGTCTGTCAATGTCCCAGTACTGGCAAGACAAGAACAATTTCTTCAGGATCCCACTTCATCCCGTCTATTTTTGAGACAGATATACTGAAAGGAAGTGAATCCAGGAGATGTTTGTCACTCTCCAGCTACATACAGTGGAGAAGTTTCTTTTTTTTAATTGAAAAAGAAATCAGTTGATTTCTGAGTCTCGGTTTCTTTATTTGTAAATGAGAAGGGTGACAACTGTGAAGGCATCTTCCAGTCCTAAAAGTCTGCTTTGTCCCATACTGCTACCCTACCCACAGCCTTTCCTCCTCCAATACTCCCTACCTGAGTAAATTTTGTCACTACTATCCATTAGAATTAAACTTGAGTGCCATCTTTGACCCCTTCTCTCTCCCTAACTTTCCTCTTTAAATCATTCACCAAGAGCTATCGACCCCACTTCCTTAACATCTCTGGGATCCAGCCACTCTATTTCCACCACTGCATTTGTCCATATGAATGAGCTCTCCTTATTTGGGGAAGTGACTGTACAAGCCAGGAAGGTTTAAAATTACATTTAGAGCTGATGGAATAAATGAAACTCATGTATTTATAAAGTATAAAAGAATTTGGCCTCTCAGAGAAACATGACTTCAATTTGAAGTGTAATGATTTTAAGTCTGTGATTTTCAAGCTGAAAAGTTTATCTAATATCAACTTTAAGCATATTAGAGTATTTAAGAAAACTTGGTATGCAAAAATTAATCATTTTACGTATTTGATTAACAAGATTTTCTTAAGTAGTCAGGAAGACCTATTAAGGTTGTGATTTTGTTTTGTCAAGTATTTGAAATACCTAGAAAAAATGGAATATATTATATTAAGATATTTATTCTAAAATTTTAAAAGGAATCTAATCAACCAAGTCTGTAAATGAGCCTATAGTTTAAGGTAAGTTCTGTTTACTGGACTGGAGTTTCACATTAAACATCAAAGTGATTACTAATATTTATATAAATATTAGAATAAGATTTAGAGGTTAAACTTGATAAAATGTAAATCTGAAAACCTAAACTTTAAAACTGAACATTAATTGTAAACCCAAGCAACTATTAGTAGTCCTTTCTGTTTTCAGAATTCCCCTCCAGACATTGACTTCACTGACAGTAGTAAAAGGAGTTCTTTTATCATGGACCTGTTAATGTATAGGATTTCATCCGAAACACCTTAATATGTATCTCATCTCTTAATTAAATACATGAGTGCAAATTCAAACCAAGTTGCAGAGCATACACCAAGTTAAATACTTAGGTTCTGGTATAACTTTTTGTGATTCATGAAGAGAAAAGCCACATGGCATTTCTTGGGGTCCTACTGAATTGCCACACTCCTATGTATTTCTTTTTGGGTGTTTTTTTTTTTTTTGGATTATATGGTAAGACTATATTTAGCTCTGTAAGAAGCTACTAACTATTTTCCAAAGTGGTTGTATCATTTTGCATTCCCATCAGCAGTGTATGGGAGTTGCTGTTTTGCCACATCCTTGTCAGCACTTGGTCCAATGTATTTCAAAAACAGAGCAGATACCTTAGCAACTTGATGTGCTCTAAACTATGATCCAGGCTTTGCTAAAAACTTGTGATTTGCTCTACATAACTAGAGCGGCATCTAGGCCGCTTCTTTTATCTGTCTGGGACTTGTAACTGGTCAGGTGATAGTCCCTAAAACACAGCTGTTACAGATTGATAAAATCTGTAATACAAACTAGGTTAACCTGCAAGATGTTCACCAGGTCTCTGGGCAGCACAAGGAGGCATCTCTGTATTCACTTTGCTGACATCCCCACTCTTGCCATCGATGTTTACTATGCTTCCCAGTGAGTGTGCTTTATAATTTTAAACTCAAAATAAATAAGCAGTGAGAACTGAACGAAGGGCTCTTCTACTTTACAGATTATCTCTTCCTTAGCTTTAAGAAATTTTGGAAGAAATACAGCTTGCTACACTCTGACTCATAGCCAAGCACAAACTTAGGAAGCAGGGAAAGTTTGTGGGGAGAATTCCAGAGCCAAGTCTTCACAGAGCCCTGAAACTATGCACTGAACCAAATGTGAACAAACCAAGCGTGAGTCTACGTACATAGAAATCCGCAATGTGGATCACCTCTACCTCCCTCCCCACTCATACAGCCCATTGGATGCACCTGTGGTGCTTTTCCTTTATAGGACGTAGAAAGTGAAAAGACTCAAGGATTATTCTCCTGTGGTTTCACAACAGGAGTACCATTGGCATTTTGAGTCCTGGGGTGAGTGCATCCCACATATTGGGAGATGCTTCTCATCTCTAGCCCCTGGCCACTAAATACCACTAGTCATTGGAAATTGTGGGCACAGACTTGTTTGCCACCAGCATCCCACCTACAAGGGCAACTTCTTCCCCCCTGCCCCCAAGAATCGCTGACCTCAGCAGAATGGAGAAGACTTTCCACCTTATTTTTAACCCCTTGAACTCTGTGTAGGGGCCCAGCTCTTCCGCATGTCTCTGCTTTAACAGAATGAGTGGTCTTGTAACAAAGGAAGCAGCAAGGCTCATCTGTGCAGACATTTCCTACCCCATCCTTCTGCTGCTGGGCACAGAGCCCAGGAGCAAGGAGAGGCAGGAGCTGATACTGTGACATGAGCTTGAGCAGGAAAGGAGATGGTAGAACATTTGAGTTGGAAGGTATCTTAGCAATCATCTAGTCAAACAACCCTCCCTTTAGAGATGAAGAAAGGTTGTGACTTGCTGCCTATAATATATATTCCAAATGTTATTTTTTACTGTGATTTATTACTGCAATATCTATCTTAAAATTGCCAAGCCTCATGCAAGGGTGTTTTAATTCAGAAGTTCTCCAGAAGCCAAACCTGATCCAAGGCTTTGGGTGAAAGTGCTTTATGCTAGAGATGATCCAGGCAGTGTAGTGAGGGGTGGGGAAGTGATACAGGGTGGTAGAGACTGCACTGGGCTACCAGATCCACCCTCAGGGCTGAAGCACTTATTTTCCCCCAGCTGCTGGGCGTACGGCTGGCAGGAGCTGACGGTCTCTGGGAATTGCCTTCACCCAAGGTCAGGCTCCCTTCTCGGGACTGGGCAATGCAAGGGTGTATATGTCCCAGCCCCACCTCCCTAACTCCAGTCAAATCCGAATGGTCATCCCAGCCTCAGAACTTCCTTTGGGGTCACTAATGCCTTTGCTGTGACTGCCTCATGTTCAGTGCCTCCCGCTGCCTAATCCTGCTTGCTTCTCTTCCCCCCACCCCCGGCAAGGGTTAAACCTAAAACACTCCCAAATAAATGTTCTGCTTGCTAATGTCCTTATCCGTATGCTTGCTAGAGAGTCTAGCCTGCAAAGATGGGTACCAGAAGTTGTTCAAGAAAGCAGAGGCTAAAAAGGGATTCTGGAGCTGCATCTCACACCAGCCAGCTGGCAATAAGGACCACATTCCTAGGAGCCCACACAGTCCCTGCACAAGGTAGCAGTGCAATTGTGAATGCTTCTACCTGCTGTGAACTGGGATGGATGGCAAACTGGTAAAAGGAAATGTATTAGGAAGTGTATTTGAGAAATATTGGGGAATTAGTAATTCTAAGAAAAATGGGATTGGATGGCTATTGCTGTGGGCATTAGATAATTTGGAAAAAGATCATAGAAGGCACAAAATGATTAATCAGCAAGTAGACTAGATATGAAAGCCAGATGGTCTCTTTGGAGCACATTTGATTCTCCTCTCCTTCTGGCAAAAAGCAGGGAAATCTAAGGACCAGGTCCAGGACTTAATCATAATAGCTGCAGAGCTCTAGAGAAGGTTGAACTCTCAGCCTAGCCAGGTCTGTAATAATGGGACCCTAAAAATTGAGATGGCGACCTCTGGATTGATGCACTGGAAAATATTAGAGCCTCCGAATCCACTGGAGCCCTGAAGCTGCAGAAGTGGGCAGCACTCTTGGAGACAGCACATTCCCGCTGGCCCTGCATGAGAACATGGGGCCTCTGCCCCACTGCTTCTCCTGACACCCAGAGCAGCAAGAAGAGTGAGCTCTCAACACAAGTGCTGGGCCTGTGAAGGGAGGAAAGAGATTATACCCCAAAGGACCTGCAGGACCTGAGAGAGGACATGTGAAAGTTAACTCTAAGATGCCAGATCAAGGGGCTGCTAGGACATAAGGTGGGATTAGGAAGAGTTTACTCTCTTGGGATAAAGGATTTTAACACCATGGCAAAGACCCCAAGGCAGACACATTCCTGGGATGGTTTGGTCTGGTCCATCGCTTTTGCAAGCTCCTAAATGAAGCAGAACCGCCAAATTCGCTGTGGCAGACAGTGAAAGCGGGGAATCAAAAGGTTCAGAAAAGTGGGTGTGCTAGAGTAGATGTGCTATAACACAGGAAACCCCATCACACAATCATGTTTGGTGGGAGGGCCTTCAGTTTACTAAAACAGTAAGAGATGTTACTGAGAAGGCCCCTAGCATCCCTGAGATGCTTCCTCTGTAGGGCAGGACACTGTAGGAGAGGCCATTATAGAACTGGTCTCCCTGATAAAAAATGGGGGTGAAAGGTTTCAGAAAGAATAGAAGTGAGGTGACAGCACTGAACCACCAGCAGCAAGGACAGCACAGTTACAATGAGTAGCAAAAACAGCATGGCACCCACAGGGCTGAATTACAGGAGCTAAGATGATGGTTAATAGAACATGTTATCTATATGGGCAAGATAGATGGGCTGCCAACAGAGGTATTGCTCAATCAACCAAAAGGTATTGCTATACAACCAAAAAAAGAAAAAGAAAAAGATGGACAGACAGGGGGCTAACGTCAGACACCGCAATAAAGAGTTATGATATCTTGCCCAATTTTTGGACCTGAGCCCATTTGGGGCCCCATAAATCACGGGCTGAAGGAGGCCAGTCCCCCAGGAGACAAGACCCTGCAACGTCATGGAAATGCATATGGAAAAGCATATATGGAAATGATTCTCTCAAGAGTCCCAGCAGACCTGTGGCCATTTACTAAGGAAACTATATACTGGGGAAAGAACAATACTCACAAATTTGGGGAACTCTTGGACACAGGGAGTAAGCTGGCACTGATACCTAGGCATGTAAAACATAATCATGGCCCAGATCCAGTTCACAGTGAGTTCAATGGGTTCACGGACCTACCCAGTAATTCCTTTCCTAATCACCAATTATATAACTGGAATGGACATACTTGGAATTTGGCAAAATCCCACACTGGTTCCTTGGCCTGTGGGATAAGAGCTATTATATCATGAAAAATAAAATGGAATGCCCCCTTTTCTATAATCAGGCAATATAGTAAATTTAAAAAGAGTATTGTATCATGGGGAAAATGGCAAAGATTAGGACGACTCTTAAAGACCTAAAGGATGCAGGAGTGATGGTCCCCAACATATCTCCATTTAATTCACCAGTGTGGCCTATATAAAAGCCAGATGGATCCTGAAAATAGCCTACTACAAGCTTAACCAAATATTTACACTAATTATACATTGGCCCAGGTGTGGTATCTTTTAATAGAGCAGATTAACAAGTCCTCAGCCACGTGGTACACAGTCATGAATCTGGTGAATATTTTCTTTTCCATTCTCATCAGAAAGGAAGATCAGAAATGCTCACATTCAGTTAGAACAGACTGCAATATACTATAAATACTACATTTATAGTTTTGCCCCAGGACTAGGCTTACTTTCTTGTCCTCTGTCATAACATAACCTGACATTCCCCTAGAATTTCACCCTGGCCCACTCTATTGATGACGTCATGCAATCCGACAAGATGAGCAACAAGTGGCAAGTATGTGAACCACCTTACTAAGACACAAGTTCTCCAGAGAAGGTAAGACAAAACCTAGGAAGATTCAGGGGTCTACCCTATCAATGTAATGTTTAGGGATCCAGTGGTCTGGGGTTTGCCAGGACTTCCCCTCCAAAGTAAAGGATAAATTATTTCATCACACACTTCCCACCATGAAGAAGAAGCACAATGCCCAGTGGGTTTCTAGGGTTTCTGGAGGAAGACTATTCCGTATCGGGGAACACTACTCCACCCAATATATCGAGTGAATGAATGGATGTCAGCTGAACATGAATATGTTCAAACAGCTCCTGCTACAATCAAGTGGCCCAGCTTCCTGCCCATGTGAGCCAGCAGATCTTATGGTATTAGTGGTATCTGTGTGGAGTTTATGGAAAGCCTTAATTAGAGATCGTAATGTAGAGGTCCGGGATCAAGATCATGCCATCTGCAGTGAAAAATTATACTCTTTTTGAAAAAAAAAAAAAAAGTTTCTGGAATGCTACTGAGTCCTGTTAGCAATGGAGCAACAAGTTGTCATGTGGCCAGAGCTGCCGTCATTAGTTAGGTTCTGTCAGACCCATAGGTTGTAAGGTCAAGCAGGCCAAGCAACAATCCATTGTGAGATGAAAGTGATGACATATCTGAGATCGGGAAGGAGAGCTCGGGGGAATAAGAAAGCTGCATGATCAGGTATCCCAGGCCCCCTTGTCATCCACTGCTACTGCACCAGTACCTCTCCCTCAGCTCACACCTCTGACCACAGTCAAAGTGAGGAGAATCCCTTACAAATAGCTTATGGAGGATAAAAACTGAAGTAGGTTCATACATGTGTCAACTCAATATGCCCAAAATTGACAGGAGCTGCACTGAAGCTTGTTCTTGGGTGGCCTTGAAAGACAGGAGAAAGGGGATATCCTCCCAATGTCCCAACGAACAGAGCTTTGAATGGTGCACTTGATCATTCACTTTGTGTGGAAGGAAAAGTGGTCCAAAGTTAAAAAATAAATGGACTGCTATAGATTGAATGTGTTCCCCCAAAAAATAACATGTTGAAGTCCTAATCCCCGATGTGATGGTATTTGGAGATGGGCCTTTGGGATGGAACTAGAGGTAGATTTGGCCATTGTAATATAAGCCCTGAAAGTCATTTTTTGTTGTTGTTTTTGTAATGCAAGTGCCTGACTTAGGCAGCACCACTAACAAGGGCCTACAGAGTGTTTGTTCCACAAAACATCACACCAGGCCAAGGGGACCCCTTTATAAAAAAAAGGAGACGTGGCACTGAACACATGACCTCTGGATCTTCTGGTACTATCCCGTACCATGCCAGCCAGACGCTGCTAGTCTAACATGGTGATGGAAGGCCTTTTGAAGGTACAACTGAGGTGCCAGATCAACAGACTGGGAGAATGAGGCACACTCAAGGATTCAGTACACACTCTAAATCAATGATCACTATACACTGCTGTGTCCCCAACATGTAGAATATGTGGTTCCAAAAACCAAGGGGTAGGAGTAGGTAGGGTGCTACTTATCATTATTTCTAGTGACCCTCTTTGGGATGTTTTGCTTCCCATACCCTGGCATCTCTAGGTCCTATGTGTTTAGGTACACTGGTTCTGGAAAAGATAAATGTTTCTACTTGGGGATAAATCAGGAATCCCATTAAGCTTCAAGCTATGGCAGCCTCCAAGAACTTTGGACTACTCATTCTGAAGGACAAGCAATCAAGAAGAGTCAATCAATCAACGAATCACTCAATGAGTCACTTTCTTGGCAGATCATCAGAGGGGAATCAGGCTTCCTTTACATGCAAAGAGGCATATAGGAATGTGTGTGGCACCCAAGCAATTCACTTAGGCATCTCTTGGTATCCTCTTGCCCAAGTTTGCCTGTAAAAGAACAAATGTAGCAGCCACAGCTTGGGAAGGGAATGGGACCAGACTAAGAGCCCTCAAGAATGAGATAAGCCACCAAGACCAGCAGAAGTGCCAACTGAGTAGAAGGGAAATCCACAATGGATAGTAGAAGAGTGAGATAATGTGTATGAGTCATGATCTTGAGATTAGCACTAGCTATGGGGCTGTAGCTCATCCCTCTACCTTTCCTCTTAGTTTACCCCAGAGAAAGAAGCCCACCAGAATTCTAGAAGAGCTGCTCCAGAACCTAGATGAAGTGAATCTGAGTGGAACAAGGGGTGGACTGTAGTGAATGCTGTGATTCAATGCCCAGATCCCCCTCCACGATGGAAGGGTTTACTCCCCAAGCCGATAGGAGTGCTGGAAAACACCCTTCCCCTTAGCTGCCAGCCCTCTCCAAATATTGCCCTCAGCTAAAGAGATCAACCTCACAAAGTTGCTCCCCTTTCCTAGGGACAGACTGAATTTGGTAATAACTTGTCAATGCAGGGGTATTGTGGTCTGGCCCCTTTGCCCCAGCTCAGACGACTTTGAAGACCATCCCAGCTTCTGATCTCCCTAAGGAGTCAGTTGGTTCTTTTCTAAATTACGTTACTGTTCAACTTCTCCCTTGGGTCAAACTTCCCTCCTCCCTACGCTTCCCGTCACATGGATTCATCCTGAGAGCGCTTCCCAGTAAATCCCCTGAGCACTAGTCTCCTTCTCAGAGTCAGCTTGCTGGGGATCCCAACCTGCAACAAACAGAAGGAAGTTGCACTGATGAGCACATAACTACTGTGGACAACTGGGCTTCATTCTCCCGAGGGCCCTTCTCAGAGACTGTGTTGAACATGTCTCAGAATTTTCCCATTGAGGAATGAGGGTGTCAGAGTATTTATCCACCGATTCCTACCCTTCACTGGCTGAGGGGTCTCTCTGGGGGTTTTAACACTCTGACACTTTCTTCCTGCTCTGTGCGTGGGCTGAGGAAGCCCCTGCAGCTAGAGGACACCATCGGGTAGAACATCTCAGGAAGCCATTAGTCTATAAGGGGACTGTCCCCAGGGTAGGTGCAGTGGTTACAAGAGGAACATTGACATCATGTGCAACAGGTCGTGTGGAACCACGCAGTGTATTTCCACTGAGGCGGAAAAAGGCTAAATTATGTTTGTGAATGATGATAGAAATGGACCCAAGATGACTGTTGGAATAAAGCAGAACAGGATGAGGCCATGAGGAGGGAAAACATCTAATGACTCTTCGTTATCATGTATCTTCAGTATGGAGTGTATGAGAGGGTGGGTGGGTGGGATGGGGATGCTGTGAGGGAAAGGCACATTATAACCATATTTTACAAATCTACAAGTATTTCACTGCTTCCTGGCTTGAAGCAGAGACAAAGCTCTTGAAGAAAGGAACTGTCTTGCTCATCTTTGATGTGGAGGGATGCCAAAGGTTTGGGGGCCATTCTGCCCCCACCTCCAGGCACCATGATTGATGTGATAGAGAGAAAAACTAGGCTCAGATATCTGCCACTCAACAGCTCTATGACCTTAGCTATGTTACTGAAATGCTTGAAATCACTATTTCCTCACTTATAAACTGGAGACAATAATATCTATTTCATGGGGTTGTTGAGAGGGGTCAACAAGGAATGTGAAACACCTGACACAACTCTTGGCAGATAGGGGTGCTCAATAAATGTCCAATGCCCTTTCCTCAAAAAAAAATTTGGGGGTGAATGAGTGGACCTAAATTTACCTGAAGATTTTAGTAACATTACATAAATCCAAAAGTTGTCATATAGGAATTAACAAAGGGCTATACTGTCACGACAACCGTTGTCATGATGATCCTTCAGTTGTCATGAAGGATTATATTGTTAGGAGACAAATTAGTGTTATGAGTTCTGATTTCAGTGAAATCATCAGAGAGGGCTTCTAAAAGGCTCCAATATAGATAGTATTTAAGTTTCAAACAACAGTATGTCTAAATGAAAACAAAGTTAACAGCCACAGTGGTGACTGATTAGGTCATTTGGAATCTGTTTATTATTAGAGTCTTTAAGATGCCTTTTTGAACCAAGGCCACTCTACTCTACTTGATCTTTTTATGACAGTTTGAGATTTCAGAGCATGTTCCATGTCTCCAGAGCTGTTTTTAAACTATTTTTTGATGCATTATACCCTAAGTGGGAGAACAAAAAACACTTAATATTTAATCCCACTAGTTTCTCCTCTGAAGAAGATAATCTATCTTCCTAATCATTCCCCGTTCATTTTATCCACTCTCTGATATTCAGTGTTGGAAAGAATAAAAGAACTTTTTTTTTTTTTTAACTAAATAACTCAAGGTCACTGGGCGAGAGAGTTTCAGGATCAGTTTTGGAGATTTTTACTCATCTTCCTGAAACTTCAAATTCTTGCAGTTGTCGACTACACCCAAATCCCTGCATCTGTCATCACCAGATTTTTAAAAGAGAAAATGCAGAATGGTTTTATGTTTTGAGGACTGAAAAAAATAATCTTAACTTGAGGGAAGCCTTCAGAAAATCACATACACACCAAAAGAAACAGTCAATCCATGGAAGGATACCAGGGAAGCAGAGGAGGACAAGGCAAGTAAAGGTTATTTGTGGTGAGAACGGGGAGTGGGATTGGGGCTTTGTAATCTGCTAATCGCTATTTCAAATTAATTTGCAATCAAAAGTGGCTCAAAGCCACCATCTTAATTTACTTGCAAATGGCAAGCAGTAACAATGATAAAAATCATAATAATAATAGCTAATATTTACTTAGTTGATACTCAGTACTTTCTATTAATACTGTGTTAATACTTTGTATTGTTAATACTTTTGTATTAGTACTCAGTAAATTACTTCATATTAAGTGTATACTTACTGAGTATTAAGTACAGTGCCTATTGTGTATTAAGTACTTTACAAGCATTATCTTAATTAATCCCCACTGCTGCCCAATGAAGTAGGTTTTTTTTATTACACCCATATTATAACAGATGAGGAAAATGAGACTTACAAAGGTCATATCATTCAGGGTTCTGGCAGGGAAAAAAATGACCTCCTTAATGGGTTTAAATAAACTGTTTAATGAAGACTCCCCTTGGCCTCTTTTACACAATTGTGGGCAGAGCTAAAAGGAATCAACAAGGGGACCAGCAAGAGCTAGAGCCGTGAAGGGGGCCCACTGCCAAAATCATAGCCCCACAGCAAAGTAGTGGGGACCAACTCCCTGCCCTCAGATCTCCTGCCAGTTCCTCCCATTGGCTAAATCATCCAGATACCAGAGAGAAAGGTAGCCTACTTGCTGCCTTTGGTGAAGTTAAGCCTCCCAGGGCACAGAGCAGGGTGGAGAAAGATGGAGAGTGGATCTGGGAGGGCAAATGGGGAATACCCTGTTCCATGGCCACATGGTTTGCTCATGGTTACTCGGTGAGAATGACTTGAAAACTTATGCTCTGTGACGTATGATAGGTCCGAGGGAACTGCTTCATTACTGATCCCAGCACAGGCCTTAGAAATGAAATAGAATACCTTACCCATCCATAGTCTACCTGCGACAAGTTCAATCTCCATCCTACTGAGCCTGAAGAGGAAGTGGAAACCAGAGGTGGGTAGAGCTAGCTGACTCCCAGAGACCTTAGCAGTAAGTGGGTAGGGCTGGCCTGTATGGGACGATCTTTGGGGCTGAAGAACCCTTCTTCACAAAACAAGAGCAATTACCTCCCTACTTTCTCTTAAGGTAGTGATACCTCAGTTTCAACAGATAAGACAAAGTTTCACCACCATCCTAGTTTAAACTTTGTTCCTTCCTTACACCCTCAACGGAGATAAAGTAAGGGGTAAATACAACTGCTAGCAGATCCTTTATACTTAGAAAGTATATTTTGATTATAATAATAGTAATAACATTATATTTCATGGGGACTCGTAAACATGTGTGTATATATACAGATATTCCCGCTTTTCAAAAGTTTGCTTTATGCCACTTTGCTTTTATTACATTAGTACCTACTACATTAGTACCTGTTTAGTACCTATTTTCACTAACTGAAAGAAATCCAAAGAGGATTTTTCACTTTTAGGAAAAATGGCAAAAAGCAAAAATAGTTCTCAGCATTTGTTTTGCAACAGCCAGTATAGAGGCAGCTCCCACCCCAGCAGAAAGGGTGGCACATCCAAGCTCCTTCCCCTGGAACTACAATCAGCATCTCAGCATCAAGCTGCCAGAGCTTCGAATTATGTCTGTGAGCATCTGTGCTTTATCTTGATTTATTTTGAGCATCCATTAGCAAGATGTGTCCTAAGGTAATTGCTTCTTCACTTTATGCCATTTCTGCTTACGAAGAGTTTCATAGGAATGCTCTACTTTCCCATAGCAGGGGAAAACTGTGTGTGTGTGTGTCTGTGTGTCTGTGTGTCCGTGTAACCTGAGGATTGGACTTTGTCCTCTCAAAGGCAGAAGATGCAGTTACCTCCCATAACCATCAATACCAGATTATAACTATACAGGTCAGGTAAGAATTTCTATGCACCAATCCTGGAGGGGGCAGAGAAAGCACTGTAAATAGAGGACAAGTTTTAGAAGAGAAATACTGCAAAAGCCACCCATGTCCCCTTCCTCACTACAGATTTCCCTGACATGCCTGAGCTAGGCAGAAGCTTTAACTTGGATTAGAGATTTAAAAATCCCAGTCCCTTCTAATATAAGCATTTCAATCTCCAAAAAAAATAAATTCTTTATTAATCCCTGAGAGTAATCAGAAACACTATGATATCTGCCCAAGATTTTGTTCAAGTCCTGAGAAACACAAATGGTAACAAAAAAGAAAGTTGCTTTCTGCTCACGCCTACAAAGTTCTATTTATTCCATAAAGGAGACACTGAGGTCAATGGTGACACAAGGTTGGGGGGTGCATCTGGTGGCAGAGCCAGATAGACTGAGTTGAGGAATGAGAGGGATTAAGGAAATAGAGATGGTGAGAGCAGTAATGCACTTTTTTTTTTTTTTTTAATTCCCTTTTGAGAAGTTTGGTTGTGAAGGTAAGAAAAGAGATTAGGGGTCAGCTGGAGGTAGATGGGAGATCAGTGAAGTTTCTTTTTTTAAGGAGAGGAAAATAGAAACCTGTTTAAATACTATGGGGATGACCTAATGGAGAGGCAAGGGTTGAAGACAGAGAAGGTAAAAGAACAAGGAATGGCATACAGTTCCAAATAGGAGGAGGGGGGTTCCGAGGCACAGGGGAGAGACTGGCCTTGGATGGGGAGGGACGGCAGTTACTCCATTCAGCAGAAAGGAAGGAGGAAAGAACGGGTAAAAATAGGAGAGGTGTGCAGAACTGGAAATGGGAAAGTAAGATATTTTTTCAAGAATAATTGCCATTTTCTTTATGAATTTAGAAATTAAAAATTGACCCATCTTCTCCTTGATTCTGTCTTGCATACCAGTTGCAACAGAAACTCTCAACAGACATTTGAGAGTCTAATAAATGGATAAACTTTAACATTCTTTGTGTTTGTATAACAGTTGATAATGTATTTAGTAACACTGCTTCAAAGAAGGTTTTTAAAATTCCAAATGATCACTTCCAGCTAGCTTTTTAGACCACCTGTAAATGCATCATTTCACAGCTGCTAAAGTGGAGTTTGGAAGTCCCCTACTCAAATGTAAACAGAAGGTTCTCTCCAATTCACTTTTCTCTTTCTTTTTCTTTCTGTCTTTTTTTAGCCTCAGTCAGCAGGGCCCAAAACTTCCTTCACTCTGAGTGTGAAAATTAAAGGGAAGCAGTGGCTGCGTGTAGCCCTTGTGGATGGATATTATTTTGCATTTACAGTCTCTAATCTTTACTGAGCCTATAACATTGCTCACGATCTTTTTGCTTTTTTGAAGGAAAAACATTGATACAAAAGGTATAGAGGTTAAAATAATAAATTGCCATGTACCCATCATCAGAATCAACGAATCTGATTGTTTAGTGATATTTAGTTCAAATCTTATTTTTTTTCTTTTTACTAAAAGGCATAAAACATAACTGATGAAGCTGAAATTTCCTTGAGTGTGGAAAAGCCTCAGCAGAGCAAGGGGATAATCAGTTGACCAGGGTTCCTAGAAGGCAGGTTGGTAATTCATGGCAGTTTTGAGGAGAAAATTGTAACAGAGAACAGGTAAAGATATTAACCTAGGACAGTATGGGGCCTCCTCTTGGCTCTAGCAGGAGGGGAGGAGCAAAGGTTGGCTGTCCATTTAGAGCTGGTGGCAGAGAATCGAGAGAGTTTTCGTCTTTCAGTTTCTATTTTTTCTGTGATAGAAGCCCATTTAAGCCCATTCATTTGTTGAGAGTGAAGGGAAGTTGTGCTCAGGAACTTGGGGAAAATGGAGATCTGAAACAGCTCTTGGTGCAGGAGACAAGATGGGACTTGTTATGGCTCTAAGTCGGCAAATTGCTTCCTCTGGATCTTTAGTCAAATCTCCAGAATTTCTTCTGCCTTGATTTCTTCTGTAAGATGATAGAATTAAAATAAATGGTTGCTAAGGTCTTTCCAGATTGCGAATCATAAGGCCTACTCTCACGTTGACCCCAACTGTTACCGACATGGGTTCTTGGACTGTTTAATCGACAGAAATTGCTAAGAAGCCCGATGAGAAATTCAGTCAAGGATTTACTGGGACTCCTGCTGCAGCACGAGGGAGCGAAAACAAATAACAGGTGCCCTTGCTCACTCCCTAGGGTGGGGCAAGCTGGTCCCTTAAATGGGGTGAGGGTAGGGGCGGGTCCATAGGTCAGGCAGGAGGCGTGGCTTAGGTGGCCTGCCCACTCCCTTGGTGGTGCTGTGTGCAGGGCTCACATGCAGGGCCCTGCTTTTGTTCCCTATTACTCAGAAGTGGCAGTTGGGTTTTGGCCATTTTGTATCTTATTGTTCATAATATGCCCCAATTGCACAGGTGTGCAGTTATTTTTAGTCCCTTATTGTTTCTTTGTATTCTGTTACTAGAGAAGACGTTTGTCCAGGTGCAAGCGCTGCAGTAAAGGGTCCCAAGTCCCAGGTCCCAGCCTGTCTCAAAACCACTGGAAAGGCTTCCAAAGACTACTCCCAGAATTCTCAGATTAGGAGTATTCCAGGGTTCAGTCAATCTGTATAGTGTGATTGATTCTATTTCATGGGCTAGGAGGCTTGGCTGGTTGAAAATTTTTAGTGTGCATCTCCTCCTTTTGAGATAGGTCCGCTGTTTGAAAAACGGCACTTTGCCGGCATTAACGTCACTGTTCACAGAAACAATTTTTTGAGAAGGAAGTGGTAACAATCAATCAGTCCAAAGCCTTGAGTATTTTATGCCATGTCAAAAAGGCATAATATCATCAAAGGTCACCAGTGAAAAGGATTTTAGCAATCATTTCATTCACACATTCATCCAGATTAGCGAGTCATACAGAACATTGCATGAATTGCACTGACTAGTTTTGCATCTTCTATGATTTTTGTGCACAGTATTATTTTCTTGACCTATGCCAAAATAAACTTTACTATGACAAGTATAAGCTACCAGGAATATTGTGACAACATGGACACCATCACTGTCATTGTCAGTATGACAGCAGACAGATTTCTTATGCTTTTTAGAGGTAGCTCAGAACAGCACAAACTTTCTTACAAACTTCCTTTAGCAGTAGCAATAGTACAAAAAATTGCTTTGCCAGTCCTTTTTCCAGCTACCTTTTGGTTGGCTGAAGTTTGTCCTACAGTAGATTTCTTAAGATAAGGCCCCTGGGAACATTAGTTCATGATTTCTTACATGTCTAAAACTTCAGTTGCCTTTATCCTTAAATGGCAGTTTGGCCAGCATTACCCTTAAGCACACACGACTACAGGCAGACGTTTCCTATCCCTGCCTCATTGCATCCTTTCTCACTTTGAAGAAAGGTGGCATGACCAATTTTTCATGAGGGTAGTTAATATTATTGTTTGAAGGGCTAAGAGAATTTTAAATTAACATTCAGTGCAATTATACTCTACACTGTGTGTGTATATGCCTTTGGGGAAAAGTGGTACCTGTTCTCTGAGAACTGGTTATTAAAACAAGAACAAAATGGTCTTGGATGAGACCTGGCTGGAAATTACATTTCTAATGTGTTTGCTTATTGTTTGAGAAACAAAACAAAATAAACTACTCTGTGAATCTGAAGATTTGACCACCACATATTTGGTTAGTGTTCAGCAGTAATTATTAACATTCCACTCCTGTTTGCCAGTGAATACTGATTCTAGGTTCTCTATGGAGAACAGAAGAAACCCTAGAAGTCTTTTCACCATGAAAAAAATTGTGACAATATAGTATTGTCCTGCATTACTGAGATGATGATAAAGCAGCTCTCTAATTGGGACTTTTTCCTTTACGCTTCAACATGAGTTAAATGAGCAGCTAGCATTGTTTTGTTCAGGATGAGGATCTTTTTCACAGGAACTCTTGTATAGGGGAGAAAAATGAAAGTCAATATACCACAGTGTGTTGAGATGTGTAACTTCAACCAAGCTATCCGTCATTTTTGGTCTTGGGCTCACCCTATCCTGAGCAATGTTTCCTTCCCCTTATTAACCTTTCTCACTAGAAACTGAAATACTTAGAGGTTGATCTTAAGTGGGGTAAGGAAACATGAAGGAATCACAGACTCTCCAAGTTGAGACATACAGCAGAAGTCATCCAACCAAGTTATCTCATTTTCCAGATAAGGAAAGAGTAACCCAAGCTAATTAATAGCCTCGCCAAGGTCATGGAACTAGCAGATGTCAGAGTAGAATCAGAGCCAAAATGGGTCATGCTTCCACATTCAATGTTCTTTCTGTCACCTGAACCTAAACTTGGAATAGGCAACAAAGAGGAAGACACACAACTCTATTAATTAGTTAGTTAATTAATTAATAGAGTTTGTGAATCAAATTTCTGAAATGTCTCCATCATTACTTTGCCCACTGGTTGCCTACTGATTATAAGAGTCAGCAAGAGAGAAGTTCCGAGAAAGCTTAGTTCAAAAAGTAAACATTAGAGAAAATACAGGATGAATTACAAATTTCAGACACCACAGTGTATGTACCATTACTACAAGGCAGAGAAATTTAAAAAATTTTGTTTGCATCTCATTTCACAAATTATAAATAAGGCCTGAAAAAAGCTAAGCCACACATAATACCCTTGGCCCAGCCCTCGGATGATTTGTCAGCTGCACCATCTTAAGCAATTCCTCAACCATTCTCCGTACCTCAGTTTCCTATGAAATGGTGTAATAATAGCATTATCCTCATAAGCTTGTTATGAGGACCAAAAGCATGAATATGTATTGTATAATAATTATAATAATATAAATATCCAGATATAATATATATTATATCATATATACATTCACAAACTGTGAGGCATAGAGTGAAATTATATAGGTGTTTGCTATTCTACTTCTTTGTTAATGTATCTGAAAGGGTCATATTCAACAAAACTCATTTTGGGGAGTGAAAGCATGAAAGGGAAGTCTGAATTAGCATTTATCAGATGGAATTAGAAAAAAAAATTCCCTGAGGGTACAGAATTGCACAACTAAGTAAGTCTGAGAGTAGAAGGAGCTTAAGAGGAAAAGACCAGAGTGTGGTTGCAGAAGGTCTGAGGGCACAAACTCTGTCTCCTAAAATTAATCACCTTAGGCACTAATATTTCCAAGGGACACCACCACTCTCTGCCACAATGCTGGCTAAGCTTCAGCTGAAACTCTTGGAGTACCAGTTTCCTAAGGGGTAAGCAAGCAGATTGAACAAAACGTAATCTGAGGTCTCTTTCTGAATTCTATGACTTTAGGGGACTTACCTGAGGCTACTTAGCGAATGAGGGGCAGAAACAGGGTTGAAACTCACATTTCCTGACTCATTCCACCTTCACTTCTTCTCCATTCTTGCTGCAACCACACAACTATTTTTTGTTTCTACTGGGTCACTCTTCACTCTTTTTAAGGTTGAATTTTATTAAACTGGAGAAATATTTTATCCTAATTAAAAAAAACCCACGCATTCAATTTGTCACTTATTTCATCAATATTTGAGAAGCAACAGGCTGTTTGGGGACAATAATGAGTTAAGAGTTAGACAGACCTGGTTCAAATTCTGGTTCTGTTATTTAAGAGCCATGTGACCCTGGCCCAACTACTTACCTTTGCAGAGTCTCAGTTTCTCCATCCAGATGATGGAATGGATAATATCCTCTTCTCAGATTTGCGTGAGGATTAAGAGAGCATATTTTTAATGGACCTGACACTCTACATCTTCTCCCTTGTGTCAGCCAGTACTCTCAGTACAGAGTCATAAAACTTTAGCTTAGCTAGGAAAGACAATTTCTTTTGTGCTATGTAACTCAAGGGTGCAAGGCAGAGGCACATGGTGCTAGCAGGAAGCCAGCCAGAAGCCTGGAAGTCAGATTGCTCCCATGTGAAGTCAGTTGGAGCCCATGCAGAGCCAGAACCAGAGACAGCTGAGGGCAAGAGACTCTGATGTGGTGATTAAGAGGCATGTGATCAAGGTAGCTTCCCGAGAGAGAGAGAGAGAGAGAGAGAGAGAGAGAGAGAGAGAGAGAGAGAGATGTTGTGCAGACAACACGTGTCCGCTATTCCCCCACTGTGAGCACGGAGATCTGATTTGCATCACGGGCAGCTTGCTGTTAAGGCAAGTCTTAGGCCAGGTGCACAGCATCCAGATTAATCCCAGCTCACTTCAGTAATATTTCCAATATTGTACCTCACCACCTTGACGTTATGATCCTAGACTTCGACTTGACTAGCCACAGGCCGGTTCACTCTTCTCATTTCCAACCGTTTTTCCTTTTTTCAATATTTCAATATTCATTGATATGGAGTTCCATTTTGGTGACATAATCTGTTTGATCTTTCCTCCAAAGTTTCTTTGGCCTAGGAAAAGATTATTTCTCAGAGTTTTCACACATGGTTCAGCTACAGTCACACAGAAAACTTTGAGTAAGTAAATAAATGCTCAAAAACACACCCAATCATTTGATTATAGCACATGAAAATAGTTATAAAAATTGCATTGTTTCTGAGCATTTATTTACTTAAAGTTCAGAGTAGGAGACGTGTTTAATCTTTCCTGTGCCAAAATTTCTGAGTGTAAATTTCTACAGATTCAATAAACAATTAGGCCTGCATAGCAGTCGAACTTCAGACAACATATTTGAGCCTAGCTCCACTGTCTCTCAGCTTCTGATTCACCTTATTCTTCCCTTTAATTCTTAGCACAATTAGAAAAAATTCTCCTCATGTCCTGGAGTGGGAAACTCTGTCCACACTTGGACCTTCTTCAAATCTTCGTTTCTATCTCAAATGGCTTATCAGGAAATGTCTTCTGAACAAAATAATGTGCTCTTGATGAAAGATTCCAAGTAATTTGTTCCACCTCATTTCAAAGCACGTTCAAATTAACAGAACAACATAAAGTGTAAAGCTTTATCTTCCAGATATTGAATATTATAATTATTATTGTCATCATCAGAAAAAATCTAAAATTTTAGGCATTGATAGAAGATGTAGGAAGACTTTTGGGGGGCCTCTAAAAAAGTCACACCACTAAGTAAGTAGATTCTACTTTCATGTAATTAATATTGGTCCATAATTTCCCCTTCATTCTTACTTTCCTCAATGCAATGACTTAGCTCCAGAATCATTTTCCTGAGGTTCAGATGACGATATTGAAAATACTATAGAGGTATAATGATGAGTCATGTCTTTTCTAGGTGTTTCCTGGAACCACAGGGGCCAGGACTGAAAATTGGGCAATTTGTTATAATGGGGATGTGTGGTTTTTAAAAACAGTCAGTTGACAGTTTTTGTATAGGCCAGCCTAAGCAGCCTTAGTTACTCCTTCCCTATTTCTTCTGCCAAACTTCAGCATCTCCATTTTTCCAAGATTTTGAGGATTATGCCCAAGAGTTTGAAGGCACCCAGCACACCTTTTCTGCCATCTTTCCCCACTGAAGCATCAGCAGCAAATCTGACTCACATATTTGAGGTAGCTGAGGGCATGTCCATGAGCAATTGTGAAACTGAGCAAATCATACTCATAGTTATAACTCATAATTTCCTCATCTGAACTCAATGGCCTTGGATATCCCAGCCAAGCATTACCGACCTCCTCCTTATGGGACTAGGGGAAATATAGACTAGGAAAACCCAGTCCCAACTTATGTGTTGTTCATCATTTCACTGGGAAGTAACTATAATGCCAGGCAACATGTAACAAGAGCTGTGACAGCAGGCTCGAGAGGACAGCTTGACTCTAATTATGGGGACAAGGAAAAATCTGCTGGGCTTTGAAGATTAAGTAGTGCTTATACTTGTGAATATAAGAGAAAATGACATTTCAGGTAGAGGAAAGAACTTATGCAAGAGACATAAGAGTGTGTTGTAAAGAGATGGAGCCCGGAGAGTAGAAATGCTTGTAATAGAAGAGCAAGTCTCCTAGGTAACCGTGCAGTGTAGAGCCAGCCAACAGGCCTCGTCCCTGTTCATTCCCTTCATAGCACCTATCACAATTAGTATGTATATATTTATTTGTTTATTTGCTTATATTTTCTAATGTTTTATAGCTTTATGGATTTCTAACATAATTTAAGCATTTTATGCTTAATTAATTTGTGTATACATATATATATATATACACACACAAATTGGGCTGTCACACTACCAGCCATCTGCCACTCACACTGCTTTTCATTTCTAGTAAGAGTTCTTATGTTCAGAAGTATAGGAGACAAATATTTTAACTGTCATTACTAAAATATCAGTTGTACATCACTCTTGCCAATTGTTCCATTTTAAGATTCGGAGCGATTGTCCTGAGAGTACCATTGCTCCTGACGAATTACTTCCCTCTGGTTCCCATTGAGAATCCTCACTGTTTCAGGGCTTTGAAGCCAGTGAGCAGAATCTCTCTGCACTGATTTTACCTGTGCAGGGCTGACACTGAGTCCACTCTTACCTTTGTTCACAAGAGATAAAGGGAAGTGGTGTTTTTGCTGTGCCTTCCTTAGAAGTGGCAGGGCAGGCATGATTCAATCCAGGACCATACAAGAGATTTATAGATTCAGCTGAATAGAAGGCTCTTTTTCCAAGTTCTTCTTTTTAAAAATTCAAGAGAATTGTTTGGTTGTCCTCAGAGATTATGTGACTCTGATTTGGTGACTGTACATTGCATTGGGGCTATTCAACCTTGATTTAACCCTCAAAATTGGAGCCTTTTGTCCCTGCCTCTTTATCTGTAAATGGGGTCTACAATGTTGATTTCATGAAAGAATGGTTTAACGACGTGGCTGAGTGACACAGATAAAGCATTTGGTACTCTGTCACCTAGATGGAAGAAATACACTAACCATGGTAAAATAGGAAAGTATCTGTGAGACCACTTACCTAAAGTAAGGTAGAATAATCAACTCAGACACCCAGTATCTGTCTGTCCTCATACTATTCTGAACTTTTTGTATTTGGAAATCAAACCATATCTTCATTGAATAACATATGCACATTGGATAAATATGCAATGAATTATGTAACATTTTAAACAGTTATTTTCATATTGCTTCTAAATATTCAGTTAGGAGTAAAGTCCTCTAAGTAAACTATTGATCATAACTATGTCTGTGTGGCCTTTTGAAATTGGGTATAGGTATTCAAAACCTGAAAGTATCCACTTTTAAAAGACAGAGAGAATGAACAATTATGTTGTCCCATGGGGAAATTTTTCTACAATGTTAAATAAGAGGGATAGTCGCATATTAACAAGAAAGTCTGATATTCCCAGTTTGAGCAGCATACAGCCTAGAGAGTCTGAAAGCAATGAGGATGGAGAATCCAGGCCAGTGGACACCTTTAGCCAAGAGGATGATAAGTTACATCCAGAGAGGTGAGCTGAGGCAGAGAGTACACAGGCAAGGAGACAAGTCAGGATGATCAGCTGAGGCCAGGCCCACTGACCCAGACCAAGAAACTCAGAGCAAAGAGACCTAAACCCAGACAAAGGGTCTGAGTTACCAGGAGTTATGAGTTAGCCAAGGGTTTGGGTTAATTGGCATGGAGCCCCACCAACTGGATACTGGATACTGAAATACCTTGCTAACTATAGTTCCAGATCCCTAGCTTTACTTCAAAACCTGGACATTTGTCAGGTTTGTCTTGGTTGAACATCACCCAGCAAACCCCTGCCCCAAACACACACACACACACACACACACACACACACACACACACTGTATAGTATTCCAGTGAGTGCCCTTCTTCCTTCAATTATGGAATCTGAAGTAGAAAATCCTCCCAGTTCCCATTGCCTGCAGCCGTGGGTCAGGGGCACGTGATCCAGGATTAAGAGATCAGACACTCTTGCCCAGGACTATGAGTCTGATGAGAGGCACAGAGATGAAGGGATGCTTGGGGTTTACTCTGGGCAGCTCCGATGGTATGTAGAGATGGTGGCAATGAGTGCTGGCATGATCCTATGGTAGCAGTGGTGGCCTCCTGGCCACAGTCTTCCTGATACAAGGCTCTCGTGCTTTCTACTTTTTTGTACTTCTAGAGCTTTTTGGTTCCTGCCTGTCCTCCAACTCTCATTCCCTACCCTCCTCTGGATTCTGTTAGCCACCAAGGTCCTTGTAGTAAACTCCTTATTGGCTTAAGATAGCCAGACCCTGCTGCTACTGCTTGCAGCCAGGAACCCCATCAGTTATTTCAAAGTCTATATTCCAAGTCTCAGTGACTTTCAACACTGACTTCTGATCAATCATCAGGTCTTACAAAATCTGCCTCCTCAGATTCTCATATCTACCTGTTCTTCCATTTCTACTGCAGCAGCCACATAACTTGTCACTGAGATGACTACAATATGACAGGAGACGCTGCTTGTCTGATCGTCATATGTTCATCTACCAAACCACAGCTAATGATGTCAGTAAGGTTGGCCTGGATCTCCGAGCAGAGGTTATACAAAACAAAACAAAATAAAACAAAACAAAACAAACAAAACCATGAACCCATTTCAGGTGAGAACACCAGCACCTTTCCACCAAAGTGAGAACATAAACTTCCCACAGGAGAACTCAGTTTTAGTGTTGCTGCTTTCCACAGCACTAGCCCACTCAGCCAACCTCTCAACAATCACCTGAGGACACTGATATCCCCATTCTAAGCAATCACCTCTCTCAAATGCTGTACATTTTCTATTGAGAACGTGGGGACAATAGTCATTTTCTTTCATTGACTCTTGATGACTGACCTTTCTGAAATCATCGTGACCGTGTCACTCCCATGTTTAAGATCTTTTGGCAGCGTCTTCATATCTTTCAAGATAAAGTCCAAAGTGCTTAGCTCAGCAGATGGCCCTATATGATGGGACTCCTGACTTTGTCACCTCCTCTAACTCCCTCATCTAACCTCTATTACAGCCATGAGACTGTTCTTTGGAGAAGTTAGAACATTTTATGCAAATCTGTTCCTTCTGATTGGGATTACCTTTGTTTTATTTTCAAAATTTAAAATGTATATGGTTTAGAAAAGTAAAATAGTTCTACAAGACATATAAGAAAGGAAGTTTCTAGCTCCATCCTTCTCACCCTTGAATCCCATTCCCCAGAAATGACCAAAATTTACTCTTCTCATCACGTCTTCTCTTATTTGGTTCCGTATTTCTAAATAACATGCTTGTACTGTTAGCTCTTGATATTTTTCAGGTTTTAATATTATTATTTGACTTCCAACTATATGATAAAGATGTAGCTTTTCACACACACACAAACACACACACACACACACACACACACATTTACAGTATCCTGATTCTCCTAATTAGTTACAACATTTGGCTAGCTTATATTTAATGTTTATACTATTTTGACTTTAAACATTAATCACAGAAGGTCCACATAGATTCTTTGATTATGGTTTTGGTCCTGTTTTGATTCCCTGTTTTGATTGCCCTTTTAAAATTCATTTTCTTGGTGTTCTATGTACCTATCATTTATTAATTCACAAACTCCCTAAGAAAATGTTGGTCTCCATTCAATAATTTCAAACACATCTGATAATCATTTCACCTTTTTCTTGGTGACATCTTTCCTGTTCTAATCTAGACTGGTTGGTGCACAGCTGTCATTCTAGGCTCTTCCTTCACCCCTTCCCATGTTGGATCCACCAGCTACTCGCTTCTTTTGTTGGAGCACACTCTCCGGTAGCTTTCTAAAAAGGAAGGAATTTTTTTTTTTGAGATTTTGAGATCTAAAAATGGCATGAGTATCAAATTATAGGTTGGAATTATTATTTTCCTCATAAATTTAAAGACATTGCTCTTTTTTTGCAGCCTCCAGTGTTGGTATGAGTAAATTTGATATAATTCTAATTACTGATCATTTGTATATGACCCATTTTTTTTCTCTCTGAGAAGTTTAGAGATCTCCCATTCGACTCAGGGTTCAGAAATATGATGTTATGCCTTGATGTGAGTCTCGTCCCACAACTATTTTGTGAGGTTTTATGGAATGAATTGTCCCTCTTCAGGGTTCCCTTTTTTTTTTCTTTTCTTTTTTAAATAGATCTTTATTGGAGTATAATTGCTTCACAATACTGTGTTAGTTTCTGTTGCACAACAAAGTGAATCAGCTATGTGTATACACATGTCCCCATATCCCCTCCCTCTTGAGCCTGCCTCCCATCCTCCCTATCCCACTCCTCTAGGTCATCGCAAAGCACCAAGCCAATCTCCCTGTGCTATGCTGCTGCTTCCCACCAGCCAACTATTTTACATTCGGTAGTGTATATATGTCGATGCTACTCTTCAACCCAACTTCCCCTTCCCACCCCATGTCATCAAGTCCATTCTCTATGTCTACCTCTTTATTCCTGCCCTGCAGCTAGGTTCACCAGTACCATTTTTTTTTTTTTTTTTTTTTTAGATTCCATATATATGGATTAGCTTTTAAAGAAGATTCTACTTTCTCTGGTCCACTAAGTCAGTTATCACTTGTCAATTTGTTATATAGCTTCCTTTTCTTCTCAGCTTCTTTGCTCTTGGGTTTTTTACTTTTTAAAATGTTTTTGATAGCATTTTAGTGGAAGTTGAAGATTTCAGTCTCTGTTGAAGGATGGGCCGCAGCACAACTGGAAGAGGGGTGGTGCTTGTCTGCTGGGGTCCAGGACAGGCTGGGAAGTTCCCCTCCCCTCTCAGAGCCAGGCTCCTCTTGCTGTATGAATTCTAGTGAGGTCTGGGGCCTGTGTCAGGCAGAACCAAGGCACTCCATTTCCAGTTTGCGAGATGACCAAGGATGCTCAAGCCAAATCAAATGTTGACAGTTCTTCAGGCTTTTCTACCACAATATTGGAATTGAACACATTGGCCAAATAAAGTTGAAAAATTTTTTAAAAGGCAGAGTGGGAAAAAGAGGGACCTTGTTCAGCCTTGAAATCTATGGGCTCAGCCCCCAAAGCACTGGGAATCCATCCTCCCCAGTGAACAAAAGCAGCTACAGCTTTTTCTCCCCTTGGTCAGTAGTTCCAAATATTTTTGTTATCACAGTTCCCGTTCGTTGTATGTATGTCCTCTTGCTACCTGCATTTTTTCTCACTTTTTTTTTTTTAATGAACCCATCAATTTTCCTTTATTTATTTAACTACTCCCAAGCAAAAAATGAAAAACAAAAAAACCCCAGTATGCTCATTACATTTTTCTTTAGTCTAACCAAGCTGTTAACAAGGTGAAGAGTCAATACTCAAAATATTCAATGAAAATTATACAAAGCCACTCTAAAAATATCATTAGTGCAAATCCACTTGTGATTCACATTCTAAATAACTGGTGAAACCCAACGGTCAGCATTTCATCCACCTTCAGCTTTTCCGCAACCATACCACGGATGGAATTATTGGCAGCTGGCTGTTGACTGTGGCATGCAAAAACATGATGGATTTGGGGTAATGGCATATTCATCAGCTTCCCCCTGACAGCTGCTTTTCCTTGGAACTGTTTCCCTCCCAGGACAAATGTGTTGCCTGGGTACAGAGATCACCCAGCTGTCTCCTATCAACATCAAAGTGACGATAATACAGGTGGACAAAACTCACCCTGACTTACTCCCACATGGGTCTCTCAGCCATTTCACTCAATATCTGCTCTAAAGTCTGGGGAGGAAACATCCCGAGCCACCAAGCCAGCAACATACAGTGGACAAAAGCTGGAATGACTAACCTGTCCTGGGAGGAAAAGTCCAGTTGTTAAACCTATTTGTGCTCAATTTATCATTTTCAACTGGAAGATCCTCTGTTTAGAATACTCCTGACCTACCTATCGGGTTGGACCATATTAAATTACCAATTTCTGAACTATAAGAATGGTAATTTCATACAGTTCAACCCAAATCACTTCTACCTGTCCTTCAGGACTTGGCTCAGCTATCCCCTCATCAGGACTCCTTCTCTGGCTTCCCTGATTTAGATGCTACCATTCTGCTCCCATTGCATGCTGGGTATATCACTATGTAGTACTTATTTCTTCACAGTGGTATCTTGTGTTTACCTCTGTCTTTTCCACCAGAATTAAGGAACCAGGTCTTATTTAACTTTGAATACCCTGCATGTAACTCAGTGACTGGTAAACAGTAGGCACTCAATAAATGCTTAAGTAAATGAGAATATAAAAGAGAACAGCTAGCTGGACAGATTATGGCAGAGATCTGTAATCTCACCTAAATAAGGTCCAGGTGTGGATGAGTCTCCTTGGGTGTATCTCCTTAAATACAGCTACTTTGAGTACTGTTCCTCTCAATCTACAGATCTGTGAAACTAAAGAGATAGTTATCTGTGTCACATACACCCAAAATACAATGATCATGCAAGCATAGGGCAATTGCTATAGAAACTCCTACTCAAAAAGTGGGAAATGGGATACACAAAGGAGTTACTGCCCATAGCAATTCTGAAATCCAGCAGAGGGAATGCTGCAAGCTCCTCCCTTTGTTTTCAAGGCCTGGGAATAATTCTCCAGGGCTCTCAGCTCTATTCTGTAGGCTGTTCCACCCTCTGAGTCATCCTTACTTTTTCATGAAAGATAGCACTTGTTTGTGGTTGAATAATTTTCTCAGTCTGCTTCCTGCCAGTAGAATTTTGGAGGCCCAGTGGCCTCTTTCCATTCTGTCCTGTCTCTGTCTCTTTCAATCCAAGCTATCAGTGTTTCTGTTTATATAGTTTTCTCAAAAACTTTGTGGGACTTCTGTGCAATTCATTGGGTTCACACCATTAGACACGTGTCACATCCATAAATCTCTTCTAGATCAGCTCTTCTCTATGCTGGGCTCCTGCTGAGAAGAATGAGGGCCCACATTCTAAGCTTCCCTTGTTCCCTATTGTTTGAGAAGATTTGTGAGATGTGTCTTTAATCTCTTCAAAGGGCCCTCTGTGGACTAAATAACTTGATCCTTTGATCTTTCTGGGGTCTGAATAAAATGTTGTACAGTTACTCCTTTGGCTTTATCTCTAGACCACATTTTCCTGATAGTACTCAGAGGTCATTTCTTAATTTTAGCATTTTTTGTTCTCTAGAGAGGAGAAGATTTTTCAAAACTTTCAAGTTCAGGCTTCTTTCTATTTAACAGTCCTTTCCTCAAATTCTCTCTCTCCTCTTGCATTTCATTATGAGCAGCAAGAAGAAACTAGGCAGCACCTTCCACGCTCTTGGAAATCTCCTTAGCTAAATTACCAAGTTCATTCAGCACTTTTCCTGCTTTCCATCTAAGTGCAGATGACAGTTAACAGTGTTGCTAAGATTTCTGACAATACATAACAAGGATTCCCCTTCCTCCGGTTTCCAGTAACACGTTTCTCACTTCCTTTTGAACCCTCACAGGCAGCATCCTCAAGGTCTGGATTTCCGCTGCCAGGTTGTTCAAGGTGACTTCTTAAGCTTCCTATATCATGCTGCTCAAGGTCTTTCCAGCTTCCTCCCACTGTCTGGTTCCAAAGCAACTCTGAAATTTTTAAGTATTTGTTACAAAGGCACCCCACTTCTACTAGCAAGATATGTATTGGTTATGTAATACCACATAACAAATTATCCCAAACTTAATGGATTAAAATAGCAAGTTACTGGATTCCTGGGTCATGAATCCAGGTGCAGCTTAGCTGGGTCCTCTGGCTCAGTGTCTCTCACAAGGCTCCAACGAAGGTGTCAGAGGGGCTTCAATCATCTCAAGACTTGAATAGGGAAGAGCCCTCTTCTCAGCTCACTTACATGTTTGTTAGCAGGATTCAGTTCCTGGCAGGCCGTTGGCCAGAGGACACCCAGTTTCTTGCCACATGGGACTCTCCATAGGGCAGCTCACAATGGCAGTTTGCTTTATCAGAATGAGCAAGAGAAAAGAGTCAGAGAGAGAGGGAGTGTGAGCAAACAGAAGCCACTCCCTTTTATGTCTTTATCTCGGAAGTGACAGCCCATCACTTTTTCCATATTCTATTAATCATAAGCGAAACCGTGGGTAATCATTAGTCAAACCCATTTCACCTGCCTTCACTAATCAAGGTAGTTTTAAGACTTGCATGTTCTCCAAGCGGCATGTAACCTAAACAATAAGATGTTTGCCTGTTGTTTTCCAGGAACTTGGAGTCAGCTGTGTCTAGTGCGAGCTGAGCTGGTTAAGATTGGATAGGACCACCTACCCTCCAGCTGGGCATGTGCGAGTGTTCGCTTAGTGACCTTTCGACGTCAGAGGGCTGAAAACTCCACCCTCAGATCGTGCTAAGTGCCTCCATTTTTTAACGTGCAGAGGCCTGTAGCTTAGTTACACCTGCCAGAACAATGATGATCGCTTCTTTTTCCAATCACCTTCCCCCACTGCTCCCCACACTCACCACACCTCAGACTGCCCTGCTTCTTTATTCTTTATCCCATAAAATCCCCGAGCTCCTTGCTTTCAGAGAGGCAGATCTGAGATGTGTTCTGCCATCTCCTCGCTTGCCTGCCTTGTGAATAAACCCTCTCTTTGCTGTGAACCTTGGTGTCTCAGAATTTAGGCTTGTTGCGCATTGGGCAAAACGAACCTGGGTAACTCAAGCAAGCCTCTCAGTCCAACCCACACTGAGGGAAGGGGATTACACATGAGCACGAATAAAAAGAGGCAGGGATCATGGGGACCCATTTTAGAGGCTGCTGAACTACAGCTTCATAAAGATGCATGAATGGGCAGTTATTATTATTTTAAATTTAATGTTTATTCAGAGTTTATTATGTGCCACACATTATTCTAAATGTTTTGCATACACTCATTTGATTCTTAAAACAACCCTCGGAGGAAAGTACTATTATCACCCCTATTTGACACATGAGTTATCTCAGGATTTAAGCTTAAATAATTTAAAGTTAAGAGCATAAATAATTTGCAAAGGATCTCCAGCAAGTAAATAGTTAAGCCAGTATTTACTTGTTTGTTTATTTATTTTTAAAATTTATTTTTGGCCACCTTGTGGCCAAACTCTTTGTTGCTGTGCACAGGCTTTCTCTAGTTGCAGCGAGCAGGGGCTACTCTTCATTGCGGTGTGCAGGCTTCTCATTGTGGTGGCTTCTCTTGTTGCGGAGCACGGGCTCTAGGTGAGTGGGCTTCAGTAGTTGCAGCAGGTGGGCCCTAGAGTGTGCAGACTCAGTAGTTGTGGCTCGCGGGCTCTAGAGCGCAGGCTCAGTAGTTGTGGAACATGGGCTTAGTTGCTCCGCGGCATGTGTGATCTTCCCGGACCAAGGATCAAAGCCATGTCCCCTGCATTGGCAGGTAGATTCTTAACCACTGTGCCACCAGGGAAGTCCCTAAACCAGTATTTAAACCCAGGCAGTATGGCTCTAGAGCCTCTTAACCACCACAATCTACACCTTCTTATTCAAAAAGGTAGGACACTAGGGAGGAATAGATTTACAGTTGGCTCCAGACATTGTGGAGTGCCCATTAAATAAACAATTCTAGAGCAATTTTCTTTCTTCTGAACTTTTCATGGTGCTGTTGTAGAAGAGACAGGATGATAAATATCTCTATATTAACTTTAAATTTTCATAAACACTCTTTTCATGGGAAAAATTATGATTGGAGAGATTTGAGTGACTTGCCCTAAGACAGTACACTGTGTGCTGCTTTTCTCATATTATGTTCATAAATATTTTCCCATATTATTAATCATTCTTGAAAATGACAGTTAATATCTGTGCTTCTTGAGCTTTAATTCAATATTCATATGACACTCTTCATTCTGAGAGTGCTTGAAACATCTGGATTAAATTCTTTAAAGTCACAGTGTGCTGCTATGCAGAATTAGAAATTCTGGAGGAAAAATAATGTTTAAAGCACGTTGGTAAAACACAATAGAGTGCCAGGCAATATGGAAGCTAGACTCTCCTCTCCCATGCCCTTTGAAATTCCCATTGAGATGGAGGACCCATTATAAAATTAGGGGAGCACAGCAACAACTCTGGAACCACTGTCCACATATAGGATCCTTTGAGGAATTTCTGTTAGATGCCATGGGATGAAAATGGATTTTTATAGCACTGATTTCCTTTGTGAAATTATTACACAATAACGTTAAAGGTTTAAGAAAAATACATGTACTCAGGAGACTTGTGGTATTGCTGGAGACTCGCAGCATTCCTGCAGTCAAAGACCCTCTGCAAACTTCGCCTATTGGGACAACCATAGTGAGGGGAAGCTGGGGCCACTGGAGGAATCCGCGAGTATCTCCATCCACGTGGGTCAAGCTGGGGTGCAGATGGGCAATGACTGCTGGGAGCTCTACTGCCTGAAGCCCTGCATCCAGCCCAAGGGCACCGTGCCCAGCGACACAGCTCTAGGGAGCAGCAATAACTCCAGCACCTTCACTGAGACAGGGGCTGTCTTTGTGACCCTGTCATAGGTAGGGTAAGAACTGGCACGTATAGGCAGGTCTTCCACCCTGAGCAGCTGAGGTCTGGCAAGGAAGATGCTGCCGACAACTGTGCCGGAGGCCGCTACGCTGAGGGCTCCCAAGGAGATGCATCATCAGTTGGGTGCTGGAGCAAACCCAAAAACTGATGAGTGGACCAAGTGCCATTAGCACCTGCAGGAGATCAATGCATTCTTAAACCTCCCTCCCGGGCCTAGGAGGCTAGACACGTGTGGAAAAAAGGGAAACCCCAGGCCTGTGGCTGTGACTAGTGTCTACAGTGTCCCCATGGTTCCTCCAGCCTGTCCCTCTACTTGGCTTGCCCTAGGGGTAGCTGTGTGTCCTGGTTTGGATCTAGGGTTAGAACCTGGCTCTGCCCTGAGTCTGTGGACTCAGGCTTCTGCCCTGCCGATTCCTCGCTTTGCCAGGCATGATTGTCTGATCCAAGACTTCTTTGAACTTTGATTCATCTCTAGCCTCAGCAGGTGGGAGGAAGCTTCCTGGCTGCTCAGCTTATTGTTCTTAGACTCCTAAGCAAAACTGCCCAGCTGGGAGAGGCTCCTGCTTAGCTTTTAGCCGCTTCCCCAGTTCACCCCATCCCTTGCCTGAGAAACTAAGAACCAGAAGCGAGGCCAACTAGGAGCCAGCACTTTGGCACTGGTCCTCTAGAGGGATTGTCCAGACATACTCCCTGCTGCTCAATAGACTGAGGATGAGTGGAAGACCTGAGGAATGGGATTCTGTGTGAAAATAAAACAAAGCATCCCCTAGGCTTAGACCTTTCTTAAATGGAGAATTTTTTTAAGTTATCAATTTGCATTAAGCCCGCTTTTCTTTTTATTTAATTTATTTTTACTGAGATATAATTAATATATAACATATTAGTTTCAGGTGTACAAGATTTGATATATCTATAAGTTATGAATAAATGGAAAATTTTGTATTGACAAAAAAACCCAAGTACTTGGAAATTTATTTTCTTTTTCTAGTTGCTACTTTCTTTGTACCATCTAAGAAATCTTTTCCTACTCTAAAGTCACAGAGAATTTTCCTGTGCTTTCTCCTAAAACTTGATAGTTAGCTTTTATGTTTAGGCCTTCGAGTAATCTCAAATTGAATTTTGTGCTAGATGTCAGGTAGAAGTCTAGATTCATTTTTTTAAAATATGAGCTTACTTTTTAGAAGCTGAAGATATCTTTCTGCCACACACTCTTTAATTAAAAAAAAAAAACGAAGGCAATTCTCACCTTTTTATTTTTTTATTTTCTATGTTAAACACAGAAACTAATCTCAATATTTGTATCAGTTATGATTAGGTTTGACTGTGAATAATAGAGATCATAAAAACAATAATTCAAGAGAGTTAAATGTTTCTTTCTCTCTCACATAAAAGCAATCCAGAAGCCAACAGTCTCAAGCTTATATAGCACCTTAATGGTCATCAGAAACTCAGGCTCCTTCAAGCTTCATCTATGCCATCCTAAGCTGTTGCCTTCATTCTCATAATCCAATGTAGGGATGAATATCCAGCCAATATGTCCACGTTCCCAACAACAGATTAGAGGATGGAAACAAAGCATTTGAGCAACATTTCAGGTGACTTACCAGACATTCCATTTATACACCATAGGCCAGATTTTAGTCATTTCATCAAATCTAGCTACAAATCAGTATTTTAGCTAAGTAGCTAGCTAGGTTATCAACTAAAAGTTGGGGTTCTATTGCAGCATTATTCACAATAGCCAAGATATGGAAGCAACCTAAGTGCCCATCGATAGATGAATGGATAAAGAAGATGCGGTATATATATATATACAATGGACTATTTTTCAGCCATAAAAAAGAATAAAATCCTACCTTTTGTGATAACATGGATGGGCGTAGAGGATATTATGCTAAGTGAAATAAGTCAGACAGAGAAAGACAAGTACCATATGATCTTACCATATGTGGAATCTACAAAAACAAAACAAATGAACAAACATAATGAAACAGAATCAAAATCATAGATACAGAGAACAGACAGGTTGTTGCCAGAGGGGAAGAGTGGGATGGGGTGATGAGTGAAATGGGTGAGGGAAATTAAGAGGTACAAACTTCCAGTTACAAAATAAATGAATCGTGGGGATGAACTGTACACCATGGGGAATATAGTCAATAATATTGTAGTATCTTTGTATGGTGAAGAAGGTGGTCAAAAGGTACAAACTTGCAGTTATAAGATAATTAAATACTAGGGATGTCATGTACAACATGATAAATGTAATGAACACTGCTGTGTGTTATATACGAAAACTGTTAAGAGAGTAAATCCTGAGTTCTCATCACAAGGAAAACATATTTTTCTTTATCTTTTATTTTGTATTCATATAAGAGGATGGGTGTTCACTAAACTTACTGTGGTCATCATTTCATGATGCATGTAAGTCAAATCATTATGTTGTTACACCTTACACTTATACGGTGTTGTATGTCAATTTATCTCAATAAAACTAGAAGAAAATAAAGGTAGAGGTTCCACTGAGAAAAAGGAGAGAATGAATATGAGAAGGACTTAGTACTCTCCTCAATGGTATACAGCACTAGGACACTTTAGAAAAAGTGTCTAGCCATTCAACTTTAAACAAAACAAAACAGCCCATAAGCTTTTCTTCTTGGAAAAAAAAATTATCATTTGTTTTTTTAATTTGCAATTAATTTCTCCACCATGTAAAGCCAATTCGAACAAAAGGTCATTTTCCTTACTTTGGCATCATTTCTATCCTTCCATAGCCTGTTAGAAGAAGCTTTAGAAAAAGTGACAACTAAGCAGCCCTGTGTGGAGAGAGGCTATTTATTTAATACCCACAAAGAAATGACCCCAGTAAAAACCGAATCTAAGGAAATAAAACATCTGAGATCATTCTTAACCTCAATTTTCCCTAAAATAGCATTTCATAAAATCTTAGAGGGGTTAATACCCTGGAGTTAAGGACTCTATAGAGCTTCATGACAAATATATAGTTATTCCACTTTGCTTTGTTTTATTATTGTTGTTTTCCTTTCTCCCTGGACCCTAAAGAACTGTTTTGAAATCTCAACTGCTGTCAAATGTTGTCCAAAATGGTTGTATACACCAAAAGCACAAGCAACAAAAGCAAAGATAAACAAGTGGAACTACATCAAACTAAAAAGCTTCTGCACAGCAGAAGAAACAGTCAACAAAATGAAAAGGCAGCCTACAGAATGGGAGAAAATATTTGCAAGTCATATATCTGATAAAGGGTAAATATTCAAAATATGTAAAAACCCCATACAACTCAATAGCCCCCCAAAAATCTGATTAAAAAATAGGCAGAGGAAATGAACAAACATTTTTCCAAAGAAGATACACCAATGGCCAATAGTACCTAAAAAGATGCTCAACATCACTAATTAGGGAAATTCAAATCAAAACCACAGTATCGTCTCACACCTGTCAGAATGGCTATCATCAAAAAGACAAGAGATAACAAGTGTAAGCAAGGGCATAGAGGAAAGGGAACCCCTATACACTGCTGGTAGGAATGTAACTTGGTACGGCCACTGTGGAAAGCAGTATGGAGGTTCCTCAAGAAATTAAAAATAGAACTACCACATGATCCAGCAATCTTACTTCTGGGTATATAACTGAAGGAAGTGAAAACAGGATCTTGAAGAGATATCTGCACCCCCATATTTATTGCAGCATTATTCACAATAGCCAAGATATGGAAACTACCCAAATGTCCATCAACAGATAAATGGATAAAGATATGAGATACAGACATAGAGAAGAGACGTGTGGTTGCTAAGGGGGTGGGGGAGGGAAGGATTGGGAGTTTGGGGTTAGCAGATGCAAACAATTACATATAGAATGGATAAATAACAAGGTCCTACTATATAGGGAACTATATTCAATATCCTGTGACAAACCATAATGGATAAGAATATATACTTTACTGTATAGCAGAAATTAACACAACATTGCAAATCAACCATACTTCAATAAAAATTTTAAAAAAGAAGATGTGAGATAGATACATATAAAATTATTATTATTTTTATTATTATATGAAATATTATTCAGCCATGAAAAAAGGGAAATCCTGCCATTTGTGACAATATGGATGAACATAGAGGACATTGTGCTAAGTGAAATAAATCAGACAGAGAAAGACAAATACTATATGATATCACTTATATGTGGAATCTGAAAAAAGCCAAACTCATAGAAACAGAGAATCGAGTGCTGGTTACCCAGGTCCTGGGGGATGGGGAAATGGGAAGATATTAGTTAAAAGGCACATATTTCCAGCTATACGATTAACAAGTTCTGGGAACAGCGTGGTGACTGTAGCTAATAATACTGTACTATACACCAGAAAGTTGCTGAGCGAGTACATCTTAAATGTTCTTACCACAAAAAAGAAATGGTAATTACATGATGGGATGGAGGTGTTAGCTAATGTTATGGTGGTAATCATTTTGCAACATAAGTCAATCAAATCAATACATTGTACACCTTAAACTTATACAATGTTATATGTCGATTATATCTCAATAAAGTTGGAAAAAAATCAATGCAAATATTAAAGTCTAAAAAAAAGGGTCTTATAAACAACTTGTGGCAAAGACAGTAATGCTTACCAGATAGTACATTAGCTTCCTCCGTACTCAGCCCCCTGGTCCTTCAGTTCACTCCATGTTCAACACCCTGGTCTGTTGGTTCCACGTGTGCTCAGACCCCTTGCAGTCAGGGAGGGGCAGGTGACTAGTTCCGACAAATGGGCTGTGAAGGAAGTGAATGTGCATTACTTCTGGGCTATGGCAGTGAAAGCCCACTTGAACTCTCCAGCGTTCTTCCCCATTCCTCTATGGATGTAGAGGAAGCTCCTTATTCAGAGAGAAAAACGAGAGGGTCAAAGCAGTTTAGATAGCTGAACCATTGCTGAAAGACAGGTGCCCTGAAAAGCCATCTAGATTTACGGATGACTTTGCATTAGCAAGAAATAAACCCTTGTCTCCTAAAAAACTTCTGTTTTGCAGTTGTTCATAGCTATAAACCTAGCTTATCCTAACATGCAACCCAACAGAGCAATACAAATGTTCAATAATATTTGATGAAGTATTATGTAGCCATTGAAAAGAACTGTCACAAAACTATTAACATCAAGAATTATTATATTATTAATTGGAAAAAAACGCAAAAAACAAAAATATGATTAGAAAGGTAGATGGGAATAAAAAGCAGGGCTTTCCCAGTAAAACTGACAGAATGGATGAAATTGTGATTCAGAATTTTCCATAAAATGTTTTCCAGAAAACTACTGACATATCAGAATATGTGTATTTACTGGGGAGGGGGAGTGAGGATGAAGAATGGGGTGGTCCCAGCTGAGACTAAACCCATATTCAGGCTTGTTCAGATATATGTTGACTTTCTGCTAAAGAAGGAGCTTCTAGGAAAAAACCCATTTTAAGGACGGACAGAATAAAGACACACATTTTGTCCAATAACAATTTATCAGTCTTTGGCGTGAAGGGGAACTCATGTCTGAGCCCTTGAATTTGTTCTCTGACCCAGATTCCTTGGACTCATGTCAACACTTGAGAGCTGTTTGTCACATGTCTTGGTGTGCAATATTAGAAGCCCAAGGCTGTGTTACTTTGGGAACAGGGTAGGGGTGGGAGTCAGAAATTCACTCGGATTCAGTGAAGGACAGCACTGATCCAGCATAACCTGGAGTCGGGGATGTAACAGAAGGTGGCCAATGTCAAGGGCACTGCAATGACACCAGCAAGCCAACTTCCGGGGGCAGCAGGAGGGCTGTACATGATAGGCTTAGCAAGTGTGCCTTAGCAAGGCTCCCAAGTGTACCTGCGGCTGAGAGGTGCCAGCTAACTCAGCAGCAGTGGGAGGCGGCTTTTGAGCAAGGGGCAGCACTCCTAGAGCAGACATCAGTGCTGTGGATGGCCGCCCTTAGCTCTGGGACGGTAGTGACCTCAGAGGTCAGTGGGAGCTGCAAGAATTTATTCATGAGCTTTTGTGAGTGGTATCCTGGGAACTCTCAGAAGAGAGGGCTGGAAATCTGCAACAAGTCAGAGAGACGCAGAAGAGGGCAGGAGATCCCACAGTTAAGTGGGGAGAGCTAAGCCAAGCAACCTTGTTTATTATTGCAGTGACCCCCATTTTCTGCCCAGACTGAACAGCTTAGGACATGTATGTTTCCAAATGACAGATACTTTAACAGAAGAAAAGAGTTTAACCTGGAAATGGACAAATGAGAGTCACGGAGGCAGCATTTCCTAGAGCTTATCCCTCCAGCACCGTCCACAGGAGAGAAACTCTGATCTGGGGAAAAGGCTTTAGATCACCAGAGAAGGGTTTGTCAGGCCTATATGGAAGCCCCCTCTACTAACACCCATTTTGACATTCCAGGTACCCTGATACTTGAAAGATGCTGCTCAGGAGAGTAACATGAATATTTCAATCACTGCAAAGTAACCCACTGGTATGGACAGTGAATGATCAATGATAGTACAAAGTACATGGTCCCTTTCATAATCTTTAAAAAATAAAGAGGCATTCTGGTTATCAGATCAGTCTCTTGGTTAAAAAGAACCTGTTCTCAAAAGACTGAATGCCCTTGGGTTACACTGATCAGATCACTTTTGAACCTACAAAGCTGAGATTTGTGACTCCAAAGTAATGTCACTAGGAGAGATCTGATCACAGCTGCTGTCTAAATTGCTGATATCATTGGCATACTCTATAGCTGCCACAAAAATTGTAAAAAAAAAAAAAAAAAAGGCAAAATCATCAAAATATCACCATTATTCAAATTTCTATAATAATAAATTAAATTGTCATTATAGGTACACATATATAAGAGAACAAAGGAAAATGCAGAAAAGAGGTGTGCTGGATACTGTTCCTTCACATTTAATCTCCACCCTTCCTCACCCTGATCGATGCCCTTGGTGGATGGCTTCCACTCACTATATGAACCCAATCTTTTCTCTGTGAACTTTGTCTGTGATGTTCTTCCAGGAAGAGTTGATAAGGTCAGTTCCATCAACATTTTACGCTATAGTTTATGCTTTTAAGCCCTTGTTTTAACAGGCCTTTCCTATTCCAAAAATATTCTCCTGTGCCTTCAACTATTAGCTCTATGGTTTTATTCCACATTTATGTTGCTTTCATTTGTTTGTTTGTTTGTTTTGGCAACACTGCGTGGCTTGTGGGATCTTAGTTCCCCAACCAGGGATTGAACCTGGGCCACAGCAGTGAAAGTGCCAAGCCCTAACCACTGGACCACCAGGGAAATCCCATATTTATGTCTTTAATCCTTCTGGGGATCACCTTTATGTGGTGTAAGGCAGATATCCAACTTTTTCTCTATATAGTGAGCTACTTTCCCCAAATTCATTTGGAAACATTCTGTAATTTCCCTCACTGATTGTGAAGTTACATTTATCACATAAATACTCATATACAATATTTCTGGACATTATTCTTTCATTATATTCTTTCCTCTCTATTTTGTTTCGTTAGACTCTTTCACTGTTTTTATGAATACAGATTTAAGAATTCCTACTATCTGTCATATTTTCCAGAACTGGCTTAGCAACTTTCATGGATCTTGATATTTCCAAATTTTAGGATAAATTTGTTAAGTTTCTCAAATAAACTTGCTAGACTTTTAATTGGAATTGCACTGGGTTTATCAATCACTTTAGAGAGAATTAAATCTTTATAATACATACTAAATGAAGTCAGACAGAGAAAGACAAATATCATATGATATCACTGATACATAGAAGCTAAAAATATGATACAAATGAACTTATTTACAAAACAGAAACAGACTCACAGACATAGAAAGCAAACTTATGGTTACCAAAGGGGAAATAGGGTTGGGGGGAGGAGGGATAAATTAGGAGTTTGGGATTAACAGATACACATTACTATATATAAAATAGATAAACAACAAGGACCTACTGTATAGCATAGGGAACTATATTCAATATCTTGTAGTAACCTATAATGGAATAGAATCTGAAAAAGAATATAATTCTGAATCACTTTGCTATACACCTGAAACTACCACAACATTGTATATCAACTATACTTCAATTTTTAAAAATCTTTATAATATTATCTCACCCTATCCAAGAATATGGAATGCTTCTGCATTTATGCCAGTATTCTTGTATGTCACCTACATGATTTTTAATTGCTCTTTTTAAAGGTATTGTGCATTTTTGTCAGGTTAACTCAATAATCTGCATTTTTCTTGCTATAGGTAACAGTAAACCCTCTAAAACTGTTATAAAGAGGGTAAACTTTGGAAGTACATGTACACTTGAGAATTCTTTATTTCACTCTCAACTTAAATGATAGATTAGCTGGTTATAAAATTGTGGCTTCAGCATTCTTTTCATTTACTACTTTGAAATATTTTTTTGTCTCCAATATGTGTTTGGTGTAATTCTTATTTGTGGTTCTTAATAGGAGGCCTTTATCTCTTGAGGTTCTGAGAATTTTTTTTTTATCTTTGATTTTTAAAATTTCACGGGAATTCCCTGGCAGTCCAATGGTTAGGACTCCATGCTTTCACTGCCGTGGCCTGGGTTCAGTCCCTGGTTGGGAAACTAAGGTCCCATAAGCCATGTGGTGTGGCCGAAAAATAAAAAATTTCACAATATAATGTACCTAAGGACTTCTAGGAACAAACACTTTCAATCTGAGGTCTTTCATTTTCTTTAAATCTGGGGAAATTTTGGTCATTATCTCCTCAGATATTTTCTCTTCTTTGTATATATATATTTTTTACTCTCTTTCTAGTTCTACAATAAAACAGATGTTTACATAACTACTATGATCTTCTTAATTTTTTCTTTCATATTTTCTAACTCTTTATCTCTGGCTGATGCTTTATGGAAGAATTTCTTGATTTGATCACCCAGCTCATTCATTTATTTTTCAAATTGCATGCATTTTGGGATTCATCTCTATTACTGCTTTCTATTTCAATCATTTAATTTGTATATACATTATATGAAGTCAGGTTTAATAGGTTGTCTCTAGTAAGCATCTTTCACCCCACATGGTCTCAGGATATAGAAGGTGAGGTTAGGGTGAGGAAATATCCAGAGGCTGAGGGTCTGTGGTATCTTTGCTATCCCGTTTTCATTCCAATCAAACTAGAATACTGTTCTGATATCACCCTATCATTGGGTTTGCTCTTCCTTTCAAGACCAAGTTGGTAGAAAAAAAAAGGGTGTGGATTATAAAGCTTTTCCCTGGCCTTTCTGCATCAAAGGCACTAGATCCTCTTCCATTCTGGGGTACCATTACCTTCTACACCAGGACTCAACTACCTTTATAGTTTTACCTTAATTTTTCAGCTTTGTTGACTTTCTTCTACTTCTGTGGCTTCCACAGGGCTAAATTTGAGTGAGGGGGTAACTCTTCTGGTTAGTTTGCCATCTTTGTTGAAGTGGAATGGGGAAATCCTTTCTAAGTTTAAATGCAGAATAGAAGCTGTTTTATAGATATGAATCTGGCAGCATTTTGTAGACATTCCTTGGGAATTCGCTGGTTAGCAGACCTAAGCCCATTCACAAAGAGACCTGTTAGCACTACTTAAAAAAAAATAAAGATATCTTCAGGGACATTCAATGCAATTAGGAGTGTTGACTTTGGTAGGGGAACTCATCACTAAAAATGTTCTATTATAAAACTTCCGAAGAAAAGCTTTGAGAGTAAACAGGAGAAGAGGAATGTCAAGGGGTTCTCCTTATATCTCGTGGAGAACAACAGAAACAAAGGACTGGACCTTCTGTGTTCTACCTGTGCCCCACAGAGGAATAATATAGCGAGCAGGTGGGGACTGAAGGCTTGGCAGTCACTACTAACTGGAAGGTGGGTCGAAAAAGAGTGGGAGTGAAGATGGAAGAAGACAGGCTTGAGCAGCAATATGGTGGAAAAAACATGTATATGAATAGAACAGGAGAGATATTTAATGGCTGGATGAATGTAGACATTTAGGGAATGGAAAGAATGATTAGAGGAAATCATTGGGAAGATGTCTATGTGGTATGCTGTATAAACCCCCATAGGAAAGTCTATATTATTCCTCAAGACACCTGGAGTCTTATTTGTGTTTTCATTTCCTGTGACTCTATGCAGAGGCTAGGCCACTAGATCCTTGGCTTTTATTAAAAATATTGATAAATAAAACCCTTGTCCAGGTGCAAATTTGTTTTACTTTGTTTTTCCAAGTCATCAGATCCTGAGTATCTCGTGTGTATCCTTTAACACAGCACTTGCCAAAGTGGGTTCAGCAATTATAAATAAAGAGGGTTCTAGAGTCAAATAAGTTTGGGATGTGTAGGGTTATACAGTATTAACATGAGTTCTTTGCTTGCAGGATTTCTCAGAGCCATTAATATGCAAATATTACTATCATTTTCCAAGAAGGAGACATGGTATGCCCTATTTCTCAAATTTGACCATAGAATCATTTTTCTCAAGGCATCTTAAGATACTACTGTTCCATGGACCAAACTGCTCTGATGGATTGCCTACCTTTGTTTGAGTTATAATGTGGACTTAGCAGATGTAGTCAAGGGCAATTTTTTTGCAGCTGTTATGAAATAGCACCTTGCAAGATGCATTCTTCATGTTATTACAATCTAGCAATTGCTTTAACCATGAAAGTGTTATCTGTCATTTCCATCAATATGCATGATTATATTCAATTAAGTAATTTATTTCAAAGCCACTTGTATTGTTCTCTCTTTGTGCACCTCATGTGGTTAGTCTTATTTTCCTAAGAGTGTGTAAGCTCTGTAAAGATAAGAATCATGCCTATTCCTTTACTGAATCATGCATAGCACTTGGTGCAGTGCTAGATGCAAGATCAAGATTCAGTAAGTACACTCTGATTGGAAAAAATAAAACTTAAAATGCAGCAGAAGCAAACTATTATAAACTTCCTATGTATTTGATAACATATCATCTAAGTACTTTTGTGCTTTAATTATCACTCCCCACTCCTTTTTTCTCTCTGTGCCTTTTCAGCACTAAATACACCCTGGAAGGAAAATGGGGGCAATAAATCTAAGCAAAGCAGCCCTGAAAAGTTTTTTTCTATTTGTTCCAATATTAAGAATAAATCTTTGGCTAACAACTTCAAACTATTCTGACTCATCTTTTTGTTTGATTCCCTCCCAGTTTATTCGTTAATTGTTCAACATTTTTGCTCCTACTTTTCCATGGCTGTGTTCTCCTTTAAATATAAAATTCAGTATCTTTCAGAACATTTTCTTTGCTTTGCAAGTCAGGAAAACTTTCCCTACCACCTCATTCTGAAAGCACTTGGCAGGTAAACTTCTATTATCATATCACTGTATATGAAGGTCCTTAGCTTAGTCTAATTATGCTTTGCCAAGTAAACAATTTATAGTGTATTATTTCCATTGGAAAGTCCCCTTTTCAAATTGAAGGATTTCACAATAAAAAAAAAAACACTGGTTAAAGAAACCCCAAGTTCTTCTTAGCATTGGGGTTTCAACTTAATGGGGTCATCATTCATAAGACCAGGTTGATAACACCAATACATCAAATTTACAATGGAAATTTAGGACCAAATTGTTCTGTCAACAGCTCCATTGTTCCCAGTTCCCTTGTCTGCCTGCTCCCTCCCACATCTCCTTCATCGATAGACTCATTGGCCCCTCCACGGGAACCTCTCCAGATCCTGCCCTTGCTATCCCCTCAGCCTTACCCCGCCTGGAACTTGTCTCTTACCCTTGCTTCTTCCCATTAATGACCCTTGCTGGCTCCTTTCATTGTTCCTTCCCAAACTCCATGAACTGTCCACATACTTCCTCTTTCTTCTCAAGTCTCTCAATTAGTGAGAGACTTTCTCCAACCCCAATCTAAACCCGAGCCAAGAGATGTGGCTGACATACTCCTCACTGGCATTTCCAGACCATAGCACCAAACATTTTATCAATAACCCCACTTACTCTGCTCATACAGGATTCTTCCAACATTCCTACCACTGTCATTTCAGCCTCCAGGGCCAACCCTCAGCTTTGTTGATGCCAAGCTCACAGTTTTCATTCCTACTGCATTTCCTACCAGAGATGGAGTAGAGCATCAAAGTTGACTGTCCAACCAACGTCCTGGCCTCCCAGCTTCAGCTTTTTCCTTTTCTCTGACTTCCTAATCCACTCCAACATGGTACCTCTCTACCACACATGCAAACACAGTCATGCCTTAGAGGTTTATATTGGGTGCTGACTAGGTCAAAGATCTTGTAATTGGCCTATCAAACAAGCTGGACTCAGTAAGGGTGACATTATAAACTAGCTTAACGTTTATTTTCACACAGCTGCCTTTGACTCCATTGAGCTTTTTCAGTCTTTGCCCTCCTGAATGAAATTTCAGGCAGATTCCATGTTTTCTCTGATTACTCTATTCCCAGCTATTAATAAATAGCTCCGTCTTTGACTTAGTAAAAAAGTTCAATTAAATCTAAATCAAAACTTCAGTCTCTCAATCTGTTCAAGTGTTTCCCTTCCTCTCTGTCAAGTTACTCTCCCTATTCCTCTCCATCACAGGTTAATTAGCCACTCATTCTGATCCCTTGGGAAAATGAAGGTGATAGAAGGGAAAGACTTAAGGAAAAGGAGAAATCAGACACTGATGCCACTGAAATCTCTGTGTTGCATGCCCCAATTCTGGCTCTTTTTCTTTTTAGTGTTTTATGAGTTTTTAGGAGACTCATTTACATTCTTTGAGCAAGGCTGATGTCTCCTCCTGGATTGTCACACATGGCATAGCTCTGCTCCTAACTTCTGGTGATCTTTGCTAGTCTGACCTTCCCACTCTTCCTAGGAGACCTGTATGGCAGAGATTCTTTAAGACAACTCAAAAACAGCTACCCATAGCTCAACAATAACAAGACAAATGATCTATTTTTTAAAATGGACAAAGGGATTTGAATAAATTTCTTTAAAGAAAATATATAAATGGCCAGTAAACACATGAAAAGATGCTCAACATCAATAATACTAATGTAATGAAAATCAAAACCACAACCATATGTCACTTTATACTAAGGATAAAGCCACTAGGGTGGCTACAATTTTAAAAAGGTAGAAAATAACGAGTGTTGGCAAAGATGTAGAGAAGTTGGAGCTCTCATACACTACATTCTCATTGTTGGTAGAATGTATAATGGTACAGCAGAACAGTCTGGAAGCTCCCCAAAAAGATGAACATAGAATTACATATAACTCAGCAATTTCACCCCCGGGTATATACTCAAGAGAATTTAAAACAGGCATTTAAACAAAAACTGGTAACACAAATGTTCCTAGCAACATTACTGATAATGTCAAAAAAGTAGAAATAACCCAAATGTCCCCTCAACTGATGAATGGATTAAAAATGGTATACCCATACAATGGAATATTATTTGGCCATAAAAGGTCATGAAGCACTGATTCATGCTATGACATAGATGAAACTTAAAAATATTATGCTAAGTAAAAGAAGCCATACCCCCCAAGAAAGGCAATATATTGCATAATCCAGGGGTCCCCCAGGCTGCAGACCACTACCGGTCCTCAACCTGTTAGGAACTGGGCCGCACAGCAGGAGGTGAGCAGCGGGTGAGCGAGTGAAGCTTCATCTGCCGCTCCCCATCGCTCGCATTACCACCTGAACCTTCCCCCCCATCACTCGCATTACTACCTGAACTACCCCCTCCCCTCACCTCCCCGTCCGTGGAAAAATTGTCTTCCATGAAACCAGTTCCTGGTGCCAAAAAGGTTGGGGACCGCTGGTGTAATCCCATTTATATGAAATGCCCCAAATAGGCATATCTATAGAGGCAGAAAGTAGATTAGAGATTGACTAGGGCAGTGGGGTAGGAGGAATGGGGAGTGACTGTTAATGGGTACAGGGTCTCTTTTAGTGGAAATGAAAGTATTCCACAATTAGAAAATGATGATGGTTCCACGACTCTGTAAATATATTAAAATACACTAAGTTACACACTTTAAAAGGGTGACTTTTACGCTAAAATAAAGCTGTGAAGAAGAAGGATAAGGAAGAGGAGGGGAGAGCAGTTGCTATATCAGGTCCATATCATCGCTGCTGTGGTCCTCTCTCCTTACTCTAATGCCATTCAGCCTCTAACAAGGCTTTCTCTTCTAGACCTGTTTTTCAGGAATGACTCAGGAACCAGTCCCTGTGTCATCCCAATTTCAGGTAGCATATGTTAAGCTCTCAAGTGATTCTTCTGAAGTCTCTGTCTCTTGACTTCAGTTTGAGAATGAGGATGGGGAAAGCATCTCTCTGCTTTGCCCCATGGAGATGTAGCACACTAACTCTCCAAAGGAATCCTTACTGTGTCTGAGCGATTGTGAATTCTTAGCCTCCTCTTAAGAAGCTGTTAATGGGCTACTGGTGGAAGAGTCGGATTAGAACCACCCTCTTTGCAAGTCCTTCATAGATGGGGTAGCGCGTGGCTAAATCAGAGGTCAGCAAACTTTGTGTCAAGAAGCAGACAGTAAAGGTTTCAGGCTTTGCTGTCTCTATAGTCTCTGCTGCGACTCCTCAACTCAGCCACTGTAGTACGAAAGCAGTCATAGACAAAACGTAAATGAATGAGTATGGCTGTATTCCAACAAAACTTTCATTACAAAAACAAGTGGTGGCCAGACTTGGTCCATGGGCTGACCCCTGTTCTAGGGTCACTTGGAGGAGTTTAGATAGTGAAAGGGGATGCTTGACACCTTTTGTTTTCACTGAAACAGAAGAGCCCATTTTAACATCCTGTTGTAACAGATGATGAAAATCCTCTCTCCAACCATATTCTCTGGTCCAGCACTCTAAATGCTTTCCCAACCCTGAGCCTACACTGTGCTCTCCTTACCCCTCTTGTCCCTTCACACTCTCCCATTTACCTGATTGATGAGGTAACTGCCTCATTTCAGTCAATCCCTCACATCCTGGTCCATGATCTCAACTTTGCTATACCTTCCTCCTAGATTCACTTAGCCCCTTGACCTCCTACCAAACCTTAAGAATTCCCAACTTTAGAAAATCCAGCTATGTGCTATTTTTCCTGCTCCTGGACTGCCCAGAGCTGCCAGGGTAATCTCACAACCACAGTAGTAAATTCTAGCACATGGTTAGCCCTCTAGCTACATCAAGGCCTTGCCATAAACCAGCAGACTTTTCTCTAACTCTCAATCAGGATGTTTTTAAATTGAAGTAGAGTTGATCTACAATATCATATTAGTTTCAGGTGTACAGCATAGTGATTGAGTATTTTTGCGGATTATATTCCATTAAAAGTTATGACAAGATAATGGCTATAATTCTCTGTGCTATACAATATATCCTTATTGCTTATCTATTTTTTTTTTTTTTTTTGCTTATCTATTTTTTATGAGGTAGTTTGCATCTGTTAATCCCATACCACTAATGTGTCCCTCCCTCCTTCCCTTTCCCCTTTGGTAACCACTAGTCTGTTTTCTCTATCTGTGAGTCTGTTTTACTTATACATTCATTTGTATTATTTTTTAGATTCTGTATATAAGTAATATCCATACAGCATTTCTCTTTCTCTGTCTGACTTATTTCACTAAGCATAATATTCTGTAGGTCCATCCATGTTGCTGCAAATGGTGAAATTTTATTCTTTTTTATGGCTAATATTCCATTGTATGTATGTGTGTGTGTGTGTGTGTATGTGTGTGTGTATTTATATGTTGGATATTAACCCCTTGTTGGTCACACCATTTGAGAATATTTTCTCCCATTCCATATGTTGTCTTTTTGTTTTGTCGATGGTTTTCTTTGGTGTGCAAAAGTTTTCAAGTTTACATAGGCCCTCAACCAGGACTTTTGATCTCTGTTTTGCATTGATGGTAGAGACCACCTTTATGAACTCCCATCCTCCAATTTAAAAGTGCTCTGTATCTTAATCTATACCTGCATGTATACCAATATGGTGGCCACAAGCTACTTGTGGCTACTGAGTACTTGAAAAATGTCTAGCTTAACTGAGGAGCTAAATTTTTAATTTTTATTTACTTTTAATTCATTTAAATGTAAAAACTAAAGCAGTGTAAGATATTTTCTGCTAAACACATGTATTTGTTTTAGTTGGACAGTTTCACTTTAACCATTGAAAATGTAGCATCTGAATTAAGATGTGCTGTTAAGTGTAAAATACAGTTAATCCTTGAAGAACACGGGGCTTGGGGCGCCAATTCTCCACACAGTCAAAAATCTGGATATAACTTATAGTGGGCCCTCTGCATATGCAAGGTTCCTCCCTATGCACAGTTTGGCATCTGCAGATTCACCCAACCATTATCATGCAGCACTGTGGTATTTACTACTAAAAAAAAATCCACGTATAAGTGGACCCACACAGTTCAAACCCATGTTGTTCAAGGGTCAACTTACACTGAATTTCAAAGACTTAGAAAGAAAAAAAAATGTAAAATAATTCATTAATAGTTTTATATTGATTACCTTTTGAAATGATAATATTTTGGGTATTATTTCTATTGGACACTGCTATGCTATACTCTTCTCAGTTCTTCCTGTATCAGAAGAATAAGTCACTTCATTTTTTTCCTTCAGGGCTGTCCCCCACAAAATTTATGAATCCTGAATCCATTTGTCCTATAGAATGTCACATAGAGTTCCTTTTCTCAATTATCATCAACGATTTGCTCTCTACTAGTTTATTTTTATCAATGAAATATCAAAAAAGAAAGAAGGATGTTTAGGAGCAAGTTCTGCTGAGACTTCCAGAAGGCATGAAGAAAATGACTTGGAATCAATTCAAATAGCCCAAAGCTAAGGGCTGAAAGTCCAAAGCAAATTTCTTTCCTTACCCAAGTGATTAGAGACCAAAAACTGAAGGGCCCATTCCCAAAGACAAAATTGAAGAGACCCTCAGTACATGTGCATTACTACTGCATCTAGTTATACTGAGCTACGTAATAAGTAGCTTGATCCAGAACTTAATCCAGAGTAGATACTTAAAAATGGACTAAGATAGTCTGCTAATTGGAATTTTGGAAATGTGGCTACAAAAGGACATAACTACCTCCATTTCAGTGAAGGCCAACAACTATTAGTGTTTGGGGGTGATTTTTCACTGCTATTTCTTTTTTTTTTTCTTTTTTTCTTTTTATTTCATTTTATTTTTTAACATCTTTATTAGAGTATAATTGCTTTACAATGGTGTGTCAGTTTCTGCTTTACAACAAAGTGAATCACTTATACATATACATATGTCCCCATATCTCTTCCCTCTTGCATCTCCCTCCCTCACACGCTCCCTATCCCCCTCTAGGTGGTCACAAAGCACCGAGCTGATCTCCCTGTGCTATGCGGCTGCTTCCCACTAGCTAACTATTTATGTTTGGTAGTGTATATATGTCCATGCCACTCTCCCACTTTGTCCCAGCTTACCCTTTCCCCTCCCCGTATCCTGAAGTCCATTCTCTAGTAGGTCTGAATCTTTATTCCCGTCTTGCCCCTAGGTTCTTCTGACCTTTATTTTTTTTCTTTAGATTCCATATATATGTGTCAGAAAACGGTATTTGTTTTTCTCTTTCTGACTTACTTCACTCTGTATGACAGTCTCTAGATCCATCCACCTCACTACAAATAACTCGGTTTCGTTCCCTTGTATGGCTGAGTAATATTCCATTGTATATACGTGCCACATCTTCTTTATCCATTCATCTGTTGATGGACACTTAGGTTGCTTCCATGTCCTGGCTATTGTAAATAGAGCTGCAATGAACATTTTGGTACATGACTCTTTTTGAATTATGGTTTTCTCAGGGAATATGCCTAGTAGTGGGATTGCTGGGTCGCATGGTACTTCTATTTTTAGTTTTTTAAGGAACCTCCATACTGTTCTCCATAGTGGCTGTATCAATTTACATTCCCACCAACAGTGCAAGAGGGTTCCCTTTTCTCCACACACTCTTCAGCATTTACTGTTTGTAGATATTTTGATGACGGCCATTCTGACTGGTGTGAGATGATATCTCATTGTAGTTTTGATTTGCATTTCTCTAATGATTAGTGATGTTGAGCATTCTTTCATGTGTTTGTTGGCAATCTGTGTATCTTCTTTGGAGAAATGTCTATTTAGGTCTTCTGCCCATTTTTGGATTCGGTTGTTTGTTTTTTTTTGATATTGACCTGCATGAGTTGCTTGTATGTTTTGGAGATTAATCCTTTGTCAGTTGCTTCATTTGCAAATATTTTCTCCCATTCTGAGGGTTGTCTTTTGGTCTTGTTTATGGTTTCCTTTGCTGTGCAAAAGCTTTGAAGTTTCATTAGGTCCCATTTGTTTATTTTTATTTCCATTACTCTAGAAGGTGGGTCAAAAAGGAACTTGCTGTGATTTAGGTCATAGGGTGTTCTGCCTATGTTTTCCTCTAAGAGTTTGAGGGTGTCTGGCTTACATTTAGGTCTGTAATCCATTTTGAGTTTCATTTTGTGTATGGTGTTAGGGAGTGTTCTAATTTCATTCTTTTACATGTAGCTGTCCACTTTTCCCAGCATCACTTATTGAAGAGGTTGTCTTTTCTCCACTGTATATTCTTGCTTCCTTTATCAAAGATAAGGTGACCATATGTGCATGGGTTTATCTCTGGGCTTTCTATCCTGTTCCATTGATCTATATTTCTGCTTTTGTGCCAGTACTGTACTGTCTTGATTAATGTAGCTTTGTAGTATAGTCTGAAGTCAGGGAGCCTGATTCCTTCAGCTCCATTTTTCATTCTCAAGATTGCTTTGGCTATTCAGGGTCTTTTGTGTCTCCATACAAATTGTGAAATTTTTTGTTCTAGTTCTGTGAAAAATGCCTGTGGTAGTTTGATAGGGATTGCATTGAATCTGTAGCTTGCTTTGGGTAGTAGAGTCATTTTCACAATGTTGATTCTTCCAATCCAAGAACATGGTATATCTCTCTCTCTATTTGTATCATCTTTAATTTCTTTTATCAGTGTCTTATAATTTTCTGCATACAGGTCTTTTGTCTCCTTAGGTCGGTTTATTCCTAGATATTTTATTCTTTTTGTTGCAATGGTAAATGGGAGTGTTTTCTTAATTTCACTTTCAGATTTTTCATCATTAGTGTATAGAAATGCAAGAGATTTCTGTGCATTAATTTTGTATCCTGCTACTTTACCAGATTCATTGATTAGCTCTAGTAGTTTTCTGGTAGCATCTTTAGGAATCTCTATGTATAGTATCATGTTATCTGCAAACAGTGACAGCTTTACTTCTTCTTTTCCCATTTTGATTCCTTTTATTTCTTTTTCTTCTCTGATTGCTGTGGCTAAAACTTCCAAAACTATGTTGAATAATAGTGGTGAGAGTGGGCAACCTTGTCTTGTTCCTGATCTTAGTGGAAATGGTTTCAGTTTTTCACCATTGAGGACGATGTTGGCTGTGGGTTTGTCATATATGGCCTTTATTATGTTGAGGAAAGTTCCCTCTGTGCCTACTTTCTGGAGGGTTTCTATCATAAATGGGTGGTGAATTTTGTCAAAAGCCTTCTCTGCATCTATTGACATGATCATATGGTTTTTCTCCTTCAATTTGTTAATATGGTGTATCACGTTGATTGATTTGCATATATTAGAAGAATTGTTGCATTCCTGAGATAAACCCCACTTGATCATAGTGTATGATCCTTTTAATGTGCTACTGGATTATGTTTGCTAGTATTCTGTTGAGGACTTTTGCATCTATGTTCATCAGTGATATTGGCCTGTAGTTTTCTATTTTCATGACATCTTTGTCTGGTTTTGGTATCAGAGTGACGGTGGCCTCATAGAATGAGTTTGGGAGTGTTCCTCCCTCTGCTATATTTTGGAAGAGTTTGAGAAGGATAGGTGTTAGCTCTTCTCTAAATGTTTGATAGAATTCGCCTGTGAAGCCATCTGGTCCTGGGCTTTTTTTATTGGATGACTTTTAATCACAGTTTCAATTTCAGTGCTTGGCATTGTTCTCTTCATATTTTCTATTTCTTCCTGGTTCAGTCTCGGAAAGTTGTGCATTTCTAAGAATTTGTCCATTTCTTCCAGGTTGTCCATTTTATTGGAATATAGTTGCTTGTAGTGATCTCTCACGATCCTTTGTATTTCTGCAGTGTCAGTTGTTACTTCTCCCTTTTCATTTCTGATCCTATTGATTTGAGTCTTCCCCCTTTTTTTCTTGATGAGTCTGGCTAATGGTTTATCCATTTTGTTTACCTTCTCAAAGAACCACCTTTTAGTTTTATTGATCTTTGCTATCATTTCCTTCATTTCTTTTTCTTTTATTTCTGATCTGATCTTTATGATTTCGTTTCTTCTGCTAACTTTGGGTTTTCTTTGTTCTTCTTTCTCTAATTGCTTTAGGTGTAAGGTTAGGTTGTTTATTTGAGATGTTTGTTGTTTCTTAACGTAGGCTTGTATGGCTATAAACTTCCCTCTTAGAAATGCTTTTGCTGCATCCCATAGGTTTTGGGTCATTGTGTTTTCATTGCCATTTGTTTCTAGGTATTTTTTGATTTCCTCTTTGATCTCTTCAGTGATCTCTTGGTTATTAAGTAGTATGTTGTTTAGCCTCCATGTGTTTGTATTTCTTACAGATTTTTTTCCTGTAATTGATATCTAGCCTCATAGCGTTTTGGTCGGAAAAGATACTTGATACGATTTCAATTTTCTTAAATTTACCAAGGTTTGATTTGTGATCCAAGATATGATCTATCCTGGAGAATGTTCCATGAGCACTTGAGAAGAATGTGTATTCTGTTGTTTTGGGATGGAATGTCCTATAAATACCAAATAAGTCCATCTTTTTTAATGTATCATTTAAAGCTTGTGTTTCCTTATTTATTTTCATTTTGGATGATGTGTCCATTGGTGAAAGTGGGGTGTTAAAGTCCCCTACTATGATTGTGTTACTGTCAATTTCCTCTTTTAGAGCTGTTAGCAGTTGCCTTATGTACTGAGGTGCTCCTATGTTGGGTGCATAAATATTTACAATTGTTATAGCTTCTTCTTGGATTGATCCCTTGATTATTATGTAGTGTCCTTCTTTGTCTCCTGTAATAGTCTTTGTTTTAAAGTCTATTTTGTCTGATATGAGAATTGCTACTCCAGCTTTCTTTTGATTTCCATTAGCATGGAATATCTTTTTCCATCCCCTCACTTTCAGTCTGTATGTGTCTCTAGGTCTGAAGTGGGTCCCTTGTAGACAGCATATATACGGGTCTTGTTTTTGTATCCATTCCGCCAGTCTATGTCTTTTGGTGGGAGCATTTAATCCATTTAAATTTAAGGTAATTACCAATAGGTATGTTCCTATTACCATTTTCTTAATTGTTTTGGGTTTATTATTGTAGGTCTTTTCCTTCTCTGTGTTTCCTGCCTAGAGAAGTTCCTGTAGCATTTGTTGTAAAGCTGGTTTGGTGGTGCTGAACTCTCTCAGTTTTTGCTTGTCTGTAAAGGTTTTAATTTCTCCATCACATCTGAATGAGATCCTTGCTGGGTAGAGTAATCTTGGTTGTAGGTTTTTCTCTTTCATCACTTTAAATATGTCCTGCCACTCCCTTCTAGCTTGCAGAGTTTCTGCTGAAAGATCAGCTGTTAACTTTATGGGGATTCCCTTATGTGTTATTTGTTGTTTTTCCCTTGCTGCTTTTAATATTTGTTCTTTGTATTTAATTTTTGATAGTTTGATTAATGTGTCTTGGCCTGTTTCTCCTTGGATTTTTCCTGTATGGGACTCTCTGTGCTTCCTGGACTTGATTAACTATTTCCTTTCCCATATTAGGGAAGTTTTCAACTATAATCTCTTCAAATATTTTCTCAGTCCCTTTCTTTTTCTCTTCTTCTTCTGGGACCCCTGTAATTTGAATATTGGTGTGTTTAATGTTGTCCCAGAGGTCTCTGAGACTGTCCTCAATTCTTTTCATTCTTTTTCTTTATTCTGGTCTGCAGTAGTTATTTCCACTATTTTATCTTCCAGGTCACTTGTCTGTTCTTCTGCCTCAGTTATTCTGCTATTGATCCCTTCCAGAGAATTTTTAGTTTCTTTTATTGTGTTGTTCATCTCTGTTTGTTTGCTCTTTAGTTCTTCTAGATCCTTGTTAAACGTTTGTTGTATTTTCTCCATTCTATTTCCAAGATTTTGGATCATCTTTACTATCATTATTCTGAATTCTTTTTCAGGTAGACTGCCTATTTCCTCTTCATTTGTTAGGTCTGGTGGGTTTTTGCCTTGCTTCTTCATTTGCTGTGTGTTTCTCTGTTTTCTCATTTTGCTTAACTTACTGTGTTTGGGGTCTCCTTTTCGCAGGCTGCAGGTTTGTAGTTTCACTTGTTTTTGGTGTCTGTCCCCAGTGGCTAAGGTTGGTTCAGTGGGTTGTGTAGGCTTCCTGATGGAGGGGACTAGTGCCTGTGTTCTGGTGGATGAGGCTGGATCTTGTCTTTCTGGTGGGCAGGTCCACGTCTGGTGGTGTGTTTTGGGGTGTCTGTGGCCTTATTATGGTTTTAGGTAGCCTCTGAGTTAATGGATGGGGTTGTGTTCCTGTCTTGCTAGTTGTTTTGCATAGCGTGTCCTGCACTGTAGCTTGCTGGTCATTGAGTGGAGCTGGATCTTGGCATTGAGATGGAGATCTCTGGGAGATTTTTGCCATTTGATATCACGTGGAGCTGGGAGGTCTCTTCTGGATCAGTGTCCTGAACTTGGCTCTCCCACCTCAGTGGCACAGCCCTGATGCCTGGCTGGAGCACCAAGAGCCTGTCCTCCACACGGCTCAGAATAAAAGGGAGAAAAACAAGAAAGAAAGAAAGAAGAAGTTAAAATAAAATAAAGTAAAATAAAATAAAATAAAGTTATTAAAGTAAAAAATAATTATTAAGAAAAAAAATTTTTTAAGTAAAAACAAGCAAACAAACAAAAAAACGGACAGACAGAACCCTAGGACAAATGGTAAAAACAAAGCTCTACAGACAAAATCACACACAGAAGCATACACATACACACAAAAAGAGAAAAAGGGAAAAAAAGATATATATCGTTGCTCCCAAAATCCACCTCCTCAATTTGCGACGATTCGGTGTCTATTCAGGTATTCCACAGATGCAGGGTACATCACGTTGATTGTGGAGATTTAATCCGCTGCTCCTGAGGCTGCTGGGAGAGATTTCCCTTTATCTTCTTTGTTCGAACAGCTCCCGGGGTTCAGCTTTGGATTTGGCCCCGCCTCTGTGTGTAGGTCGCCTGAGGGCCTGTCCTTTGCCCAGACAGGACGGGGTTAAAGGAGCAGCTGATTCAGGGGCTCTGGCTCACTCAGGCTGGGGGGAGGGAGGGGTATGGATGCGGGGCGAGCCTCCAACGGCAGAGGCTGGCGTGACAGTGCACCAGCCTGAGGCGCGCCGTACGTTTTCCCGGGGAAGTTGTCCCTGGATCACGGGACCCTGGCAGTGGCGGGCTGCACAGGCTCCCGGGATGGGAGGTGTGGATAGTGACCTGTGCTCGCACACAGGCTTCTTGGTGGCAGCAGCAGCAGCCTCAGCGTCTCATGCCCGTCTCTGGGGTCCGCACTGATAGCCGCGTCTCGCGCCCGTCTCTGGAGCTCCTTTAAGTGGCGCTCTGAATCCCCTCTCCTCGCGCACCAGGAAACAAAGACAGAAGAAAAAGTCTCTTGCCTCTTCGGCAGGTCCAGACTTTTTCCTGGACTCCCTCCTGGCTAGCCGTGGCGCACTAGCCCCCTTCAGGCTGTGTTCACGCAGCCAACCCCAGTCCTCTCCCTGGGATCCGAACTCCGAAGCCCGAGCCTCAGTTCCCAGCTCCGACCTGTCCCAGTGGGTGAGCAGAGAAGCCTCTCGGGCTGGTGAGTGCAGGTCGGCACTGATACTCTGTGCGGGAATCTCTCCACTTTGCCCTCCGCACCCCTGTTGCTGTGCTCTCCTCCGTGGCTCCGAAGCTCCCGCCGTCCGCCACCCGCAGTCTCCGCCTGCGAAGGGGCTTCCTAGTGTGCGGAAACCTTTCCTCCCTCACGGCTCCCTCCCACTGGTGCAGGTCCCATCCCTATTCTTTTGTCTCTGTTTTTTCTTTTTTCTTTTGCCCTACCCAGGTACGTGGGGAGTTTCTTGCCTTTTGGGAGGTCTGAGGTCTTCTGCCAGCATTCAGTAGGTGTTCTGTAGGAGTTGCTCCACATGTAGATGTATTTCTGATGTATTTGTGGGGAGGAAGGTGATCTCCACGTCTTATTCCTCCACCATCTTGAAGCTCCTCCCCCCATTGCTATTTCTTATTGTTAATACTATTTTTTATTTTTTATCCTCCTTTGAGGATGTACAATGGGAGGAAATTATTGATATATTTCTCTCCCCCTGAGACTGACTGGGAGCTTAACCCAGCTTCCAAATGGAAATAGAGGCCAACAGGTCAAATCCCTGGGGCTACCGTAAAAAAGTAACGGCTAATCTTTACAGAGATCCAAGCTGAGCTCTTGTAGGTTCCTTATTCCTTAAAAAAAAGGAGTACTGGATCCATATTTTGCTATCATCTTATCGAAAGTCTATCAAAAAAAGGGCTAGCAGATTGTTTCATCTCTGAGTTTCATCTTTGAATGTACCTGAATTTTAAATAATTCCCTTTCAAATCTATGGTTTCAATCTATAGTCCCTGATAAACTTCTGGTATAGAGAAAAGGTCTTCTTGTTGGTAGCCTGGATTTTGAATTTTGAGACCTCTTTGTGTAGACCTTTTTGGATTTCTTTATGTAGAAATAAGAGAGAAAGAGGGAATTTGTGTATTTACACATGTGCCTTCATGCATACCTATGTATGACACAGGACAGAAACTAATGCCAGAATAAAATTAAAATAGAACTGGCATTTTGGAGAAATTTGAGCTGCTCTCAAAAGTAGGTTCATCTGACTTCCTTCCAAAGAGAACAGTATGGAAAGGGGGAGAAGGAGTGTCTTTACAGTAAAGAAACCTGATAAACAGTATCACCAAGCAGGTAGTCCAGTCAACATCAACAGTGATAAGCCACGTTGACAGTATGTACCCTTGATATGATGTAATGAGAATGGCCCTTTATCTCTGGGGCCTTCTTCCCCAAAACATGTAACTCCAGTCTAGCCATGATAAAAAGAAAAATCAGAAGAATCCCAAATGGGGAACATTCTGCAAAGTATCTGATGAATACTCCTCAGAAGTGTCAAGGTCATCAAAAACAAGGAGAGTCTGAGAAACTGTCACAGCCAAGAGAAGCCTAAGTAGAATGACAACTATATGTAATGTGGTGTCCTGAATGTCATCTTGGAACAGAAAAAGGATATTAGGTAAAAAACTAAGGAAATCTGAGTCAATTACAGATTTAAGCTAATAATAATGCATCAATATTGATTCATTCATTATAGCAAATGTACCATACTAATACAAGATATTAACAATAGGGAAACTGGGTGCAGGGTATATGGGAACTCTCTATACCCATATTGTTCTAAAATGAAAAGTTTATTAAAAATTAAAAAAGAGAAATGCTGCTTGTTTGTTCCAGTGTAGGTCCCTAGTAGATTATTAAATAAAATGAATATAAATGACTTGTTATGAACCTTGCTGTAATAATGTCCTTGAGTTCATGCCATAGAACTACCTTATAAATATGATCATTGTAGGACAAGCTTCTGTTAGTGCCGTAGTAATTAAAAGTCCCAAATAGCATTCCTCACTCCCAAGGAAAAGTGAGTGGATCCCTGGGTCACACAGGACTTAAACAGATAATAGCATCACCCTGGCCCATTGTATTGCCCATTCTGCTGCTGGCTGAAACCTACTGTTATTCATGACATTAATAATTGGATTTTCTTGGAAAAAATATTTCTCAGTGTAATAAAAATACCATGAAATTCAACTCTGTGTAGTAACTCTTAATAACCCAATCTGCTCTCCACTGCAAAGTGAACAAATTTGGAAAGAAGCTTGTAGACCTATAGAATAAAGTATTTGTTTAATTTGCTAACCACACTTTTCTGTTCAGTTTTTCTCAATTTAGCTAATAAATTAAAGTTGCAGATTGACTAATACTACTTTCCAACTAAAAAGCAGAATCTCTATAATTTTAACCACTTCTTTGATTTTAGAAAACAAAGCTAGATTTTTTCAAAAGATGTTGCAAATTGAATAATTTGGTATTATGCTTTCATGGAAGATTGCTTTCAGAAAGAGTTTAATTATCAATAGGAGTGTGTGCAGTATTTTATTTAGAGTGCAAAAATATGGTAATGAGAAAAACAGATCATTCATTCTGCTCATTCAGCAAACACTGAAACAGTATCTGCTATGTCCCAGGCCCTGTGCTAAGCACATGAATATAATGGGGGCCAAAACAGATGGAGGCCATGCCTCTTGATGCAGGATGACATTAACCAAGTAATTTATGTCAGACTATGTAACTAATTTGACTGAGCAGTCTCAACAACTTGGGTATAAACACAGGACTGTTTTATTTTTCCAGTAAATGTTTTCAATTCTGCTCTGTTAATCCTCCTTTTTACTGGGTAGCATGACCCCTAATATCATCTCAGTTCTGTCCCTTTCAGTTGTTAAAACAGGATGTCCTTGGTTATTAGGACTCAGTTCTCTTTCTTTTTAAATTTCAATCACGTTTGATAGAGGCTCCCCTTTCCTACCTTGCAAGCTGACTTACAGCTTAGGTGGGTAGAGGTGGAATGTGATTGGCTCTTTCACACCACACCCCTCCTTCCTTGAAGTTTCCCTCCTTCCAAGCCCAGAGGGATAAGAGAAAAAGACATCTGCTTATGGGCCAGACCAGGCGATGCTGATGTTCCCTTTCTCCCGGTCATCTCTACTGATCATGCTTGCTGCCCATAGACATGGTGTTGAGAACCAGTGCCCAACAAGTTCACTGATGAGGAATTTATCCCAAGTAACTTGCCTAGGTTTAGTGGTCCCTTGGGAGATTCAGCCATATCTTCCAGCTGGCGGCCTCATACTGTACTCCTCTGATGTGCACGCCCCTGGAACAGCAAGCCTGCCACTCCAACTCTGCTCCATGGTCCCAATTCTGGAGTGTATAGGAATGGGCAAAATTCATTTTCTGTACCTATCTGGAAACACAAATTTTCTACCTGGCTTGACATTACCAAACACTATGTCCTCTGAGACCTCTTTCCTGATCTTCACCCTTCTTGGGCAGGGACAGGTCAACAAGTCTAGTAGCGAGAGTACATCCAACTAGGAAAGGAAATGTCAGTCTCCAGATGCCCTCTTAATTACCAGCAATTCTCTTGCCCACCACTCCCCACTTCCAGAGTTTCAGTGGAAACTAATCAAGCTTACCCCTTCCCTACAGAGAAATGAAAGAAAGGAAATACTCCACTCTGAGGCTTTCAATGGTCACTTGGTGTATCAGCTAATTATGCAGTGGCCCATGCCCCAGCCTGTGAGATGCCTGAAGCTTCTGGGCCTCCAGAGAGGAAATGTGGGAAATTACAGATGAAACATATGTGAAATGTGTGCAGGAAACAGAGCCTGAGCAATCCAGATGCAAAGCATCTGTTTTGCAGTATCTATTAGAGCTGAACACATGCCCACCATATGACACAGCGATTTTACTCCTAGGTGTATACTCAACAAAAACGAGTACATAAGCACCCTAAAGGCACAACAGTGTTCATAAAAGCATTTTTCATAATAGCCAACATTGAAAATAAATAGTAGAAATTTATTAGAAAGGCTAAACAAATTGTGGCATTCTTTGAAGCAAAGAAGAGAGACAAACTTCTGCTATATGCAACATGGATAAATTTCACAAATTATAATACGGAGAGAAAGAAACCAGAAGCAAAAAAAAAAAATACATAATGTATGATACCATTTATATGAAGTTCAAAAGTAGACAACACTAAATGATGGTGCTAGGTGTCAGGATAATGATTACCCTTGTGGAGGAAAAGTGTATTAAGGTAGAAGAATGGGTGCTTCGAATGCTCTATTTCTTGATCCAAAGTGTTCACTGAACTCTACACTTATAATCTGTGCAGCCTCTTGTGAAGTACATGAATTACACTTCAACAGAATGATTGTTTAAAAAAAGGCAATTTAATTCCTTCTCAAAAAAGTTAGTAGTTGTTATATAAAAACTGTGCCCAAAAAAGCTGATTTAACACACGCAGCCTCAGAAGTTAGTGTTGATACTTATATATCCTCAGGTGAAGCATGACTTTTCATTTCATTTCATTTATGAGCAAACATAAATTATCTTGCTCTTTTTCAGTTCTAAGTGTTCTTTGCATGTACCAAAGTGAAGTGAGAATGTGTTGGTTCCAACAGCAGGAAAAGTGTTCAATTATGTCAGTTTTATATCAAAGACTCCAGATGCTTCAGAGAGAAAGTCAGTTAGGATAAGTCCAATATTAGTTCATTGTTTTCCTCCACTGCAGGGGCTTAAGGTTGGAAGTTCATTACAGTAAGAGTGAAATGGCTCTCACAATTGTGAATGCTATTGTAAATTCAGTTTAAAATTTCAACATTGAAGATAAATTTACTTGGTTTTTACAGTTACAATATTTTGGTTTAATGCACATATATTTTTATTGAAAGTATTTTAAAGTAGGACAATTTTATAGGCCTATCAATATAACAAAACCAATATGTTACATAGTTAATAAATTCAAAAAAATTATATAATTTTAATGATTTTAACCATCCCCTCTCAATAGTGTACCAGTTCTCTTATATGTTATATATAAAGTTCACTTTCAAAAGTGTCCCAAGTAAGGAGTGACATGAACAAGATAACAGAATAAGAAGCCCCAAACCTCATTCCCCCACAGAGACACAATTAACAACAACGTATGGTACAAAGGCTTTTTGAGAACTCCAGAAAATAGTTAAGAAGTCACAATACCCCAGGCAAGTGCAAAGCAAGAACAGCTGTATTGAAATTAGTAAAAAAAAGCCGTTGCTTTTCACCTAAGATAACCTTTCTTCCAAGCTAGCACACCTCAGTCTGATCAGGAGAAACTGCTCAGCTCATGGCTTCTCCCTCAGGAGGGAAAGAGTAGTACATTCATCCAACATTCCAGCTTTTCAGGGGCTACCAAGGACTAGTATCTGTCTAGCCTGACTTGGAACGCTGATGAGGAATTGACATACTTTGGGTGCCTGAGGGCCACTGAAAATGAAAGAGAGCTCAGTGGCGTGGTGCTGCACCAGAGAGCCTGAGGTTCAGAGAGACATCAGAGGGAGCAAGAGATTATGAGCGCCAGAAAAAGAAACAGGCAAACCTCTCTACCCGGGAAATTACATGTACAAGGCCAGAGAAGACATATCCTCAGAAAGTCTGAGAGGCCTCCAGAATCTCTACCCAGGCTGATTGGTGAAAGTCTTCCCCTGTACAAAGGCAGTCTGTAAAGAATGGGAGAGGTGGCTGTTCTTTCAAATACCCAAATCCCAGCAAAATATAACAAGGCATATGAAGCAACAGGGAAACATGACACAATCAATGGAACCAAATAAATCTCCAGAAACTGACCCTAAGAAATGGAAATCAATTAATTATGTGGTAAAGAATTTAAGATAACCATCTTAAAGAAGCTCAGTGGGCTACAAGATAACACAGACAACTAAAAAAAAAAAATCAGGAAATGATACACGACCAAAAATCAGAATATCAACAAATAGACAGAAACTATTAAAAAGAACCAAAGAGAAAGTCTGGAGCTGAATAATACAATAATTGAATTGAACGATTCACTAGAGGGTTTCAAAAGCAGACCTGATCAAGCAGAAGAAAGTATCAGTGAACTCAAAGACAAGTCATTTGAAATTGTTGAATCAGAGGAACAAAAAGGGAAAAAGAATGAATACAAGTGAAGCTGTCCTAAGGGATTAACCAGAGACCACAGAGCAGACCACTTATGGGAGTATTTGTGAGTATAATAGGAGTCCCAGAAGAAGAAGAGAGAGAAAAGGGAGCAGAGAGCTTAAACGAAGAAATAATTGTCAAAAACTTCCCAAATTTACAGAAGAAAATGGACATCCAACTTTAAGAAGCTCAACAATACCAACTAAGATAAATCCAAAGAATTCCACACCAATACACATTATAATCAAATTGTCAAGTCAAAGATGAAGAAAAAATCTTGAAAACAACAAGAAAAAAGTGATTTGTCATGTACAAGGAAGCTCCCATAATTATCAGTAGATTTCTCAATAGAAACCTTGCAGGCCAGAAAAGAGCGGGATAGTATATTCAAAGTGCTAAAAGGAAAAAAAAAAAAAAAAACCCTGCCAAATAAGAAGCCTATATCCAGCAAAACTATCCTTCAGAAATGAAGAAGAAATAATGACTTTCCCAGATTAAAAAACAAACAAACAAAAAACCACTAGACCTGCCTTACAAGAAATGCTAATGGGAGTCCTTCAAGTTGAAATGAGAGGATGCTAGACAGCAACACAAAAGCATACAAAAAAGTATAGCTCTCTAGTAAAGCTAAATATTTAGACAAATACACAATCCTGTAATATTGTAATGGTGGTGCATAATCACTTTTATAGAATTTAAAATATAAAAGCATAAAAAATAATAGCCATAATGATAAAAATATGTTAAGTGACACACATATAAAAAGATGTAATTTGTGACATGAATGATATAATATAAAGTAAGAGAGATGTAAAAGAGTAGAGTGTTTTTATGCAATTGAAGTTGTTATCAGTTTAAAATACATTGTTAGAGGGGAACTCAAGGTGGCAGAGTAGGAGGATGAAGAGCTCACCTTCTGCCATGAACACATCAAAAATACATCTACATGTGGAGCAATTCTCACTGAAAACAAACTGAAAACTGGCAAAAAGACTTGTACAACAAAGGCTGTAAGAAAGATCCACATGGAATCATGGAAGATTCACTAGAGGGTTTCAAAAGCAGACTTGATCAAGCAGAAGAAAGTATCAGTGAACTCAAAGAATCTATAGGAAAGGAAAAATTCCACTAGTAAAGGGAAATACATAATAAAAACTGTGGATCAACCACTTAAATAAGCTAGTACAAAGGTTACAAGACAAAAAAATTGTAAATTCAACTATAACTACAATAAATAGTGAAGGGATAAACATGAAGATGTAAAATATGACCTCAGAAACACAACAGTGGGGACTTCCCTGGTGGTCCAGTGGTTAAAACTTCGCCTTCCACTGCAGGGGGTGTGGGTTCAATCCCAGGTTGGGGAGCTAAGATCCCACATGCCTTGTGGCCAATAAACCAAAATATAAAACAGAGGTAATATTGTAACAAATTCAATAAAAGACTTTAAAAATGGTCCACATCAAAAAAAAACTTTAAAAAACCCCACAAAAGTGGGGGAGGGGAGTAAAAAAAAGTAAATCTTTTAGAATGTACTTGAACTTAAAGGACTACCAGTTTAAAACAAATAGATATAGTTATAGGTCAACACACATGAACCCTGTGGTAACCACAAACCAAAAACCTACAATAGATACACAAAAACAAGACACAAAGGAACACAAGCATATCACTAAGGGATCCATCAAACCACAAGGGAAGAAACTAAAAGAAGAAGAAATGAACAGAAAAGAACTACAAAAACACCCAGAAAATAAGTAACAAAATGGCAATAAGTACATACCTATCAATAATCACTTTAAATGTCAGTGGACTAAATGCTCCAATCAAAAGACATAGGGTGACTGACTGGATTAACAAACAAGACCCATCTATATGCTGCTTACAAGAGACTCCCTTCAGAGCTAAAGACACAGACTGAAAGTGAGGGAATGGAAAAAGATATTTCATGCATATGGAAATGACAAGAAAGTGGGGGCAGCAGTTCTCTCATATCAGACAAAATTGACTTTAAAACAAAGACTATAACAAAAGACAAAGAAGGGCATTATATAATGACAAAAGGATTAATACAAGAAGAGGATATAACACTTGTTAACGTATATGCACCTAATACAGGAGTACCTAAATATATAAAGCAAATATTAACAGACATAAAAGGAGGAATTGACAGTAATAAAATAATAGTAGGGGACTTTACCACTCCACTTACATCAATGGACAGATCATCCAGACAGAATCCAGACAGAAAATCAATAAGGAAACAGTGAACATAAATGACACATTAGACCAGTTGGACTTAACAGATATCTACAGGATAGTCCATCCCAAAACAGCAGAATACACATTCTTTCAAATGCACAGGGAATGATCTCTAGAATAGGTCACAAAACAAGTCTCAACAAATTTAAGAGGATAGAAACTATATCAAGCATTTCTTCTGACCACAACAGCATAAAACTAGAAATCAATTACAGGAAGAAAAATGAGAAAAACACAAACACGTGGAAACTAAAAAACATACTACTAAAAAAGAACAAAAAAACCACAATGGGTCAATGAAGAAATCAAAGAGGAAATCAGAAAATACCCTGGGATAAATAAAAATGAAAACAAAACTTTTCAGATCTATGGGATGCAACAAAAATAGTTCTAAGAAGGAAGCATATAGCAATACAGCCCTACCTGAAGAAACAAGAAAAATCTCAATTGAACAACCTAACCTACCAACTAAAGGAATTAGAAAAAAAAAAGAACAAAGCCCAAAGTCATCAGAAGGCAGGAAATAAAAAAGATCACAGAGGAAATAAATAAAATAGAGACCAATAAAACAATAGAAAAGTTCAAGGATACCAAGAGCTAGTTTCTTGAAAAGATAAAAAAATTGGTAAGTCTCTAGCCAGGCTCATCAAGAAAAAAAGAGAGAGGATCCAAATAAAGAAAATAAAAAATGAAAGAGGAGACATAACAACCGATACCACAGAGATTCAAAAAATCATTAAAGAATACTATAAACAGTTATCTGACAACAAATTGGACAACCTAGAAGAAATGGACAAATTTCTACAAACATACAACCTTCCAAAACTGAATCATGAAGAAATAGACAAACTGAACAGACCGCTCACTAGCAGTAAAATCGAATTTTTAATTAAAAAAAAAAAAAACTCCCAGCACACAGAAGTCCAGGACCAACAGCTTCACAGAGGAATTCTACCAAAAATATAAAGAAGAGGTAATACCTATCCTTCTCAAACTATTCAAAAAAAAATTAAAGAGGACAGAACATTCCCAAATTCATTATACAAGACCTCCATTACCCTGATACCAAAAGCAGACAAAGATACTTTTAAAAAAAGAAAGAAAATAAAATTACAGGCCAATATCTCTGATGAGTAAAGATGCAAAATCCTCAACAAAATATTAGCAAACCAAATTCAACAATATATAAAAAGGGTCATACACCATAATCAAGTGGGATTTATTCCAGAGATGTGACATTGGTTCAATATTCTCAAATCAATCAATGTGATACACCACAATAACAAAGGAAGGGTAAAAATCACATGATCATCTCAATAGATGCAGAAAAAGCATTTGACAAAATTCAACATCCATTCATTATAAAAACTCTCATCAATGTTTGTATAGAGGGAACATATTTCAACAAAACAAAGGCCATTTATGACAAACCCACAGCTAACATCATACTCAAAAGTAAAAAAAGCTGAAAGCTTTTCCTCTAAAATCAGGAACAAGATAGGGATGCTCACTCTCACCACTTCTATTTAACATAGTATTGGCATTCCTAGCCACAGCAATCAGATAAGAAAAAGAAATAAAAGGCATCTAAATTGAAAGGGAAATTAACTGTCACTATTTGCAGGTGACATGATAACATATATATAGAAAACCCTAAAGTCTCACACACAAAAAAACTATTGTAACTAATAAATAAATTCAGTAAAGTTGCAGGATACAAGATTAATATACAGAATCTGTTGCTTTTCTATACACTAATAATGAACCACCAGAAAGAGAATTCAAGAAAACAATCCCATGTATAATTGCATCAAAGAAAATAATATACCTAGGAATAAACTTAACCAAGGAGGTGAAAGACTTATACTCTGAAAACTATAAGACATTGATGAAGGGAACTGAAATTGGCAGAAATAAATGCAAAGATATGCCATGTTCACAGATTGGAAGGATTAATATTGTCAAAATGTCCATACTACCCAAAGCAATCTACAGATTTAATGCAATCCCTATAAAAATACCCATGATATTTTTCACAGAACTAGAACAAATAACCCTAAAATTTATATGGAACCACAAAAGACCCCAAATTGCCAAAGCAATCTTGAGAAAAAAGGACAAAGCTGAAGGTATCACACTCCCTGACTTCAGACTATACTCCAAAGCTCCAGTTATCAAAGCAGTATGGTACTGGCACAAAAAAATAGACATAGAGATCAATGGAACAGGATAGAAAGCCCAGCAATAAACCTACACACCTACGATCAACTAACCTACAACAAAGGAGGCAAGGATATACAATGGAGAAAAGACAGTCTCTTCAATAAGTAGTGCTGGGAAAACTGGACAGCTACATGTAAAAGAATGAAATTAGAACCTTTGCTCACACCATATACAAAAATAAAATCAAAATGGGTTAAAAACCAAGTGTAAGACCAGAAACTACAAAACTCCTAGAAGAAAATATAGGCAGAACACTCTTTGATGTAAATCATAGCAATATTTTTTGCACCCGTTTCCTAAGGCAAAGGAAACAAAAGCAAAAACAAACAAATGGGACCTAACTAAATGTAAATGCTTTTGCACAGCAAAGGAAACCATCAACAAAACAAAAAGACAACCTACTCAATGGGAGGAAAAAGTTTGCAAATGATATGATTAATAAGGGTTTAATCCAAAATATATAAACAGCTCATATAACTCAACATCAAAAAAACAAACAACCTGATTTTTTAAATGGGGAGAAGACCTGAATAGACATTTTTTCCAAAGAAGACACACAGTTGGCCAACAGGCACATGAAAAGATGCTCAACATCACTAATCATCAGAGAAATGCAAATCAAAGTGAGATTATCACTTATTTTATTATCACAGTGAGATTAACACCTCACACTTGTCAGAATGGCTATCATCAAAAAGTCTACAAATAACAAATGTTGGTGAGGGTGTGGAGAAAAGGGAACCCTTGTACACTGCTGGTGGAAATGTGAATTGGTACAGTCACCAGGGAAAACAGCATGGGGTTTCCTCAAAATACTGAAAATAGAACTACCATATGACCCAGCAACTCCACTCCTGGGTATATATTCAAAGAAAACAAAAACACTAATTCGAAAAGATACATGCACTCCAATGTTCATAGCAGTGTTATTTACAATAGCCAAGGTATGGTAGCAACATAAGTGCCCATCAACAGATAAATGAATAAAGAAGACGTGGTATATATATACAATGAAATATTACTCAGTCTTAAAAGATAATGAAATTCTGCCATTTGCAACAACGTGGATGGACCTAGAGGGTACTATGCTTTGTGAAATAAGTCAGACAGAGAAGGACAAATACTGGGTGTTATCTTATATGTGGAATCCAAAAAATAACACGAATGAATATAACAAAACAGAAACAGACTCACAGATACAGAGAACAAACTTGTGGTTACCAGTGGGGAGAGGAAAAGGGGAAGGGGCTAGATAGTGGTAAGGGATTTAGAGGTACAAACTACTATGTACAGAATAAATAGGTTACAAGAACATATTGTACATTACAGGGAATATAGTATTTTATTATAATTTTAAATATAATGTATAAAAATTTTGAATCACTATGCTGTACACCTAAAACTAATATAATATTATAAATCAACTATATTTCAATTTAAAAAATAGATTGTTATACCATAAAATGTTTCAGATAATCTCCATGGTAAGAAAATACATAGAGAATGAGAACAGAATCACAGCCTGCACTGTAAAAAACCAACCAAACACAAAGGAAGACACGGAGAGAGAAATAAGACATAAAGAAAAAATTAACAAAATGGCAACAGTAAGTCCTTCCCTATCAGTACTTTACATATAAATGGATTAAACGTCCCAAATCAAAAGACATCAAATGACTAAAATGGATTTTAAAAAAAGATCCAACTATATGCTGTCTACAAGAGACTCACTTTAGATGTAAGGACACACATAGGCTGAAAGTGAAAGGATAGAAAAAGATAGTCCATGCAAATGGTAACCAGAAGAGAGCTGGGGTGGTAATAATTATGTCAGCAGAGACTTTAAGTCAAAAACTGTCGCAAGAGATAAAGAAGGACATTATGTAATTATAAAAGGTCAATTCATGAGGAAGATTTAATAATTATAAATATATATGCACTAACATCAGAGCACTCCAATATGTGAAGCAAACATTGACAGAAATGAAGGAAGAAATAGGCAGTAACACAATAATAATAGTAGATTCCATACCCCACTTTCAGTAATGGATAGACCAACCAGACAGAAGATCAATAAGGGGAAACAGAGGACTTACACAATACTAGAGACCAACTGGACCTAACAGATATACACAAAATTCTGTTCAACAATAGCAGAACACAAATTCTTCTCAAGGATACATGGAACATTCTATAGGATAGAGCACATGTTAGGCCACAAAAAAGTCTTAACAAATTTAAGAAGATTGAAATCATACTAAATATCTTTTCCTTTCACAATGGAATAATATTAGAATTCAATAGCAAAATAAAAACTGGAAAATTCACAAATATTTGGTAATTAAACAACACACTCTTGAACAACAAATGGGTTAAAGAAGAAATCTCGAGGGAAATTAGAAAATATCATGTGATGAATGGAAATGATAATACAACATATCAAAACTTCCAGGATGCAGCAACAGCAGCACTAAGTTTATCGTTAGTAAATGCCTACATTAAAGAAGAAAGATCTCCACTCAATAACCTTACTTTACACTTCAAGGAAATAGAAAAAGTAGAACAAACTAAGCCCAAAGTTAGCAAAAGGAAGGAAATAATAAAGATTAGAGCTAAAATAAATGAAATAGAGAATAGAAAAAAATTCAATAAAACTAAGAGCTGGTTTTTGAAAAGATAAACAAAATTGACAGACTCTTAGCTAGATTAAGAAAAAAGAGAGAAGACAACACAAATCAGAAATGGGAGAGGAGATGTTTCAACTGATGCCACAAAAATAAAAAGGATTATAAAAGACTACTACAAACAATTATATGTCAGCAAATTGAATAATCTAGAAAAAATGAATAAATTCCTAGAAACATACAACCTACTGAGACTGAATCAGGAAGAAATAAAAAATCTGAACAGACTTATAACTAGCAGGGAGACTGAATCATTAATCAAAAACCTCCCAACAAAGAAAAGCCCTGGACTTGATAGCTTTACTGGAGAAGTCTACCAAACATTTAAAGAAGAATTAAACTAATCCTTCTCAAATTCTTCTAAATATTAAAAAGAAGGGAGCACTTCTAAACACATTTTATGAGGCCAACATACCAAGGCCAGACAAAGATACTATAAGAAAAGAAAAATTCAGACCAATGCCCCTGATGAATACTGATGTGAAAATCCTCAACAAAATACTAGCAAACTGAACTCAACAGCACATTAAAAGGATTATACGCTACAACAGAGTGAGATTTATTACGATCCTGGAATGAGATGAGATTACTACGATCCTGGAATGCAAGGATGCTTCAATATACAAAAATCAATCAATGTAATACACCACATTAATAGAATGAAGAGGGAAAGGCCACATGATCATCTCAATTGATGCAGAAAAAGCACTTACGAAATGTAACACCCTTTCATGATAAAAACACTCAACAAACTAGAAGGAAACTACCTCAACAGAATAAAAGCCATATATGAAAAACCCACAGCAAACATATTATTTTGTTTATTTTGTGAAATAAGCCAGTCACATGAAGACAGATATTACATAATTCCCTATGATGTATGTAAAATAGTTGAACTTTTAGAAACAAAAAATAGAATGGTGGTTGCCAGGGACTAGGGGTAGGAAGAAAAGGGGAGTTTCTGTTAAGTGAGTACAGAGTTTTTGGTTTTGCATAGAGTTTATACTACTGTACCATACACTTAAAAATGGTTAAGAGAGTAAATTTTATGTTATATGTTTTTTACCACAATTTTTTAAAAAAGTGTCCCAGTTAAGTTATATGTTATACATAGGTTAAGTTATGTTATATGGTCTCCCTACCAATGACACATAGCTGAGTCATTCAAGTAATCTGAAGCAAGCCATCTCCAACACCCCTCCCCAACCTACTCCAGAGAATGAATCACTCAAATCGGTGTTTTATGATAAATCTGCTTGAGGTGGGGGAAATATTCAAACTTCCATGACTTTGCACGTGCTCTTCCCCAGTTTGAAAAGGTCATGGCTTATCTGGGGAACTATTCCATCTGCTGTGGCAGGGAAATAAGGGCTGAAGGGGTAGGAAGAAGGTGAGGTTGGAAAGGTCCAATGCTGTGCAAGGCCTTTCAAAATCTGACCCCATCCAAAAAGTGGGAAGTTTATCCTCTAGTCAATGGAAAAATCTCTAAAAAGTTTCCACAGCAGTGAGTGACAAGATCCCATTTGTGTTTTTAGAAAAATATTTCTGACAACTGCAAAGGATGGATTGGCAAGGGCAGAGTTGGTATGACTCAGCTGGTGTCATCTATACTTTTGCAAAACTTCTTAAAGAAATTGTGGAAGGGATGAATTTAGGAGATGTTTTTGAGGTAGAATTAAGAGGATTTGGTGACTGACAGTAATGGAATTAACTGAAAAGCATTTGAAGGAATAAATGTAATTCACCTGGCATAGGGCCTGACACATAGTAGGCAGCTAATACATATTCATTTCCCCATTACTTCGAAGTACATATGCTTTACAAGTAGCATAATTGTTCTGTTACTTGGTTGCTGGAATAACTAGGATTCTTCTTTTTAAAATAAATACATGCATACCACATTTTATTGCACTTTGCTTTATTGCACTTTGCAGATATTGCATTTTTAAGAAATTGAAGGTTTGTGGCAACCTTGCGTTGTCAGATGGTGGTTAGCATTTTTTATCAATAAAGTATTTTTAAATTAAGGTATGTACATTGTTTTTTTGGTTTGGTTTTTTTTGTTTGTTTATAAATTTATTTATTTATTTATTTATTTATTTATTTTTGGCTGTGTTGGGTCTTCGTTTCTGTGCGAGGACTTTCTCCAGTTGTGGCAAGCGGGGGCCACTCTTCATCGCGGTGCGCGGGCCTCTCACTGTCGCGGCCTCTCCCTTTGCAGAGCACAGGCTCCAGACGCGCAGGCTCAGTAGTTGTGGCTCACGGGTCTAGCCGCTCTGCGGCATGTGGGATCTTCCTGGACCGGGGCACGTACCCGTGTCCCCTGCATTGGCAGGTGGATTCTTAACCACTGTGCCACCAGGGAAGCCCCTACATTGTTTTTTGACACAATGCTATTGCACACTTAATAGACTATAGTATAGTGTAAATACCGCTTTTTATATGCACTGGAAAACCAAAAAACTTGTGTGTCCTGCATTATTGTGATATTTGTGGTCTGGAATCAAACCTGAATTACTGCCGAGGTATGCCTGTAATATATTTTCATCTGCGAAAAAAATTTTAATACAATGGAAATAGAAGCAACCAGTCAGGAAAACTTTTGGTAATCTTTGGCAAAATTTGGCAAGATTGAGTCAAATTGAATATACTCATATCCTAAGACCATGCAACTCCACTTCTGTCTATAATCCCTACAGAAAGTCTCATGTATGTGAAAACTGAGAACAAAGAACCAACCAAAATGTCCATAAAGAGGAAAATGGATAATGAATTGTAGACTATTCATATAATGGTATGCTATATAGTACTTATGAGCATGGATAAATCCCAAAAATATATTAGGCAAAACAAAAAAGTTGCAACGAGATATGTATGATACCACTTAAAGTTTAAAACCTGTTAAATAATACTATGTAATAAATAAGAGAAGAGGCTTGTATAAAGGAGGAGTGCATAGAAGGTCTTAATTATATTTATGACATTTAACGTCTTTGAAAGAAGGGCTTGCACAGGTAGAGCATAATGTTAAGATTTGACAGAGGTACATACACTGGTGTTCATTATCAGATTCTCTATACTTTTTTTTTTTAACATCTTTATTGGAGTATAATTGCTTCACAATGGTGTGTTAGTTTCTGCTGTATAACAAAGTGAATCAGCTTCACTGATGTATGCATGTATCCCCAAATGCCCTCCCTCTTGCATCTCCCTCCCATCCTCCCTACTTCACCCCTCTAGGTGATCACAAAGCACCGAGCTGATCTCCCCATGCAATGCATCTTCTTCCCACTAGCTATCTATTTTACATTTGATAATGTATATATGTCAATGCTACTCTCTCACGTTGTCCCAGCTTACCCTTCCTCCTCCCCGTGTCCTCAAGTCCATTCTCTACGTCTGTGTCTTTATTCCAGTCCTGCCCCTAGGTTCATCAGGACCAATTTTTTTTTTTTTTTTTAGATTCTATATATATGTGTTAGCATACGGTATCTGTTTTTCTCTTTTTGACTTACTTCACTCTGTATTACAGACTCCAGGTCCATCCACCTCACTACAAATAACTCAATTTCATTTCTTTTTATGGCTGAGTAATATTCCATTGTATATATGTGTCACATCTCCTTTATCCATTCATCTGTTGATGGACACTTAGGTTGCTTCCATGTCCTGGCTATTATAAACAGAGCTGCAATGAACATTGTGGTACATGACTCTTTTTGAATTATGGTTTTCTCAGGGTATACGCCCAGTAGTGGGATTGCTGCGTTGTATGGTAGTTCTATTTTTAGTTTTGTAAGGAACCTCCATACTGTTCTCCATAGTGGCTGTATCAATTTACCTTCCCACCAACAGTGCAAGAGGTTTCCCTTTTCTCCACACCGTCTCCAGCATTTACTGGTGGTAGATTTCTTGATGATGGCCATTCTGACTGGTGTGAGATGATATCGCATTGTAGTTCTGATTTCATTTCTCTAATGATTAATGATATTGAGCATTCTTTCATGAGTTTTTTTGCAATCTGTATATCTTCTTTGGAGAAATATCTATTTAGGTCTTCTGCCCATTTTTGGATTGGGTTGTTTGGTTTTTTGACGTTGAGCTGCATGAGTTGCTTGTAAATTTTGGAGATTAATCCTTTGTCAGTTGCTTCATTTGCAAATATTTTCTCCCATTCTGAGGGTTGTCTTTTCGTCTTATGTTTTCCTTTGCTGTGCAAAAGCTTTTAAGTTTCATTAGGTCCCATTTGTTTATTTTTGTTTTTATTTCCATTTCTCTAAGAGGTGGGTCAAAAAGGATCTTGCTGTGATTTATGTCAAAGAGTGTTCTTCCTATGTTTTCCTCTAAGCGTTTTATAGTGTCTGGCCTTATATTTAGGTCTTTAATCCATTTTGAGTTTATTTTTGTGTATGGTGTTGGGAGGTGTTCTAATTTCATTCTTTTACATGTAGCTATCCAGTTTTCCCAGCACCACTTATTGAAGAGGCTGCCTTTTCTCCATTGTATATTCTTGCTTCCTTTATCAAATATAAGGTGACCACATGTGCGTGGATTTATTTCTGGGCTTTCTATCCTGTTCCATTGATCTATATTTCTGTTTTTGTGCCAGTACCATACTGTCTTGATTACTGTAGCTTTGTAGTATAGTCTGAAGTCAGGGAGCCTCATTCCTCCAGCTCCGTTTTTCTTTCTCAATATTGCTTTGGCTATTCGGGGTCTTTGGTGTTTCCATACAAATTGTGAAATTTTTTGTTCTAGTTCTGTGAAAAATACCATTGGTGGTTTGACAGGGATTGCACTGAATCTGTAGTTTGCTTTGGGTAGTATAGTCATTTTCACAATGTTGATTCTTCCAATCCAAGAACATGGTATATCTGTTTGTATCATCTTTAATTTCGTTCATCAGTGTCTTATACTTTTCTGTATACAGGTCTTTTGTCTCTCTAGTAGGTTTTTTCCTAGGTAGTTTATTCTTTTTGTTGCAATGGTAAATGGGAGTGTTTCCTTAATTTCTCTTTCAGATTATTCATCATTAGTGTATAGGAATGCAAGAGATTTCTGTGCATTAATTTTGTATCCTGCTACTTTACCAAATTCATTGATTAGCTCTAGTAGTTTTCTGGTAGCATCTTTAGGATTCTCTATGTATAGTATCATGTCATCTGCAAACAGTGACAAGTTAATGTCTTTTCTGATTTCTATTCCTTTTATTTCTTTTTCTTCTCTGATTGCTGTGGCTGAAACTTCCAAAACTATGTTGAATAATAGTGGTGAGAGTGGGCATCCTTGTCTTGTTCCTGATTTTAGAGGAAATGGTTTCCGTTTTTCACCATTGAGAATGATGTTGGCTGTGGGTTTGTCATATATGGCCTTTATTATGTTGAGGTAAGTTCCCTCAATGCCTACTTTCTGGAGAGTTTTTATAGATTCTCTATTCTTATTCATATGTTTGAGGCATTTGCAGTAAAAATTTTAAAATGAAGTAGTCAAATGTCTACTGTCCTCTAAGCTCCAGAAAAATATTGTGTCCAGTATTTGCTAAAGCTGCAGGACAGAAACTAGGTCACATTTTTAACCTTGAATGGTCTCTGTAGAAACAGCAACCACTTTGGTGCAGTGGACATGGGATTCTGAGAAACTAGTGCTCATCTGGCTCTGATCTTGGGCAACTCAATAATTCTCTTGTGACCTTGAGCAATTCATTTTACTCTGGTCGTCAATTTCCTCACCTCTTCTTCAACCAATACAGCTTAAATCCCCTTGAATTCAGAGGAGAGCCTGAATGTTACAGTGAATCTTAAAAATAATAACAAGGATAGCTTACCATTATTGCTACATGCCAGAGATTCTGGTAAGCACTTTAATGAGGAGGATTAAAAGGTACAATGCATTTGTGTCCTGTTATTATCTCTAATCTATACATCAGAAAACTGAGGCTTAGAAAGGTTAAATAACTTGCCAGTGACACACAGACATAGCAGGGATTTTAACCCAGATATATCTGTCACTTTCTGACTCCAATGCCCATGCATAGTCTTAACCAGACCCGAGGACCCTTGCTTGGTCAGATCCACACTATTAGTAAGTACCCCTCCTAATATTCGGAGTAGGGTGGCCACGTAACTTATTCACCAAACTGTGACACTGAGAGTAAAAGGGGGACTATTAATAATTATGCCAGGCATAAACCAGGACTGTCCCAAGCAAACTAGAACACAAGGTCACCACATTTCTGACTCTCCAGCAAACAAGTTCCAGCAGGATTTTTAGAGATACCATACAAGCACAGTGGTTTTCTAGTAGCAATCAAGTGGGTCATTTAGATACCCAGTCTAAGGGTCTGCTGCTCTAGTAGCACCAGAAGTACTCCCAACCCAGCTGGCAGAAATAGCTGCTGGAACAGTGCCTTCTGATGATGTCTTCATACACAGGTGTTGCCCACAGAGGGACACAGCAGCTGCTCTGAAGTCCTTCCACAGTTTCTCTCTTACTGCCCTATTCATATTCTGGAACACAGAGTTTCTGCTTCCTCACTTGCTGAGGCATTTAGGAAAATCCAGTCTGCTGAGAAGGCTCTCACTCCTGGAAGCCTTGGATGGGATAATGTCGCCCTCTAGTGTGATCAAGGAGGCAGGGAGCACAGACCTGGTCAGGAGGAGGGTGCCTTACAGAAGTGAAGGCGAGGAAAGCAGTTCTTACCAAACAAGCATATTAACAAGTTTTCCTATTTAATTCTTACAACAACTTTACAAAGTCCATTCTTATGTTATCCATTTTTAGAGATAATAGAAGTGCTTAGAGAGATTGAGTAACTTATTCAAGCTCATACTACTAGAAAATGGATAGAAGTTTAAACCCCAGTCTCTCTAGTATTAAAACCCATGGTCTTTCCTTGTATCATTCTGTAGGCCATATAAAAACTGGGTCTTCAAATATTCAAAATATATTTTGGAACACTATTTAATGCCAGAAATCGAAGTTAAGAATAGATTTATTTATTCCATAAAGAGACCTCAGAGTACTTTAAGATGAAGTATGTGTACCCATCCGTGTGTGTGTGGGAGGACAGGGGTGGGGGAGGAAGTGGAAACAGTCCCTAGGTGCCTTTCCTTATGTGATTCTTTCACTTATAATGGCCTTCTACATCTTTGTTAATATTTTCCTATATCATTCATAAAAATTCAGCGTTCCTTACCAATCCTTGTCTCTCACTTCTGAAGCACCTACCACTTTTCTTAGTGAACTCAGTATTACAGTCATCATCACATCGAATTCCTCCATCCACCATCCATGTATTACTTAGTAAACTACCTGAGAGCTGAGACTGTCTTACTTTTTTTCCACTTCAAACCCTTGAACTTCTATCACAGTGCTCCACAAAGAACAGACCCTCAAGGCATTCGCAGAATTTGGACTGCAATAGATGTTGGTCACTGTCCTTGATGAGATTTTAATTCCAAGACATTAATAGCTTCTTCCAACTTGATAACACCCCACTGTGTCCTCTTACAGAGGAAATTAGCCAAGTTAAATGTCTAACAGCCTGGCAAGATCAAAGCTCTGCTAACTCACATCCAGATACTGGTGAAAATATAGGTCAATGAAACTTGGAGTTGGGAAATGGGCTGGAGGTGTGGTCTCTCTCCTAATCTCAAGCGTGGAGGATGTGGGCCAGTGTTCCGCCATGCCTGTCTCGGTCTTCCTTCATTTCCTCATCCTCCTCCCTCGGTATTTGGTGATTCTCTTCTACCCTAGCACCATCTACCCTCTCATTCAATTGCTCCCTTAAATAGAACCCCTCTGCTTTTTCCTTTCCCTAAATGGCTTTCACTGATCCTGACTGGTGTGTCCTCTATGTTTAGGGAAATGTGACTAACCTCCTGACCTCTAATTCTGCCACAGACCAGCTGTCTTCCATGTATTAACCCTGTTTAAGCAAGTATTTAAATTCCTGGGATGCTCAGTCAGCAGCATCAACATCAGCAGCACCATCTGCTGGGAGTTTTAACCCCTGGCTCCCTGGGTTGTAATGGTGGAGGTGGATTAGAAACCCAAGTTTCACATGGGGCTAGGTCTGAGCCACATAATATCTTAATGTTCCTCTGCAATTCCAATCATTCTAAATGTTGGCAAAGTAAGTTTTGATATTGAAAATGTAGAATTTTAGTACATTTATGTTAGTCTCAGCGATATATAATAGCAAAATATTAGAAGCAATTTATATATTCATTAAATACAAAATTCAACCCTATGAAAGCACAACCAAAACATTTTGAATGGCTTTATAATATTCTGTGGTTTTGAAGTTATATTTATTAACCTGGAGAAATGCTTAAGTTATAATGTTAAGTGGAAAAGAAGTAGGATATAAAAATGAATTAAAACCTAGTAACCATTTTGATGTATTTTCATCCATTTTTTCCTGCACCAATATTCTTAAAAATATAAAAAGAGAACTTCCGTTAGTTTAAAAAGCACTTTTACATATTCATAGTAATACCAAATCAATGCAATACGATAGCTCTGCTATAGGTATAGCGTGTTAACCAGCATAAACCCACAGCTAACAGGTGAGCTAAACCATTTTTATTGTTTCCTCCAGTTCCTAGAACTCTTTTTTCTACTACCAATTTTTCAACACTACCACCATAAAAAAAACAAAAACAAAAAAACAACAACCCTTTCAATTCTCTTCTTTCTTCTTTTTCTTCCCAAAGTCATCCCAGGCCCTCTTCTTTGCACCTGAGTCTCAGACAAGGGGAATAGAAAAGCGGATCAGAGCAACATTTCTCCCATTTCATCTTTTCACTAAGACACTCCTCCTTACATCCCTGAAAATACACAAGGCACTGTCACTACAGAAAAACTGGTGGCCCATGAATTCACAATTCCACTAGAGATGATAGTCCCACCACTGCAGTTTCAGACAAGATCAGAATTTTGTATAGTAATTGCATAATTGCCTAATTCTGGCAAAAAGACAAATATTATACATGCTTTTAACAACTGTACTATAATAAGGCACTCTCAGACCTTTGGCATGTATGCTGAAAGGATTTCTTATTCCTTTCTCCTGCGTTTGTTTTCAGGATAGGAAGAGACACTGAGAGCTCATATGACATAACACTTGTCCCTCCAGACAGCTGAGTATTTTCCACAGATAGACAACGACATTTACTTGGAGAAGCTTCTTTAATATGCATTTAGACAGCAGATGTTTAAAACACAGTTCAGCCCTGTCAAACAAAGAGCCATTTCCAGTCGTTTCACTTGTATTCAGAACGTAATCAGGTCAGAGGAATACCCCTAGATAACATTAGAGTAAAAAAGACGTTCCGTATAGGCCAGTAACAAAGCCCATCCAATGTGGCTTGGATTTAAGGAGGAAGTATGCAGAGGAGAGGGACAAAGAGGTATAGATTTAATCAATTCTTTGATAAGTTTTCCATTTTTATGAAACCCCACAATTGATTATTTTTTCATTGCTCATAATCTATTATAGCACGCACACATATACACCACCTCCCAACTGTGGAGATTAAGTTCCCAAATATCTACAAAATGGGAGCAGTTGAATGTGAGAAACTTAAGAGCCTAAAGCACTAGGAGTTGGCAGACCAAGTTTACTATTGAACTTTTAGAAGTCCTTTATAAATAAAACTATAAAACAGCACAGTAAAAAAAGACTATCAATGACTTTTTGTACAATTTAAATTAGTAATAATAGATTTGTACTTAATAGAGAAGAGATAGTACTTATCAAGTCCTACTGGTCTTACATCTGTAATGTTTCTGACTGACCTCTTGCTTTCCATGGCTCCCCAAACCTTGGCCTACTCCTGACTGGTATCTTTTACTCACCCTACCTAAGAAACCAAGAGGAGGAACAGGACAAGTGATGGAAAGATTCATTTAATTTGGAATATAGTGAAATTAGTGTGCCCAAGAATTTCACAGAGGCAGTCAGAAATAGAGGACTAAAAATAAAGAAAGAGATTGGGGTAGAGTTAGACGTTAGGGAGTCATCTATGGATGGAATAATGAAAAGGAAAGGAAGCACCTAGGGCTGATGCTTGGAATAATTCAAGTGTAGTGGAGAAAGAAAGAAAAGGAACAAACAGGGAAGAAATAATTTTTCCTGAGTCTTTTTCAACTCTTCTGAAGGTTCACAAAGGCCAAGAGAATGGAATTTTTAAGAAGAAATGGATGCTTATCATGAGTGAATGTGACAGAAACGTTGAGGGAAATAAGGACCAAGGTCATTGATTTGATATCTGGGAGTTGGCCGACCACCTCTGGGTTTCTGGACCCACTACTCCACTAACCTGCTTCCCTCCAGGTCCAGAGGGTCTAAAGAGTGAGTGAGAAAGGAGGGAAACAACAAGAATTTTCCTTTCCTTCACTGTCAAATTTGTTATTTCCCTTTCTTTTGTCTTCTCTTTCAAGATGAGAAGGTAACGGAATCAAATGAACATTCTACAGAATGAAAGAGGCTTAATCATGTCCAGTTAAGAGTTGAACTACTTATTCAATTACTCATATACATAAATAAATTGGCCATTACATTTCCTTCAGTCCCAGTTATATTTTAATTCTTTGCATACTTCAAAGACATTTTTATTAATGACTATGAACATAACTATCTGAATGATAATGAAAATTGAAGATTCTATGAGTCTAAATGCCAGAGTTGGGAGGCCAATTAGTGGTCATCTAGACTTACTGTCTACAGAAACCATATTTTCTTCTATGGTGTTTCCAGGAGTAGTAGCAAGGAAATCTCTATGTGGTCTGTTTTTAAATACTTCTAACAATTTAAAAACTCTCCCATTTATTGTTCTGTGTGTCTTTAAAGGAAGGAAAACTAAGAACAGAGGGTAGCTATTAAAGAGAGGCTCAATAATTCCTCTCCCATATGATAAAAGTTTTCAAACATTTGAAGGGCTGACATATTTGTAAGTCTTCTTTAATGAATTCATTCAATAAACATTTTATTGAGGGCACTGTGCAAAGATGATAAAAGCTGCTCCACCCTCTAAAAATGGGAAGTTGCAAAAGGAACCTAATTTTTTGTATCCTCTCACATCCCTCACTTAGCCTACACATTTCCTAATGGCTCCATGCCTTTTTTTTTTTTTTTTAATTTTTTCCCCAGAAGTATGCCTATGAGCTGGCCTGCATCAGGACAGTAGAAGAAACATATGTCTTTTGCCATCTTCACATTGAATCCAGTAGTCACTGTCACGTAGTCTGTACGTGGCGAGTTTGTTAAGTCAGATGTTTGTGGTGATTGCCAAAGATATCCCCTTGGTTCTAATGGAAGGCATTACTATATACAACTGAAACCCTGGTCATGTGGAGAGCATCCAAGACTGTTCAGAAACAACTGCTTGGCCAGTTGTGCTGAGGAGAAACCCAATCTGGAGGGTTAAAAGAAGTAGCACATTCTCATGCTGTCAGCCTCTCTAGCAAATCTTTCCTCCCTCCTATGGGGGAAAAAATGGAAGCTGTTACATGGATCATGGTCAATGCCTGAATCTAACTTCCTGATCACAGGGTAGAGAATTCAAATAGTCAAAACATAAAGTCTTTCTTTTTTAAACCTGGTATAGAATGTAAACTTTCCAAACTTATCTGATTTTTGGTAGATAAGAGTTGACAAACCATCAAGGGTATAAGCAAAAAGTTTGGCAAGAGTATTTTTGGCTTAGAATAAGACTCTTAAAACAAAAGAGTTCCCTTTTTTTTTCCCCTCATAGAATATTTTATAGATGTGGAAATACTAAAAATAAGGATTAAAATTTCCACAGAAATAAATATCTCACAGCAGGATTCTCCATACTATTTCCTCTCCATATGTTTAGTACCTCATTTTGACACATCATTTGTGGTCTACTAAATTTAGACTAATCAGCTTGGCTATGTAGTTGCAAATTACTAAAGAAAGCCAAGCTTATGGAAGGGAAGGTGTGTGTTGTTCTTTGGGTTTTCTTAATTTTCTCTATTAACAGGTAAAACATTGGGCTTCCCTGGTGGCGCAGTGGTTGAGAATCTGCCTGCTAATGCAGGGGACACGGGTTCGAGCGCTGGTCTGGGAAGATCCCACATGCCGCGGAGCAACTGGGCCCGTGAGCCGCAATTGCTGAGCGTGCGCGTCTGGAGCCTGTGCTCCGCAACAAGAGAGGCCGCGATAGTGAGAGGCCCGCGCACCGTGATGAAGAGTGGCCCCTGCTCGCCGCAACTAGAGAAAGGCCTCGCATAGAAACGAAGACCCAACACAGCCATAAATAAATAAATAAATAAATAAATAAATAAATAAATATTGAGCTGCATGAGCTCTTAAAAAAAAAAACAGGTAAAATATTGAATAAAGTAGTCAAAATAAGGAAAGTACTTAGAATCGTATTTAAAGACAGCAAAGTAGCAAGTACTTGCTACTTCAAGTAATTTCATGCCTCTCATAAGATGATATTTATGGTGATTTCTTCTATATATAAAAAATATGTAGGCAGCCCTACCAGAAAATAATGCTAGGATGACATAAGATTCATCTGGCATTCATGCTGTTACTACTAATGACATACAAATATAGCCATATGTTTGCAAGCTTTTCTGAAGCAAAGTCTGTACTGTATCATCTCTATGAATCCGCCTACAGCACCAAGTGTGTACATAATTACAAAAAAGGGATATACTTCTTGTGCTGGTCATTTGCCTGCTTGCTCTCAGATTCATTCCCATTCTTCCCTAGTTCTGCCTGTATCTCAGGATCTACATTTCCCAGGGTCCCTTCACAAGTGGTTTCTCAGTAGGTTTGGCAAATGGGAAGCCTTGCTGGATTACTTGGGAGTGGGAGACAGAAGTAGTCAGGGCATTTTACCCTCTCCTTCTCTGCTTTGGTGGCATCTCTGGCATTGGCTATGTTCCCTCCATAACACCAGTTCCCATGGGATAATCATTCCTATATATTTCAGATCTCACAAGATAGCCACTGAGAGGTTCCAGCTCCCAGTAGATGGCTCAGCTTCTGAGCCCTGGTAGCACTCTGTCCTCCCTACATTCCATCCACCCGAGTGGTGGTAGCAGTTTCCTGCTTTTCCACATTTTTTAGGATTGCCTCAACACCTTCTTATTTGGCTTCCCAGTTCTTCCATTTCCTGTAACCAATCCCCTGCATGAAATTTCTTCTGTTTGCAACGCCCGAAGTGGTTTCTATTTTTCTGAATGGCTCCTTACTGATACAGCTCTTGGTATCAGGAATGGTTGCAGGAAACTGATATTCAACATGGAACCCTGAGATTGGGTTGTTATCTGTTTGACCAGGAATGCAGTGAAGACCTCTTCACAGGCAATAAATGAACACCAGTAAGTTGTGGCATGCAGCAGCATCATGATTACTTAATAAGCTGTGGTTTCTTGAGACTAGTACAGGGTTAAGACAACGCTTTGGCCAAGTAACTGATGCACTTGACCATTATGATAATAATCATGATTAACAAGAATTATTAGATGGTATGGATGCTTCTGATTGATCTGAAGAGTATACACAAAGAAAAAGATAAACCTAACACCTTAAACTTTTAACATAAAACCTTAGGCTTCATAGCCACATTCCATTGCCCTGTAGTCACAGGGCAGACATGGCTGATAATACAGACTGAAAAGTTGCAACATTACTTAAATGTATAGTCCTATTAGTTATTTTATGCTAAGATAAGGGCTCTGGATGCAAAGGAGCATTTCACTGAGACTTTGGATGGTAACATTTGCGCAGACAGAGATGAGGCTGCAAACTCTGAAATTTCCAACTTCCTGAATCTTCCTAGCTAGCAGTAGTTCTCCCCTTGTCAATTTGTCAATTTAACATCTCACCCAAGGCAACCAACCCTCACTTGCATAAAACCTTTGCATGACTTCACTTGTGGCATTTGCCAGAGAAGAGGATGATTATTCCCCATAGAACCCATTCTAACCATCCATCATTGTCTCTAGTCTCATAACAAAAGTTCTATCCCAACATAGCCCAGATGGAAAAGCTGGTACAGGACCTGCTCCAGTGAAAGACAGCAAATACACCAAAGGAGTTGCAGAATTTTGTCAGTTCGTATTGAAAGAAGTCTTGAAAACATGTATAGGAATATGTCTTAGTCCATTCCGGCTGCTATAACAAAATACCACAGACTGGTAGCTTATAAACTACAGAAATTTCTGACAGTTCTGGAGACTGGAAATCCAAGATCAAGGCACCAGGGACTTTCCTGGTGGTCCAGTGGTTGGAACTCCGTGCTTCCACTGCAGGGAACACGAGTTCGAGCCCTGGTCAGGGAACTAACATCCTGCAAGCCACGTGGCGTGGCCTAAAAAGACAAACAAACAAACAAAAACAAGATCGAGGTACCAGTGTGGTCACCTTCTGGTGAGGGCCCTCTTCCTAGTTCATAGATGGCACCTTCTTGCTGTGTTGTCACATGGTGAAGAGACAAAGGATCTCTCTGGAGCCTCTTCTATAATGCACTAATCCCATTCATGAGGCATCCAACTTCATGGCTTAAGCCCCTTCCAAAGGTGCCACCTCCTAATATCACAAACTTTGCGGGTTAAGATTTAAACGTATGAGTTCTAGGTGACGTGATCATTCAGACCACAGCAGAATATATTCTAAGACTATTCAGAAGAATGGAGTTCAGAAGACTGAATCAGTGTGAACGTACTGACATGGGTACACCTGCCTGGGATTCAGGATTAAGTGTGTTGACTGAAGCACCAGGGGGTGGGACTAACCCCGTTAGGTTAGTAAAATAATGCCGAAAACATGTGAGGCAGAGATGGCAGAATGTGCTTGGCACACTGAAGAACAGTGCTATCAGACAGAAATATGAGCCACATTTGTAATTCCTAGCTTTCTAGGATCCATATTTTAATCAGTTTTTTTTAAACTATCATTTCAAGTGCTCGACAACCACATGAGGCTAGTGGCTACCACACTGGGTAGCACAGGCATAGGCAAAGGCATCTGGAGAATCCTAGAGATGAGACTCTGGAACGGGTTCATAATGTACAAAGTGCTTAGCCGCTCCCAACCACACCCTCACCTTGAAGGGCCCAGAAGACATTCTTTTGCCACAGTATTAAGAAATACATCTGCGACAGGAGCGTATTTGTGTAAAGGACACTGGCGTCCTGTTACATAGCAGCATTAGGTTGTGGTTGTATTGACGCTAAAAATGGTTAGACATGAAGAAGGGTTCTAGGAAGATGGCAGAGTAGAATGCACCAGGAATCTGCCTCTCCACCTAGACAACAATTACACTGGCACAATCTATCTGAGAACTCTGGAGTCTACTGAAGACTTGAAACTTCCAGGGGAAGGCTTGGAAGGTAAATCAGGATTAATTTTGGTCAGTGTCAGCTCTTAGCATAGTAGCAGCTACCCCACCCCCAGCCGCGTGGCGGGCAGCTGTGCACCTGTTCCTGGAGCAGCCAGCGCACAGCTTGCAAGAGGCAGGGTGAGCAAACAGAACCCAGTTCTCCAAGTATTGGGGATCTGTGCTCTGACTGCCAACTGCTGCCTTTGATCACAGAGGTGCAAACACAGGGAGATCAGCTGGGTGCTTTGTGACCACCTAGAGGGGTGGGATAGGGAGGGTGGGAGGGAGACGCAAGAGGGAGGAGACATGGGGATATATGTATATGTATAGCTGATTCACTTTGTTATACAGCAGAAACTAACACAACACTGTAAAGCAATTACACTCCAATAAAGATGTTAAAAAAAAACACAAAACACAAAGGTGCAAAGTAAGAGGCAGCCAGTGCTGTTGCACCTCCCCTCACTGTTGCAAGCCCCTCCCCCTCGGGCTGAAGTGACTTCCAGAAAATATAAAGGGTTGGTGCCCTTCCCCCTGGAAACATCACAGCACAGCCTGTGCAGAGGAATACAACAGAAGAAAACAACTTTCCCAAAGAATTATAAGACCTGGGCTAACATTATGACCAGGTACTGGAGAACCATGTGGAAGTGGATTTTGAAAGCGCTGGGCCAGAGAGACCTCAGTTAGAGTACATAAGAAACAATTTATTGACACAGTGGCACTCTCTAGTGATTCAAAATTTAAAGTCTTATAGCAGGGAGTCCTGGAGGCAGTCCTAATATGCTTCTGGCATGACTCCTTAAAACTAGGCGTGGCAGGTCCTGTTCCTTGGGAAGCATACTCTGAGACGGAGATTAGTGTGCAGGAAACTTATTACTTTAGGAAGTGCTCTCAGAATCACACCCCGTGAAAGGAATTAGAACTGGACCAAGGGAGAAGTTGGGTTACAGTGAAGTCTCAACAGAGGCACCATGGGGAACTCTGAACATCTGGTGGGTTGGCCCTTCAGAGTTGCTGAGGTGTGGACTGAGACCAGGCCTTCATGCCCACGCTGCCCAGGCACTGGATGTAGGCTGCCCCCAGGAACGGGCCATGTGGGGCTCACCATGCTAGTGTAAAGGTTCACCATACTGCCATGAAAGAAAGTACGGGTGCTACTACTACAAAATGGGAGGCAGGAAGAAGCATGGCTGGAACCCACGGGATTCACTGGGCGGCTCTTGGTAATTTCATGCCCAGGGATGGGTTAGCAGACTGTTTACCAATGGCCCAACAAGCATAATACATCTTGTTGGGATGAAGGTCTGGGTCACCCAACGTTAGGGAAGCAACCTAGACCACTGATGTGGTGGTGCAAAGCTAGATGTGGAATGCATGATGGAAGAGGGAGGATGACATTAATCATAGATTAATTGTAGCCTCAGCTCCACCAAATGTTTCTCGCTTTCTGCACCATCTCCCACCCCATTTCTCCACTATTATTGTATGGGATACCTGCAGGAACCTGCTTAGTGGATTTGATAGGTGTACAAACATGGATAGGAAAAGGAATTAACACCCATGGAGCAACCCTTGCCTCATGGGAGATGGGACTCCACAAACAAATCCTCTCCTCTCCTACCCCTCACGGAGACAATTTTGAGGTGCATTCCATTCAGCTCTTCAGAGGGTCAGTGGCAGGTTTACGCCCCAGTTGCCCACAGAGGATTAGCTCAACAGTGCATCCTTGACTTGGCTTTCCCTCCTTCCCTGTTTCATTCTTCCTAGTGCCCTACTCTGCTTTCTTGGGATCACTTCTTCAAATAAACCACCTGCCTGCAAGCCCTTGTCTTGGTGTCTGCTTTTTGAGAGAAACATTTCATGAGATTTAGTTTCTTAAATTCATTTTACCAATGAGGATGTGTTTTGCCCAAGATCACATGCTGGAATGCAAGGTCACCTGTTGAATGTCTTGATTGCCCTGTGTGTCTTCTTAGTAAGCCAGTATCCTGAAACCTGGTCCCTTCAAGATCCACTTCAGAGGTGAGTGATTCTACTTTTGGAGGACTTCCAAAATGCTGGCCAACATCAAGGCCTCTGTAAAGAGATGGTCCTCAGGGTCAGTGACAGGCTCACAATGGGTCCTTAGTAGAAAAGACAAATCAGTAGGCACTGAGCTTTCAGCCTAGAGATTTGATGTTCTTAGCAATCTGTTCCAAAATAATCTGTCAGTATCTTCCCTAAACACTTGTTAAACTGGGCAGTTCAGTTTTTTATTGTGTTTCACTCAAGAATAATATTGAATTATTCATTCAAAAATAATCTGGTCCCAATCACACCATGCGTTAATATCATTTTTCTACTGAATATCCCTAAACATAGCTTTCAGAATTCCTAATTATTTCACTGTGTGCTTTTCCCTCTCCTCTTCCAAGATTCTAAGATTTAAGATACCTTTAACTAAAACACTTCACTATTTTCTCCTTAATCATAAATAGAAGAGGATTTGGAAAGTGAATTCTTGGAGGATGGGGAACCTGTCCAACTTGTTCATAGCAGATACTTAAATGTCTGTTGAATGAATTTACTCTAAGTCTTGGCAGGTTCACCTGTTGAGATTGGTCAATACTGGTAACTCGGCACATCTGTCTGATGGTTGTCTATCAGTCAGGACGGGCTAGATTATGCTGTAATAACACACGTTTACTGAATTAAGACACTGAGATTTGGCAATTGTTTTTCACTCACACTACATGTCCTATGTAGTTCAGCAGGGGAGCTCTGTTCATCATTACTCAAGGATCTAGGATGAGAGGTTTGATCTCAACATACGTTGCTATGATCATCCAGGCAAGAAAAGGGAATATGACAAATTGCACACTGGCTCTTAGAGCCCCGCTCAGAAGTGACACATGGCCCTCTGCTCAGATTTCTTCAGCCAAAGCAAGTCTCATAACTATGACTATTTTCCAAATCTATTCTAAACAAAGTGTTAGTTTTCTAAACAAAATGTAGTTTTCACCAGGAAAAAAAAATGTAGTATGAATTTGTAATTTTTGCCTGACCTTGGTTCCCAACTTCACTTTAGAAGAGATACGCTGACCTTAAAGCAGACCTTTAAACTGCACACATAAAGAGTAAAAAACCAAGACAAAGGTATGCAGTTGCAAAATGGCCATTTATTGCCTACAGGGGAAGGAACGGGAGGGAGAGAAGGGGAAGTACACAGGTGCGAGGAAACAAGCATATATTTAGCCCTATACATCATGTGTGAGCAGTACCCAATCTCCAAAATGGAAAAAAGTATTTTGTCATCTGACATAGTAGTTAAGGTTCTTAAGCACCTCCCTCCTGAGCTGCCACAAGATTTAAAAGGCAGGACTGCTTTGATTAGTCAATGTTCACATTAATGAAAAAATACTACCACCCAACTGTGTCCTTTTGCACGCATATTTTGTACAGTGTCTATTGTGAAAAACATCTCAGCTGAGCAGTTTGGTCAAGATACAGACCTCATCAACTGTTTAACCGTAATAAATAGAAAAATAAAGCAGCTGGTGATTTTGTCAGAGAGAATGTGTTCCATAAGAGTAGAACCACTTTCTCCGGGGATGACAGAGTGTTAAATGATTAGAACACCACAGAACCAGTCTATCAAACATTAAACACTAGTAACCTACAATTACATGGCACTTCATTAAATCTTCTGATTAAAAAAAAAGAAAGAAAATCTCAGATTTTAAACTGATTATTAGAACACAATAACAAATTGATTTAGGGCTTGGCTTTTTCTTAGGACAAAAGCAAAGTAAATACACAACCTAAAACAGTAGAACCTGTTTTGGAATAGCATCAATAGAAACTACCAAGTTTGCAAGGAAAAAAATTACCAAAACTTCTTGTTCAGTTTTAAACTCATGTGCTTTGCTTTCCAACCATTAAATTAGTTACAAAAACACTTTTAGAGGCCACAGAATGACTCAAATGTAGGCAAAACAATGGATTATTAATTTAATGCCAAGAAATTAAAATAAATGAGCCCTTCCCTATTCAAATGGTAAACTGAGTGGAAGAGTCAGTCATCTCATGGACAATTAGTTGGCACTTGTTTTATGGTTGAAAGAAATCACAATAGAAAAAATATATAAATTAATCCACGGTGAATTTGACCAACACCCTGGCCCTTTCAGAGAGAAAAGGTACATACACACTCTAAAAAAAATCCCCAAACAAAAAACCACCTCCCTCCATGCCACCCCACTCCACTCAGACAACAAATCCAAAAGTTGAAACATTCATCCCTCTCAAAATATACTAAGTACTCCAACGAATCCTACTCCTCAGCTTCTCCTAGATGAAAGAATTGCTTGCATGTGGACAACTGTACGAATGCCCATAGTGCACTTCTCAGTGCTGCTGGTGTTTAAGAAATTTGCCACTCACAACACTGAACAATTCCACACCCAGTGTGCAGTAACACAGCCATCCAAACCACACCCCCAAAACCTGGCAGAGCACCGCCCAAGAATTTCAAAGGTAAGGAAATATATTTTAAGCAAATTAAGCACAGAGAAAGAACAGTACAGTTTCTGAATAAATACACACCCAGACTAGTGCATCACTTACTGCATCAAGATTTAAACAAGTAGCAGGAAACTAAGCCTGTTCAGTAAGAAGCAAAGTCATTGTTTGACACATCAACGCTGAGCCAATTGTGTGAGTTAACTAATTAAACAAATGTGGTACATATAACCATTGATAACTTGAAAGAAAACAGTCATATAGCAGTAATTAGAAATTAACACAAAACTGAAATGAGCAAGAAAGGACCACTTCTGAGAGGGCTACCATGATTCTTACGCTTTCGAGTTAAAAGTGACAGACATACAAATAGGGAAATTATCTAAATTTGGGGAGACTGTTGTAACAAAAACAACAACTAGTAGGCGCCAAACTATATGCCTTCTGAAAGTTTCTGGAAGCTGAATATATCCAATGCTACTGTGCCAAAAGACTCATATCACTTGGCATTTGCAAACACTCTTCATAATGTGATTTACTTCTGATGACACTATTTCTCGTGTCAGTACAATGCTACTAAATTTTACACCACTGCCATAGAAAATTAATATTTAATATGCAGAAATGTCCTTATTTCCCATGCTTTGAAAGTGAAAATTATTTTACTTAAAATTCCATTACTTTGATGTCATAATGTTTGTTGAATACAACCTCAACATGCTTGTTGTCCTTTGGTTCCAAGAATAACCAAACAAACTTATGCCAGAAGAAATTACTAACTAGGCTAATAAAGCTTGCTTTTCCTGCTATTTCCCTATTTCTTACAGAACTTGTGATTTAACAGAGAAACTTACACAAGGCATTTGATTATAAACAAGAAACATGCATGGTCTCCCTTACCATCTTCCTGAAAAGAACTACTTTTTTCTTTCTGTGGATCTTGTTCAGAACACCCTGCAGTACAGGTATAAGAACCTTCTTTTTTCTTTTAAGCTTTAAGGTGACACACAATGAAGATGTATCATGCTGTAAAACACAAGACGCTCTTGGCATCTTGTTCTTAAAACAGATTACAACTTTGGTAAATAAACCAGGTTAAGATGTACTAATCTACTTAGGTTTGAATTCAAATTTAGTAATCATGAGGCTGTTAAAAAATTACAATCACTCAAAGCAACCATAAGTATAAAAGTTCTCATCTGTCTACAAATTCAAAACTTTAAAGCTCCTGGCTTAGAAAAATATTCTAATTTCCCTAGTTAATTTGTGTACCAATAATTCACAGAGTTCTACAAACATGATACAGTTCAGAAGGAAAAGGTTAAACAAATCTTCTACACATTAGAAAGGTGTCTTTTTTTTTAAGGGGGAGGACAGGTAGAAGAGAAAGACTACCTTACAAATGTGAGAATTCACATTTCTGTCAAAATGTAAGTATATATGAGTGCTATTTTGAAAATGTGCAGTGAAGTCTTTGCTTGCTATGAAACCATTATTCTCAGGGCCTGCCAAATGTATCAGAAACTGATGACGTTTTCTGTGACTGAAGCTACTGATCAGTCAGTGCCTTTTACAAAGCTGTTAAAATCCCTCAGAAACTTAGAATATAAGACCTTAGAAACAAAGAAGTAAGTACTGGGGATACAGTCAATTTTTATTGCTAGAAAAATCTAGCCTTGGATTGGGAATGATGAACCATATGCCTCTGGTTCCATTGAAGAACACATTTAACTTTTCTTTTTCTTGTGCTTTGTCTATTCTTTGCTATTTGATTTGAAAGTATACATGGCACTAGTGATTTTTAGAAACTCTTGGAAATACAAATACAAACTTAATCTTTCACCCATTTAATGGTATATACTTAGGAGATACAATTTTAAAATGGAACACCATATGATTGCCCATGTTCCAGTTTTAAGGTGTCACATCCTCAATTCTAATACAACCCACCGTAGAATCAAGTGATATGAGCCTTCGGGATCTTTCAACTTTCTCCCTTGCTTCTCTGTGATTTAATAGGTAACTTTAAAACACCAAATAGGGACAAATAAGAAATGAAGCTTTATATTTCTGCAAACTACAACATTAAAACACAGTGGCTTCTTTAATACATTCACACAGGATGCTTATTAGTAAAATTAAATATTTGCCTATGAATATCAGAAAAGTAATTTGAAAAGAAAGAGCTCGGAACAAGGCAAATGGGAGGGAGGAAAAGCTGGTCTCAGAACCCATTGTGCCATACCTGACTTTAACATGTGATATTCAAACGAACGTTCACACGCCTTACATCAAAGAAATGAAACAAAAATATTCAGCTACGTTGTACAAAAATTTTTTTTACATAAAACATCATAAATCTTGAACAGATTTACTATATTTGAATTCTAAAAAGTTGCCTATAGAATGGTGCTGGGATTCTGTTCTCTGCTTGCTTTTAGGCAGTGCTGTTGCTTAAAAGTTGACACCAGGCACAATATTTTAAAACAAAGTCAACAAGCAAGGAGCAGTAAGTGGATTTGAGCCTTTCCCAGATGTCAGTCCTGAGGATGCTGCAAGACTCCCCATCAACATGTGTAAAGCTATGAGGCGGATACTGATGCCTGAGAGAGTGGGTGACGACACGCACTGTGTGACTGTTGTAATGCCAAATAGTGCAGTTTTCCCCTCCTCAAACAGCACTGTTTCAATAAATTTAAAGAACACTCCAGTTCTTAGAAAAATATCAGAAATCATATTTAACAGTTAAAAGAAAACATTATCACAATCTAAAAATGCCCAAATTTTCTCTCATCTTCAGATAAAATATGCAGCAGCCCCATGGCATAAAGCTTATTAACTTATTCTGAGAACCAGAAAGTATATGAGCATAAATATTTTACTTTCACTGAATATATACCATATGTCATTCACCTCTTCCTTTTGGCTTTTCATGCCAAAGGTCCAAATGGCATGCGTTTTTAACAAGACAATACTGAGGAGAGCAGCATTTCTGATCATCTGAATTGGCAGCTCAAAACAGATACCACTCCTTTTACAAAGGGAACAAAGGGTGAAGGGTGTGTGAAATTTGGGCAGTGGGCTAAAGGGAAACCGTGCACATGAAATTTGGGTCACCATGCCCCAAGTGTGTTTGCCACCCAAAACATAACACAATTACCTACTTCAACAGAGCTACTACCAACATTTACTAAAACCACATTAAAAATACACAGGATAATGAATGGTTTGAAAGAGTGCATTTGGAAGCAGAGAGAACCCAATTACACACCTTCCTGCAACAGAGTGCCTCAATCATACACAAAATAAACTTAAGCTGTTTACAATGTTTCCCAATTTTTTTTATTTTTCCCTCTACATTTAACTATTAAAAAAGTTTTTTATTAATAAATGGGCTCCTCTGTGGTTCATATACAATCATAAGTGAACTTTAAATTCCATTTTATACAAACATCTCAAAAAATATTGGGAGTGAAGTATGGTAAGAAATATTGCTCACATTGCTAATTAACATGCGTAGATGAAAGGAGGAAAATGTTTTGTTAGTGCATATACCTCCAGAGCAGAAAACCCACCCAAAACAAAAGATTTAAAATAAAACATACAGTAGCTGATTACAAAAAAAGGTAATGTCCACAAAATTAAGTTTTTCATGCTATTCTACTTTCCAGTACTATGTAATCAATTTGCATGGCTAGATGTTGAATGCTTGAGGTATATAAGAAGGGATACCTGCACATTGAGGAAAATCTGTCATCTTAAGGGTTGTTTCTTTGTTTATTTTGTTTATTCTGATATCTTGACATTTTTAAAAGAATATTTTATTTACATCAAACTTCACTCAACTACAATGACATTCCAATTATAATAGATGACAAACAACGCCTCTATCACTAGGCACTTTTAAAAGGGAGTTTAGGCTTTACAGAACCCTTCTGATGCAATCCCATATATGACATTACATCAACCCACCTCCCTCGTTGCACTAAAATTACCCTTCAGGGGAAATATCATATTATGTAGCCTGATTAATTTACTATGGAAGAAATTAGTATAAAATGACCAAAGGAAATGCATCATTTAAGACTAATAAAACAGCCTAAGATGTCAGGTTTGATAGAGGAGACAAATTGTATATATTTAAAACTAATTAAATAATTTAAATTTGACCTGTACTTTATATATTAGTGAAACACAAATATAGGTTATTTTCTTTTAAAATTTCATTCACATAATGGAAAGTTTCTTGTTTATTAAAAATATCACATTTTGAGACTAGAAACAGTAAAGTGCATGAAAAGTTTAAAATATAAATTTCAGAAAACTCTTATAGCAGCAAAAAAGCAGAATAAAGAAAAACTTAAAAACACAGACACAACCTTTTCCTGTTACTGTGCCATAATTAACATCAAGTAGCCAACCAATTTTTCCCCCATTAAACAGTATTTCAATCACTGCCTCTTGAGTCACAGACTTTCAACTGGCCCCTCCTGGGCGAAAAAAGGATTCCAACATATCTAAAGAGCATCAACAGTTGGGAATAAACCAGTAGCTTCTTAATTCAACCCTGACAGACAATGGAAACAAAGATTAAAAGCATATAATGGCCATTTGGCAACTAGAGTCAGGAAAAATGATCCAAGGTTTTCAACTACTCCCTGTTCTCGCTCTCTCCCAAATCCTTCCCACTGTCACCTCAAAAAGCCAAAACCAACAGCCACTTGACCTACTCTGGGAAACACATGAAATATTTGTAGCTTTCTTCTTCTAAAACTTTGATCAGGGCCTTTTCATTCAGTAGTTATTTTTTAAACATTTGACCATAACAGCAAAAATGATACAGATCATATAATATCTGTTTTTTCCAGCACAACCAGGCAGAAAAGGGTGGAGGGAAACAATAAAAAATACTGGACACTAATTTTGTGGGCATCCTAAATAGACCAAATTCTATTTTCAAGATGTGTGGCAGCAGAAATTACCCGTTGTTTTCCTATAAAGAAACTGAAGAGACAGGCTTAGAATTAATACTTCTAGTAAGGTTATAACTAATAGGGGAACAAAATACAGAATGATTCCTCAAAAAACAAAACAAACAAACAAAAAAAACCAACCAGCACTTGCCCAACAAATTGTTGTGTGCTGTTAAATGCTTGATTTTGAAAGCATATTGTGCAATCACCTTTCATTCCTCAGTTTTTCTCATTATGGCTAGTTTATGTACAGATCTAGCAAATTTAAGTGCTTTGTTAATGTGCAAATGACTGGGGAGCCAAAAATCAGTTTGCTATCATGGAAAACAGAAATTCAAGGAAGTTTCCTGCAAGGCAGGCCATCATTCAGTTTAAAATCTTATATTTATAGTTTTTAAAAACTGCCTTTCACAAAAATGAAAAATGGTTGGCTCACTTGAAACCATTCAAAAGAAAGTATTTGTTTTGGAAAAACAAATACCCTGTTGTTGGGCCTTGAATCGGTGATTTATCAATTATGAATGCTGACTCCTAATATAATATGAAGAAGGTCCAACTTAAAAACATGTTAAATTAAAAATTTGGAAAGAGAGTGATAATACTTTGGTTCCAGCCCTAGTGCCAAATGATACCAATATGCACAAAATTGTACAAAATCTTATAGCAAACACATAATGAATGGAACCTGAAGAAGCAGCTTAAGGATGGCCATACTTCACTCCTACATACTTTGATTTACAACTGTACAGGTCCATAGTAACAGATCCCCGTCTTTGCGGGGCAGTACTCCACTACCTCCGATTAGGCAAGTGAACACCATTGACAAGAGGCAGGAGTGGAGGGTGGAGTTCAAGTTGTGTTAACAGTGAGAAGTGGTCTGAAGGGATGTGAGGGTGTGGACACCCAGTGATGTTGTTCTCAACCAGCCATTGAGGATCTAAAGGCCCCAGGACACCAAGCACGTTCATATGAGTCTTGGAATAGAAAATGTAGTCAATCACGCCCTGAAAAGAGATTGGGAGTTGGGAAAAAAAGAAAAATATATGCTTAGATAAAAGAAAAACTTATGATATATAAAAGAACAATGCATAATTTGTAAAAGCCAAATACCTGAGTAACCTGTATTTCTGGTACACCTGCTGTCTTCACAATGGGTCAAATAGAGCTCAAATCTTGAATGGGTACTACATGAAATAAAGGTGGCTGGACAGGGAAACACAGTACCCTAGTGGAATCATAAAGCCTTGCACATGTGCATAAGTGGTAAGCAAACTGAGAAGCTAAGCACACCAAATCATGTCTAGGTATCTTTAGAACTGGCTTGCTTGGGTCAGTGAAATCTAATTTATCAGTATAAACAATATGGAAACTGCACTGACTCTGTTACAATAAACAGAAAATCAGAATATTTATACAAACATATACAAAGTTAATGAAAAGTTATGACAAGAATAATTCTTTTAATGATAACTGGTATGATTTTCAGTTATTTGTACATCAATCAAACACATCTGAATGAAGCCACTGTAAAGCATGTTTTCAGATTTGCTAATCCTAGTTCAGCTTTCCCAGATTTTATACATATATACAAAATACTGCACACATTTAATCATTCTAATCTGTTCTTAAATTTAGAATATTCATTTTCACAAATCCTGGTGTACTATAAATTCTGGATTCCTTGATGCATAACAGTACCTCAGCAAAAAACATTCAGTAAAGACCTATCTATGTATTCAGTTGTATCTCTCAGAGCTAAATGATTCCATTTATCTGATCAGTAAGTTTCAAAACTAGTGTGCTTTTTTTGCCCCAGGCTATGTATGCAAGAGTGTGAAGTCAGATTTCTTCCTTCCCACATCAAGGGAGCCTGAGCCCAAGTACGAAGAAAGAGTTCCACACCTGGAAATACCTATTCATAAATACTATACACAGTGAGTTCTAGCTAATATTTTTAAATGGTATCACAGTGAAATGGGCTACTTTACTAAAAGAAAATAAAGAAAAGAATTCAATGAAAAAAATTATACTGTGAAATTTCGGAAACAATTACCTTAGTTTGCTGATTTTGACATGACCAAGACCAAAACAACAGAACAGTTCTTTTGAGGGAGAGGGCCTTATTCAACATTAGATACTTTAACCTTACTTTACCACAAATTAAGGAACCTACGTGAATCCAGGGGAGTACTTTCTGCCATTAATGCTCCAAGTCCAAATAGTCAAGAAATATTAGCGCAATGTATTTTTATCCCTTCATTTTGGCTAATGCCTAGTTTTGCAGTGACATTTTAGGAAAAGGGTTGATAAAAGTTACAGTGGTTTTACTTTCTTTTATGAGACCACCCTTTGCTTCAGCAAACACATTTAAAACATTTGTGTTTTAAACAAAACACAAACAAAACATTTTCAATTATTTATGTTGAATAAAACCTCTTATATCTTATCACTTTATTATAAAGTATCATTATGCACATTAGCTACTAGAGTTAGAGAATCCTTTGCAAACATAGGCCCCAATAAAGATGTTAAACATTCCAGAAAGTAAGAACTGGAGATATCACTTGTAACTGTTTTCTTGGTTTGAAACATCCAGAGTAAAAGCTCTTATCAAAATCCTTAGCAAGTTCATGTCTGAACTCGCCCAAATATTTATACATATGTAGGTACACTTGTACACTGTATCATATTCACAAAGAAGGTTACAGACTAATGATTCTTAACCTTTTCTGATTCAAACTGTTTCTTTTTTAAAAGACCATAAAAAGGTGGGAAAAGTCTTTATATTAGTAAAGTCTATAGGTAAGTCTATAGAAGTGTATATGAGAAAAAAGTAAAAACAATGAAAATAGTTTATGAGGTGACATTATGCTAAGCTTTGTTTTGTAAAAGAATGTGAGAAAATTATACACTATACATTTCACAATGTGTTAACAGAAAGATTTACTACTTGACATAATAGGAAAACTGTCCTTCCTCTTTTCATTAAATGGTTCAGACACACCCTTAGATTGGCACGAGGCAGGAGGGGGAGCAGGTGATGGTGAAAGCAGCGGCAAGTTTGAATTAGGCTGTTTATTCAACTTATCTGATATTATGAACTGAATGTTTGTGTTCCCCCCAAATTCCTATGTTGAAATCCTAACCCCTAACCTGATGGTATAAGGGGGTGGGGCTTTTGGCAGGTGGCCATAAAGATGGAACCCTCATGAATGGGATTAGTGCTCTATAAAAAGAGACCCCAGAGAGCTCTCGCTCCGCCATGTGAGGATGCAATGAGAAAACAGCTGTCTGCAACCCAGAAGAGGACCCTCATTAGAACCTGACCATGCTGGCACCTGATCTTACACTTCAAGCCTCCAGAACTGTGAGAAATAAATTTCTGTTGTTTTATAAGCCACACAGTTTATGGTATTCTGTTATGGCAACCTAAACTCACTAAGATACCTTGTCTACAAGTAATTCTCCTAACTGCTTACCCTTCAAGTCATTTCAAATCAGTTCTAGATTAAATGACTCTGAGTTCTAAATACCACTTTTCTACATTTCTAATTTATTCGAGAACCAAGAAAGTAAAAAAATGCTAAGTCAAGTAAACAAAATTTAACAGTACTCCATTGATGCAATGGCAGAACACCATACTTGGATCTGTATTTAATGCTAATCACATGACATTTTTACATTTGATGTTACCTATCCTTTTTTACCAACTGCCTTCAATATTGGCACAGCACTAATTACATAAAATGCTTTGTATGAAATTGAAAAGTTTATTGTCTGCTACTTGGACCAAAAGCTTAATTCTCTCTAGTCAGGTATGCTCTTAGTTTGTTCTCTGATCATCCTTCTTTTCCATCCTATTCCACCCTCCCATCCATCTACCCCGCCAGCCAGCGTATTTATCTTCCCATTCATGCCTCTCTCGCACGGATTTATAGTTCTGCCCTTTCTCACCCTATCCTACATATGCAAACATCAAACACTCTCTGAGCCATGCACTTTTGGTTCTTTAACTGTACTTCTTTAGGCAATATAAATGGTTCAATAAGATTCTTTTATTCACTTATTAATACATGTAAGTTCTTTTGAAGAAACATCAACAAAAGGTTTGAAAACAACTCAGATGATAGAGGAAGATGGCTTAGATTAATATTCTAAACCTTATTTCCCTAATTTTTACTTTGTGGATAAGGTAAAAGCAACCTTTATAAAAGCCTAGTTAAGGTAAAAATGATTTGGTTTTTTTACCTACACACAAACCAAAAGAACAATAAGAGTTGTAGAATTACTGAACACTTATTTTAAGGAACTTTATTTTAGGTTTTCTGGGTTGTGCTCTGCTGGCAGAGCTGTATTATATACCACTGTATAGGATTTAACCTACAGTAATCTGTGTATCATTAAGTCCCGAGGTTTTCCTTTAAGCTTACACAAGAAGCCGTGGTGTGATAGAGTCAGCTAGTACTTGCTTTCTTAGCACTTCACCCCAACTCTGTGTTCAACAGTATGATGTTGGGAGCTTAAAATCTACTACAATGGGAGTACACGTACCACAGAAATCAGCAAACACTACAAATTTGGGCTTCTTTTTTTCTCAGAAAGCTGATTATTAAATATTTACCAGTACATTACTGCATATGAGTGATCTGAACAAAATCAATTATCTCTGAATAGTATTTTCTACTCTAACAGCAAAAATACTAAAATTAGATTCAACTTCTAAACAATTCTTTTCCACTTCTTGATTACGAAAACTGACCAATAACATAAGCACACAAATTTCCTTTCTTCTTCCTACTATCTGTTTCTTGGAAAGGGGCTAACAAGCAATGAAAATGGAAAAAGGTTATCGGAGATGTGTAAGAGCCCAATTCATAAATTTCCTTTGGTATTTTATTAAATTCCCCATCTAGGATTCTTACTCCTAACCACTTTCTAACAACCGCATTTTTTCAGGATTGTATAAGACTTTAGGATAGATGCCTGAAATGCCAGAAAGTCAAACAAAGGTACAATAGAAGAGCTACAGGCAGACAGAGTGATTAGAAAACTGGCAAAGGGAAAGGGACTGACTACAGAAAATCACTACCAATCAATGTTTCAAAAGAACAACTGGGGGCTTCCCTGGTGGCGCAGTGGTTGAGAACCTGCCTGCCAATGCAGGGGACACGGGTTCGAGCCCTGGTCTGGGAGGATCCCACATGCCGCGGAGCAGCTAGGCCCGTGAGCCACAATTACTGAGCCTGCGCGTCTGGAGCCTGTGCTCCGCAACAAGAGAGGCCGCGATAGTGAGAGGCCCGCGCACCACGATGAAGAGTGGCCCCCGCTTGCCGCAACTAGAGAAAGCCCTCGCAGAGAAATGAAGACCCAACACAGCCATAAATAAAATAAATAAATAAATTTTAAAAAAAGAACAACTGGTTTTGTACAACTGGCCCTCTAATTTTTTTTTTTTCTTATTGTGCAAAAAAAAAAAATCTTTCTTGTCCTTTTACTAAGCTGGAATGGTCTACTGCCTGGGCATTGATTAGCATGACAACACGGATATAAAATAGACCCTAAGCACAACTTTCTCTAACCCATCTCACAAAGAAACCTGGAATATATAAAGATAAATAAGATATCAATGGAAAGTACTAAGGAAATTTTGAGGGAATATTCTACAGATTCATTCAAGATGAATGTAGCTATATCAGGTTGCTTATTATTTGGATCCTTACTGAAAGTTAGGGATGGTACGGACAAGTGAAGATTAACTATATTAATAAATATAAAGTGCTTTTGAACAGTGCCTGGCACACACATAGTAAAGTATTTTGGAATTTTTTGCTATTATCATGGTTATTTGAAATTTGAACAAATAAGGGTTCAAAGAGAATTCTCAAGTCAACAATAACCACCACAAAACCTAAGAAACCTCCTTACATTATGTGCACACTTAGCCAAGACATTTTGAGAATGTAAAAAATCCTGAAGATTATACTATTAAGCATAAATAACACATATCTTTCTTGTCACATGTTTGTATTTGACATAATTTCTATGCCAACCCAGAGGCTGTCACTCACTTTGAAATCAAAGGTGTAATTGGTGTAAGGCATCAAGTTATTTTCATAGGCGCTCTTCAGTTGGAAGCCATGTGTGATTCTCCCTTCTGAGCTTCCATTCTTTCCATTGCAGCTGAAGTTCATAAGACACTCATTGTACCTTAGTTCCTTGAAGTCTTTATGGTTGTCAGCTACTCCTCCATTGCTTAAATATTCCACGACACCTAGTAGAATAAAGAAGGAAGAAACACTACCATTTAGCATTTAGACCTTACAGAAGACTTCATGGCCAAAATCTGTTGCCAGGTGCATGCACCAAGTTCAGAGTGGTTTTACTACACTGAATATTTACTTTTACATATGAAACTGCCTTTTTGTTGTTGATGCTAAAGAAATCAAATATTAGCAATTTCATATGGTTCCATCAAACTGAGGTGTATTTGCCTACTCCAGAGCAAAACATCCTGATCACCCAGAAATATCTTCAGTTTTCTTAATGGTTCTTCAAGCTGAAGATGATTCCCAGGGTCTAGGATGGCATTCACCAGGAGGGTCTTGACCCTAAATATTTTTAGAATATTATTCCAAAGCACTATCTCTTTAGCATTTCACCATTCTATGCAGTCAATCAACGACTTCTGGAATATGTAAAATATAGCATACATAATAAAAAAAATTTTAAATCATTGACAATAAAAATAGATTTTGCATCTTCAACACTGCAATGTCTAGCTTCAGCTAGGCAACATCATTCTTTGTTTTGAGCTACAGTGACACTAAACAGTACATTATATGCTGGAGGTATACCACTTGGTCAAAAATATTAGATGTGTCTAAAAAGCTGAAGAGAGTAGAGGCATTCAAAAAAAGCTCACCACTTCCACTGAATAAGTAAACATGAAAAAAATACCACAACCCTTCTTATGACGATGATGATTACTAAAGTTTGTCAGTCATCTCTTTCTATTTGTGATCAGGAATGACAGCAACATATATAATGAATACATGATGAGTGCAACATCAGTAGTGTGAATAGCTGAAAAGGAGCTATCATTTATCCAGCAGTTACTACATGCCAGGCACTGCTGTAAGTGCCTTACACACTTAAACCTTACAAACAACTCTATGAAGTGGATAAAATGATTATCCCTTTATTTAAAAATGAGGAACCTAGCCATAGATTGCAGAGCTCCTAAGTGGCAGAACCAGGATCCAGGCCTGACAGTCTGGCTTGAGTCAACTCAGCCTGCTGTGATGCCAAATGATAGCTCATTGGCTTAACCAAATCAAATGAGATGGGGGAAACCTGTGCTTGAGAGCAATTTACTCAATAAAAAAGAAAAGGATTAAAAAAGGAGGACATGGTTAAGGTGTCAATGGGCCTAAGGGCTGAATACAAACATTTGTGAAAGGATGATTTCGGCATTTATTTGCTAAGGAGAAAAAGCAAAGGTGTTTTCTAGATTTGAGACTTTTATTAATATTACAATTGTAGGCATTTGGGTTATGTTATATTTATTCTTGAGTGGTTATTTTAAACAATTTAAAGTAGCTTACTGAAAATAAACAAAATTTAGAACATGCCTCAGTAACAGCAAAACTGTGATACTTTAATGTTTTACATTTGAATTTTAATATCTAAGTGCAGAACTGATTTTTTAACAAAGATCTAGAATAATTTAAGTTAGGACATAAAGTAGTTAAGTGGAGCTCAAGAAGTAATGTGAAATCCTAAGATAATTTTGATTACTCTTCTGCACCTAATATCAGAATTCAAGCATCATTTAATGAATTCACTTAAAGGTTGCCAACATTATTAAACTAGATAGCTACCTGTGCTGCATATTTTCTGGTTGCTTCTTCAGGTCACCCTTCTCCACTGCATTCTGTGCAGCAGGAGGCTGACCTTTACTTGCATCAACTGCAAACCCCTCCCCACTCTAGCTTCTAGTTGGATTTGGTCAATGGACAGCAGTGGCGAGAGATCAGAGGACAGTAGCAGAGTGAGGCAGGGATATATATTCCCCTGGCTCGTCAGTTTGCAAGGGATTGATTGCATCCCAATTCAAATCCATCGCTCCTATTACATGGCCCTCTCCTCGTAACTATTTTTTCCAAGTTCTGATAACAGCTCCCACCACTTTTCCCCCTTAGGTGTACAGGTGGTGAAGGGTCCCTATCTCCCCTAGTGGCAGGGTACTGCATCCTTCATTGTTTTATGTCCCTAACCCTGCACACATCTTTGGAAATAGCTTAACTAAATAAACTCTCCTCAATTACTCCATGCTCCATCCCTGGGATTCTTACTGATACACTCTATAATTTAGAAAAGAAAGTCTCTACTCAAAAGTTAAGAGCTAACTGACCTTTCAACTAGAAGTAAAAACAAAACTGAAAGTGAAGAGGAAATGATGTTATAAATACCTGAATCTGGCAATGAGTTAAGATCTGCACATAGCACCAGCGGGATGGAATTAGGATCTGCAGTTGGGCTGCCAGGCCTACTTGAGGCTTTCTCCAGAATGTTTTTAACCTCTGAGACAAACATCATGGTCTGAATGAGTTTCACATCTGAATACTCTGGGTCCCAATGCATGTGGGCATTTGCCACTATAAGCAGCTGTTTGTCTGCAGCATGAATAGGCTTCATACCTAAATTTAAGCATTAGGGAAACAAAGGTTAAGATTATACTTCATGTATCAAAAAAGCAGTATCTTTAAGGTTTTCTCCCCCAAACCCATAACCACTTCTTTATTCTTTTCCATTCATTTATATTTTCCCCTTTATCTCATAAAGTAGTTCTTAGAAGCTAAAGTGCTGAGATTCTGGTAATCCCAACATGGGGGTCGACAAACTGCAGCCCATGGGCTAAGTCTGGCCGACCACCTGTTTTTGTACAACCTGCATGAGCTGAGGCTGGTTTTACATTTTTAAAGATTCTACCAAACATTTTTTAGAAGATTGTGATAGAGGCCATATGTCGCCCACAGAGCCTAAACTATTAACAACCTGGCCCTTTACAGAAAAAGTTTGCCAACTCCTGCTCTCTACCCAAGTTAGGAGCTATACTGTGATGTAACCAACATTTAGTTATAGTACCTTGATTTGCTGAGCTTAGTGTAAACAAGCAGTTTAAATATCTCTGTCATTTAAATATCACAGTAACCTAGTGAGGTAGGTTTTCAGTTATTTGAATCACCTAAACCTTAATTTAAGTTCTTCCTACTGCCCAGTACTTGTTCACCTTGCATTTCCTGAGCACATCAGTGACAGGGTCAGCGGTAAAAGGCAGTAACATTATATTAACCTATACAAAATAAAGTAAGGCAGTGAATTTGCTATGAATCTGCTACCAAAACAAATTCATACCACACACCCAAAAGAAGTAATGTAAAAATTGAGAATTAGGGAGTAGTGTGCTCTCAAAGTCTGGACATAGGTTTCACACTTGGCTTTATTACTAATTACTAACCTTTATTTCTAATCACTTAGCCATTCATTTGGACAATGAGGTATTCAACTATAAAATCTCTAAGGTTATTTTTCCCCCTAAAATACTGTTTTATAATTCTGTCAAAATAAATATTAACATGGTGGATGAGGATAACACATTAAAAAACTTGCCCTTTCAAAGAGGCCATAGGTACCTCTGAAGGGGCAAACTGTGACAATTCAACTCAGTTAACATGTACTGACAGAGAAAAAAAGTGTCCATAAAGTTCTTAAGGCTCAAAACTCAATATGCACGGTACGATGCCATTTAAATAAAACTATACACATATATGTTAGTAATGTGTAAAGAATGAATAAGAGTTACTCCGAGAGGGTATGAATAAGATGAAGGGACTCTCACGTTTTACTCTATGTACTTTTGTACTGTTGGAATATTAGATACATACAAAATTAACTTTTCTATAGAATTTCTGTAAGTATCTCTTAACATTTTCTATTAAAAATATCAACTCTGCAGAAAGACCTGATTTTCTTAGTCTACTATTTTGGTAAAGTTTCCGTCTTACCAAGCTATAATTATCTTTAATGTTGAGTAAAAAAAAACTGAAGTTATCTTTCATATGTGACAGAAATGGTCATTTTTAAAGCAATCTGATCATTCTCTAAGCTCTCTTCTTTTCCCAGGAGTTTCACAGTATCACTTTTGGCTGTAGATTATATGTTCACTATACTAAATATTAAAAACTTGCCCCTTCAAAAAGGCCATAAGCACCTTCTATAATATTAAATTACTCTTCCAGGAGTATAAGAGAGAGGTATTTCAGAATGTGAAAGTTTTAACTATATAATTTGTAATTACTCTTCTGCAAATTAAAAGGAGAGTAAAACTCTAAAAGAAATTCAATGTTCGCATTACCAGAAAAAATGGTACCAAACTTTTGAGAAGAATGAGACTGGAAAGGACATAAAAGTCAGTAAAAATGGAGAGGCTAAAAAAGAAGAAGGAATTTAAAATCTCACATCAAAGACTGATTGTCTTTGATGATGGATAAACTGAAGAACAGTGAGAAAAGGAGGTTTGACAGATATGCATGGTCTGAATAATTCAATCAGTACTTAAGGCAAAAATCTTTTCTTCTACAGGTAGTAAGTAAAGAAAAAAAATTTAAAATAAAAGCCCTGATGTTGTCTTGACACCTTCTCCTTGCTCTTACCTAAAATATAGTTAAGTAAACAATGAAATGCTGAAAGGTAGGCAGTAGAGAGGGGAAAAAAAGGTCTGGATATGCAAAGTACATAATGAGTTTCTTACTTTGAAGGAAGCTATAAATATCTAAAGTGGAAAACAAAAGTACCAGGTAGATAAAAGATGCCTCTTTTACCCTGACAATGACTGAGATATAACAAAGAAATTAGAGAAAATGTGCGAAGTACTTAACCTTCAAGACAAAAGATTTCACAGTCAAGAAGCTAAAAATATGGCTAAAAGGAGAACCAAATCATCATAATTTCCAAATTCAGCTTAAAACTATTCTTATTTCAAATAACCTTCTGGAATTAATGGCATAGTGAAGATTTTCCTTTTTACAGATTACCTGGCAAGTAATATTCCAAGATATAGATGACGCTTTACACAATTAGTGCTGTTTTCCAGCCTGTCTCCCTTAAATTTTCTCAAAAGACAAGAAAATAACTATGCAATAAATATCAGCAAGACTTGCTGCACTTGAGATGGTGTTTATTTTTTCTGAGAATATTTTAAACAGCACTCACCTGCTCCAAATAGTTCTTTGTGGACCTCTAATACCACAGCGACACCAATATTATCTTTTGTCATCACTCTGTTCAGCATAGCTTCGGATCCATCTGAATTAGCCATTGCCACTTGGTTAAATTCCACTGTATGCTTCTGCACCAATGTAAATCTAAAAGGTATTAGTATTATGATATTAGATACTTGGACTATCATGCTAAAAGCCATTAAATGAAGGGAGCAGAAGGTATAGATGCTACTCATTGTCTCCCTAGTCACTTTCTAGCTGCAAGGGGCCTTGTGATATAGTTCTGGCCAATGAGAGGAAAAAGGTCTGATTACTGTAGAAACTTTCTTGGAAGTGCCACCTAGCAAAGATGGTGTGTGTGCATGTATGTGTATGTGTGTATTCCTTTACCCTTTTATATCTCTGCCCCTGTGGTGAGAAACAGGAGGGTAAAAGCCCACTCTGAATGGAGAAGCAGCTGAACCAGTTCTGGACTGCCATTTTTGGACTTCTTGTGTGAGAAAATTACTCTCCTCCTACTTCTTTAAGCTACTGCTGGGATTTTCTGGTATTCAAAGGTGAACACAACCTTAACTAAGTCAGCAGATTAATAAGAAAGAACAGCAAGAGGGAGGGGATATGGGGATATATGTATACGTATAGCTGATTCACTTTGTTATACAGCAGAAACTAACACAACAATGTAAAGCAATTATACTCCAATAAAGATGTTAAAAAAAATAAGAAAGAACAGAATAAAATCTACCTACCCTGTTTGCAGTTTTATTCTCACCACATCAAGAAATCTGTCAAGAAAATGCAGGGACACACCCTTATCTCGGCTAAGTCGAAGCCGATTTTTCCATCTGGCTTTTACTAGAAAGCTGGAATTAGGTGAATGTAAGTGAACAGAAAGAAAGATTCTATAAGATGAGGAATGGCTCTCCCTGTGATTATAGCTTCTGCATCTGCACTAATATTTCCTTTCCTTAGTGCCAAAGCAGGTATTCTAGCATTGTAGGATTTAATAGAATTGAGTCTAGCACTGTCATTTAATAGCAGTATGACTTTGGTCAAGCCATTTAACCTCTGTCAGCCTAGTTTTATTAAGTTTGTGAAGTATTTATAAACAACCAAAAGCTACTAAATATACTGTCTACCTTTCACTAGGTTTTAAGTGGAGAAAAGACATCTTTGCTCTTATAAAAGGTCCCCACCCCATGTTCTCCTAGCTTTGAAAGAGAAGCCTGCACACATTCCTTCAAAAATACTGACTAACATCTTACTGTGTTGCAGGGCACTGCTAGATGAAATAACACTCGTCTCCTTGCTCCAATTCTGAATGTCTCAGATGCGCTGAGAAGAATAAAAGGTCGGGTCATGTGCCTACTCCTAAGCCAGAGTGATTAAAGGGAGTGCAGTTTCCACCCTCTACCTTAAACAGGGGATATTTAAACTGAAACATGAAGGATGAGGAACTACCAAGGTGAAGAATGGAATCAAGAGCATTCCAGGGCTTCCCTGGTGGCGCAGTGGTTAAGAATCTGCCTGCCAATGCAGGGGACATGGGTTCGAGCCCTGGTCTGGGAGGATCCCACATGCCGCGGAGCGGCTGGGCCCGTGAGCCACAATTACTGAGCCTGCGCATCTGGAGCCTGTGCTCCGCAACAAGAGAGGCCACGATAGTGAGAAGCCGGTGCACCGCGATGAAGAGTGGCCTCCGCTTGCCACAACTAGAGAAAGCCCTCGCACAGAAATGAAGACCCAACACAGCCATAAATAAATTAATTAATTAATTAAAAAAAAAAAAAAAAAGCTTTCCAGATAGAGGAAGAAGAGAGAGGTCCTGGGTCAGCAAACAACTTTGTACGTTTATAGGTTAGAAAGGAATGGAAGGGTGGAAATGGTGTTGGAGATTAAGAGGAAGAAGACTGAATAGGTTCTAAGCAAGGATATGTTATTATTTGATTTATATTTTTTAAGATCATTGCAGCTGCATTGTAGAGAATAAATTACAGGAGCCAAAGTTCAGGAATTATGAGAACAATTAGAAAGTTTCTGAGGTTGTTTGGATGACAGATGATGGTGGCTTAGACTAAGGCAAGAGAAATAAAGAGAAGTAGGCAGATTCAAAATAAGTTCTACAGATACAATTGATCATCCTCCATATCAGACTTTTAAAAATGTCTTTAAGCAGTGGAATACCTTTTTCAAACAATTTCTGGTAAGTTTCTTATATATAAAACAGATAAAAGCAGTATTACATTTAAATAAATCAATCACTGAAAATGATGAATCTGTTTTGATTATAAAAATTTGAAATCAGAGGGTATAGATGATAATTATAGTCATATCAGTCTCAGTACCCAGTTTATTTCTCTATTCTGTTTTGGTTACACAGTATTAATAATAAAAATCCTGATTCACACAGACACACAGATACAAGTGGTAAATAACTGACTTTGAACTCAGAAAAAGCAAGCAGGCAAAAACTCAATTCAGAGGTCTGCAACAAGTCAACTAAGCAGCGTATCAGGAACATGTTATCAATTTCCAAAGTGTTAAAATTTGATATTTGAAACATCTGAGTGAACATGTTATTTTTAAATTACAGTTTAATTATTTGTATTTAATTTTTGAAATATCTTGTAAATATTAACTCTTAAGGCTTATTTATAGGAACCTAAGGTTCTGTAGGAAAGTTTGAAAATCCTACTTAATAGTTATATTTTTAATATTGGAATATTGTTCTTCTACCAAAGTCAGGTTATTATTTGGTAGGGGTTCTAATAATTAGATATTCTCTCCCCCCCATATCTAATATCTAACTATTAGAACTAATATATCTAATTATTAGAATTGTCTAATTATTAGAGAATATCTAATTATTAGAACTGTCTTCCCTAACTAAAATTTGTTTCCCTGTATCTTTCTTCCATCAAAACTAGATCTATGTCATTTCTTTACAGGAATATAGAATTTTTTTTCCATTTGACACTACTTTAAACATCATCCCCAAGTCTTCCCCAGAAAAGAAATCATCAATTCTTTATATGATATATGGTGTAAAACAGTTGTTCATTTGAAAAACTCAAGTTCGCCCAAAGGTGCAGTACCTAGAACTGGGCAAAAATGAACTACTGCCTTCCTCATTTTGGACTGTATTTTTGTTAATAAAGACTGAAATTGCACTTGGGGACAGCCATATTATTTATAAGCCAAATAAGTACTAATATATATCTAAAACTTTTTGGTCCTTTTAGCTCTTAAACCAGGTCTCTTCAGTTCTGCATTTATAGATGCTTAAAAACAAAGAAGTGAAAAAATGATTTTATTAAGTTACATATGTTTATTATAGACATTTGGAAATGAGTTAAAAACATAAAGAAAACTTCAAGTCACTTGCAATCTAACACCCCCATCAACAAGTCAATATATTTCCCCAGACTTTTCTCCATGCACGTGCACACAAACATTTTTTATACAATTAGAATAATACTCTAGGTCTATATTAATGAACATTCTACCACGGACATTTCCCTATAAAATACTATATGTTTCAAAAATCAATTTTTATGATTGCATTATAGTCCACTATACAGATTCACCATAATTGAACTATTCTGTGTTGGACATTTACTTCTGATATGAGCTATTATAACTAATGCCGTTAGTTATAGTAATTAACATTTAGTTTAGTAATGAACTTTTTTCAGTGTAAATATTCTTCTGTGCTCTCAAATAATTTTACCTCTTCCTCTTTCTTTCCCTTTAACAATCTAAGAGTAGCAGACTTTATTTCTGTTGAGTATCATTTCGTGAGCTTCTGCGCATTAGTTCACCCATTCAGATATTAAGGGTACTTGGAAACTACATTCTGTTTTTCCAAAAGATTAAATATCCCTGCCAGCTTTTCAGTTTTTATAAATCTTATATGTATATATATATCTTCTCTTAAACAATCAAAATTCTCAATAGGACAGTACAAATAATAATAAAAATAAAAATAAGGGGTCCGTTATTGAGGATCTACTTTGTATCAAGACCTGTGACAGGTACTTCATACATATTAGTCCTAAAATTTGTTAAAACTTTGCAAAGGGGTGGACATGAAGAGATGCTGCCCAGATTCCTCATCAATCCTTCAGGAATTGCTCCAGTTGCAGAGAGCTGCCCCACCAAGATCAAGTACTTCTGGGAGTGGCACATATCCAATTACAGATCAAAAGCAAAAGATAAAGGTCTGGGGATTTTGGTCCCTCCTGGGTTAACTCTCACAGGCCATTTCAGCTCTAAAGCTACAGGGTGGGGTCAGCTGAGGCTGTCCAGGTCTGCAGCACAGCTCTACTCTCTATGCTCATTTCTGCTTTTTCCCCTTCCTTTCCACAGTTGTTGATCCCTAATAAACTCCTAAACACCAAAGTAACTTGGAGTCTTCTTTCTGGAGAACTCAAATTGCAACACAGTATTACTATTACCATTACAAAGATGAGGAAAACTGAGGCTCGCAAATTTTTTGGAAAATGAGGTGGTTTATTTGTCCCCAATATATTAGGACTTTTCCTATACACCAATATTCATGCCATCTATTGAGCTGGCCACACAGTCCGTTCGAGTTTTTCTGTAACATCTTATGGAAAAAACCCGAACGAACTTTGTGGCCAACCCAATACTCCTCTAATCATACTCTGGCAAGATATTTTAATACTATGGGGACATGGGATATAATTATATTGATATGGAAACCTAACTAGTTAAGGCACTTTAGTGACTCTCTTGGCTTACCAATCTCCTCTTCTTGGTTTGCCAATCTCCTCCTTACCTGGTCTTAGTCTTTCCACTTTGAAAATAATTCTCCTCAACAGAGACCATGAAAGCAAAATAGAAGTTGCATACCTCTGTTTTTTTCTTGATCGTCAATTAGTGATGGCACAATCCACAAACATATACCCCTTTACAGTGCATACGTTATTTAAAATATCCTCCTCGTTGCCTTAACACTTTCACCCAATTTTCCCTTTTTCTTAATTTTCATGGCAAAGAACATAGGTTCATAAACTCTTTCTTTAACACATACTTGGTTATTGACTTTTTTAATCAAAAAGAAAAAAAAAAACCCCAAAACAAAAAACACTCCTTTTAAAACTAATCCTGAACAATTACCCGGTTCATTCGATGCCTCCAACTACCCCTCCAACTTTCTTCCTCATTGTTAGTATACTTTATAATTGTATTGCCTTAGTTTTGACTTTTGAAACTTCCCAATCTTCTTGAGGTATCTGCTTTTTAATGTCTTTGGTTTCAAAAAGTTCAGAAAAATAACACCAGTTTTCCTAAATAGAGTACATGTCATTATAACTTACACCTCCCTCCTTGGGGCTTAGAGATACTAAAAGGGTCAGGGTTATATGCTCAATTTTATTATTTCAGCTTCACCAGTAGTTGAAGAATCAAAGAGATAGTTGAGAACTAAGGAAAAGAAAATTCCTTCTTTCCAGTGAGAATTAAATAAGAGCATAGATACACTTCTTGAACCATAAGAACTTTTCAGGGACTCTGCTTTTACAAAATGAGATTTCCAGCACCAGTATAGGGAGTTATAATCTCCTATAACTTATCTTGTGTTTGTGTTTATTTTATACTATATTTATAATACATCTATAAAATAGTAAGAAATAGTTATCCATATTCTATCCATACTACTTTAGAACAATACTATTTCTTACTTTCTCCTCTCCTACCTACAACCAAATAACCTTCACTCTGCTTCTACTTTCTGTTAACTATGACCCTTTCTGATCACATTAAACTCACTCTTAAACCTAAACCAAAGAGAAGTTTTTTATTGTATATTCAGTATAAGATGCTGTAAAATGTGTTCTTAGGTCCTTTCAAGTAATCATGGGAGTGCCAGAAAACAATCTGCTAGAAAAGGTAAGCTTAGAGAGTGAGATAAATAGGGAAGAAAAGTGGATATTCACCATCCTACCTATATTTGTACAACACTTTTAACCACTAAAAGCACTTTCACATTCTTGATCATTTTAGCCCCATACGAAACCTCTGAAGTTAGGCAGAACAGTTATTATTATCCATACTGGAAAGGTAAAGGAAACTGGCATAAAGCAATAATTTTATGTTTCAGATTAAATTAATGGGAAAGCTAACACTGGAAACCAGAAACCACAATCTCAGATTTTAAAATTCTAAACACAACCACCACCTATGACAGACAAAATTAGTAACTGAGAAACTATTAAGACAGGATTATCACAATAGGTCATTTTGGGACAACACTATAACCTCTGAATGACCTCTTCTCAACCACAAAACCACCTGTCGTAATACAGAAGGAAAAACAAGGACTTGGCCTTACCTGGTACCTCTGAGACAGACAGCAGAGGCAATACAGTAAGGACTAAGCACCATGACAACCTAGTTCCCAGACCTATTGGAAGAGACTGCCTCTTCACAGTGTAATGGTCACACTGTTCTAAAACTGCTGTTTTCATCTTTCCCTTTCTCACTGATTTGAAACAAAGCACGATCAGATCAGAATTGCTAACCTCAGGAAAAGCAAGTAAGTCTAGTATCTAGATCTGGTTTCAGCTCCATTTTTCAACATTTTGGATTTCTTCAATTTGTGTATCGGGCTCCAAGATTCCATTTCTACTAACTGTTTAGTCTATAGGACAAAACATGGGAAAGAGAAACTTTCTGACTCTAAAAAACTTATCTATAATAACAGTCTCTTCTTACACACACACACAAAATACAGGCCTATATGTATATGTCTGTTTTATAAAATATTTTGGACTGAAGAAAACACCTATTAAGATAAAGGACAAAGATAAAGGTGATTTCTGGCATCTTATCAACCAAAATTTCTATTTTCTGGTATCTAATTACCCAAAAAAAGATGTTCATAATAACCAAAAGGTGCTACCAAATCTTGAAGTGCCTTCTGAATCCCCAAAGATTAAACCAGAATGAATACAATATAAAGTATAATGTACACAATATAAAATATAATGTATTCTAATTCTCTGAATAATGGTCTGTGTCCAGCCATTACTAAACAATATACTATCCTTCCATCATGATGGATAAGAGATTTTTATTATAATATTTTGCTAAAAATAGTGATTATTGTAGTTTCCATTTATTGTTACCCATTCTGTACCACTGTTTTCCATGAAGGGAAAAAAATGTCATCAATGAAGATGAGAAATTATCTGACACTCTGGTTTTAGAAGATTAAGACCCTGAGAATGAGTACAGAGAATTGAAGCACTCTTCTACAGCTATCTTTTAACTGTTAGTTTTGTAAATCATATAAATTCTCTTACAAGGTAATACACAAATATGTACAAATGAGAAAATAAGGCCAGAAAGGGTAAGTGACTCATTCAAGATTATACAGCTACATAAGCAGGAGAATCACCCGGCTTCAAAACAGTCTTTTCTTTGCACTGCATCATTTCTCCAATCTGAAGAAGGAGTAGAAGAAATGCAGCATAGTATACTTTGTGTTAAATTCCAAATAGTTTGGCATTGGATAGATAACATGACATCAGCAAGTTATCTGGCACTGTTCAAAACAGGTGAAATTTAACAACATATCACACTCAAGGTCTTCATCTGTTGCTGGATCCATGTTACTATTTAGGCAAAAAGTCGAAGAAGGAAAGAAATGCAAATGATGCATCTAAGTATTTCCTATGTATTTATCTCTTAACTAATTTACAGCATTTTTAATAATTCAAGTATCAATTTTCAAATATTTGGTTGTTTAAAGTTTCCTAGACAATTATTAGTTCAAAATCTTAATTACCTCTAGTAAATTATCAAGGCAGTTTAGACTTTCCTCTCAAAACTGTGAAGGGAATGAAAAAAATTTTATGTATTATCATCTTTCAGAAAGAAACAATGGCAAATGGAAAAACAGATTGATATTACACGTCTCAATATTATCAGTAATTCTTTTTTTAATTATGGTGCTTCAAGGAAATTTGTGCGTGAATACTGGTAACAAATATCAAATTCAAGGCAGTATTTCCCAAATGAGGTAACCTTTTAAGAGGTACAAGTGATATTGGAAGCTGAAACAATAAGTCTAAAGATAAACAAGGACATACTATATAGCACAGGGAGCTATACTCAATATTTTGTAATAACCTATATAAGAATCTGGAAAAAAATATATATATGTAAAACGGAATCATTTTGCTGCACACCTGAAACTAACACAACATTGTAAATCAACTATACTTCAATTAAAAAAAGCAATAAATATTTTTAAAAAAAAGAAATCTAAAGACACAGTTTAGTACAGTGGTTAAAAGCATTGACTGTGAAGTCAGATAATCTCTATGTCTTGGTTTCCTCATCTATAAAAATGAGGAAATAGCTCTATTCCTACCTCTGAGGATTGCTTTAAAAATTAAATAAGATAATCAGTATAAATAAAAGAAAATGGCCGACATGTAAACACTATGAAAGTAATAGCTATTGTTATTCTAAAATTTGTAAAAAAAAAAAAAAAAAATCACTAACCCACTAGAAGAATTTAGCATATCCTGACCTCAAATACTTCAGGGCTGTGTACTAATTATTAAACAAATGAAAAATCTCTATTAAAAAGTCACAGAAAAGATATGAAAGTAGGTACAAATAAGTGAAAAGAAGGGGCTCAAATAGCTTTCAAATTCACTTAATTCATTTACTTAAAATAACATGCCAGGTTGGTAATAAATAGGCCTGTATCAATAAAAACATTGAAATGATTTGTTATAATAGGCACCAAACAGGAAAATATAGGAAAATAGTCACAGGCATTTAGTAGATGATTCCCTATCTAATGTATCAAACCTAAGTTATTAACTACAGGATACAATCTCTATGAGAATCCATATATTTCAGTCTTCTATTGGAGGTTCCTTCAAATTTTCCACTGTAAAACTGGCAGCCTTTATGAGGCAAAAATACACTTCTCTCTTTTCCTCAGGATGATAACCAAAGGAATCTGCCTCTAACCATCTAGTCACTCAGCCAGCATTCAAGAGATAGCCTTCTATGAAATAATGCCATTTGCAGCAACATGGATGGACTTAAAGATTACCATACTAAGTGAAGTAAGTCAAAAAGAGAAAGACAAATACCATATGATATCACTTATATGTGGAATCTAAAATATGACACAAATGAACCTATCTAAGAACAGAAATAGACTTACAGACATAGAGAACAGACTTGTGGTTGCCCAGGGGGAATGGAAAGGGGGAGGGGCAGTGGCAGAGAGATGGATTTGGAGTTTGGAGTTAGTAGATGCAAACTGTTATATATATAGAATGGATAAACAAGGTCCTACTGTACAGCACAGAGAACTATATTCAATACCCTATGATAAACCATAATGAAAAAGAATATAAAAAAGAATGTATGTATAGCTGACTCACTTTATTGTAAATCAACTATACTTCAATAAAAATAAATATAAATAAATAGATACATAAAAGAATGAAAGAGTCACATAATAAACTCTTCACAATTCCAAACCAAAAAAAAAAAAAAAAAAAGGGAGAGATAGCCTTCTAAGTGTGTTACAGCTCTGCACCCTCAAGTAGGAAATGCAGTTCCTAAATCCAATGCACACAACATCATAAACCCAGTAAGAGAGAAATACTAATATTGCAAAGGATTACAGAAACAGAGAAATATGACAATAATAAAAATATTTCCAGGACATTTAATGATTTACGAAGTACCTATCCATTTGTTATCTCCTTTAATTCTTGTCGCTAACTCTGAACAGATACTCTTTTCCATTTTAAACTCAAGAATACTAAAGCACAGAGGTCTCTACAAGATTGTTCATGTATTTTAATAAGCAGTCATCATCTTTTTATCTTTGACTGTATTTTCATCAACTATATTACAGCCCTGAAAAAACAAAGGTCATGTTTTCCATTTCAGGTCATGACTGCTTTCCACTGTCCTGTCTCAGTCAATCCTTTAACTCCCTAGCTCCATAAGCTCTGTGCGTGTCCTCCCTTATCTATCCTTGCATATCTCCGTCTCATATATACCATATTAGATTGTGATTTTCCTACTAGAGCTCTGAGTGGGATAGAAACTATATGTCTTTGAGTCTATTGTGACTAGCACAGCACTTGTCACAAAGCAAATGCTCAGTAAACATTTAGTGAATGAATGACTAAATAAACATATAGAATGTTAATTTAAAAAGATGAAAAGTTCATAAAATGAATGATTCTGAAAAAGGTCAACTAGCAAAAAAAAAATCTACTTTCTTTTTTACACAAAAACTAATATTTTACTTCATGAAAATATATATAGAAATACAGTATCATTCAAGTATATACCCTTTAATATTTTTAATGTAATTTGGCAAAAAAAGCATAAAGAATAATACAGTAAACATTCTTATTTCCAATGCGAATCAGTGTAAATAAAACGGCTGACATGTAAACACTATGAAAGTAATAGCTATTGTTATCCTAAAATTTGTAAAAAAAAAAAAAAAAAAAAAAAAAAAAAAATCACCAACCCACTAGAAGAATTTAGCATATCCTGACCTCAAATACTTCAGGGCTGTGTACTAATTATTAAACAAATGAAAAATCTCTATTAAAAAGTCACAGAAAAGATATGAAAGTAGGTACAAATAAGTGAGAAGAAGGGGCTCAAATAGCTTTCAAATTCACTTAATTCATTTACTTAAAATAACATGCCATGCTGGTAATAAATAGGCCTGTATCAATAAAAACATTGCCTAAGAAATAAAACATTACCAGCAGTTTTAAACTTTTATATTACCTGTCTATTTCAGGGTCAAACCAAAGACAATTTCAAATGTGTGGTAATTAAAGAAATAAGTACACTATTATGCTTCATTTCCTTAACTCACTTTTCTGTTTTGAAGAATATTGCACAACCATCCACATGCTTTCTCTCCTGCTCAGACATGATTTTGGCACGTGACTTTGGAGAAAAAAATCCATCATATCCACGCTCCTTCAATGCTGGCAGAAAGAGAGTGAAGTATTGCTCTGTTTCCACTTCCTGAGACGAAAGAAACATTATCATTGACATGACAGAGGAAAACTAAGATATAAAAACGTGCAGCATTGTGAGTAAGGTGTGACCAAGTTAAAATACTTCACTTAAAAAATATTATCTAAGTACCTTACCTTATTGCTGGCAGCCACCATTTGACAATGGCAGCTTTTTAAAACCTAAGAGAACCAGTAAGTAACGTGATTTTCTCATGCTCACACAGGTAATTGGTCCCAAGTCTCTTGACTCCCAATTTAGAATTCATTCCACTATACTTCACTTCCTCAACTGGTAAATGAACAATGAAAGTTGGTCATATTATAGATTAGGTGGTATGGAATAGCAAATTTTATATTATAAAGAGGTAATTTTAAAAATTATTTCAAATTTCTCAACTGTGGTGGAAAGAAATGATACTCAAGAGTGAGAAGCTTAAGATCTACCAACAAAAAATTCTACTTAAGGAATTTTTAGGTACCTGAATACCAATAATCCAATGGTCTGTGTTAAAGTAGTAATTATTAAGTTAGACCCATAACATATTTTTAACAAATCTTTCCAAATGAAATAATCAAGTGTGAAGATAATGATTTATGTATGCTAATGCTCATAACAACATGATTTTGTAACAGTGAAAATATAAATAGCCTGAATGTCCAACAGTAGGGAAAATGCTAAATCAATTAATATATATTCATATAATTGGCTTTGAGGAATTTTAGTAACATGGAAAGTGTATTAAGTGCAATAAACAAGAAACAAAATACATCAATGGTGTGATCTCTATTTTGAAAACATATCTGTACATATCTGTAAATAAATAGGCAAGTGAATTTTTTTAAGAGTGTACAAGAAATACTTCAGAAGTTTTAACCCAGCAACTATATTTTGGATATGGGATTAGGTGTTTTCCTCCATTATTCTTTATATTTTTTCAAAATTTCCAACTTCTCTAGAATGAACACTTTATAATATAATATTACTTTAAATATGTTCTTACTATAATAAGAACATATTTTTAAAATTATGATGCTTTTTTTTATATTTTGGGCTTTGTGGTCCATTTTCTATCTTTATTTATTTATTTATTTATTTATTTATTTATGGCTGAGTTGGGTCTTTGTTTCTGTGCGAGGGCTTTCTCTAGTTGTGGCAAGTGGGGGCCACTCTTCATCGCGGTGCGCAGGCCTCTCATTATCGCGGCCTCTCTTGTTGCGGAGCACAGGCTCCGCGGCATGTGGGATCTTCCCAGACCAGGGCTCGAACCCATGTCCCCTGCATTGGCAGGCAGATTCTCAACCACTGCGCCACTAGGGAAGCCCCATATGATGCTTTTATACTTCATACTACACTTTACTTCTGAATCAAAAGGAGGACAATTAAGTAACTACAACAAGCCTATGTTTATTTGCCTCCTCCTCCCCCCAATTTTGTGTCAGTTGTCAGTGTTTAAAACAAAATTTAATTTCTGAAGACTTCTTGTTATTTCCTAGGAAGTCAAATGAACCATGGATAATAACACAAATATAAATAAGCTGCTCTAGTACAAAAAAATTATTATAAAAAGTAATAGCTTTCTTAAGCTATGCTGAAAAGGAGGTATGACATTATAACACTTAAAATTTTTAAATACCTTTAAGCATTTAATATGCTTTGAAAGTTGCTAAGGAAAAAGTACTAAAAACTACACATAAACCTTCTTGGCCATTCATTAGGTGAGTGTTGAAAAGAAGCAATAAGACAAATATTTCAATGGAAAGGTACTTTGTCAGTTAAATTCATTATAAAGTATCTAGATTTCTGAGGTTGCTTTTAAAATAAGGCAAAAATGCATGATTTATAGCGCAATATTTTTAAATGTTTAAAATGCTTATCACTGGGACTTCCCTGGTGGTCCAGTGGTTAAAACTTCACCTTCCAATGCAGGGGGTGCGGGTGCAATCCCTGGGTGGGATCCCTATTCAGGGAACTAAGATCCCGCATGCCTCGTGGCCAAAAACACCAAAACAGAAGCAACATTGTAACAAATTCAATAAAGACTTTAAAAATGGCCCACATCAAAAAACAAATGTTTATCATTAAAGAACAACGGTGGGCAAGTAATTCTGTTTTACAGAACCCATTATAAGTTAAATTTATAAACCTTAGAGATGCAATATTCTGCAGTTTTCTCTTTCGGCAATACCAACGATTTGTTCATAAAATGAATTAACATGAATAGTGTGGTGAGATTACTTTCATGTAAGAAAATAGTAAATGAGTATATAAGTTGGTGGCTATACTTAGCAAAACAGTTTCACTGTAGAAATATCTGAAGTGCTTATTAAAATTGTCCTTTTTTTTTTAAGAGGAAAGAAAATAATTGCTTTGGGTTTTCCTTCGAACACAGGAACTCTCCCAAAAGTAAGGTCTTCTATAATTTTTAAGTTCACCTTTAAGTTAAAGACAATTTAATTTCTATAGTGTTACCTGAAGACTAATGATATCTGCGTCACAGTTAACAATTTCTTCCATAATTCCCTTTTTCCTGTATTCCCAGTTTAATGCCCAGGATGGGCAATAGCCATATAGCTGCCGGGTGGCGTATTTATCACATAACACATTGTAACACATAACCGTGAATGATGCTAAGAAGTGGGAGGAAAAAAACAACAGACAAAAGGGAGAAAATTAGGCAATGTTTTCTAAAGCAATATCACATATACACCTACACAAGCACACATGCCACACAAACATACCCCAAATATCTTCATCGTGAAATGCCTTGGGCAAGATTCCGTTAAACTATACCTACAAAACTTCACTGGAATCCATCACACCAAAGTTCTTTTACCAGAATTAGACTAATACTTCATATTTGTGATTTTTTAGAATATTTTAATAAATAAAAACTCAACTTTTAAATCAGAATACTTTTTGCACATAATTTACTGAGCAAAACTTTTCTCTATAAATGGAATAAAAGTAAATTTTAATTTCTTTCTCGTTAAAAGGCTCTAATTTCATTAACTTGCATTAACAAAATATCCATACTTAATACTTTTTTGGGCCTCTTACTGCTCTCACTGCTCTGAGCCAGAAGAATATGGACTAACAAAGTTCAGTCGTAAGAGAATCCTTTTTTACCAAATCAAATGTTCATTTCTAAAACTAAATTCTCATTTTAAAATGCCTATAAAAGGACTACAAGCAAACTAATAGGAAAATGCAGCTTGTATCCCTGCTACTCAAAAATGTGCTCTAAGTACCAGCAGCATCAGTTATCACCTAGGAACTCAGTACTGAAGAATTTCTGGCTTCACAAAGACTTAATGAATTGGAACCTGCAATTTAACAAAATCCCCAGGTGATTCATATGCACATGCACACCAGTTTGAAAAGCCCTGATTTTTATCATTAATTCTCTATCCTGGCTGTCCATTAGAATCAGTTTGTAGAACTTTTTTAAAAAAATGCTGATACTCAGCACCCTACTCCAGACTAATTAAGTTAGTATATTAGGATTTGGGTATTAATATTTTTAAAAAGCATCCCAGGTGATTATAATGGGCAGACACAGTTGAGAATCAAGTACTTAATAAAAGGTGAGGAATCCAAGAATGAAGTAACACTTGATTGAAGTTGATTCAAAGTCAGATGATGGGAAAGGTATTAAGAGAAACTTAGTTCAACGGTCCCCTGGAAATCTGACTGGTGGCCATTTTGTATACTGGTACCTCTTTTCACTACCTGGGATTAATTCTTACATAGTTTAATCACCATTATAGTTTTGTGGCTATAAATCACCCATAACCATTGTTAGTTATTATACACATCTCCCTATGCATCAGAAGTAAAAGGCATTTTTAATATCCTTTTTTTTTTTTGTAGCACTGATTCTACTCACGGAAGTCAGACACCCCAAGAAAAATCCATAGTGGTTTTTCAATAAGGAAAACCCAAGAACACATTACTTGAGACTTCAACAACTAATAAAAACTTGTTTCTGTTGTTCCTCTTCTTAATGGAAATGAAGGTATGTGATATTAGGAAAGATCCTCTTCAAGATTATGTTAACTCGTGCTCAGAAAGGGATTACTTTGAAGAACTAGAAAATGGTGTTTTTAATATCATTTTAATACCAGAAAGGGAACAATTAATTACACATTAAGGAAGGCTAAACATAAAATAAATCTGCCTAACTTAAGGCTTTGTAGAAAAACTGAGGTATTCGTTTTACTCAGACCATCAAGGTGAATCCTGATAACAGAAGTGTTATTCTTGATAACACTGATACAGTACCTCTTAGAACAGTCTGATACTATGGCTCCAGAGTGTGGTGGTTTTAAAATTATTACCTCTAGAAGATACAGAAATGTACTGATATGATAATATTTCTCAGTGTTGTTAAAATATAAATAGAACCATGAACACATTACACTTCCCACATCGCCCGATACCTAAGCAAATGATTTTTTCTGAATCCTTCCACTTCTTACCTTAAACTAAAAAAAAAAAATAAGACGGGCTTTATATTGTTGTAAAAGTACATAATAAATTCTGTGGTTTACCCTTTAAAAATTAAGTATCGGTATTCAGTGATTGGTTTACCTTCATATTAAAACAGTAAAATTTTCATTTTTAAAACAAAATTAGGTATCATGAAAACTATCACTTGTGATTAAGAGGAATATTAATTCATAACAACTTATTTTAAGCAGAATTCCCAATCATAAAATGTCTAATAAGCAGTAAGAAGCCCTATAAATGTCAAATCATCATTGGTCTGCACCAAAAGATAAAGGTTTATATTTCCTACATTACTGCAGTTCTAGAAATGCTAAATCATATAATTAAACTGCTCAAATCTTCACTCTATATCATTTCTATACCCTTGGCCTGGTATCATATTTTGTTTCCAATATAGTAAATTTGACTCAGTCTAAATTATCCTTCTACAAGCGTTATCAGCCTACCCACTCAAGAAAGATAAAGTATCTAAGTAGTTCAAAATTCTTCAGAAGAAAATTCATTACTACTCATTTTTCTTAAATCACCAAACCCTATGTGAAGATGCCATTTGGAAAGCTCTATTACAAGAAATAATTTTAAAACCAAGAGCTGCATCATTGTGAAAGGTATGAGATTCCTGTACATAAGCCTTAGAGTAGACTTTTAAGTCTATTGATCAGTATTTTTAAACGCATCTACTTAGGGGAGGTAAAATGAAGGCCTGCCAATTTTATCACAAAGTCCAAATGGCATTTCAAGTATATCTGAGAAAAGTCAAGGAAGAATAAGAAAAACTATTTACCTGATGGCAGAATTTGGTCTCGTTCTTTTAATGTAATCCATGGCCTCGGAGGAAGCTGCTCTGGATGAACTGGAAAAAATGTATATTCTTTTAAACATATTTTCATATCTTTCTAAAATCAGTATCATTTGCTTTATAATGTCAAATCAGCTTCTGTTTTCTCTTCAGCTATAATGCCCCACTGTAGTTTTGATTTGCATTTCTCTAATGATTAGTGATGTTGAGCATTCTTTCATGTGTTTGTTGGCAATCTGTGTATCTTCTTTGGAGAAATGTCTATTTAGGTCTTCTGCTCATTTTTGGATTGGGTTGTTTGTTTTTTTGATATTGAGCTGCATGAGCTGCTTCTATATTTTGGAGATTAATCCTTTGTCACTTGCTTGTTTGCAAATATTTTCTCCCATTCTCAGGGTTATCTTTTCGTCTTGTTTATGGTTTCCTTTGCTATGCAAAAGCTTTTAAGTTTCATTAGGTCCCATTTGTTTATTTTTATTTTTATTTCCATTTCTCTAAGAGGTGGGTCAAAAAGGATCTTGCTGTGATTTATGTCACAGAGTGTTCTGCCTATGTTTTCCTCTAAGAGTTTTATAGTGTCTAAAGGCAGGACAGGAATAAAGACGCAGACACAGAGAATGCACTTGAGGACACGGGGAGGGGGAAGGGTAAAGCTGGGACGAAATGATAGAGTAGCACTGACATATATACACTACCAAATGTAAAACAGATAGCTAGTGGGAAGCAGCTGCATAGCACAGGGAGATCAGCTCAGTGCTTTGTGACCACCTAGAGAGGTGGGATAGGGAGAGTGGGAGGGAGACGCAAAAGGGAGGGGACATGGGGATATATGTACACATATAGCTGATTCACTTTGTTATACAGCAGAAACTAACACAACATTGTACAGCAATTATACGCCAATAAAGATGTTAAAAGAAAAAAAAAAAACTTAAGTAAGATGTTATGTCTTAATTACACATGTAAATTGTGTTGACCCAGCCTTGTTTCCAGCTGGAAAATCAAAGCTATGTGAAGTTTCAACACACTGATGAACAAAATATTCAAATATTTTTAAAATAGAAAAAAACAAATATGCATGCATAATAAAAATTACTGAATTTTCTAACAGGGCTTTCATTTCCTAATTTTAACTCTTTCTCTCTTTCATAATGTCAATGCAAAGCAAGAGATTAGAGCTACATTATACAGAAAAAAAGAAGGCACTGGTTAAACATTAATTGCTCAGATATGATTGTCAATACTATGGAACTAAATGTTACCAAACTATAAGATGAAAGAAAATTACTAAGTTAAGATTTAACTTCCTCTTTTTCTTCTCCCTTTTAAACACATTTGCAGTTACAGAACAATTTGATTAGAGGTTGCAGATTTACCCAGGGAATTAGTGGATAAGAAATGTATTCCTTTAAAACAAAAACACTCCATCATCATCCAGCCACAGATATTTTGACCACAGTATCCAAGACCTTTAAAAAAGTTTCACTTTACTAATCATTTTGATGTTCTGAAGTCTACCTAAAGGATGCCTGTTTTAGCAGCCATGCTTTTCACAAAGTGAAATGAATGTTATTTTGCACAGTCCATATGAAGGTCATCATAAGATGACAAACAAACCATCCAGCTGGTTCAACACATTGAATCCTGGAAAATAATCATGCCTGCTAGGAGTGCCACGCCAGAATCTTGGCAACTATCTCAAAAAATGGAAAGTTCATTATATAAATATAATGAAGAGTAAACAAGGAACTTTTTAGCTGCCGGGATCCTTATTAGCAAATAGTTAAAAATTCAGAAAGCACAAAAAATATCAAAATAAGACAAGTAAGGTGATGTCAACATTCTGACACTTCCCATATCTTATCTGATACAGCACAATATATCAGTGTAAGTAAAACGTATAATATTCCCCAACAACAACCAGAGAACAAAAACATAGGAAAAGATACTCTATCTCACCAGTAACCGGGAAACATTAAAAAATGAGATAGCATGTCTTTATCCAGATTGACAAAAAAAATTTTTAACTTTACTAATATCCAGGGTTGGTGAAGGTGATAAGAAACAGATACTTGCATGTACAACTGGTGGGAATACAAACTGGTACAGCTATCTGGGAGGACAAACTGGCATCATCTTTTAAAACTTAAAACATTCATGTCCCTGTGACCCAGCAATTCTATTTCTTGGGATCAGCCCTATCTGCTTAAAGCAGCATTCAAATATATATTCATTATGCCACTGTTTATAATAGCAAAAGCAATGGTAAATGGTTATTATCCATTTCACAGAAGTCTATGCTACAGTTTAAAAGAAAAAAGATATATGTGTGCTAAAGTGGAAAGGTATATAAGAAATACTGTTGAGTGAGAAAAAAAGTAGAAAAATATACAAGATACATTTTAATTAAATAATAAGATACATTATAACAATAGGATAGATTTTATTAGAAAAAAGTTTAAAACACACATGCAAAGTAATACCATAAAATTTCTACTGGTATAATTTTTATATGTAATGTCTATAGACATGTCTACAAGGATACACACCCAACTTACAAGTGTGTTTACTTACACGGAGGGGAGTGGAATTAAAGGTAGTGGTCAAAGGAAAATCTAGTCTTAACCGGAATTTAAGTATTTCTTCCAAGGAGAATAATATATTCATGTGTGGCACATACTTAAAATTGACTTTTTTCAAAGATAAAATTGCATAGCCAATGATACGACAAAGGAGAGGAATACAGAGTTATATGGGCCAACTATCAAATCAGATAAAGACTGTTTAATAGATAAATCTATATGGTCCTAGACACAGCACCAGGATTTGGATCAAAATTGAAGATAAGTCTATTCTCATTATGAAGAGAAGAAACAGCAGTTGACATCTTAATACGTCTTTCAGCATCATACCTATAATGTGATAAAACAATTCTCCCATTTTTATCTCCCACACATGCCACACTAAGTGCGAGACAGCCCTGAAGCCACCAGGAATAGACCCAGGGTGGCGAGGCATGCAAGGAAAGTTCTGATTTCCCACACCTCCCAGTGGCTGGCAGCACTGGGCCTGGTCTCCCCACAGAGAGGGTGCCAGCTGAGCCTGGGAGGAACAACAGAACCTACAGGCTAAACCTAAATTGGCTGCCTGCTACTGAGGTTTTTAAAAGGTCATGAATCTCCTAACAGAATATTCAAAATATCCAGGGCACAACTGAAAATCACTGGTCATACCAAAGACCAGGAAAATCACAACTTAAGTGAGAAAAGACTACCATACCAACAGACAACAACACAGAGATGATTCAGATGTTGAAATTATCTGACAGAAATTTTAGAGCAGCCATCATAGAGCTGCTACAAAAAGTAATTACAAATTCTCTTGAAAACTGATAAAATAGAAAACCCAAGCAAAGAAGTGGAAGGGCACAATAATAACGATAACCAAAGATAAAATGATTGGATTTGAGAACAAATCAAGAGAATTTACTCAATAGGAACAATAAAAAGAAAACTGAAAAAAAAAATGAACAGAGCTTGAGGAACCTGTGGGACTATAACAGAAGATCTAAGATTCATATCATCAGAGTTCAGAAAGAGAATGTAGACTTAAAGGTATTCTAAGAGATAATGAGTAAAAATTCTCAAATTTAATAAACAACATAAATCTACAAGTTTAAGAAGATGTGCAAACTTCAAACAGAATAAACCCAAAGTAACCCACACCAAACCACGTCATAATGAAACTGCTAAAAATTAAAGACAAAAATCCCAAAAACCTCAGAGAAATGACACATTACCTAAAGGGGAACAATAAGTCTCTTTTCTAAAACCATGGTGCCAGAGGAAGTGATAAAGTGCTAAAAGAATAGAACTGTCAACCTCAAATTCTGTGTCCAGCAGAACTTTCCTTCCTAAATCAAGGAAAAATAAAGATGTTATCAAAGGAAAACTACAAGACTTTGTTGCTAGCAGACCAGCCCTTAAAGAATGACTAGAGGAAGCTCTCTAAACAGAAAGAACATAACAGAAGAAATGGAACATCAAAATGGAAGGAACAGAGAATGACTAATATTAAGGATAAATATAACAGATTAACCTTCTCCGCATAAGCTTCTTAAATCGTATCTGACGGCTGAAGCAAAATTTGTAATGCCTGTGTGGTACTTAGTACAGGTAGAGGAAATACTAGGGACAATAATATTTTAAAAGTGGGGAGGGTGAAGGGACACAAATGGAAGTAGGGCAACAATAGTTCACTTAAAGTGATAAGACACCATTATCAATAGACTGTGGTATGTATGTAATTGTGATATCTAAAGTAATGACTAAGAAAACTATACAAGACAATATACTCTAAAACAGCATAAATAAAACAAGATGGAATCTTAAAAAAATGTTTAAGTAACCCACAAGAAACCAAGAAAAGATAAATGAAGGAGAAACAAAGGAAACAAACAGAATACAAGTATCAAAATGGCTGATTCAAGTTCTACATATCAATAATTATTTTATATGTACATGGTCTAATAAATACACAAATTAAATGAGTGGAATCTTGGCAGAGTAGATAAAAATCATGACATAAAAGTAAACTGTACACTAATACAAGAAATTCACTTCACATACACATAGTGAAGCTGAATCTAAGAGTATGTAAACATTAAACAAACCAAAAAGAAGCAGAGTGGTTATGTTCACATCAGATAAAGTAGACTTAAGAGCAAAAAAGATACTAGGAACAAGGGAGGTTATTACACAATGATAAAAAGATCAATTCATCAAGAAGATGTAGCAATCCTAAATATGTATACATCAAACAACACCACTTCAAAATACATGAAGCAAAGACTGACAAAGCTGAAAGGAGAAACAGACAAATCCACAACTATGGTTGGCAATTTCAGCACTATAACATCTGGTAAGACTACTAGATAGAAAGTTACAAAAAATATAGAGGAATTAAATACCACCAGCAACCGGCATGATCTAATTTGCATGTGTAGAATACTCCACCCAACAAGCCACAAAATATATACTTTTTTCAAGCACTCATGGAACATTCACCAAGACAGACAATAAAACAAACCTCAAGAAATTTAAAAGAATTGAAATAATACAGAATGTTTCCCAACTGGTCCCAAACTGGAATCAAACAAAAAGTTAGTAACAGACAACAGGAAATTAAGTAACATATTTCTAAATAATCCATGAGTCAAAGATGAAGACTCAGAGGAAATTTTTTTTAAAATACACTGGACAGAATGAAAATGAAAATACAACATATCAAAATGTATGGAATGCAGCTAAAGTAGTTCTGATAGGGAAATTATAGTGTATAGTGCTACATCCTTACATTGAAAATGAGGAAAGATTTCAAATCGACAATCTAAATTGTTACTTCAAACAAGAAAAAGAACAAAATAAACCCGAAGTAAGAAGACCAAAGAAACTACTACGATATAGGGATACAGAAAGGTTTAACATAGAAAAAACAGAAAAAGATATACAGTGCAAATTCTAACCAAAATAGAACTCATGCAGCTGTATTTTTTTCATGTAGCTATATTAATATGAAAGTAATAAGAACAGCATAATGATAAAAGTTTCAAATAACCAGAAAGATGGAACACATGAAAATATATCCTCAATATATGTAATGAAAAGTTGTAAGAACTACAAGAAGAAATAAACAAATCTATAATCAAAGTGGGAGATTTTAACACAGCTCTATTAGTAATGAATAAAAACAAAGTAATCATTAAGTATATATAACACATTCAAATTAGCAAACTTTAATATACATAGGATGCTGTACCAAACAACTATAGAATGCACATTCTTTTTAAGTACATATTTAACATTTATAAAAAGTAATTAAGCATGAGCTGGCTAATATATAACATATTTTTAGAATTTAAATCAGAGTATGTTCTTTGACCACAGTGGAATTAAGCTAGGAATCAGTGACAAAGAAAACTAGAAGAACTCCCCTAGAAATAAAAAAATAAACTTCTAAATGACTCATCAGTCAAAGAAGAAAGAGAGCTTGGAGAAAATATGCTGAACTGAATGATAATGAAAATCATACAAATTAGAACTTGCAGGATACAGCTAAAAGTCATGTTTAGAGGGAGATTTATTAATGAATACATCAGAGAAAAAAAAGTCTAAAAGTGAAAGATTTAGGTGTTATAAGAAGTTAGAAAGAAAACAGCAAATGAAACCCAAAGAGAGCAGAAGGAAAAAATAAAGATAAGAAATTACTGATAGTGAAAAAAAAGTATGATAGAGATGACCAAAAAAGCTAAAAATTGGTTCTTTTCTTCAAAGAAAATATTGATAAATCCCTGGACAAGACTATTCATGAAATAAATAGAGGCAACACAAACAACTAGTATCTGGAATGGAAAAGAGACATCACAATACATTAAAATGGACATTAAGGCTTCCCTGGTGGCGCAGCGGTTGAGGGTCTGCCTGCCAATGCAGGGGACACGGGTTCGAGCCCTGGTCTGGGGGGATCCCGCATGCCGCGGAGCGGCTGGGCCCGTGAGCCACGACTGCTGAGCCTGCGCGTCTGGAGCCTGTGCTCCGCGGCAGGAGAGGCCGCGACTGTGAGAGGCCTGCGCACCGCGATGAAGAGCGGCCCCCGCCTGCCGCAACTAGAGAAAGCCCTCGCACAGAAACGAAGACTCAACACAGCCAAAGATGAATATAAATAAATAAAAATTAAAAAAAAAAAAAAAATGGACATTAAAACCTCATAAAAAGATATTCTGAACAACTGTATGCCAATAAATTTGAAAAATGAGATAAAATATTCAAATTAACAAAAAAAACTTTCAGAAACTGATAAAAAGAGAAATGGAAAATCAGACGAGTATTATAGTTATTAAAGAAATTAAATCAGTAATTGAAACTGCCTACAAAGGAACCCCAGGCTCAGATGTATTCTACCAAATATTTAAGAAAGAAAGAATACCAATCTTAAATAAACTCTTCTAAATAACAGAAAATGAGGAAATAATCCCCCAAAATTTTAATGAGGCCAACATAACCTTTATATCAAAACTTGACAAGAAAAATTACTGGCCAGTCTCACTCAAATACACATGCAAAAAATCCTAAGTAAAATATCAGCAAACAGAAACAGGGATATATAAAAAGAATAATAATATATTACAAGTTACTTGGGCTTATTCCAGGAATACAAAGGTGGTAATACGAAAAACCATCAATGCAATTACCAAATTAACAGAATAAAGGACAAAAATTTTATACTCATCTTAATAGAAAAAAAGCATTTGATAAAACTCAACATTTATTCATATTAAAAAATAACAGACTCTCTTAGCAAACTAGGAATAGAAGAAAATCCTTAATCTGTTTAAACTATCAATATAAAAACTACAGTGAACATCATACTTAATCATAAATTATTAAAAGCTAATAAATTATGAAATTAGACAATGATTCCCATTATCACCACTTTTAGTTAGCAGTTTACTGGTGGTCTTAGCAAGTGCAATAAAGAAAAAGAATAAAAGATATAAGAATTAGAAAAATAATATTAAAAGTAGAATTTACAGATGATATGATTGCATAAATTGACATTATAATGCATTAGGATTAAAAAGAATTGAGCAAAGTGGTTGAACACATATTTAGCAAGTGTTCAGCAAGGTGGGAATACCAAGAAGTATACAAAACTCAACTGCACTAAACAAATCAGCAATATCCATTAAGATACTATTTATTTTCAAAAAGACTATAAAAGCATCAAAAAAGTCAATACCTAGAATAAATGTAATAAAAAATGCACAAGACCAATACACAGAAACCTAAAACTAAATAATGAGATAAATTAGAGAAGGCACAATAAATAAAAGAATATTCTACACTGTTAGATTAGAAAACCCAGTGTTGTAAACATGTCAATTCTTTCCAAAGCAGTCTACAGTTGACCCTTGAACAATATGGGGGTTAGGGGCCCTGACTCCTGTACAGTCAAAAATTTGCATATAACCTTACAGTCAGCCCTTCATATCCACGGTTCCACACCACAGATTCAACCAAACGTGGATCCTATAGTACTGTTCATTGAAAAAAAAATGTGCATATAAGTGGACCCGTGCAGTTCAAACCTGTATTGTTCAAGAGTCAACTGTATCCCCAATCAAAATCCCTACACTTGGGGGAGGGAAGAAATTTGAAAAGCTGTTTCTAGCAATTTTAATGAAAATACAAGGCAAAAGAAGCATGGGGCCAAAACTAGCCAAGACTTTATAATCAAATCAAGAGGGAAGACTTACTCTACTGTATCTCAAAACATTTTATAAAACTGCCATAATTAACAACAACGTTATACTGCCATAAAGACTAGTGGAAGAGAACAAAAAATAGAGAATCTAGAAATACCATACAAACATTGATGATTCATGACAAAGAGGGCACAAAAAAACAGTAATGAAAGGACAGTCTTTTCAATAAATGGCTAAGGGTTAATTTAATACACACATGGAAAAACTGACTCCTGTGTTACACAAACATCAATTCTGGGAAGACTATAGCTCTAAGTGTTGCAAGTAAAAAATGGAGTTTTTCGATACTAACATAGGAGAATACATTCATGAGCTTGAGGTAGAGAAAAATTCTTAAAGAGAACACAAAAGCAGTACCACACTAGAAAGATCAATAAAGCAGAGTATGTTAAATTTTTTCTATTCATCAAGAGACAAATTAAGAGAATGAAAAAGCAACAAGAGCACCAGAAAAGGTATTTGCAACATATGTATCAACAAACAGCTTATATCTAAAACACGTGAAAAACTCCTTAAAAATTACACACACACACCACACATGCCATATGGCTGGGTCAACAGGCTATATCCATAGAGACAAGAGATACTTAATTTTTAAACAACAAGGAAATAACATACACATGCTTTGTATACAACTTAACAGCCACATATTCTTAATTTCTTACTAAAAGGACTTCTCTAATAAGTTTGTTATCTCTCTCTCATCAATCAACCAAAAAACTTTTAAATAACATTAATTTGACTTCACCTTATTGTAAATCTTACGATTTTTTTTTTAATTTTGTATGTAGGTGGGTGTCTTCTATGATACAATTAAAAAGAGAACAGCCAAAATATTGTGATGATGGCCTCTATGCTGGGATCTAGATTTCTCTAGCTCTGTTACAAGATTCTGTGTTTTAGAAAGGCATTATTCCAAGAAAAATATCTGAATTTAATAGCATCTCCATTCTTTTAAATGTATTTTGAGTGTTTAAACAAACAAAAAAGTTTTAAGTCAAATACTTAACAGCTTTCTTACATTAAAAATTTTTCATCTAGAATATCACTATTTTGATCAGATAAATCTGGTGTTCTTAATTAAAATCTTGCTTTCAAAATTTCCACAGATGTGTAGTGAATCAAACAAGTCATTTCATTCATGAAAAATGTGCACAATGTGTGGGTTCCAAACATTCTGCATCAAATTCAAACAATTGATAACTATGTATCTTTGTGATTAAGAGCAAGACAATCTTGAGTTCACAGCTCTGGCATTAATCAGCTGTGTACTTAGGTAATACTTTATTCTCTGAATCTCAGAATTTGCATCTGTATAATGCCAGTAAAAATTCCTACCTCCTATGTTCCTAAAAAGATTCAACAAGATAATGTAACTAATGATCCTAACATAAAGCACTCAGTATGTGAAAAGAAGAATGTCCCACTACCATGGAATATACTAACGCCAGAAACTTCAATCCTATAAGCAGTTATAAAAAAATGGTCAGATGCCTACAATAAAAATTTTTAAAAATAATAATAACAACAACTAAAAAATAAATGGTCAGAAGCTCTTAAGCAACATGTGATCTATTAGCTAACGGTAATATCTGTAGAGTTTAATATTTACCTGCAAGATTGTCAAGCATGAAGTTCAGTAGCTTTCGGGTTCCATCTGGGTCCTGGTATAAATTGAGAATATCCTGTGATAAAGGATTGCCTAAAGACGAAGAGAAAAATAAAATCTGTAAGAGTTACAATTGGAAGACAAAACAAATGTACACTATAAAACAAAATACTAATTTTCTAAAGTGAAGTTTACTGTACTTAATCTGTTACATAAATTTAAAGAAATCATAGAATTAAATACTCTTTGTTGATAAAGTCATAAAGAAAAACTTCAAAAGAATTATTTCTTTCCAGATTTCAGTTTATACTGTATACCTATAATTTGGGTGTGTCAAAATCACATATATACATACATACATACATACATACACACACACACACACATACACATATTAATCTTGGTCAGTTCTGAAGTAATATCAAAACTTGGCACCCTTAAGTAACCCATAGGTTCTACATTTATCTTTGAAGATAATACTCTAACTGAAAGAAAAACAGCCTTGTATGAGAAAGAACGAGTGATATCATAAAAAAGGAGGGTCTTCCTAGTTAGAATATTTATACTACACATGGAGAAAAGGAAGGTATTTCAAGTGAAAAGAAAACCTATCATTACCAAGATGAGTTAATGAAATGTAGAGGGAAATAAGAATTTTTTTTATGACAGTGATCAGGGGTTATCTGAATACTGAGAGTACAGATATATCAAATTTCAAAAAACTAACTACTGTTAACAGTCTATATATTCTTTTAAGAAATAAAGGCGGTATTTATTAAGACAAGCATGCAAAAATAGTCTAGCAAACAGATTTGAAAAAATAAAAATTGTAGAAGTTTCAGAAATGAAGTTTCTAACTATTAAAACAAAATCTTCAATATAACACACACCAATCAGAATAGCTAAAATTAAAACGCAATGACCAACGAAGTGGTTAGAAAGAATGTGAAGTACCTGGAACTCTCAGAAGTTGCTGGTGAAAGTGTAAAATAGTACAACTATGGTGAAAATCTGGTTAGCAGCTTCCAACTGACTTGAAAGTGGGAAAAAGAAACTTCCTGGGTTGATGGAAATGTTCTACATCTTGAGTTAGGCAGTTACGTTTGTCAAAATTAGTCAAGCAGCATACTTAAGTATTTGGGTATTTTACTGTATGTAATTATAACTCAGTAAAGTACTAGGGGAAAAAACCATGAGTGAGTTAGGCAGTAGATGACATACAGCTGAAAATAAAGTAAGTGAACAGGAAAACCATATTCAAAGAAATTACCCAGAATGCATCACTGAGCATCAAGAAAATGTAAAATATGAGACAATAAAAATATGGGAGTTAGAACAAGAAATCTTAATATACGTTGAACTGGAACTCTAGAAAGAGAGAACAGTAATTTGGTTTCTGGTCCGACATGTAAAGAGACTGGAAGTTGTCACTCTCACCTCCACAACTGAGGTCACAGGGCAAACTGCTGTCCTGAACACAAGCAGGGCCCTATACTTTGCTGCATTTTACTCCCCGGGGTCCTACTGGGTTCTCACTATAAAGACTGGAAAAAAAACCCCTTGTGCTTCTGTTAGGGGAGAGGGAAAGTAATGTTCTCCTTAACCAATTCTGCCCACAAGGGAAACCATTTTACCAAAGTATAACCAAGTGGGGTTTTACCAAAGCCTAACCAACCCAATATTTCTCTTATCCCACTCCAGCCCCCTCTAGCGTGTGGGGAGGGAGGATACCCAACTCAGACTCACCAAAAGACTGAGACCTAATCATAGGACTAGAGGACTCTTCTTCTCCTTCACACTTTATCACATCAACAGAGCTCCTATGTAACAAAGGGTTAGAGCTCAAGAACTGCAAGTCTCAGACCCTAGTTAAAGAGTCTCTGGGAAAACCCAAGGATAACAGAAGCGACAAAAACAAGGACATGAGAGGAAATTTTAGATTCTGACACACAGATGGAATAAACAGTAAACACATTCTAACTCCTAGCCAGAAGGAGATTAGAGAAAGAGGAGAAATGAGAGAGGCAATATTCAAAAAGAAAAAGGCTGCAAACTTTCAAAAGCTAACTTTTTAAAAATTGAATAAACTTATACAAGAAGCACAATATATACAAAGAAGTTTACGAAAACTTTCATTTTACGTTGTACTGCAAACTAGAGAATGCCAATGGCAAATACCAGACTTTAAAACCAGATAGGGAAAAAGGATCAATTACTTCTAAAGAAAAAAATATGAGAATGCCAACAAAATTCATTAACAACAACAGAATACAGTACAGTAACAGTAACAATACAGTAGAATAATATCTCTAAAGAGTTGCAAGATGGTACTTGAGACTTTAATACTCCTCTGCCAGTCACCAATATAAAAAGTAGACAGAAAATCAATAAAAATGAAGAAGACCCTAACAACACTGTCAAACAACTAACTGATATCTATATAATACTCTACTCAAACACAAGAAGATATACATTCTTTTCGAGTACACATGAATATTCACCAAGAGAGACCATACTTTGGGCCAGGAAACAAACTATAACATATTTAAATGAAATGAAATCACACAAAGCATACTATCTGACCATAACAAAACTAGAAATCGACAACAGACAGACATCTGGAAAATCCCCAAGTACTTTGATACAACTAAATCAGTGTTTAGAGGAAAATTTATAGCATCAAATGCTTATATGAGAAAAGAAAAATCTAAAATCAGTGACCTAACCTCCATATTAAGAATCTAAAAAAAGAAGAGCAAATACACCCCCAAAGAAACCAAAAGGAAGGAACTAATAAAGAGCCAAAATCTATAAAATCTAAGATAGGAAAACAACAGATTCCTACTGAACCCAAAAGATGGTTCTTTGAAAGAGGCAATAAAATTGACAAACCTCTCTTTGACCAGGACAAAAAGACACAAACTATAAACATCAAGAATGAAAGACGGAACAGCCCTTGAGACATTAAAAGGATAGAGAATATTAAAAACTATTTATGTGCATAAATTCAACAACTTAGAAGAAATGAATAAGTTCCTTCTAAGACAGAAACTACCACACCTCAAAAAGAAATGGATAGAGAACAGCAAAAACGGCAGAGAAGAACTCCAAAATTTCGCCCCTCCACAAAAGCAGTATCAAAAACCAAAAAAGCTAGCAAAAATTGCAGACTCAACTATTTCAGAACTCTGGAAATTAACTAAATGATTACGGCAACCCAGGGGGTCAAGAAAAAAGGACAGTGATTTGTGGAGTTTTAAACCTTCTCCTGGTCCCTCATTGCCAGGGCAGCTTGGCAGCCACTTTGGAGCAACCAAAACTGAGCTGGAGCACTCTCAAAGCCTCATTCCCAAACACTAGTCATTATTTGACCTGTGTGGTGGTTCCTCTACTCTTGCATAGTGTTATAAGACTTCTTCCTAGAGGAGAAGGAGGAAACTATTACTGGCAAATGGTTTAAATTTGTAGGTGTCCAAGGTCATGGAAACAGTTGGGGCAAACAACAGACTAACCAAAAAGCTTAAAAGGAAAAACTTGGGAATGAGATGTCAGTACGTGCTCCAAAAAGCTCTGACATACTCCTGGGACTCTAGAAGGTCATATGGACATGGAGGCCTACGCACATGCTCAGGAAAGACCTAAAAATAGCCTAAGTTCTCACCTCTGTCTGACCCTGAGGCTTTGCAATGAAGGAAGTGAAGGACAAGGCAGAGTTATAAACTTCTTGGCTGAGTAATGAAGGTGAGCCCCAAAACACACACCGAGCCACTTGGCCAGGAGTGGGAGACTTACTGGTTACAGGCAGTTAAGGAAATCTCTGTCCAACCATTAGCTGACCATAAACTGAATAAAAAGACTTCAATGGCCACACATGACAAAGCATACAAAATTTACAGAATTAGTTCTGAAAAGTCACTAAAGCAACAAACAACAAATAAAACAAGCAGCAGCAACAGACAACCCTGGGAAAGGGAGAGAGTCTAATTCCAAAGTTGCTGCATTATTTTAAATGTCCAGTTCTTAACAAAAAAAACCTATGAAACATACAAAGAAACAAGAGAGTATGTCCCATACTAAGGGAGACGAGCCATCAATAAAAACTGTCCCTAAGAAAAATAAAAATTGTACCCAAGGACTTAACAGAAAACACTTTGAAAATCCACTATTTTAATATGCTTAAAGAGCTGAAGAAAACCATGTCTAAAGAATTAAAATGAAGTATGAGAATGATATCTCACCAAACAGAGAATATCAAAATAGAAACAGAAATTATAAAAAGGAACCAAATAGAAATTATAAAACAAAACAAAACAAAATCACTAGAAGGGCTCAAGAGCAGTATTGAACAGGTAGAAGAAAAGATCTGTGACCCTGAAGAGAGGTTAGTTGAAGTTACACAGTCTGAAGAAAAGAAAAAAGAATGAAGAAAAATTAACAGAGCTCAGAGATCTATCAGACAACAAGTGTACCAACATATGCAAAATGGGAGTCCCAGAAGAGGAGGAGAAAAAAGAACAGGAAAAAAATGTAAAGAAAAAATGGTCAAAAGATCCCAAATTTAAAGAAAAGCATTAATAGAAGAAGCTCAATAAACTCCAAGTAAAATAAAATGTAAGTGAGATCTACTCCTGGACAAATTATAATAAAACTGTGCAAAGTCAAAGACAGAAAGAGAATCTTGAAAGCTCTAAGACAGAAGTGACACATGGTATACAGATCCTCAAAATAAGATTAACAGCTGGTTTCTCATCAGAAACCATGGAGGCCAAAAGGCAGTAGAATAACATATTCAAAGTACTGAAAGGGGAAAACCCCCCCCCCCAAAAAAAACTATCAACCAGGAATTCTATATCCAGCAAAAATATCCTTCAAAAATAAAGGGGATAGTAAGACATTCCCAAATAAACAAACAGAGTTTCTCACTAGCAGACCAACCCTACAGGAAATACTAAAGAGATTCCTCTAACTGAAATGAAAGGACACAGGACAGTAACTTGAATCCATATGAAAAATCAAGAGTACCAGTAAAGGTACTCTACATAGCACATATAAAAGACAGTATAAATGTAATTTTTGTTTTTAATTTTTTTTCCTGATATGAGATAACTGCATACAGCAATAATTTTATATCTATGTCGATGGGCACACAATGTAAAAAGATGATATTTGTAATGATAACAGCATAAAAGAGAAGTGAATGGAGTTACAGGTGCAAAGTTCTTTTATATTATTGAAACTAAATTGCCATTGATCCAAATTAGATTGCTGTAAACTAAGATGTTAATTGTAATCCTCAGGGTAACCACTAAGAAAATAACTCAAAGTAACACAGTAAAAGAAACAAGGGAATTAAACTGTACACTGGAAAATATCCATTTAGCACAAGAGAAGGCATTAATTGAGGAACAGTGGAACAAAAAGGACATAACACATACAGAAAACAAACAGCAAAATGACTGACATGAATCCTACTTTATCAGCAAATACATTAAATGTAAGTGGATTAAACTCTGATTAAAAAGCAGAGATTAGCAGAATGAATAATTAAACATGATTCATTATATGTTATCCAGAAGAGAGACACTATAGAACAAAGACATAAATAGAAAGTAAAAGCACAGAAAAAGGTATGACATGCAAACAGTAACCAAAAGAGAGCTGAAGTAGCTACACTAAGACAGGGATAACCTCAAAGTCTTGTATCAATGAAAGAAACTGAATTAGTAGTTAAAAACTTTTCAACAAAGAAAATTTCAGGCCCATAGAGTTTTACTGGAAAATACTACCAATAGTATAAGAAAGAAATAATACAAATGGAAATGCTTCAAGAAAATAGAAGTGTTAGTAACAGTTTCCAACTCATTTTACGAAGTCAGTAGTATCCTTATCAAGCTAGACAAAAACATTGTAAAAAAAAAAAAAAAACTACAGAATGCCTTACAATCATAAATGTATAAATCCTCAACAAAATACTAGCAAGTCAAATCCAGTAATATATTAAAAACAAAATACATTATGGCTAAGTGGTATTTAAAATGGGAATAGAAGGTGAGTTCTACCTCTTGATAGAAGTCTGATTATTATTGAAAAACCACCAACGTAATTCAGCATATAAACAAAGTAAAGAAGAAAAGTTATGATCATTTCAACAGTTGCAGAGAAAGTATCTGACCAAATTCAACTTGCATCAATGACAAAAATCCTCAGCAAAAGTGAAGAAATAGAAGGAAAATTTATTTAACCTGAAAGAGCATCTACCAAAAAACTTGCAGTTGATATAATTCATGGTGAAAGACTGAACGCCTTCTCCCTAAAGTTAAGAACAGGGCAAGGACATGCACTGTCATCACTTCTATTTAATATTGTCCTTGCCAGTGTGATAAGGCAAAAAATAAGGAAAGGAAGAAATGAAAAGGTCTCTATTCACAGATTAAAAGGTTGTAAAAGTTCCTAGAAGTAATAAGTTTACTAATGTTGTAAGGGATAAGGTCAATATACTTTTAAATGAATTGTGTTTTAATTCTATAAAATATCAATGGGTAACTGGAACTTTTAAAAGTAGTATCATTTACAATAGAATCGAATATCAAGTAAGTAGCAAATCCAACAACAATATATAAATCTAGCAAAATATTTGCAAGATCTGCATGCTGAAAACTACAAAACATCAAAAAAATAAAGAAGACCTGCGTAAATAGAGAGGTACACTGTATTCATAGATTGGAAGACTCAGTATTAAGTCTCAAGATTAACATACTGATTCTAACTCCAAACTGATCTACATATTCAATACAATTCAAATAAAAATTCTAGCAGGGTATTTTGCAAAAATCATAATCTGATTCTAAAACTTATACGGAAATGCAAAGCATTTAGAGGTGTCAACGCAATTTTGAAAATAACTACAGAGTTGGAGAACACATACTATATAATCTCAGGGCTTACCACAAAGCTGCAGCAATCAAACATTTTGGTATTGGCATAGATCAGTGGACAGATTATATATCTAGCGGTAGACCCACCCACATAAATTTGGGTCTAATGAATTTTGACAAAGTTACAAGAAAATCCACATGGAAAGCATAATCTTTTCAACAAATAGTGCTGTAATGACTGGATGTACATATGCAAAAGAACAAACTTTGCACCATACTTACAAAAATTAACTTAAAACAGACCCCAGACCTATATGAAAAACCTAATTATAAAATTTCTAGAAGAAAATCTTCATGTACTTGGGTGAGGTAAATACATCTTAGATGTACTTGGGTGAGGTAAATACATCTTTGGTGTATTTGGTAAATACACCAAAGACATAATCCATAGATGAAAACAAGTGATAAATGGGACCGCATCGAAATGGAAAATTGCTCTTTGAAAGGCCCTGTAAAGAAAATAAACATACAAGCCACAGATTGGGAGAAAATATCTGCAAAACATACTTTAAAAAGGACTTGAATCCAAAACATATAGTAAACTCTCAAAATCTCAGTAATTAGAAAAAAAGCAACTCAATAATAAAACTAGGCAAAATATGTGAATAAACACTTCCTTCACCAATGAAGACATACAGATGGCAAATAAACACATGAAAAGTATAATTACTCATTAGAGAAATGACAAGCTAAACCACAATGAGATATTACATCCTACTAGAATGAAAAATTTACCAAAAAATTGATAATACCAAGAAGTACTGACAAGGATGCAGAGCCAACTAAAACTCACTCATATTTTTGGCAGGAATACAAAATGATAAATCCACTGTGTTGGATTATCACACAAACAGTCTGGCAGTTTCTTATGAAGTTCAACATACACTTACCATACCACCTGGCAGTTCCAGTCCTAGGTATTTACCCAAGTAAAATAAAACTTACTTCACACAGAAATCTATACAAATGTTTACAGTGCCTTTATTCCTAATCACTCATAACTGGAAACAACCCAAATGTCCTTCAACTTGTGAACAGATAAAAATCGGTGGTATATCCACACAATTGGATACTACTCAGCAACAGAAATGAGCTACTGAAATACACAACAAGATGGATGAACCTCAAATACATTATGTTAAATGAAAGAATCCAGACTCAAAAGGCTACATACTATGTTTCCATATATGACATTCTGGAAAAGTAGTTGCCAAGGGCTAAGAGTGGCATAAGGTATTGACTTCAATGAACACAAATGAATTTTGGAGGGTGATAGAACAGTTCTATTTCTCAATTGTAGTGGTGGTTATGCAACTGCATACATCTGTCAACATTCACCAAATGTGAATGTCTGTCAACAAAGAGGTCAATTTTACTATATACATATATTTCAGTAAAAAAGTTGCTAAAAATTTAATTTTTCAAAAATATATTCAAGGTATAATTTCAAGAGTGACCACTGAGAGTCCAGAAATAGAATGTACAAATCCCACACCAACAGAAGTATATAGATCAAGAAACAAACAAGGGGGAAAAAAAATCTGTTTTTAGAAAGGCAAAAAGAAAACAAAAAATCACACAAAGAATGGAATCGAAAAGTAGGATGGCAACCAGACAAAAATATCAATAATTGCAATAGAGGTAAGGCAATTGGTCTGAACCCACACATTAAAATAGTCAGACTGGATTAAAAACAAAGACCAGTTATATACTTTTTGTAAGAGACACACCTAAGCATAAGTACACAGAAAGGTTGAAAGTAAACAAAGGAGAAAAGATGTATTATACAAACATTAACCAAAAGAAAACTTGCATAGCTATAATATGAGACAAAAAAGACTGTAAGATGAAAACCCTAACAGGAGGCTCATGACCTAATATCAGGTTCAATTTACCAGAAGGTATAGCAATATATAGGCATAGTTGGTATACTTAATAAAATAAACTCAAAGGCTATAAGCAAAAGCTGACTGAAGTACATGGGGAAATGAACAAATTCAGCATTTAAATGGAAATTTTAGCATATATACCTTAATTATTAAAAGAGCAAACAGTCAAAAATTTATAAAGATACAGCAAATATGAGGAACACAGCTAACAAATTTGATCTAATGGAGAAACATATAGATCTGTACCTAACAATTAGAGAAACAATACTCTTTTCAGATGCAGTAAAACATTTATAAAAATTGATCACATACTAGCCCATAAAGCAGGAATCAACAAATGTAAAAGAACTGGTTCATACAGGTTACCCTAACTGCCTATAATGCAATTAAGTTTAAAGTTAACAATAAAGAAAGGTAAATTTAAAATCACATGTGCATGGAAATTTTAAATAACTGATGAGTCAAAGAAGATATGATAACCTATATTAATAATACTTAGGCAAAAATGATGAGAATATTTCATATCAAAATCATGGGATGCCAAATAAATTTATAGTCTTGCCAAAAAAATTTATCGTCTTAACTGCTTATATTTATTTGAAAATAAGGAAATCTAAATATGAATAAGCCATATATCCAACTTAAAAAGAGAAAAAAGGAAAAAAACTATAATAAATCCAAACAAAACAGAATAAAGAAAAACAGAAACAAACCAGTTTTTAAAAAATAAAAGCCAATATTGACTCACTGAAAAGAACGTAACCAACAAATCCCTGGGGAGACTAAATCAGAAAAATAGATAGAAAGCACAAATAATCTTACTAATGAAGAAGGGGGTAATATAAACAAAACAGTCTAAAAATATATCAAGAGAATATTATGAACATTTTTATGCAAATCTGAAAACTTTAAAAAGTTGAAAAATTCCAATATTACAGATACAGTCCAAAAAAACTGACTCTTCAGCAATTAGAAGACTCAATAATTCTTATCACTACAAATACACTGAGGTGATAGTTCCACCAGGCAATGGTAGTTTTATAGTCTTGTTCCACCAAAATTTCAAGGAACAGATTAATTCAATATTATACAAACTCTTTGAGAAAATTGAGTAAGAACAGTAAGAACACATGTCTATCTTATTCATGAACATACATGAAAAATTCCTTTAAAAAGTTAATGTGAAAGGCAGTCCGTCAGGGTCCCTGTGCTTCCCCCCTTCATTCTTTGTGAGTGCAACAGATTCTGAAACTTATCTGTCTCTTGATACTGAGCAGTTTCTATAGCTAGTTAAATAGGGAACTAAACAGGTAAAGGCAACCAGAGCAATACTTCCATATAACTCTTTGTACCCTTGGAGAAGCAGGACTAGTTGTTTTGTTTTGGGTTTTTTGCAGCTAGCTACAATATTTGCTGCTTGCTTGAAAAGTGCTGCACCTTTGGACTTAGATTACTCAATTGCAATGCAAACTCTTTGTGTATACAGCATGTGTCTGGGTCCACCTTGTTGCTTGAGTGATAATGTTCTTTGTCTCTGACCCAAGAGCCTCATGTCTTCTACCATTATCCATGAAACAATAATTGGCTAACTTATTAGCTTGTAATAGGGTAAAATCTCAGAGCCTTAACAGTTCTTGACAAACACTATCAAAATAAATCCAGCAGTGTATAAAAGCACCAAGTTGGGTTTACCTCAGGAATGCAAGTGTGGTTTAAAGGGGCAGGTTGGGGGGATGCTTACATATAATTTACCACTTCAATATATGAAATGAGAAAATAATGTAATCATCTCAATAGATGAAGAAAAGCATTTAATAAAATTCAGCACCCGAATAAGGATTAGCGAAGTAGAAATAGAAGGAAACTTCTAGAACCTAAAAACTTTTTACCAAAAATATAGAGCAAATATTCTTAATGGAAAAATATCAGAAACATTTCCTTTAAAATTGGGATTAGAAGCATGCCCAGTATTAATGCAATATTGTATTAAACACGCCAGTACATTACAATAAGGAAAAGAAATTATAAGAATTTGAAAGGAACAAAGTCTTTATCAGCAGATGAAATCATTATCTGCATACAATACCTAAAGAATTTGTAGACAAACTTTTAGGAAGAATGAGAATTTAGCCAAGAAGGCTTACTGTAAGATCTTTTTTCTTTTTAATGGTAATTCGTATACCCCAACAGCAAACAGGCAGAAAAAGCAACTTAAAAAAGACATGGTTTCTAAGAGGAACAAAAAAACTTATAAAGTATCTAGAAACAAATCTACAGAAGATATGCCTGAACAGTGTGCAGAAAGTTATAAAATTTTATTCAAAGACATTAAATAAGATCTAAATAAATGGAGAGAATGCACAAATTCATGGATAGGAAGACTCAATATAATTAACATGTCAATTTTTCTTAAATTGATCCAGACATTCAATGCAGTTCCAAAGTCCGAATAGCATTTTTTGTGAAACTTAACAAGCTGTTTCTTATGTATGAGGAAGATTCAAGGCACCCAAACTGCCAAGACATTGCAAAAGTAAAATGTAAAGGGACTTCCCAAAAGAGATATCAAATCTTAATATAAAGCCATAGTAACAATTATGACAAGGTAGTAATCAGTGCAAGGTTAGACAAACTGACTACTGGGTACAGAGAATGGAGATCCCAAAACAGGCCTACTACACATTGCTGATATATGAGAGAGGTGACTTTGCTGATCAGTGGGAAAAGGGAAAAACTAGTCACTAAATGATGTTGAGACAACTGGTTATTCACAAGGAAAAGACAAAATGAGATCCCTCCCAAAATTAGACCTCTCATACCATGTTAAAATATCAACTCCAAATGAATGAAAGAATTAACTATGAAAAGCAAAACTTTACAACAACTTTTAAGAGATAATATAGAAAAAGTATTTTTGACTGGGGTAGGGCAGGATTTCTTTAATAAAACATAAGATGCACTAGTCACAAAAGAAAAGACTTTTAAATTCAACTACAATAAAAAAAATCAAATCTATTCATTGAACAATACCAACAAAGAAAACAGAAAGAAAAGCCAGAGTGGAAGAAGACATTTACAATACAGAATAGATAAAAGTTAAAAATTCCAAGTGAAAATAAGCAAAAGATATCAACAGCAATTTCAGAGAAGAAACGTGGCCAATACATATATGAAAAGATTCTCAGTTTTATTATCAATTAGGAAAATGTAAATTAAGAGTAGAACTAGAAACTGTTTCACACTTAATAATTGGCAAAACTTTAAAAATCTGACAATACTAAGTAAGTGTTGGGAAGAAGACAGAAAAATGGCAACTGTATTACTTTGGGGAGTATATTTTAGTACAGCTACTTTGTAAAATATTATGGCATTACCTAATAAAGCTAAGAATGTATAAAGTTTCTTTCTATAACCCAACAATTCCATTCCTAGGAACTCTATCAGGAGACATGTACAAGAATGTTCATGGCTACATTGCTTATAGTAGTCAAAAAAAGGTGGAAACAATCTAAATATCTATAGTAGAATGAATGAATTACAGCATATTCATATAACAGAATACAACACAGCAATGAAACAGACGAACTACAATTACACGCGTGCATGAATGTATGAATCGTAAATACATAAAGTCAAATAAAACCAAGTCACAGAAAATTACATTCAGTAGGATTCCATTTATATAAAGGTTAAAACACCCTTAACAGATACATATATAAGCTCAGTATCTGGCACATAGTATGTGCTCATCAATACCTGTTGGATGACAGAAAGAAAACTAACTGAATTTAGGACAGTAATAACCTCTGGGAGAAGTGATGAAGATGTAATCAAGAAAAGGCACAAAGGCAACCTAAAAGATACAGGGGATCTACACCAACTAGGTTTGATTGTGCCTATTTCCCAATAATCTCACCAACAGTTATTTTATCAAATTTTTGGAATTCATCCAATCTGATAGGTAAAAATTGAGTATAGCTTCAATTTGCATTGTTATTACTATATAAGGTTGATCAACTTTCTAATTTTAGAGCCATCTGTAAATCCTCTTATATGAATTATTAATATGCTCTCTAATAGACTATCTTTTATTTACTGATTTCCAGAAGCTCATTATATAATACAGAAGAAAGTACTTTGCCTCCTATATGAGTGGCAATCGGATTTTTAAATGCATTTTTTAAAAAGGTACTGAAAACGTTAGATAATGGGTGTGTAGTTATTTATTTTATTATTTTCTTTAAAATGTTACTCTTTGTATATTATGATATATTTCATGAATTAAAAAGTTTACATAGTAAAAGAATCTTCAACTGCCATGGTCCATTTTATTTTAAGGGAGATAGGTAATTCTTAGAAGGAAGCTAGAAATCTTCACAATTATTGACGTTCTAAAGTTTTTATTATTTGGGGACATCAATGTTTAATGCCTGAGGGCAATTGTTTGGCCCATATGTCAGAGAAAGTATTGCTTTATACCTTAGGACATGAATTCTAAATTATTTAAAAATAACTATATGAGAATTGCTTTCACTTACACCTTTTCTTCCATAAAACTAATAGAGTTTGGATTTTTCTTTTAAGTGACTTAAAAGAACATTTCCAACTTCCTGGACTGGCCATGTTTGTAGTTTTTAAATTGGCCTTCCTATCCTAACTCTTCAAATACCCCACCAACCACACATACTCCTCAAGTCTCAAAATAGCATTTCTAAAAATTAACTTGTTGAGCCAGGAAGATCTAATTCATTATCAAAATTTCAGTGTCTGTGTTTCAGAGGAAGACAGGAAATGTAAGAAAGGCACTCCTTTTTCTAGTTTCAAGACAAAATGGAATCTTAGAGGCAATCCATTTTCATTGTTTCTTTTAAATATATCAAAGTGCTATTTTAAGTGCTCCATTCTACTCCCTCCCCCTTTCTTTGGACACAAAGTACCACTATGTGGTTATTAAAACTGATTAAGAAATTATTTCAAGTTTTACCTTCCTAAGAATATAAAGCTACCATTCATTAGGAACATTTTATTCCTTCAATTCCTTCATAAAATCAATCCTGTTTTTACCACCTTAAAGTTTTGAAAGAAGGCAGGGACGGCTCTGGCTTTCTTTCACTTCTAAAAGGTCTTTGCTCTTCTGTACTGATCACCTGAACGTAAAATAGCACTGCCAGAAAAACAGATTCTCACAGAAGAGGAAAGGCTGCAGATAGGTATTTATATTGAATTTAAATTGAAGTTTAATGAAAAGGAATTTATCCATAGGCACGGACAAAGCTAAGTTACAGCTGGTAAAGCAGAGCTGGCGCCTGATTTGAAAGTCTAAAGTGAGATTTTAAAAAATGTGAATCATCAGTAGACAAGGGACACTAGAATCAAAGTCCAACCAAAGACAGTAGTTTGGAAGACTAACATTTTAACTAGTAAAACAGAATGAAGAACCCAGGAGATAAAGGATATTAGAAAGATTCATTCAGTTGATACTAAGCATAAATTTTCTGAGAACATGTCTCTATATGAGATAACATGGAGTAGAGTTATGAAACAGTAAGATATATAATATTTGCTTTTCCAGGAAAGTTTTGTGGTATGAAGGGTAAGTCCAACTGGGTTCAATACCAAGGTAATCATTTGTCATTGACATGCTCTCCATCAAGATTAGGAGGAGGAAAACAGCTGTTCTGATTGATGTTGAAAGTAAGAAACAATAGTTATCCTTGGAGACAAAAAATATACAATTTATTATAATCAGTATGAAAGTGTGAATTCTGAAATCTAAGATTATAAAAAATGACAACCATTCCATACTTTTTAATAGAAACGAACAGACCTGCCCCCATTCCAACTCTAGCTGGATGGCTGTTTCAGCTACATTTACAAGAATAAGATTTAGCACATAGAGAATAAGGTGAAATGTCCCAACAGTTAAATTTCAAATGCCTTGGGTTAATTCTCAAGAAAATACTTTAGATAAAAAGTATTCCCCGTATGTCTACTTCATACACGATAAAAAGCATCAGCAAATTCCTACAAAGAATCTAAAATCACAAGAGTTAGACCATTCATATAATTATCCAACTTACGAAGGGTTAACTGTATAAGGAAGCCTAACACCACTTTTGTCATTTCAACAAATAATGTCAGCAATCTTACCACTCTTATTCAAGCTTCTTTCTTAATGCTCCATTATATGACTTAAGCAAACGCAAACAGAACACGTTCATGAGACTCAGTAGTCTTTGAAGGAAAATAAAACATATGAAAGTGTATACTTTATAAGGCTTTGATTAATGTTCACTCCTCATTAGCACAGAAAATGTTTAACCAATACAGTAAATCTGTATTTAGTCCTCTGCATTCAAAATAAACCCTTCTTCCTATGCTATGATATAAGAGAAAAATATACAAATCTCAGTATTTATGTGATTTGAGTATGACTTTCATTCCAAACTGAGATGGTATCATCAGAGGAACATGCATTTTGGATTAATACACTATTTACAATAATTACACTTATTAGATATAGCTCATTTTTACTGTAATGTTTTTCCCTCTTATAAATCTAATATGCCAATGCTATCTACTCTATCAAAACCAGACATTCTGGCTGAGGTTAAAATTTATTATGTTACATCATTGTTTTTTAATTTTTTTTTTAAATGAGAAAGAAACTACAGTGCTAAGTGTTAATTTAAACTATCTCCTCCAAGAAATTTCAGTAAAATATAAAAACAAAACAAAGCGAAAAACCCCGAAATTTCCCCCATTCAAGTTTGTTAAATGATGGCAGCTTGTTGAAATCATGAAGCTCAATTTGATACAGAAGAACCACTTTTCTTTCAAGAGGAATGTATAGTTACATTCTCAAAATTATACTAAAACCTGACCTAATTGTAACCAAAATGGTCTTTAAAAGGCTAAGAAAACCTGAATCCTGAGCGCTAATGCTATCATTTTTTAAAAATCACTCACCTTTCAAACCTAGAGTTTGTAGCTGGAAGAGCCGACCAAGTTCATAAGGCAAAACCCGTAACAGATTGTTATTTAAAAGCAATTCCCTGTTTTTTTTAAAAAAAACAAAACAAAAAACTGTTTTAGTTTAATATATCAAACTTTATTAATACCTAACAAGTCGTTGTTCTTAACCTGCCTTCTAACATAACATGAGTGATGTCTACATTCAGGGTATATTTCTCTACATTCATCCAAAAATGTTGTTAACTGCCACAACTATTAACAGTGTTTCTATAATTTACTCATTCTCTAGCACAGATTAAAGTTAAAGGTATAGGAACTGTATGTCATTCTCAGGCTAAATATGCTCCCTTTTCTCTCTCACCCCAAATGCCTCTCAGATGCAAATCAGAGTGACACATATTTTATGGATCCAAAGACAGCAGATATCCTTGAACCTAGTCTCATTCATAGAAAAAAGTAACCTTTTTAAAATAAACTTCAGGATTTAACTATAGTAGCCAATTCCCTGTATCAATTTTTATAACAATACAACTATTATCACTTCAAGATACAACAGTCATTGACACAGAATATAAACATTAAAAATAAAGCATAGGATAGTATAAATAGGATAGCACAGGTAAGATCTGATTTATGATTGTGAAATTTTGGGCAGACTACAGAAAAAATAAACAGCCCCTGTAATTAATTAATGACCAAAAGGTATAAAATAAATGACTAAAAAGTATAGAAAACAACAAAAACACACAGTAAGGGGATGGCAAAAAACAAGATTTTTAAATGATATTAAATATTTAATTTTAAACATGTGATAGCAATTTTTTAACACTACTATTCAGCAGATAAGGAAGAAAAGCAATCCTTGTTTTCATTGGGAACATTTATACAAGGTCTCAAGATTCCTATAAAATTTTCTCCTATGAAGAAATTCTTAAAGAATCCTGAAAGACTAGAAATAAATCCATTTATTATCAGGTTTTAAGATTTCCTTAAGGAGTTGTAATATACAAGTATACCTTGCCTTATAAAATAGATATGTTCCTAAAAGCTTTACTTATAAGCAAATCATTTTCCCAATTATTTCTCATTAGTCTAGACTAGTCTAGCCCCAATTAATTCTGATGAGATTTGTCACTTGACTGTAAAGCGAGACTTAGGTATTTTAGCCCTATCCCACGTCAAGTCTGTCAAAAGAAATTGGTAATACAAGCACATTTCTAGCCAGAAACCTCCAAATTTAAAGGAAGAAAGGAAAAGAAGCGTTCAATGGAGCCCAACTCAAGCACTCTGCTTAGACAATTTATATCATTTAACCTTCATATACATATGGAAATCCTACTGTAAGATGAGTAACCTCCCATAATATTCTTATTTGGTAAATTTAGAATTTTATACAGTGAGTCACATTTATATTTCCTCACCTGAGAGACACCATGTTTCCTAGTTCTGCTGGTAAACTTCTGAGTTTATTGGATGACAGATCCAGGTAAACCAGATTATGAAGCTTGGCAATATCAGGTGGAATGCGACTAAGGTAATTGTCATTTAGGTGCAGTGCTGTCAAGTGTGTCAATGACCAAAGTGATGTACTTAAGCTCCGCACTCTACCTAAAAGGCAAAATATTGATGCATTAAACTTCTAGGCCCAAGACAAAGACTGAACTACAAGGACTAAAAAGTGGGAGAAGAGCCCACAAATACATACAGATATTGTGACTCTGGCATTTTAATTTTGTATTTAATGCTACTTGATTGCTTCCAAACACACCTGGTCCTTCTTTAATTTCATGCCACTTTTCCCTGACAACCATTCTTTCTCATGAATCTTCCATGTATTAAATAAGATGTGGCATAATGAGGAGACCCTTGGAGTCAGGGTGATCACATGGTCTCAAGGAGAAAGCGTGGGGCTGAATTGAGCTTTTGCAGTAGAACAGTCCTGAATTTTTTTTCTTTAAGTTATGATCCTCACAAAAGCACTTTTCACATACTTCATGAAAATTAATAGTGCAAGGTTTATCTATATCTAGGGCCTGAATTAGTCTACAAACTTTAAATAGACAGGAGTAACTGCTATGATTTAGAACCAACCTTAGATTAGCCACCGGGAAAACCGTTTTACTCCCAAAGGAGACATCTTCCCCAGCCTTCTCATATTTCAATTATACATTAATAACTCTGGTTTAAGATTCTGCATTTAAGTGCAACATACTCAAGGAAATAGTCACTCATTAAGCTTTACCTATCAGTCAGCATCTGACAGCTATGGTAGAACATGTACTGGAAAAAGAAGACTTGGTTCACAGTCCTGATTTTTACCATTTATTAGCCATATAAGCCTAAGCAAATCACATAGTTTCAGCTTCTGTAAAATGGGATGTTATCTTAACAATAAACTTATATGAAGAGACTCTGAAAACTTTACCAAAGTAAAATGCTAACAGATATTGATTAAAAGAGCAGTGGAAGGTAGAGAGGGCAAAAAGTCTCAATAGGGAAATGTTATTTTTCATATGGCTATCAAGCAGTAGACTCGAACTTAGATCTTCTGTTCAGGGTTCACAGGTTCCTTCATGCTGTCTATAATCAGGCTTAAAGTGCCAATTAGGATTTTGCATTTTAATGGGAAACAAAGTTTTCAAGTGAAAAGAGGCTCTAGTAAAAAGAAACTTAGTTTTACCCAGGGTTTAACCGAGTGGTTCTCAACCAGGGGCAATACTGCTCCCCAAGGGGCTTTAGCAATCTGGAGACATTTTTGGTTGTCAAAACTAGAGGGGTGCTACTGGCATCTAGTGGGTAGAGGCCAGGAATGCTGCTAAACATCTGACATGCACACAACCACTCCCAACCACAAAGAACTGTCCAGCCCTAAGTGTCAATAGTGCCAAGTTGAGAAACCCTGGGTTAACCTAATAGGATTTGCTCATATTCATTTTTTTTTTTAATTATCAATCACCTAACCACCACCTTTTAGCTAAAGATACAGGTAATTCTTGCTATTGACACAATATGGGTTTAACTCTTCCAAATGAAAGCCTACTGGGGAAAAAATTACACTCTAAATATAATCTGTATTGTATCAATTCATAAAAGAAAAACTGTACTTATATTTTATTTTAATAAACTTTTAAGTTTGTGATAATTTTAGATTTACAGAAAAGCTACCAAGATAATACAGTTCCTATATCTTCCTCATCCAGTTGCCCCTAGTACCAGCATCTTATATTACCATGGTACATTTGTCAAAACTAGGAAACCAAGATTGGTACGTAGTGTCAATATTAACTAATTTATAGAGTTTATTTGACTTCACCAGTTTTTACACCTTTTTGTTCGAAGATAACTAATTTATAGACTTTATTTGAATTTCACCAGTTTTTACACCTTTTTGTTCAAGGATCTGGAGGATCATATTTTTTGCATATAGTCATCATGTCTCCTTAGTCTTCTCTCATCTGTGACAGTTTCACAGTCTTTCCTTGTTTTTCATGACCTTGACAATTTTGAGGATTACTAGCTAGGAATTTTGTGGAATGTCCTTTGGTTTGTCTGATGTTTTTCTCACTATTAGACTGGTTATGAGTGTTTAGGAATCAGATTCTATTTTAACAACTCCTAAACATGTAATTTATAGAATAAACAGATAGCTTCTAGGTTTCCCATTCTACCAACAATGGGATGATAGGAGGATGGCAAAGATATCAATTTGCAAAAATGATTACTCTGCAATAGCCAAAACAAAATCTATTATATCAAAGAACCTGGTTTTACATAGAAACTGAACTCCCAATGCCTTCAATTTTAGATGCCAACTGTGGCCCCCAGTATTAATCTCAAAAGAAAGAATGGGAACAAAGATATTTAGTCACAGATAAATCAGTAAGTTAAACACTAGTGCTTCAGCATCTTGTATTTTCTCAATTAATTCATCTAATTAAAAATGTACAGCAAAGAAATAAGTATAACACTCAACTCTTGTTCATCATTGCTATTATAGTCCAGATTAAATGTTTCAGATTCCACTCACCCGAGATTTCTAATTCTGCCCAGTGAGATTTTTTCCCATTGGCTACCTCCTCTGCTGACATGATGGTATAAATTCTGCGAGGATCTGGAGGATCATATTTTTCCTTTGGCATCCCTATTAGTCTGTAAGGGAAAAAAAAAAAATCAACAATTATAATCTAATAGAAAAAAAGAGAGAAAGAAAAATGAGATGGTAAGTTTTCTTCTTCTCCCCCCTTGCCAGGCTACTACTAAATCCTCACTAGAAGGAAAACACATCTAAAGTATGCTAGGCTATTGCAGGTACTCAGTAACAGACGCCTCAGGAAAAATGCAAAGAAGCAGGGACACTGGACTTCACAGAAAACATGGTGGTTGCTTCCCAAACATCCACTGCACCCTTTCCCCTTCATTTAGCTGCCTTGCTTCCCAAGACAGACTGATCCTATGCAAGTTTCCTGAATGGACTCTGACTGGCCTAAGAGAATCAGAGTAATCTTATCCTCCTTGTCTCAGTGATATTCAGATATTCCATATCTAAGACAATTAGCACATGACATTCCCCTTGTCACAGAGATTAGTTCAGAAATATCTAATAATCACTAGGCTTAAGACTCATTTTATGTTTATGGGAGGAGCAGGCTTCTCTCTCCTGCTGGTCATAAATGAAAAAGAATATAGCACAGCTCTTGTTGGCAATCATCCAACTGTAAGGGAAGCCAGCCGTAGCAGTCAGAGATGAGAAAATAGAGAAACAAAGCCAGAGTCCTCACCAAACCACACCTGTAGCACTCTCAAATACTGGGCATTTTGGATACACAAGTCAATCTATTTTACTTATTGTTTAAACTACTAGTTTATGTTTAAACTACTGCTACTTGCAATCAAAAGCATCTAATTAAGATTATCATGTATCTTGGTTTGCATGGACCAGTCTTGGTTTATATCTGTTATTCTTAGGTAATTATTGATATCACTTCTTCACTCCCAAAAGTGTCCAATTTGGATAATGAGTTACATGGCCACCCTAATTGAAACTAATATTATACAGTTCTATTCAGTTAACTGCCAAAATAATCACTGAACAATCATCAGTGATGACCAGCTAGACATAAACTCCTCAAGAATGCAATGTATGAATCAGATGACAAACGGCCATAAAAGTAATCATTCAAGAGGTCTAATACAAGAGTTACTGCTCAGTAATTGGCAGAAAATGAAATCCCGTTCAGATCTAACAAGAATAGCAAATTACAAAATCCTGAACCTAATTAAACTCCTGCATGCTATCAGTAAATATCCTCGTAGTATTCATAGTTGGTTCTTTGTTCATATTTTAACACACAGAGACATACATACACACACCAAAACCAACTGCCTAAAACTGGGAGTGTTTCTAAGCAGTTTAGAAGTTCTATCTCAATGGAAGAGTTACTTTCAGATGCTCTGAAATTTGTTACATAAAGAGAACAAAGAAAGATAGGAAGTATTCTATCATGTATCAAGGAATCAAAGCTAGAAAAGAATACAATCAAAATTTCCCATACCATAATTTGTCCTCATATTGTGGAAGGAAAAACAGTCATTCCTTCCTATTTACTAAAAGGGGCAAAGAGAAAGTTTTCCAGATTTTTTCATCTGTTAACAGTAATTAGCTTCCAAATTTCCAGGTTAAGCTCTTCTGCTCTAACCTTATCACACAACTGGGTGATACTGAAACATATTTTATTTTCCATAAATGTCCCGGATCTTCACACAGCACAAAGAGTATGATCATTTTCCTCAGGGGAAAAACTTGAGTTTTACCACTTTTGGCCTATGTAAAGTATTTCTGAATATAAAATTTTTAGGTAACAAGGTTTTCAGAATTTCTACTATGCACCATAAGGTACATGTGTCTCTGTGGTTACTCCTGCATACTAATATAAGATTCTACAAAAACACAAGTTAAGTAAAACCAAATCAAACAGATTCAGATCCAAAGACATGCTACAAATCCATCATCTACAATGAGGATGGATAAAAAAACTAAGACTGTGACATTTGCAAAAACATATGTTTCATTAATTTTAAATCATTTTTATAAAATATAGTGCATAGGTCAACTTAATTTGGCAGTTTTAATCATGGCTCCCACTAGACAGTGTGTTATTTAAGGGGACAATGAGTTGTTTCTGTGTGGAGGCATATCCTTTTTATAACTCTATACAGTTCCTACCACATAGCAGGCACTGAATATGTATTTGTGGAATGATCATATATGCTTTATAATCCTAAAAACTACCATCTTCCTCTCACCTTTCCCAATTAACAGTCAATGCTCTTCTAAAAATTAATCTCATGAAATGGTCATTAATCCACATGCTCAATTGCCTTAAATATTTATAAAATCTAGATAGGAGATTAATAATCATCATCTCTTCTGGCCCACTAATGCTAATCTCTAAAACAGCTACTATATAAGAACTATATTTCTTTTTTTTTAATTTTTCATAAGTCTCCATCTTTGTAAGTCCAATAAAATTTATAAAATCTATTCCTGCAAAACATATCCATAAAATGTTTACCAGTGTCTATAATATGTAAAAACCAAAGTAATATTAATACTGTTATATTAGGGGTCAAAGGTCTCCTTTGGATTTGATTAGGAAGTCAATAAAAATACAAGTCACTTAATCCTTCAAAATGAAACTAAATTTGAAGTTAAAACATTTTTCATTTGCACTAACTAAGTAATTTAGTAGAGTCTATAGATCTGGTGATCACTACTGTCCCAAACATCAGGTTTTCAAAAACATGCTACTAAAAACTTAGCTCAAATTTAGGAAACTGGTATTATTGAATACTCCTATTCAGCTTTATCTTCCCTCTCAGTTCCTCAGCATCAACCTTCCATCCTGGAGACATACCACAAAAACCTATTTCAAAGTAACTTAATATATAAAATAATAATTCAAATGTAATTTAAATCTCTAAATGTGACACTGTTAATGTGCTTTCTCAACAGTCTTAAGATATAGGTCAGTCCAAGGCTTAAATACTGGATTGACACTTTTCATCCAAAAAGGAGAAATGTTTTATTCTGTAAAGCCTAGCAGCTAATTTCCTTTTCATATCTTCTTTATCAAATTGATGAAGAGGCAGGTTTTTAAATTGTTTTTTCCAAGAGTTTCTAATTTCTGCAATATCTTACATCAGTTCCCAAAGGATCCTCCCATTATATCAACCTAATTTATATTGGGGATCCTGATCACGTAACAAAGTAAACTATAAGCCCCTTCACAACACAGCCTTTTTAACTTCCAGTCTTCAAACCCCATTTTGACACTATGAAAAATACTCCACATAGCTCCCCAAATACTAACTACATAAGCTTCTTTGAACCTACCATCCTCTCTACTCCATTCCTTGAATCTCATTTTATCACCAACGCAGCCCCCTCAGATTCTAGGGCAAAATTTCTGAGAGCAACCGTCAGTCCTGGAAAAACAACCTGATTATCTCCTACTTCTTCATTTCTATGAACTATCCTGAAAGTAAACAAGTCTTAATCTCTGTCACTGAAGGATGATTAATTACTACATATAGTGAAGATTTTCATTAGTTTAGTTCTCAGTCTTATGTATAATTAAGCAAAAACTTCAAGTAAACCTGTAAAATACTGACTTCATGGAAAATGTATTCCAATCTTTTTTTAGCTGCAAAGCAACCCTGTATGTAACACTAGGGCTACTTTGCCTTAAAAAATTTACCTTGCAGTTTCCAACTGTAAATAAAATACAAGATACCTACATAGCATCGTGTTCAGTGAATAGCATGTTACAAAATATATATATGAGTTACGCCCAAATACACTATTGCCAAGGAATCCCAAATCTCAGGTTTTATATCTGGGGCTAGGAAAATAATGCAAAATAACTCCTCCCTGCCCCATCCCCGAATAATAATAATCTGAGCCAAATCAGAGCAAACTGTTAAAGGCCAGAACTAAACTTCTGCTAATTTTGGTCATCTGAAGCATCTTATTAAATAAACAGCGGGCTCTATAGTACATATAGAGATGTTCGGGCTTTATAGTACATATAGAGATGTTAAGTCCTTAATGGTGTTAAACCACAGCTTTCCTCCCACCACCTTCTCTAAATTTAAGATCATTTTATCTCAGTCTATAGTTCAGCACAATTAATACTATTTCATTTAGAACTTAGAATAAGAAAGAGAGAATGCTACAACCACCGAAGAGTGCTTCATAACGAACCACAGACTTCTAACTCAATGAATCCAAACCTAAAGTACAAGCCAGTAGACATGCACTTATATCCATAGAAATATTAAGTGATCGTCCCAACAGTAGTTTGCAAAGCAATCTTAGTCAGAGATGCAGACTTCCCAAAGTTGAAAGAAGGCAAAATTAAGCCTACATTAGATATTTCTGCTTACATTTTGGAGTAAGATGTAGTGACTTATTACACTTCACATATTCTCTGATAAATCTGTCTTCTATCAGCATTTATTTCCAAAGGTTATGGAACACATTGTTTGTTATTTATTGAATACCCACCTTGACTAACATCCATCCTTCCCAACTGTTCTTAATCATTAAGACCATTTTCCTTTCTGAGAAAATATGTCTAAGTTTACCTTTTTTAATAAAGCAAAATAACCCTTGCACTACAGCATTTCTGAAGTTTCTATTTCCTCATCAATATCTATTTTTAGCTATACACAAGTATTAATCATTACAACTGTCATACAAAATCTATACCTTCCCTAAGTGAGCTCAAGAGCTGATACTAAAAAACAGCACCTAGCAAATCACACTGCATATAGTAGAATCATACTGATAAAAATAAAGATTGATGGCAATCACAAGAGCTGAGAAGACACCCTGAGATAAATAACAATTTCATCCACACTTCCACTCCTCTTCTATACCAAGGGCCTCTGGATGGCATTTGTCTTCAATGAGATAGTCAACTCAAGTCCGTAGATGATGATAATGCAAACGTTCAGAAAGAATCCATTCAAAGTTTTCATGATATCTCCCAATCTGTCACCATTCTAAACAAAAACAAAGCAAAACAAAATCCGTGTTTTACAATGGTAAAGCCACCCATCATTATGGAAAAAATAACCTTCAGCCTTCTGGAATTTCATGTTTCTGATCAGTTTAACATTTATTCAAACATTTACTGCAGGAGTACTAATTATAATGTATTATACCAAGCACTAGGACTTCGACAGTGAACAAGATGAACAGCATCATTGCCCTCAGGTAGCTTACATCATTTTCATAGCATTACTTGAAAAATAGTTATAAAATATTCTACTTTCAAATACTTCTACGAAGAATTTGGCATTTCTTCTTGTTACTACTTTTTTCCCCTTTATCAGGTAATTGCCACTGCATAGGCATATATAACAATAAATCCCCTGAATGAAAATGAGATAATTGTAATGACTGTTATACTCCTTTATAAAGGTAATCCAAAGAAAACTTTAGGGTAATCCAGAAAGATAACTTCCGACTCTGTAAAAGGGGAAGTGTTAGGGTTAGTCTACTTGTCAGTTAAAGCACTATCACGAGGGAGAAAAAAGGCAGAAAGAATAAGAATGTAACTCCTTTTCTGCATATCTAGAAATTTTTTCCCATATATGGGATACCAGAAAACAAGAGCAGCAGCAACATAAAACATAAATAAATACTAAAAGGAAAAATGAAGACCTGGAATTACAAATCTACCAAGCACTTCAAAGTTCCAAAATAATGCTATTATTGGACAAGTTTCATTTTATTTCACTAGCAATCAATTTAGACAACCAAAGCTTATGATTCTTGTCCTATCATTCCAAATTAGGTCTTAGTCTCTATCTAACAACCACTATGCTTTAATGTTTCTTGTATTTAATGCCTCCCACTTACCTAAAAACAGTGAATACAATCTATCTATCTTACAGAAAACAGGAGGTAATTAGACTAGATTAAACATTTCAACATCAATTTTCTCAGGACTATGACTTCTTCCCCAAATCTCTATCTTTCCATTTTTTTTGGTGTAGCCTGTGTTTTCTACTTCCTCTGGTATATACATTCTCATCTCTTTCAATGATGTCAAATTCCTATCCATCCTTCATGGTTTAAGTCATCTTCCATCTCTTCTTTAGAATATTTCCCCACCTAAAAATCAACAAGCTGATTCTCAAATTTATGTGGAAGGACCTAGAAGAGCCAAAACACTTCTGAGAAAGAAATATAAACTTGGATGTGCCCACTATCTGATGTCAAGCCTTACTAGAAAGCAATGATAATCCAGACAGTTTGGTACTAATGAAAAGACAGACACATATAGTTGAAAGAAATATAACTGAGAAACTAGAAATAGACCCACGTATATACAGTCAATAGATTTTCCGTGAAGGCACAAAGGTAATTCAATAGAGAAAGGATAGATTTTTCAACAAATGGTGCTGGAACAACTGGACATCCATATGCAAAAATAAAGAAATAAGCATCAATCCACACCTTGCACCATACACAAAATTAACTTGCAAGGATCATAAGCTTACGTGCAAAAGCAAAACCTATAAAACTTATAAAAGAAAACATAAGAGAAAAATCTTTGTGACCCTGGATTAGGCAAATATTTCTTTGATAAAACACAAAAGCATGATCCATAAAAGAAAAATACTGATAAACTAGATTCCTTGAAAATTTAAAACATCTACTCTTGAAAGATGAATGAAAAGACATGCCCAGAGACTGAGAATAAATATATGCAAAACACTTACATGAAAAAGCACTCTGGAATATATAAAGAATTCTCAAAACAAAATTATAACAAAGTCTAATTTTTAAAAAGTGGCAAGAGATTTTAACAGGTACTTACTTCACCAGAGAAGATACATAGATAGAAAATAAGCACATGAAAAGATGCTCAACATTAGGCATTAGGGAAATGCAACTTAAAACCACAATGAGATATCACTACACAGCTATTAGAATGATTACATTGAAAACTTACAATAGGACTGACAAGGAAAACACACACACGTGCACGCATACACACACACCCCATATCCTTGCATGTATGTTTACAAATATATACATATTTGTACATAAATACACACACACTCACCACCTCATATTTTACTGATGGGAAAGTACAATGGTACTGTCACTTCAGAAAACAGTTTCGTAATTTCTCATAAAGTTAAACATACACTTATAGAACCCAGCAATCCCATTCCTAGATATTTACCCAAGCAAAATTAAAACTTATGTTCATACAAAAACCCATACATAAATGTTTTCAGCAAGTTCATTTATAGTCACCCCGAACTGGAAACAATACAAATATCCTTCAACTGATGAATAAACTGTGGAATAGCCCTACACTGAAATACTACTCAGCAATAAAAATGATTGAATTACTGACACACACAACATGGATGAATGTCAAATGCACTATGCTAAATTAAAGATGCCATACTTAAAATGTTATATACAGTAAACTTCAACATAATAAAGGCCACGTATGACAAGCTCACAACAGACACCCATACTCAATGGTGAAAACCTGAAAGCTTTTCCTCTGAGATCAGGAACAAGGCAAGGATGCCCACTCTTGCCACTTTCATTCAACATGGTACTGAAGTCCTAGCCAGAGCAATTAGGTAAGAAAATGAAATAAAAAGGGATCCAAATCAGAAAGGAAGTAAAACTGTTTGTAGATGACATGATATTATATGTAGAAAACCCAAAAAACATTAGAATAAATGAATTCAGTAAAGTTACAGGATACGAAATCAATACATAAAAATGTGTTGTGTTTCTATACACTAATAACAAGCTATCACAGAAATCAGGGAAACAATCCCATTAACATTTGCATCAAAAACAATAAAATACTTAGAAATAAATTTAACCATGATAAAAGACCTGTACCCTGCAAACTGTAAGACACTGATGAAAGAAAATAAAGACACAAAAAGACAGAAAGACATCCCATCCTCATGGACTAGAAGAATTCAATGCAATCCCTATCAAAATTCCAATGCCATTTTTCACAGAAATAGAACAAATAATCCTAAAATGTACATGGAACCACAAAAGATCAGAAGAGCCAAAGAAATCTGGAGAAAGAACAAAGCTGAAGGCATCACTGTGAAATCACTTCCTGATTTCACAGTATATTACAAAGCTACAGTAGTCAATATAGCATGTTTTTGGCATAAAAACAGATACACAGATCAATGGAACCAAATAGAAAGCCCCAAAATAAACCCACAAATGTATGATCAGTTAATTTATAACAAAGGAGCCAAGAATATACAATGAGAAAGGACAGTCTCTTCAATAAACAGTGTTGAGAAAACTGAACAGCCACGTGCAAAAAAGCAACTGGACCCCTATCTTACACCATTAACAGAAACCAACTCAAAATTAGTTAGACTTGAATGTAGACCTGAAACCATAAAATTAGAAGAAAACATAGGGGGTCAGCTCCTTGACATTGATCTCAGTAATGATTTTTTGGATTTGACACAAAAGTAAAGACTACGAAAGCAAAAATAAACATATTGGACTACATCAAACTAAAACACTTCTGCTCGGTAAAGGAAACCATCAACAAAACGAAAAGGCAACCTATAGAATGGGAGAAAATATTTGCAAATCATGTATCTAATAAGGGGTTAATATCCAAAATATATAAAGAACTCACACAACTCAATAGCAAAAGAAAAAAAAATTCCAATTAAATAATGGGCAAAGCATCTGAACAGACATTTTTCCAAAGAGATATATAGATGGCCAACAGATACATTAAAAGGGGCTCAACATCACTAACCATCGGGGAAATGAAAATCAAACCCACAACGGGATATCAACTCACACCTGTTAAAACAGCCATTATCAAAAAGACAAGAGATAAATGGTGAGGATGTGGAGAAAAGGGAACCCTTGTGTACTGTCAGTAGGAGTGTAAATTGGTGCAGCCACTATGGAAAACAGTAAGGAGGTTCCTCAAAAAATTAAAAACGTAACTACCATATGATCTAGCAACTCCACTTCTGGGTATTTATCCCAAAAAAACAAAATCACCATCTAGAAAAGATATCTGCACCCATGTTCACTACAGCATTATTTACAATAGCCAAGACACAGCAACAACTTATGTGCCCATCAACAGATAAATGAATAAAGAATATGTGATACACACACACACAAAACACACAATGAAATATTATTCAGCCATAAAAAAATAAGGAAATCCTATCATTTGCAAATGGACCTTGAAGACATTATGCTAAGTAAGTCAGACAGAGAAAGACAAATATTGTATGCTCTCACCTGTATGTGGAATCCAAAATTAAAAAAAAAAATAGTCATAGATACGGAGAACAGATTGGTGGCTGCCAGAAGTGGGGGTGGGGGCGTAGGCAAAATGGGTGGAGTCAAAAGGTAGAAACTTCCAGTTACAAAACAAGTAAGTCCTGGGGATGTAATGTATAACATAGTAACCACAGTTAACAATACTCTACTGTATATTTGAAAGTTGCTAAGAGAAATCTTAAAAGTTCTCATCACACACACAAAAAAATGTAACTGCGTGGTGATGGATGTTAACTACACCTTTCTCAGTGCAATCATGTCACAATATACACATATAACAAATTGTTACGTTGTACACCTAAAACTAATACAATGCTATGTGTCAATTATATCTCAATTTTTTATAAAAAGCTATGTAGTATACAAATCCATTTATATGACATTCCACAATAATCAAAACTATGGGAACAGAAAACTGGTAAGTGGTTGCCAGGGGTTAGGGGTGGAGGGAGGGATAGACTATAATAAGGATAAGGGAATTTTTTTTTGTGATGATGTGAACTACATATACTGGTTAATCTATAATTACTCATAATATCATCATCAGAAAGACACTTAGGAAACAAAATAATTTAATCCTTCATGTCTCTTGGTAAAGCAAAACAACTTGGGGAAAATTGCTTTCCCATCCAAAACACTACTTAAGTGAATAAAAAAGGAAAATAAACAGAATATGATTCCATATCTCTAGCTTTACCACAAGGCATTTACAAATGTTAGCCTAAAAAGAGCATATATTGACTTTAGCAAATCAAATCATGAAAGTTAAATCCATAGCATTTTTCAAACTCTTAGTAACAATGCCAAAGAGTTGTAATAAGTCAACTTTATTATTGAGTAATAAATGCTAACAGAGTTTATGTGACCCAGGCCATTTGAAAAGAAGATCCCTCCCCCGCTACTCCCCCACCCAATCCTCACCACACACACACACACACACACACACACACACACACACGTGTGCGTGCTTGCACGACAAGGGGATTACAAGCAGTTCAGGGTTGCTAAAAATATCACTGGAGGCATGGAGAGATGGTGTTGTACAGGTGGACAGAGGAAAGATCATGGAAAGTTCAAAAATCTGTTTATGCTTTCCTACAGAACATTTTCCTAACATGAAAAACTGCCAGCCAAAGAGACTCTAATAATAAACATGATATTATCAATCCTGGTTGCCTCCTTCATTCATTTCCTTTTACTTGCTTGCTCAACAGCATTTCTTCTAGTCACACTTCCAAGAGGTCCTATATCCTCTACTGATTCAGCTGTAATATTCTTAAATTACAAATCTATTAAAAAATAAAAATGAATAATAAAAATGCACAAATCATCTGAAAAAATTATAAATGCATTTAAAACCCTGTACTTATATGAAATATAAAATATTCTTATCACTTCCCATCATAAAAGCAAGACTATATAGCACGGTATTTGACTGTTATCACATTTAACCCAAGTTTTTCAGCATGCACAATTATAATGACTAGTGTAGTAAACAGATCCAGTTAGCCTAAGACCCAATTCTAAAATATATACTCATACTCTTCTTTGAAATTGAGAGAATAATACACTTAAAGCAGACTAGCTCTAAATTCAGGATTCTTTAGAGTCAGCAACTAGCCTCTATTCTAGTTCTAAAATACTGTAAATCCTTTCTTTCAGGTTTTGAAAACAAACGTGAGGTAGAAATCCAGATTTAGATTATTCCATCTAAAAGAATGATTTTATGCCAGAAGAAATGCAACAAAATCCCAAGCTTATGTCCCCAAGGTTTAATTTAAAATTCCTACTTAGTGGTAGTTGGCTATAATTTTAGAAAGTTTCATTTATTAGGCTATCCCAGCAAATTTCTCTTCAAAAATTTCCAAATTAACACATATTTAATGAAAAACACTATTATTTAATGGCTACATTAAAAATATCATAAAATTTCTAAACTAATATTTAATGAAAGACACCGTAATTTAATTTTTATACATAGATACATCAAATACAGGATGAAAAAGAGCTACAGCAATCCAAGTCCATAAAACTGAAGTAGACAAATAAATTGTTTCAGGGGGAATGTTTTTTCTACAGTTCAGTTTCCTCATGATTCTCTTTGAACAGGGAAAGTTATAATATACCAAATAATAAACCCCCATGTTCTCAGGAGTGAATTCCAAAGTGAATAAATGAAAAGGGACTCTCCATGATGGTTAGGAAGTGATGCTAGTCATTCCAAAATGGTGACCAAAAATATGTATAATAGTAACTAAAAGATCATATATTCTATACAGTCTTAGTAAAATTAACTTTAACCAACATACATTGTTATTTGTTATCCTTGCTTTTAAGAACTAGCCTCCAATAAAACTAGTAGCTCTTTTACACTGATAACAGCCTAATATAAGTTTCCTTTAATAACTACCTCAAAATCCCATGATTTACTTTTAAAAAAATACAGTATTCAAATAATGACAGTTTTTCAAAGATGAACAAAATATAATTACTACGGAAATTGGTTTAGCCAGAATTCTATTATTTGGTCCTCTCTAACACCTAACACTTGTGCCAATCTACAATTCTACAATAAATAATCCCAAAGAATAACATTTATAATCAGTATAGAGTGGATGTTTATTTTTTTGTAGCCCAACCTGCAAGTTGGTAATCTATATTTAGCAAAAAGCACCTTTAAAAATCAGAACAGTCCATTCTCCAATTGTGAAAGGGCACTAAATTCATATTTTTTTACTTTTTTGAAGATTTAAATCTGTGGGAAAGTATTCAAGATGTACTGCTAACTAAAAACAAAAACTGATTTAATATATAATAATCCCATCTTTGTAACAAAACGTGTATATGAAATCTGTACCAATGTGAATGAAAGAGTCTAAAAGAATAATAGGATTATGAGTAATTTTTATTTTTCTTATTTAGTTATATTCTCTAACTTTTCAATATTGCCAATATATTGTTCTTGTAATATGACAATAAAACTTTTTTGTTATTAATAAACTTTAATTTTAGGGCAATTTTAGGTTCACAGTAAAATTGAGCAGAAAGCACTGAGCTCCCGTTTTCTTCCTTTTTCCACACAGCACAACCACCCCCAACAGTTATTATAATCAATGAACCTACACTGACACGTTATCAACCAAAGTTCATAGCTTACAACAGGGTTCACTCTTGCTGTTTTACATCGTTACATTCTGGCTATTTGACATGTGTATGATGACAATTAACTACCCATGTAGCACGGTACAGAATACTTTCACTGCCCTAAAAATCCTCTGTGCCCTGCTTATTCATCCCTCCCTCTCCTCTAACCCCTGGCAACCACTGATCTTTTTACTGTCTCCATGGTTTTGCCTTTTCCAGAATGTCTATAGTTGGAACCATATAGTATGCAGCCTTTTCAGACTTGCTTCTTTCACTCATTAATGTGCATCTAAGGTTCCTTCATGTCTTTTCATGGCTTGATAGCTCATCACTTTTTAGCACTGAATAATATTTCCATTGTCTGAATGTGCTACAGTTTATTTATCCACTCACCTACAGAAGGACATCTTGGTTGCTTTCGAGTTCTGGCAATCATGAATAAAGGCTGCTATAAACATCCATGTACGAGTTTTTACGTAGACATAAGTTTTCAATTCATTTGGGTAAATACCAAAGAGCATGACTGCTGACTGGATCATACGATAAGAATATATTTAGTTTTATAAGAAACTGCCAAATAGCCTTCCTTCCAAAATGGCTGTACCAATTTGCATTCCCAACAGCAATGAAAAGAGTTCCTGTTGCTCCAAATCCTCGCCAGCATTTGGTGTTGTCAATGTTTTGGATTTTTGGCCACACTTACAGGTGTGTAGCATTCACTGTTATTTTACAAAGAGTTTTTTTAATTAAAAATTTCAAAGGCACCTGACATATATTTGAAGATACATGCAAAACTTTCACATTTTAAAAAATAATTTCTTTCATAATTCTGATACTAACCTAGCACATTATCAATGCTGATAAAGTTATACCCTACAGACATCTGCAAAAATATCAAGATAAATAACAAGCTCATACTGTAAAATACAAAGACTAATAAAACAAGAAATAAAATTCTGCCAAATAAGATAATTTAAGAATACTTAGATTCACAAAATTAATGAGTCTTGTAAAGAGATCACTGTCCATTTAAACATCCATATTTTCTTTGATGAACAGCAGTATATTCAAGCATTTTTGTGCTTAATTGTTTAGTTATTATAAGCCTAAGACTACAGAAGTATACTATGGCATATAATTTATCTAAGGTTTATTCATCTGTTGCACCAATATTTTTCTAAATTTTTTTCCATATTCTGGTTAAGGAAATTAACCTGTTTTGCTTGGTATTATTTAAACTATAAATATAGGATATTTTTAAAATCATTTGGTATTATGAAAAATATTCTGATAAGGCAAACCACATCTAAAAGAAACACTAGCTGGGGACTTCCCTGGTGGCGCAGTGGTTAAGACTCCACCTGCCAATGCAGGGGACATAGGCTCGAGCCCTGGTCCAGGAAGATCCCACATGCCGTGGAGCAACTAAGCCCATTGCCACAACTACTGAGCCTGCGCTCTAGAGCCCGTGAGCCACAACTACTGAGCCTGCATGCCACAATTACTGAAGCCTGCATGCCTAGAGCCCATGCTCTGCAACAAGAGAAGCCACCACAATGAGAAGCCCACGCCCCACAACGAAGAGTAGACCCCGCTCACCGCAACTAGAGGAAGCCCGCGCACAGCAACAAAGATCCAATGCAGCCAAAAATAAAATTAAAATAAATTAAAAAAAAACATTAGCCGTTTTTAATTTATAGATTCAAAACCATATTCTTCCCAGAAAATGTACATAAACACACATATCTGAAGCATAAAGATCATATTCAAAAGCATGTTTAAAAACTTACTGCCAATAACACTTTACACTGTATTTACTCTTAAGTTGTTCAGTAATTTTAATTCAAATAGAATACCTTGCATTGTTATTTCTTTTTCTTTTTCTTTTTAAGATCCTGTTTAAAGGTCACTTATGAATGCCTAAAGACAATAGACTACCTCCAAGCAAAAATTTCCTTTTTGGGGGTAGGATATACTTGTTTTCCCAGCCACCTCTGAACATAGCATAAGAAGTGGAATCATAAGACAGGTGACTTCCTATCTCTTCTTTTTGAAAACAAAGTGCAATAACATACAAAAAAGTTTAGACCTGGGTGCTGTTATCCACTGAAAAATTCCCTAGATGCCTAAATCCATTGCATCTACATGGGCAAGAAAAGATTTTTTTAAGCCATCACTTTGAGCAGTCACTAAAAAAACAGAGACACCCTACCGACCAATCCCAGTAGCAGCAACTAATCAAGCAGCTATGCTAAAGTGAAAATATGAGAAAGATCTATTGAATAAAATTAGTGGCAATCTTGAAAAATAAGTACTGATTAATAAAACCGTCATGGCTCTCTCAAAGAAATACTAAAACAACAAATCACAGTTTCATATCACAGCACACACCTGAAGCCCCCTCTAAAAAAGTAGTTCTCAACCAGGTGTGATTTTGCCCCTCGGGAGACATTTGGCGATGTATAGACACATCTTTGGTTGTCACGACCTGGGGGGTATGCTGCTAATGAGTAGAGGTCATGGATACTGCTAAACATCCTGCTCAGGACAGGCCCTCACACAAGAAATATCTGACTCAGAAGGTCAATAGTGCCAAGGTTGAGAATCCTGCACAAAAAATGAGTCCAGAGTATAGTGTATGTTAAAGAAGTGTTTAGAGAAATCAAGTACTACTGCAAAAAAATCGCTTATGATAGAAAGGAAAAAGTCAAAGGTTATGAGTTAAATTATGAGTTACATTTATTCCTAAGTTCTTGGCTAAGGACATCCTAGCCAATTAAAGTTGTCTCCAGGTGCTAAGACAAGCAGATAGTTATTCCACCAAAGGCTGAGCATCTCAGCAATTTCCACGTAGAGACAAATATCAGGCTATAGCTACTACTCAAAGAGCACCAACCATCTGAAAACACTATCCACAGTGTTTTACATATATTAATTCACTTAGTAATCACAACTACTCTAAGTTGTAGGTGCTTTAATTATTTCTATTTTGGAGAGGCAAGGCAAACTTGCCTCTGGTTACATGGTTAGTGGGCGGCAGATCTGGGATTTAACCCAAGCAGTCTGGTCCTACAGTCTCAGTCTTATCCAACACACCATTACTGCTTCATATGCTGGACCTGGGAAAGTCTGAGAACAGAGCAACAGGGCAGAGAGAAACTTCACAATAACTAGAGCCTTCTCTTGAGTATTAAAGAGTAGCCATCAATTGCTGAGTGTTGGGCAGGGAAGCTGTGAAAGACACAGCCAATATAACTAACTACAGGAATTGCTCAATTTCAGATGACAGATAAGCTCTCTGGTGGGGAAGAGTGTGTGGTGTGAGGATGTGTATGTGGGGTGTGTGTGTGCAATTTGTTATGAATTTCACTAAATTAAAATGTGCCACAAAATTAAATAATCATAAAATATACAGTACTCATTTTTGTAAATTTCATGTAACCAATTGACTCTCACACAATGTTTTAGTTCATTTGTTACTGAATTCTTGTTTCTGTAGCTAACGTATGGTAGCACATGACAAATGAATGCAGTTTCAACATGAATTATGGTTAACAATTTCATTTACGTTAAAAAGATAAACAATAAATATCAGAACTTTACTTGTTTGTCAGTAACATGAGAAATTTCTTTGCTGATAATGGTTGTCTAATACTGGAAAAATATTTCCTTAATTTTTTTGTGCTACTCACAACAGACTCAGAACATTAAAGTTTAATCTGGATTAATGATATTTGCTCCATCATTTTCCTAACAGTACACAATTAACAAATTAAGCTCTATTTGTAGCATTTGCTTATCTGTAAATCTCCCATATGAATAGCAAATTTCAAGTTATCAATAGGATGCCCAGTAATAACAGCATTAGGTTGTATTTCAGAAGTAAATAATCTCAAGAGTATAGACACAATAGCAAAATAATTACTAAGTGATGAGTTTTGAGTATTATCTTTGTTTCTAATATGATTTAATTTTGTTATATAATTTAATTTTCAATAGGTTGTATTTAATAACTGGCTTGCAAAATACCTTAAAAATGAACAACTGGCCATCTCAAACCAGCACAAGCCAACTCCAGCACACCACTGTAGCACACCACTGCCTTCCCCTCTCTTACAGATCCTCTGTTCCTTGGAGTCAATTCTGCTTCACTGAAAAATCCAAATCAAACATCAACTTACTCTGTGCTGTACCTAGCAAAACTAATTTACTTCTCCCACTCCACTTCCAAGGAACTTCATTCATTAAATAATAAGACACAGGAACTGCTCTTTATTTATAAGAACATATGCATCCTATTATATGAAAAGAACAAAAATAAATTTTAGAAATAGAAGGAAACAGATATCATATGTAGTCCAGTACTTCTCAACCACAGTTAGTCTTTAAGGAAGAAACAATACAAATTCTACCCAAACTCTTCCATAAAGTTGAGATGAACATTACCCTAATACCAAAACCAGACAGTACATGAAATGGTTTTTAAATCTTTAACAAATTGAATCCAGTAATATATCAAAAGGATGATATCATACCAAGTGGTGATTATCCCAGAAATGCAAGGTTGTTTAACACTAAAAAAAAAAATCCGTATAATCCACCTATATCCAGACTAGTATATACAACACACACACACACACACACACACACACAATCCTCAACAAAGGCACAAAATGCATTTTAAAAAATCTAACAACCATTCCTATTTGAAAAGAAAAAACCTCTCATTTCAAAAATAAAAAGAAACATACTCAGCCTGATAAATGGCATCTATGCAAAACATACTTAATAGTTAAACTCTGAATGCTTTCCTGCTAAGATCAGGAACAAGGCAATGATATCTGCTTTCACTTCTTTTCAACTTTGTACAGATGGTCCTAGCCCATGCAATCAGGCAAGAAAAAGACATAAAAGGCATTGCGATTGGAAGGAGGAGTAAAAACCCATCTTTATTCTCAGATAACACAACTGTTTATATGTAGAAAATCCCACAGAATCTACCAAAAAAGCTACTAGAACTAATAAGTTTAGCAAGGTGGCAGGATATGATACAAATATATTCCCCTCCAAAACTGCATTGTTAAAACTGAAATTTTTAAAATACCATTTATAGTAGCATCAAAAATTACACAATATTTAGAGATTAATATGAAAAAAGATGTGCAAAACCTGCACACTGAAAACAACAACACTGCTGAGAAAACTCAGAGCTAAAGCAAATGAAGACATACAGCATGTTCATAGAACAGAAGACTCAACATTGTTACGATGTTAATTCTCCCATATTCACCTACAGATTCACTATAATCCCAATCAAATCCCAGGTAGTTTTTATAAAAATTGACAAGCTTGTGCTAAAATTTATATAGAAATCCTAAGGACCTAGAACAGCCAAAATAACTTTGCAAAGGAAAAATAAAATAGAAGACTTATACTATCTGATTTCAAGAGTTATTATAAAGGTACAGTAATCATGGCGATGTGGTATTAGCATAAAGATAAACAAATAGATTTAAAGAACTGAATAGAGAGTCTAGAAGTAAATTCACATATATATGGTCAATTAAAACACAGATGCCAAAGCAATTCAATAGGGAAAGGATAATCTTTAACAAGTAGTGCTGGAGCAATTAGATTGCCATATCCAAACTACTGAATCTCAAACTTTACTTCACACCATATACAAGAATTAACTCAAATTCGTTAATAAGTATGAATTTACATGTATTATTAATTCACTTAGTAATCACAACTACTCTAAGTTGTAGGTGTTTTCATTATCTCTATTTTAGAGAGGAACAGAGAACTATAAACATAAAAGCTAAAATTACAAAATATCTAGAAGAAAACACAGGAGAAAATTCATAATCATGAGTTTAGCAAAGATTTCTTAAGCAAAAGAATAAGAACATGATCCATCAAGCAAAAAACTGGTAAGTTGAACTTCATAAAAATCAAGAACTTTCATTCTTTGAAAAACATTAGTAGGAAACTGAGAAATCAATCCACAGACTGGGGAAAATATTTGCAAATCATATGTGTAATAAAAAAATGTATTATCCAGCATAAACAAAGCATTCTCAAAAATCAATAAGAAAATTTTCTTAATGGACAAAACATCTTAACATATACTTCACCAAAGAAGATATGTGGATAGCAAATAAGCACATGATAAATACTCAATGTCATTAGAGAAATTAAAATTAAACCACAATGAGATACCATCTACTAGAATGGCTAAAATTTAAAGACTGACCAGGTGAGAATGTGGAGCAATGAGAACTGTCAAACAATGCAGGTAAAATGAAAAATAGTACCACATTGGAAAACAGTTTCACAGTTTCTTAAAAAGTTACATGTTAAATACATACCTATCAAGTGACACAGACATTTCACTACTAGATATTTATTCAAGAAAAATTAAAACATATGTACACTCAAAGACTCAACTGAAACCAAATGTTCTTGACAGTTTTATCTGTAATAGCCAAAAACTGGAAACAACCTAAATGTCTATCAGCAGCCTAACAGATAAATAGAATGTGGTAAATACAAAAAATGAAGTACTACTCAGCAATAAAAAAGGAATGGCCTATACTATTAATACATAATGATCAAAGGATCAATCCAAGAAAAACACATAACAATTGTAAATATATATGCACCCAACAGAGGAGCACCTCAATATATAATGCAAATGTAAACAGACATAAAAGGAGAAATTGACAATAACACAATAATAGTGGATGACTTTAACACCCCACCCACATCAATGGACAGATTATCCAGACAGAAAATCAATAAGGAAACACAGGCCTTAAATGACACATTAGACCAGATTGACTTAATTGATACTTACAGAGCATTCCATCCAAAACCAACAGAATACATTTAGTGCACGTGGAACATTCTCAGGATAGATCACATGCTCGGCAACAAAGCAAGCCTTGGTAAATTTAAGAAAACTGAAATCATATCAAGCATCTTTTCCAACCACAATGCTATGAGGCTAGAAATCAACTACACACACACACAAACACAACCTGCAAAAAACACAAACACATGGAGGCTAAACAATATGCTACTAAACAACCATGGATCACTGAAAAAATCAAAGACAAAATAAGCAAATACCTAAAGACAAATGAAAACAAAAACATGACGATCCAAAACCTATGGGACACAGTAAAAGCAGTTTTAACAGGGAAGTTTATAGTTATACAAGCTTACCACAGGAAACAAGAAAAACCTCAAAAAAACAACCTAACCTTACACCTAAAGCAACTAGAGAAAGAAGAAAGGAAACCCAAAGTTAGTAGAAGCAAAGATATCATAAAAATTAGTGCAGAAATAAATGAAATTGAGACTAAAACAACAATAGGAAAACACCAATGAAACTAAAAGTTGGTTCTTTGAAAAGATAAACAAAACTTATAGACCTTTACCCAGACTCATCTAGAAAAATGGGAGAGGGCCCAAATCAGTAAAATCAGAAATGAAAAAGGAGAAGTTACAACCAACACCACAGAAATACAAAGAATCATAAGAGACTACTACGAGCAACTACTATGCTAATAAAATGGACAACCTAGAAGAAAAGGACAAATTCTTAGAAAGGTACAAGTTCCCAAGAATGAACCAAGAAGAAACAGAAAATACAAACAGAGCAATTGTCAGTACTGAGATTGAATCAGTAATTTTAAAACTCTCAACAAACAGAAGTTCAGGACCAGATGGCCTCAGGAGAATTCTATCAAACATTTACAGAAGATTTAACACCTATCCTTCTGAAACTATCTCAAAAAAAATTCCAGAAGAAGGTTCTATGAGGCCACTATCACCCTGATACCAAAACCAGAAAGCTATCACACACACACACACACACACACACACACACACACACAAATCACAGGCCAATATCACTGATGAACATAAACGCAAAAATCCTCACCTAGCAAGCTAAATCCAACAATACACTAAAAGGATCATACACCATGATCAAGTGGGATTTATTCCAGGGATGCAAGGATTTTCAATATATGCAAATCAATCAGCGTGATACACCACATTAACAAACTGAAGAACAAAAAACATACGATCAACAATAGATGCAGAAAAAGGTTTTGATAAAATTCAACATCAAATTATGATAAACACTTCCAGAAAGTGGGCATAGAGGGACCATATCTCAACATAATAAAGGCCATATATGACAAACCCACAGCTAACATCATACTCAAGAGTGAAAAGCTTAAAGCACTTCCTCTAAGATTAGGAAGAAAAACAACGATGCCCACTCTCACCACTTTTATTCAACATAGGTTTGGAAGTCCTAGCCACAGCAATCAGACAAGAAAAAGAAATAAAAGGAACCCAAGCTGGAAAAGAAAAAGTAAAACTGTCACTGTTTGCAGATGACATGATGCTATACATAGAAAATCCTAAAGATGCTACCAGAAAACTACTAGAGCTCATCAATGAGTTTGGTAACGTTGCTGGATACAAAAATAATATACAGAAATCTGCTGCACTTCTACACACAAATAACAAAACACCAGAGAGAAACTAAAGAAACAATCCCATTTACCACTGCATCAAAAAGAATAAAATACCCAGGAATAAACCTACCTAAGGAGGCAAAAGACCTGTACTCCAAAACCTATAAGACACTGATGAAAGAAATTAGAGGACACAATAGATGGAAAGACACACCATGTTCTTGGATTGGAAAAATCAATATTGTTAAAATGACCATACTATCCAAGGCAATATACAGGTTCAATGCAACCCCTATCAAATTACCAAGTGCATTTTTTATGGAACTAGAAAAAAATTAAATTTGTATGGAAACACAAAAGACCCCAAATAGCCAAAACAATCGTGAGAAAGAAAAACAGAGCTGGAGGAATCATGCTTTCTGACTTCAAACTATATTACAAAGCTACAGTAATGGCATAGTCCTGGCACAAAAACAGAAATATAGATCAATGGAACAGGACAGAAAGCACAGAAATAAAGCAAAGCATCTATGGTCAACTAATCTATGACAAAGAAGGCAAGAACATACAACGGAGAAAAGACAATCTCTTCAATAAGTGGTGCTGGGAAAACCGGACAGCTACACGTGAAAGAATGAAATTAGAACACTCTCTAACACCATACACAAAAATAAACTCAAAATGGATTAAAGACCTAAATGTAAGACCAGATACTACAAAACTCCTAGAGGAAAACAGAGGTAGAACACTCTGACATAAATCACAGCAATATTTTTTTGGATCCACCTCCTGGAATAATGAAAATAAAAACAAAAATAAAGAAATGAAACCTAATTAAACTTAAAGAGATTTTGCAAAGCAATGGAAACCATAAACAAAATAAAAAGACAACCTATGGACTGCGAGAAAATATGTGCAAACACTGCGACCGACAAGGGCTTAATTTCCAAAATATACAAACAGTTCATACAGCTTAATATTAAAAAAACAAACAACCCAAGCAAAAAATGGGCAGAAGAACTAGACATTTCGGCAAAGAAGACATATAGATGGCAATCAGGCACATGAAAAGATGCTCAACATTGCTAATTATTAGAGATATGCAAATCAAAACTAGAATTAGGTTATCACCTCACAGCAGTCAGAATGGCCATCACCAAAAAGTCTATGAATAATAAATGTTGGAGAGGGTGTGGAGAAAAAGGAACCCACCTATGCTGTTGGTGGGAATGTAAATTGGTACAACCACTATGTAGAACAGTATGCAGGTTCCTTAAAAAACTAAACATAGACTACCATATGACCCAGCAACCCCACTCCTGGACATATGTCCAGAGACAACTCTAATTTGAAACTCTAGTGTGCACATCGGGACCCAGGGGAAGGAGCAGTGACCCCATAGGAAACTGAACCAGACCTACCTGATAGTGTTAGAGGGTCTCCTGCAGAGGCAGGCGGTGGCTGTAGTGAGGCTCACTGTGAGGACAAGGACACTGGAAGCAGAAGTTCTGGGAAGTACTCCTTGGCGTGAGCCCTCCCAGAGTCCGCCATTTGCCCCACCAAAGAGCAGGGTAGGCTCCAGTGTTGGGTCGCCTCAGGCCAAACAACCACCAGGGAGGGAACCCAGCCCCACCCATCAGCAGACAAGCAGATTAAAGTATTATTGAGCTCTGCCCACCAGAGCAACACCAAGCTCTACCCACCACCACCAGTCCCTCCCATCAGGAAGCTTGCACAATCCTCTTAGATAGCCTCATCCACCAGAGGGAAGACAGCAGAAGCAAGAAGAACTACGATCCTGCAGCCTGTGGAACAAAAATCACTTTTACAGAAAGACAGACAAAATGAAAAGGCAGAAGGTTATGTACCAAATGAAGGAACAAGATAAAACCCCAGAAAAACAACTAAATGAAGTGGAAATAGGCAACCTTCCAGAAAAAGAATTCAGAATAATGAGAGTGAAGATGATACAGGACGTTGGAAAAAAAATGGAGGCAGGGCTTCCCTGGTGGCGCGGTGGTTGAGAATCTGCCTGCTAATGCAGGGGACACGGGTTCGAGCCCTGGTCTGGAAGATCCCACATACCGAAGAGCAACTAGGCCCGTGACCCACAACTGCTGAGCCTGCGCGTCTGGAGCCTGTGCTCCACAACAACAGAGGCCACGATAGTGAGAGGCCCACGCACCGTGATGAAGAGTGGCCCCCACTTGCCGCAACTAGAGAAAGCCCTAGCACAGAAATGAAGACCCAACATAGCAATCAATCAATCAATCAATAAATACATCTTTTTTAAAAAAAAATGGAGGCAAACATCAAGAAGATGCAAGAAATGTTTAACGAAGACCTAGAAAAATTTACAAAACAGAGATGAACAATACAACAACTGAAATGAAAACTACACTAGAAGGAATCAATAGCAGAATAACTAAGGCAGAAGAATGGAAAAGTGACCTGGAAGACAGAATGGTGGAATTCACTGCCATGGAACAGAATAAAAAAAAGAGAATGAAAAGAAATGAAGACAGCCTACAAGACCTCTGGGACAACATTAAACACAACGTGCGCATTATAGGGGTCCCAGAAAGAGAAGACAGAGAGAAAGGACCTGAGAAAATATCTGAAGAAATTATAGTTGAAAACTTCCCTAACATGGGAAAGGAAAGAGCCACCCAAGTCCAGGAAGCACAGAGAGTCCCAGGCAGGACAAATCCAAGGAGAAACAGGTCGAGACACATACTAATCAAACTGACAAAAATTAAAGAGAAAGAAAAATTACTGAAAGCAACAAGGGAAAAACGACAAATAACATACAAGGGAACTCCCACAAGATTAACAGCTGACTTCTCAGCAGAAACTCTACAAGCCAGAAAGGAGTGGCATGATATATTTAAAGTGATGAAAGGGAAGAACCTACAACCAAGATTATTCTACCCAGCAAGGATCTCATTCAGATTCAATGGAGAAATCAAAAGCTTTATAGACAAGCAAAACAAAGAGAATTCAGCACCACCAGACCAGCTCTACAGCAAATGCTAAAGGAACTTCTCTAAGTGGGAAACACAAGAGAAGAAAAGGACCTGCAAAAACAAACCCAATAACAATTAAGAAAATGGTAACAGTAACATACATATCAATAATTACCTTAAACATGAATGGATTAAATGCTCCAACTAAAAGACACAGGCTCGCTGAATGGATACAAAAACAAGACCCGTATATATGCTGTCTACAAGAGACCCACTTCAGACCTAGGGACACATACACACTGAAAGTGAGAGGATGGAAAAAGATATTCCATACAAATGGAAATCAAAAGAAAGCTGGAGTAGCAATACTCATATCAGATAAAACAGTCTTTAAAATAAAGAACGTTACAACAGACAAGGAAGAACATTACATAATGATCAAGGGATCAATCCAAGAAGAAGATATAACAAATATAGATATATATGCACCCAACATCGGAGCATCTCAATACATAAGGCAACTGCTAACAGCTATAACAGAGGAAATCGACAGTAACACAATAATAGTGGGGGACTTGAACACCTCACTTACACCAATGGACAGATCATCCAAACAGAAAATTAATAAGGAAACACAAGCTTTAAATGACACAATAGACCAGACAGATTTAATTGATATTTATAGGACATTCCATCCAAAAACAGCAGATTACACTTTCTTCTCAAGTGCGCACAAAACATTCTCCAGGATAGATCACATCTTGGGTCACAGATCAAGCCTCAGTAAATTTAAGACAATTGAAATTATATCAAGCATCTTTTCTGACCACAACGCTATGAGATTAGAAGACAATTACAGGGGAATAAACATAAAAAACACAAACACATGGAGGCTAAACAATACATTACTAAATAACCAACAGATCACTGAAGAAATCAAAGAGGAAATCAAAAAATACCTAGAGACAAATGACAATGAAAACACGACAATCCAAAACCTATGGGATGCAGCAAATGCAGTTCTAAGAGGGAAGTTTATAGCAATACAAGCCTACCTCAAGAAACAAGAAAAAATCTCAAATAACAATCTAACCTGACACCAAAAGGAACTAGAGAAAGAAGAACAAACAAAACCCAAAGTTAGCGGAAGGAAAGAAATCATCAAGATCAGAGCAGAAATAAATGAAATAAAAACAAAGAAAACAATAGCAAAGATCAATAAAACTAAAAGCTCGTTCTTTGAGAAGATAAACAAAATTGATAAACCAGTAGCCAGACTCATCCAGAAAAAGAGGGAGAGGACTCAAATCAATAAAATAAGAAATGAAAAAGGAGAAGTTACAACAGACACCGCAGAAATACAAAGCATCCTAAGAGACTACTAAAAGCAACTCTATGCCAGTAAAATGGACAACCTAGAAGAAATGGACAAATTCTTAAAAAGGTATAACCTTCCAAGACTGAACCAGGAACAAACAGAAAATATGAACAAAGCAATCGCAAGTAATGAAATTGAAACTGTGATTAAAAATCTTCCAACAAACAAAAGTCCAGGACCAGATGGCTTGACAGGTCAATTCTACCAAACATTTAGAGAAGAGCTAACACCTATCCTTCTCAAACCCTTCCAAAAAATTGCAGAGGAAGGAACACTCCCAAACTCATTCTATGAGGCCACCATCACCCTGATACCAAAACCAAAGATACTACACAAAAAGAAAATTACAGACCAATATCAGTGATGAATATTGATGCAAAAATCCTCAACAAAATACTAGCAAACAGACTCCAACAACACATTAAAAGGATCATACACCATGATCAAGTGGGATTTATCCCAGGGATGTAAGGATTCTTCAATATAGGGAAATCAATGCGATACACCACTTTAACAAACTGAATAAAAACCATATGAGCATCCCAATAGATGCAGAAAAAGTTTTTGACAAAATTCAACACCCATTTATGATAAAAACTCCAGCAAGTGGGCATAGAGGGAAACTACCTCAACATAATAAAAGCCATATACGACAAACCCACAGCAAACATTGTTCTGAACGGTGAAAAACTGAAAGCATTTCCTCTAAGATCAGGAACAAGATAAGGATGTCAACATAGTTTTCGAAGTCCTAGCCACAGCAATCAGAGAAGAAAAGAAATAAAAGGAATACAAGCCAGAAAAGAAGAAGTAAAACTGTCACTGCTTGCAGATGACATGATACTATAAAAAGAGAATCCTAAACATGCCACCAGAGAACTACTAAAGCTAATCAATGAATTTGTAAAGTAGCAGGATACAAAATTCATGCACAGAAATCCCTTGCATTCCTATACACTAATGATGAAAAATCTGAAAGAGAAATTAAGGAAACACTCCCATTTACCATTGCAACAAAAAGAATAAAATACCTCAGAATAAACCTACCTAGAGAGACAAGACCTGTATGCAGAAAACTGTAAGACACTGATGAAAGAAATTCAAGATGATACAATCAGATGGAGAGATATACCATATTCTTGGATTGGAAGAATCAATATTGTGAAAATGACTATACTACCCAAAACAATCTACAGATTCAATGCAATCCCTATCAAATTACCAATGGCATTTTTTACAGAACTAGAACAAAAAAAATCTTAAAATTTGTATGGAGACACAAAGACCCCGAAGAGCCAAAGCAGTCTTGAGGAAAAAAAACGGAGCTGGAGGAATCAGGCTTCCAGATTTTAGACTATATTACAAAGTTACAGTAATCAAGACAGTATGGTACTGGCACAAAAACAGAAATATAGATCAATGGAACAGGACAGAAAGCCCAGAGATAAACCCACACACATATGGTCACCTTATCTTTTATAAAGAAGGCAAGAATACACAATGGAGAAAGAGAAAAGACAATCTCTTCAATAAGTGGTGCTGGGAAAACTGGACAGCTACATGTAAAACAATGAAATTAGAACACTCCCTAACACCATACACAAAAATAAGCTCAAAATGGATTACAGACCTAAATGTCAGGCCAGACACTATAAAACTCTTAGAGGAAAACATAGGCAGAACACTCTATGACATAAACCACAGCAAGATCCTTTTTGACCCACCTCCTAGAGAAATGGAAATAAAAACAAAAATAAACAAATGGGACCTAATGAAACTTAAAAGCTTTTACAAAGCAAAGGAAACCATAAACAAGACGAGAAGACAACCCTCAGAATGGGAGAAAATATTTGCAACTGAAGCAACTGACAAAGGATTAATCTCTAAAATTTACAAGCAGCTCATGCAGCTCAGTATCAAAAAAACAAACAACCCAATCCAAAAATGGACAGAAGACCTAAACAGACATTTCTCCAAAGAAGATATACAGATTGCCAACAAACACATGAAAGGATGCTCAACATCACTAATTATTAGAGAAATGTAAATCAAAACTACAATGATGTATCACCTCACACCAGTCAGAATGGGCACCATCAGAAAATCTACAAACAACAAATGCTGGAGAGGGTGTGGAGAAAAGGGAACCCTCTTGCACTGTTGGTGAGTAAATTGATACAGCCACTATGGAGAACAGCATGGAGGTTCCTTAAAAAAGTAAAAATAGAATTACCATATGACCCAGCAAACCCACTACTGGGCATATACCCAGAGAAAACCATAATTCAAAAAGACACATGCACCCCAATGTTCACTGCAGCACTATATACAATAGTCAGGTCATGGAAGCAACATAAATGCTCATCAACAGACGAATGGATAAAGAAAATGTGGCACAGATATACAATGGAATATTACTCAGCCATAAAAAGGAACGAAATTGGGTCATTTGTAGAGACGTGGATGGATCTAGAGACTGTCATCCAGAGTGAAGCAAGTCCGAAAGAGAAAAACAAATATTGTATATTAACGCATATATGTGGAACCTAGAAAAATGGTACAGATGAACCGGCTTGCAGGGCAGAAATAGAGACACAGACGTAGAGAACAAACGTATGGACACCAAGGGGGGAAGTGGCGGGGGTGGTGGTTTGATGAATTGGGAGATTGGGATTGACATGTATACACTAATATGTATAAAATGGATAACTAATAAGAACCTGCTGTATAAAAAAATAAAATAAAATTCAAAAATTAAAAAAAGAAGATATGGTACATATATACAATGGAATATTACTCAGCCATAAGAAAAAATGAAATAAATGGGAAGGAAATCTGAAAAAGAGTGGATATATGTTTACGTATAACTGATTCACTTTGCTGTAGAGCAGAAACTAACACAACGCTGTAAAGCAACTATAGTCCAATAAAAAAAATAAAGAATGAAATAATGCCATTTGCAGCAACCTGGATGGACCTAGAAATTATCATATTAAGTGAAGTTAAGTCAGACAGAGAAAGACAAGTATCATATGATATCACTTATATGTGGAATCTAAAAAAATGATACAAATGAACTTATTTACAAAACAAATAGACTCACAAACAGAAAACAAAGGGGATAGAAAGGGGAGCAGGGAGATAAATTAGGAGTTTGGGATCAACATATACACACCACTATATATAAAACAAATAACAACAAAGACCCCCTATATATGTAGCACAGGGAACTATATTCAGTATCATGTCATAACCTATAATGGAAAAGAATTTATATATATAAATCACTTTGCTGTACACCTGAAGCATATACAACACTGGAAATTAACTATACTTCAATTTTTTTTGAAAAAAAGGTTAAAAGAATAAAAATTAAAATAAAAGAACATTACAAAATATGAAAAAAAAGACCGACCTATTGATACACATGGCAACATAGATAAATTTCAAAATAATTTTGCTGAGTGAAAGAAATTAATTTTTCTAATCTCAGAAAACTGATTCTTAGGCAAATTGATTTTCAAAAAGTTGATCTAGAAACAGAAGAGATGAGGAGTAGGAGGTCCATACAGGTCTTAATTTTAAACCAGCCCAGCACAAGGCCTATATATTAATGAATTGCTAATTCAATTCTCATTTTTCTTCATATATACAGTCCCCTCAGAAACCCCAAGGACAGAGGAATGGATAAAGAAGATGTCCCCAAGGACAAAGCAATGGATAACGATTTAACGATTTATGGTTGGACTATTACTCAGCCATAAAAAAGAATGATATAATGCCATTTGCAGCAACATGGATGGACCTAGAGATTAACATACTAACTGAAGTAAGTCATATCTGAAATCTAATTTAAAAATAAAGATACAGGGTTTCCCTGGTGGCACACTGGTTGAGAATCTGCCTGCCGATGCAGGGGACACGGGTTCGAGCCCTGGTCTGGGAAGATCCCACATGCCGCAGAGCAACTAGGCCCGTGAGCCACAACTACTGAGCCTGCGCGTCTGGAGCTTGTGCTCTGCAACAAGAGAGGCTGCGACAGTGAGAGTCCCGCGCACCGCGATGAAGAGTGGCCCCCGCTCGCCGCAACTAGAGAAAGCCCTCGCACAGAAATGAAGACCCAACACAGCCAAAAATAAATAAATTAATTAATTTTTTAAAAAAATAAATAAAGATACAAATGAACTTATTTACAAAACAGAAACAGACTTACAAATATAGAGAACAAACTTATGGTTACCAAAGGGGAAACGTGGGGGGGTGGGTAGAAATCAGGAGCTTGGGTTGAATACACACACATAACTATGTATAAGATAACCAAGAAGGACCCACTGTATAGCACAGGGAGCTCTACTCAATATTCTGTGATAACCTATGTGAGAAAAGAATCTAAAAAAGAATGACTATATGTATACGTATACCTAAATCACTTTGCAGTACACCTGAAACTAACACAACATTGTAAATCAACTATACTCCAATAAAAAGGAAGGGAGGGAGGGATCCCAAGGAGACAAGTACAACTCCAACTAGCTGGATAGATGGGTAAATGAGAGTATAGCTAGAGACCCAGGAATACCCAAATCCTATTACAATCATAACCCTAACATGCTGAATCCAAGTAACCTGAATGGAGTACATACTGACTCAGAAACAGTTCAATTTTCTGACACAGGCACATCAAATGTAACATCCATTACAGTGCAGCTTACTATTCAATAAAGTTTGAGATAACACAGGGAAACAATGTTCCTATTTGTCTAATGAATTCTCACACTAGCAGTTCCTCTCTTTCATTTCCTACTTCAATCACAGACACTGACAAAATAAACAAGAAAAATGGTTTGTGATTTTTAAAATTTGTACGCTTGTCCTCTAAATTCTCTATCAGCCTAACTCCAATATACCTCACATCCCTCTTTGAAGGGCAGTTGTAAGATATCCAGGGTAAGCAAGAAAAATGTCACAGGATGACGAGGTTTCCACCCTGTTGTGTACTCAAGATGCTATTATGAAGTCAAGAGGGAACTAACCAATACATCTGGCACGTGTTCAAGGATAAACACGCAAAGTCTATTCTCCAGCATTCTCCTTAACATACTAATCATCAAAGGTCACTATATCTGACTGCTGGAAATTCTCCTTCGAATTCCTCTTCTCCACCATAGTTAACCTACTAAAGTTAAGTGGGAAGGGAAAAAACAGAAGCAAGAGTACTCTATTCACAAAGATGTCTACAATTTAAGATCAGAAAGTTTACTGCAAGCATTCTCCTAAATCTCCTAATCAATAATAAGTAGTACCCAAAGAAAAGTATTCTCCTAAATCAGTTGTCTGTGCAATCTAAAAGAAGAGTAAACAAGAATCCACAGCAAAGTCTGCTGCTTCAAACCTACCGGAAATGAAAAGATCTTTGCTGCTGTAAAGGAAGTCAAGGGTAAATATGTTCAGACCCAAACTAAGACAGGCTACAAGGGCAGTTTTAAGAGGATCACAGATCATCTAGATAAGCCACACTTTTAAAAGTAAGCATATCAAGGGAATTCCCGTGGTCCAGTGGTTAAGACTCCCCGCTTCCACTGCAGGGGGCATGGGTTCAATCCCTGGTCAGGGAACTAAGATCCTGCAAGCCGTGTGTGGTACAGCCAAAAAAAAAAGTAAGCATGTCAAGAGTATGAGAGTTCCTATGACTCAAAATAACAAATCCACTAGAAAAACTGGACTCAGTCCAACGTGTTAAATGTGAAAAAAACTTAAGTAACATGCTAACACTTCATAACAAAATAAAATACTTCATCTTTTCTTTCTCCTACCTTCTAATTTCAGGCTCTGCCTCTCTAGCAGTCTGTAAAATCAAATAATTCACTAATATTTCACAAATATAATGCCTTAAGTCTGCTTACATAAGCAAAAAAAATCACCTGTGTATAAATTATGAATGTTGTATTGCACCAAGAAAATTTAAACACTAATTCAAAAACTCATTTGGGGGGCTTCCCTGGTGGCACAGTGGTTAAGAATCCGCCTGCCAATGCAGTGGACACGGATTCGATCCCTGGTCCGGGAAGATCTCACATGCCACGGAGCAAACTAAGCCCGTGCACCACAACTACTGAGCCCGCGTGCCACAACTAGTGAAGCCCATGCACGTAGAGCCCATGCTCCCCATCAAGAGAAGCCACCACAATGAGAAGCCCGCACACTGCAACAGAGAGTAGCCCCCGGTCGCCGCAACTAGAGAAAGCCCCTGCGCAGCAATGAAGACCCAACGCAGCCACAAATAAATAATTTATTTTTTTAAAAATATCATTTGGTTTCCATTACTAGAAAACTGAACATGATAGCAGTATCAAAAACTAAGGATTTAACTAAAGAACACTTTTCATAATGAACAGCTCTTCTAATTATTTTAGCTTTTCTATTTCTTTGGGAAAACAATTTAATTAAATCTTGAATACGTTTTATTGACTAACATTAAAGTCTGACAGTAATCATAATAGTTGTCCCATACTTTTTGACCTGAACCAAACTGCACAATGCTCCAATGTTAGATATACATAGCAAAATATACATAAAGAGGTGTTAAACCTAGTTTTACTTATCTGAGAAACCAGGGTTTAGAATTTGGAAAAACCATATCTAAATCTACAAGTCTCCATTAAAAAGAGAGAAATAAAACAGAAAAGCCTTAGTAACTAAACTCTGTCTGGGATAAAACTCGATAAGGCACAAAGAAAATCTCCATCCAGGAAAGGGTTCCTAGGTGCCAGCATCTTAATCATGAAATAATTTAAAAGGAAAGGCCAATGCAGACTCACGCTGATCCAAAACAGATAGCATTAAACAACAGAGCTAATCCTTAACTTTTTGACATGAATAAATGCCTAAGGAGAGTACCCACTCTACTCATATAAATGACTGCCAATAAGGTGGTGCTTCGTGCTGAGTGGAAAAGGTTTGAAGGGAAGGGGTGTCAGCTTTAAAACAGTTCCTAAAATAGTTGCTTAAAAAGATAAAGAAAAAGAGAACTTACAAAGGCTTTGAGTCACGCTTGGTTCCAGGAAAAGGATACTTTGGCTCTATGTGAAAGCAAAAACCAGTCATTGTAAAATACAGATACCCAGATTTTGTCAGCAAAGGGAAGAGTATTGTCCATTATTTCCCACAAAGGCAGCAGAGCCTTTAACTTGGATTCCTATTTTTTCTTGGCAGGTAGATATTCTGCAAAAGCAACAAAGCAAACTAAATATAAAACTCTTCTGAAATTCAACCCCGCAGTCAAAATGCCAAATTCACAAACTCATCAAAGGTCACAGAGGAACAAATTTCCTGTTTCTTTACTTAAACTCATTACCTTCCTCCTGAGCTAACCAATACAGAATTTCCTTCTTCTTGTTTTGAGGCTGATAAAATGAGGACAGCATACTTACAACACACTAGGAACAATAGGCAGTTACCCAGAATCACAGAATCAAGGAATAAAATTTGATATCATTTTCTAAAACCCAGTTGCACATAATCCATGTCTATTATTTCTCCATTTGAGAAGAGTGAATTGTTTTATTAACAATTTTTAAAAACTTTATTTTGAGGTTGTTTTACAAAAAGACTAAAAGAAAATGTAATGCTTTATAAACATTTATCAAAAATCCATTACTTTTAATTATTAGAACTATGTTCCTTGCCCTAAACACCTTATAGTCTAGGAAAGATGAGGAAAAGGTAAACAATGATCACTATATTGTAAACATTTATGTATTTCCCATCTCTTTCTAAAATGTATTTAAAGTTGCTTTCCACAAAGAATATTTAAGTGTTTACAAATAACTGTAGTTTAATGAAGAAATGTGTGTAAATTCAATAAAAGAGCTACTAAGAATAAAATTTGAATGGAGCAATAGTTCTTGACCAAGCTGATGATTAATCGTGAAATGTGCTACAAGTACTGTAATTTGTAAACTAGTAATAGTAAAAATGACCTAAGTTTGTGTACAATTTACACACACAACATATACTATATGTGTATTAGTACTGCTAATCCTATCCTTTTACCAACATTCTACCAATGAGAGAAAAAGGAAGAGTTTCAACTATTTCTCAAAGATATTATTAATATTGATGGATACACATTGCATATGTGAATATCATCCTTCAGGTATGTTGCATGGTTTTACATAGTCCTCATCCTATTAAAATATGGCTGTCTCTCTTACCACTCTAATAAAAAATGTTCCTATTAAACATACATGGTTTCAAATTACTAAATTGATTTTCAATCCCCTTTTAAGTCAGTACTCATTCTGTATGGCTTCTCTTGTTTTAAAAAATGAGGGCCACCCTCTTTTCTTGAAACTTTCCCTCTTTATCTTCTGAATCAGATTTTAAGTAGGCTGAAGGAAGATAGAGTTTATAAATGGGGGAGAGAAGAAAACATGTATTGAATGCCCAGTCTGTGTCCAGATACTGTGCTAGACTATTTGCATGCATTATATATGTAATTTCGCTAAAAATATAAACTATTATTAATTGCTATTTTACCAGTGAGGAAGCTGAAGTACAGAGAAGTTGTGAAACATCCAACACCTCACAGCTAATAAGTGACCGGACCAGAATTTAAACATAGGTAAATCCAACTACAAAATCCAAGCTGCTTCTACTAAACCATAACAAGTTTAATTTCAGACATTTCTAGAAGAAAATGAAGAATAATCATCTTGTAATTCTGGAGTGGAAAAAGCTTAAAGCAAGGTAAAGACCATACAAAAAAAAGAATGACAGAATAAACAATATAAAAAAATTTTAATGTCTGTAAGGCAAAGAGCAAAGTCATAAAGTCAAAAGATAAAGAGGAAAGTGGAACAAAAAGTCTCTGTAATATTTATAATAGACAATGAGGTAATGTTTCTAAAATACAAACAGCTTTTACAAATTGATAAGAATAAATGTAAACATCTCAAGGGGAAAATTGGGATTAAAGGTCATGATAAGGCAAATCACAAAAGAATAAATACAATGACCAAAAAAAGTGAAAAAAATAATGCCTAATCATCAAATAATTGAAAAAATTTAAAAATATATGACTTTGTTATCAAAAGGCAAAGATTAATAATGTGAAAGTGTGTGGGGAAATAGACATCCACTGCACAACTGGTAGGAGTATAATTCTGTACAACATTTCTAAAGGGCAACCTGACAAGATATCAAAATTTTGAATGTGTAATCATTTTAATCCAGCAAGTCCACTTCTAGAAACTTACCCTTTAAAACAGTGTGCAAAGGTGTATATATGAGTCTTTTCATTGCATTAGTGTTGATAATTGCAGAAAATAAGGAAATCAATTATTTGCCAATCAATAGCAGACTGAATTATATAGCACGTCAATAAAATGGACTACAATGCAGTCATTAAAAAGCATGATAAACAAATGTAAAATGATGCAGCTGCTGTGGAAAAGTCTGTCAGTTGCTCAAAAAGTTAAACAGAGAACTATCAGATGATCCAGTAATTCTACTCCTAGGTATATACTCAGGAGAAGTGAAAACTTATGTCCATACAAAAACCTTTTCATGAATATTCATAGAATTATTTATAACAGCCATAAAGTGGAAACAACCCAAATGTTCATCAGCTATGAACAGATAAAATATGGTATATCCATACAGTGGCATATTATTCAGCCATAAAAAGAAATGAAGTAGTGTTTCTTGCTTCAACATGGCATAATCTCGAAAACATGCTAAGTGAAAGAAGCCAGACACAAAAGGTCACACACTGTATGTTTCCATTTATATTAAATGCCTAGAATAGGCAAATTCATAGAAACAGAAAGTAGATTGGTAGTTGCCAGCAGATGAAGGAATGGGCAAACTGGAACTGCTAACAGGTATGAGATTTCTTTGAGGTTGATGGAAATGTTCTGGAATTAGATAGTAGTGGTGGTTCACAACACAGTGAAAACACTAAAACCACTGAAGGGTACACTTTCAAATGGCGAATTTTGTGTTATGTGATATACATCTCAATTTTTTTTAAGCCATAAATTTTTTAAAGCATGAAGCATACCCAGTGATAGAAAAAATGCCAATAATATGTTGTTAAATCAAAAAGCAAGTTTAAAAAACAGTGCATATAGTATGATTCTATTTATGTATATTTATGTGGTTATATAAGTTCATCTTGCCCAGAAACAGATAATGGTACCATATATATAGTACACACTACTAACAGTCTTGATCTCCATGAGATAGGATAACCAGAAAATTATGCTCTTTAGCATCATTTTTTTGTACACAAAGAGCACATAATTATTTCCAAAAGCAGACATGAAAAAATATTACCATCTGCAAAGAAAAGGAGAATAATATGAGAAAAATACACATAGTAGACTGAAACCAGGAGACAATACAGCAAAGATTATTAACCTGAGGTCCATAAACCTCAAAGAATCTGTAAATTTGTAAAGGAAAAAAATTATATCCCTAGTTTCACTAACCTCTGTTTAAAATTTAGTACCTCTTTCAATTAGACCTAGACAACCTACCATAATAATATTAGCAGCACCTGTGGTTTTTGTCACTAGCAAGTTGTATTTCACATCACATTACGGTTGTTACAGATACCTCAAAATATTATCTACATATATATTACTTTAAAATTATGGTAGTTATTATAGACTCACTGCTAGATCTTGTTCTTTAAGTGCATTAATAAAAGGGTATATATATTAATCTTCACAAATTGTTTTTATATATTTCAACATAACACGTTCCTTTTTAATCTTATTTATTTCATTCACTAAAAATCATTATTCCAAAAAGGCTCCACAGTCTTCTCCAGACTGCCAAAGAGTCCATACAACCAAACATCCACCCATATCCAAACATAACACCCATGCATTAGAGGGAGGAAGGGAAAACCAATCCTGAGGGTATGCAGGCATAAAGTAAGTAGGGCCTAAATACAGGCAAAAATAGAAATAATTCCAATTTTAATCAATTTGTCTAATACAAAATTCATAATTTTCTTCCCCAAATTGTATCCTCCTTCTGATTTTTCAGTTATCTTTGACTTCCTCCTTCATATTCAACCACTGATGTCACTTAAAAGCTTTCTTTTCTATCCCAATTGACACATCTCTCTCCTGACTTACCACTTCATATTTTAATTTTAATTCTTTAAAAAAGAGCCTCCCTCCTCCCACACTGATCTCCGCAACTGGTTCTGCATACCTCAACCAGATTAATCTTCTTAAATAATTATTTCCAAACTGCCACCAGGCTCTAAAAATCACTCAATGCTCCCAAAGTCTTTAATAGTAGTATTGATAATTACTTGATTCTAGAGCCATATCTGCAATAACTATTAATCAAAACAATTATACAGCCATGTCCTATAAAATATCATCTAAACGATATTATGACATAAAATTCAGGTATTACTAAGAGAACCCCAATTTATAGATGTAAAAAAACACGTGGTGCTCTAGAATTAAACCTAGGATAAGACTTAAATTCCTCATTCAAACCCCTCCATTATAATCATGCTCCAATTTGCCCTATCACCTACTTGGTCCCACTGAAGCTCTGGAAGTTAACCAGATATTAACTCAATGTCCCTCTTCTCCTTGAACCTGGACTCATACCTTTTATTTTTCTTTTTAAAACATCTTTATTGGGGTATAATTGCTTTACAATGGTGTGTTAGTTTCTGCTTTATAACAAAGTGAATCAGCTATACATATACATATATCCCCGTATCTCCTCCCTCTTACGTCTCCCTCCCATCCTTCCGATCCCACCCCTCTAGGTGGTCACAAAGCACTGAGCTGATCTCCCTGTGCTATGCAGCTGCTTCCCACTAGCTATCTATTTTACATTTGCTAGTGTATACATGTCCATGCCACTCTCTCACTTCGTCCCAGCTTGCCCTTCCCCCTCCCCGTGTCAAGTCCATTCTCTACATCGGTGTCTTTATTCCCGTCCTGCCCCTACGTTCATCAGAAGCTTTTTTTTTTTTTTCAGATTCCACATATATGTGTTAGCATACGGTGTTTTTCTCTTTCTGACTTACTTCACTCAGTATGGCAGACTCTAGGTCCATCCACCTCACTACAAATAACTCAATTTCATTTCTTTTTATGGCTGAGTAACATTCCATTGCATATATGTGCCACATCTTCTTTATCCATTCATCTGTCAATGGACACTTAGGTTGCTTCCATGTCCTGGCTACTGTAAATAGAGCTGCAGTGAACATTGTGGTATATGACTCTTTTTGAATTACGGTTTTCTCAGGGTATATGCCCAGTAGTAGGATTGCTGGGTCGTATAGTAGTTCCATTTTTAGTTTTTTAAGGAACCTCCATACTGTTCCCTATAGTGGCTGTATCAATTTACATTCCCACCAAAGGTGCCAGAGGGTTCCCTTTTCTCCACACCCTCTCCAGCATTTGTTTGTAGATTTTTGATGATGGCCATTCTCATTGGTGTCAGGTGATACCTCACTGTAGTTTTGATTTGCATTTCTCTAATGATTAGTGATGTTGAGCATCCTTTCATGTGTTTGGCGGCAATCGGTATATCTTCTTTGGGGAAATGTCTATTTAGGTCTTCTGCCCATTTTTTTTTTTTTAAGCATCCTTACTGGAGTACAACTGCTTCACAATGGTGTGTTACTTTCTGCTTTATAACAAAGTGAATCAGCTATACATATACATATATCCCGGTATCTCCTCCCTCTTGCATCTCCCTCCCACCCTCCCTATCCCACCCCTCTAGGTGGTCACAAAGCACCCAGCTGATCTCCCTGTGCTATGCGGCTGCTTCCCACTAGCTATCTATCTTATATTTGGTAGTATATATAAGTCCGTGCCACTCTCTCACTTCGTCCCAGCTTACCCTTCCCTCACCCCATGTCCTCAAGTCCATTCTCTACATCTGCGTCTTTATTCCTGTCCTTTCTGCCCATTTTGGATTGGGTTGTTTGTTTCTTTGATATTGAGATACATGAGCCGCTTGTACATTTTAGAGATTAATCCTTTGTCAGTTGCTTCAGTTGCAAATATTTTCTCCCATTCTGAGGGTTGTCTTTTCGTCTTGTTTGCGGTTTCCTTTGTTGTGCAAAAGTTTTTAAGTTTCATTAGGTCCCGTTTATTTTTGTTTGTATTTCCATTTCTCTAGGAGCTGGGTCAAAAAGGATCTTGCTGTGATTTATGTCATAGAGTGTTCTGCCTATGTTTTCCTCTAAGAGTTCTATAGTATCTGGCCTTACATTTAGGTCTTTAATCCATTTTGAGTTTATTCTTGTATATGGTATTAGGGAGTGTTCTAAATTTCATTCTTTTACATGTAGCTGTCCAGTTTTCCCAGCACCACTAATTGAAGAGGCTGTCTTTAATCCATTGTATATTCTTGCCTCCTTTATCAAAAATAAGGTGACCATACGTGCATGGGTTTATCTCTGGGCTTTCTATTCTGTTCCATTGATCTATACTTCTGTTTTTGTGCCAGTACCATACTGTCTTGATTACTGTAGTTTTGTAGTACAGTCTGAAGCCCAGGAGCCTGATTCCTCCAACTCCGTTTTTCTTTCTCAAGATTGCCTTGGGTATTCAAGATCTTTTGTGTTTCCATATAAATTGTGAAATTTTTTGTTCTAGTTCTGTGAAAAATGCCATTGGTAGTTTGACAGGGATTGCACTGAATCTGTAGATTGATTTGGGTAGTAGAGTCATTTTCACAATGTTGATTCTTCCAATCCAAGAACATGGTATATCTCTCCATCTGTTCATATCACCTTTAATGTCTTTCATCAGTGTCTTATAGTTTTCTGCATACACACACGTCTTTTGTCTCTCTAGGTAGGTTTATTCGTAGGTATTTTATTCTTTTTGTTGCAACAGTAAATGGGAGTGTTTCCTTAATTTCTCTTTCAGATTTTTCATCATTAGTGTATAGGAATGCAAGAGATTTCTGTGCCTTAATTTTGTATCCTGCAACTTTACAAATTCATTGATTAGCTCTAGTAGTTTTCTGATAGCATCTTTAGGATTCTCTATGTATAGTACCAAGTCATCTGCAAACAGTGACAGCTTCATTTCTTCTTTTCCGATTTGAATTCCTTTTATTTCTTTTTCCTCTCTGATTGCTGTGGCTGAAACTTCCAAAACTGTGTTGAATAATAGTGGTGAGAGTGGACAACCTTATCTTGTTCCTGATCTTAGAGAAAATGGTTTCAGTTTTTCACCACTGAGAACCATGTGGGCTTTGGGTTTGTCATATATGGCCTTTATTATGTTGAGGTAAGTTCCCTCTATGCCTACTTTCTGGAGGGTTTTTTATCATAAATGGGTGTTGAATTTTGTCAAAAGCTTTTTCTGTGTCTACTGAGATCATCATAAGGTTTTTCTCCGTCAATTTGTTAATATGGTGTATCACGATTGATTTGCATATATTGAAGAATCCTTGCATTCCTGGGATAAACCCCACTTGATCATGGTGTATGATCCTTTTAATGTGCTATTGGATTCTGTTTGCTAGTATTTTGTTGAGGATTTTTGCATCTATGTTCATCAGTGATATTGGCCTGTAGTTTTCTTTGTGACATCTTTGTCTGGTTTTGGTATCAGGGTGATGGTGGCCTCGTAGAATGAGTTGGGGAGTGTTCCTCCCTCTACTATATTTTGGAAGAGTTTGAGAAGGATAGGTGTTAGCTCTTCTCTAAAAGTTTGATAGAATTTGCCTGTGAGGCCATCTGGTCCTGGCCTTTTGTTTGTTGGAAGATTTTTAATCACAGTCTCAATTTCAGTGCTTGTGATTGGTCTGTTTATATTTTCTATTTCTTCCTGGTTCAGTCTCGGAAGGTTGTGCTTTTCTAAGAATTTGTCCATTTCTTCCAGGTTGTCCATTTTATTGGCATATAGTTGTCTGTAGTAATCTCTCATGATCCTTTGTATTTCTGCAGCGTCAGTTGTTACTTCTCCTTTTTCATTTCTAATTCTATTGATTTGGACTCATACCTTTCTGCTACTACATTTTTGCTGATGTAATTTCTACCATCTGCAATGCCATTTGATTCATTCATTCATTTAATAAAGTTACTAAGCCCCTAAAATATACTAAACATTTAGTATATCTCTGCCCTTAAAAATCTCAGTCTAACGAGAAAATAGAGACATAAACCAGGTAAACACAATACAGTCTGGTAAATGTCATAAAAGGGGAACGCACAGGATGCTAGGAGAGCACAGAGAAAAAGCATAAAGCAAAGACTGGAAGTGTGAGGCAAGGTTTCCTCGAGCAGGGAGCATCTAAGGTGAGTTATTAAGAAAGTCAGTGAGGTCGTAAAGTATAAGGTATTGTAGGCATGTATAAAGTGCAAACTAGGCTATATATAAGTCACTCAGTTGGCTAGGCTAGAGAATATGTTTGAAGGAGGAGCAGTAATAAATGATAAAACTGGAAAGGTACAAGAAGCCAATAACATGATGGACCTTACATATAATGCTATGAAAGCTCCATTTTATTCTAAAAGCAATAAGCAGCAGCAGGATACACTGGAAAGTATACAAGTTGAGGAATTCCCATGACCTAAATCTGAATTCAATCTCTTGTGTCATTTACTTGCTATGTGACTTTCATCAAATTTGCCTCTCTAAGCTTCAGTTTCCTCAACTATAAAATAGGAATTAAAAATATCAATTTTGCCAGGATTCTAACAAGAAGTTAATTCATGTAAATCTCCTAGCACAGGGGTCAGCAAACTATAGCTTGGTTTGCCAGCAATGAATGGTTTTACATTTTTAAAGGATTGTTTATTTAACAAACAACAACAACAACGATATAGAACAGAGATCTTATATGACCCACAAAGCCAAAACATTTACTATACGGCCCTTTACATAAAAATCTTAACCAAATCCTACCTTTAAGCACATAATAGGCAACCAAACAATAGTAACATTATTAAGGATTTTAAGTAGGGAATTTAAGCAATATCGAAAGAATTTTAAAAGGATTTCTCTGGTGACAATGCCTACAAAGAAACAGAAGTTAAAGCAGCAATAATGGATGTTGGGAAACAAGCAAGGAGAATGCTGCAGTAATCCATTAACTTTTCCTTTCCTCCTCCTAACTATAAAGGTGAGATCAACTTCCACCTCCTCTCTTTATCCCTGTAGGCTACAACCCCATATGTTCTCTGCTATATGGTACAGCACTTAATGTTCTTTGTCACTTAGCATATTCTGCCTTTACTTGCTTGCTATTTATCCAGGCTTAAATCCCCTATAAGTGTAAGTAGTGTAAGGGTAAATATTCTGGAGTCAAACAAATCTTGTTTTAAATATTAGTTTTATCAATATTTAAGATTTGTTATTTAACTCGTATGGCTCCTAACAATAAGAAACAGTAACAGCTAACATATATTGAGTTTTTTAGTTTTGTTTTGCTTTTTTACTTCAGATGTGCCACATACTGTTCTAAGCACTTTACAAGCACTACTTCATTTAACCCTCCCAACAACCCTGTAGGATAAGGATTATTAATTACTATCTCCCTATTACAGATGAGGAAACTGAAGCATGGAGAAGTTAAATGAGTTTCCCAAGAGCTAGAAAGTGAAGGATCAAAGACTCACATTCTTAACCAGCTAGAGAATGAGAATCATACTGTCTAATTCACAGGACTTTTCTGAACACTAATTTAGATTACATATTTAAAAGGGAAGGTGATGGCTTTCACAGTCCTTAGTACTCAGTAGTCTGATAAATATTAGTTCCACTTCCCGGTATAAAAGACTATATTCTGAACTTCTTTTTATTCCCCAGAACCCTGAATTTAACAGTTTATAGCCAGTAGAAGCTTAATAAATATTTATTAATAGGTTAGATATACTTTCGGTGATTCAAATTCTTATTATTTCAAGGTTATCATTCTGTACATAACTCACAATATATTATTTCATGAATTTATATGTAGATTTTGCAGCAGATTGCACTACATATGAACCTATAGCAGAACATACCTTGTCAGTTTTTTGGTTTTGTTTAAATATAAACATTATGATCAAAGAGCTATAGATATATATGTAAAGATCCCAGCAAAGTCTGTGTATAGAAAGACATTAAGGTTGGTATATCCTAAATTTAGTTCTATTCTCTTATCAGTATTTGTAACTGGTATTATATAACTGAACTATTTTACTCATTTAGGGAATCTAAGTAATTTGGGGAGAGAAAAATAAAGTTTCTAAACTATAAGATTACAGAGAGAGGTTCTCTCTGCAAAAGATGACTATTAAGAAAGATAAAGTATTGTAACTTCTATTTTGTGTCACCAATTTCTATTGTTAATAAAGGAAAACAATATGAAAGACCACAATTACCAGACGTCTGTCTATTCAGCATGAATGAGTCTCTCACACAGCAAAGTGAACTACTTATTTCTTCAAAAAATTAGAAATACATTTTTACCTATAATGAGATTTTAAAGTAGACTGAAAAAAAAATTAATGAAAAGTAATAATCCTGCTACAAAATAGGATACAAAACAAAAATTCTGTTACTACTTATCAATTTTTGCCTTGTGAAGAGAAAGATTCTTGGCTAAACCCAGTTATTTGATTTCTGAGACATAACATGAAACACAGAAATACATTTTTAACATTACCTAATCACGGGGCTTCCCTGGTGGCGCAGTGGTTAAGAATCCGCCTGCCAATGCAGGGGACACGGGTTCGAGCCCTGGTCCGGGAAGATCCCACATGCCGCGGAGCAACTAAGCCTGTGCGCCACAACTACTGAGCCTGCACTCTAGAGCCCGTGAGCCACAACTACCGAAGCCCGCACACCTAGAGCCCGTGCTCCCCAACAAGACAAGCCACCGCAATGAGAAGCCCGCGCACCGCCACAAAGAATAGCCCCTATTCGCCGCAGCTAGAGAAAGCCCACGCACAGCAACAAAGACTCAACTCTGCCAAAAATAAATAAATGATTAATTTTTTAAAAATTACCTAATCAAAATGCAGCTGCATGCAATTGTGTAATTAAAATTTCAAAAAGTAAACGAAGGATAATCACCACATCAAGTGCATCATAACCTTACCTTGCAGAGCAAAATTTCCTAAGAAATCTATTAAACTTTTTAGAAAACTATGCAGAAAACTTACAAAAGTAAAACCATTGATGCTGAAATGTTTTGGGAAAAAGGTCAGGTGACAGCCAGGTTCAAAGTAAACATGGAATTCTTCATTAACCATACACTTTTTATCACAAAGGTTTGTTCCCTTCTTTTTAACTCTATGTTTAGTACTTCATTTATGATTTAGATTCTCTCTGCTTCCTGTGTCCCCCTCCAACCTAGCTATCAAACTAAAAGAAAAAAAAATTCTCCACACTGATTTTAATTAATGCTTTTCAAAAGAAACAATATTCTCCACTGATCAAAAAACCCGAATTATTCAGAAAATCTTCAGTAAAGGATTAAGGGCCCTCCAAATGTGTATAGGGATTAATGGGAAGACAATCAGAGATCATGAAAGGGGTAGGGAAGAGAGAAAAGAAGGGAGAGGGAAAAAGAGAGGGGGGGAAGCTAGCCCCTCTTTCCCAAACAAGCATCATTAACTGCCACGTATCATTGGACTTAGCATCTTCACTTTTCTAATTCATATTTCATACTTCCCTCAAAACTCAACCTTAACACCCCTTCATGATAAAAACACTCAACAAACTAGGAACAGAAGGGAACTTCCTCAACCTGATAAACAGCATCTGTGCAAACCCCATTAGCTAATATCATAGTTAATAGTGGAAGACTGAATGCTTTCCCCCCCAAGATCAGGAATAAGACAAGAATATCTGCTCTTGACACTGCTTTTCAACAATGTTTAGCCAGGGCAATTAGGCAAGAAAATGAAATAAAATGCATCCAGATTGGAAAAGAAGAAAAACTATACTTACTTACAGGTGACATGATCCTTGTTATACAGAAAACCAGATGGAATTCATTTAAAAAACTATTAGAACTAATAAACAAGTTCAGCAAGGTTGCAGAATACAAGATCAATACACGAAAGTCAGTTGTATTTTTTCATACTTGCAATGAGCAGCCCAAAAATGAAATTAAGAAAACAGTTCTATTTACAACAGCATCTAAAAGAATAAAATATTTAAGAGTAAATGCAACAAAAAAAGTGTAAAACTTTGAAGACTATAAAACACTGTCAAAAGAAATTAAAAATCTAAATATATGGGAAGATCCCACGTTCATAAATAGGAAGACTCATTTAATATTGTCAAGATGGCGACACTCCCCAAATTATCTACAGACTTAACACAATTCCTATCAAAATTCTAGCTGGCTTCTTTGCAGAAATTGATAAGCTAATCCTAAAATTCATATGGAAATACAAGTAGATCAGTGACTGCCTAGAATTAGGGGTATGGGAGAATGAGGGATAACTCAAAAGAATACAGGATTTATATTTCAGGTGACTAAAATGTTCTATAAATTTTGGTGAAGGCTGCACAAATGTGAATATACTAAACACTACTGAGATATTTTTAAATGGGCTACTTCTATGATAAGTGAATTATATCTCAAAAAAGCTGTTACCAAAACAAATCTCTCAACTTTGAGTAGTCCCTGGCCCACCCACCATTCCACTTTACGTTACTCCGTCTCAGAATGTCTGTAAACAGTTTATATTGTAGTGAGTTCATTTATTGTTTTGAAATAACTATATTATATGCTTTATTTTCCTTATTCATAAGCTATAAGCTTCACAAGGGTCTCTTCTACGTCTTTCCTTTTAGAACGAAGTATAATAATGGGTACAGAATAGGCTCTCAAATAGGGTTTTTAATTTTCAAAATGCAAAACATTAGAAATACTTAACATGGAGAAGTTAGCCAGACTACTCAAAAATCTCCTTTTGGGGAATACAGACATATATAAAACTCCCCAGATTCCTAACCAAACTGTTCAGAATAAAGACAAATAAAAGTATACCCAGAGCTGAGGTTTCACATTACAATAATCCTAGGCAGTAAAAGAGTAAGTTGCAATTCAATTAAAATTAAAGTCCAGAAATAAAATTAATGTATTATGGTACAGTATTAGTGCAGGTGGTCAAAGAAAGTTGTAGTATTTTCATCATGAAACACGAACACGAGTTAATAATTGAGCCTTTGTTGTTTACTTGATGATTTTATTGTTCTTTCTGGGTTAAGCCTCACAAATATTAATTACAATGACTTTAGAATTACAAAAAACAGCAACAGAAAACACTAAAACACAGTAAGGTCCATCTAAATGATATTTTAAAATAATAATAAGAATAATGCTGTATCCCAACAGAAAAAAGAAAATTTAACAATACGTTTCCCATGAAACTATACCTCAGAAACTGAAATTCAAAGTCAACTGATTTCAAAGTACAAAGAGAAATAACTCAAACAGCCAGAACCCAGTAGACCACAACAACAATCAATAACTGGATAGCAAAGGAGAGACCCACTAAAGGTTATAAAATCCAATTGTATTGGTCTTTGTAAAATCTGTATCTTTAAATAGCTGCTGACGTTTACCTGTCATTCAAACCCACCTTGGAAGAAAAGTCCTTCTTCTCCTCCTCCTGTGGCTCTTACTCCTTCCCTTCTCTTCCCACTACTCCCCACCGCTTCACACAATTTTACGCTTTGAAGATGGAAAGCAATTTTTAGTATTATAATTTACCTTTCGGACATAATTTCACAAATATATGCTACCACCTAAAATAACATCATGAAATGCCCCAAGCTGTCCACCACCCAGGGACTACATTCCCATCCCCCTTGCATTCAAATAAGGCTCTGTGACAAATTATCACCAATGAAATGTGGGCAGATGTTTGTCTTTGGGGGTTCTTAAGAAATGACCTGTGGGTAACAGGCAGGGCTCCAAGGCTCCAGGGAATGGTGGAGACATAAGATGTAAGGCGTCTGGGTTCCTCAATTACCACATGGAGGTAAGCCACAAGCCTGCTAACAAGGAGCACCTGCACTGGACTGTTATGTGAGCAAAATACAAACTTACATGTGCTAAGCCACTGAAATTTTGGAGTATATTTATTACCCTAATTAGCATTACCCAAAGTAAAACATGCATAAATCTTAAGTATTTCAATTCCCCCTAATTAAAGACATTTATAAGGGATATTTTGGAAAGATTGTTTAAAAGGCCACTTAAGTAACATTAAATTTTAAAACCTAAACAATTTTCCACCTTGATTTTACTGTAATTACTTTAAAATGATAGCAAGAGGAGTCCACTGTTAGTAATAAATTTCACTGTTCATATATCTTAACATATTATTTCAGTATCTCCTGTTTTCATGATTATTACAGAAAAATGTCTTCCTCAATTCTCCCAATTTAAAAAAAAATTACGAAGTGTTTTAAAATACCATAATTCATAATGTCTAAGGAAAATTACCAAATACCTAGTTAAGGGCAAAATTCATTTCCATTTTATTGTTTTTAAAGTATTAAAAATTATCACATAGTTTTTAAGTTAAGAATTCTTCCTTTCAACATTACCATATGGCAGATAATTCTGTTCACTGTAAATGCACATACACCCATAACACATACACTTTAACAAAACCATGACATTTTGCATTCTAATAAAGTTCTCCCTCCTATTCTTCACAAAAATACTTCAAAAATGTGTTGAAATTTTAGTGCTTTACTAGGTTTTTTTTTTTAAGCTTAACATTGCTGATATAAATAATAATGATATAAGGCCTAAGGAAACCTGGTTTAGTAAACACAGACATTACAAACTTAAACCAATGAAACTCCTCCCACATCATCTTCACCCTGCCGTCACCAAAAAAAAAAAAAAAAAAGGGAAAAAAGAGAAAAAGCAAAAGAAAAAATGCTTTATTTAACCTTTCTGTTGTCTTTAAACTCCATACCATTATTTTTTCCAGCACAATACAATTAAAATTAAATGAACAGCCCACTTACCACTCCACACAGAATAATAAAAATGGAAAATTACTGAAAGTTGATAGAAGATTTTTGCTTCCACTCAGGAAAATATTCCAAAAGTTTTTGTTTTGTTTTCTCCAGAATCAGTCAACATGAACTAAAACAATTACATAGCAATTCTGTGGCACTTATAGATTGTGGATCTATATAAATAAACTCTAGGTCCTTGATCCTTTTTGATGTTTGATTGTATTGGAACATATATGTGCTATATATAGCTTAAACAATTTTTTCCAGGGCTACATAGCAAGAACTCACAAAAACAGTAATGAAACTGAAAGATGGCCTATTCAAAAATACGAAAACAAATCAAGTATGACTAGATAGTCTCTATAAACTGGTACACTAGGCTATTTTAATGACAGTCAGTTCAAGGAAAAAAGACTTCTAAAATACATTTAACATTGTTTATATATACTTTATGCATATCAAAGGACTCAAATGTTCTGTTGTCTTGATTTTTAACTTAAGGTGACACAATATTTCTCTCAGTAATCCAGTAAGTATTTGTACTTATACATGTTTTTCAATGCCTACAGTCAGGGCTGCAAGAGGAAGAACTAGTATTTAACTAAGCAGCTACTATGTGCCAAACATATGTTTTTTCAATTTATCCTCAGGACAACCTTACTGTAAACGTCTTATCTCTTTGTTACCTATGAGAAAACAGACTTACAGACATTAGGTACCTTGCCTAAGGTAAAACAGCTAAGAAAAGTAGCACAGCCAGAGTTTTGAGGTCCCTAAAACAAGTCCTTTTTCCACTAAACAACATGTGTTGTTTTTCCAGTAGTGTTCATAGAAAACAGCTCTCCACCCCTCCTGCTCTTCTGCTCACTTCCCAGTGAACAGCAGGAAACATTTCTTTGTGAGACCAGGTTCAGAAAGGAGCAACCTCTGACCATTACACAGAGCATGGCCTGCAAGGATGGAATCTGTATGACGACTTCATCCATAGGGTTTTAGCTAGATGAGCTAACTAGATGCAAATAGAGGGTGGAGTAGATAAAGTGAAGAGCAAATAATCATACAAATACCATTTATATTTGGTTCTGAAATGCACTGTATGCCTACTGACAGCAGATTTACCTCTACAGTTGCGTTCTGCTTAACTACTCTCAAAATAGCCTTCGAAGAGCACACACTTGGAGTGGACCATACAGGCTGCTTGATCTAGGTTTTGGATACTGTTAGGGAAAACTTGTTTGTACATGACTATCTTGACTGATAACTAAGATAACTAGAGGCAATAACGTAGTACCTCCTAAAATGTAGTACTGTGCTTCCCATGTGTACAAACGGCTCAGCTAAACTCCCTGAACACAATGCATCTAAACAGCCTAAGCTGAAGAGTCGGCTGTGCTAAGGAGGATGACAGCTCCAGTAACTTCCTCTTCCTCACAGACCTCCTCAGCTAGGCGTGTACACCCCTTTCCCCCTAGGAGGCAGGATAAAACAATTTCAAATGCACGAAATCCATCCAATCCTACCAACACCATAGGGCAGGGAAGCCAGCTTCCATTTCTTCCCCCGCCCTTCCGAGAAAAATTTTATCTTAAAAAAAAAAAAATGCGTAAGTATCATCAACGAAAAAGTATTTGCAACGAAAAAAGAGCTGAAAATATGTACTCAGTCCCTCCACACAGCCTTAAGGAAAGGATGAAAAGAAGGGATCTCGACACCGCGTCTTCTCGAGATTTACTGCTTTGATTCACTTTCCCTCGGGTCCCACCGCCGGCCAGGGGGGAGAGCTTGCGGTCGGAACGCCAAAATATGCCTTCGCCTCTCCTCAGGAGACGCGGGGGCGGCCAAGGCGACGGCGATCGGTGCGTCCCGCCTCCGACCCTCACCTGCCCAGGCCCTCGGCAGCGCCCGGGGCCCGCGCGGGCCCGGCGCCCCGGGAGGCGTCCGGGGAGGCTGGCGGGAGGCAGGCCGGCGGGCGGGCGTACGCCGAGGCGCTTAGGCCGCGCTGCAGGCCGGCGCGCTTCCTGCCGCGGCCCCGGGAACGGCGGCGCGGCCCCGACCCACAGCTCCCGGACCCCGCTGCTGTGTGTGTGCCGAACACACACGCACCCTCCCCGGCCCCCGCGGAGCAGCTCTCACCTGCGAGGCTCCGGAGCCTCGGCCACAAAGGGGGAGGGACACGCCACTCGGGGGTCCCGAACACACGGAACCCGCCCCCAGAGTCCCGGGCCCTGGGCGCGGACCACCCCCCTCCCAAACACACACACACACACACACACACACGCACGCACGCACACCCCGGAACCTTCGCCGCTTCCGACAGAGACGCGGGTCATCCCCGCACCCGACACACACCCACTCGCTGTGGGTCCTCAGGCCGCCTCCCCGCCCGCCGAAGTCACAACTCGCACACCCCCAGGCACATCTGTCCCTCTCCCACCTCATTTCCCCGGGGACGCGCTCCTCTTCCCAACACTCTCGATCCTACTCGGAGGCACAAAAACACTCTACCTCATTCTCTTCCTCTGGCCCAGAAGGAGCAACAGCAGCCATTTCCCCGCGGCAGGGGAAACACACACACAAACACGCGCGCGCGCGCGCGCGCACCAGGCCCCCACAGATGCTTCCCCTCCGGAGCCGCGGCCGCAGACGCAAACACAAACACCCACTGGCGGGCCTCGCTGCCGCCCGCCCTGAAGGGAATCCGCGGCCGCGGCGGCGGCGGGCAGGGCCCGGATCCCGGCTCGCGGGTGGGCGGGCGGGCGCGCAGGGCGCCCGGGCCTGGGGTCGCCGAGGGCCTGCGTCCCCTCCTCACCTGCATTCAGCGCGCCGGGGTCCGGGCGGCGACGGCGGCGGCGGCGGCGGGGCGGCTGCTGCTGGTGCTGGTGCTGCGGCGGCGGGGGAGGCGGCGGCGGCGGTGGCGGCGGGGCTGAGGGCAGCAAAGACATGCAGGCAGCCCGCCGGGGGAAGAGGCACCGGCCGGAGGGGACGCGGGGCGGGCGGGCCGGGCCGGGCCGCCTGAGGAACGGCAGACGCGGCGGCGAGGAGGGCGGCTGAGGGGAGCGAGGAGACGGATGGGGGGCTGGGAGGGGGCCGCGCCGCCGGGCTTCGGGGACGGTGACCCTGGGCGCGCAGGAGAGGCCCCGCGGCCGCGGCCGCCGACGCGAAGGGCTCTGCTGGAGGAAGCTGCGCCCCCGCAGCCGCCGGAGCCGCGGCTATTACTCGGAGAGCCGCACAGAGCCTGGCCTTGGCCTTGGCCTCCTGGCGCCGGGGCTGCCGCCGCTGCGGGGGTTGTTGCTGCGCCTGCTGCTGTTGGAGCCGAAGCTGCTGCACAGAGACTCCAGCTTTCGGTGCCTCCGCTCTCGCTCACACACGTTCACACCCCCGAGGGCCGGGGGAGAGGCGTCCGCGCGCTATCGGTATTGAGATTAATAACAAGGTGCAGAGAGTGCGAGAAGGAGGAGGGTTGATTGACGTGGAGGGGCTGGCGAGAGTCAGTCACTCCCAGGCGCGGAGGGGTGGGGTGAGGGGAAGGAGGCGGAGCTCCAGCGCCGCGCCTTGGCCCCACCCCCGGGGCGCCGCGTTGGGTTGTGGTGCGCGTGCGCGCGCGGCTGCCAGCTCTCTTACCCATTTTCTCCTTTACCCTTGCTGTTTCCTTACTCGCTTTTCTTGGCTTGAGTGACGAGCAGAGCCGGAGAGGCTGGTAGGTTATCAAAAAGCCACAACCGCAAAGCCATGGGGGGTGGCGGGAAGTCACTGGTGATCCCGCCTCCCCCGGTGTTCGTGCCTGGGCTTGGCGCTGTTTACTGCCCGCTCGCCGGAGGCGGCCTGACCGCGAAGCCCAGCACTGGTCTGAGTGGCGAATGGGACGCCAGGTGAGGTGAAGGAAGTGACCTGAAGGAAGAAAATGTTTCCTGACACCTTCAGTGGTTTAATTTTTTTTTTTTTTAACGTGTAACGCCTGTGAGTTTCATAGCGAGGGGTAAATAAAAGAGCCCGTGACGCTCTACGATAATCCCGTCCTGTTTATTTTCTGAGTCTCCCCTCTCACGGTAGAAATACATTTGTTTGGCCGTGCCAGTTACAGAATGAAAACGGCAAAATGTAAACTAGGAATAGTAATGTTTACTTGGCGAATGTGGCCTTGACATCTGAAGTTTATGGGGTTTTTGTTTTCGTGGGTCAGCTTCAGCTTTTACCACGAGCAGTCCAAAAACATTATACCAGCTCTAGAGGCAGAATACTGCTGTTGCAGTTTTGCATAATCTCTTTCCCAGCGCATGCCCCGGGCTTGCGTACTTACCAGTGTTGGTCGAGGTTATATTCGCAGTGTTCAGGATTTCCCCCACCTCCCCACAGGGGTGTTGTTTAGCACACCAAGCACGTGGTGTTGGTTGCAGTTAATCTTAGCCCCTATTATTGAACGTAAAAGGCCTTCATCTCTTGGGGGGGAAAGTTGCGGTAAAAATGCAAATCATCATTTAGCCAGAACTGATCAGTTATTGAAAGAGTCCACCAGAAGAACAATTGCATCATTTTTATCTTTGTCACGCGGAAGTGTGAGTGAGTAATTGGAGAAGCCCCTCAAGACATAGAAGACCGCAGGCTACTTTGTTTTCTCCCCCCCCCCCCCCCCCCCCCCCCGCCACCGGTTAAGTTTCCATTTCCCTCCCTAGCAACATCACCCCCTTACCAGCTTCTGCAATGGGTCTGAAAATGGCCTTAATCCTAGAAGTCCCACTTATTCCTAACTATCTTGATTCTAGGCTCACATATAATGAATAATCACCTTTGGCTTTGTAAGCAACAAAGCCAAACAAGGAACTGCAGGAGCCCAGAATAGGAAACCTGCCTCAGTGGCATCTTGCCACGGCATTTCTCCTTGGCGCAGAAACACTTGCCCCATGGAGAAATACTACCAAATGTTGAAGAAAAGAGGAAAATAAACACCTGAAAAATATAAATCAGATGATGGGATATCCTCACAGATTTAAGCTTCTTCAAATACCTGTAGATATATAGATTCCTAGCTATTCATTCATATACCATAAACAAACATCTCTGGAGGGTGTATTATATTCCAGACATTGTATTCAACATCAGAGACACAAAAATAAGCACATGTAGTCCCTATTCTTAAGTAGCTCACAGTTGTTGTAGGGGAAACAGACCCATAAACAGGAAATTCTCAGAGAACAAACCAGAAATGAAAGTATGAAAGGTAACACAAAATTAATAGTCACAATGATGCCCAGGAGGATAAAGCTGATGGCACTAGCAATTTCACTTGAGCCACGTGATACCTGCCAATCTCACAGGCCAAATAGCCGTAGTGACTGGGGTGAGGAAGGAGAGAGCCTCTGTGGATGTTAAAGAAGCACAAATAAACAGTGCGGTTTGCTGGTCCTGAAGCTCACGTTTATATAGGCCATGTTCATTGTTGGCCTTTAAATTTTAAATACTAAATGCGTCACAATCCATTGAATAATTATAATTGTGACATTCAGAGTTAAGAATAGTGGATTTTATTATAAAAAGGTCAGTTGAATGCAGGTTAAGTTTAAATAATCTCTACTCTCTGGGTTGTTCTCTTTACACCATGGAAAATAGATTGACTCACTAAAAACAGGAAAGGAATATTTTCATATATTAATGAGTATAACCGTATCATCAAAAAATACCTTGTTATTTTTCTCGTTTGCAAGGAGATTGACGTTAAAGAAATAATAATTTTCAAATAGTTGGCCCTGTACAAATGCTGAGAAATTAAGTCTTTGCTGATATTTTTAAAACTCCCTCATAAGACTCCAATTCAAAGACATTCCAACAACAAAAGAGTAGCACTTAAGCCATTTTTAAAAAGTAGTTTTATAGTAGATCAAAGTTTGCAACAGAATAGTAACTTGATTTTGATAGCTTATTTCATGGGTCTTTTTCATGTTTGACAGATATTGCAATTTTTTAATTAAGAGCAAAACAGAAAACAATTCTATGAAAGAGAAAGTATAGAAAAAAAGTAGAGAGCTGATTTTGAACATTGCATTTTTAGGGAACTGAAAAAGAGAGGCATATACTGAAAAAATAAAATAAAATAAAATAACTCAATAAGAAAATATCTCTTTAAAGAAGTGATTTATCCAAGTAAAAACTTCTGGCTTATGTAAGGTCTTTTTGACCAAAATGGTTTAATAGCAGCACTGCGTAGGTACAACTTGTTCTGAAAACACTTACGTTTATTCGCATTATTACAGAATTGGTTCATTACTGCTCAAAAAAAAAAAAGTACTTGATGTTCTAGTGACCACCTGTGTCTTTTCCAAATTAGCAATTAATATTTTATCTGAGTAAATCTGATCTCTCCATGTTTTTTCTGTTGGTAGCACAGGTAGCTAGACTTATAAGATCCCTTGTAACTATGTTCCTTTGTTTTCTGAAATTCTGTTGAGCAGCTTGCTCAAAAGGCAAAGATTTAAATTTTGTGATTTAAGAACTTTATTACTATTTCATAGAGAAACAAATTTGATTTTACTGATTTTAGTACACACTTTTATACTAATAGCTACAAAGCTTTGCAAAAAAAGTGTTACATTTATATTATATAGTAATGTATAATTAATCAAATAATCAAGTGTAATTTACCTGATATTCATTAGTACAACTTTTAAATAGGTATTAATCAAGATGATCTTGAATTTTTACTTCCCAGACCTCCTGACAGGGCCTCCAAACTATATTCCAATGACATATTCTATCTTTTACTGAACTACATTCCTCTCCAACTTCCCATCTTTACTCATCTTATTCTTCTTCCTCTCTCCCCTTCTATCCCCACTTCTAATATTTTTTGAGGTACCAATATACCATGGGTATATTCATCCTGGAAGGGTGCCTTTACTCATTGCCTCCACCCCTCTTCCAGTCCATCAACGCTTTGTTTCCATCAACCTCCCATTTGTTCCTTTCTCTAGAATGACTGTGGATGATACCAAGGACAATTCCATTCTCTTGGCCAAAGATGAACATTTTCCACCATTTTTAATAGTGTGCCATATGATATGCTAGTCCTAGATAAAATGACAAAGTAGGTAAAGTTCATTTTGGTGTCCTCCTGCCTCTTCTTTCTACACTCCCAGTCTCAAGTCCCTTGAGAACGTTCAGAATCTCCACTCCAACCCCATCTACATCAGCACCATTCTTTCCAGTACTTCCCTACATTCCAGAAATGTTCTAGAAGGTAAGTACCACCACCACAAATAAATATCTAGTGCTACAATTTTTCAAGGATTTGGAGGCACCTGGCATGCTAGCCAATCAATAAAATCAATTATTTTAATGTTGCACTCCAGTGATCTTCATGGGGCCTTCAGAGTTATGCTTCAGAAGCCACCTAGGGTACAAAGAGAGGACCAGATAGGTGGGCTCTCAACTAGAAAGCCTCTGTTTTAGATATTGACCATCTAATTGACTGCATTCGAATTTTCCTTTTTCCATGAAACATGCTCCTTTCCTTTGGGGAAACTATTCCTTTCTGTACTATAAACAGGTGATTCTAGTGGCACTTGCAGCTCAAGAGAGTCCCCCAACTTCTTGACTACAGGGTGGGTATATGACTCAAGCCAAAGCAAGCAGACTTCTCCCCCAGAATGTTTTCAGATAGAACTAAGGGAAGAAGGGCTAGTTCACCATAGTGGTAGTCTGAGGCAAGAAGGAAGGAAAGAAAAAGGAAGCCTTGAGAGTGGCCAGCAGCTACATTCTGCCTTGTGTAGAATGAATCCATCACACAGAGATGAGAAGTGTAGAGAGTGAGTCCTGGTGGTGCACCAGTGTCAGGTTCCAGTCATCCTTGGGGTCCAACTGCACATAGTGTAGTCAAATTAACTAGTAAATTCTCTTCAGATAAGTAACTTGACTTAGACCTCTGCAGCCAAACATCCTGACTAATACATTGTGTTTCTGCATGAAAGGTCTTTCAAAGAAGGCTAACTGCTGCTAAATAAGTCTGAAAATTATTGAACTAAACTACAACAGGACAGTATTATTGTTTGAATTGTAGTCTTCCAAACGTTGAAGGTCACCTGGTCTTACTTCCTCATTTTCCACATGAGGAACCTAAAGCAAAGTGACTTGCTGAATATCACCCAGGCAGTCAATGGCAAGTCATTGGGTGATATTTCTAGATATCTAGTTCAGTTGTTCTCTTCATTATATTACCCTGTCATCTTAGTCTAATTCTCCCCAGTGGTATTTTTAAGAGGCAGTTACTCAGAGATACAACTGTAACTTAAAAGTATAAATCACAACAATGGCAATTTCAGACACTGCTTAGTGAGAAGATAGTTGGTGGCATAAGGTGAGGCCACAATAGACCCATTTTCCTCTTTGAGACTTACATATATTTTTCATATTGGAGCCAAGCACACTTTTGGAGTCTTAGATAGTCATATCTCCAGGTTTTAACTACCATCTTTATGCTTATAACTCCCAGATCTACATCTCCAACTTAGGGTTCTTGCCACACATTCATATCTATATTGTCAATTTCCTCCTAGGTATTTCCATTTGGACAGTCTTCATATGTCAAGATTATTATGTCTAAAACTGAGTTCGTTGTCTTTCCTCCAAAATCTATTCCTGGCCTTGTGTGACCCTCTCTCATTAAAAATGGTACCACCATGCTAATGGCCCTGTAATCATATACATAGTCACCCAATGCAGAATCCTAGAAAGCATCCTCAACTTTTCTTCCCATCCTCCCCATGATCTACCAATGGACCTACTAAATATTTTCATTACTCTAGTCCCTCCATCCCAATGCACTGCTAATGTCTTAAGTTAGCCTGTCATCTCTTACCTGAGCTTTTGCATTTTGTCATTAATGTACCCCTACTAAGTATAATCCCAGCATCCTCCAAGAACATATGCTATTCATGTGACTCTTGCTCTTTAAAATCTTTCAGTGACTTCCCATAATTTATAAACTAAAACCTAATTTCACAAGCATATCGGCCCCTTAATGATCTGCCTCTTACTTACCATCACCACCTGCAGCCACTTGACCATCTCTCTCACCCCTGGCCTTTAGTGAACTATTGCCATTTCTGAAACAGGACATGCTCTCTTACGTATCTTTTTTTTTTTAATTAATTAATTAAATTTATTTATGTTTGGCTTCGTTGGGTCTTTGTTGCTGCGCGCAGACTCTCTCTAGTTGCGGCGAGCAGGGGCTACTCTTCGTTGCGGTGCGCAGGCTTCTCATTGCAGTGGCTTCTCTTGCTGCGGAGCACGGGCTCTAGGTGTGCGGGCTTCAGTAGTTGTGGCACGTGGGCTCAGTAGTTGTGGCTCGCGGGGCCTTAGAGCGCAGGCTCAGTAGTTGTGGTGCACAGGCCTAGCTGCTCCGGGCATGTGGGATCTTCCCGGACCAGGGCTCAAACCCATGTCCCCTGCATTGGCAGGCGGACTCCCAACCACTGCGCCACCAGGGAAGCCCTCTCTTAGGTATCTTTGCACGTGATATTTCCTCAGCGTGGTGTGCTCTTTCCTATTTTGTCCTCCTCTTGAAATCACCCTTCATGATTTAGCTCAAGCATCCCTTCCTTTGTAAAGCCTTCTCTAAAAGCCCTAGTGTGTACTTCCTTAGCACACTATGCTCACCTCTATTACAATAAGTGTGATTAAATTTAGTAGTAAATTCTCTTCTACATCTAAACTAATTTGAGTTAGACCTCTACAAGCAAAACATCAGAACGAATACATTGTGTTTCTGCATGAAAGTTCTTTCAAAGAAGGCTAACTACTGTTAAAATAAAATTGGAAATCACTGAACTAAACGACAATAAGGCATTATTATTGGTTGAATTATAATCTTTTAAAAAAAGCATTCTATTTGTGGAGGTGAACTAGAAAACCTCCCCGCTCTGGGTGAATGCAGTCTGTCAGAGCACAGCCCCCACTTGACTCTTGGCCAGATGTTTTATGCAATATGCAAACTGAACAACACTATCACAGTGTACTGCAGTTATCTATGTAAGTACACATCTGTCGTTTACGTCCTAGAGTGCAAGCTGTGTCTTCATCCCTAGTACAGCACAGCATCACAGAGTGTCTGACACATAATGCTCAAGGAACATTTGTTTAATTCATTAATTAATAGTAGCACTTCTCAAATCATACCATGTGTCTTAATTTACTAGCAATTAGCTGCTAGTAAAAGGAATCAGAAATAATAGTCACAAACAAAATAAATTTTATTTTTCTCTCACATAAAAGAAGTCTGGAAATAGTCAATTCAGGGCTGATATGGCACATCCATTGTCAGCAGGAACCCGTCTCCTTCTCTCTTTGGCTTTGCTATCTTTAGAACATGCCTTTCTTTCCTGCCTAATCGTCCAATATGGCTGCCAGGGCCACCTGATATGGTTGTGCAGTTTGTTTACTGCAAAGGCACCCAACCAAGAAGTGAGTGGTGCATCTATGCAGAGGAGGAACTTTTTCTAATTCATGTACAAGGATGGGTGCTTCTTTCTATCAGAGATATTATGGCCATTGGGATCCCAACTATCCTATCCATTTTCCTGGCAGGGCAAAAATTATCCCCACTCCTAAGCACTGTCCTGGAAGGCCCACCCAAAAAATATTTGGTTTGACTTCATTGGCCAAAACTTAATGACAGGACACAAATAGCTAAAAGGGAAGCTGGGAAATAGTGTTTTAGTTAAACACACTGACACCAGAAATAAACTACTGGGCAGCCTCAGTATAGGTACAGCAATATATACAATCCATCACCTCAACATTGACTGGATTGTTGATGAGTGCAAAGAAATAGAGTTAAAGCATTGTATTGAGTTTCATTACTAAAAGTTTTAATTCTAGCAAACTTCTAATTATGTTTATCTAAAGCAAGATACTTTCACCAAAACTTTCATGCTCTGTTTTTAGAAACCAATAATTAATCTCTCTCTCTCTCTCTCAAAGGTCAGTAAACACCATCTATATTTAAATTCTCAGTCGTCAAGTAGAAGGATTCCATTACTCTTTGCAAACCAAGCAAACAAACAAAAACTCCTCTTAAGAGGGTCATTCTCCTAACCCAGATACCATTGAAATTTTAGGACTCTGTGTTTTATATTCATACCCATATTTGTAAGCCACTGGTAGTGAAGACTCTCTACTGCCTTTTTTTCAAGGATCTTTATAACCTCAAACACCTTTCCAAATTTAGCACATTTACACTTCACTCACTTTAGGTTCCATCCAAACTTGTTCTCTACATATGCTCTGACTTTCCCACTCTGTACCTTCGTTCACATTGTTCTTGGCTTACACTTCTCAACCTTTCATTTGCACACGATCAAAAGAATCACATCTTTCGAGCACTAGCTCCAATGCTCCTTCATTCACAAAGCCTTCTGGATCCCTCTCCACCTCCACCCTCGCCCAACCAGATATACCTTCCTCCCCATCTGAACACCCACAGCACTTTGAGAGAGGAGACTCTGGCATGTTAATTTGGTGTCGTAGAAGTCCTACGGCTTTTGGAGTAATACCATTCTGGGTACAAATTCTGGCTCTGCCATTTACTATATGATCCCAGGCAAATTGCTCAACTTCATCTGAAACATAAGTATAATATGTACTTGCAGGGTTGGCATGAAAACAAGCAAAATAGTAAATGTTAATCTTGACGAGAGTAGACAATATTTCTTGACTAAATTAATAAATATAGTGTACAGGTTTGTGCTGACTTGTGTTAACACTGAATTTTTCAAAGGTATTTTCAAGGAGCAACTACTGTGCTTTCTCTCACAAGATTTTATCTAAAGTAAAAAAAAAAAATCATATAAACAAAACACTGACGTAATTAAAAGACATAACCACAAGTTGAAAATACTTAAAGCATGTGTTTAATTCATAAATCTCTTCACAAATAATCTCTAGGTAACCATAGCCTGAAAACTTGTAGAAATACACGTATCTGTTTGCACTGGGTTGGGAGGCAGGCATGATGTGTTCTGCTTCCAATTCTGTCATTAAATAGTTTTACTACCTTTGGCAATTTGCCAGGATTTTCATTTCACAGCTTCTTTGTCTATCAAAAACAGGGGAACAAAAACAGGATATTACATACCCTAAACAACTTGAAGATGAAGATAGCCAAGTGAAAATATTATGAGAAATAAAAATAACAAAAATGCTATATATTAAGTCTTGTAATTATGTTATTATAATAAGACAAATACATGGTTTTTAAAAGTATGTCTCTTTTGGCTCTCTTCCTGCAATGAATTTATTATCAGCTAAAATGACTTGCTTGCTGACAGCACACCCTAAGCAGTTCCCCAGAACCAACCTACCCACCTACCTTACTTTTTTCTTCCTCCTTCCTTCCTTCCTTTAATAGCACAGGATTTACAATTGCCTGATAAATTAAATTAATGTTTTTACCTGACCAACCCTTTTGGTGGATGGAAGAAGATTACATGCTAATGCCTGGGTTGACCCACATAACTGCTTTACCAAAAATACCAAATGTCACCGTGTTCTCTGGCTAAAAGCACTGAGGAAGGACATGCTTTTCTGTTTTCCTTGTTCTTGTTTTTCAGGGCAACCTGCAGTTCTGTGTGGCAAGCATGAGTTAGGGATTGAAATCCGAGAAAGATTATATGACATCAACCCAGGCTTCACACTGATATGTGAATCTGTTGATAAAGTTATAGTCAGTTGCTATAGGGATGATTTTTCAGATGAGAAATTTCCATGAAATTCCAAATTTCCAAAAGAATAAAGATGTTCAACCTTTGGATTTATTTTCGTTTGTATTTTTATTGCGTACTTTTAAATTAAAATATCAGCACATTCAATAGAGAAGTAAAAGTGCCTAAAGAAACCAAGAAGTGGGAAGACAGTGTACATTTATCAAGATTTCACTGTCTGCCACATTACTCTGAAAGCATGCATGGTACCATAATTTCCCTGAAGGATTGTGAAGAATTGATATTTCGTGTTCTCTAAACATTCTATTTGAAGCTTTTTTTTTTTGGCTGCACTCCGAGGCTTGTGGGATCTTAGTTCCCCAACCAGGGATCGAACAGGGTGCCCTCCGCAATGAAAGCAGGGAGTCTCAACCACTGGGCAGCCGGGGAATTCCATGAAGCATTTTTATATTTCTTTCAGAAACCAAGGGCATTTTTTTGGGATTTTTCCCTGTCAACGAAGGACATTTATCATATAGCCTCTAAATATATGTCCCATACTGTGCTACAGAGACTGTTGAACTAGCTACACTATTTGGGCTGAGGCCCAAGTCAGGGATTCTTTCCCACAGAAATGAAAATGGCTAGTTGGCTGACTTACCCTGCGGCACGTGAGAAGCTGGATCAGCAAGAAGGAGAATGGTGGACGGGCAGGGACAGGTGGGACAGAGAGAGGATGGCAGTCCACGTCCTCACGATGAGAGGCACTGAGGAGGCTCTGCCCAGATGTCCAGCTAACATCTTGGAGCTAGAAATACAGTCTACTCCATCTGATGTGAGAAAGAAAGTGCGGAGCTGCACTTCAGATCCCAGCAGCCCTTCGCATCTTGTTAATATGGCTAAGTTCTCTCCTTATTTAACACTGTCAATTTTTTATGACCCTGACTTGTTGAAGGAACCAGGACAATTGTTCTGGAGAATGTCAAACTTTCTGGTTTGTCTACTGCTTCCTTGTGTTCTCATTTAATTTGTTCCACTATCCCCTGTGTTTTCTGTAAACCGAATGTTACATCCCAAAGTTTATTGGATTGAAATTAAACATTTTTGGCTCGACTACAACACAGATACATTCGGTGTGTCTTGTTACCTCCCATCAGAAGACACATACTATCTGGTTGACTCACAAGAAATGACAATGAATCTGGACCCTGGACTAGAGTGATAACAGTTTTCTCCCCCAGAAATCTAGCTCAATGACATTTTGCCTGTAGAGACCTAATAGCTATTTGGTAAAATATAGACTTCAGTATTGTTTTTGCCCTTAAGGACTTTCTACGTTAGTTAAGCCTTAAGTTGGTTTTAGAACCCATTATCTGAGTGTTTTGTTTTGTTTTTATTTTGATGGTAGACTTACCTTCACGATTAAGTTTTACTTGGTATGTTATTAAGATTGGTTTTCATAAACCATCTTGTGCAGTAAACTGTGACCCAGAAGCACACTGTATGGCAAGGCCAATAAACTAGATGTTAAAATTTTTCAACAGATATTCCACTCATTAAATAATTTGCACTTTGAAATTTGAAACATGTAATCTAAAATAACTCTTGAAATGTCAAACACTGGGGTTTTTTTAACTAATACCAACTGCTGATGTACCTACACAAAACAAATTCAGTGAACTTCTACCAGCTGACCTTTAAAATAATCATCAGTTAAAGGAATAATGCTCTTTTCTGCAGCAGGGATAATCTTGTTATTTGTGTTCTTTCTAGAATTATACTCCACTTTTGAATTTAGGTTGTCTATATTGGTGGCCTAATCCCCAAAAATAACCAAGAAAGCACAATATTTCTAATATTTCAAATAATTCAATTTCTTCCTATCTACTTTCCATATATAATATTACATTTCTTCTATATCTACACTGTGCAGTTTTTCTATAAACAACTTTCAGACTTAACTATTTTGACTGAATGGACACACCAAATCTGGTTTGTTTTGGTTTTTTCTTGGACAGATTTTTTTTTTTGAAATAGATCAATCTTTTGATGTGTAGAGAGCCTCTATGTCACCTTTTAGCTCTAAAATGACTCATGCTCATCTCACATTACAATTTGTGTTCTTTTGTTAACCTTTTCGGTTCCTTCTTTCTATTAACCTGAACTTAAAAGTTCTAATTTCGACATATTTAAGACAATCACTACACAAAACTGTTTCCCTATTGCTTGTTATAATTTCTGAAAATTAACCATGGGGTGTCAGTCTTTTGAAAATAAAAAGTTCTGTGAAGTATATTAAAATATATATCATCCTAAATTAGTGTGTCCCAACACCTGCTATGCAGAACACTATTTCCATGAGATTCTCAGGGTGTAGGGACCAAGGAGATTCTGTGGTCAAATATATACAGGAAATGCTACACACTGTACTTCTCTTGAAAACTCACAATATTCTTAAGCTTAACAAAAAAATTGAAAAGTCCTACCTACAGAAACATGTTTTACTTCATTTACCCCAGTGTTTTCTCTGATATACTGACCACAGAACTCTATTTACTTAACATCCATAAATGTCTCCAAGTAGAGCATAGCTGGGGAAACACTACCTAAACCTATAATCAGCAAACATTTGCTTTAGAATCATTGAGCCAGAAAGCTGGAAATCTTGTGTTATTGATCATGTATCTTAAAGTTTTTCAGATTAAAAAATAGACCTTTAAGAGTTAAATGACTTGGCTTAAAAAATAAAGCCAAGATCAGAATCCATATTTCATTCCCATCTGATTCCCGGAACTCAAAACAATACAATTCTGTAATTCCCTAATTGAAATTAAAAAATTATTTGGTCAAAACGTTATAGAACTATAGAGCACATAAGAAGAGACCTCTTCAGTTGGGTTGCTGTGATCCCATAAGATATTACGGGAAAGGGAGTGTGAGTTTTTGTAAATTTTGTTTGTTTTTTGTTTATAAAAATGGGGTCAATCCATAGGTAATGCTTTGAATCTACTTTTTTCACTTGATCCTATATTGTTAATATATTTTCGTGACATTAAATATAATTCTAGAGCACAGTTCTCAACCCCATCAAACCCCACACTCCCCTTTCATAGCAAATATTTTGTAATACCTTCCTTATTATCCTTAGATGAAATGCATAGATAATATATTGTATACATAAACAATTTATAAGAAAGATAATGCCTTAGCTGTGATGTATAGGATAATTCAAAGCAATTTATAATGAAATAAAATATGAGATGCTCAGGCATGACTTCATTGGAAGGCAGAGTGAAAAAGTTAGATGTTTGTACCTGTAAGTAACTTTCTTTTTTTTAATTTATTTTTTATTTCGGTAACACTAGTTTATAATACTATATAAGTTTCATGTATACAAAGTTATATTTATGCTTGTGAATACACTACAGTGTACTCACCACCAAAAATTTAGTTTCTGTCTGTCACCATACAGTTGATCCCTTTTACCCATTTTGCCTTCCCTTCCCCCCCACACCCCCGGCTTCCCCTCTGGTATCCATTACTCTGTTCTCTGTATCTACATGTTTGTTTTTGTTTGGTTTGACTTGTTTCATTTTTGGTTTTGTTTATTTGATTGTTTGTTTTCTATATTCCACATAAGAGTGAAATCACATGGTATTTGTCTTTCTCCAGTAGTTTGAATGCAAATGTCGTGACTACAAAAGCAGACTGATAGACATGGTGATTTGTCATAGGAGTGACACTGGCAGGAGTCACATGATTTTACCAAGATGGTGAACTGCTCTTGGTAAAATTCCAAGCAAAACAAAATACGTTCTTTCTGTTATTTACATAATAACTGCAGTCCTAGAAAAGTTATATTAAAAACCATGAAAAAAACCATTTATGCTTTAGGTAAAATGGAGTTGAGGTCTCGGTTCAAATCATATACACGGATTTTTTACCTACATGAATGTCTAGAGGGACATATGAAAATCACGTAGGATGCAAGGGCATGCATCCTTTTATGTGCAGAACTTTCCCGAGGATTCCAGAACATCTAGCATCCCCAGCCCCTGTCCACTAATCCAGAGTATCACTTCCCACTGCTACTCATGTGATTATGATGTCCAAAATCCTCCCCTACAAATTCTGAAAATGCCCTCACCCATGAGGGGGTACATACTAATTAAGGATTGCTATTGTAGAATGTATTTTAAAGATTGCTTAGCATTCCATTGAGTGGATTACCAACTCTTCACTAAATTCAAGGACACAGTCTGCTTAAATTACCAAATAATCATAATTATTATTCTACCAACTGAGAGCACACGATGTCCCAGACATTTTATTTGCATTTGGTTATTTAACCTTTACAATTGCCATATTAAGGTAAGAGGTATTATTTTCCCCATTTTACAGATGAGAAACCTGAGGCTCAAAGATATCATGTAACTTTCTTCAAGGGAGCCAGGATCCAAATCCAGGTCTTTTTGATGTATAAGTGCACGTACTTAGCCACAACAATATACTGTCAGATGTAGTTTGTATTACTTCTTAGAGCAGCCATTCTCTTTCTGTTCAATTCTTTTCTTACCTTCTGATTCAGCTTCTCTTCATAATTACCTTTCCTTTCTGATCTTTCTGGAACAATTCTTTTCTGGAAACAAGAGGCTGTTCCGCAGTCCCTCCTTCCCCCGCCTTTTAAAGTGGAGATCTGTGTTAGATTTGGATCTGCTGCAATTGGTTCTAATTAATGTCCCTACCTTCAGGCTGTCTCTGAATAAATGACTCAGTATAACTGAGCAAATTCAATTTTTAAAGGAGCTTGAGAATTTTTAACCTGAACTAACACATCCAGGGAGTATTCTATTACATGTTCATTGCTTATTTTTCCTCACCAGCCATTCATTTTTTAAATGACTAGATGGTTGCTTTCACTCCCCAACTATTGTCCTATGAAATACTATTTCAGTGGTTATGAATGACCTCCTCATTAGTGGAATGTTTTTTTCCTCCATTACTAGAGTGGAAGTAATTTGAGGACAGAGACCGTATGTGACTATGTTTCTACTATGTTATATTGTAATGCTTGTCCCTAATAAATTCACAGTAAATGTCTATTGAGTGATGACATGAAGCTCAGTTCAGTCTAATTTAGCACAATAATTATAAGGCAAGCATGAATAGACTTCCTCACTTAGATCCTTGGTATTTTGTTTTCCACACCTATAAAACGAGCTGAATTTCTAGAACTGTTACGAAGACACATGAGGTATTTGTGTGTTGCTGGAACTATACTAGCACTAGGGGGAATTTGAGAAGAGTAGCTTCCTTTCCCCCTCTATCTTTTCCCTACAGTCCCCTTCCCTTTACAGAGTACTTTGAGCCAAAGTGTTCAGGATTCAAATTTTGGACTTGTGTACACACAGGGTATCTTTTTTCTTTGTGTGTGACATGCGTATGGAATTTGGTGGGATATATGGACACAATTAACAAACTTTTAGCTTTATATTGTTATAATTTTAAAAGATATAGAGCACATTTCCCTAATTAGGAATGAAAGAAGGCTCTAGAGCATATAGTACCCTCACTGTATGGACTGACTTTCTCATTATACTGTACTGTATGTATCTCTTGAGAGAATATTCAGCTTATTATGTTGTGGTACAGTCTGAAGGACTAGGTTTTTCTTGTTGATAATTGTCAAGGCAAGAAGCTAGTCCTCAGACAGGAAAGTTTGATTGAGTAGGGGTGCCCAAAACAGATATGAAATGAAATTTGATCTCCAAAGATCAAGGAGTCAGAATGTTTGGAAATGTACTCTTCAATATTACTATTAAAGATGGCTCCCTGATCCCCCATATGGGAGCCAAGAAGTACGGACACAGATAAGACCTGTTTGTTTTTTGTCTTTTTTCCCCCTCCAGGTTAACACATGAACTTTGGAGGCAAGGTATAACTTCAACCCAGATTTTCCAAATTCATGCTATTATTTAGCTTTATTTACCTTTTGTTATCCTCTAATCTTTAATAAACTATTTTAGCTGGATTACAGAAAATGAAGAAGGGGTCATTTGTCCATGCTCGGACCAGACTGCCAAAAGGAGGCTCTTCAACCCATTCTCCACCCTCAGCATGGCTGTCTCAATGGCAATCAGTTTAAAGACTCCAATGGCCATGGTAAGGCAGGGGAAACAGGCAGGGCCATGTGGTCCAACCATCTCCTGATCATCTGGAAATTCTTCTAATGCTGAACTTGGAAGATCAGGGTTATATTTTTGTAAAGAAAAACAGAATCCAAGTACATATGACTCATTGCTCTATCCTCAGAGCCTTCCTAGTACATGGTGCTCACTAAGAATTTGTATAATAAATAATGAGCCAGCATATACTTACTGAGCTTTGTCTTTCTATGTGCCTATCACTGTGTTTCATAGCCAGCATCTAAACGGCAGTGCAGGCAACTTTTACTCAGGTTCAACTCAGTACCCTTTGAGTACCTTCTATGAGCAAGGAACTGAGTTAGTTGCTCTGGGAGACAAGTATGGATAAGGTATGTCATCTTGCTTTAAGGAGCTAAGAATCTAGTGGTGGAGATAGACACAGACATAAATAACTCTTTCTTTAACGTGTAACCTCAGGGAGGTCTCAAGTTCCCTAACTCATTACATTTCTCTCTTTTTGTAAGCATTTTTCAACTTCTCTTTCCCTTAAGAACACTCGTGCTTTTGTGCTTCATCTTCCTTGCCTTTTTCACTCCCTTGGCGCCATTCTTATGTTCTTTCCTATCAACAATTCTTATTGTTCTAATAGCTCCCTCCTCCCTTTACTTAAGCAAGCTTTGAACACATCCTTCTTGACTGGAGAAAAGACTTCCCTGGAGGCTTTCTTTGATTATCATTCAAGTTTGGTTTCTTTTCATTTTTTCTTTTTTTAAGTTTTTCCGTACTGCAAGTTGGCAATTCTTAACTTCTGGTAGAATAGCCTTCTGTATAGTTTCTCCAGAAGATATTTAGGAAATGTTTTATTAGTAAAGTGAAAAATCTGTACCTAGTATGTTTCTCTCCCCCATCCTCCCTTAACACATAATATATTACAGAAGCTGGTTAAAATTCTTCATGGTGAACATACGCATGCTGTCTATTATAAACAATATTGCCTCATTAAAATCGGATGAGACAATAAAAGTCATTATCTGACTTGTGTAGCAAAGATCCAACAAAATGAATTAAGGCAAAAAAATATAATGCCATTCTAAACCTCTCCAGTTTTTTCTAATTTTAATGAAGGAAGAAAAATGAAATACCACTTTGCATTTTTAAACAAATATTTTCTTACTATAGTTCTGATTTTGTATAGCAGTTTACAAATTACAAAACTTTTTGATGTACTATCAGCTCATTTGATCTTTAAAACCACATTGTTTTGAAAAAATCAGAGTTATGTCACAACTGTCATTTTTAGTAGATAAGAAAACTCAGAGATGCCAAATGACATCTTTAAATTCACAAGATCTGCTTATATGCAGCAGATCTAGATCTCAAATACAAGCATTCTAACGTTTAGAACATGATTCTTCCACATCTTCATGCTATACATTATTTCATAAGGCTATTTATATTTACGTTTAAATGAGATTTTAATTATGTCAAAATTTCTGAATCACCACCTCTATTGTAGAAATATTTTTCACTAAACACTTGTGTAGCAAATTAATATAGATTGTGTGGTTATCTAGTAGGACAAAACATTTCATCATTTAGAATCCAGACTTTAGCAACTACTAACGCAGAGAGTGCTTCCTGAAGCGCAGGAGCTGGAGGAACCCAGGAGACAGACTCTATAGGTCTAAATAATTGCACTGAATCCAAAGAGAGCTCTCTAATGAGCTATATTTTGAAGACTGCATGAGAGTGAGAACACTTACCCAATTGTCTATGTCAATGAATTAGCACCATTTATCAAAATGTTGGAGAGTTAGGGGACTATCATAGTATTAAATGAATAGAACAATGATCTGACTTTTCATTCAAATGAAGTTTGGTGGAATATGATTTATATCAGTGAAACAACATGGGGCAGCTACAATTGCATGAAATCAAGGTAAATGAATAGAAATCATCAGACAGTTTTTAATTGAGATATAATTGACATAAAACAGATTAGTTTCAGGTGTATAACATAATGATTTTATACACACACACACGTATATATAGCTAGATAATCACCACAATAAGTCTAGTTAGCATCCATCATCACACATAGTTACAAATTTTTCTTTATCTTGTGATGAGAACTTTTAAGATCTCCTCTTTTAGCAATTTCAAATATACAATACAGTATTATTAACTATAGTTGCCATATTATACATTACAAACCCAGGACTTATTTATTTTATAACTGGAAGTTTGTACATTTTGACCACCTTCACCCATTTTGCCTCACCCCTTACTGGCAACCAATCTGTTCTTTGTGTCTATGAATTTGGGGGGTTTTTCTTTTTTCTTTTAGATTCCACATATAAGTGAGATCATATAGTGTTTGTCTTTCTCTGTCTAACTTATTTCACTTAACATACTATTGTCCTAAATGGCTGGATTTCCTTTTTCTTTATGGCTAATAATATTCCACTTTTTGTATATGTATATTCTCATATCTTCCTTAACCATTCATCCGTCTATGGACACTTACATTCTTTCCATGTCCTGACTACTCTAAATAATGCTTCAATGAACATGGGTGCAGATATCTTTTTGAGTTTGTATTTTTATTTCCTTCAAATAAATACCCAGAGGTGGAACTGCTGGATCATATGGTAGTCCTATTTTCAATTTTTTGGAGGAACTTCCATACTGTTTACATTCCATCAATCGTGCACAAGGGTTCCTTTTTCTTCACATCCTCGCCAACACTTGTCATTTCTTGTCTTTTTGATAGTAGCCATTCTAACAAGTATGAGAGTGGTTTTGATTTGCATTTCCTTGATGATTAGTGATGTTGAACACCTTTTCATATACCTGTTGTTCATCTATATGTCTTCTTTGGAAAAATGTCTATTCAGATCCCCTGCCCATTTTTCAATCGGAGGTTGTTTGTTTTTCTCTTGAGTTGTACGAGTTCTTTAGATATTTTGGACATTAACCCCTTATATGAGAGAGTTTTCTAATAGAAGGATTAGAAGGGAATGACAAACTAAAAATGAAGTAAATATGAAAGATCTTAAAATGTATTACCTTCAAAAGTCTTCAGTAGTCATGTATATGTCTAAGTCACATAAGACTAAGTCTTATAAGTCTCATAAGTACATAAGTCTCATGCACTTAGCTGCTTGCCATACTGAAAGGCAAACTGCAAATCAGCCAATGATAAACACATTTTTAAAAACTCTTTCTTTTCTGTACTTCTCACATAAGACCAGCTCCCAACTAACAAAAAAATTTCTTTCCAAAAATTTATTTTTAAGATAGTTGTCTGGGACTTCCCTGGTGGCGCAGTGGTTAAGCATCCACCTGCCAATGTAGGGGGCACAGGTTCGAGCCCTCGTCTGGGAAGATCCCACATGCCATGGAGCAAATAAGCCCGTGCGCCACAACTACTGAGCCTGCAAGCCAAAAGTACTGAAACCTGCACACCTAGAGCCTGTGCTGTGCAAGAAAGGGAAGCCACTGCAATGAGAAGCCCACTGGCTGCAACTAGAGAAAGCCCGCATGCAGCAATGAAGACCCAACGCAGCCAATAAATAAATAAATAAATAAATAAATAAACTAAAAGGAAAAGAAAAGGAGTGGCAACAAAGGCACCATATTAAAAAAAAAAAAAAAAAAGATGGTTGTCTAACAGCCTATGTTTACATCCTGAGTGTTTGTGAATTGGATGTTTGTCACTCAGGGAGTACAACAATATCAAAATCAGGTAAGTAAATGCAATAAGGTCATTCAAGATGTGGATTAAAATCTCTATCAGCTCTTATTTCTATTATACTTTTATTTCTATGATTATACATTTACAGACTAAGATGCGGCATAAAGCAAAGAAAGCATTAGAACAGAAATATGTCGGCATCAATTTTTCATATAATTGAGAAAAGAGCCTGATCCATGATGCTTAAAAAATGCAACAGGCTCTGCATGTACTCCTAGAATTTAGTACTGGGTTTTGTTCTGGCTGCTGGAAAGTCTTTTGATTAAAAACATCTTATGAGCAGTTCACATGGGGCATATAGAATGTTTTACTCAGAAAGAAGACTAATTTGTTAATCTTGCCTTTGATGTCTCTTGTACATTGCTTTGTTTTTCTGCTCTCAGTAGTAATTTCTTGGAAGTCATAAAGGATTGTTAAGCAACTAATCATGTTGTATTTTGTATATTTATCTTAAAATTTTATCTGTTTTTTCAAATTTCATTTTGCTTTCTTTGGGAGTTAATGTCTCCTAGAAGCTTCTTTCCCTGCTATAGTGCCCTAACCTGGGTACAGCCCAGGTCCTGAGTTGACTGCTTAACCAGCCAGATGTGTAATTTTGGAAGAATCTTTTCACCTCTTGGACCTCAATATTTTACCTATAAAATGAGAAGTTTGGCCTTGATATCCTCTCAGGGTATTCCCTCTTAAATATTCACTGACCTAAAGCAGGTGTTCAAAAAAACTCATTGAAGGAATAAACATTAGCCTGTTTTTCACATGCATGTTTGGCCAGAATTATGAGGGTCTCTCAGATCCAAATGAGAGTATAAGCTGGGAAAGGGGATATACTAAAGGCCTCCTTGCTGGAAATATCCAATATGTGGTATCATGAAGTTCAAGTCTAGCAATCATTAACAGGACAAGCTAAAGCCCTGTGAAGAGTGAAGACAAAATTTTGATACTGTGATTGTTTTGAAGTTTTCAACTCTTACTTTTATGGACATCAATAGGACTGTGGAGGAGTTGGAGAGATATGTTCCTGTACCCTGCTACTTAAACACTAGAGTGGGAAGGAAAGTCAACAGACCACTGATCAACTGGGAGAGGCACACAGTGTTGGCAGTCTTTGGGTAACAAGATTCTCTTGGGCTTTCACCAATTATAGAGGAGGTTTAACTCTCAAATTTCCCAGTACTTTGGAAATTTCTACTTTCTTGGGTCACCTACTCTAATTTAGTGCATAGGAAAAAAGTGCTGGATGAATAAACATGCTAACAGTGGTTATTCCTAGGGAGTGGGATTACTGGAGAGAGCTTTCCATTTTTACTTTACACACCTTAGAATTATTATATTACTTTTGTTATAAAAGTAATCCAGACATCCAGACATTTCAGGCAATGGGTATGATTCTCAGGCTGAAAAAAAACATTCTTTACGTACTTTTTTTAAAATAAATTTATTGATTTTTGGCTGCATTGGGTTTTCATTGTTGCGCACGGGCTTTCTCTAGTTGTGGCGAGCCGGGGCTACTCTTCATTGCGGTATGCAGGCTTCTCATTGTGGTGGCTTCTCTTGTTGCGGAGCACAGGCTCTAGGCGCCCAGGCTTCAGTAGTTGTGGCTCGCGGGCTCTAGAGCACAGGCTCAGTAGTTGTGCGCACGGGCTTAGTTACTCCACGGCATGTGGAATCTTCCAGGACCAGGGCTCGAACCTGTGTCCTCTGCATTGGCAGGTGGATTCTTAACCACTGCGCCACCAGGGAAGTCCCTCCATTATGGTTTATCACAGGATATTGGATATATTTCCCTGTGCTATACAGTAGGACCTTGTTGTTTATCCATTCTATATATAATGGTTTGCATCTAATATTTCAATTTCTAAAGGAATTATTAAATAAGCATTTTATGTTGACAAAACTCTTTGATATTATTTAATTAGGTTTTCTTCATGACTACTCTTCTGGTGCTATTATGTGAGTTTTTAAAAAGTTATTAAATGAATGAATGGATGGATGAATAAATGCTTTGCTTAAGATCCCGAAGGTAAGAAATGGCAAAGACAGGTTAAAGTTCATTGACTCTGTCTCCCCAGACTACTGTTTGGTCCCCTGAGCCCTGTTGTCTCCCCAGAACAAAGAGGTAGTACTACAATGCTTCTTTTCCCATGGAAGTAAATAAGTGGGTCATTTGCTGTAGTAAATGCTTGACAGGAAAAGATGAAAGAGTAAGCCAAATAAGAAATATCTACTTACTGCAGGTACAGCTTAGCATCTTGGTTATAACTTATCTATAAGAAATGTTATGGTCATCATTAGCAAGTCTTTGCAGTCTTTAAATATACAAACTCACGTCTTCTCCAGTGCCAAAAAATAATTTCTCTCTGTTCTATGCCTGGGAAGAGAGAGAGAGAGGGATAGAATGAACAAAGTTAAAATGGATCTGAAATACTGAGATTTCTTTGCTATATTTTATTGAATTTCACATTTTAAAATTGAGTTGGAATGGTTCTTACTAAAAAAAATGGTATTGATGGATACACTTTGAAAAAAGAAAGGGAAAATTAAGGTTTTGGCAGTAGGTCAGTTTTTACTAAATCTATTTTCCTTTCTTTTTTTTCCCTTATGACATTTTTATTGAGTCTTTTCCTGTAGTTTTTTGGGACTAAGCTAGTAGCTATAGAGGGAAACTTGTTTGTATGCACAAATGAGTTTTTTCCCCTACTTCCTTTGATGTTCATACGAATTTTTATTAAATTTCTTTGGCTTTGGATATTTACCTCTCTAGATCTTTCGTGTTCTGAACAGCATTTTCCTTTCCATCTATTGCTCATGTGAATTAGGCATTCACAGTTGCATTTACAAACTGTTGTGGAAATAAAGTTTTCCTTTGTGGCATGCAACTCTTACAGCACAGTCCACTCTCAGTGGGTGCCAGTTATGCCTGGTACCTATCCCAGTCTAAGCACCAACACAGGTGGCTGGCTGACACCAATGTTGAATTACAGCTTTCGACTAATAAATACAAAATCCCTATTGTTTCATAGTTCTATTTGAAAACACAAATGTTCTTTAAATGATTTGTTTTTGTTTTTTTTTTTCTATTCCAAACTCTTTTTCTTAGCTTTATCTGCCTCTGAAATATTTGTCAGTGTTATGTCTCAGTATAATCACTGATAAATGTATATCATTATTGTGCTGGCTTTAATTCCTTACTAAAATTTAAATATATTTGAGATATTATTAATACCCACTTACAATATTCTTTTGATTCTTAATATGCAACAAATCCTGCTGGATAACATTATACAAAACAGTGATTTGATTTACTAAAAGTAAACCTTAGTAATGAAAATTCCTACCCTTTGGGCTCACGCATTATTTTAAATGTCAAAATCTGCGGAGAAAAATCAACTGTATTCCCCTCCTAGGCAATAAGTTACAACCAGAAATGAAGAAAAAATTGAAGTGCTTTTTAAAAAATATAGTTACAGCATTAAAAATTTATCTTGAGTTTCTAATACAGAATGTCTAATAGAAATCCCCCTGTACCAAAGATGCAGCCCACTTGTAGACTTTTGTTTGGGAAAAGATCATTTAGAAATAATTGCTTTTTAGTACTGCTACATTATTAAGTTCTATTCTCATTTTTAATGGAATGTGGCAGATATCACTCACTTTCATGAGTGTCAAAGGAGTTTTGTGATGAAATTATTACAGTTTCTCCCCTGTCTTTATTAAAATCCTCAATCCCCAAGGATTAGTGATAAACCAATTCAGTTTAGCAGGCCAGAGCTGCTCTTTCTGGTGGGTCTCCCACAAGTCTTCCCTGGTTTCCAGACTTCCTAAGCCACTTCCTTTCCCAGAATTCTCTCTGACAGTCTCTGCTCCTGGCAGTGCCAAACCCCACCCAGAATCCCCTTCCCTATTGACCTTCCACTGCAAACTCAGCGGTGAAATCCTCCCAAATACCAACCTTCTTTCCAGTTAGTTTGAGATTCCTCTAGGGCAGTGGCTTTCTAGTGTGGTCCCCTACAGGCAGCAGCAGTATCTCATCACCTAGGAACTTGTGAACAATGGAAATTCTCCTGTCATGTGCTAGACCTCTTGAATTTGAAAGGGGGTGGGGCCTATTGTGTATTTTAACCAGCACTTCTGGAGATGCTGACCCACAGCCCTAGGGCAGAGATCCACTAATATCCATCTCACCCTCAGACTCTCACTTGTTTTCACGGTAAGTGCTCAACGAGGCTTTCATATGAAACCAATCCATCTAAACAAACAAATAAAAACAAAAACAGTTGCCTAAAATTGTTTAACTGAAATACATTCATCTGAAGCTAATTTCCCCAAAGCTTATTACTTAATGATGACAGCTGTTAATGACCAATTTACCTAAAATTCAGCCTCCTTTGAGTATTTTTTACCACCTTATCAGTTTCCACACCTACACATTCTTCAAGCTACTAATGAAAGTTCTACTTTCATTCCAAACCTGGGATTCTCCCCACCTGGGCTTAGTCTTTTTCTCTTATTTGTTCCCATAGTGAGTTAGCAGTAGGTTTCTCCCTTGTATAACTTTACGCATTTCTTGTGAGCAACACGGTCCTAGTTTTCTGGTTATGTCTCATACAATGCATTATGCATATTAGACATTTGACACGTGCTTGTTGATTTCAATGACAGTACAGTATAATACCTGAGAGTATAGCCTGGAGCCAAACCTTGTGTTCAGTTGCCACCCCCTTTACATACTAGCTTTGTGACTTTGGGTATGTTTTTAAATACCACTCTATGCCTCAATCTCCTTACCTACAAAATGGGCATAATATACTAGTACTCAACTCATAGGCTGTCATAGAATAAAATGCTTATATATGTAAAGCACCTAGAACAGGGCCAGCCATGAAGTATTATATAAGGATTAGTTATTATTTCCTTAGTTTCCAAACCCTATTTCTGCTTTTATTCAACTATCTGTTTATGTCTTCTTTTCCTTTTCAATGCCCCTTCTTATTTTACACCCTCTGCCTCATTTGGATTTAATAGAATAATTTTGTCACAAAAAATAAAATATTACCACTTTTTAAAAGTTAAGATGTATGCTTTAAATAGTTCCTATTCTCTGGTATAGTAATTGTTTTTCTAGAACTCTAATTTTTTTTAATAATAAAAATACTTAGCAAAATCTATGGGTGAAAATATTCATTTTAACGTATTAATAATAATAGAGTTCTTCACATATTTTGGGTATGTATTGTATCAGATACATGGCTTGCAAATATTTTCTCCCAGTCTGTGGCTTACTTCTCATTCTATTAATATATCTTTCACAAAACAAATTTTTTAATTTTAATAAAGTCCAATTTATCAATCTTTTCTTTCATGGATTGTGCCTTTGGTGTTTTATCTAACATCTCATTTCCAAACCCAAGGTCACCTAGATTTTCTCCTATGTTTTCTTCTAGAAGTTTTATAGTTTTGTTTTGTACATTTAGGGCTATGTTCCACTTTGAGTTAACTTGTGTAAAGTATAAGGTACGTATCGAGGTTCATTTTTTCTACATATAGTTGTTCAATTATACTAGCACTATTTATTGAAATGACTATTTTTTCTATGAGTTCAGTTTTTTTGGGTTTTGTTTTTTTCTTTTAATTGAAGTATAGTTGATATACAATATTATATAAGTTACAGGTGTACAACCTAGTGATTCACAATTTTTAAAGGTTATACTCCACTATTTTGTTGTTTTTTTTTTTCTTTTTTTTTAAAATTAATTAATTAATTTATTTATTTATGGCTGTGTTGGGTCTTCGTTTCTGTGCGGGGGCTTTCTCCAATTGCGGCAAGCGGGGGCCACTCTTCATCGCGGTGCGCGGGCCTCTCACTATCGCGGCCTCTCTCGTTGCGGAGCACAGGCTCCAGACGCGCAGGCTCAGTAATTGTGGCTCATGGACCTAGTTGCTCTGCGGCATGTGGGATCTTCCCAGACCAGGGCTCGAACCCGTGTTCCCTGCATTGGCAGGCAGACTCTCAACCACTGCACCACCAGGGAAGCCCTATTTTGTTGTTTTTAATGTCCAATTAATTTGGTTAGTTGATCACATGAAAGTTGGTTAAAAGGATGTGTACTACAAATGCAACAAGACCATATTTTCTTGATCATTATTTTAAAGCCAGCAGTGACTAGACAATGTCAGGGTTTAAGTGGACACTGTTAGATGCCCCAATGACAAACTAGTCTTAAAAGTTTTGCACTTTCAAAATAAGTGTAAAGTTTTTGTCAGCAATGGAGATTCCATTTAGAGCATTCACCCTTAGTACAATACTGATTTAATAAATTCAGTTGCATCATATTATAATGCGGGAGGTCAAGTTTAAAAAATGGGTTGGAATGGAGTGGACAGGCTTCAAACAAGAATTCTGGGCTGGGAATAAAAAACGTCTCTGCTAGCACTATGTTACATTTCACAGCATATACAACTAACTCAAACTGGACAAAACATACTACAAGAATCAAATGAAAAAAACTTTTAAGAATTCATTCATTTAAAAAACATAGCTTGATGAGCTCAGACTAATTTACTGACAGCTAGTTTACCTAAACCAGTTTGACTGAGAGAGTCCAATGTGTTCAAAAATATGTAAAATAGAGGGCTTCCCTGGTGGCGCAGTGGTTGAGAGTCTGCCTGCCAGTGCAGGGGACACGGGTTCGAGCCCTGGTCTGCGAAGATCCCACATGCCGCGGAGCGACTGGGCCCATGAGCCACACTACTGAGCCTGTGCATCTGCAGCCTGTGCTCCACAACAAGAGAGGCCGTGATACCGAGAGGCCCGCGCACCGCAATGGAGGGTGGCCCCCGCTTGCCGCAACTATAGAAGGCCCTAGCACGGAAACGAAGACCCAACATAGCAATCAATCAATAAAATAAATAAATCTTTACAAAATATATATATATATGTAAAATAGAGAAAGACTCCGTCAGGATAGGAAACATCTACCTACTTACAAAAAAGTAGCAAATTGTATAAATAATTACTAAATATACATGGTTAAGATAGCAGGGCCCTTAGGTGAATTGCTTAAAATATGAAAGGCAAATGGACCTTATCTAAGTATTTACTCAGATTTTTATGAGTGGTAATTTCAAAGCTTCACCCTGGTATTTTTGCTAATAGAACAACCATTAAGAGGTTTATTCTTCAGCAGTAGCCCTATTTCTCATTCTGACAGACTCCAGAGGACATAATTTGAAAAGAAGTGGGATTAGAGGTTGCCAGCTCAAGTGTCTGCAGAGTCTAGGCTGACGCACTGAATGAATGACATGTCCAGAGAGGCAATACAGAGTGGTGACGATTGTGGTACATGGGTAGCTGATTCCCCAACTAAAAAGTCCAATGCATTCTCAGGTCCAGTGGGTCATGACCATGTAGAAATATGGGCCCAGTATGCCTTGGTCTGTTGGCTATTTACAAAAGAAGACAGAAATCTAGATTTTTTTAGCTTAATTAGTTATCAGTTCAATTAAAAAACATTTCTCGGCCAATACTGGTTTAACAATGTATATTATCTCTGAGAATTCGTATTTCCCCTTAGGAGGTGTGTGTGTGTGTGTGTGTGTGTGTGTGTGTGTGTGTGTGATCTAACAGTTATCTGCTAGGCAACTGAAACAACAAAAAGGCATTTTTGCCATTTGCACTAGAGAGAAAAGTTAAAGAGAATCAGATTATAATGTCAATGTCGTAGGGAACTGTTCCGTGGTCCCTGGAGAGTGCTAATGGACACTTGTTGGAGTCTCCAGGACATTATTCTTGACTGAACGACTCCAAATATTAGATATGTATTATTATATATTGGAAGGGTTGTAGATCATGGGGTAAGGCCATCTCTTTTAAGTACAGAAGGAGTTTCAGCAAAGACTGGTGCAGCATTGTACCTTGGAAGTAAGATGAAAGTGGTGTTCTTACAGTAAGACACAGACCTTAGGACAGAGTTAAGAACTGAAGTAACCATAAGAGGACCTGCTGTGAATGGTTTGACTTCTTGCCTGCATTTCCTCTGAACTATGGAAATTGTTACTATTAGCATAGTGTTAAAAATTTTCACCAACAAATATACTTCTCTGTGTATTCCACACAGAGAAAGTTAAAGTCTGATCTAGCAATACAGTTGGCCCTCTGTATCCGAGGGTTCTGCATGCAGTGTTCAACAAACCGCAGATCAAAAATATTTGAAAAAAAATTTCAGAAAATTCCAAAAAGCAAAACTTGAAATTGCCATGCTGGCAATGATTTACATATCATTTACATTGTATTTACAACTATTTACATAGCATTTACATTGTATTAAGTATTACAAATAATCTAGAGATGATTTAAAATATACCAGAGGATGTGTATAGGTTATATACAAATACTATGCCATTTTATATAAGAGACTTGAGCATCATCTGATTTTGGTGTCCATGGGGGGTCCTGGAACAAATTCCCCACAGATACTGAGGAACAGCTGTTTATTGACTAGGTATCTGTATTAGTCAGGGGTGGTACAGTTTAATTAATTTATTTTTGGCTGCATTGGGTCTTTGTTGCTGCACACAGGCTTTCTCTAGTTGCTGCGAGTGGCGGCTACTCTTCCTTCGGTGCGCGGGCTTCTCATTGCAGTGGCTTCTCTTGTTGCAGAGCACAGGCTCTACGCTCACGGGCTTCAGTAGTTGTGGCACGCGGGCTCAGTTGCTCCGCGGCATGTGGGATCTTCCCGACCCTGGCTCGGATCCGTGTCCCCTGAATTGGCAGGAGGATTCTTAACCTCTGCGTCACCAGGGAAGTCCCAGGGGTGGTACAGTTTAAAAGAGTCAGTCACCAAGCATACACTTAGCAGGGTGGACAGGATAAATAAAGGATATAGTTGGTAGCAAATGGAGTATAACCAGTACAGTATTCTTTTAAAATAAGAAATTATCAATAATTAGCAGATTATAGGAAGGAGAAACAATGTCAGGAAAAAATGGGTATAAGATAATGAAGCATTTTTGTAGCAGGTGGATTTTTGGCAACATGATAAGGGCAGAACAGTTTTGTAAAAATAAAGCTTTGTTCTAATCTACTAAATTATTTGAAAGAGGCAATATAAATGACAAAGGAGGATTAGCCAGTGAGCATAATTTATTCAGATTTTGCCATGAATTGTGATAATGCTTTCTTACTGTAGACTATGAAGGATACTTAATTCTCATAGAATAAGAAATATGATAAATAGTCATAGGTAACTTGATAAGATTTAGGAAATTAGACCAGGATTTCATATTAATTCAGTTAATAGTAAGTTAAGATATATGGTCCAGTGTGTCATATTTTATTATGTAAACTGGAATTACATACTTTATAGAAAGGTACAAGGGAAAAAACCCTGCTAACCTTTGGCCAAAGAAAATTTAGGAGAATTAAACATTAAATGAAACCTAGTAAATAATTGGGCAACATTATTGTAAAAAAAATATAATCATACTTGCTTGTCTTACTCTCAGAGCGTTTTCTGCACGCAGCTGCTGTTTTCCAGACTGAGGGTGAACTAGAATTTGATTATTTCTCTGCCTTTAGGACACGACCAATAATTATTGGTTCTATATTTCACCCTAAGATGCTCGCAAGCTCTCCCAAGTTCTGGATGGATGTAAGGATTGTAACAAGGGGGCGTCTCATCGGGGCTCCCAAACACATTTGCTACTGCCTGGCATCAGCACTTTTCGTTCTCTTCTACTGCTTTTGGTTACTATCTGTAAGAAAGGTGTCAAAGCCACCAAAGCTGTCCCGAGTGTGTAAATGCACATGGCATTGAAGAGTTTCTCTGATGTCCTCCCTGTTACCTGGTTCCCATAGGCAAGAAGTTCTGGGCTCACAGGTCCCCCAGAGGTCTCAGTGCAATGTCTTTTATATATTTTTCTTATGCCTCCCTGCCCAGGTTCTAACGCTCATCCTTGGAAGGCAGCATGTAGAAGCGGGGCCCTGAAGAACACACCCAGAATTGCCTTCCCTTCACACTGGTCCTGTGCCCTTCAAATGCTCTCCACCTCCCTTAGGATGAACTGCTCCTCAGAGCCATGCAAAACACACTGCAGGTCCTTTGTCCTTCCAACACGTGTCTGGATCTTAGGATGCACACCACTTGGGTTAAGTGGAGCCCTCCCGTAACACAGCCACTACTTCCTGAATCCGTTCTGTGTGCTGTGTAAATGGTGAATTGTGGTAACCCTGCAAACATCCCCACCCTTGCTGTCGGCCATGGAAGGGGTTGGGCCTTTTCCTAGAGTGGAGCCTTGAGCACCAGGGTGTCTTACTCTCCCTAATCTTCTGTAGCCCTCCCCCGGAGAGGGTTCAGGAGAGTGATGCATTCTTGTATCTTCTTGAAGAATCACATGTTTTCTGCCAGTTATAATGGTTCAAACTAATGAAAGATAAGCAATTACCAGTACATATTTTAGAACCTAAATTATTACAGTTGAAAAGAAATTTTATTTAGTAAAAAATTTCCATTCTTATTTCTATGCCCAGCCATTATTATTTTCCTTTGATTTTTGGAGAAATCTATTTATTTTTCTAAATACAATCTATTTTCCCTGATGGGTCAGAAATGCTAATTACTCCCTCCCCGTGGGTCCCCGCATATCCCTTTGACCTGTTATGTTTTTGTTTTTGTTTTTTGCTTGGGTTAGAGCTCTGTCATCTGTCCCAGAGGAGCCAGAAAAGCATCTATTATTTACCCATTAAAAATTAACCCTTAACAATTATCCATAGTTATTTAGCATACATTCACAAGGTGTCACTGAAGCTGAGGAACTGCAGTGGAAAATCAAGTGCCATAAAAATGTTGTCATTCCTATTTTCACATGGAAAAACTGAGGCACTGGGTAGGGACACAGCTTGCTGGGGTTGGCCATGCCATGAAAACCTGAACTGAACCTCTGGCTTCTTGATTACTAAAGCCCGCTCCACTCTGAGCCTCTTTTCTTCCCATCCCATCCCCTATTCCCTCCAACACCACCACTGTTCTACCTCTTCCACCTGATAACCATGGGAAGAAGAAAAAGGCTAACCCAGTAGCAACAACAGAAAAACTGTTAGACGGAATACAATAATTTAGACCAAATGAGATGCTGCTATACATGGGTGAATACTGGAGTATTTGATTCAATATTTTTCAGATAAAAATAACTAAGAAATAATTACTTAATCTTAATAATAAGATTATTAACCCCTTATTAGTCCCTAAGGTCAGACCTTGGAAAGGAACTCAGCCTCTGTCTGACCTAATTTAAAAGAAAGAACCTGAAAGGAGTGCAACAACAAAATGTCAAGTTCACTTCTAAGTCAACAAAACAATAAAGCCACACAGTACAGAAGGGAGGACGAGAGTCACATCCTTTTAATCCTTACTGCTTCCTCTCATGAGTTTGCACACTCTTCTATAAAAATAAAACCTCTTCCTGAGAATTCCTTTGTTGCTATTGTTACTTTTCTCAGATTTATAACATTTAAAAAAATGCATTGCCATGTTTTAGATAAATATTTCAAACAAGTTTTACCTCTGCGTGCATCACAGATAAAAAAAAACTAACTCCAGTTAGTGTTTTGTTGGTGCTTGTGATTTCCACCCTTGGCTTTGAAGAAAAAAAATAATGTATAGGTGTTTACATGTTATTTACTTTCTTCCACACACTCTGATATTACCTGGCCATTTTCTAATGTAAAAAATTGGCATGAGAAATATTGAGTCATAGGTGTATGTATGTATGAACACCAGAGTTTCAGGGTGGCAGTGAAGCAGGAGGCGGGGTGACGGTCAAATGCACTGACTGTCTTGTTAGGCTCGAACACTACTTGTGTGGCCTTGGGCAACTCACTAACTTTTTGGAGCCTCAGTTTCTTTATCTTTAATTAAGCAAGCTACTACATGCTTAGCACAATGTCCAGCAAGAAATATGTGTGTGATAAATGTGTACTGGTGGTTACAAACATAGACTCTGGAGTCAGGCATCCTGGATTCAAATCCCAACTCAACTATGTACAAATTGGGCAAGTTACTGAACTTCTCAGTGCCTCTGTTCCTTCATCTGTAACCAGAAATTTAAGAGTATCATAGAGAGGGTTTATACATCTAACTTTTCAAACTCTGAGATTCCATGATTAAGGCTTTGCTACTAATTCTGGCAGAGAGCTGCCAATTCATGCATCTTAACTAGAATAACTAGAGTCCCATGATTTAAATTAGGTCTTTGTTGGTTTAGAAAATAAAGATATTCACTGGTGATAGCTCAAGAAAACAGGAGTTGTTGTAGGGATATATATGGTAGATATGGATCTCACAAGAAGGCAGGGAGAGGAACAGTGATACTGCAGGCTTGACGGAAATAGGAACTGAGGCAGCATTTGCTATCTTCCTCTCAGAGGCAGGTAGCTCTCTTTCTTCTTCATGATATTTCTGCTTTTCAAGGCATCCTCACTCCATTCTATTCTTGAAACTGACTGGCTTCATGTGACTCTACTCAGGCATCATTTCTGCTTGCTAATAACCCCAGCTTGCCTTTCAAGGCTTCTCTAGCCTTGAATCTACGCCATGACCTTACAGCTTGAGTTCTCCCACCTAAATGTTGCAGCCCTTCATTTTCCCAATTCCAGTTCTGTGAGAAGGATGACTGGCCCAGCTTCTCTTTTCAAGCCAGATCACTGGCTACAGTATGAATAGATTTTCCTTGAGTCAGATGGTTTCCACTGATCCAAATAGCTGGGGCTTGTGGAATTTTATTTACGTGGGAGAGGAAAGTTTCCAACAGCAGCAGATGTAGGCGGGGCAGGAAGTTAGTGATATTTCTAGTATCTCCACTGAGTGATGGAGGTCATGGAGTTTATACCTAGAAATTTGGGAATCCACTTAAGTTTATACTCTGTATTAGGAAGAGACCTATTCAGAAGGTTCTTGTTTGGGACTAACGATGGAAATATGAATTTTGCTCCAGGATGTGTTCTAGGACCTTGCTACTCAAAGTGTGGTCCATGGACCAGCAGCTTCAATATCACTTAGGAGCCAACAGATTTCTAACAAGAAATCAGAATCTCAGGCTCTACCTCAGACCTACTAAATTGGAATCTACATATTAATAGATTCTCAGATGATTTGTATTTACATTAGAGTTTGAGAAGTGTGGCTCTAGGATGAATTGGTTTAGTGTAGGCCTTCTAAAAGTAATGAAAGGCTTTTACTAAGAAACTTCCGGTAGTGCTGTAGTCATGTGAGAACCAAATGCTAGGTTGTCAGAATTTTGTGAGTTGGTTGATTTGATGTATGATAGCTTGAAATCATCTATTTTGGGAATGTTTACACCATGGAGATTGGCAAATACTATAAATTTGTGTCTTTTGTACTGGAAAGCTGGTTGTCAAACATTTACCAGCATTCCACTGGACAGTTCTAAACCTCCTAATTCAATCTGGAATTAAAACAATCTCCTAGGGGTTGTTGGACAGAGAAACTCCCATATATGGAAAGGACAAGACAAAATGAGTTTCAATTCTTCACCAAACTTTCAATCTTCTAAGAAATTATTATTCTGGATAGTGATTTCCTTATTAAAAAAATAATCTGAGTATAAAGTAAGCACAAGGAGGGAAGGGAACCTAGGAGTTGGTAATACTTAAAATCCAGATAGGTAGACAGGCAGACATTGAAAATTCTCCCAGCTGACAGCTGGACTGTTTTGGAGCTGAAATTCAGATGTGGAATAGCAGTTTCTGTATAAAGGAGAAGATAAGAGTGGGTAGAGTCTGATCCTGGAGACATATCACATGGGGAAATTCATGCTTTTATTGCTTATATTATATCGAGTATAAAATTGTTAAATAAAACAACTCCTCCCCAAGTTAATGATAGGTATGGATGTAAATGTTTCATGATATTACATAGGAAGTGGATTTTAAAGTGTGGTCTCTAGACTAGTATATAAGCATCACCCAGGGAACCTATTATAAGTGCAAATTAATGAGCCCTGCCCCAGGCCTACTGGATCAGAAACTCTGGGGGGTAGAGCACAGCAATCTGAGTTTTAACAAGCCTTCTGGGTGATTCTGTTGCACACTAATGAAGTAGGAAATGTCATAGAGTCCCTTTTTTTGTCCAATCAGAGTACTCATTTTCAACTTGAACTACAAATGGGAAGAGACTCTTCTTGCAAAGGAGTTTCCAGCTCAATTGGAAGATAGTTGAGGAAGGCAGAGAACACAGATCAAGAGAACTACAAGGTTGGGCAAATATTGTGAAACTTTTCCCAAGGAAATTAGCCAGGCAGGCAGCTGGCATGATGCCAAGACTCCTGGAGAATAAAAACCTTCCTAGAAATCAATTGGGAAAAGTTGCTTTAAAGTGAACTTTGAGGAAGTACATAAGCACAGCCTAAAGACTTTCTGAAAGAACTAATGAGTTCTCATATAAAGAAGGTGACATCCTAGCACATATAGGAACAAGAATAGCATGTATCATATTAAGAATTAAGCAGATATTGGAAGAAAGGTTACTAGAACAGCTTATTCATTTTACCTCTCTGGTTAAGAGCTCTCCCTGGTTCCTTAGTAATGACAACATTTAACATTTAATGACTGTTTACTCTGTGCCAGGTATGGTAGTAAGTACCTCAGTAAATTATCTCACAGGTGAGGAAACTGAGGCCCAGAAAGGTATAGTAACTTGCCCCAAGTCACACAACTAGTAAGTGATGATACTGGGATTCAAACCTGGGAAATTTTTCTCCAGAGCACCACTGTTTAACTAAAACGCTCTATTGCTTCTCTTTAATGAGAACCTCATTGTGTGTTAAATATTTAGAGGCTTGGAGTTCCCATCTCAGAGTGTGCATTTTTGTGGTTTTTACAAGTCTCAAGCTAAATAACCTCTTTATATATTATTATATATAGATAACTGGACTCTGGACCCCACCTGACTAATGCTATCAATTTCTGGTGCCCAAAGTGGACAATCAGGTAAGCTGAACCTCTACAGGACATTGCTTCAATAAGGCTACTACTACAAGCACATTACATGTTACTCTAAATCCTAATATCGGATGTTTAAATTCTCTTATTATAACAGGAGACATAAAGAAGCACACACATGGGGGCCAACTGATCCCAACTACGAAAAGGAAGGGATGTAGAGTCTAAGGACCAGAATCTCTAATCTGGATGTTTGGTTTTTGTCTGAGATAAATTAAGGGAACTTGCTCTAATTCTGGCATTTACCCTTACGTGAAATTCATTTTTAAGTATCATGAGAGCAACGGCTCTTTTATTCACCATATCTGTGCATAGCCAAGCACACTGCTTGACACATGGCAGGCACTCACGTATTTGTGAAAGGAAGGGAGGAAGGGTAAGGAGGGAGACAGGAAAGAAAGTTATAAAGGTAGATACAGTTTTTTCTAATTTTTTTTGTATAACAGCCATAAATGGGTGTGGAACTTTTGAAGTAACTGCTTAGGTGTTGGCAAGGCAGGCAAATAAATTAGAAATCTTATACCTCATGTAGATGAGTACAGTATAGAGATACAAAATAAAGCGTTTGTGAAAATCTTACTTTGATCCAGTCCTATGGGCAGCTTCAGGGAAGCAAATTTGCAAGCTTGCCATTCTAATCGAGTCAATAATTCATGTGTGCATATAACATTCACTTATTCAACAAATATTTGTTGAGACCCTCCTATGTGCCAGGCAGGTAGTATGTGCTGAGTTTACAAAAATGAGTAAGACATGATTTCTGTCCCCAAGAGTTCAGATGATTAGTTGAGAAAAACAGATAACATTGTGGTGATGGTCACACAACTCTATAAATATACTAAAACCCATTGAATTGTACAGTTTAGACTGGTGAATTGTATGGTACGTGAATCATAACTCAATAAAATTGTATAAAACAAACAGATAAACAAAAACAGGTGTAAGCCTTGTACAAAACCGGGAAGAGGTGGCCATAAATCAGCCTGGGAAGGGAAGAGGGAGGCTTCATCAGTGAATAAACCCGGAGTTGAAGTCTTAAATTAAAAAAATTTAAAAAACAGTTATCGAGGTGATACGGTACAGGACGTTCCAGAGGGGACAGAGTGAACAAAGGCCTGGAGGTGAGAAACCGTGTGTGTGAATGGGATTGAATGGGAGTGGGCTGCGGGCAGTGGGTTGAGGCCTGGGAGGTAGGCGGAAGCCAGAAGCGAGCTCGAGGTAGTCAAGGGAGGGTTTTATATTAAACTGGGAAGTGATATAATTCGTGATCAGATTTGTTTTAGATAAACTACACTGACAGTTGTGACGTAATGGAAAGGATACTGATCCCCTCCCTCCCCCCGTCAGAATAACCTGTGCGTAGGTCTTAGATCTGCCATTTTAAAACTAGAAGTGTTATATAAATTTGTCAAGTTTTATTATTCAGTTGATCGTAATGGCACAGTTTGTCAGCAGCGGGAAAATGTAGAACTGCTTAATGTTCATCAGATTAACTGAAAACCACGCTGATCTTGCGATGAGTTCAAACGAGTTTGTTAAGTGAGTGGGACACCCCCCTTGGGTGGTAGTGGACAGCCTGGTTAATTTTTAAAAGTCTTTACGAGGCTGGAAATGTGGCGGTGGAAGCTGGTGAGATTATTCAGATTTTCTGTTTTTCATGCTCTCCTGGGTACTCTCACAATTTATTAATAAAATGATCGTTCTGAGTGCACTTGCCGAATCAAAAAGAAAAAAATAAAAAGGAATAAAATAGTTGGAGCATCGCCAACAGGACCGTACTTTCCAGGAAGGGCAGGTTTTCCTTAAGATGGTTGAACTGTCGAACTGGAACCAGGAAACACTGGGCCCTACACAGCACGCAGAACTAAGGGGAACACAGCCACGGGGCACCCGCGCGGTGCGCCCTCCCGCGCCGGCTCGAAGGCTTACTTTGGTCCCACCTCCTTTCCTCTTGCTCCTTCGAATCCCTTCCCCCTCCGCCATTTCCGGATAGGAACCCTTTGTAAATTCTTTCCAAGTTGACGCGTGGGACCAATTTCGTCAACACAATCCGGAATGGTCAACATGGCGGCAGCTGTAAGATGCCTCGGTAGAGGTAAAGTGAGGGGTCGTCTGGGCTTGCGGGGAAAATAGCTCTGGCGCCGGGTCTTCTGTGGCTGCACAGTGCAAACCGGACTCTGCTAGATGCGGGTCTGCACTGGGGGCTCGATAAGCCTCTACTCTTTCTGGACTCTTAAGTTCTCTAGAGGGTCGTTGCTACTTAAAAACGACCTTATCAGGGGTTTCACTCCTTTCTGGAGCTGTGCACCCTAGGACGGGAGTGGGAGGGGGTGTACGTTGACACCCTTCCAGCCACCCGTAGGGACCGAGGCAGAGACTTGGTTCTATCTCCGATGCTGGGGTTGTGGACTGCGGGGGGAAAGGAGTTTGATACGTGAAGAGAGATCTGGAATGGAAAAGGTGGTATATTTTAGTGGCTTACATCCGTAAACTTAGAATGGTTGGTGCTTTCGGAGCACATCGTTGCAGGCAATTCCAATTCTTAAACTTCCAGATGTTGTCCAGTTTGGATCAACATTTATCATTTGGAGGCTAGTTCCGTGGTACTTCTTGCTAGCAACTCTTCTCAGCAGTTAATAAGGTCTAATTTGTTGGCTAGGATGACAACCCTTTTTGGGTACAATACTTAAAATTTTTTTGTTTTGTGTTTTTGAAGTACAGTGATACGTATTGTTATTTAACTATAGTGGATTTTTGGGTGGAGGCAGCAGCCAGGAACACCCCCATTTTACAGAGGAAGAAACTGATTCTGTTAAGTATGTTGCCAAGTGCATATAACTACTTAGTGGCAGAGGAAGACTGAAGCTTAACTCCTAGGCCAGTGATTAATTGATTTTGTTTTGTTTTGTTTTTAACAGCATCATAGTCTTCTCTTTGAGCTTCGTAACAGGAAAGCTCAGTGTAAAGACCAGCATTCCCTATTTGGGACAGTTGTTGCTTAAAAGATAGGGGTGACAAGAGATCACAACAGACCTTGATAACTACTAAGTGAGCAAACCAAAAAGTATATCTTTACTGAAAAGACATTAATGGCACTATCTTCATGTATGACAGAAATAACGTTATGTTAGACAAACTAAAGGAACCAGAAGGAGAATCAAAGGTTATCATTCTCTCCTTGCCACATTTTCTTCTCATGGCTCTCAGGATGTCTCACTCTCTTAATTTTCTTTTTATCTCACTTGTCACTTCTCACATTACTTTGCTGGTTCCTCCTCCTCTTCCCAATCTCTTACCTTGGAATGTCTCAGGAGCAAGGATTGCATCCTTCATCCTCATGTCTTTTGTATCTAAATTCACTCTTTTAGTGATCTCATCCAAGTTTTGTGGCTTTGACTATTGTCTGTATCTTAATGGTTCTCAAAATTATCTACAATCAGGACCTCTCTCCTGAACTTTAGATTCTTAAACTCATCTCTCTATTCTAGATCTCCACTTGTATATCTAATCAGCACCTAACACTTGTCTAAAATCAAACTCATTGTCATCGCCTGGAGCCTTCCCCATCTCATTTGATGGTTACTGCATCCTTTCAATTGCTCAGACCAGAACCTCAGAATATCCTTGACTCCCCATCTTTTTCTCACACTTCACATTAAATGGTTGACAAATCCTTTCTGATTTACCCTCAAAATAAATCCAGAATCTGACTTCTTCTCACTACTTCACTGCAAATACCTTCCAAGCCACTACCATCCCTCACCTAGATTTCTCTACAGTGTACTCTCAACAAGTAGTCAGATTGGTCCTTTAAGAACTTAAATCAAATCATGTTACTCCTATGCTCAAAACTCTGCAAAACCTCCCCATTTTTCTAAATCTGAAGTCCTTAGAATGGCCTACAGCTGTGCTGTCCATTTTGTTATCCACAGTTGAGCACTTCAAATGTGGCTAATCCAACCTGAGTGTATTAAATACACATTAGATTTTGAGGACTTAGTACCAGAGAAAGTAAAATATCTCAGTAATTTTTTTATATTGATAACATGTTGGAATGATAATATTTTGGGGTATTAGCTGTAATAAAATATGTTAATTTTTGTTACTAATTAATTTCCCTGATTTCTGTTTCACCTTTTTTTTATTGTGGCTATTAGAAAATTTAAAGTTATGCATGTGGCTTACATTATACTTCCATTGGACAGCACTGGCCTAGGGTCTTCCATATCATTTTGTGCCTACCTTCTTCCACCTCCATTCACCCAGCTTACCACTCTGAGTTCTTCTCCAGCTGCCCTCCTTCTCACTCACTGTGCTGTAGCACATTGGCTTCTTTGTTCCTTAAACACGCCAAGAACATTCCTTTGTGGGGAGGACTTTTTCTCCCAAGTGGAGTGGGCCTGGAACACTTTCTCTAGATATTTGCATGACCGACTTTCTCATTTCTTTCAAGCCTTTGCTCAAATGTCACCTTTTTAAAAGGGCCTACCTTAACCTTCCTATTTAAAACTGCAACCCACTTTCCCCTTGATTCTCAATTCCTTTTACCCAGTGGGTTTCCTCTTACCAGTACCATTTTATGTTTGTTAGTATTGTCTATCCCCAGTAGGATGTAAGCTCCGTGAGGACAGGGATTTTGTTTTGTTCACTAAATACTTAAAGCAGTGCTAGCACATGTTTCGTTGGCATAATCGTTGTCTAATAAATAAATGAGTGAATGAATACATGGATCTTCAACAAAATGCCACCCCTCTTCCATGTGTTGTAATGAATATTAAAGTAATTTGAATCCAATTTTTGCTCTCATTAGTTGACATTTCCTTCTTTCATTCAACAGATGCTTATCATGTCTTCATTTGCCAAACACTGTGTTTTGTGTTAGGAACAGAATAGTGAACAAGTTATATACACTCCTTGGCCATGGTACTTATCATCTATTGAAGAGCGGACATTCATTGTATAATTATTTTTTTAATTACAGTTGTCCTGAGTGCTGTGAAGGAAAAGTACAGGTTGTTATAAGAGTGTATATGAGAGACCTTAATCTATTCTGAGTCTTCAGGGAAGTCTTTTCTGAAGGAGTAGCTTAAGCAGAGTCCCTGAAAGATCATTGGATAGTTACGAATTAGCTATTGGAAGGGGGAGTGGGAAGTAGTAGGGGAGAATGTCACAGATGGAGGGAAGATTATATTTGAAAATCTCAAGGTTGTAAAACCCACGGTGTGTTCAAGAAACAAAGGAGGCCAGTGTATTTGAAGTGTGGCAAGCATGAGAGAGAATGGTGTTAGATGAAGCTCGCTAAATAGGATAGAAGCAGCTCATGGAGGACCTTTTTAAGAATTTACTTTATTCAGAGAGCAAGGTGCAGCCATCCAAGTGTTGTAAGGATATGACGAGATTTCATTTTTAAATCATCCCTCTTACTAGTAGGTGGAAAAGAAATGGAAAAGGCCAAGAGTAGTAGAATAGTTTGGAGTCTGTTGCAGTATTCCACGTAGTAGATGATGGTGGCCTGGACTACAGTGCTTATGGTGGGAAGGCAAAGACTAGATGGATAAGATCTCCTGGGGAAAGTGAGGATTATAGAGTTAGGTTGAGAAGCCCTGGGGAACTCTAACCTTTCAGTATCATGTTTAAGAGAATCAGCTAGCGAAGGAGATGGAGTTATTTCCATCTCATTGCCATGGGGTAGGGGTGAGGATAACTTTTGAGAATGAGTGCAGATTCAGTTAGGTTCCTAAGTAGTGGAGGAAGTTCTGAGGCCTTCTGTTTTCTCTGAAGTAGCGACTGAGGTTATTTGCTAAGAGTGAGAGGAGAAGAAATATATTAAAGGAATATAATTAAATACTACAGATAGATAAATTGACTACAGAAGGATTGAAAATACAGATATCATGGCCTAACAGTGCTATTTAAGTAGTGGTATTTTTGTAGTTTATTTTTTCTTAGTCTGTAGCAGTTTGATTTCTGTTGAAAATTTTAATTTCTGGTTGTCATGACTGGGGATTCTGAAAGTAGTGGTTGAGTATTTTATAGCAGGTTGCAATTGATGTATTCAAGAGAATTATTATTTTGAGGATCCTGCCAAGGTTGTGGGGTTCTTGTTTAGTACAATTAGAATTATTTTTTGGAAGTGTTTTCCAAATCTTGAGTAGATAATTGCTCTTCCTTCATTTACCATATGTGATTTTTCAAGATAGCTGGCTTCTTTAAAAATGTGGAGAATCTCCTCTTAGACTGTTGCATACCAGCATAGCCCACTAAATTTGAGACTCTGGAGGTCAGGAACTGGATCTCATTAGTCTATTTCTCTTCTTTTTCCTAGCCATTAAAGCCTCTTGCGGCTTTTGTGCGGCAAAAGTAAACAGGTTTCCTATACTGTCCCAAATGTCGGACCCATATGTTCACAGAATTCACAGTTTTGGTGGTTTTCTTGTACTTCAGCTTTGTTTTGGAAGATTAGAATTAGAGATGAAATTGAGTTGTTAGGCACGTGGCTTTCATGACGTTTGAGCTGATGATAAGGAGTAGGCCAGGGGAAGATACGGAGCTGGTGCGTCCCTGTCAAACGGAACATTAACGGTAAAGGCCCTGAGTGAGGAATTAACTTGAGGGACTCTAGGGACTCAAGGATCTGAAAGAAGGTTCATAGTGAGCAAGTAAGAGAGTGGTGTGGAGTGATAGCAGGGGCCAGCTCACATAGGGTCTTGTAGACCACAGTGAGGACTCGGTAGCTCTTCTGCATGCGCAGTGCCTTGCACTTGGAAACTTAACTCATGAAATGAATTCATTTGATGTGTAGACAAGTCTTACAGTTTACATGCTATCGGTTTATATAATGAGTGGATTTTAAGGTATTAGGTTTTAACAGTTATTTTACATGAAAACCTAGTTGTAGAGCACTAATTTAAAAAGTTGAGTTTAGAGAGTTCCCCGGTGGCCTAGTGGTTAGGATTCTGGGCTTTCACTGCCGTGGCCCAGGTTCAGTCCCTGGTTGGGGAACTGACGTCCTGCAAACCACATGGCACAGCCAAAAAAAAAAAGAAAACAAAATTGAGTTTAAGCCCAATTAAACAGAAAAGAAAATATAGATGACCAAACATGAAAACGTATTCAGCCTAATTCATAAGGAAATGCAAATTAAAACAACTCTGCATACCATCTTTCATCTACTAGATTGATGAATATCAACATGTTTGGTAACATACTGTGTTGGCATGAGTGTATGGAAACAGGCAACCTTTTCATTGCTGGTTGAAATGTATATGGCACTGTTATTGTAGAGAGCAGTGTTTATCAAAATTACAAACGTTCATATCCTTTGACCAAGCAAATTCCCTTCTTGAATTTATCCTATGAATATACTTGTATGTGTGCAAAATGATGTTTGTACAAGGTCATTCACTGCAGCACTGTTCATAATAGCAAAATATTATAAATGAACTAATGGCTGGTCACTGATTATGATACAACCACCCAGTGTAGTACTTTTGCAGCCCTGAAGAGATGAAGTCTTTATGAACTGATATGAAATTATTGCTGTAATATATACGTATAAATGTACCTTTATGAAAGGCATACATGAGATTATATATACACATCTCTTATAAATAATGTGTGTACATCTATATCTATGTGTGAAAATGGGCTCTAATACCTTTACATGAAAAATAAAGGTGTAGAACCGTGAGTAGAGTGTGCTACCATTTAATAAAAGAGTAGGGAAATAATATTTCTAGAGAGATGCATAAGAAATTACTAACGTGGGATGGAAGCTGGGTTTTAGGGGTTGGAGGAAGACTTTACTTTTGTATATTCTTTTGTAATCCTTAAATAAAAATATTTTCCTAGTATTTCTACATACAAAAGATATTTATAACATATAAAGAATAATAACTTAAAATTTTGGATACTTACTAGTAAGCTTAAAAAAAAAAAGAACATTATCAGTACCTTCAAAGGCCCAAGTGCCTTTGTTTTATTTGATCTGCTTCTTCCCCAGAGGTAAGGCACTTTTCCTGAATTTCTATTTTACCACTCCATTGTTTTTCTGTATAGTTTTTTTTTTTTTTTTTTGGCTGCATTGGGTCTTCGTTGCTGCGTGCAGGCTTTCTCTAGTTGTGGTGAGCGGGGGCTACTCTTTGTTGCGGTGCGCGGACTTCTCATTGCGGTGGCTTCTCTTGTTGCGGAGCATGGGCTCTAGGTGCATGGGCTTCAGTAGTTGTGGTGCGTGGGCTCAGTAGTTGTGCATGGGCTCAGCAGTTGTGGTGCATGGGCTTAGTTGCTCCACAGCATGTGGGATCTTCCCAGACCAGGGCTCGAACCCATGTCCCTGCGTTGGCAGGAGGATTCTTAACCACTGCGCCACCAGGGGAGTCCCCTTCTGTATAGTTTTAACACACACACACACACACACACACACACACACACTCCTAAATACAATATTGATTACTTATGCACGTTTTTGAATTTAAATAATACCAAATGAATTCTTTTGCCAGTGACATTTTTCCTCAAATTATGTTTGTAAGATCCATCTATATATATGGCATATAATTTATTCATTTTTACAGTCCTGTAGCTTTCCATTATAGGAATATACCACAAATTATTTATCCATCCTACTGTAGATACACACTTGGGTTCTTTTCTTCAGTTTTGCCATTTCAATGACGTGATGATCATTCTTGTGCATGTCTCTTAGTACACGTGTGCAGGAGTTCCTCTAGGGTACATGCCCAGGAGTAGAATCGCTGCAACATTGAGGTGTGCGTGCCCATCCTCTTTGGGTAATGCCGTCTTGTTTTCCAAGACGGTATTCCAATTCATGCTCTTAACTGCTATGTGTAAAATTTATCCTTATGTGATATTTTCAGCTATACAGGACTTTTAAAAAAAGTTTTGCCAATTTGCTACATGTAAAACAGTGCTACTTAAATTATCTCATCTACAAACTGTTACCTGTCCAAAATAAGATCAAAGCACTCTTTCTTCATTGAGAAAGTCTTGTGGAAAAAAATTTGTCAGCTGCACTAAATAATATACTTACTTAGTGATGTGTTTGATTTACATGCTGGGGTAATATTAATTTGGTAACAGATAGGCTGTAACAGGCTCACAGACCACTCTTTAAGTAGCACCGTAAAATGATATTTTATTGTGGTTGAAATTAACATTTACCTGATTACTAATGAGACTGTACATTTTTTATATGTTTATACATCATCTGTATTTCCTTTTCAGTTAGAAGTCTATTCATCTCTTTTGTTTATTTTTCAATTGGGTTGATCTTATATATTCTGGATATTAATCCTTAGTCCAGTATGTATGTTACTATTATAATCTCCCAGTTTTTGGCTTGTCTTTTCACTTTCTTTAAAGTATCTTTTGATAAACAGGTGTTCTTAACACTAATATAGTCACTTTTTGGTTAGTGCTTTTGGATTTTGTTTGTGAAATTGTTCCCTTCTCAAAGGTCATAAAGATATTTTCCTATATTCTGAAAACCTTTAAGTTTTGCCATTCACATGTAAGTCCTTAGTCCATCTAGATTTGATTGATTGTGTGTGTGTGTGTGTGTGTGTGTGTGTGTGGTGTGAAATAGGGATCTAAATATACTCTTTTCCCTGTTGATAATCACTTGTCTTAGCACCACTTATTGAATTCTTTGCACAGTGATTTGCAATAACATCTCTGTCATATTTCAGTATCCATATGTACATGGGCTTGTTGCTGGGCTGTTTATTGTTTCATTAGTCTATTTTTCTGTACTTGTGCCAGTACCAAAGTGTCTTAATTACCATAGCTTTATAACAAGTCTTGACCTCTGGTAAGACAGTACCCTCCACTTTCTTATCCTTCAGAAGTACCTTGGGCAACTTGAATGTATTATCTATACAAGAAAAAAAAAAAGAAGAAGAAGAAAATTTAAATTAAAAATTCAGGATACGTATTTGTAATCTATAATAATAGAGCTAACATACTTTGTTGAGCCTTAACTGGACTAAGTTAAAAATAAATTAGGACAGAATTCTTCAATTAGATATGTTTACTTGGCTTTAGTTTCAAGAAGTACAGTTTCCATTTTTACACTTTTTAAAGATTGTGGTTAACTCACAAATATTGAATATTTTTGTTTTAGAGAACACTGAGAATGTAAAAACTATGTATGTAGTGATTAATATTAATATTTTACATGGTTTTTTTCTTTCAAGTCTTGATACATCATCAAAGGCATAGTCTTTCCAAGATGGCTTCTCAGACGTCTCTTTATCCTTGTTCTGTATACGTTTCAGTGCCCAACAGACATTTTGCTGCTGCTACAAGGTAAGTTTTTTTGTTTTGTTTTTGTTTTTTTAGTTATTTCATTTGCTATCATTTAAATCTTTGATTAAAAAACAATATGCTTGGGGGGCTTCCCTGGTGGCACAGTGGTTAAGAATCCTCCTGCCAATGCAGGGCACATGGGTTCGATCCCTGGGCCGGGAAGATCCCACATGCCGCGGAGCAACTAAGCCCGTGCTCCACAGCTACTGAGCCTGCGCCGTAGAGCCCGTGAGCCACAACTACTGAAGCCCGCGTGCCTAGAGCCCGTGCTCCGCAACAAGAGAGGCCACTGCATTGAGAAAGAAGCCCACGCACCACAATGAAGACCCAATACAGCCAAGAATAAATAAATAAATTAAAAAAAAATAAAAACCAATATGCTTGGTTCTGTAAAGACATACAGGGATATATAGTTGTAAAAGTTTATCATCTCTGCTTCTTTGACCTGATAGTCCTGAAGGAGAGGCATGACTTATTATAATAATACTTCACATGTATTGAATACTAACATTCAATAACTAATTTAATACCTACAGCAACCTTATGTGGAAGCCATTGTTATGCTCTTTTTTAGAGGCAGAAAGCAAGGAACCAATAGACTATGTAACTTGCCCAAGGTCACAGAGCTAGTAAGTGTTGGAGCTAGGATTCTGTGACATAATAAGAACTATTTATATTGGGCTCTGCCACCAGCTCCTGACACAGAGCTCATAAAATCCTTGTGATGTCCTGAGTGATAGGGAGGCTAGGAGCATTTTTCAAAAATATTTGGTCTTTGACCCAGTTCCTAATACAGAGCTCATAAAACCCTTAATTTTCTGGGTGATAGGAGTGTCTTTTTGTCTAGTGAGGCAACTCTTGGTGGACTCCTGTATGGGGACTGGTCACTAGAAGGACCAAGCTGTGATTACAAGCTTGGAACTTTTAGCCCTACCTTCCATCCTCCAGGGAGGAGAGAGGGGCTAGAGATTGCGTTCATAATTGCTCATGCCTACATGATGAAGCCTCCATAAAAATCCCTGAACTATGGGGTTTGGAGAACTGCTGGGTTGGTGAACACATCCACGTGCTGAAAGGGTGGTACACCCAAACCCTACAGGGACAGAAGCTCCTGTGCTCCAGACCCTTCTGGACCTTGCCCCCTGTACCTATTCATCTGGCTGTTCATCTGTATCCTTTATCATATCGTTTCTTATGTAATAAACCAGTAAATGTTAAGTAAGCTTTTGTCTGAGTTCTGCAAGCCATTCTAGCAAATTATGAAGCCTGAGGAGGGAGGTCCTGGGGCCCCCCCGATATATAGCTGTTGACCAAAAGTACTGGAGGCCCGGACTTGCAATTGGCATCTGAAGTAGGGGCTGTCTTGTGGGACAGAACCCTTAACTTGTGGGATCTGATGTTTAATCCAAATAGTGTCAGAATTGTGTTGAATTACAGGCTATCCAGCTGATGTTGGATAATTGGAGGGTGTGGGAAAAAAAATCCACACATTTAGTGTCAGAATTGTTGTGAGTAGAGGAAAATAGTTTCCCGTCTAACTATACAACCTGTCTGCATCTCACTTCCTTGCTTCTAACTTAACAGTGTATCTTGGAGATTGTTTCAGATGGAGCTGTTTAGTCATTTTTTAAAAATTGCAGTATGATCGACATACATTAGTTTCAGGTATGCAACATAATGATTTAATATTTGTATATATTGGGAAGTGCTCACTACAGGAAGTCTAGTTAACATCCATCACCATTCAGAGTTACAAATTTTTTGTGTGTGGTGAGAACTATTAAGATCTACTCTCTTAGCAACTTTCAAATATACATTACAGTATTATTAATTATAGTCACCATGCTGTACATTGCATCCCTATGGCTTATTTATTTTATAACCAGAAGTTTGTACCTTTTGACCATCTTTACCTATTTCACCTACACCCTACTCCCCTGCCTCTGGCAATCACCAATCTGTTTTCTGCATCTGTAAGTGCATTTTTTTTTTTTTTTTTTTAGATTACACATATAAGCGAGATCATATGATATTTGTCTCTCTTTGGCCGACTTAGTTCACTTAGCATAAGAGAAAGGTCCATCCATGTTGTTGCAAATGGCAAGATTTCATTCTTTTTATGGCTGAATAATATTCCTCTGTGTGTGTGTGTGTGTGTGTGTGTGTGTGTATTACATTTTCTTTATCCATTTATCTCCATTAGTGGACTCTTAGATTGCTTCCGTGTCTTGGTTGTTGTATATGTTGCTACAGTGAACATGGGTATAATATTTCATTGTGCGAATATACCATAACTTACTTAACCATTCCCTTATTGAAACACATTTTGGAAATGTCTTTCCAAAAGACATTTGCCTTTTGCTATTACAAATGATCCTGCATTGAATAATCATGTACATAGATCTTGTCAAATACTATGAATATATTTGTAGTATGAACTCAAATAGAATTGTATCAAAAGATGTGTGCGGGCTTCCCTGGTGGCGCAGTGGTTGAGAGTCTGCCTGCCAATGCAGAGCACACGGGTTCAAGCCCCGGTCCGGGAAGATCCCACATGCCGCGGAGCAACTGGGCCCGTGAGCCACAATTGCTGAGCCTGCGCGTCTGGAGCCTGTGCTCTGCAACAAGAGAGGCTGCCATAGTGAGAGGCCCGCGCGCTGTGATGAAGAGTGGCCCCCACTTGCCGCAACTGGAGAAGGCCCTCGCGCAGAAACGAAGACCCAACACAGCCATAAATAAATTAAATAAATAAAAAAAAAAAAAAAAAAAAAAAAAAAAAAAGATGTGTGCATGTATAATTTTGATAGGTAATACCAAATTGCCTTCATAGAGATCTTGCCAATTTATGTCCTTATCAGCAAGTATTGTTAGAATGCCTATTTTCCCATATACAATGTAGTCAAAATTTTTGAACTTTGCCAATTTGATAGGTAATAAATGGTATCATCATGGTTTTAATTTATATTTCATTACTGTTATTATTGAGGTTGTATATCTTTTTATCTGTTTAAGAGCCATCTTTATTTTCTTTACTGTGAATTTTCTGTTCATGTCCTATTCCTATTTTTTTGTTGTTGATTAGTAGGAGCTCTTTATACATTATAAATTAGCACATATCTGCACTATAATATGTCTTAACTGCTGTAGTAGAGGAATGGACCAGGTACTGTGGGATCACAGATGAAAGGTCAATTAATTCTTCCTGGAGGAGAATATGGCAAGAAGTATTTGAGCTGGGTCTTTTTTCTTTTTTTCAATTAATTTATTTATTTTATTTTATTTATTTTTTGCTGCGTTGGGTCTTCATCGCTGAGCACGGTCTTTCTCTAGTTGTGGCGAGTGGGGCTACTCTTCGTTGCGGTGTGCAGGCTTCTCATTGCGGTGGCTTCTCCTTGCGGAGCACAGGCTCTAGGCATACAAGCTTCAGTAGTTGTGGCACGCAGGCTCAGTAGTTGTGGCTCTCGGGCTGTAGAGCGCAGGCTCAGTAGTTGTGGTGCACGGGCTTAGTTGCTCCGTGGCATGTGGGATCTTCCCAGACCAGGGCTCGAACCCGTGTCCCCTGCATTGGCAGGCAGATTCTTAACCACTGCGCCACCAGGGAAGCCCTGAGCTGGGTCTTGAAAGATAGATAGGATTTTGCAGGGGAATTGGGAGAAAGGTATTTCACTGGTGCAGAAGGATGAAAGTGAATGATACAGCTTGAATATAGGATTAAGAGAGAGGAGGCAGAAATGCTGCTAGAATGGAGGCTTCCTTTGAGTCTGAATAGTACCTGGATTCTTTTTGAGAATTTGGAGGAGTATTGGTTGTACCAATTTACATCCCTACCCAGCAGTGAGTGAGAGTGCCCACATTTTTAACAACTCTGGATATCATCAGTCTTTATTGGTGTTGCTTTATTGTGTGTCTAATTTATATCTTTTGCCCATTTTTCTATTGGGCTGTTTGTCTTTTTCTTTCTGCTTTGTGGAAGTATTCGTTTATTAGGGACATAAATTATTTTGAGAATATTTTATCTTTAAGTGTTGTTTTCTTTTATCCTATAGAAATTTTTCATTTTATGTCTTCCCCATATTCTATTCCAGTACAACTTTAAAAGGAGTTTCCATTCACCTAAAAACTGTAGCATAAGAAATATGCATGTTTAAAAAAAAAAACTGTGAAAATTTGTTAGCAGATAATTTTTTCCACGTCTGACAATGAGAGTTATTCAGTAGCTTGATGAGAATCATAGTATTCGTAATTTTAATTGTGGTTTTAATTTTTTAATGTATTGACTTTATAATATACTAAAAAAATAGTTTTTTCATGGCTGATTTTTTATCAGGATCTGAGACAGGGTAGAGGGGCTTGTGCTTGCTTCTCTCTTCTCTCTTGTCACTCTGAATCTCCTCTCTTCTCCATATATGTGCATATACTCATGGTTTGCCAGTGGCATCTCTGACTCTGGTTTTGCTTCTCTCTTGACAATAGGTTCTTTTTCTTGCTTCTTTGTGTATCTCAGAATATTTTATTGACTGCTAGATATTTTGTTCAAACAGTTGAGACTAAAGTACATACTATTTATGCCTGGAAATGGGCATGCCTCCTCTGTCACAGTGTTAAGTCAATCCAGTCAAAAGTTGAGCTGGGGTTTGGTTTTGTTACTGCTATGATTACCACCACCAGCTTCAGATTTCTGTACTGTTACCTTGTGCTTAGGGTGGGGGCTGGGTTGCTGGAAGTTTTTTTTCCTCAGTGTTGCTGTTGCATGCTCAGTTTTCAGCCTTGCCTGTGCAGCTATGCCTCAGAAGGGGGTCACTCACCATACCCTTGCTCCTCCCCAAGTAGAAGACTGCTGTTGCTTATTACTCAGTGCTTGTCAGGCTGGTGATGGGTGCAGGAGGGATTCTGTGGTTTCCAAATTCAGCCATTGTCTTAAGTAGGCGCAGTGTTGCTGGTCCTTGGGGATGAGGTTTTCTCAGTATTTCTCTCCCTCCCCCCATGGTATGTATCTATTGCAGGTCTGGTGCCATAGTGTCTGGGCACTTCCATAGCTTTATTGGTAGATGATACTGCACTCAGGACTATTTCCTGCCCTACCCCCGAGGATAGAAGTTTTAGTGTTTTTTCTTCTTTCTAGTGTTTTTTTCTTCTTTTGTTTCCCTACATACAGTGGGTGTTTACCTGTGCCCTAGAGGGCTTCTGGGTTACTTGCCTTTCCGGACGTAGTAGCTGATCTTCTCCATACTGCACCCTTGAAGGAGGCTCCCTAGTCCCCTGGCCTGCTCCCGTCTTTCCCGGGAGCATCTGGTGGGGGTCTGTGGAAAAGGCCCATGCAATGAGTGTGAACTCCCCTTGTGTCTGGATCTCTCAGGGGGTTTATACGTTAGTGCTAAAAGTTTAGCTGATTTTTTTCCTGCCTGCTTGCCTTCCTCTTATTCTCTGCTACAGGTGAGACTCTCCTGGCTGTATGCATATGGAGTGGGGTTGTGGGGAGATTTCAGACCTACTTGGTTGCCCTACGATCTCAGCTCTGTGACGGGTTCAAGAAAAGTTGTGATTTTATCTGACTCTGTCATTGTTAATGCTCTTTCCAGCTTTTATTTGTATTATTATTGACTAGGTTTTATTCTGTCAGTTTTTACATTTTAGGTATAAGCAGAACTTCTGCATTTAGTTTATTTATTTTTAAAAATTATTTATTTATTTGGTTGCTTGGGGTCTTAGTTGTGGCAGGTGGTCTCCTTAGTTGTGGCACGCAAACTCTTAGTTGTGGCACGCATGTGGGATCTAGTTCCCTGATCAGGGATTAAACCTGGGCCCCCTGCATTGGAGCGCAGAGTCCTATTCACTGCGCCACCAGGAAGTCCCTGCATTAAAGTTTAATGAATAAACCAGCATCAGAGGTGGGTGTTTGTGATTTTATTTATGTGATTACACTGAAAAGTAAGAATTCCAAACATTGGGTTCCATTAATAGTTATATGCCCTAGGCATTTTCTCTTTAGTTCTGTTTAGTTCAGTTTAGTTTGACTGAGGTTGTGTACCCTCCTGCCTCCACCCCAATTCCTCGAAGTAAAGGCTTCTTCAGCCTTAAAAGGACTTGGATCTCTGGGGTCGCAGATCTTCAAGGATCTTGAAGTGAGCTTTATTATAGCACTGATTTTTTTTCTTATCTTGTTTTATTTGGGTATGACCGTGGAATTATTTTTTCCTTTCATGCTCTTGGAGGTAGGAGACAGGTGAAGCAGGGAGAAAGTTATTACCCGAAAACAGTCTCTTATTACTCATTTAATCTGTGCGGTTTAGTTACCCAGGTAACTACAGCTAAATTCTGTTCTCTCTAATTCAGACTGCCAGCTGTTTCTCCCTCATCTTCCCCAAAACCTTTCTAATATGATTATTTTATTCTCTGAGAATCATAGTATTTAAGTTCTCCTGATAGGGCCTTACATAATTGCATGAACAACAGAGTTCTTCTGGATGTGATTCTTTTTTTTTTTTAAATTGTTTTTTAAAATTTGTTTATTAATTTATTTATTTTTGGCTGTGTTGGTTCTTTGTTTCTGTGTGAGGGCTTTCTCCAGTTGTGGTGAGTGGGGGCCACTCTTCATCGCGGTGCACGGGCCTCTCACTGTCGCGGCCTCTCGTTGCGGAGCAGAGGCTCCAGACACACAGGCTCAGTAGTTGTGGCGCACAGGCCTAGCTGCTCCGCGGCATGTGGGATCTTCCCAGACCAGGGCTCGAACCCGTGTCCCCTGCCTCGGCAGGCAGACTCTCAACCATTGCGCCACCAGGGAAGCCCTGGATGTGATTCTTATGAATAAAGGCAGACAATTTTTGGAGCGTCATGGAAAACAACAGGTGGTGGGTTTATAAAATTAATTATTATTGACAAATTTTATTCAATTGCAGTTTTTTTTTTTTTTAATTTTGGAAGACAGTGTTTTCCTTAGAGTTCTATTTGCCCCGTGTTATAATGATGTACTTTATTTTTTTTTTTACTAAAATAGTGTTCTGTTTGTAACTTAATATTTTCACTGAACCATCTCAAATATTTTGTGAAACAAGGTCTAAAGTATAAATAAGTAAACTGCTGTATATCCCAACTCAGTCTCGTTATGTATCAGACTTATATTGGGTTTTGCAAATATTTACTACTTTAAAAATCATATTTTAGCCTCTGGGAACTTCATATTACTAATTGCAAATTAAATGGACAGGTTCAGTCATGGTTAAAAATATAGGGGTGAAATCAGCATTTACATAAAGTAAATCTGTAGGTTATAGTTACAATATTTATTCTTTTGTTTATCTTAGAGAGTTTATTACTAAAACAGGCTCTCTAGGCTCCTTCTTCTATTGGCCTCACTGCTCTTTTACTAAATATAAAATGTGATTTCTCCAGTTTAGAAGGTTTCAGGATTTTGTGGTGTATTCCCAAGTACCATTGGGGCAGGTCGCATCATCCACTCGGGCACCTACTTAGACTTATCAGCAGTCCAGTGGTAGGATACCTGTGTCCCGTTAAAAATGAGCACTGTCATTATCTGCTATTCGGTCAAATTGCTTATTAGTTGGGAGGATACTCTTATTAGCTATGGTAATAAGGATTCATCGAGTGCTATAAGTGAGAATGGAATTATATGTTGGATTGGTTTTTGAGGTTCTTTTTTAAAATATCATTTTACTGTCATCCTTTTCTTTTGCATAAATTTTATAGGACCCCATATTAGTTTTCTGTTGCTGCTGTAACAAATTACCACAAACCTCATGGCTTGAAACAACTCAAGTTTATTATCTTGCAGTTCCATAGGTCAGAATTCTGACATGGATCTCACTGGACTAAAATCAAGGAGTCATCAGAGCTTCGTTCCTTTCTAGAGGCTCTAGGGGAGAATCTGTTTCCTTGCCATTCCCAGCTTCGAGAGGCTACCCATATTCCTTGGCTCATGGCTCCCCCTTCCTCCGTCTTCAAAGCTAGGAATGGCATATTGAGTCCCTTTCATGCTCAATAAATTTCTCCTGTCTGTTCCCATCTCTGTCAGATGCAGATGAGAAAGGGGAAAGTTTCTCTGCTTTCAAGGACTGTGTGATTTGGGCCCACCTGAGTAGTCCAGGATAATCTCCCCATCTCAAGTTCTTTAACCTTAATCACATCTGCAGAGTCCTTTTTGCCAGGTAGATATGGACATCTTTGGGAAGCCATTATTCTGTCTACCTTAGAACCCAGACATCTTTCTAAAATATTATTTCACTGATTTAGAACTTTTATGGTTAAAAGATTAAAGGTGTGATTTGAATTAATGCTGAGAAAATATATGACCTCTAGCTCTGACTTCTTAACTTCAAACTCTTACCTGTAATTTTCTTTTGAACATATTTTCTTAGTTTGTGAGCATCTTGTTAGCATTCGCCATGTAACAAACTACCTTATAATTAATTATCCTTGCCCACACATCTCTGGGTGAGCTGATCTAAGCTGGGTTTGGATGGGTGTCTCTGATGACCTTGGCTGGGCTCGCTGTGCATCCGTGAGTCTGCTGCAGGTCAGCTGAGAATTGTCTAATCTAGGGGCTCTGTGGGGCACCTGTGTTTCACACTTCTCGCATCCTCCCACCTTGGGCTACCCCGGGCCTATTCTTATGAAAATGGCAGAAATACAAACTTACAAGTGGAAACAGGTGAAGCCTCTTATGCCTTAAGCTTAGAGCATAGAAACTGTCACTTTTGCTTTATTCTATTGGTCTACTAGTCACATGACCAAATCAAGGCACTGAGAAATATACTCCACCCTTTTCATTGGGAGGAACTGCAGAGTCACTTAGCAGAGGGACTTGAATAGAGAGAGGGGGTAAGGAATTGGGGCCAGTGATGCAACTAACCCCACACTCAAACTCTGTTGCCCCAAACTGAACTCATCTCTGTGACTACCTCCGTCATAAGAAACCTGTTTTGCTTTCTTTATTTCTGGTTTTAGTTAATGATACTACTCTATGTCTAGTCACCCAAGCCAGAACCCTACAAAGTATTCTAGAGTCTTTTCTTTCCCCTTTCCCTATCTTCAATATTTACCTTGTAAAATATCTCTATAATCTGTCCAGCCTATTACCATCACTGCTCTGGTTCAGGCTGTCATACCTCCTTAAGAAGAGAGGGAGCAAGTTGTCTCTTAATTGTCTCCAATCTAGCTTCCTTCAAATCTATCCCTTATATTGCAGCCAGAATACTCTACCTGAAGTACAGATCCCACTCCTGTTCAGTGGCTTCTCATTGCTTCTAGAGGAGGCCCTCTGTGATCTAGATTTGCCAGCCTCATGTGCTGCTGTTTCCTGCCTTTTGCTTTACCTTTAGTTCAGGAGTCAGTAAAATATGGCCAGGGGGCCAAAAAATCTGGCCTGCCATCCATTTTTGTACAGTTCATGAGTTGAGAATGTTTTTCACATTTTTAAGTGATTAGGAAAAAAAAAGGAAAAAAGGAACTATTTTGTGACACATGAAAATTATAAAATTTAAACCAGTGTTCATAAATAAAGTTTTATTGGAACACAGCTACACTCATTCATTTTTGAATTGGCTGTGGCTGCTTTCACATTGCAATGGCAGAGTTGAGTCATTGAGACAAGAGACCGTAAAATATTTGCTCTCTGATCCCTTACAGAAAAAGTTTACCAACCCCTGCTCTAGTCAGCTAGAACTTATAATAGCTCCCCTTATGTACCATTCTGTTTATCATGCCTCAGTACTTTTATTACATTGTTTCTTTACCTGGATAACTCTATAGCTTTATTGCGATATAATTTACGTACCAAACAATTCACCCATTTAAAGTGTACAATTCAGTGGTTTTTAGTATATTCACAGCGTTGTGCAACCATCACCACAGTCAGTTTTAGAACATTTTCATTATCTTCCCTCAAAACCTCATGTCCATTAGCAGTCGCTCCCCATTTCCTTAACCCTCTCCCCTGGCCCTAGACAACCACCAAATCTACTTTCAGTTTTTATAGATGTGCCCATTCTTGATATTTCCTATAAATGGAACCATACAACATGTGGTGCTTTTGTGACTGGCTTCTTTCACGTAGCATAATGTGTTTAAGGTTTATACAAATTATAGCATGTATCAGTGCTTCATTTCCTTTCATTGCCTATTAATACTCTGCTGTATGAATATACCACATTTTGTGTATCCATTCATCAGTTGATGGACATGTGGGTTGTTTTACTTTTTGACTCTTTTGAGTAATGCTGCTATGAATATTTGTGTACAAGTGTTTGTGTGGTCATATATTTTCATTTCTCTTGGGTATATATCTGGGCTAATTCTTCCTTATCCTTCAAGAATTGACTTTGGGGTCATCTCTTTCAGAACTCTTCCCTTCCTCCTAGGCTGGGTTAATGTCTTTTCCCTATGGCCCTGATAACATTCTCAAAGTATTTACCACATCATATTGAAATTATCTCTTTGCATGTCTGTCTCCTCTAAGTTTCTGGAGAGCAACATCAATGCCTTATCCAACTTTGTATCAATTGCAAACAGTTCAAAAGTTCACTTAATATTTGTTGCACTAGAAAAACTATAAAATAATCTATGCTTTTGAATTAAAATAAACTTTATCTTTTGTCTTTTTTTGGTCTAATGTACATTGCCTTTTTTTTAAGTCTCTTGGACTACGTATTGAGATAACTGATCTTGAATTTTTTTCTTTTTTTAAGGCCTGCAAAGAAAACAAAAAAAGGTGCCAAAGAAAAAGCATCGGATGAGAAAAAAGATGAGATAGAAAAAATAAAGTCATATCCCTTTATGGAAGGTGAACCTGAAGATGATGTCTACCTAAAACGCTTATATCCAAGGCAGATATACGAGGTGGAGAAAGCTATTCACTTACTTAAGAAATTTCAAGTTCTGGACTTTACTAATCCAAAGCAAGGTGTCTATCTTGATTTGACACTGGATATGACACTGGGGAAGAAGGTATGTAGACTCAATTAAAATTTATTTGTGAACAGTGGTTGAATGAATTGCTGTTTCTTCATTTAAGCGACTTTTGTCTCCTGTAATAATTTTTAGAAAATCTTGTGCTCTTTCTGAACTTTAGGTTGAAAAATATGTTTGTTTGTCTTAATTTTCCAAATATAAAATAAAATGTTGAATGTACTCTGCAGAGTTGATGAACATATATCTCTTCTTCATCTGAAAGTCGCTGGTATAAATTTCAACAAAAGTAGTGTTAAAATTAATTGAGTTATTGCTGTAACTTTGAAAAATGACTTAGGCTGCCTGGGTATGTTGTTCCTTCTCTGTAAAGGAGGACTTTGGATTAGCTTAGTAGCCTTCAGATGTGTTCCTTAGAATCCTAAAGTTGAGACTAAGTTTGGGTGGGGTGCCAAGCCCCTTACTCTCATCTCAGCCAGAACCTTTCTACTTTGTCTGTTTATATATTGCAGTTCCATGGAAGACTTGTTTATAAAATTCTGAAAGTGGGAAAAACACTAGATTAGATTTGAGGTCCATTACAGCTCTAAATTTTATAAGCTTCTCACTTAAGAAGTCTAATTTTTTTGGAGATGATATTTTAATTTTTATTCTGAGAATGTCTTTTTTTGGTCAGACTAGAAGGTATGTATTTTTGAATACAATTTAACAGCCTCAGCGACAACAATTAATTGAGCATGTAGAAGGAGGCAGTACAGCATAGTGCTTAAGAGCATAGGCTCTGGAGTCGGGTTACAGTACAGGCCAGAATCCTGGCATCACCAATTACCTGCTCTTTGAGCTTCTGGTTTAACCTCTCTAAATCTCAGTTTTTTCCTCTCTTTATAAAGGGGGATAAAATGCTTATTAGTTCATTTGGTTATAGTGAGGATTAAATGAGATGCTAGTGAAGGATTTGGTAAGAGTTTAATAATAACGATCAACATTTACTGGAAACTTTCTATGTACCAGCCACAGTGCTAAATGCTTTGCATGCATTTGCTCATTTAATTCTATAATAATCTCAGAAGAGGAAGCTGAGACACAGAAAGTGAAGTAACTTGCTCAAGGTCCCAGAGTAGGGGGTGGAGTTAGGATTTGAACCAAGGTCTGTCTCATTTCTTAGTTCTTATTTATTATAGTTCATACCAGCCCTGTTGTAATTTTATTTTATACCATAGTGTTACTGTTCTTTTATTTTAAAATGTTGTAGTGTCCAAGATAATCACTTTCTCAGTCAACCATTAATGTAGTTTATAACGAAGTCTTGTAGGACCACAGGTTTCATTTCATAAATGGAAGCCACTTGTAAACTAATAACATTGAAAGGGTACAGTTGTTTTCCTGAGACATTTTTTGTTATTAATAGAGTGCTTGTAAAACAAGCCAGCATTCCCCCAGGGGATGCTATTGTTGTGATTGTTTGCCATTGAAAAATTTACTGAAGTCAGTTGTGACATGTTAATGGCAAAGGAATGCCAGTCGGTAAAACTGAGTTGCATGTCTGATATAAAGTGTGCTTAAGAGTTTGTGCCTTCTTGTCTGAAAAGAAATTCTCAGGAGGTTATCTCTATGCAAAGCTTTTCTAAAAATATAATCTTTCAATCAGTTTTAATTAGGGAGCAACTCTTTCTTCCAGACCTTAAGGCTGCACCAGAACTATGGGCCTAGAACTTGTTTCCCTGTGATGTCTCCCTAAGAGATCTGAGCCATAGGCCTAGACAGGTCCTTGACCCAATGACTGAACATATTAGTTCTGAGGCCCTGTAGAAACTCCACCTGTATTAGGGCGCCTCAAATGCATGCCATTATTTATTTGGGATTTTCCAACTGGCTTCCCAAATATATCTGAAAGTGGTGAGTGGTCCAGGTAATTTCAAAATAGACCCACTCAGAAGAGCCTTTCAGGTTTGGCAATCTATCTTGAATTTAAAGTTAATATCATCTGATTTACCTGATTGTTTAGAGCCAATGATGGAAATTAGGGGTGACCTACTGAGCAGATCAGCTGGATATTGTTCAATATGCATAGCTATATACATGTCCTACTTGATGGTATAAAAAAAATTACATGTTCTTTTGAATTTAATTCAGGGTAGCAAACATTTATTGGCATCCATCATGTGGAAAGCATTGTACTAGGTGCTGGGGAAGATATGGATTGTGCAAACACATCTCTTAATATGTGAGAGACTGTGATGAATGATGTAGAGATAGAAGCCAAGTGCCACGGGAGTATGGAGCTGGGGAGAGAGATTTAGATTTTTATTAGGATTTCTTACAAAAGAAATATAATCTCTTATGCCTTAAAGTGTAACCAGTGAATATTTCAGATATAGAAAAGCTGAATGAATTTTTCATAATTGTTTTTCCATTGTTGTGTATTTAGAAAAAAGTGGAGCCATTTGCCAGTGTTCTTAGTTTGCCATACCCATTTGTTTCAGAGATCAGTAAAGTTGCTGTATTTACAGGGGTGAGTAACCTTTGTCAACTTTTCATATCGTTTAATTTTTTTTACATATCACATTAGCCAATGATTAGAATAACTGAATGAGTAGAGTTAGAGGAAACCTTAGCATTCCTCTAGACTTATTTTCCCCACATGAAGCTCAAAGCAATTAGATGACTTATTTGAGGTTATGTCATTAGCTTGAGAAAGAGCTAAGCCACCACATTAACTTCATCATTATTCATCTACCGTATTATGTTTCTCACAAGAAACTGAAGAGAAGTATAGAATTTATCCTACTAGCTGCTGCTTCCTACTGAAACTCTTCAAACAAGAATAACATTGACGTTAAAGCAGTGGTGGGCCCATTCACAGTGGGCTGTGAAGACATAGAAACCACACTTTTAAAACGGTCTAGTCTGGAAAGTCAAGAAAGTCAAGGTGATAACAAGTGTAGTAATACAGCTCTTTGTCATTTTTTTTTTATTATAAACATTTGTTTATAACATGTTCATGAATTTGTTTTGTAAGGTGTTTTGATTCTTCTCTGTCTGTCTCACTTTCAATGAAGAAATTCTTTACTCTTTTCCTAGGAAAGTAGAGAATATAGCTCTTGGAATGCCACAAAACTTGAGTAAATAAGAGAGTGATATATTTTCACAGTAAAACCAAATGGCATGAATGGAACATATAGAAAAAAAAAAACCCTAATACTGTGCATTTTTCTTTTGAATTTTCAGACAATAGGCTAAATTTTGGTTCTCGTTTCTTAAATTAAAAAAATTTTACTCTTGTATATTGGTTTGATAAAATGTCTCCATTTAAATTAGCAAAACTAAATATATTTTAATCTTTTACTTTTGGAAGATGATGTATTGATAGCATTGGAGACTAAGGACCAGTTGGTGGGTTCCTAATATGCCATTTTGATGTGTTTCCTCATATGTTAAGTCAAGAAACACTTTAATCACCTCTAAACTAAACTTGTTCTGGATGTAATATCTCTGATGCATCTAGTTGAAAATTGATGCACATTCAATTAAAAGTAAAAAAAAAAAACCACAGTTTTTATTTTGAACTGTGGTATTATTTCTGACAAATACTTGAAAGCAGACTGAATTTGCTTAAAGATTGATGTTCATACTATTGTGTTTTGGTAGAATGCATCAGAGATAAAAATAGCAGAAGAAAATGGAGCTGCATTTGCAGGAGGAACTAATCTGGTTCAGAAGGTACAGTATTGTTTTCATGTTCATTAGCTATAGAAATTGTTCTGTTATCTTTGCCATCTATTGATTTATTACATGTGAAACATAACCACTCTGTTCATATCTTTTGATAAATGGTTAGTAGAGCTTTACAGAACAGGGGAAAATTTTCCTACTCTTTTGAGTCTCAAAATCAAGCTAAGAAAAAACTATCCAGACTTTCTGATATTAACTATGCTTGATTTATATTGTGATTTTTTTTTTCTTTGCTTCCTATATGTTTGTGAGAGTTCTGTGGGTAGACTGGAAAGGGCACTATGCCTCTTTCTGGTTTTGAATGTGAGATTTGAGATGAAATACAAAAGGTAGCACACATGGATATCTCTATTCACGTTTTGAAGGTCAGATATTTGTTTTGCTTTCTTGGAGTGAAAAGTGTGATTTGCTTTAGTAGATCACAAAGGATAGTATCTGACCTCTATAATATGGTACTTTTAGTTACTCTTAACTTTTACCTCCCCAACTTCATCAGTTCAAGTAATGTAGGCTTAGCACGGAGGCAAAAAAATGATTATATAGCCTGCCTTGAGAAAATAACAAAGAATTTGTGGAGCCCATTTGAAACAAAGATAACATTTTTTTTTTTTTTAAAGAGGTGGGGAGGGGAATTTTCCGGTGGTCCAGTGGTTAGGACTCCTCACTTTCACTGACAAAGGAACTAAGATCCCACACGGCCAAAAAAAAAAAAGGATGTGAGGAGAAGAGGCACATCTGTTGAATTTTGGGAGTTATTTCTGAAATACAAAAGATTTCCCTAACATTCTCTAAAATCTTCTCTTCTAAATTTAATCCTTTAGACTGTGGAATACTTATTGTTTTGTTTTTAGAATGGGAGAAAGTGATTTGAAAATTTATCTTTTGTCCTGTATCCAGATTTTGATTTGGGGGAAGTTTTAACTGGACCATTAACTGGACCAAGCACAACAGTGCTTGCAGCGTGTTTTTTTCTACCCCAGTAGTTCTCTAAATTTGGTGTGGATTCTGGATTTTTAAGGGGAATCTCGAGAATTATTTTTGGAAGCAGAACTAATGGAAAATATGAAGAGATTGTACTTTCATACAGCTTCTAGGTCAAAGTCAGAGGGTGGTACCCAATTCTCTCTGATGTATCATAAATTTTAATTTAGTAAGATTATTAAACTTCTTTTAATATTAAAAAATAAACAATACCACAGATTCTTTGGAATTTGAGAGTGTAGCTTGGACCCCGGAGTCAGAGAACTAACTGTTCTTATTAAACTTGTGTACTGCCTTCCATCTGTTTTCTTCTGCAAACATAAGAGTATCTTATAGAACTGTCATAGCAACAGTGGAGTTAGATATCTCCACTTCTTAAATGTTAAGTAAGAAGTTACTTCTCAAGAAAGAAATGGTATGGGAGCAGAAAGTATTCTGTATCATTAAGTTCATTAAATAAAATATTTTGAAAAAAGTAACCCAAATAAGGAAACCAGGTGCATTTTGAAATTATTTGGTAAGTAAAATATTACAGGTACAGAATTTCTCTTTAGGTGCCCCACTGATGATCTATTATTAGAGGGAAAAATGCCACCTATATAAGGCATCAAAACGAATATATTCTTGCAGATTACCCCCTGGTATCTTTTAAAACTCATCCATTTTATTTTCAAAAGGTATTCAGGTTGTGAAGTAAATTCAGTACAGTTTTGTAAATAGTATCATGGCTGCAATTTTTTTTTTTACACATTCTTCTATTTTTTAATTAGTTTAAATATCAATACTATTTTACTTAGTGCTTATAGTAGGTAAATGTAGGATGAATTTACTGAACTTTTAGTCATTTCTTAGGTAAGACTTTATTTACTAAATTCATTTTGCTTTAATTACAATACTTCTGAAATATCACAAGTATGCTTGGTTCTGAGGGATTTTTAAATAGTTTCATTTTTACTTGTGTCTAAAGCATGATTTTCATCCATATAGTTTTATATTATTCAATGATATGATCTTAAGGTTAACTATAGCATAACTTTCAAACATAATTTTAAATTTAATTCAAAGGAACATGTTTTAGACTCAGTATTACAAGATGTTGGAGTAGAAATGTCACATTCAGTTCTTTGACATTTCAAAATTGCCTCTGCTTTCATGTTTCTAGTGATGAGAGCCCTGGTTCTGGAACCACACTGCCTGTGTTTCAGTTCTGGGTCTGCCTCTTAAAAGTGCACAGGTTGACTCGTCCTCCTTAAGCCCTCCATTTCCTTATCTGGATTGTGTGGTCAACAGTACTTTCTTCGTAGATTTATTGTAAAGACTTGATGAACTAAACCATGTATGACGCTTAGCAGAATGCTTGGCATGTTCTAAGTTCTCTTTTAAAGTAAGTTGTTATTGTTTAGGGGAGCACAGTATGTTGTTTAGGGAGTAAAGAATTTGTAAAAAGAAGAAATAGTAAAAGGAAGGTAAAATTCCAGAATCACACTTAATTTTGCCAGAGTCCAGGTTTTTACAGTTCAGTGTGTAACCCCAAACCAAGGCTTTGAATGACATACTGTGATAAGACTTTATGCAAAAAAATCATTGGTAAAATATTTGTTGCCCAGGCAGTATTGTTCTAAAAAGTTGCTTCATTTTATAATCAACTGAATTTTTAAATGGAGTATACTGTAGGAGTAAAACAATTATTTTGGGTGCCTGCCTGAATTAATTTAAAATGTCTTTTTAAAAATTGAAATTATTTTCTTTGCTCTTAGAATGGAAATAGAGTATGGATAATAAACTATAAGTAAACTTGTCTTTGACCATTCCACTCCTCTTTTATTTTTTGGAGGCAAAGAGAATTTTGGTTTCAATTCTTTGTGAAAATAATTATAGATTCAGTTCTCCTGATGCTCCAAATTTAGGAAAGCAGTGTTGTTGCTAGTGATTTGGCAGCTAGTGGTTATTAATTTTACATGTGATCTATTACAAAATTTTCAACATATTTCTTCAGTTTTGATGGACATATGAATTCAACTTTGTGAGACTGTATGAGCTGTGTACACATCAGTGATCTGTTCTAGCTTGTAACATTTTGCCTAACATAACGCCATGGAAGAATTAAGCCCATTAAATGTTTGTTTGTTTGTTTGTTTTTAATGGATGCGGCTATTTTTAAAAGAAAACATCAGAAAATGTTTTGCTTCTGATGGTTTTCATAATTGATAAATGTGTTCAAATGATCCTTGTGATTAAAGAATTGTGCTTAATAGCTATTTTCTAAATTATAAGGGAAATTATTGCTACATTAGACTTTATTTTTAGAAGGATAAAGCTTTTTATACAATCTAAGGTTATCTTTTCCCCCCTGATTTTTAGATTTTGGATGATGAAATTCAACCAGACTTTTATGTAGCTGTTCCAGAAATAATGCCGGAGCTTAATCCATTAAGGAAGAAACTGAAAAAAAGATTTCCTAAGCTTACTCGAAGTAAGGGAGAATTCTTTTACTATTTCAATATGCTATCAACAACTTTCTAATATATATGTTTAGTTAGAAAACAAAATTGCTAATATATGTGTAGAATAAATAATATGTTCTGGTGTTTGAGTTTTGTGTTATATAGGAACATATGGATTTAGTATTTCTTTCCTTTGGCACTAATATTGGTGATTTAATGTAATTTGAAGACCTAGTTACTTTATAATACCAGATCTTTAAATTTAGGCCATATTCTAGTTTTAAATTAGTGGAACATATTACCCACTAGGTATGTTATCATCATACTATTTTATACCTCTTTATCAATATACCATGTATGCTTATTTATGTTAGCATTCAACATATATGTATGAATGCTTACTGTGTATGGTTCTGCAGTTATTTCCCTTGAGCAGCTTTTCCCTTGTGGATATTTCCACCTTATGAAACCTAGTAAGAGAAGTAAGGGTGCTACATAAATAGCCTTGTTATAAAGTATGAAGTATTATATGATAAATTCACAAGATGCTGTAGGTGTTCAGTAGAGGAGGAATTTATACATAGGTGGGGAAATCAGAGAAGGCACCCTGAAGGGGGTGACATTTAAACTGTACCTTGAATAATTTGGTGAGCAGATTAAGGGGGATATTATTTTAAGTGGAAAGAATCTGTTAATCATAGACACTGAAGTAAGTTAGAAATTATAGGCTACATCCCAGAAATATCAGTTAGTTCTCTTTGGCTGTAGTGAATGGTACCCCTACTTTGAAATGAAAGAGAATATGTTGGACAGGTAGATTGATGCCATGCTGAGCAGAATCTTGAATAAGATCCTAATAAATTTGGACTTTTATTCTGTATTCAGCAGGAATCTCTTAGAAGTTTTTAAGGTGGGGGATTCTTCAGAGCTTTAATTTAGCAAGAGTTTGTAAGATGTATTGGCATGAATCAAACGTAGAGTCAGGGAGACCAGTTCAGGTGCAATCGCCAGAGACTAATAAAGGTAATGTTTAAAGTCTTCATAATGAGACTGGTGTGAAGAGGACGGATGTCAAAGATAATAGGACTTTGCACTAAGTAGTTAGGAAGGGACATGTTGAGAGAGAGAAAGGGAAGAGTCAAATGATGCTGAGATTTAAACCTTGGGATCTCTCCTAATAAGTTCATGTCATTAATGGAAACAGGGAGTAGATTTGGGAGGAAAAGTAAGTTCATTTGCAGACATTGTTTCTTTTAGATGGTGCTGGATATCTGCTATAGATAGATGTTATTTCAAATAAAATTTTATAATGTAAAAGAGCAAGTATTTTAAAATCGTTTTAGTAGATTGGTCTTCAAATTTTAACTCTAGTTGAGCTAAAAAAAAAATCCTGCGAAAATTCTTCATACATGATAGCCACTAATGCTCATCTGAATTATAGATCATGTTCTATGCTGTAAGCAAATTCAAATGTACTCTTCAGTTTTGTTGTACTAGTGTTTTGTTTATTCTTGATAGCCTGCATTGAATAACACATCCTTTTGAGATATTGGACTGAGGTTTGACACTTTTTATTAGGGATTTCCAATACAGTAGTGTTTGTTTTCATGGAAGCACACTTACCTTCTTTCCTAAGTAGGACCTGAAATTGAACATTATTTAAAAAATTAAACCAGAGTTGCAGTTGAATTTGAAAATAATTCTCATATTTTTTTCTAATTAAATTCAAGCTCAACAAAGCCAAACAATATTAAATATAGTCAATTAAAACTGAAACTGAATACTGAATATATCTGTATTCAGCTCGCTCCTCGCTTTGCACGGTTAACTGGTTTTTCACAGAAATTAATTTTGTCACCTTTGCTGCTTTATCCCTTCTTTGAATAACTCTTTTGGCCTCAATTTTCTTTAGCATTGAGGTTTTTTATTACCATTTTCATTGCAAATTTTGGGACTGAAAGGTTTTCAGATAACTTATTTCTTTATTTCAAATAAGAAAAGTTTCTGTTGAAAATGTTTATTTTTATTAGTGGGCTTTGTTTCTGCTTTCATAATGAATCATAGCTTGTGTATACCATGGTCAAGTTACCTAGGTATGTTCTCCCCGCCCAGCCCCCCCAATTTGCTTAACAAATCATCTTGGAAAACCAGGCAGACGTTTCTCCTTCCCTAACTTCTTTTCAGCCCCACATGATCTGCTTAACAGCACTGGCAAAACATTTGTGTTCTTTAAACATGAAGACAAATGATTAACCTGTCAAAAATGTAAAAACAGAATATGCCAGATGTGCATTAGAACAAATGAAGCTTGTATTATGCATTTTTAGAGCTTATTCAGAATCTTGTTTAGGAACATTTGATTCCCCTTACATCCAACGAAAGACGTAAGGGTAAAATAGAAATTACGTTTTGAGCAAATGGATGCAATTAAAAAACAAACAAACAAGCCCCTGCAGCTGAGCTCATTAGTTTCCCATTTTATCTAACATTTTGTTTTCCTAGTGGGAGTGGGTGTAAACAACTTGGCTGGATTGAATGTGCACATTTTGCCACATGTTTAATGCTGCAGTTTTATTTGTTTTATTTTAATTGCTTACGTAACTATAGGCAAGTTCTCTGTTTTTCCAGTGCACATTTGGCTTGTTTTCTGAGTATTTCTTTTTTACCTCATTAAAAAAAGACATTTAAAACTTGCTTTTTAAAATTTCTTGGAAGAAATTGGCCTTCATTTTGCTTGTCAACTTAGCTTTTTTTTCTCCACAATACAAATGCCCTCTGAAATTCGTTCATATCTAATATAGATATATCTTATTGGTATTTTCTTTATTCCTAATCTTATTTTTTAGCATTTACTAAACAAAAAATACTAGTATGAAAAATATCTTGACTTAATGGAATCAGTTTTCTATTATGCATATTAAGCCATAGTAGGTACTATGGCATATGGGAAATAGTTGAATTCTTTTAAAGCATACTAAGTTGTTGGCAGGTAAGGGATATGATTAGAAAACTGGACCCACTCCTGTGTGTTCCTCTTAACACATAGTTCTTAGGATTGAACATCAGTGCTCCAGTTGGAGTCTTGTCAAAAGGATATTCCAGCAGACTTGTCCAAAGAGTATTCACATCTACTGAGTAGGAAACTGCTTTCTGTATGGAAGTTGGTATTGTATCATATTTGAGAGTAATGGATATAAAATTATTGAAATCTAATGTAAATTATTTTTAACTCATAGACTGACATGCTGTACTTCAGAGTATTGCTTGCATTATTGAAACAATTTGATTATATAAAGAAAAATGCTAAAACACAGGGAAGTTTTGCAGTGTAACCAATTTGAAATATTTCTAAATTTCCCTCTCTCATGTGTTAGTTTAAAAACTATTTATGTGTGAAAGACTCCAATGATGATTAGGTATGATTATAATTATTATAGATGAATTATTGATATATTACAGCTGGTTCTGTAGCTCTCCTTCATTTCCCTTACTCCAGCCATAGTGGCCTCTTTGCCCTTCTTTATATGCACTAAGTGTTCTTCTTTCTCAGGTCTTTGGACTCATTGTCCCATCTGTCTGTAATGCTCTTTGCTAATTTGCCTGGCTCACATTCTTATTCAAATATCACCTTAAACAGAGAAGCCTTCTGTAACCATCATATATAAAATATTAATCTCCACTTCCCGTTATCACCAGATTTCTCATTATTGTGTTGTTTTTTTGGGTTTTTTTTTGGTTTTTTTTTTTGGCAGCGTTGGGTCTTCGTTGCTGTGCGCAGGCTTTCTCTAGTTGCGGCGAGCTGGGGCTAGTCTTCGTTGTGGTGCGCAGGCTTCTCACTGTGGTGGCTTCTCTTGTTGCAGAGCACGGGCTCTAGGGTGTGCGGGCTTCAGTAGTTGTGGTGCATGGGCTTAGTTGCTCTGCAGCATGTGGGATCTTCCTGGACCAGGGCTTGAACCTGTGTCCCCTGCATTGGGAGGCGGATTCTTTTTTTTTTTTTTTTTTTTTTATTTATTTATTTTTGGCTGTGCTGGGTCTTCGTTTCTGTGCAAGGGCTTTCTCTAGTTGCGGCGAGCAGGGGCCACTCTTCATCGCGGTGCACGGGCCTCTCACTATTTTGGCCTCTCTTGTTGCAGAGCACAGGCTCCAGATGCGCAGGCTCAGTAGTTGTGGCTCACGGGCCCAGCCGCTCTGCGGCATGTGGGATCCTCCCAGACCAGGGCTCGAACCTGCGTCCCCTGCATTAACAGGCAGATTCTCAACCACTGCGCCACGAGGGAAGCCCGGAGGCGGATTCTTAACCACTGTGCCACCAGGGAAGTCCCCATGTATTTTTTTGAATTATAGTTTTGTCTGGATATATGCCCAGGAGTGGGATTGCTGGATCATATGGTAATTCTAATTTTAGTTTTTTGAGGAACCTCCATACTGTTTTCCACAATGGCTGCATATAATGAGATTTTCATATTGACTTATCATGGGAAGAGCTGCTGGAGACACACTGAGAGTGGTGTGTCTCTAGTGGTATGTTCCTTATTGTATTTCTTACCCTTCAAATCACATTTTCTAGGTACAAAATTGAAATTTTTTCAGGTTAAGTTATGGTATTGTAGAATATTAGAAGTATGTATGCAACTAGAGATTATCATACTAAGTGAAGTAAGTCAAAGAGAAAGACAAATACCATATGATATCACTTATATGTGGAATCTAAAATATGACACAAATGAACCTATCTGTGAAACAGAAACAGAATCAGGGACATAGAGAGTAGACTGGTGGTTGCCAAGAGGGAGGGGGATGGGAGAGGGTTGGATTGGAAGTTTGGGATTAGCGGATGCAAGCTGGTATATATAGAATGGATAAACAACAAGGTCCTACTGTACAGCACAGGGGACTATATCCAATATCCTGTGATAAACCATAATGGAAAAGAATATGAAAAAGAATATATATATGTATAACTGAGTCACTTTGCTGTAGAGCAGTAATTAACACAACATTGTAACTCAACTATCCTTCAATAAAAAATAAATTTAAAATAAGTTTAAAGTAAAACTAAAAAATATATATATATATATTTTTATGTGTTGAATTTGAGTTAAAATGTTAATGATTAAAGATTAGGAAGGTATAGTTTACGTTTGGAGTCTCCTCCATGATCCTTTGAAAATTCTTAGTTTTTACCTTGATTCCTTTTTTCTCCTTTCTTTATTCAGTTGCATCTTTTTTTCCACCCTAATGGAGGACAAAGTGACATTAGAATCCAATAAAGTCTCAATTCTTAACTCTTTCTTCCTGCCAGTTTCTGTAACCATTTGTGCAGCAATGAGCTGCTTCCAGATTGTACCACTCAACTGAGATATTATTTCTACTGCTAATCTTGCTACTTTTCTAGTTCCTTCCCTTCTTTATGGTAAGGCAGGTCAGACAAATTTCACACAAAGGTAAGTAAAAAGTTCTTCAAAGATTTCAAGACTCTACTGTCAGCTTTTATCATGGGTTATTTTATAGGTTTTATTTTAATTTGTCATCGGTGTTTCTAAAGTATAAGCATCATCATTGTATATACTTATTTATTAGTTATTTATTACTGTACAACAATAATATCACAAATTTAGTGGCTTAAAACAACACACATTTACTATCTCAGCTTCTGTGTGTCAGGAATATGTATACAGCTAAGCTAGGTTCTCTGCTTCAGGGTCTCATAAAGCTACAATCAAGGTGTCAGCTGGGGCTGTGATTTTATCTGAGACTTGACTGGGGAAAGTCCCCTTCCAGATTCATGTGGCTTTTTGGCAGAATCCAGTTCCTTGCAGGTTTCTGGACTGAGGATCTCAGTTTCTTGACCCATGGCTCTCTCCATATGCCACCTCACAACATTGTAGCTTGCTTCTTCAAAGCCAGTAGGAAGAGAGACTCCTCCAAGATAGGCATTGCAGTTTTATGTAATGTAATCAGGTATGCATAATCATACTGTCTCTTGCTTAGAAGCACGTTGCAGCTCTCATCCATATGCAAGGGGAAGGGATCACACAAAGGCATGAACACCAGGAATTGGGCCACCCTAAAGTCTGTCTGCCAGAAATCATTTTTTATATCTTAACTTGGTTGAATGTTTCTCTTATTCAGTAATTTTTGCTACTTGTTTAGATATAATGATAACTTTGGATTTTCTCCTTTTCTAACCAGATTCCATTGGCCGAGACATCCCCAAAATGCTTGAATTATTTAAAACTGGACATGAAATTAAGGTAGATGAAGAAAGGGAGAACTTTCTGGAGACCAAAATAGCAACAGTAAGTTACAGTGAAAATTATTCAGTAACCCCTTTTATTTTTTGCTTAAGTGATTCATTAATAACTTATAACATACCAGCCCTTTGAACTTGTCCTTGTCAGTAGCATTAGGAGTGGCACTAAATATATACATAGATTTTTTTTTTATAGGTTGAATTCATAAATTTTAGTAGTGCTTTAGAATTCCTTCTTTTCTAGAGTTATGTGCCACTCTCTGACATTTACTTGTACTTTGCCTTATTAGTCTATTCTCTGTTATTTTTGCTAATATTTTAAGCATTTTGGGAGTTGGGTCTAGATCTTACATGTACCTTATAGAGTATTGCATAATGCTGAGTCCGTAGTAAGTATTTAATACTACTTTAATGGAATTGAGTAATTTGCTTTATTTTAATGAATTGTTTCTGATTATCCCTGCTTGTGTTTTAAAAGCTGTTTGCCCACTTATAGAAGATGCTGGAAATTAATTTCCAAAGCCATTTTTGGGACACTAATATAGATAAATCAGATTTTTATAGGACTGTGTTTCAAAAGATATAGTTTTTTGCTAATATTTCTTAATCCTACAGAATTTCTAACGTGCCTATTTAATGTATGTAATTTTTTCCTGTGCAGTAACTATAGGAGTAATAATAATATTGTTAGCCAAATTTAAACAGTGCCTACCAAGTGCTAGGCATTATTCCAGACATTTTTCATATATTCTGTCTTTTAATCCTGAACCCTATAAGAGGTAAGTTATCATCCCTAATTTTTAGAGGAAGGAATGGAAGCCCAAAGAGGTTAAGTAATTTTTGCAGTGTCTCACAGCTAGTATGAGGCATACTTGGTATTTAAACCTTGGGAGTCTCCTCAAGAGTCCAGGCTCTTTAGCCTGTTTTGCCTCATGACTGGAGTTATTTGAAGAGCTATTATTCCTCCTCCCATCCTACTCCTGAGAGCAGTTCTGCATTATAGCCCACCACTAGCAGTCCAAACTCATTGAGCTGTGCCTATTGTAAATCATCAGAAATATGTAAAAGGAACTTATCTAGTTTTATGCAAGGAAAACTTGCTTTAGAAAGGGGGCAAAGCAAGTTTAATCCAGTCAGGGATTGGGAAACCCCCCATCGCCTTCATTATCATCAAAGCTTAGCTCTAATTCAGTTGGCGTTGAGCTCTGCTTGAATCTGATGTTGGAATGTCCTTGTTCCCAGAAGGCCCTTGGCAGTGTGTCTTGTTTCTCAGGGATGGCAACATTGCAATGTGAAACACAAACAGAAAACCAAATACAAATTTTAAGAGACTATTCTAGAGCTGTAGAGACTTGGGCTTGAATACCTGTTCTGCTACTTAAGGGATGGCAGATTTTAGACAAGTTTCTTTTCTTTTTTTTTAAATGTTTCTTTAATTGAAGTATGGTTGATGTACAATATTATATAAGTTACAGGTGTACAATATAGTGACTCACAATTTTTAGAAGTTATAATCCATTTATAGTTATTATAAAATATTGTTTATGTTCCCCATGTTGTACAATATATCCTGGTAGCTTATTTTATACCTAATAGTTTGTACCTCTTAACCCCTTACTCCTATATTGCCCCTCCTCCCAAACAAGTTTCTTAATGTTGTTGTGTCTCAAATTTCCTCATCTGTAAAATTTATATAGTAATATCTATTTCACAATGTGGTATCAAAGATTAAATAAAATTTTAGAATGATAACACCTACTGTTACTGTTTTAGTTGGACTGTTTAGGTCTGTAAAGTATCTTTATAAGACTCTTTCTTCCCAGATGTATCTTTTTTCTTAAGTAATGTTTTCAGTATATTGAGTAGTTAATAGTTTATATAGATCCTAACTCAGTGTATAAGAAACCATGGCATCTCATTCATTCTTTTTAACAAATACCATAGTGATTAAGACATGGGCTCCAGACCAGACTACCTGGGTCTTTTAGAGATATAATGCTTTTTCTTAATGAAAAAGAAATTAATCTGTGTGCCTCAAGAGGATCTTTTCTGAGTACTATTTATTTATTTATTTATTTATGGCTGTGTTGGGTCTTCGTTTCTATGGGAGGGCTTTCTCTAGTTGTGGCAAGTGGGGGCCACTCTTCATCGCGGTGCGCGCACCTCTCACTATCGCGGCCTCTCTTGTTGCGGAGCACAGGCTCCAGACGCGCAGGCTCAGTACTTGTGGCTCACGGGCCCAGCTGCTCCACGGCACGTGGGATCTTCCCAGACCAGGGCTCGAACCCGTGTCCCCTGCATTGGCAGGCAGATTCTCAACCACTGCGCCACCAGGGAAGCCCCTGAGTACTATTTAAATAGTAAGGGGTTAAGAGAAGGGGTTTTAGATTCATATGTGTGGATTCAAATCCTAGTTCCAGATTAGAACTCTGTTACCTTGCTCTCTGAGGCTCAGTTTTTCCCCATTCCCCATTTTCCCTATATGTAAAATGATGTTGATAATGATATATACTTTCTAGATTAGGAAGGAGTAGATGAGATAATGACCTAATAACTATTAAACAGAATTCTACTTCTGGCTAAGATGGAGTAACACGGACCTGATTTACTCTCCCACCTAAAGCGATTAGCATCACCTTGATACCAAAACCAGACAAAGGAAATCACAGTCCAGCATCATTCATGAATGTAGATATTAAAATTATAAACTAAACTTTAGCAAATAGAATCCAGCAATGTATAAAAAGAATAGCATATCATGACCGAGTAGGGCTTATCCTAGGAATTCAAGGTTAGTTTAACATTCAACAATCAATCATTATAATTTACCACATTAACAAACTAAAAATCAAAAGTCATGTGATCATCTCAGTAGATACAGAGAAAACATTTGACAGAATCCAACACTTGTTCCTGACTAAAATGTCTCGGCAAACTAGGAATAGAAGTTAATGTCCTCAACCAGATAAAGGGCATCTAAGAAAAAGCAACAGCTGATATCATAGTGATGAAAGGCTGAATGCTTTCCTCCTAAGATCAGGAACAAGATAAGGATATCCACTCTCATCACTTCTGTTCAACATTAATCTAGGGATTCTAAGTAGTGTAGTCAGGCAAAAAAAAGAGGCATCAGATTAGAAAGGAAGAAGTAAAACTCATTTTTCAAAAGATGACATGATCTAGTTACTAGAACAAGGAAGTGAGTTAAGTAAGTTGAAGGATACAAGATCAATATACAGAAATCAGTTTGCTTCTATATAACAGCAATGAACATTTACAAATTAAAATTTAAAAGTAAGGAATGCCATTTATAGTGGTATTAGAAAATATGAAATACTTAGGGATAAATCTGACAAAAGATGTGAAAGATCCATACACTGGAAACTTCAAAACATAGTGGAGAGAAATTAAATAAAGAAAATCTAAATAAATGATGGAATGAACTATGTTCAGGGATTAGTAAACTTAATATTGTTAAGGTGTCAGTTATCCCCAAAGTAATGTATAGATGCAGTACATTCTCAGTCAAAATCCCATTAAGGTTTTTTGTAGAATTGACATGATTCTAAAATTCATGTGAAAATACAAAGGATCTAGACTAGCCGAAACATCTTTAACAAAGGACAAAGTTGGAGGTCTATCTGATTTCAAGATTTATAAAGCTACAGGAATTAAGACAATGTGATGTTGATGTCAAAAGAGACAAAACAATCAATGGAGTAGAATAGAGAGTCCAAAAAAAAAAAAAAAAGGACAAAACACATATGGACAACTGATTTAAAACAAGATGCAAAAGCATTTTTAATGGCGAAACAAGTCTTTTCAACAAACGGCACTGGAACAATTAGATATCTGTATCTGATAAAATGAACTTTGATCCACACTTCATACCATATATAATTACCTCAAAATGTGTCAAAGACCTAAATGTAAAGCTTAAAATTATAAAACTTCTAGAAGAAAATGTTGGGTCAGGGAATAATTTCTTAGATATGACACCAACAGCATGATCCACAAAAGAGCAGCTTGATAAATTGTACTTTTTAAAAATTAAAAACTTTTTCTCTTTAAAAGATACTGTTAAGAGAATGAAAAGGTAAATTGCAGATTGGGATAAAATATTTGTAAATCATCTGTCTGATAAATCCACGATATATAAAGAACTCTTAAAACTCAACAATAAAACAGTCCAGTTTTAAAAATCAAAAGATTTGAACACACCTCACTAAGGGGTGACAAACACATGGCAGACAGATGACAAACACATTGAAAGATGCTCAACATTATTGTAGTTGTTAAGGAAATACAAATTAAAATCACAATGAGATATCATTACACATCTATTGGAATGACTAAAATTAAAAAGACTGATGATACCAATGTTGGTGAGGATGTGGAGCAACTGGAATGTTCATATGCTGCTGTGGGAATGTAAAATGATGCAACTTCTTTGGCAAACAGTTTGGTAGATTAAGAAGTTTAATACCCACCTACTATATGATCCCACTACTTCACATTTAGATATTTACTCAGGAGAAATGGAAACATATGGTTATGCAAAGATTTGTAAACAAATATATCAGATTTATTTGTAATAGCCAAAACCCAGAAACATTTCACATGTCCATTGACAGGTGAATGTATAAACAAACTTTTTTATGTCTATACAATTGAATATTCTTTAATACAGTAATAAAAAGAAACAGTTGATGCATGCTTTAACATGAATGAATTTTTTAAAAATCATGCTGAATGAAAGAAGCCAGAAAAAAAAGAGTACATACTGTGTGATTCCATTTATGTAAAATTCTGGCAAATGCAAAGTAATGTATAGTGACAGAAACTAGACTGGTAGTTGCCTTGGGGACAAGGTGGCTGGGATGGGGTGGGGAGGAGGGATTACAAAGGAGCACAAGGAATTTTGGGGATGATTGACATGTTTGTTATCCTGACTGGTGATGGTTTGAGTGTATACATATGTCAAAACTTAATAAATTGACACTTTAAGAATGTGCAACATATCCCTTGGAATACTGTTTAGCAATAAGAAGGAACAAACTATGGATACATGCTATGATGTGGATGAACCTCAAAAACATTATGCTTAGTGAAAGAAAGCAGATGCAGAAAACACATTTATGTGAAATGTCCAAAAAAAGGGTGAAACTATAAAGACAGAAAGTAGATTAGTGGTTGCCTGGGGCGAGGGGGTGGGAGGAAACAGGCATTAACAGTAAATGTGCCTCAGGGATCATCAGTTTTAAAACTGATTTATGGTGTTGGTTGATAAACGTACTAAAAAATCATTGAATTATAAATTAGAAAATGGTGAATAACATAATAGGCAAAATATACCTCTATAAAGTTATCAAGTATACCTCAATAAAGTTGTTGAAAAAGGAATAAAAATCTATCTACAATTGTATCTAATACAATATAACTATTCCATAAAAATATTTATTTTTATAATTATCAGAGGTAACAGATTTTTTTTAAAAGATTTCAAAGCAAAGTAATATATCTTCCTTAAAAGTTGGCGATTTCCACGAGTGATGTTATTCTTATTATATAGTTGGAAATACTAAAGCTTTATTTTTGTTGTTGCTTTGTTTCTGTTGTTGCCACCTATATGATACAAGGATTGGATTTAGGATGAGTGTGCAGATGAAGGGGCACTGACAGCTTTATATGCCCATTCAGGGTCCGCCTCATTTTGGATAAAAGGGGCCTATCCAGAGCAGGGTCAACAAACCCATGTATGGCCATGGACCAAATCCAGTTGTGGCCTGTTTTTTTTTTAATAACCTGTGACCTAAGAATCGTCTTTACAGTTTTAAATGGTTTTAAAAAACAAGCAAAACAAAGAGTTTGCAGAGATTATATGTGACCTACAAAGCTTAAAATATTTACTGTCTGGATCTTTAGAGAAAAGTTTTGCTGACTCCTAATCTAGAAAGATGTTTTGAGGGAGAGTGAAATATATTAGTTTTGTGTTTTTATTTGCTTGTATGGGAGAGACTATCTTACTTTAGTTAAATCACCTAGAATTCCCTTGTTATAATTCTGTACTGCCACATTGCTTCAGGATCCAGTTCTAATACTGCTGTAATGTGAAATTGATCTTGAGTAGTTTAAGCTGGTTTTTCTTCTGTATCAAAGTGATAAATACAATCAGTTGAATGATCTTTCTTAATTATCTTACTTGAGGATTAGCATCTTGGTTATTAGAACTCAACCACTAATGCCTTTGTATATCAGAACTTTACTAATGCTCTTATAGCCAGCCAGTATCTAACATTTGTCTGCATTACTTGCAGGTAAATTAGTTTCCTTCTTAATCTTTCCTACCATTTGTACCTGTAGTTTACATATTCATGAAATTGTTTATGTCTACACGCACTATCAGATAAAATACTCATATCAATGAAAATGTCATTCAGATGATATATTGAACATCATGCTGACAGAACAGACTATTATTGGAATATTTTATTTTTCAGTCTCTTATATTGCTGTTATGCAATCACCATTTATTTTCTCTCTTGGCACGAAGAATAAGTTGGTTGGGATAAAAGTGAGTTGCTAAGTGATCAGGTTCAAGGGAAATGTCTTAAAGCATAAAACTAAAAATAAAGGTTTACAGGGGAGAAAAAGCACATTTCTTCAACTGGACCTTAAGTTTTTTAAAAATTTAAATTATGACTCTTTCCACGAAATAGAAATGAAACTAAGGCAGATTCTCAAAAAATGAACTTGAGACATAATGTGTCTCAGTATATATATTCTAAATAGCAGTTTAATTTCAGGTAGTAATTAGATAATTTACAAATGATTAATCTGAGTTTAGTATTTAGAAAACAATATCATAGTTATAATTCTGCTGCCCAGATAAACCTGTTGACATTTAAAATTTTTCAAATTAATGTATTCACTTGGTTAAATTCAAGCAGTTTACAAAAATGTATAAGGGAACACTAAATCCCATCTCTCTGCAATTGTTTTCTTATGGAACTCCTATTAATAGTTTCATCTTGTCCTTCCAGAAATGTTACAGCCTAAACACCCTTTAAAAATATATATTATATATGGTGAATCAATATTTTATTTTATAAAAATTTAATTTACACTAAACTTTTCAAACAGTCCTTAGAAGTAATATTGAAAGTGAAAATTTTCATTCCTGGGATTTCACAAAATGAGAGTCAGAATTAAGAATCTTGTCCTTTATTCATTATAGGAATGCTTAGTCAGGTGTATATTTTGACATTACACAAAAAAACTAAACAGTGTCCAGATATTATAGCAGAAACCTGCCAGAATGATGACTTTGAAGTAATTTTCAAAGGGTGTCTGTTAGTATTTTATAACATACCACAAATCCATTTTATGTCAGCTATGAGGCTCTCAGAAACATGCTTTGTTTTTTCTCACTGATAGATTGCTTGTTTGATTTAAGAATCTTGGCCTCCAGCCTACTTTTCGAGATCACTTGTAAGTGTAATTGTAAGCCAGTCCCATTGTTGACTGGTTTTCTTAACTTGTCCTTTATTATAAGGTAAAAGTTCTTTCCAAGTTTCTATTAATGTTGACTTTGCCATTTTACAGAGGCACACATAATATCATTATATTTGTCAAAAACTAAAATGTTCTCTCTCTCTTCCTTCTTTCACTTTTGTTAATATTGACTGCTTCACATATTTTAAAATCAAAGGTGATAGTGTTGTTGTTAGGTTTCATTTGCTGAGAGTGGTGGAGATCAAGACATAGAACTTTTCACTAGGAAAAAAATTCTACAGCTGTAAAATACGGTACATTAGGACTTGTAGTAGGGAGCATTTATCAAGAAGAAAGGACATGAACTGTAGTTTAAAGGAAAATTTGGAATGTGCCTATTTGATGTATTTAACCTATCATAGTATTTCATACCATAATAAATTATGACTCTCATGGCCTATTATATACACTCCTAAAAGAACCTATAAAATTTGACCCATGTTTCTGTATATATGTTTTCAAGTAGCAACTAATTTTATGTCTGAATCCAGTTCAGTAGAATCTCACATATGTAGAAATAGTTACTGTAGTTTTCATGGGTTTTAGACTTTGATTTTCAAATCAAGTCTAACCTAGAAATCTTCTGGGATTAGTAAAGTTAGATAAAGTTTGAGGATAAAAACGTAGATTTGTGTTATAATGCACAATGGACCTTTTAAAGGGTGCAGTGTACTATAAAATCTACTCAGTTTCAGATCATTTTTTGTAGTTTTGGCCCCTTTATAAGTGCTTTGGTGTCAGCACAGAAACTTAGTGGGATTTTCCACACTTTCAAAAGAATGTTTAGTGACCTGCTATATTTCCAATCAACTTTTTCTTTTTTTTTTTATTGAAGCTGATATTTATGCAGATATTTGAGTTAGAATATGATTGAAATCCACATAAAACCATTTATCTAGGGAAATATTACTTCACATTTCACTTTATAGAACATTAAAAATGAATAAGTACAAAGAAGAATGACTTCTGCATACCAGCTTTTATATTTACACAATTAAAACATCTACATATTTTTATTCTTAAATGCTTACAAAATCTCTATAGGATCATGTCCAATCAACTTTTTCTGTTTTAATTTTTCACTTCAAAGTAATTCAAGTATACATGTACATACAAGCTTTTAAAAATGACTTTTCACTGTAATATTTTCTGAAACACCATAAAATCAGGAATCTTGATGATCTGTCTTCATTTTATCTTAGAGCATTGGGGACTCCTTGGTTCATAGCACTTTAGAAAAGAAAATCTAAAGAGAAATTAAATCACATAACATTTTAGGTAAGAAAATAATGAAACATTACACATTTTCTTGGAATTTATTGCTTAATAAAGCTTAGTTAAGCTCTTACTTGAAAGAGCTTAAGCTCTTATTTTTAAATACCCTCAATGTCAGCATATCTTTTTCCTCAGTTTTTTATTTTGGAAAATTTTAAATGAATGGAAAGGTTGAAAGAATAGTATAACAAACACCTATATACTCATCACCTAGATTCACCAGTTTTGTCACATTTGCTTAGAAAAACTAGTATAAGTAGTTTGCTTAGAGAAAATAGTAGATATTCTTTTATATTTTCTAAACCACTTTAAGTTGCAGACATCATAACACTTCATTCATCATAACACTTTTATTTGCATACAAAATATGCAAATATTTTATATGCATAATTTATATGCATAACCTAAAATAGGACATTCTTCTGTATATGTTTTTTAAACATTTATTTTATTGAAGAATAGTTGATTTACAATGTGTTAATTTCTACTGTACAGCAAAGTGATTCCATTATACATATATATACATTCTTTTTCCTATTCTTTTCCATTATGGTTTATTGCAGGATATTGAATATAGTTCCCTGTGCTATCCTGTGTATGTTTTTTAAAGTACTTTTGTTTTTTAGTATAGTTTTTAGAAATTATTGCTATTTTTTTCTATTTATAAATTATTGATTTGCTCTTTTTCTTTATTATATTATCTTGAGATTTGTTATTTTCTAAGTTTTTTTTTTTTTAAGTTTTTTAATTTATTATTTATTTATTATTTTTATTTTTGGCTGTGTTGGGTCTTCGTTTCTGTGCGAGGGCTTTCTCCAGTTGCGGCAAGCGGGTGCCACTCTTCATCGCGGTGCGCGGGCCTCTCACTGTCGCGGCCTCTCTTGTTGCGGAGCAGAGGCTCCAGACGCTCAGGCTCAGTAGTTGTGGCTCACGGGCCCAGTTGCTCCGCGGCATGTGGGATCTTCCCAGACGAGGGCTCGAACCCGTGTCCCCTGCATTGGCAGGCAGACTCTCAACCACTGCGCCACCAGGGAAGCCCTAATTTTCTAAGTTTTATATGAGGTTTGTGAGGTTTTTTTTTTTCTTAATAAGAGTTTAAATTTGTGAATTTGCCTCTAATTACATGTTTGATATTTAGTTTTCTTGTCATTATTTTCTAAATAATCTGCCATGGGACTTTTTATTCTTATTTGGGAGAGTATTTTAAAATTTTGGAACCTTTTTTGACTTTTTAAATTTTTGCTATATCCTAGTTTGACTGCCTTATGGTTGAAGACTGCATCCTTTTTAGTTTCTACTTTTAAAAAATTCCTCGAGACTTTCATTGTGGCCCATAGTGTAAGATTAATATTCTTTTTCCAAGTATCACATGGACACTTGAAAATAACATGTGCTCTGAGGCTTCCAGGTAAAGGTGGATTGAATGCATACCACAGTAGTAACTGATTAGAAAATGTCAAATCTTAAGTCAGCAATGGAGAAAGCCAAAATATTAATATAATTTAAATTTCAGGATCTTTAAAAAGGCTAGGATCTGGCTCTAGATATCTCTGGAACTGAGTGTTAATGGTATGTGTGGGGATGGGGCAAGAACCCTCTGAAATAGGATTAGTTGAAAACTCCTGAAGATTTTTACATATTTCATGACCCTGGGTAACTGCCCTTTCCCATGCTAGCAGATGGTGGGAAAGATTAAAACAAAGGTCTCTTACTGGGGGAGATCAGGAGTTGAGAAAATTGAAAGCAGGGAGATTAAGTGAATATATGTATATGGAATGTTGAGAAATCCTTCCCTCCTCCCCACCCAGTCCTCTTCCCTTACCTGGCTCTCCGAATTCTGGCCACCAATCTAGGCAGGAGATTAGATGAGGATTAATTCAAGAATAATTATAATAGGCTTTTGAGCAGCTTTGTAATATTTTCCTTCCCATTTGAACATTCATGGTTGTTTTACTCTTTCAGTCTCTGGATGAAGAGTTAGTTCATTTCTGGTACTTTGATGAAAATTATTTGACATGATTTAAAAATAATTGTTATTATTTGTAGGGTTTTTTTTTTTAATGTAGTTTGTTTTTGATACTTGTTTTCAGGCTCCCTTTTCCCTTCCTTCTTCCTTCCTCCCTCTTTCTCTTTCCTTTTATTTTTTCCTTCTTTTAATAGCTCTCTGAAGTTTTTCTTTTCTATTTTCTTTTTCTGTATCTCTTTTTTTTTCTCTTCTCTACTCTTCCCTACCTCCTTGTTCATCCACCTACATGTTGGAAAGACATGAAAAATAGAATTAAATTTATGGGAAAATTAATGTGAATTAGTTGAAAGTGAATGCCACAGACTAGTTTTTCAATGAAATACAACTAACTGATAACATAGAGTATCTAATCCAAAAATGTTGCTTGATAGATGCTGCCTCAGTTAATTATGCTATATAATTAACAAATCAGTGGTTTATATTAAACAGTGTTTTTAATGTAAATGTTCTCTAAAGATGTTTAAATATTTTTCTGTAATCTTAATTCACATTCATTATATCACATTCATTACATCATATTCATTACATTCACATTCATTACATCATAAAACTTTTAAAACATATTTGACAGTCTTTGAATTATTACTAATTCCAAATTAGTGGCGTCAGTAAGTTTATTATGAAACATTGATTCCTCCTGTGAGTGAGTGGAGTCCTACTTTTCCTATTTATTTTCTTATATCACAAGACAGATTCCTACTAGTATCCTGTGAAATTAACTTAAGTAAATAAAAGAGTAAAGTATTCTAAAGAAACTGTACTTTCAAAATATGTATGCCACTTGTTCTGTTTTGATTTAGAAACTATTGCTATTTCTTTTCTTTTAATTTATTAATATGGAATTAGAACATAAAATCTTAAATAATTTGGATTGAGGAAGACTTCTAAAAACTTCATTAAATATAATTGAAATTTTGAAGAACATCTTTTAAATGTAATATAATAGCCTAGCTTTGACATGAATGGTTATCATAGCATTAAAGGAAAAACAACTGGAACCCTTTTACAATCATGTAAATATCCAGATTTTGAGGACTTGTAAATAATAATGCTATTGGCAAATCAAACCATTTTCTTAAAAGAAAAATAAAAAAACAGAGGATAGGACATCTCAGATTTCTGTTTATAATAAATCATGCCAAGACCTGATTTAACTAGTGTTTCTTGTCTGGGTTTCAAATATACTTGGATCTTTGACATACTTAATATAAAGGCAGTGTCTTTGATGTGCTTTTTCCCCCCTCTTTTTAAAGTTGTAGACATGTTCCATTCATAGGTGTGTATCACTATGTTTTGCTTGTGTAATAGTGAATTGTTTTGTGGCAAGAATATTGTCAACTTGCCAGCTGATAAAAGATGTATATGGTAACAAAAATAAACAAGTTCAGGGCAAGGGAATATAAGCATAGTAAAATCTTGTGTTGATGATTTCAGATTTAGCCTTCAGATTTAGCGAACATGTTAGAACAGGAAAAGTGAATGTGTCGGAGTTCAGTTAAACAAGGTGTGAATAGTATAGCGCATGGAAAATGAAGCCTTATTTTGAAGCATCTAGATCCACAAGTTGAGAAAGCGGCAAGCAAGGAGTATTGCTTAAATCAATTAGATACAAAACAATAGTTGGATACAAGGCGGCAGCTCATTGGCTCATGGCTCATTGCCACTTCGCCTCCTCCTTTTCCTCCGTTTCTTCCAGTTGATGATTAACTTTTCTTTCATTGCATTATTTTTGGTATATTGCAGTGTACTGTGTCATAGATAAGGAAATTTAAAGGTGGAAAATAAACTGTAGAATATGAAAGTCAAATTCTATACTTTTTAGTTCTCATTAAAAATAAAAGAAGTAGACTGGCAGTAGATCTTAGATTTCTAAAAGTATGGGGCTAAGAAAGAGGAGAAAATAAGGTTTATCCTGGACCCAGTATGTGCCAGCATTTTGCTTGATGCTTTATTGTGAGAGATGTATATTTATTTAACTGGGATGAATAGTCCTTGTAGTATTTTAGGGTATATCCATTGTATGGATTTTTATCAGTGTTCTTACCAGTAGGCATATTAGAATTAAAAATAGTTTATTATCATTTTTAGTTTTCTTATCTATACTGTCATGAAATCAGATTTTAATTTCCCAGAACTTTTGGGATTGGAAGTGTGACTCTCCCCTTCAATCAGATATAAATAATAGCATAAGAAAAACCATACCATTTGAGAGAAACAGCTAACTTTGCTTTTTAATTCATTGCAGTAACTCAACAATGTAGTGATCATTGATCAATAGAATAACACATGATGAAAAATATGTGACACAACACGCAGTAGGGAAGTAAACTGACTTGCTTTCCTTTGTTTGCCAACCCATTTGTTAATAAGTAATTGTCAGTATACTGCACACACAGCTTTCTTTTTTTAGCTTTATTTCAAAAACCAGTGATAAGTATGATAGCTTTTACTGAATTCTGTCTTTATCCAAATCCTGGTAGAAGAAACTGAATGGATCTGAAAGATAATTCCCTGCAATTTTCATTAGTGTTACTTCTAAACAAATAATTACATTTAGTAGTATAGTATTTACAGTAAACAATAAAACATCTATAAAATCCTATTATGAGTTATTAAATATATTAAATGTAACACAAAATTACGGATTTTTCAAACAACTTTATCATGAGCAATGATGAAGGCTGCTTTTGCCTTACAGCGCCCGTAGATTTTGGTAAAGATATTGATTTGTTAAAGTGATGTAAGGCATAAATCATACTACAACTTGTCTTTGCATGAATTTTTGTATACTTGGAGATAAATAATGTATTCTAATACAGGAGTTGGAAAACAATGGCTCTATGGTCTGTTTTTGTACCACCTGTGAGCTTAGAATGGTCTTTTAAGAGGTTGTATAAAAAAAGAATATGCAACAGAAATCATATGTGACCCTCCAAGCCTAAAATATTTACTCTTTGGTCCTTTACAGAAAAAGTTTGCCAATCCTAAAATATAAATATATAAAACATAAGCCTGGGAAGTTCTGGTTCCAAGTGAGATGGTGTAATAATCACATGACACCCTATCTCTCTCAATGAGTGCACCTATTATAAAACCTGGACAGAATGCATGGAGCAGCTATTTGAAGACTCTGAAAAGTCAATAGTAGCAGGTGAATTAGGGAAGGCCAGAATTTGAAGTACCACCAAACTGGCGGTGAGTTTGCCATTTTTCCTTTTGTGTTGTCACATGGCCTGGTCTCAACATAGCCTGAAACCGGGAAGCGGACATCAATGCAGGCAGAGAGAGCCCCAGGAGAGCTCTAAGAGAAGCCCTGTACCTCAGGCTTGGGAAATAGAGATCATGGCTCCTCACAGTGACAGTGGGTGCAGAGGAAGACACAGGTGTGTAAAATTGAGGAAAGGGGCTGCCTTACTTTCTGATTGGAGGATCTATGGTCTCAAGAGGTAGGGGCATGCACCCTTTTCTTATCTTCTCTGTCTTCCTGCCAGTTGGCCCCCACTGCCAAAACAGTTGGAGGAAGTAAGAGGCAAAATGTAAGTAAAACCTCAGCTTTCTGGGCAGAGTGCTGAAAAGGAGAGCCCCAGGGAACCAGAAAGTACTGGGGATATCAAGGGGCAGGGTACTTAGGAAAGGGATCTCATAAAAATTGTGTATTAACTTCTGGAGCTGAAATTAATGGAGGTGACAGAGGAAAGAGTCAGAGAACTTGAAGGTAGATCTTAAAAATTATTCAATCTAAAAAACAGAGATGAAAGATTGGGAAAAAAAATAAAAAAGACCATCAAGGCCCTATGGGGCGATAACAAAGATCTAACTTTCATATCATCGGCGTCTCAAAAGGAAAGGAGGAAGTATTGTGCAGAAAATTACTTTTTTAAAAAATGGCAAGATTATGGAGAAACTCTCATACATTGATGGTTGGAATACAAAATAGTACAGCCACTCTAGAAAACAGTTTGATAGTGTCTTGTAAAGCTAAACATACGTTTACTGTAAGGTCCACCAATCCCATTCCCATAGAGTTGAAACATTTGTGGTGAAATCAAAACTTAACATTCACACAAATATCTGAACACAAATATTTATAGGAACTGTATTGATAAGCATCAAAAGATGGAAAAAACTCAGTTATCCTTCTATGTGTGAATGGATTAAAAAAAAAAACATGTGGTACGTCCGTATAATGGAGTATGACTCAGTGATAAAAAAAGGTGTGAACTATTGATAGACACAACAATTTAGGTCAGTCTCAAAAGGTTACATACTGTAACCTGAGTGAAAGTATCTCAAAAGGTTACATACTGACACCAAAAGCACAGGTAACAAAAGAGATAAATTGTATTTTATCAAAACAAGACTTTTGTGCATCAAAGGACACTATCAACAGAATGATATGGCAAGCCACTGAATGGCAGAAAATATCTGCAAACTATATATATACCTGATAAGAGACTTGTATATAAAATATATAAAGTACTCTTTTTTTTTTTAATTTATTTATTTATTTTTGGCTGCGTTGGGTCTTCATTTCTGTGCGAGGGCTTTCTCCAGTTGCGGCGAGCGGGTGCCACTCTTCATCGCGGTGCGCGGGCCTCTCACTGTCGCAGCCTCTCCCTTTGCGGAGCACGGGCTCCAGACGCACAGGCTCAGTTGCTCCGCGGCATGTGGGATCCTCCCAGACCAGGGCTCGAACCCGTGTCCCCTGCATTGGCAGGCAGATTCTCAACCACTGCGCCACCAGGGAAGCCCCATAAAGTACTCTTATAAGTCAATAATAAAAAGATAAAGTGAGCAAAGTATCTGAACATACATTTCTCCAAATAAGATATACAAATAGCCAATAAACACATGAAAGATGCTCAGCATCATTAGCCATCAAGAAAATGCAAATTAAAACCAAATGAGATGCTGCACTACACCTACTGAAATGGCTGTTACCAAAAAAACAGAAATTAGTGTTGGCGAGAATGGGGAGCATTGCTGATGGGGATGTGAAGTGGTACAGCTGCTGTGGAAGATGGTATGGCGGTTCCTCAAAAAATTAAACAGAATTACCATAAGATCCATCAATTCCGCTTATAGATATATACCCCAAAGAATTGAAAGCAGGGACTCAGAGAGGTATATGTATACCCATGTTCATAGCAGCATTGTTCACAATAGCCAAAAGGTGGAAGCAACCCAAGTGTCCATCTAAGGCTGGACGGATAAACAAAATGCATATGTACATACAGTAGAATATTATTCAGCCTTAAAAAGGAAGGAAATTCTGACACTTGCACTTCCTACACTCTAAGGACAAATATTATATGATTTCAGATGTGATATGAGGTACCTAGAGCAGTTAAGTTCATAGAAACAGAAAGTAGAATGGTAGTTGTCAGGGGCTGGGGGTTGAAGGGAATGGGGAGTTAGTGTTTAATGGGTACAGACTTTTAGATGCAGGAGATAGAAGGAGTTCTAGAGATAGATGGTGGTCAGAGTTGTACAACAATGTGAATGTACTTAATGCCAATTAACTGTATACTTCAGAATGGTTAAAATGGTAAATTTTATGTATATTTTACCATAATTTTTTAAATTATGGAGGAAAGAAAACAAAGGTTACATATAATTATTCCATCTGTATGACATTTTTAAAGAGATGAAAAGTTACCAGGGATTAGGAGTGGCTAAGAGAGGCCACATGAGGGATGAGGAAGAATTTTTTGGGTTCTGTGTCCAGTACTGTGGTAGTAGTTACTCAAATATATGCAGGAGTTAAAATTTATAGAACTGTACACCCCCAAAAAGGTTACTTTTACTGCCTTTCAATTCAAAAAATATAATTATATATATAAGCCTGTAACAACATAATTAGCTGTTAGGACCCATGGTGGTGGGGGGATGTGGAGGTCTGGGTCTATCCCTCAGTACCAACAGTGAGAATGGTTTTTATTTTGTTTCAGGGAAACGTGAAGAAATAAAGTATGCCTTGTCATTTATAGCATCTTAAAGGACTGGTTTTATAGTTTAAAATGCTAAACTGAAACTAGTTTGTTTTTTTTTTTATCAACAGGTGATAACATGCACATAATAATAATATTTGAAAAATACTGAATAGCATAAGTAAGAATATAAACATTATTTTAAAATTGCAATTGGTAACATTTTAGTGCTTTTCATTACTGCTCTTTCTCTATGCATGTATTTGTGTGTGTGTGTAGCAGAGCAGAAACCTTATTCAGAAACCTTGATGAAGGAATGGAAAAGGGAAGCCTCGAGCCCTAAAAACACCTTCTCCCTGAGGGGAGGGGAGTAAATGAATTTTAAGGGGTAGGAGGCAGGCATATCATCAGGGCTCTAGGAAAGGGGAGGAGATTTCCAAGGCACTATGCATTTATTTTTTATGTAATTGCTGTCATACTATATATTGAGTTTTCTATTCTCGTTTCCTTAATTACTGTATCTTGAATATTCTCCGAAATCATTAAAATTCTTACAAAGTATTATTTTCATAGCTGTATTGTGGATATATCGTGATTTATTCAATTTTACTCCTTTTCTTGGGCATTTAGATTGTTTCCAGTATCACTCATTATTATAACCATGATTCCTATGAACATAAATTCACATAAATTCTCATGTGCACAGAATACAGTCTATGTGTAAATGTACAGCTCTATTGAAAAGTCTGAATTTAGTGGAGTACAAACATGAAATAGTCTTCTCCATCCCCTGATTCCAAGTGTGCCATGTACAGTTTTTCTTCTCTGTTATGCAGAGGCATGTTAGGTGACAGGCATAATTCTAGTGGCTCTCAGTCATTAAAAGTGCAGTGAGATTCAGTTCAAAACTGTAATCTCATATCCAGAGATTTTCCTTGTTCAATTTGGAACCAGGCTTTTATAGCTCGTGATCTGAAGCAGGGAGGGCTTAGTAAAATTTCACTCACTTTCTCCCACTCTAGACTGTAGAGTGCTGCAGTGACTTGATTCAGTTCTAAATACGTCACCCCACTCCCTGTTCCAGGCCTAACTCTTCTGTGGTAGAGGCTTAGCAAAGGGAATGGGGAGAAGAGGCAACTGCCCCCTCTTGTCTGCCTGTATCTGTGGTCCCTGCTTTGGTTGTTGCCACTTCTCTGGCCAGTGGCCAGCTCGCACTGATTTGATGTCCTCCAAGCATACGTTCAGCAAGCTAGTATCTTCTTCTGGCAGTGCCCCCAGTCTCTACACAAGAGCCTCTGGGAGCCTTGCCTCTTGGCCTGCTTCTACTTAGCATGGTTGTTGATTATGGTGAGAACTTTTTGGCCTTGATTGTTGTCATCTTTCTTTAAAATATAGGGCACGCACTACATGCCTTTTTTGCTTTCAGATTTAGGCCCTGGTCATCAGTCCTGAAGAAACTTCCAGAAAGGCCCCATGCAACATCTTGTTTCAAGTGCATATATAAAATTTATGGCAGTTGTTGAAACAGTTGCTAAGCATTTTTCCTACTTTTATTTTAAATGGCAGTGCAATTCTTAGCTTGACAAAACATTTTTTTGCCTCATCTGCATAGTAGATGCATTGTTGGATACCAAAAGTCCATCAGCACCCAACAAAGCTTTCTGTTAAACACAACAAAACAAAAATCTTTTCTGCTTTAGCAAAAAGTAATGGTTTCTTTTGCCCATTCACTTTCTCAGACATCCTTTGGTCTATCTTCCACACCAGAGGTCTGCAAACTGTGGCCTGTGGGCCACTTCCAGCTCTCCACCTGTTTTTGAAAGTAAAGTTTTCTTGAAGCACAGCTGTGGTCATTTGTTTATGTATTGTCTATGATGACATCTGCACCACAACAGCAGAATTGAGTATTTGTGACAGAAACCGTTAGGCCTGCAAAGCCCAAAACATTTACTGTCTGACCATTTACAGAGAAAGTTTGCCAACTCCTGTTTTACACCCTTCCTCTAAAATTCTTTCTAAAACGTAAACCAGAAATACCATTTGTCTGCTTAAAAACATTAAGGAGCTTCTCACTGTTGACAGAATATATTCTAAAATCTTTAGCTTTACATTCAGATCTTTTTATAATTTAGTGTCAAATCACTATATCAAGTTCAAATTCAGGATTTCCTGTTATGTTCAGTGATGCAGCTTGAAGTCTAGAGTTACAAATTGGCAGCTTACAGGCTGAGTTTGGCCCCCAGACTTGTTTTGTTTTATTGATTCAGCATTTAAAAACTAGATGATGTCACATAGAAATCCAGATTTCTAGTTGTTCTTCACCAGTCAAGAGTTCTGATAAACCGGCCTCAGAGCCCTCAGTGTAACATTCTGTTAGCACTGAACGGCTGCTGCCTCTTCCCTGTGGAGCAGTGCTCTCCACCTATGCACAGCCTGTGTCCCGTGGGTCCTGTGTGCACATGCACTCAAGCCCAGTCCTCTTCCGTCATGCATGTTCCCTGCTCTGGCCACTGTGGCCATTTGAGTTTGCAACCCTGGGCCTAGATGCAGTGAGCTGCCTTCTGGTCACCTGATCCGCCTGTTCTCACATTACCTCATGCTGCTCCATCTGCCTAGAAGACCCTCTTTGTCCTTCAGAATTCTTCATCCTTTAAGACTCAATTTAAATATAACCTTTGTGAAGCCTCCTCTGTCAAAGTCAGTCACTTCTTCCTCTCTACCCTTGTGGCACTTTGTTCATGTGATTAGAGTAGCACCTGTCGTGTTGTATTTTAGTGACCAGATGGGAAGCTCCTTGACGGTAAGGTTTGTATCTTACTCATCTTTCTGTTCCTAGTCCCCAGCATGTTGCTCAACAAAGAGTGAAGGCCAAGTAAATGTTGCTGAATTGTATGCTGTTAACATCTAAAAACTGGGAAGGTAGGAAAGGATTCATTAGGTGGAAAGAAAAATTCATATTTTTCCCACTTAAATGTATATTCTTTCCCTTTCAGTATTTCACTTAGTTTCCTCTTTTTCTCCCCTTAGTTTATAACCAACTCATTTGTGTTTCCCAGACAACTGACACTTGAATTTTCATAAGGATTACCAACACTTACTAGCTGTGTCCAGGGTCACAAGCTAGTAAATGGTGGAAATGGGGTTCAGAGTCACATTTCTCTGCCTTTAGAGCTCACGCACATAGCTGCTGGGCCACTCCTTATCATGTGGGTGCTTTTGAATAAGTTACAAAGTTTTCTAAGTCTCAGTTTCTAATTGTAAAAGAGGAATGATAATGGTTCCCGTCTTTAGGATACTTGGGAGAAATGAATGAGAATATCTACGTAATGCTTAGAACAGAGTTTGGCTTAGAGTAAGCACGCAATAAATAGAGCTGCTCTAGTATTATTATTATTATTACTGCTGCCGTTGCCGCTGCTGCTGCCACTACTATTACTACTACTAATACTACTATTACTTAATGTTGTATAGGAGATACACAGACTGTCTTGTCTTCCTTTTCTTGGTTTAGACTTTCAGGAGTCAAGGGAATTGAGTATTGGCCCACCTGCAGAAACCATTGCCAGGCTGCCCTTTTTGTAACCCTAGAACATTGCACTTGGAAGGGGTTTTGGAGGTCAGGTGTTCTAACAAGTGCTTATCCAAAGCAGCAGTCCTCTCTGCAGTTCCCAGCTAGAGATGATCAGTCATCCAGAGGCTGTTACGACATTTACAGTGACACAAGCTGGCCACTTTAGGTGGAACATGTGATTATTTAAAAACTGTGCACACATACTTTGCTTTTTCTTTTTTATTTCTGTCCTCTGTAAAATGTAGAAAATTAAGTTGAATCCTTTTTCCATACTGTTGTCCTTAGTCCTTCAAAGTATTTGAGCCGAATTAAACAGTGACACTGGTGGTTCTCAAAGTGTAGCCCTTTTAACTGAGCCCCTTTCCTCAGGAGCCTTTCTTCTCTCTTCCCCTTTCTTTTAATCAAAGAATCCTTGAAGATCCTAAAAGCATAGGCTAAAATTTTTGTGTGCCTGTGTGCATTTTTCTGGAGCAAGGTTTGATAACCCGAAAAAAGTTTAAGAATCACTGTCTTAGACACTCTCATGACTGTAGTTTGTCCTGCATATGTCTGCATCTCAAAGGGACAAACAATGGTTAAGAACCACAGTTTTTTAGTTTTCTCATAATGGTAGAGAGTGATTGAAGACAAAGGTTAGGAATTGCATAGAAAGAGGAAAATCTGAGAGTTAAAGCAAAGAGGTATAGTTCAGCTGTATCGATTGAGCCACCACCCTGACATCTTTGGGAAGTCTTCCATCTAGTCTGCTTAGGGAATTATTTCTGATATAATAAGGATGTTAAGCAGAAGGGAGGATTCAGTAAATCAGTCTTTTCTTAAAAACATTTATGCTACGGAACAAGGAATAACTATTTTGCCCTGTAGTGGACAATCACTTTAGCTAAACATATAGGTACTGTTGTGACTATTATATATTCAAATACACACATATGTACACACAAAAATACAATGCTTAACATAGTTCAATACTGCCTTCAAGGTCAACCCGTTCCACTCCCCCCGCCCCCACTTTTTTCCTGCTTTGCCAAGTCTAATGCTCTGCTATTGAGAATCTAACAGATAATATATCCTCAAAATGGTCCTCCTTACCTTTGTCAGGCCACAAAATGTTACGCTGTGGAAAAGCACTACTGGAAGAACAGAGCAACTGAGATATAGATGGAGAAGCTTGTAAATGTAGCTTTCCTGAGTTATCTCTAGATCATTGTCGGCCCAAATAAATTTCCTATGCAAGTTTTGATAAAATGCATGCATGCATGCATACATTTGTTTTTTACATAGCTATCTTGTCATCGGTAGTCAACTGTGTAACCAAAGTTATGCCCATAAAATATATCTTTTTCGTAATTTTACAAAATATCTAAAAGAAAAAGTAAAATGAGGTATTATGGCTAAAAATATATTTTAAGATTCAGTAGAGGACATAGTACTGATAACTAGAGGTGCTAAAATTTGGACAAAAGTGTAAACTATATTTTAAAACAATTTGTATATTTTAAAACTTAATGAAACCATTGAAGGCATCTGTTTTGCATTTCTTTTTTGTTCTTGTTGTTGTTTGTTTTTTTTGTTTTGCATTTCTAAAGCCTATGTTGTTAGCTTATTGTAGGAATGGCAATATAAGTCTGCAGAAAGTACAATTACAAAAATCTGAGAAGTTTAGTATATACAGTCCAACAGTATAGCTTGTAACTATCAAGGAAGATATATTGGACCTCTTGCTTTTTCTTGTATCTATTGCTTTCCCAAATCTAAGGTAGGTATAGGTCTTTACAAAGGGTAAAGGAACTCCTTAGAGCTGTGTTGGTTACTTCAGTTGATAATAGAAAGGAGGACATTTTGAGGGAAAGTGGAGAATTAAGAGAGGAATGAAAGGACACATGTTGATACTCTTGGTGTTTAGTTTTCTTTTCTTTTTTTTACCATAGCAAATGTAAGGTGCCCTGTCTGTCAGTGAACTACTTACTTCAATACAACTTAAAGTCTATAAGTTCTATGGATTTAATAAGGAGAACTAAGCATTGCTTGATTTCTTCCCTCTCCAAACTCCCACTTGTGGATTGGCATAAAGTGAAAATTCCTCCAGTAATGCCCAAACCTTCTCATTTAGGGTTTGGTACTGCATCATGCCTAAGTGAATGTCGAATAAATGTTGTCTGATGATGATGATAATAATTTGTTTCAGGAGGAATTCTCTTTATGCTTAAGTACCACATTTCTCACAATGGTCTCAAGAGTCATTGGAAAATAGAATTCTTGTTTGAACTCTTACTGTCTAATTTTTGCCAATTACACTATTAATAAGTTTTATATGAATTTTAAAAACTGGATTCATTTGGCAAAGTGCAAAATCCTCTAAACATAGGAATGCAATAGAACTGATTTTAACTGGTATATTTAAGAAGAATAACATGCACTGAATTTGAATGATAAACTCAAGGACTTTCCAAAGAAAGTGTGTGCTGGGTTTAGGTGTTTTATGAATAGGGCTCATTCACTATATATTTACTTACTGTAGCTTTTACTAAGTAGCACGATAATTGTTACTGCAGAGTTAGAGTGTTAGCATAGCATCTTGAAAATGTCTCTGTGTGGGATATGTTATGTGAATGTGTGTTGTCAAGTAGTTTCATTTTGGACTTTTGAAAGCATTAACTTCTAAATATTTTCTTAGTTTCTTTTAAAAAATAAACAAATAACTTGAAGAAAGAATATCACTAATTCCTTGGTGATAGGGAAGGGGTGGGGGGAATGGTGTATTCTGCCCCAGGATATGCTTTGGGGAAATTACTTGGAATTCAAGGAATCGCAAGTGGAGCAACTTTAAAACACTTTGCTATAATGTGTTCTAAAAGGTAATTAAGTCTTGACATGTAAAGACATGTTAATGTAGTATTCTGAAAAAAGAGTTATGGAAGTTTTTTTCTTTCACAGTAGGGTCTCGTAATACATAATTTGCACTAGTTGAATATTTGAAAAAACTGTCCGGAACAACTACTGATACAGTTATCAAAAATTGTATTATCATCTCACTTTCACATCATTAACGTTATATATCCTTTTCTTTCAGCTGGATATGTCAAGTGACCAGATAGCTGCCAATCTGCAAGCAGTTATCAGTGAAGTTTGTAGGCAAAGACCGCTGAATTTGGGTAAGTGGTTCTCTGGGGTAGACTTCCTTGTAGCTCTGTGATACTTTAAAAATGTAAAATATTAAGAAAACAATCCAGTTAATATGCAACTGCAATAACAATAATATTTCCAGGGATTAAAGAAATACAATTTAATTCTCCAAAGGATTCCTAATGACCTTATTAAGAAGTTGTAGTTGTTTGGAGAGGAGACCTCTTTAACATTAATAAGGAATACATCGTGAAACCTTTATAAATTCCCACATTATTTCTACCATTAAATGTAATAAAGTTTGGAAGAAAACTGTAACGGATTGCCTTAAACTTACAATAGTGTTTAAGCAGAAATTAAAGTCATTTATGAGATAGATGGTATTTTGAAGCCAGACCATTCACTTTGTCACTGGTACTAGCAGTTGGCTTTCTTAATCTTATTTATTTTAGAAAAGAAAACAAGGTTTTTAATCATGTCACAAGAATCACTATCTATGAATGGGGTGATTCATGGAGAACAGTGGAACTTGACGTGGAAGCTGTGTCATAGGCTAGGAACACGTGTCGCACCCACTGCATTACCTGCCATTCACAGTCCTTCCTCAGGCAAACGTGTTCTCTTTCCACTGCTTGAAAGCAAGCAAGAGTCTGTAACCCTCAATTGACTCTGCACTTACAGGCTTACCATTATAGGAATCTGTCATGTTTCATTTTATAAACCAAGTGTATAATTAGAACACAATCTCACGTTATGTTTAACCTTCTTTGGGAGTTAAACACACTGGTGAATAAATACCTCATTTGTTAATTCAGTTGTGCTAGATATGACCATAGTACTTAGTGACTGTGTGTGTATAGATTCTTCTCTTTCATGGAGAACTTTGTTTTGAGTATAGGAGCCTCTGAACCTATATCAGGAGTAGAATGATGAACAGTAAATCTCTAAAAGCAATGGAGTTATCTTCTCTTTGCCATTTTAAGAGAAATGGGTCCCTTAACATTGTTCTTATGAAAGGCTTTTTAATTTTTAAGGAATTTTACTAAATGTCTGGTAACACAGAGTTAGCATCTGTGCTGTTTTAAATAAATATTTAGAATCTTGCCATCAAATGTAAATATCATCACCTGTTCCCTTTACTGTTGACTTTGCAATGAAATAAATTCTAGGTGATCACCTTCTGAAAGAGAGAAATGAATTATTAGTGAATATGTGTAGTTTCATCTATAAATCTCTAATATACTATGGTACAGCTAGTTTGTCTTCTACTCTAGAAATGAAGCGATCTTCCCTTTGTTATAATTCAAAATAATAGTTCAGTAATATCAGTACTTTTCAAGTGAAAATATAACACGAGTCCTATAAAGTTTCTTGTTGTATGTTTGTATTTGCTCATTAGGTATCTGTGGAATAAAATGAAAATTGATTCTTGTCTTTGTTTTCAGGACCCTTTGTGGTACGTGCTTTCCTTCGAAGTTCAACAAGTGAAGGTTTGTTACTAAAGATCGAGTCATTATTGCCTAAAGAAGTAGAACCCGAAGAAAGTGACAAAAAAGTTGCCTAAATGTGTTGCATTGAGAAATTATTTTCAGTGGATCAAGAAACAACAGAGAAAATTAAAAACTGTTTCATTTCTAAGTTTGGTGTCTTGTTATTTCTTGATCATCATACTTGAAAGTAAATTTTAACACTGGAAAATCTTATAATACTTTCAAAACTAAGAAAATAAAATTTGCTCTGTGTCTGAACCTAACTTTTAGATCCTGTTAAATTTTCTTCCTTAGTATTCAGATTCTACAATCTGGTAATTATAGCAGCAATTTCTAGCTTAATAACTTTCCCTTGAGAGCCATACCATTTGAGGGAAAAGTAACATCCTCAGTTCCCATAAGACAGAGAACGGCAGAATCATGAGCTACATCACAAATATGACTATTTTCTAAAGAAAAAATATGGAAAATCTTCATTCTAATAATTCCTTAATGTCTTTTGTGATAGCATGAATATAGAAAATGATTAAGCCCTTAAAACAAGTGGATGGAAAACCTTTTTTTTCTCTTAGGAATCAATTTATAGTATTTGTATTTTTTTGTAATAACAATATTGTATATTTTATTTATTTATTTATTTATTTTAAAAAATATTGTATATTTTAGTGGTGCTTTGTAATATACAAGGCACTGTGTATGGTGTTTTTATATACTTTATTTGATCCTGAATTCCTCTGCTTAATAGCAAGTTGTTAGTGTTTGTTGAATGAATATCCCATGAGGTAGATAAAACAACTTAATTTATGGATGAAGAATCAGGCTACCAGTTTGCTTACTGGTGTTGGTCCTTAAGTGTTTACTGGTATGTGACAAAACAAAAAAAATAAGGATAATTTTGTCATGCAGTTGCCAACTGTCCTTTCTTGGGAACGATTTCTTTTACTCTGAGACTGTCTTCCACTTTTTTTAAGGGATGTTCAAGGGCTTTTTCTTTTTTTTTTTTTTCAAAGATTTATTTATTGATTGATTGATTGCTATGTTGGGTCTTCATTTCTGTGCTAGGGCTTTCTGTAGTTGCGGCAAGCAGGGGCCACTCTTCATCGCGGTGCGCGGGCCTCTCACTATCGCAGCCTCTCTTGTTGCGGAGCACAGGCTCCAGACGCGCAGGCTCAGTAGTTGTGGCTCACGGGCCTAGTTGCTCCGCGGCATGTGGGATCTTCCCAGACCAGGGCGCGAACCCGTGTCCCCTGCATTGGCAGGCAGATTCTCAACCACTGCGCCACCAGGGAAGACCAAGGGCTTTTTCTTATATGAAATAATAGTCCTGATAAATTTGTTGGTGGGTTTTAATAACACTCACTTTGTAAAGAATATTTTGATGGCTCCATATAGGTCTCCCCAATTGTTTTTGAAATTTTCGTGGTCTAAGAAGTCCCAAAGATGTGAACAACCATTGTACTCCACTAAGCCTTTTTTCCCACAGGAAAATTAAAATTTAAGGGCTGTTTACTAAAACCAACTGTAGCATTAACTACAAAACAGTAACAGCAGTTACCTTTTATTGAGTGCCTACTACTATCTTATGCTTTATATGCATTTTCTCATTTCATCCTCACTGGAGTTTAGTAAGAAGGGCGGTACTCTCATTTTACAGTTAAGGAAATTGAAACTTGTGTGAGGTCCTATAAGTGGCAAACTAAGATTCAAACCTACATTTGTCTGATTTTGAAGCCTTTTCTCTTAACCATTAGGCTATTTTACCTCCTTTTTATGTGTTCTAAGATAAATTAAACTGTTTAACTAACCAATTTTAAATTTTTAAAATATTGAATAATTACACTTCAGTTTCTCGGTATATCTGGTTATGGGGTTATGGCAGAGTGATGTGAAGAAAGTTGAAATAAAAGGGTTGGAGGAGTGGGATGAGAAAAGAGCAGTGCAGGATGGAGAGAAAAAGATATCTACTTGTTTCCCACATTTATGGTCTTCTGAAAGCATACTGATTGTTATTTAAAGACCCTAGTTCACAGAGTAGAATCTCTATTACTGTATTTGTGAGTTTTCTTCTGATTAATAGAGTAAGTATACTCTTATTATAGAGAACTTTAGAAACACTGATAAATATTAAAAAAAAATCACTCAGGGTCCTACTACTCAGATAACCAGTATTAATATTTTGGTGCTTCCCATTATCTTTTTCAATTGACAGAGAAAGAGAGACAGAGAAACAGAGGGAACATGTACGCACATGATGTTATATAAAGTAAGCATTTCCCCATATTATTTAAAATCTCATATGAAAAGCATTTTAATGATTGAGCAATATTTCATCCTATTGATGCTCTAATTTATGGAGTCATTTCTTAGTTTGGGGGCATTTAACTTGCTTTCAGGTCCCCCTTAACCTTATTATTTACAATGCTTTGGAGAAAACCTTTGAACATAATTTAGTTTCCTCTATATTTCTAGAACTGACACTCCTGAGTTAAAAGGTATGATATGGCTAAAGGTCTTAATTATGTCTTAGAAAGATGCCTTTCTGAGCAGAACAAACCAGAACAAGGAAATATGGTTGGAAAACTTGCTCTGGGCAAGAGCATTCCAGGGCCTTATTAACTGGCCTATGAATGAATTATTCCCTAACCTTGCATTAGAGCATTTTTCCTATTGGCTAACTAGAACTAATGTTGAGTGTTCATAATGGTATGCTTCTGGAAAAATAGTAGAGTTGCACTAGGTTACTCTTCACATAAACCTCTCTCTTTTGTGTTATTAATGTATTTTCTTCTTTCTGAGAAAACAGTAAATTAAAATCTTATATTTAAAAAGAGTAAAAAGTTTTAAATAATTATGGTAAATATCAATACTAGTAATTCTCAAACATTAGCCTGCATCCACATCACCTGGAGGGCTTGCAGGCACAAATTGCTTGGCACCAGTCAGCATCTGGGGTGGACCTTGAAAATTGACATTTCTAATACGTTCCTGTTGCCAAACCCAGTTCGTGCGCCTGGTGCACAGTGAGGCCAAACAAGCCAAAATGTTGGAGTTTGGAGCAGAGAAAGGTTTATTGCAAGGGCCGAACAATGAGAATGGGCTGCTGGTGCTCAAAAAGCCTGAACTCTCCCAAGGTTTTTAGGGAAGAGTTTTTATAGGCAAAATGTGGGGGGAGAACTGAAAGGTGTGTGACCTTCCCCTGATTGGTTGGTGGTGAGGTAACGGGATGATGTTCCACGAAGCTCAATCATTAGCCTTCTGGTTCCAACCTGTCTGGGATCCAGAGCTTGTGCTCTGACTGAAGTTACCATCCTCTACCTGGGTGGGATAGTTCCTGGAGAACTCTCAGATTGTTCTGTATAGCCCTTCAGGAGGAACCGGGACCCTGCCCCATCGCTGCACTGCTTCTTGACTGCCTTTCCTTTGTTTCTGCATTCCTTCACTCTTCTGTTTGAATCTGCCCTCTGGAACTCAGGGAACATCTAGGAGGCTAAGCCTTTTTCCTACAAGCAAGGAAGTGGAGGACAAGGAAAGGCTTTGTCCACAGGGTCCTGCTCAGTTTCATTCGAAGGTGATGGTGATGTTACTGGTTCAAAGACTATATTTTGAGAACCACTGATACTTACTAATGGATCTTTTAACCCTGGATAAAAAAAGATCTCTGGCTTTGGTATCAGCATTAGTTTATTTTCAAATTTGACAGGTAATTCTTGTGCAGCAAGGTTGAGAATCACTGGTATATGCAATTAACCAAGTTATAAGAGGTGAAAAATTTTTAATAAAAGTCAAGATTTTAAAAGACTGAGATGAAAAAAAAGATAATGCACTGAATTTAAGAGCCAGGAGTAGTTTCTAGCTTCCTGGTCTATCCCTATGTGTAAACAATTTAAATTCCTATGGGCAAACCATTCAAAATCTGAGATCTTCTGTAAAACAAGGACATCATAAGGTGATCATCAATGTACTTTCTAAAAAAATTTTATGACACAGCTTTTGTAGTTGGCATTTCATGTTGTTAGAAATGATGTGATATAACATTATTAATTAACATTACTAATATAAACACATGTAAACATAAGTTTAATGGTATTACTTATCATTATCTTGTTAAAGACCAGAGGCTTATGGTGGGATGGGGAGACCTACTCAGTAGTGACTGTTTTTTTAATAGCAAGTAGTAATCGCAGTGTCCAGTAGGTGGCAATAGTAACCTTTCATACAACTTTTAAATAGTTGTGTACTTATTGCTAAATATTTGTTTTCTCATTTGACTATACAAGTAAAATAGCAAAAATACTTTATAGACCCCTTGGAGCTTTGTTTATTTATTTTTTGTTCTGTTTTGGGCATGTTACAGAGGTTGCTTTAGTTGTCACTCTGTAATAATGCATTTTTAGAATTTAAAGAATTTGTTTCTGTTTTAACTTTTATTATAGAATTTTTTCAAATATACAGATAAAAAGAACACCCATTTACTTACCACCCAGCTTCAGCAATTATCAACATTATGCTCTTGTTCTAGGTACATCTATCCCTTCCATCTACCTACCACTCCCCAGCTCGTCCTCATCCTTGTTAGAGTAATTAAAAGCAAATCCCTATAAAGAGTTTTAAGAATAATCAAGCTATAAGTACAAGAAAATTTTAGTTCCATTTTTCAGAACCCAATGTTTTTGTGTTCTCCTCTGGCCATTGAGGGCATTTAGGTTCTTTGGATTGTATTTTGCATGTAATAATGGGCAAAACACCTATTTCTAGTGCTTTGAGAACTTAAGAGTACATAGTAACAGAACTAGCCACAGAAGGTTGTATATAAATATCAATACTTTAAAAAATAAGAAGGAAGAAATTGGTATCTTCACTTAAATTTTTGTTTTTGAATCAAAATATGAAATTAGAAATGTAACTATTATAAGGGATAGGTTGAAATAATACTTTTCATTCTGAAGGTATTCAGAGGAACAAAAAGTTTTACTGTATTGCTTTATTTTAAAAAATGGAAGGACATTAAATAAATTTGGCAAGTAGAGAAAGGAAGAACACAATCAAAAATTTAAAGAAAACAATGACCCATAATTCCTTAAATAACTGCTTAACATTTCGTATACTTCCTTTTTTTCTTCTTCCCATGGGGAGGTCTCCTTTTTCTCCCTGAAATAACATGGTTGTGATCATCTTGGGTATAGGGTAGGAAGGGAGATGCCTTGGCTTTGGCGGTTTCCCACATCTCCAGCTCTTTAGTCACTTTTATTTGAAAAAAGCCAACCAAAAAGCAATTTTCAAGTATTTGCTAAATGAAAGGTTTAACACTTTCTATATCTTGTCATATGTTGCATAAAACTTTATAGTATTGTTTCCTAAGTTGGTAATTACTTTAATGAAAATTAATTTATGTAAATTTTAAGTTGAATAACCCAGTGTTTCCCAAAGGGCAATAAGTGTACCAAGGAAGACCAAGAAATGAATTTTGATGGTAAGTGAGCCACATCTTTAAGAGTTTAGTATGTTTTTACTATATTATAGGAAAATATAACTTGCACATAAATGACCATGACTTCATGGGCATTGTTGCCTAGGATGACATTGCCTAGATGATTATCTGTAAAGTCTATTTAAAAATATTGTGTAAATTATGTAAATATATAAACTATATAAACTGCTTTCCAAAGTGGTTATACAATTTTACATTCCCTCCAGTAGTGCATAAGGGTTCCAGTCTCTCCACATCCTTGCCAACACTTGGAATTGTCTGTCTTTTTTATTATAGCCATTCTAGTGAGTGTGTAGTAGTCATATATGTTTTAATTTGAAAATAAATTATTTTGCTGAGAAAGTGCTTGGGGATAAATGATAGAGTTTTAAATGTGTGCCATTTAGAAGATGGAGTATATTTATACTATGAAGCTCCAGAAGTGGAGGTAGGACTAATGTAGACTTTCTAGGGGAGCAAATTCTGGCAAGAAGTTAAGCAAAAGTTAAATACTATGGACTTTCTTGCAAAGTTGTAGTAACCTTTTTATTGAATATATTTACATCCAGCTGTTTCAGTGTTTCCTCAGTTACAGTCAACAGAAATTAACCAGAGAAGAAATGTAATGTAAGGATATGTAGTGGTTCACAGAATCTAAGGAAAAGTTCAACAACTGGTCCTTGGAAAGGATAGGAAGCAGTGCAGCTTAAGGGATCTAAGTAGCAGGAACCAATGGACAGCTTCTTCAGAGAGCTACTGTCAAGGTGAATTTGTTCTCTGACCTTGTGTCACTCTACTCAAGATTTAAATTTTAAGGAGAAAGAGTCTGTTTGGCCTAGTTTAGTTTACACGCCCACTCCTTGGTCAGGAGAAGGCAGAATTGATAATCTCACCAAAACTGCATGCAGTAGGGTAGAAGAAATTGCCCAGGGGGAATATTGAAATGCCTTTACCAAAAGAAGGGGCTCACTGGGTGCTGGGCAGGCAAGACCAATAGATGTCCACTATATCACATCACTATCTCTGTTGAATGACTAGGAAGAATTAATAGCAATGATAGGAGGGTCAACAAATCTCTAAGGGTCATTCATTCCTTGAATAGTTATTAAATGTCTCTTCCTATGATTTCTATGAAATCAATGTATTTCTTTGAACTAAAAACATTTACTTTGTTACTCAAAGTATTTTTACATACATAGCAAATATTCTTTGAATGCAAAAAAATGTTGCCCATTTATTTTTTGGAGGGGAGAAATGTCAATTTCATTTTATTAAACATAAATAGGAACACATGAACATATTCCCATGGTAAAAAGTTTAAATCCGATACAGCAAAACTTCTATGATTCTCCCAATCAGCCTCCCTTGTAGCTCCATGTGGATCTTCTATACTTGTACAAATTATGTTCCTACATTTACAGTTAATTGCCTGTTGGCATATGTAGGTTTTTCATATTTAAAAATAGGTAGTATTAGCAAGTACTTCTTTAAGGTAGATTGCTACAATAGTATAGTGGTTAAGAGCACAGACCCCAGAGACAAACTATAAGGATTCAAGTTCTAGCTCTCCTATGTAGCTGTATATTGTTGGTATTGCCCAGTAAATTTAAGGAAACTTTTTATTGACATACAACACAAATTCATAACTATGAACAACTTGATGAATTTTCCTAAAGTGAACATGTACCTAGCATATAGGTCACGAACTAGATAATACCAGTACCCCAGAAACCCCTTTGTTCCCTCCTTGAAAAATACTCCTCTTCAAGGTAACCACTATCATGACTTCTAAGAACATGTATTTGTTATTCCTCTTTTTGAACTCTATGTAAATGGAATAATAATTACCATATGCATTTTGGGGGGGAGGCCCAGGTTCACTCAGTATGTTTATGAAACTCATCCATGTTGTATGTATTTATATTTTATTAATTCTCATTGCTGTTTTAATATTCCATTGTGTGACTATATCACAATTTATCCATTCTACTGTTGATGGACATGTGGATTCTTTACAATTTGAGGTATTACAAATAACGCTATTCTGAACATTCTTATACAGTTTTTTGGGGGGAGGTTTTAGGGATTTTACAAATAATGCTATTTATTAACATTCTTGTTCACTTCTTTTGGTGAACATATGTATGCATTTCCCTTAGATATATACCTAAGAGCGGAATTGCTGGATCATAAGTTAGGTATATGTTCATTTATAGTAGATAATGCTTCACAGTCTTCCAAAGTAGTTGTACCAATATAACTTCCAACGGTGTGTGAGAGTTCCCACTGATCTACATCCTTGCCGATAATTGGTTTATCTTTTTCATTTTAACCATTTTGCTGAACGTGATATGGTCCAGTAATTTTTGAAGAATGTAAAAATCCCATTAGTGGGGAAGACAGAATGTAGGGTGTCACTCCCCAGTGATTGAAGTTGGCTCTGAGGTCGGGCAAGGCCCGGGCTGGGCAGACCTGCCCTAGGGGTGAGGGGTTGCTGGCATGTCAGCACTCCTGCTCTTCTTCATTACCCTCTCCCTGTATCGGGGCCCACATGCCCTTTGGAAAAAGGGATCACCTGAGAAGCACAATACAAGGGCTTGTCCCTTGCATCTGGGCTGGTGATCTGGGCAGAGGCTGGGACAGGAGCCACAAGAGTCAGATAGTTTTCCCAGGAGAGGCCCAGTGCCTCCCTCCTTCCCAGGGTCACCACCTTCCTGGCTCCTCCTGCCTTGTGTCCCCTCAGGCCTTCCAGCCCCTTGTACCTTTACTGCTGTTTGGTTAAAGCCTCTGTTTTGTTAAAAAAAAAAAAAAAGATTATCAGGTGATCTAGAGTTTTATGGGATTTATAAAATAACTTTTTCTTCAAAAAATTAAAAGAGATGGAAGAAATCTGTTATTCTCTGACTCCAACAAGTTACTATCTTCTGGGGAAAGGACTAATTTGGTTTGGATTATCCTATGTAATAAAGGGCCCTCCATCAGACTCTAGAACCTGGTTTTGAACATTACCCCTTCTTTATATCTAAATCCCATGTTTGGTAAAATTAGGTATTTAAGATTTTAAAATTATTGTTCCTGGTATATTATGCAATTTCAAATATTACTACTCTTAACCTAGACTGGAGACTGCAAATACCTGACTCACATTCTGTCATCCCTTGTTTCCAGCCAGGCAGATTATGACAGATGACGTGACTCACAGAATGTTTTTTTTCCCACTGATTTCTCTGTGGTCTCAGATTTTTTTTTTTCTCAGTACGGTGCTCCTCGTAGTCACACTGTTGACTAGAAGTGTGATGGAAGATTAAAACACTCTTTTCATCCTGTACCTCAAGGTACAAAGTAATCAGCTGAGTCTTAAAATTTTCTTAAGTATTGCCATTGTTGGTTGGCCCTATATTATACTGAGAGAAATGTGACTCATTCTTAGAAAGCTGTCATTTAAATCTATTACTTAGTCATGCTAACTGAGGAGCTGGCTTACTTTTATTTTATTCTTGTTTAAAATTTTTTGTTTTCCTTTCTATTTGATTGGTTTTTTTTTTTCTTTTGGACTAGGAAAAATTCTGAGAAGTTTGCTGCAGCTTCATAGGTCAAAGTAAGTTAGGGGAAATGACTTGGAAGAGGAGGAAAGATGATGCAGATACAGGGTTACACATGAATACTGACAGTTTGGGGGTTAGGAAGACCTTTAGAGTCCTATATCGTTTTGGAGTATATTGGTTATGGTATGATGTATATTGATCATAGCTTGTCACTTGAAATTAAATTTAAAAATAATTTATGGTAGTGAATTACAAAGTAGCATTTTTCAAAGTGAAATGTTAGAGAGTAAGTTGCTTCTTTAAAAATTTTGACTATGCTAAAATGATAAAGCTGATGATTAAAACCTAAGATGAAAGATAATTAAAACCTCAAGCGGATAAAGAAGGAAGGGAGGACAGATGAAAAATAAAAGAGTTTGGTGATATAGATGAAACCGGGAGATAAGTTTTAGCAGTAGTAGTTTATGCTAATGTCATATTCCCAGCTCCAACCCTTACTAAGTGTGTTACTCTGAGCATTCACTTGCCTTGTGAGCCTCAATCTTTTTGACTATAACACAATCATAAGAAAGGTCACCTTTATTAACTCAAAGTGTTGTGAAAACTACTCAGGTAATGTAAATGAAATTATTTTATAAAATGAAGGTACAATCAACTGCTGTTATCATAAATACTAGGATAATATGTGAGCCTCAACATGTAAATAGCTCAAACTGGGTTAAAAAAAAAAAAATTCTAGCTTTCCTTTTCTGCCCATAATGGAATAACGTATACCAGACTTGCCCTCTACCTGTGAACAGCTAGAAAACTGGACAAAAATATTTGAAGCTACTGTTTTCTGACCTTGGAAAACATGCAGTACGGGTGTGTGTTCTCTAAATGGATGGAAACAAATAAGTTGTACAAAAGCCTCAGCATTCTGCCTGATGTCACTTCCCAGACCCTGCACAGGAAGAGGGAAACCAAGGAAAGCACGGTAGTCTCTTTATAGAAGTCACTGAGATCAGATTTGGGGAAGGCTGTGGCAGCTTCGGTTTGTGAGGCATGGCACCAGAGACGTAGGCGCCATGCAGGGAAGCTCCAGCACTCTGCAGGGGGGTTCACTGAGACGTCTGCGCTGTGCTAAGATGGGCCTGCATAGAGTGAAATGCCACAAGGCTAGACTAAACGCAATTATTGGGGAGCTTTAAGTTGAACAATTCCCAGAACTTACATGTGGCTGAGAGACATTTGAGTTTTGACCACCAGAGTGGCAAGACATTATTGAAAATCCTGGGCATTCAGTAGATACCCCAGAGTTGTGCCTTCAAATAGGGCTAAAAGAGCTCTAGAGTAGAGGCTACTCCGGACCACCGATAACACTTTAAAAACAACCTCAAAAGGATCAAATTGATTGGCAAGGAAGTTAACTGCCTGCCAAATTCAACACTCTTTAAATGCAGAAAACAAAATCCAAAATTTTAAGAACATAGCTTTTATGGTGTCTGGTACCCAATAAAAATTATGACATGCAAAAAGGAAGGAATATGTAAGGAAGAAAATCAGTCAATAGAAACTGACTCAGAAATTATGCAGATGAATGAAGTAGCTGACAAGGGCTTTAAAACAACTATAGTAAATATGTACAAGTGTGTAATGAAAAACATGAGCATAATGAGGAGAGAAATGGAAGACATTAAAGAAGGCAAAGGGAGCTTTAGAGCTGCAATGCAATTTAGAAATGCAATATCTGAACGGAAAATTCACCAATGGATTAACACCTATAGCCACTGCAGAAGAAAAGAAGCATGACTTAAAGATACTGCAATAGGGGGCTTCCCTGGTGGCGCAGTGGTTGAGAGTCTGCCTGCCAATGCAGGGGACACGGGTTCGAGCCCTGGTCTGGGAAGATCCCACATGCCGCGGAGCGACTGGGCCCGTGAGCCACAATTACTGAGCCTGCGCGTCTGGAGCCTGTGCTCCGCAACAAGAGAGGCCACGACAGTGAGAGGCCCGCGCACCGCGATGAAGAGTGGCCCCCACTTGCCGCAGCTGGGGAAAGCCCTCGCACGGAGACGAAGACCCAACACAGCCATGAATAAATAAATAAATAAATAAAATATTAAAAAAAAAAGATACTGCAATAGGAACTATACAAATTGAGGTACAGAATGAAAATAATAATAGTAATAAAAGGCCAGATCCTCAGTGATCTGAGGAATATTCAAAGTGATCTAACGTACGTGTAATTGGAGTATCTGAAAAGGGCAGGGGAGAGGAGCCAGAAAATATATATTTGAAGTAATAATGGTTTAATTTTTAATGAACAGGATGAAAACTATGATTTCTAAATCTAAGTAAATGAACTTCAAGCAGGATAATTGAAAGGAAAACCATTCTAAGGCATATCATATTCAATTTGTTGAGAATCAGTGATAACATAACACTCAAAAGCAGCCAGAGAGAAAAAGAAACATTAAATACAGGGGTACCAAGATAAGAATTACTGATTTCTTGTCAGAAGTAATGCAAGCCAAATAGGGAATGGAATCATAACTTTAACATGCTTAAAAAAAAGTTAATGTAGAATTCTATGTCAAGTGAAAATATCCTTCAAAAATGAGAGCAGCATAAAGACTTATTTGACAAATAAAACACAGAGAATTTATTTCCAGCAGACCTGAATTACAAGAAATGTTAAAGGAAGTCCTTCGAGAGGAAGAAAACTGATACCAGTACAAACCCAGTTCCATACAAATGAATGAAGAATGCCAGAAATGGAAAATATGTGGGAAAATATGAAAAATGCTTTTCTGATTTTTATCCTTTCTTTTAAAAAAATTACCTTTTAAAAGCAAATGTAATAACAGTGTATAGTGGGGTTTATAACAGTTTGAATTAAAATGTAGGAAAATAGCACAAAGGTTGGCATATGGTATATACTTATACTTGGCTTATTTCAGTTGCGTGCAACTTTCTGTGTTCATCTAGTATTTTTAGTGGATGAAATCACATGTAAAATCAAAAGTCAAGTTAATACTAAAAATTTTTGTTATTGTGTTAAAACAAGTTTGCATTTTTGAAAACAAACATTGTAGTAGAACTGACTGTATAGTTCACCTAGTATGACAAAAGTTTGCACCCATGTTACCATGATGAAAATCAAGATACAGAAAATTTCCATCACCCCCAAAAGTTTACTTGTACACTTTGTACTGATTCTTGCCTTTAGCTCCAAGCAACAGTAGATTTGTGTTATGTCACTATAGTTTTGCTTGCTGTAGAATTTCACATGGATGGCTTATACACTGTTATGTATACGTTTTAATACTTTAAAATTCATCCACATTGCTGCATATATCAAATAGATTATTCTTTTCTATTGCTGAAATATATTCCATTATATAGATATGCCAAATGTATTTATCCATTCATTCACCTGTTGATGGGTATCTGTGTTGTTTCCAGTTTGTGGTTATTATGAATAAAACTTCTCTGAACATTAATGTACAAGCTTTTTTTGGTGGACATTTGCTTTCTTCTCCCTTGGATTAATAATGGAACTGCTAGGTCATATGGTGACAACTTTCATAAGAAACAACCAAATAGGTCTCCAAAGTGGTTGTACTATTTTATGCCCCCAACAGCAATATCTGAAAGTTGAAATTGCTTCATATCCTTGGGAAAAGTTGGATTTTTAATGTTTAATTTTAGCTATTCTAGTGGGTGTGTAGTGATATCTCATTGTGACTTTAATTTGCATTTCCCTAGTGACTAATGATGTTAAGCATCTTTTTATGTGATAATTAACTATTCTTCTATCTCCTTTGGTAATTAGTACAAAGTGTCTATTCAAATCTTCTGCTCTTTTGAAAAGTTGGATTGTCTGTCTTCTTATTGAATTGTAAGGTTACTTTATATTATCTGGTTTCAAGCCCTTGGTCAAATATATGTATTGCAAATATCTTCTTCCAGTTGAGGACTGACTTCATTTTCTTAGTTGTGTCTTTCAAAGAGCAGAATTTTATAATTTTCATAAAGACTATTTTATTAATATTTATTGTATGGTTAGAGCTTTCTGTGTCCTAATATATCTTTTCCCTCACAAAAGTTGCAAAATTTTTCTTCTGTATTTTCCTCTATTACATGTCTTTTATAAGGTTAATAAGTTTTAACCTTTACTTTTAGATTTATGATTTATTTCAAATAAATTTTTTGCATGGTGTCATGAAGGAAGTATATTTGTTCCATAGTGATATCCAATTGCCCCAGCACCACTTGTTGAAAAGACTATTTCCCTAGACTTCGCACCATGGTCAAAAATTTATTAACCATATATGTGTAGGTTTATTTTTGAACTCTTTTATTTTGTTCCACTGATCTGTTTGTCTATCATCATACTACTACCACATTGGCCTAATAACTGTAATTTATGGTAAGTCTTGAAGTCAGAAAATATAAGCACTCCAACTTTGTTCTTTTTTTAAAATATTTGTTCTGACTGTTTTATATCATTTGTATTTCTACCTAAATTTTAGAATCAGGGAATTCCCTGGCGGTTCAGTGGTTAGGATTTGACGCTTTCACTGCGGGGGCCCATGTTCTGTCCCTGGTTGGGTAACTAAGATCCCGCAAGCTGTGCAGCGCGGCCAAGAAAAGAAAAATTTTTTTAGAATCAGCTTGTCAATTTCTACCACAAGGGCTTCTGGGATTTTGATTGAAATTTCATTGAATCTATTATATTCTAATTTAGAGAGAACTGGTACCTTAACAATACTGAGTCTTCTAATCCATGACTGGTATGTCTCTCAACTTACTTAAATCTTCTATAATGGCTCTCAGCAAGAAAAAGTTTGAGCAAATTCCTTTCTATGCCTAATTTGATGAGAGTTTTTGGTTGTCGTTGTTGTTCCTGAGTAGGTGTTAAATTTTATCAAGTGCTTTTTCTGAATCTATTTAGAGAACCACGTGGATTTCCTTTTTTAGTTTAACATGGTGAATTTCGTTGATTATTTTTAAAAGGTTAGACCAACTTTCTGTTACTGGGGTAAGTCCCACTTGGTCATGATGCATTATCCTTTTTATATGTTGCTAAGTTAGATTTGATAATATTTTATTAGGAACTTTTCCAACTAGCCTCAGGAGAGAAATTGGTTTTTAATTTTCTTTTCTTGTGATAGCTTTACTTTTGGTGTCAGAGTAATGGTAGACTCATAATAAGTTGAGAAGTATTCCCTCTATTTTCTGAAACTTTCTGTAAGACAACTATGATATCTTCCTCAAATGTTGGTTAAAATTCACCAATGAATGCATATGGAATTAGGGTATTTTTTGTTGGAAGATTTTAAGTTATTTCATTTATTCAGATGATATAGGGCTATTCAGGTATTTAATTTTTTTTTGGCCAGTTTTGATTTTGTAAATTTTGGCTATCAAGGACTTGGTCTGATTCTTATAAGTTGTCAAATTTATTGCAATAAATATGTTTAAAACATCTCTCTTTGACTCTTTCAATATATATGGAATCTATGGTGATATCCCTCTTTCATTTTTATACTGGTAATTCATGTCTTTATTTTTTTCTTGTTTCTTCTAAGCTAGTTTATTATTTTATTGATCTTTTTAAAAAATCAGCTTGAATTTCACTGGTTTTTCTCTGTTGTTTGTGCATTTTATTTTTAATTGGAATTTTCACATACCATGTAATTCACCCATTTAAAGCATACACTCAGGGTTGTTTGTTTTGTTTTGTTTAGTATATTCAGAGTTGTACAACCATCACCATAATGAATTTGAGAACAGTTTCATAACCCCAAAAGGGAATCTATCCAGTCACTCTTCATTTTCCCCACATACCCTTCCCCAGTACCAGGCATCAACTAAACTACTTTATATCTCTATAAATTTGCCTATTCAGGACATTTCATATAAATGGAATCATGTAATTTATGGTCTTTTGTGACTGGCTTCTTTCACTTAGCATAATGTTTTCAAGGTTCATCTATGCTGTAGCATGTATCAGCGCTTCATTTATTTTTATTGTTGAATAATATTCTATGGTATGGCTACATCACACTTTGTTTATCCATTCATCAATTGGTGGACATTTGGATTGTTTCCATTGCTTGGCTGTTGTGAACAATGGTGCTATGTTATTTGAGTACAAGTTTTGTGCGGACATATGTTTTCATTTTGCCTAGTATATATACCTAGCAGTGGAATTCTGGGTCAAACGTTAACTCTGTGTTTAGTCTTTGGAGGACATACCACGTTGTTTTCCAAAGTGGCTGCATCATATTATATTCCTATCAGCAGTGTGTGAGGGTTCCAGTTTCTCCACATCCTTACCAACACTTGTCATTATCTGTCTTCTTGATTGTAGCCATCCTAGTGGATGTGAATTGGTATCTCATTGTGGTTTTGATTTGCATTTCCCTGATGGCTAAAGATGTCCTTTTTCTCCTCAGTTGGAGTTTTGCTAGAGATTGTGTTGAATTTGTAGATCAATTTGTGGAGTATTGCTATCTTGATAATATTAAGTTTTTCTATCCACGAACACGGGATGCCTTTCCATTTGTTTAGTTCTTCTTTATTTTCTTCAGTGATATGTTGTAGTTTTAGCATACAAGTCTTTCACTTTTGTTAAATTTTATTCATAAGTATTTTCTTCTTTTTGATGTTGTTATAAATGGAATTATTTTCTCAATTTCATTTTTGGATTGTTCATTGGTATTGTATAGACCTTCAGTTGACTTTTGTGTATTGTTCCTGTATCCAGCAACCTTGTTGAACTCGATTATTACTCTTAATTGTGTGTGTGTGTGTGTGGTGTGAGTACATGTGTGAGTATTCCTCAGGATTTTCTGTATTCAAGATTATGTCATCTGTGAATAGACATAGTTTTGCTTCTTTTTTTCCAATCTGGATTCCTTTTATTTCATTTTTTCCCCCTAATCTGTCTGGCTAGAAACTCCAGTGCAATGTTTAATAGAAATGTCAAGAAAGGACATCCTTGCCTTGTTTCTTATATTAAAAGGAAAGCACTCAATTTTTCATCATTAAGTTTGATTACCTGAGGGATTTTGTAGATGCCCTTTATCATGTTGAGGATGTTTCCTTCTATTCTTAGTTTGTTGAATATTTTTATCATGAAATGTTGAATTTTTAAAAATGTTTGTTTTGCATCTATTTGGAAGATTCTGTGGGAATTGTCCTTTGTTCTATTGACATGATATATTAATTGATTTTTGGATGCTAAGTCATCCTTGCATTTTTGAGATAAAACCCACTCAGTTATGTTGTATGATCCCTTTTGTATATTGCTGGATTAAGTTTGCTAGTATTGTGTTGAGCAATTTTGCTTCTATATTCATAAGAAATATTGCTGTATAGTTTTCTTTCTTGTGAAATCTTTGTGTGGTTTTGGTATTGGGGTAATACTGTCCTCATAGGATGAGTTGGGAAATGCTCACTCTTCTATTTTTACAATAGCTTGTGAAGAGTTTTTATTTAAAAAAATATTTGAATTAACCAGTGAAGCCATCTGGGTCTCAGCTTTTCTTCTGGGTAATTTTTTATTTCTAATTTAATATCTTCACTTTTTCTAGATCTATTTGGATTTTCTTTTTCTTCTTAAGTAGTTTATGTCCGTCTAGGAATTTGTCTATTTCATCTACATTACCTAATTTGTTGCCATACATTTGTTCATAGTATTGCCTTACTATCCTGATGTCTCCCCCTTCATTCCTGATTTTAGTAATTTGAGTCTTCTCTTTTCTTGGAGAGTCTAGTTTAAAGTTTGTCAATTTTGTCGACTTTTTCAAAGAACCAATGTTTAGTTTTATTAGTTGTATCTATTGTTTTTCTACTCTCTGTTTGATTTATTACTACTCTAATCTATCATTTCCTTCCTTCTGCTTGCTTTAGATTTAATTTACTCTTCTTTTTCTAGTGTCTTAAGGTGTAAGTTTAGGTTATTGATTTGATATCCTTTTTATTTTTTAGTGTAGCCATTTAAAACTATAAAATTTTGCTTTAGCTGCATTCCATAAGTTTTAGTATGCTGTGTTTTCATTTTCATTCATCTCAAAGTATTTTTCAATTTCCATTGTGATTTCTTCTTTGACCCATTGGTTATTTAGTAGTGTGTTATTTAATTTCTATATCTTTGTTAATTTCCCATATTTGTGTTATTAATTTATAATTTCACTCAATTATGGTAGTTGGAGAACATATTTGGTATGATTTCAATCCTTTTAAATTTACTGAGGTTTGTTTTACAGCCCAGCATATGGTCTATCCTAGAGAATGTTCTATGTGCACTTGAGAAGAATGTGTATCCTCCAGTTGTTGAATAGAGTGTTCTGTAAATGTCTTTTTTTAAAAAAAAATTCATCTATTTATTTGGCTGTGCCAGGTCTTTAGTTGTGGCACGTGGGATCTTCATTGCCATGTGCGGGATCTTCATTGCGGCATGTGGGATCTTTGGTTGCGGCATGCAGGCTCTTAGATGCGGCATGCGGGATCTGGTTCCCTGACCAGGGATCGAACCTGGGACCCATGCATTGGGAGTGCAAAGTCTTAACTGCTGGACCACCAGGGAAGTCCTTGTAAATGTCTTTTAGTTCTAGTTGGTTTAAAGTTGTTAAAGTGTGCTACATTTTTATTAGGTAATATCTTTGTTTTTCTCCTCCTCCTCCTCCTCCCCTTACCCCTCCCTCTCCCCCTCCCCCTTTCTCTCCTCTCCCTTTCTCTCCTCCTCTTTGTGTGTGTGTGTGTGTGTGTGTGTGTGTGTGTGTGTGTGTGAATGACATAGTCTTCATTATTCTTCTAACCCCATTTCCCCCCTGGGTCCTTTATTTTTTATTGAGGGGATTTTTATAGCACTATGATTTTTAGGAACACTTGGGCTGAGTTATAGAAGAACTGACTGTATGCTTTAAATAGGTACTTTTTAAAATATAAATTATACCTCAGTAAAGTTGATTTTAAAACAAATTAATAATTCTGGGTAAAAGTTATTTAAGATTGTAAATTACAGTTTCTTAGAGTAACAAATAATTGTATTGAACAGAAAGATTTTGAAAACTTACTCCCTTATAAGAGATTTAAAAAAATCTATCCACCCTTTTCTAATGAGTATTTAAATATATTTTTCTACTTCCACTAAACTTGTCATATAAACCCAATTTTTCCCCACAAAGTTTGGATTATTTTTTTGTCTTAAATGTTTAGTAAAATGCTTCTGCCTTTATTATTATTATTTAAAGTTTAATAAAGTTACTGATGATTGGCAATATCTGACCTTAAAATTCTAGCTGTCAACCATGTCAGGCTAAGAGAGCATATTTACCAGCAATTGTTCTTTAATTCAAAATACAATGTTCCCTTTATGTTCATTTAAAAAGGAAGAGTTGGTTCCAACTCTTACTCTTCTCCCAATATTGCCTGCAAAGTAGAAAGCAATTTTGCATAGATTAAAAGCCTAAGTTAACCATTTAAAAAAGCATGTGGACTTGTCAAGTCATCTCAGTGGATTCATTGAGAATTCAAAGGAATAAGAAACAGAGCCTTCATTACATGTCTTTAGCTTGGCTAATCATTTAGCTTTAGCTAATCATTTAACAAACATTTGTTCCCATGGGAAAATGATGTTTTGGTATGCTAATGATAACCCTCAACATTCTAAAAGAATAAAATGCAACACAGCAAAACCTGTTGAGTGCTTACTAAAAGTAAGGTATGTTATGAATTTGGTTTAATGATAGTTTATAATTTTGAAGGCATGTTTTGAGACTTATAGCCAAGTTTTAATATTAAGGTCAATAGACATCATTGGGCTTCTAGTTGTGAGAACTAAAGTGATAGAGGTAAGTGAATAATGCTGTCATTGTTTTCTCCAAATGTTTATTTTCATAGATCTGTCTCGGATACTTAATTCTAGATGATATTGATAAACTTCTGACTTGGTGATAGTTTGAAATAATGATATGTGTAAAAATGAATGAACATTCTCTAAAGATACACATCTTCTCAAAAGAGTGAGCTGGTTTTGTTAATAAATTTTAGCTTAAACATATAGTCTAGCTGTAAATTAGGGAAGCTTCCCTCCCTGTTGTTTTGTCATTAGATGCTATTCTTCCTTTATAGTGCCTACTACAATTTATTTGTGTGTTCATTTATTCAGTGTATGTCCCATGTCTGACTTTCATGTATATATTTTTTACCACTATATACCCAGTACCTAGAACCATGCCTGGCATGTAGTATACACTCTAAAAAAACTGTTGAAGAGCCAAATAAATAAAATGTCAGGAGACCTGCCTTGAATCCAGTCTTAACTCCATTCTGACTTAAGAAATAACTTGAGCAAGTGACTTGCTCTTACACTCTTTGTGCCTTTTTTCCCTTCTGTAGTTTAGTGATAATAGTACCTTATATATAATACATTACATCTCTATAATATTCAAAACATTTTCACAACATTCACTGGATGATTATTATGTGCCAGGTACACTTCTAGGTATTAAGGATACAGCAGTAAACCAAAAAAGACAAAAATCTGAGCCTTCATTGAGCTTATATTCTGTTGTTTTGTTTTGGTCCTCACAACACCCCTGTGAGGTTACCGACAGGGGTGTTGATACTGATACTGATACTATTAATTTACTGATGTGGAAGTAGAGACTTGAGGTTAAGCATTTATTTACTCCAGATCAATCAGCTGGTGAGTTCAAGAACCAGATATTTTATATCCAGTGCTTTTCCTTCCTCCCTTAACTCCCTGTCTATCATATAGGAATTTTATGAGGAAAAGTAAGATCCAACTTATATATCTTCTGTAAATATGTTTCATAAATACAAAGTGATGGCATGATTCAGGTTTTAAAGTAGCTTTAAAAACTGTGGCATTTCAAGATACCTTAAATCCAAAGGAAATTTAAAATTTAAGTATGAACTTCTTTGTTTGGATATGGCCTGCTGTTATTTATGTAGCACCTCTTATACCTAGACCCTTGACTGTAGGAGTTGGGACTTCCTGTTGTTAAATGATCTAATACTGTACATTAGTATGGAAATCTAGACAGTGCCCATAGTGGATAACATATTAGTTGCTAAGCAAGGGAAATTATTATGCCATCTGCTGCCTCTTATAAGGTGTTATTACTTGACTCATTTTCTGAATCAACACACCAAAGGCACCATAAGTAATGTAAATTATAGTGGCTTGCACATTTTTTAACTAAATGAGCAGTTTATAAGAAAAAAAAACTTTGTGCCTCTTCTCAATTTTAATGGATGCCATGGAAAATTATTTTTGTCCTTCAAACTCTGTTTTTATGGGATAATCTTTTATTAGACCATCAGATATCCCATATTCAAACTTAAGCAAGAATTTTTCTTGTAATGAACTTACAGCAGTTCTTTAGCATTGATAGTATGCTACTCATGGAAAATCTGGTATTTATTTTAATTTGATCACTTTAAATTTTAAAAAGCATAAAATGCTCCCACATATGCTTAGTCTTGCATAGAGGAACCTGGAAAAAATATATCTATTTGGCAGAAGTGATAAAGTAACTTCTTTATAAATATGCCCTAAAAGCCATACATTTGATATAATTCTGCTTGACCTTTTATCCTACTAAAGGATTAGATTTCCATAGAAAAACACTTCTCAAAGTGTGTTCCTTGAGTGTGTTTCTTAAGATATTAACAAGTATTATTGGGAGAGAAGGAAGGTTTCTGTAGTCAAATATGATGAAAATGCTAAGTTAAAGAGGTTTCTTCACTGTCAGTCTTCTCAGAGCCTTTAATATGTTAATACGTTAGTGTGTATTATAATCTCTAGTGGGCAGTATTTTTCCCAACATTTTGCCACAGGATGTTCTTTTTCTTAGGAGTATCTTATGGGACTAATGTTCTGCAAAACACAGTTTGGGGAACACTGCCTTAGAGTATATGTTGGCATTTGCGTAATAGCCTATGAAGTCTATACTTGTTACAGGTTGCTCCTTAGTCCTCTTCTTTCTCTGGGCACTCTCAATGGTACCAAACACTTTAAATGCCACATGTAATCAAGGATCCTCAAATATGTAAATTCACCAGCCCTGTTTTTTGAGCTCAACATCCATATATCTATCTGCCTAACCAACTTTTCCAACTGGGTATTGAGGCTTTCAAATTTAATATCCAAAACCGAACTCAGTATCTTCCTCTTAAATCTGCTCCTCTCCTATCTCATTGAAGATCACTAGTATCCATCTAGCTTGTATGCAAGCTAGATGCATGGGAGCCGTCCTTAACTCTTGCCACTCATTGTCCTTTCTCATCCAGCCATCAGCATGACCTGACTATCCTAATTCTTTATATCTCTCTTTTTTTTTTTAATGTTTCCCTTTTTTTTTTTAACATCTTTATTGGAGTATAATTGCTTTACAATGGTGTGTTAGTTTCTGCTTTATAACAAAGTGAATCAGTTATACATATACATATGTTCCCATATCTCTTCCCTCTTGCATCTCCCTCCCTCCCACCCTCCCTATCCCACCCCTCTAGGTGGTCACAAACCACCGAGCTGATCTTGTGCTATGCGGCTGCTTCCCACTAGCTAGCTATTTTACGTTTGGTAGTGTATATATGTCCTTGCCACTCTCTCACTTTGTCCCAGCTTACCCTTCCCACTCCCCATATCCTCAAGTCCATTCTCTAGTAGGTCTGTGTCTTTATTCCCGTCTTGCCACTAGGTTCTTCATGACCTTTTATTTTATATCTCTTAAGTAAGTCCACTTCACTTAAATTGCATCTAACTTAGTTTAAGCCGTCATCATCTTATACAGATTGCTAAAGTAACCCTTTAACTCAGCATTGTTCAATAGAAATACAATGCAAGCCACAAACCCAAGTCACGTACATAATTTTAAATTTTCTAATAGCCACATTAAAAAATGTAAGACCGGGGCTTCCCTGGTGGCGCAGTGGTTGAGAATCTGCCTGCCAATGCAGGGGACACGGGTTCGAGCCCTGGTCTGGGAGGATCCCACGTGCCGCGGAGCAACTGGGCCCGTGAGCCACAACTACTGAGCCTGCGCGTCTGGAGCCTGTGCTCCGCAACATGAGAGGCCACGATAGTGAGAGGCCCGCGCACCGCGATGAAGAGTGGCCCCCGCTTGCAGCAACTAGAGAAGGCCCTCGCACAGAAACGAAGACCCAACCCAGCCAGAAATAAATAAATAAATAAATAAAATTTAAAAAAAAAAAAATGTGAGTCACAAACGTAACTTTAAAAAAAAAAAAAAAAAAATGTAAGACCAAACAGGAGAAATTAATTTTTATAATACATTTTATTTAGCTCAGTGTATCCATATTATTATCATTTCAACATATAATCACTTCAAAATTACTGCTATACATATATATATATAGACATATTTTACATTATTATTTGTTGCACTGTTTGAAGTCCAGTGTGTATTTTACACTTTCAGCCATCTCAATTTATGCTAGCTATATTGAAGAGCTCAATAGCCATATGTGGCTATAATAATAGAGCAGTACATCTTTAAGTGGTTTTCCTTTCTGTAGCTTCTCCCCTTCCTGTCCATTCTTCCCATTCAGCCAACATGGTATGTCTGTATCTGATGGTATCATTCCATTGTTTAAGATCCTTGGTTGATTCCTTGTTGCTTCAGGCCTCAAGATCCATGATAATCTATATTTACCTCTCCAGTCTCATCTCACTTAACCCCACTTTAATTTTTATTTGTTTATTTATTTATTTATGGCTGTGTTGGGTCTTTGTTTCTGTGCGAGGGCTTTCTCTAGTTGTGGCAAGTGGGGGCCACTCTTCATCGCGGTGCGCGGCCTCTCTTGTTGCGGAGCACAGGCTCCAGACGTGCAGGCTCAGTAATTATGGCTCACGGGCCCAGCCGCTCCACAGCATGTGGGATCTTCCCAGACCAGGGCTCGAACCCGTGTCCCCTGCATTGGCAGGCGGATTCTCAACTACTGCGCCACCAGGGAAGCCCAACCCCACTTTAAATTCCTTACATACTGATCTATTTGTGGTTGTTTTCTAAAGATATCATGCCTTTCTCCTCTAGCCTTTGTACACATGACTCCTGTTTGGAATAATCCTTCCCAGCCACTTTGCCAGGTAAACTCCTGTTCAGGTCTCAGCCTAGATTTCACTTCTTCAAGGAAATCTTTCCTAAATGCACAAGTCTGGATTAGGTGCTACTCCTATGAACTCTCATTGTACCATCTGCTTACCTAATATTAGTTGTTATTACACTGTATTTTATTGTACTGTAATAACTTACCTCTAAGAGCTTGGGATTATGTTTGCTCTTAATTCCATGATTTAACTAACTAGACTGGAAGCTTCTTGAAAATCTTGTATATGCTTACTAAATAATTGTTAAATGGAAGAATGGGAGAAATAGAATAATGTAACAGCCAAAAGACCTCTGCCCCACCTCTAATGATGACATTATCAGTCTCTAATTCCCCACACCTAAAAGTATACATTCAGCAAGAATTTATTGATGTGTTGTATGTCAGGCACTGGGTTAGGTATTTCCTGGCATAGTGGGAAATAACCTGACTTATTGACCAACAATAATACGTATTCCTTTTATGTTACTTTATAGTATGAAAGCCCTAAATTATCATGCATCGAAAAAGCACCATCAGTTAAAATTCTGTGGCTACAAGAAACAGAACCAATTCTTTTTTAACAACAAAAGGATATTTATTAGAAGAACAGTGGAGGTAGGCCACAGAATAGAAGTACAGAACCAAACTTTAGAAAGTTTTGGGAAGGACAAGAACCAAGATAGCTTCAGATTTCTCAGCCTTAGAAATTCACAGGTATGGTTATCAAGTATGTTTCCATCAGCTGACTCGGGTAGGTCCTAGAGGTGTCTGCTCAAGAGTCAAATTCTTGGAAGAGAAAAACTGGCCCACAGGAAAGAAAAAAGAAACAAAAGCTGGTCCAGGATCACATATTTGCCTCACTGGTCAAGATCAAGAAGTAATTCTAGAAGAAGGACGGGTAGTAGGAAAGCATTACAGGAAGACAAAAACAATATCCGCTACAGTTATGAAAATATCTCTCAGGGACTAAGACTCTGGAGAAGGCATCTGAATGGCTTAGTCAATGTATTAATGGTTATTATTTTAATTAGCTATCATGTAGAAGAACCGATAATCCAAGTAAGATTTCAGTCTTTGCATTTGATTCATTCATTTATGATTTGCATTTATTCAAACATAGAGGACCTATCATGTCAGATACTGCTAAGAAACAAGGTTATAAAGATGAAATAAACATAGTCCCTGTCTTCAAAGAACTTGGTCTTGTATGAAAATAGTCATATATGGATACTATGGAGAAATTGGAGTAAGCTTTATAGAAGAGGTTGGGCTAGGATGAACATTAATTTACCCATTGGACAAGCAGTGGGAAAGAGTTCTACAATTCCAACAGAGGGAATTGCAGATGAGCAATCACCAAAACAGAAGAGAGGTACATATGTTTAAGAACTACATGTAATTCAGAATTTCGAGAATGTAATGTATCCCTATATTGTGTGTTGGGAGAGATGGGGGCAGAGAGAATGGTTAGTGATGAGACTGGATAGGCAAGTAAGGGTGAGATCTTGAAGGACTTTGCATACCAGGATCAAGGATTTAGATTTCATCTTGTGCACAATGGGAATGCACGCGAAGAGTCCTGGGGAAGGGACTGTGATGATCAAATTTCTGTATTAAAATGAGTATCCAATGTAATCAACAGATTGAATGGAAGAGAAATTAAAGTCCAAGAAACTTGCTAAGTATTATATGGTAAAATTAAGGAGAAAGGTGATAAGGCTTAAACATAGGCAATGACAATTGAGGAAGGAGAGAAGGCGGTAGATAAAGAACATATTTAGGCTGTACTGTAAAAACCCCTTATGATGTGCAGTTTTTCCTTTAAAATATTTTTGGTGTCCAGTAACAGAAAATTGAATTCAAATAATAAAGAAGTTCATTGCCTCACATATCTGGAAAATTCAGAGGAGGGCAGGTGTTAGGCTTAATAGTGTCATTTAAAAAGTTTATTATCAGGAATTCCCTGGTGGTCCAGTGGTTAGGACTCTGTGCTTCTACTGCAGGGGGCATGGGTTCGATCCTTGGTAAGGGAACTAAGATCCTACAAGCTGTGGGGTGCAGCAAAGTTAGTAAAGTACATGGAAATTTGTTTAAAATCAAGTTTATTATCATCTTGTCTTTCTTTTTCTTTTTCTTTTTTTAAAAGAAATTTCCCTTTGAGTGTCTCTTTTTTTTTTTAATTTTTATTTATTTATTTATTTATTTATGGCTGTGTTGGGTCTTCGTTTCCGTGCGAGGGCTTTCTCTAGTTGTGGCAAGCGGGGGCCACTCTTCCTCGCGGTGCGCGGGCCTCTCACTATCGCAGGCTTTCCTGTTGCGGAGCACAGGCTGCAGACGCGCAGCCTCAGTAGTTGTGGCTCACGGGCCCAGCCGCTCCGCAGCATGTGGGATCTTCCCAGACCAGGGCTCGAACCCATGTCCCCTACATTGGCAGGCAGATTCTCAACCACTGTGCCACTAGGGAAGCCATCATCTTGTATTTCTGCTCTCCATAGTGTCAGATTATTTCAGGTCTGGTTTTCTTTCTGGTGACAAAATGACTGCAGCAGTTTCAGGCCTCTCCTCAGAAAAACACAAGATCCAGAAAGAGAAAGTGTGGGTGACCTTTTGGAGGCTTTCCTAGAAGAGAAAGAAAACCAAGTTATTTCGGCCAATTTATGACCTAATCCCCATGGCCAGGAAAATTTCAAATTTGCCTAAACCAGTTTATCTGAACCAGTTACTTTAGCAAGGAGGCTGAGTCCACGTCTGGGAATAGGGTCAACTTCCCACAAGCACAGGACTCTCAGGAAAGGAGTGGATCCCAAACTGGAAGCTGAGGCAGGAGGAGATGAATGCTGGGTAAGTCTACTCGGGGAGGATGTCTACTCTTTCCAGAATATTGACGGAGAGAAGAGGAAGATATATATAAAGAGACACAGGATGAAGGGAAGAATATTTTCTTTTTTTTCTATTTTCTTCCATTCTCTCTCTCTTTCTTCCTTTCTTTCTTTCATTGAAGATAATTAAACATGTTAATGGTTCACACTTCCATTTGGATCTCATTGGATCTCATCCATTTGGCCAGCATTGTGTCACATGGCCACACTCAGCTTCAAGCGAGGCTGAAGAAGTAGTGGCTGTGTAGTAGAAGGCAGCAAGGGAAAAAGGAAATGGGAACAGCTGGTGAGTGAGCAAAACATAAAAATTTGCTTTAAGGACTTCTTTTGAAGTCTTTCTCTCCCCAACCCCCAAGATTTTGGGAGTGCTTTTTTGTTTGTGTGTTTGAGATATTGGAATTATATGACAATGCTGTAGGTCTGTTATGAAGTCTGAGTTTGACAATGTGGGGGGAAAGGAAATGTGTTCCTTTCCTTTCTAAGATTACAAAGTGAATGAAGTGGGAACTGTAGGCATACACTCCAGATTTACTTTGCAAGACAATGCTGAGGCAGGAATTTAGTTTTCTTGGGTGGACCGCCAACTAACATGAAGTGAATGGCTCCATGGGGTAGAGATGAACCTTTGAGTCATAGTACATTAAGTTCTAGCAATGAATGCGTGAGACACAGTAACTCACTCTTTGATTAAGCACAATAAGAATCATTCCCTTGAAGAAGTAAAGTGTCAGCTTATATATATGAAACTCTCATACCTGTATTGTGACAGTTGATTCAGATGGCTAGGTGATCCCAAATTGCTGAGCCTTGTTTCTTCAACTAGAGATAGCATCAGAAATGAAGATGAATAAAAATTGATGTATAATATAAAATAGATGATCCAGCCAGAGCAAACTGCCTTCTCACTGGCAGGGGTGCTGCTCTCGCCGTGGTTCTGCTTTATAAGCCAGCCTTCTTGACAGCAGTCATCAAGTAAGAGTATGATGCAAAAGCATCTGTGGATCCTGCCAGCATCTATTGACCTAACAGGATTCATTCTTTATCACTCACTTCCTGATACATAGAAACAAAGTCAGAATGATTGAGTGCCTTGAAAGGGTCAGTATTTCTAGCCCTGGAAGTACACACTGCTTTGCTTCCCCATTTATTTCTCATCAGTGGATTTGCTTCAGCAGTTATCCAGCAGCCGGGAGACCATTATTGCATGAAAATGTTCCATGACAGTGACATTCACTCAATTTTATTTTTTTAATTTGAAAATATTTTATTTGGAAAATTTTATACAAATGCAGTATTTAATATGTTCTTTAATTACTTTATATTTTATTTTTATAATTCTTTAATATAAAGAAAACATAATTACTTTTTCTATCAAGCCCCGTACAGGTGTCCTCAAATCCCCTCCAGTTTACTTGAGCGTGCAGTAAAAATGTGAATGCTTCCTATGAGTGTGATGACATGAAATAATTTAAGAGAAGGTATTTTTGAGCATCTTTCAGGTTTGGAAAAGGCATTTTGAGCATCTCACCATGCCCAGAGCCATGCTGGATTCTTACACAGAGCTGTACATATGGTATATTTTATAGTCTACACAGGGACAGTTATTCATGGGAAATCTTTGTTGTTCCACTAAAGAAAGAACACCTGGCAAGAAGTTCCCAGCAATTTGCTCTGTTGGCCACAGAATTCATGAGCATCTTACTGAGGACAGGACCAGCCACAGAGCAGCGGGCCAGGAGGCCTCAGTCTGAACCGAGTGACAAGGAGTCACTCAATGTTTTAAAGCTTAGCATGGGCCCTGGACTTGTGGATCCCTCTAAAAATATGACAAGCAACTTACATTTGAATAGTGATTAGACACTTAAAAAATTTGGAAAACTCAAGCTTATTCATATTTTGTGACAGCAATAGCTTATTTTCCATTCTACAGGTAAAAAGGCCTGGAAGTGTCAAAGATAATTAAAATTCTCTGGTAATTTCTAAACTTTATTTAATACTATTGTGTATACTTCAGTATTATCTTCTATCAAACCCTTTCATTAGGACTTCTATGGAGTTGCAACACTGATGTTTGACCTCACCTTTCTGCCGCTCTACAAGCCCAGTTGAAAGTAGTAAATAGCAAATGGGAAAGGTCAAGCATCCTGAGGGAGAGAACAGGGAAGAGGAAAAAAAAAGTGTCTAGATAATACATAAACTCTAGTCTATCATTGAATTAGCTAGAGTTGACTGTTTCCCTAAGGCATTTGTATATACAGATCTGCCCATTTCAATCTGTCCTTCTTGGATCAGCATGTTATATGATGGCATTATCCTGTTACATGAACAAAGGCACTGATTTTAATTACATGGAAATTGATGTTTACTGCGAGCTTTTATGAAGAGTAGTTATTACATTGAAAAAGGATCCAAAAAATAGTTATTTTTACAGACTTTGATTTGGGTGTAAATGCATCTGATTTCCAGGGTACAATAGTGAGACTGAATTTGTGTGTTAGATCCACATTTATTTATTTATTTTTTCAGGTATCATATTCCTGGTGCATTTGTAGTTTTTGCCTACCCACAAATGTTGACGCCAAGGCTTTGTTTAACTTACTTCCTTCTCAATATATTGCTGCTTCTATTTTTCCCTAAGTACACTTGGACGCATTATCAGAACTTTTGCTTTCATGACTAGACTTTGCCTTCCTCAAGTCAGAGATCCTGTGTTAATCAGCCTTGCAAATCTCCCAACAAGGCTCATAGGAGGTATTCATATAAACGTTGAAGGAAATGAATCTAGGTCAGATAGATGATGTGGGACAAATGAAATAATCTGTTTGTATGCATTGCCTTATCTGAAAGAGGTAAATAGTCTGATTTACATTGCAGCGTATGTATTTTGAGAATCAGTATATGGTGGTAATCACTCAGAAGATGATTGTCATACAAAATTCAAGGGAGAAAAATCACTGGTTTTTCTCTGGTTCTCTGATTTGATGTGTCTGCATAAAATCCTACTCTCCTTGTTTTGCTGATGTGGCAAGTACTTGAACAGTTTGCTGTTTGCACCCATCCCTGGATCTATATAGTATTAATGCTTTACAGGTTTCTCATTGCCATTGAATAGCTTGCTTTTCAGAATTAGTATAACCTCAGAATTTAATTAGGAATCAGAACAAAGGTGAATTGGTGTCTCACTTTGTGGGCTGAGAGAGGGGGGTTCAAAGACGATTACCGTTTTGCCTGATGCCCATTGCTCACTTTAAAGGAGAACTTGAAGCCAGCAATCGTGTGAGGAGAGGTGTGTTTATCCATCTGCTATCCCTGAGAGCTGAAACTACTTCATCAACATTGATTAATATGCTCTAGCAGGTGCAGGTCTTCAGAAATCAGTTTAAATAATTAAAAGCTTTACTTACCTAGGGGTTCATAGAATGCCCCCCAAACTTCACTTCCTGCCCAAGGTCAACGGATTCTGAGGGGACTGGACAATGTTCTGTGACTCTGTTCACTCCCATTTGAATTTGGAGTCTTCATTTAGAGAGTCTCAGCCTGCCTTAAATATTCTTTTAGCCCGTGACTCAGTGATGTAATAGAATGAAGTTGTCAGCGAACCATTCAGATATTTATACATAGATCACTTCTTTTAGCATGTTTATAACATCAAAAGCTTGGAAACAATCAGAATGCTTAAGCAGGGAATTGACTAAATAATGATACAATCACAGAGTGGAATCCAATGCAGCCACTAAAAATTATTTCTTTAAATGGATGAGGAAATGCTTATTATATAACTTGAAGGGAACAAAACAGAATACAAATATTGATATACATAACATATTGTAATTTTGTAAAACAAACCTTATATATATAACATTTTGGAAAATGTATTTATACTTGGTTAGTGGGATTATAGATGTTTGCAAGTATTTTTCCCATTTAAGCCTATCTGTATTTTCCAGGTTTTCTACAATTTTCTCAAAAAGAGTTAATTTTTAAAAAATATTTTTATTGGAGTATAATTACTTTACAATGTTGTGTTAGTTTCTGCTGTATAACAAAGTGAATCAGCTGTATGTATACATATATCCCCGTATCCCCTGCCTCTTGCATCTCACTCCCACCCTCCCTATCCCACCCCTCTAGGTGGTCACAAAGCACCAAGCTGGTCTCCCTGTGCTATACGGCTACTTTCCACTAGCTATCTATTTTACATTTGGTAGTGTCTGTATGTCCATGCCACTCTCACTTCGTCCCAGCTTGCCCTTCCCCCTCCCCCGTCCTCAAGTCCATTCTCTACGTCTGTGTCTTTATTCCTGTCCTGCCCCTAGGTTCGTCAGAACCTTTTTTTTTTTTTTTAGTTTCCATATATATTTGTTAGCATACGGTATTTGTTCTTCTCTTTCTGACTTACTTCACTCTGTATGACAGACTCTAGGTCCGTCCACCTCACTACAAATAACTCAATTTCGTTTCTTTTTATGGCCGAGTAATATTCCATTGTATATATGTGCCACATCTTCTTTATCCATTCATCTGTCGATGGACAATTAGGTTGCTTCCATGTCCTGGCTATTGTAAATAGAGCTGCAATGAACATTGTGGTGCATGACTCTTTTTGAATTATGGTTTTCTCAGGGTATATGCCCAGTAGTGGGATTGCTGGGTTGTATGGTAGTTCTATTTTTAGTTTTTTAAGGAACCTCCATACTGTTCTCCATAGTGGCTGTATCAATTTGCATTCCCACCACCAGTGCAAGAGGGTTCCCTTTTCTCCACACCCTCTCCAGCATTTATTGTTTGTAGAATTTTTGATGATGGCCATTCTGACTGGTGTGAGGTGATACCTCATTGTAGTTTTGATTTGCATTTCTCTAATGATTAGTGATGTTGAGCATCCTTTCATGTGTTTGTTGGCAATCCGTACATCTTCTTTGGAGAAATGTCTATTTAGGTCTTCTGCCCATTTTTGGATTGGGGTGTTTGTTTTTTTGATATTGAACTGCATGAGCTGCTTGCATATTTTGGAGATTAATCCTTTGTCAGTTGCTTCTCTTGCAAGTATTTCCTCCCATTCTGAGGGTTGTCTTTTCGTCTTGTTTATGGTTTCCTTTGCTGTGCAAAAGCTTTTAAGTTTCATTAGGTCCCATTTGTTTATTTTTGTTTTTATTTCCATTTCTCTAGGAGGTGGGTCAAAAAGGAGCTTGCTGTGCTTTATGTCATAGAGTGTTCTGCCTATGTTTTCCTATAAGAGTTTGATAGTGTCTGGCCTTATATTTAGGTCTTCAATCCATTTTGAGTTTATTTTTGTATATGGTGTTAGGGAGTGTTCTAATTTCATTCTTTTACATGGAGTTGTCCAGTTTTCCCAGCACCACTTACTGAAGAGGCTGTCTTTATTTTTTTGAATTATATACTTTATTTATTTATTTATTTATTTTAAACATCTTTATTGGAGTATAATTGCTTTACAATGGTGTGTTAGTTTCTGCTTTATAACAAAGTGAATCAGTTATACATATACATATGTTCCCATATCTCTTCCCTCTTGCATCTCCCTCCCTCGCACCTTCCCTATCCCACCCCTGTATGTGGTCACAAAGCACCGAGCTGATCTCCCTGTGCTATGCGGCTGCTTCCCACTACCTATCTATTTTACATTTGGTAGTGTATATATGTCCATGCCACTCTCTCACCCTGTCACATCTCACCCCTCCCCCTCCCCATATCCTCAAGTCCATTCTCTAGTAGGTCTGTGTCTTTATTCCCATCTTGCCACTAGGTTCTTCATGACCTTTTTTTTCCCCTTAGATTCCATATATATGTGTTAGCATACTGTATTTGTTTTTCTCTTTCTGACTTACTTCACTCTGTATGACAGACTCTAACTCCATCCACCTCACTACAAATACCTCCATTTCATTTCTTTTTATGGCTGAGTAATATTCCATTGTATATGTGTGCCACATCTTCTTTATCCATTCATCCGATGATGGACACTTAGGTTGCTTCCATGTCCTGGCTATTGTAAATAGAGCTGCAATGAACATTTTGGTACATGACTCTTTTTGAATTATGGTTTTCTCAGGGTATATGCCCAGTAGTGGGATTGCTGGGTCGTATGGTAGTTCTATTTTTAGTTTTTTAAGGAACCTCCATACTGTTCTCCATAGTGGCTGTATCAATTTACATTCCCACCAACAGTGCAAGAGTGTTCCCTTTTCTCCACACCCTCTCCAGCATTTATTGTTTATAGATTTTTTTGATGATGGCCATTCTGACCGGTGTGAGATGATATCTCACTGTAGTTTTGATTTGCATTTCTCTAATGATCAATGTGAAGAGGCTGTCTTTTCTCCATTGTATATTCTTGCCTCCTTTATCAAAGATAAGGGGACCATATGTGCATGGGTTTATCTCTGGGCTTTCTATCCTGTTCCATTGATCTATATTCTGGTTTTGTGCCAGTACCATACTGTCTTGATTACTGTAGCTTTGTAGTATAGTCTGAAGTCAGGGAGCCTGATTCCTCCAGCTCCATTTTTCTTTCTCAATATTGCTTTGGGTATTCGGGGTCTTTTGTGTTTCCATACAAATTGTGAAATTTTTTGGTCTACTTCTGTGAACAGTGCCAGTGGTAGTTTGATAGGGATTGCATTGAATCTGTAGATTGCTTTGGGTAGTATAGTCATTTTCACAATGTTGATTCTTCCAATCCAAGAACATGGTATATCTCTCCATCTATTTGTATCATCTTTACTTTATTTCATCAGTGTCTTATAGTTTTCTGCATACAGGTCTTTTGTCTCCTTAGGTGGGTTTATTCCTAGGTATTTTATTCTTTTTGTTGCTGTGGTAAATGGGAGTGTTTCCTTAATTTCTCTTTCAGATTTTTCATCATTAGTGTATAGGAATGCAAGAGATTTCTGTGCATTAATTTTGTATCCTGCTACTTTGCCAAATTCATTGATTAGCTCTAGTAGTTTTCTAGTAGCATCTTTAGGATTCTTTATGTATAGTATCATGTCATCTGCAAACAGTGACAGCTTTACTTCTTTTCCGATTTGGATTCCTTTTATTTCTTTTTCTTCTCTGATTGCTGTGGCTAACACTTCCAAAACTATGTTGAATAATAGTGGTGAGAGTGGGCAACCTTGTCTTGTTCCTGATCTTAGAGGAAATGTTTTCAGTTTTTCACCATTGCAAACAATGTTGGCTATGGGTTTGTCATATATGGCCTTTATTATGTTGAGGTAGATTCCCTCTATGCCTACTTTCTGGAGAGTTTTTATCATAAATGGGTGTTGAATTTTGTTGAAAGTTTTTTCTGCATCTATTGAGATGACCATATGGTTTTTCTCCTTCAATTTGTTAATATGGTGTATCACATTGATTAATTTGCGTATATTGAAGAGTCGTTGCCTTCCTGGGATAAACCCCACTTGATCATGGTGTGTGATCCTTTTAAGGCGCTGTTGGATTCTGTTTGCTAGTATTTTGTTGAGGATTTTTGCATCTATGTTCATCAGTGATATTGGCCTGTAGTTTTCTTTTTTGTGACATCTTTGTCTGATTTTGGTATCAGGGTGATGGTGGCCTCGTAGAATGAGTTTGGGAGTGTTCCTCCCTCTGCTATATTTTGGAAGAGTTTGAGAAGGATAGGTGCTAACTCTTCTCTAAAAGTTTGATAGCATTTGCCTGTGAAGCAACCTGGTCCTGGGCTTTTGTTTGTTGGAAGATTTTAAATCACAGTTTCAATTTCAGTGCTTGTGATTGGTCTGTTTATATTTTCTATTTCTTCCTGGTTCAGTCTCAGAAGGTTGTGCTTTTCTAAGAATTTGTCCATTTCTTCCAGGTTGTCCAGTTTATTGGCGTATAGTTGCTTGTACTAGTCTCTCATGATCCTTTACATTTCTGCATTGTCAGTTGTTACTTTTCCTTTTTTATTTTGAATTCTGTTGATTTGAGTCTTCTCCCTTTTTTTCTTGATGAGTCTGGATAATGGTTTATCAATTTTGTTTATCTTCTCAAAGAACCAGCTTTTAGTTTTATTGATCTTTGCTATCGTTTCCTTCATTTCTTTCTGATCTGATCTTTATGATTTCTTTTCTTCTGCTAACTGTGGGGTTTTTTTGTTCCTCTTTCTCTAATTGCTTTAGGTGTAAGGTTAGGTTGTTTATTTGAGGTGATTCTTGTTTCTTAAGGTAGGCTTGTATTGCTATAAACTTCCCTCTTAGAACTGCTTTTGCTGCATCCCATAGGTTTTAGGTCATCGTGTTTTCATTGTCATTTGTTTGTAGGTATTCTTTGACTTCCTCTTTGATTTCTTCAGTGATCTCTTGGTTATTTGTAGTATATTATTTAGCCTCCATGTGTTTGTATTTTTTATAGATTTTTTTTCTGTAATTGATATCTAGTCTCATAGCGCTGTGGTCAGAGATGGTTTCAGTTTTCTTAAATTTGCCAGGGCTTGATTTGTGACCCAAGTTATGGTCTATCCTGGAGAATGTTCCATGAGCACTTGAGAAGAAAGTGTATTCTGTTGTTTTTGGATGGAATGTCCTATAAATATCAATTAAGTCCATCTTGTTTAATGTGTCATTTAAAGCTTGTGTTTCCTTATTTGTTTTCATTTTGGATGATGTGTCCAATGGTGAAAGTGGGGTGTTAAAGTTGCCTACTATTACTGTGTTACTGTCAGTTTCCCCTTTTATGGCTGTTAGCATTTGCCTTATGTATTGAGTTGCTCCTATGTTAAGTGCATAAATATTTACAATTGTTATATCTTCTTCTTGGATTGACCCCTTGGTCCTTATGTAGTGTCCTTCTTTGTCTCTTGTAATAGTCTTTATTTTAAAGTCTGTTTTGTCTGATATGAGAATTCCTACTCCAGCTTTCTTTTGAGTTCCATTTGCCTGGAATATCTTTTTCCATCTCCTCACTTTCAGTCTGTATGTGTCTCTAGGTCTGAAGTGGGTCTCTTGTAGACAGCATATATATGGGTCTTGTTTTTGTATCCATTCCACCAGTCTATGTCTTTTGGTGGGAGAATTTAATCCATTTACATTTAAGGTAATTATCGATATGTACATTCCTGTTACCATTTTCTTAATTGTTTTGCGTTTGTTTTTGTAGGTCTTTTCCTTCTCTTGTGTTTCCTGCCTAGAGAAGTTCCTTTAGCATTTGTTGTAAAGCTGGTTTGGTGGTGCTGAACTCTCTTAACTTTTGCTTTTCTGTAAAGGTTTTAATTTCTCCATGAAATCTGAATGAGATCCTTGCTGGGTAGAGTAATCTTGGTTGTAGGTTTTTCCCTTTCATGGCTTTAAATATGTCCTGCTACTCCCTTCTGGCTTGCAGAGTTTCTGCTGAAAGATCAGCTGTTAACCTCATGGGGATTCCCTTGTATGTTATTTGTTGCTTTTTCCTTGCTGCTTTTAATGTTTTTTCTTTGTATTTAATTTTGATAGTTTGATTAATATGTGTCTTGGTGTGTTTCTTCTTGGATTTATCCTGTATGGGACTCTGTGTGCTTCCTGGACTTGATTGATTATTTCCTTTCCCATGTTAGGGAACTTTTCAACTATAATCTCTTCAAATATTTTCTCAGACCCTTACTTTTTCTCTTCTTTTTCTGGAACCCCTATAATTCGATTGTTGGTGCATTTAATGTTGTCCCAGAGGTGTCTCAGATTGTCCTCAATTCTTTTCATTCTTTTCTCTTTATTCTGCTCTGTGGTAGTTATTTCCACTATTTTATCTTCCAGGTCACTTATCTGTTCTTCTGCCTTAGTTATTCTGCTATTCCTTCTCTCTAGAGAATTTTTAATTTCATTTATTGTGTTCTTCATCATTGTTTCTGGTATTTTCTCCTTTCTGTTTCCAAGACTTTGAGTCATCTTTACTATCATTACTCTGAATTCTTTTTCAGGTAGACTGCCTATTTCCTCTTCATTTGTTTGTTCTGGTGGGTTTTTACCTTGCTCCTTCATCTGCTACGTATTTCTCTGTTTTCTCATTTTGCTTGACTTACAGTGTTTGGGGTCTCCTTTTTGCAGGCTGCACATTCATAGTTCCCATTGTTTTGGTGTCTGCCACCAGTGGGTGAGGTTGGTTCAGTGGCTTGTGTAGGCTTCCTGGTGGAGGGGACTGGTGCCTGTGTTCTAGTGGGTGGGGCTGGATCTTTTCTTTCTGGTGGGCAGGGCTGTGTCCAGTGGTGTGTTTTGGGGTGTCTATGAACTTAGTATGATTTTAGGCAGCCTCTATGCTAATGGGTGGGGTTGTGTTCCTGTCTTCTTAGTTGTTTGGCATGGGGCATCCAGCAGTGGAGCTTGCTGGCTGTTGGGTGGAGCTGGGTCTTAGCATTGAGATGGAGATCTCTGGGAGAGCTCTTGCTGATTGATACTATGTGGGGCTGGGAAGTCTCTGGTGGACCAATGTCCTGAACTTGGCTCTCCCTCCTCCAACACACCAGGCCAGAGCACCAAGACCCTGTCAGCCACATGGCTTATCCTGGTGTGGTTCTTTGAACTTTTATTCCTGGATACTCCAAGAAAAACAACATGACAGCCAACCCCAAGAAAAAGTTTCCCTATGGGGCATTTCACTGTTTTACTGCACGAAACCTGCGTGATGCATTCAAATCCCTCAGTCTTTGGGATGAAACACTCAGAATGAGAACGCCAAAGTGACCAAGATGAAAAACAAGTTTCAGGAGGGCACTCAGTTTTTCCCCAGTCGCCTCTACTAGTTGCATGGCTTCTCAATCTTTAATGTGCTTGCAAATCACCTAGGGATCTTGCTAAACATGCTGATTTCGATTTACTAGGTCTGGGGCGAAGTCTGAGCTGCTGCATTTTTTTTTTTTTTTTTTTTATAAATTTATTTATTTATTTATTTATGGCTGTGTTGGGTCTTCGTTTCTGTGCGAGGGCTTTCTCTAGTTGTGGCGAGTGGGAGCCACTCTTCATCACGGTGCGCGGGCCTCTCACTATCACGGCCTCTCTTGTTGCGGAGCACAGGCTCCAGACGCGCAGGCTCAGTAGTTGTGGCTCACGGGCCCAGTTGCTCCGCGGCACGTGGGATCTTCCCAGACCAGGGCTCGAACCCGTGTCCCCTGCATTGGCAGGCAGATTCTCAACCACTGCGCCACCAGGGAAGCCCTGAGCTGCTGCATTTTTAACATGCTCCCAGGTGATGCTGATCTGCTGACTCGAGGAGGGCCACCCTTGGAGTACACAAGGGACTCGAGGTCTTCACCTCCACTGCCAGGTGTGTGTATGCCCAGCCTCGAGCTAAGTGTTTCTAATTGATAACCAAAAGGCAGTGATTCACATACGGTAAAGTGTGGGCATGTCCTTATGAAGCAGACTGTAAAGGTGAGAAGCGGGGCGACAAGCTGAGCAGAGTCAAGGTAGCAGTGTGGGAGAGGGACCGCTCACAGATGTGGGTCACCCTGACCTGGGGCATCTCTGAGAAAAAAGTGAAACTTCTATGTGAAGTCAAACACATACAGAACGCAATACTGCTTTCAGATGATAAACTATTACATTGTTGACGTTAGTAAGGAGCCGGCCTGGCTCTGTTGGCTGCCACGGGGGGGCCAATAAAAGAGAAACTGGGGTCAGCAGGTAGAGAGCCCACCTGGCTAAGAAAAAGTCTGGGAGCAGAGCTGGACGGACAGAGCTTGTTGTAAATGGTGAGGGAGAGGAAGCGAACCCAGCAGGCAGAGCAAGAATAAGGTTTCCCACCAGACTGGCAGAACACAAGCAGTGGGAAATACAGGGATGAGTAACATTTGGAGATCCAAATCCAGCAGAAGAAGCCTGGGAAGGTTCAGTCTCCTTTACCATTCCTCTGCTCAAAACCCTACAGTAGCCACTCAGGTCACTCAGAGTAAAAGTCATCATCGTAAAAGTCTAAATTTTTAAACCGTCCCCTTGGATATTGGCTTGAAGTTTCATGTTGCCCTCTTCTCCATGGTTCTTGAACTGCATAAGGATGACAGACTCTCCTGAACCCTCAAAGTGCCACAACTACTAAACCTGGAACCTTGGAACCTACAGCAGATTTAATCCAGAAGATGGCCCAGAAGGGGAAACCTTGATAAAGAGATGCAAATTGGCATCTAGGTCAGGGGGTGCTGTAGGAAATGCAATGAAACTGAGAATTTGGGTCTGGAGCATAAGGTATCCTCATGCTTTGGGGATAATTGCTTTTGTGCAGAGATTGAGTCCTCTGGTTCAAACAAAGAATATCACCAAGGTGCTCAGCTGCTTCAAGCAGGTTTAAGTAATGAGACTGTGTATTTGAGACTTACCTGCTTGAATTTCATTAATTTGTGTCCCCAAGATCTGAAATTATAGCACAGTCATCCTTGCTATTAACTGGTTGGCTGAGTGGGTATGTAATAAGCAACCATTGTGGGAAATTAGGGTGGGGAGAGAAAGGGATGAAGAGGAGAAGAAAAGAGGAAAAGGTGAATCTCTTGGGTAGTGATGTCAGAAAGTGGTCCCTAGAAAGCCTAGGGGATGGGTCAGGATGGTAGGTGGCTGTACCCTGCCCTGTTTCATCAAATCAGAATCAAAAGTGCTGCTATTAGAGTTCTGAGTGAACATTCTGATGTGCACCCTGGAGCCCTTAGCCTAAATCTACATCAGCTTTTCTGAGGTCAGAGACTGAGGCAGTGAGAGATCTGAGAATAGAACCCCTGAGCATCTGCTGCCCACTGTGACCTCTGTTAACCACACAGAGCAAGGTGTATGCATACAAAGTATTTTTTATTACTAGTGATGGGAAACAGGGCTTGCCAAGTTTAGAAACTTCTTTGAAACCAGAGGTTCGGTCTTTGCAACCTGAACACTGATACCTACACAAAATATAGATTCCTTTTTCTTCTTAGGAAAAAGGAATTTTTCTAATAATAAAGGATTCAGAGATGTTTTCCTAGACATGAATGGTTGTTTTAAAGCAACACTGTTTTCTTATTTAAATGTAAATGCATTTGAAAGGGCTGGATTTAAACTGCCACATTCGTTTCTCAGTCACATCCTCCTCTACCTGTCTAAGCCAACACAAAGAATTCCAGCACTGAAGGTCTGTGCTCAAAGCTCATCATAAGCACAAGCCAAGGTAACCACACAAGCTTCTTGGTTCCACCTGCCTGTTTTTGCTGGGTTTTGACTTTGAGTCAAGTAAACGAAAAACCTTGTATAGTGCCTGGCATGGAGCTGACTCAAGCCACGTGGGTTTCCCAAAGTGACTAATAATTTTGTGCATCCGTGAACCGTTACTAAATAAATACTCCCTCAGCTGAGTGTGGCAAGGAGTAAGAGGACTTTTGTGGCTATACGTGGCATTTCCTGTCCTGTGCTTTCCTGTGCTTTCCAATAGGGTAGCTATTGGACACATACAGCTATTTAAATTTAAAGGCAAATTCATTTAAATTAAATTAAATAACTAAAGTTAATGATGCTGTATTGCATATTTGAAAGCTGCTAAAAGAGTAAATCTTAAAAGCCCTCATCACAAGAAAAAAAATTTGAATAGCTATATGTGGTGATGGATAGTAACTAGACTTATTGTGGTGATCACTTTGCAATGTATACAAAGAGTGAAACATTATGTTGTACACCTGAAACTACTGTAATGTTATATGTCAATTTTACCTCAATAAAATAAGATTAAATTAAAATTTAAAATTTAGCTATTTACTCACACTAGCCACTTTTCAAGTGCTCGACAGCTTCATGTGGGTAGTAGCTATTGTATCGGACAGCACTGATGTAGAAACTTTCCATCACTGCAGAACGTTCTACTGTTATGTCCCATGTACTTCAGGTTCTAAACATGTATGCCCCTCGTGGCACGGCAAGAGCCTTGCAGTTTGTCTACTGACAAGGCAGTTTAATAGCAATCTATTATACTCATTCAACATTTACTCCTTCAACAAATATTTATTGAGTAACTCTTACATTTCCTGGCTTTGCTTGGCTATGGGCCAAGTAGGTGCTGCAGTGTAAGATTTCAAAGAAGGCCCTGAGATATAAAATGGAAAGACGTGGTGGTATTTGAGGTGAGACTGTCGATTGCCATTGGAGATCAGAAGTGGGCTTAGGAGGGGTGACCAGGGACACCGTAAGTGTCTGCTCCAAATACTTGGTAACTGTAACTATTTTGCCTCTATTTTAACATTCACCATTATTATGATTTAAAGTATTTTTAGTATCTGATAGTTATGACTTCTAAGCATTCATTTGAATGTGGTCCAAATAATAGTGCTGAAAAAGTGAGCCTGAAAATCAATATCTTTGGAAGTTAGACGTGCTAATATAAGGCCAAACACCCTAACACACTGTGCTGTTACTTTAGGAGAAAGCATGCTATGAAATATTAGAGATAACCTGAAGGGAAAAAAAAGGCAAAATTAGGCAACAATTGTAGTAGATGGATATGTTGTGAGAATTCATCTCTCCCTAGTTTCCATGATTTCCTATGGGAAAATTAGCCTGGCATTATGTGAGGCTTAATGACCCTCACATGCGAAGGCCCTGAACAACCTTCTCCATCTAGGTACATTTCCTGTGAGGGCTTCGAGTAGGTTGGCACCCTATGCAACTGCCCAGATAGCCCATCCTGTTGGTTAGCTTCAGTCTGGCACATGGTAGTAAAAAACATAATTGTTGCCTCCATAATATCCATTTCACCCTGTTGCTTTGGGTAGAAATCATGTGGCTTGGTGGGTTCAACTTCTCCCTAGCTCTGAAGTTGTGTTCTCATTAGTCTAGCCGTATCTATGTTACTGGTTCAGGTACAGGCTCATTTTCCAGGTCTGAAATTACTGTAGTGATAACTTATCCGGCCACAGTAATTTTTTTCAGCAGTGGGAAAATCCCAGTGTGAAGCACAATAATTTGGTTTTATGCTGGGAAGGAAGGGAAGCCCCTTTTGCCTCCAGGGTAAATGAGAAAGCATTTGGTCCTGGGAGCTGCTGGTAGTCACTTTGCTACCATAAGGAAAGCCAGCCTAACTAAAAACTCAATAAAAGAAGGATGGCACAGTCAAGGGAATTGCCAAAAAATGGGAAGCAATGGCCCTGGTGGTATTACAAACCGTTTGCTCAAACTGACCCTAAAGTTTGCTCTCTAGTATTTCTGGTTATGTGAGTCAATAGATTCCCTTATTCTCTAAGCCAGTTTAAATTGTGTTTGTGCTACAGAAAGCTTCCTGACTGACAACAGACATTTAGAAATAAATATTCCTTTCCCTTACCTTCCATTAGTGGTATCTTCACAGCATTCAGGACTTAAGACAGAAAGTCATAAATGAATCCATAGAAGACTCTGACTTTTTTCATGACCAAAATCAAATGTTCTGGTCTTTTTCCACTCAAACTTTTTTGTATAACCTTATTATTTTGTTATTAGTCTCTAGTCATTGGCAATTCACTTCTAAATTGATTTACATTGCTTATAAAGTGAAACATCATGTACTACTCAGTTTAATTACTGGATTTTGATTGCTTACATAAATAAACAACTCTCTGTATGTGACAGTCTGAGCATTGCTGACCTCAGATTGGTCAGATTCACTTGTGGTCCCAGTGGGTGGTCAATGATATGCTGTGCAGGAGTTCTGATTGTAATAATGCTCTGGTGCAACAAAGTAATGTTGCATAGTTTGGTATTTTACGAAGTACATAATTGCTTCCATTTGTCCTAGGTATATATCCAATAATGTCTATTTCAACAGATTCTGCAAATTATCTCCCAATAGAAATGGCTGAAATTATGAATGCATTTATGTGTTACAGTTTACACAAGGATATTTGTGTATATGAAATGTATATCAGTTTGGACTCTTTCTGTTGCTGGTGATGAAGGACCTAACTTAAACTGGTTTAACAGAGAAGGGGAATTTATCGGTCTGTGTAACTGAGAAATTCAGGGGCATTAGGTAGGGCAGGATTTGAGGTTCAAACAATGATATGGGAACTCAGCTTCTGTCTGTTTCCATGTCTGTCTGAGCTCTACTCTGCTGCATTGATTCCATCCTCAGGCTCCACAAGGGTCCTCTTGACAGCTCCAGGTTCCCTCACATCTCTTAGTCCAACAGAAGATAGTCTCCCCCAAAGAAATCTCAAAGAGAGGTCCCAGAATTTAGGGTAGTTGGCACAGATTGGCCTGAACCAATTATTGTGACCAGGAACTAGAACACAGATCAGCTCAGAAAAGGTTATATTCCCAACCTCTGCATTTGGTGCAAGAGGTAGTTCCCTGGGACCACATCCACACCTCCTGAAAGTAAGGAGAATCCTAAATATACGTGCATCGTGCATTCTTCTCTCAAAAAAGGGGGCATGGGTGATGGGAAGTGAAACGACTACAACCTATCAGAAAGCGAGGCCATATATCATTCTTGTCTTTGGGCTCCAGGGAACTCATGGTGGTCTAGCCGAGCAAGGCCTTTACCGCTTACTATGTGTTTTCACATTCAGGTTCCTAGGAAGTAACCAAGTTCCTTTTGATGGGGCTTCTTTCCCTTTTCTTCTGGCCATATTTGGGTCCTATCTGAGTGCTGATTTCTCTATGAGCTCAATGCTTGTCTTGTCAGCCAAAGTTCATGGTTGTACAAGGAACTGTTAAATCTATTGGCTGTTTGCTTTTTTTTTCAAGCCAGTTTCATTAGCCTCACAGTATGATTTATGAAAACCAGCAGTGACTGGAGGAGAAGGAATATTCTGCTTGATAGGTTCTGAGGCAGCTGGCTGAGAGGCATTTGATAAACAGAAAATAACTAACCTAAGAGAGCAGGGAGAATGCCTTGCGCTTTCTCCCACCTCCGCCCCCGCCCCAGAGTATGGTTGAATTGGTTCTGATATATTTAGAGGTCTTAGGGTTGATCTGTCTTGGGACCAGTGTCCTGAAAAGGGGTTGGTTTCATTTTTAAAGGTGGTAGTGAAAATGCAAGAGCATTTCCAATTCTGGAAGGTTAAAATTGCCCCTGAGAAATTTGCTGATCTTCTAATTTGGCTGTTAATCAAACAACCTAAAACTAAGGGCTGCTTTAAATAAAAGACTAAAATAAATCACTCAAGAGAAAGTCCCATGTCTGTTCCTGTCCAGCAGTCCAAATACACCATCTAATCACTTATTTGTTCCCCTTTAAAGTTGACGTGGTTGCGTTTGTTCTTTTCACCTAACCAATATGAACCCCCTTTTTAAAATTATGTGAAGTAATATACGTCCTTCTTTTTTGCCTGAGAGCATATTTTGATTTTTTTTTTTTTTTTTTTTTTGGCCAAGGGAGATGTTACTTAGAGTGAATTCAAGAAGTCCCAAAGAAGAAGCTGAAATAATGTGAGGAAACTAGGAGACGTCAGGAAAAAGTAATGAACTTGGAGTAAAAAAACTGGAGTTTAAATTTAGTCCAGCCATTACAGTGGTGCCTCTGAACTTCAGTTTCTGAAGAAAACAGAGAACAAGCAAGAGGATCCAAAGCAACATAGTTTGGCCCTCCTTAGAGCTCAAGGGAGTCTTAGGTGGCCTTTACATTTCTTCTCCAAATACTTAAAGTATTGTGGGTAGATGAACATTTACTCTGTTTGAAATTATAACAATAATACCTTTGATTTATGTAAACTTTGCCCTCAAAGAACTTTTCTAACAAAGGAATAATTTATTCTAAAATCTTTAATATGACTAGAATAAATGATACTCCTTTATATCTGCCAGTGTTTTGTTACCATAACATTATAATGATAAGCATTAAGTCCTGAGAACTGTAGCTAAGCCAAGTACCACTTAGATCATAGGTTCTCAAAGGTACAAATCCAAATCTAATTTGGATCATACCCAGGAATTGATGAACCTTTTACCCAGCCTTAGCCTGAAGATAGAGAAAAGAATGTGATGGGCTTGGGAGGAGAAAGGATTCAAATGCCAAGTTGATATGTTTGCCCTCCAGGTCCCAAACTCAGTGTTTTAAAATCATCCTCGTTATTTCAAAGAAAGGCATTGTTTTCCTGGCTCCATTCTATAGTTCTTGCCGCACCTATTTCTTGACTTTTTACATATCATACACAGGTACTCATATAAAAGAAGAAAATATTTGATAAATATTATTTTCCCAAAGATAATTTTTTTACCTATCATATTTAATCTGAGCCATTCTAAACTTCAAACTCAAATAAAAAGGAGAAAAACAAGACAAAATAAAACATGAAAAAATTTTAAGTTAGCTTTTGTTTCATTAAAAAAAATTAAGTTCTGACTTCTTTGGAAACCTTTCTATGCCACTTTTTCGAATCTAATCTTCTGATGATCCAGATTAGAATAATAGTTTCTAAGCCTTTCGGAGAGATTAACAACCAACCATGGTTAATTTGCAACTCTCCCTTCATCCTTTTTTCCTTCTTTATTCTATACATTTTTTTAAAAAATCACACATCGCATACATGATATTATATAACATTTTGGTTTTAAATTTAATAAAATTTATAACAGTTTTTTTGAGATATAATTCACATATCATACAATTCACCCTTTTAAAAAAATTTTTATTGAACTATAGTTGATTTACAGTGACATATTAGTTTCAGGTATACAGCAAAGTGATTCAATTATATATATATTGATATATAAACCTATTCTTTTTTTTAGATTCTTTTCCTTTTTAGCTTATTTATGAGATAACAATCCACCATTTTAAAGTGTACAATTCAGTGGTTTTTAATATATTCACGGAGTTGTGTAATCATCACCCCCATCTAATTCCAGAACATTTTTATCTCTCTGAAAAGAAACCTATTAGCACCTAATAGGTGCTATTGTACCTATTGTACCTATTAGCAATCACTCCCCATTTTGCCCTCTCCCTAGGCCCTGGCAATCGCTATGGCCTATGTCTCTATGGACTATGTCTCTATGGATTTGCCTATCCTGACATTTATTTACATTTCATATAAATGGAATCATATAATATGTAGCTTTTTGCATCTGGCTTCTTTAATTTAGCTCAAAGTTTTTAAGATTCATCTATGTTTTAACATATATCAGTACTTCATTTCTTTCTATTGCCTAAAAATAATAATCTGTTGTATGCGTATACCACATTTTATTTGTCCATTTATCAGCTTATGGACGTTTAGGTTGTTTCCACTATTAGGCTATTACGTTGCTATGAACGTTCATGTGCAAGTTTTTGTGGGCACATATCTTTTCAATTCTCTTGGGTTATACCTAGAGTGGAATTACTGGGTCACATGGTAACTCTAGCCTTAACTTTTTAAGGAACTGCCAACCTGTTTTCCAAAGTGTCTACATCATTTTACATTCTCGCCAACAGTGTATAAGGGTCTAATTTCTCCACATCTTTGCCAAATCTTGTTATTGTCTGTCTTTTCGAGTATAGCCATCCTAGTATGTCTAACGTAGTACTTCATTGTGATTTTAAGTTAAACGTATTTTGATTTGAAAGCATTTTTCAGAATTTTATGGTATCCTTTATGACTAATAGCCATAGCTATCATTTATTGAATATCTTTCTAATATTGAATATCTTTCTAAACAATATCTTATCTTGTGGGTATACTTGCAGCCAGCCCTTTGTCTTCTAGGGATCCACAGCCATGGTTCAACCAACCATGGATCAAAAGTATTTGGAAAGGGCTTCCCTGGTGGCACAGGGGTTAAGAATCCGCCTGCCAATGCAGGGGCCACGGGTTTGAGCCCTGGTCCGGGAAGATCCCACATGCCGCGGAGCAACTAAGCCCATGAGCCACAACAACTACGGAAGCCCACGTGCCTAGAGCCTGTGCGCCACAACAAGAGAAGCCACTGCAATGAGAAGGCTGCGCAACGCAACAAAGAGCAGCCCCCGCTCGCTGCAACTAGAAGAAAGCTCACGCGCAGCAACGAAGACTCAGCACAGCCCAAAATAAATAAAACATTAAGAAAAATATTTGGAAAAAAATTCCAGAAAGTTTCAAAAAGCAAATCCGAATTTGCCATGCTGGCAACCATTTACATAGCATTTACATTGTATTAGGTATTATAAGCAATATAGAGATGATTTAAGGTATACAGGTGGATGTGCATAGGTTATATGCAAATACTACACCATTTTATATAAGGTACTTGAGCATCTGCATATTTTGGTATCTGCGGGGGTCCTGGAACCAATCCCCTGCAGATACAGAGGGATCACTGTATTCCTATGCCACAAAGAGACCAAAGTAAGGAAAGTCAAGTGCTGTGCATGGTTTTCGTTATAGGTGGAGTCGGTTTTTGCAGTCAGGGCTGTCTGACACCCAGGTCCTTATTGTTGTACAAATTCATTATATGCTATAGACATACACTCCCAATCTGGTAGTCCCCAAACTCACAGCCTTTGAACTTCTAATTTGAGACACAAACTCAATGAACCTATTCATTTTAGTATAGAGACTTTAAGGTCTTTGGGAACACCATGTTCAGGTCCTGGTCCTAAATTCTGGAGAGGGACCTGAAGGAGCCTTACTTGAGGAGCAATCTGACTTACTTTTTTTCCTTGCTCGACCTAGTCAGCTTCATTCTGATTGTCTGAATATTCAACTAGACGATGTAGCCCTGACTTTGTCATGGATACTAAAAGTTCTTGTACTGACGTAGATAATTTCCTGCCTCACAAGAGTAATTGCTTACATTATCTGGTCAACAGTCCTTTAAATCCAGAAAATCTTGCGTTATGGGCGGAGTAAATTCGATACATTTGTAAAGGAGAGCCGAGATCCTTGTGGTAACTGCTGCCGTCAAGATATTACCCTTGTTTGTATGACTTCCTCTCTGTGCAGTCAATCTTACAAACTCTATGTTGCCTGACTATGCCTTTTATTTAAAAAAAATGAGTCCAGTCTAGTTGTCTTTCAATCTATTATTCAACCTACCTATGTATAATTTTTATTCAAGTAATATGAGTACTAGTTCCTCGCCTTATTTATTCTATGTTCACCCATCCTCAAGAGTCAACCACTTATTACACATTTCTGAGATTACTTCCATATCTCTAAATATGCTTTTTCTATCATGCTTGATTTATCAATTTTAGACATTACCTAAATTTGCTTCCTCTAAAATAAATGAGAAATGAGATATTTATTCAGTGATATTACCCATCACTTCCCTAGTAACTTAAGAAATATTACCACACCTAATTTTTTATTTCATCAACTATAGGCATTATTGATTGCCTGTCTTGTCAGATGAGGATAATAATGGCTCTATCCTTCCATTTAGTTCTTCTCCAACTCCTTCCCCTCCTTAACTTCTAACATCTGTACTTTTTCATTTACATTGTAAAAGTTGGTAACATTTATGGTCTATTCTGTAACCAAAATTTAGTCTTCCATATGTTGCCTATAGGGTTGAATCTAAAAGCTGAAAAGCAATAAAATGTTATCATTATTTTGACTTTATAAAAATCCTTTTCCATTAGAACTATAAAAATATTCTTCCACTGTTTTCAGGCAACCCATATTGTCATTGAGAAGCCGTATGCTATTTTGAGTACAATTGCTTTGTAGGAAAGCAATTTTGCTTTTAGGGAAGATTTTAGGATCTTTTCTTTATTCTTCATGTGCACAATTACCTCTACTGATATAGGTCTTTTTTCATTCATTGTACTGGGCAATTGGGGACTTCCTTAATATGGAGACATATATCCTTCATCTCTAGAAATTTTTCTTATTTATTTGTAAATGTCCTTATTTCTATTTTTTTTTTTTTCCTGTTCTTCCTGCCTGGAACTCCTATTAATTGATGTTGGGTCTCTTGTATTGGACTCTACAAATTGTTCAAAATAGCTGGAGAGGTGAACTTTTCTGAAAACACACTTTATTTATTTATATTTTCTTTTTGTTTAAACAGCTTTATTGAGATAAAACTTACATATCATAAAAGTCACTCAAAGTGTACAATTTAATGGTTTTAAAATATACATAGAATTATGCAACCATCACTACCACAATCAATTTTAGAACATTTTCCAAAGTGGCTGAACTATTTTACATTCCCACTGGCAGTATATGATGCTTGTTATTGTTTGTCTGTCTTTTTTTTTTTAACAAAAAGCTAGGAATCCTTTTGAATTTTTTAAAAAATTATTTTCATCTTTTATTTTTATACAGTTTTAAAGGTTACACTCCATTTTAATTTTAAAAAATTAAAAAATTGAAGTATAGTTGATTTACAATGTTGTGTTAGGTTCAGGTGTACAGCAAAGTGATTCTTTTCCATTATAAGTTACTACAACGTATTGAATATAGTTCCCTGTACTATACAGTAGGTCCTTGTTGTTTCTTTTATATATAATAGTGTGTATCTGTTAGGCCCAAACTCCTAATTTATCCCCCCCCCTTCCCCCTTTGGTAACAGTAAGTTTGTTGAAAACACATTTTAATTAATTCCTCTGTTTTTAACCCATAGCTCAATGCAACTATTTGTTGTACCTGGTATATCTGTGTCCTGTGCCTCTCCTAGATTCTTCAAATTGTTTTTCTCCTTGATCGTATTCCCTGACCTACTCCCAAAACTTACATGTATGCACACTCCTCCGGCTCTCTCTCTCTCTCTCAACTGAAGCTTCTTCCTTGTTGCTTCATCATTAAACACTTCTCCATCAGCAAAAACTTCTCCATTAGCTCTCAGTTTTCCAGAAATTGATCTAATTTATTGTTCATCGATAGAGCCCTTCCTCATTTTTTTTTTTTTTGTATTCTGTTTCTGTCATTTTCATACCATCTCAAGAGGAAGAGAAGATAAATATATATGATTGTTTCACCATACCCTCTGACAAATCAAGCTCTTTATCAGAAACTACCTGCCTTTTCTCTGCGCAGATTCTTGTCACTCCTTATCGTTAACTCAGCTTCCTTTAGATCACCTGATTTTGCCCTACGTGATCCATTACCTTGACTCAACTGCTCAGGTTTGCCATTATTCTTCTTGGTACAGAGAAATTCCTTGATGTATTACAAAACAAGTCTGAGAATCACTGTCTAGTGTTTCAGATTAGTAATTTTCATACTGTGAATTATGACCCAACTGTAGTAAGATCATTATTTTCTTTATTTGCTCTCAGAGAAGTGAAAGTAGTAGAGTCATTAGCTGTGCATTTGGGGTGGGGTCCCTGAGGAGTGAGAAAGGAAGAGAAGGGCCAAGGCATAATTTCCTTAAAGTACAGCATCTACAATATTGCTAAAGAGGGTGATAAGTTGTTCCCCACCCTCAGTAAATATAGCCAAGAAGAAATAGACTTATGTTGCAACATGAGAGGTTTTTAGAAAAACTAGAAAACATTTCTGAGTGAGAAAGAATTCCTATAGGAAATCATGTACTTTCCTTTTTCTTAAATACCCTTAAAAATAGGAGAGGGACTCATTTTGTTTTCTGTAAGTATTTAAATGTGATCCAAATTAGAAGCAGAAAGATGGACTAGAAGACTTATCTAGCTCTTTCGCCTACTAGGATGATGATGAGAAGTGACAACAATAATGCTAACGGTTATCATTTACTGAGTACTTATAATGTGCCAGCTTCTGGGCTAAGTACTTAACATGCCAATCTCATTTAATTTTTACAACAAGCCTGTGAAGTAAGAAATATTAACTATTCATTTCACAGATGAAGAAACCCATTGCCCCAGATCCCTAAAGCAACACAGATTCAGATCTGGGTCTGTGTGACCACAAGATCCATACTGTGAATGGTCACATTAATTTGCCTCTTCTAGGATGCCATGATTCACATTTTCAAAAACAATGCCTTTACCTAGGACCACTGTCCCTTCACTATTCTAAGTAATGTTTGTAGTTGTAGTTGTTTTTAGGTGATTTGTTCTTTGCTCTGTATTTTATCATCCAGTCAGAGTGAGGTGATGCCTCTTTCTTTCAAGGACTTGAACTAGTTTTCCAGTATTATTAAAAACGTGTCACCTCCAAGCTGTCATTCAAAGTCAGATTACTTTTCACTGTACAGCAAAAGACCCTTAAAACTTGTCATCCATTGTGGAGCTTAGCCTCTGCCTTGAAGGGACTATTCAGGAAATGGCTTCCTAGCCTAACCCCACAGCTGCCCGCCAGCACTTAACAGCCTTCTGGGGTGATGGCCTATCCCTAACCAGGGCAGGCGAGCATTCCTTCCTTATAAGGACGCTCTTCACATTCACCTTTTAAACTTGTGGCTGCTTCATGTAGAGTAAAAAATAGCTGGTTAAAGAAAAACCTTCATCCTGCAGAATCTTCAGATGAATTCTATTTCACGTTACAAGCCTCAGCGGAATGTTTTTTCTTGCTCTTGTTGGCTTTACTGTTCATTAAAGAGTTGTTTACCCTTTTCCTGTTTATACATCTGAGTGAATTGGAAGGTGCATACTTATTTTAAACCCACTTAAAAGGCACAGGAGCAATAAGAAGAGAAACGAAGGAAGGAAGGGAGGAAGGAAGGAAGAAAAGAAAAGGTCTTTTCTCTCTTGCCCTGGAGGTAAAGAGAAGTCCAGTTGAACAGATCCCTGTTGTAACACAAAGGGTTAAGTGTACCCTAAATGAAATGCTGACAGCTAAAACATATTCACACAATTGCAGTTAGCCCACACGGTGATTGTTTTTACAAAGGAACTTTGCTGTCCTTTCAAGTGCTTATACTTTTTTTTTCCTTTGTAGTATTTATCCTGGGGGTGACCAAGTGGGAGTCTTTCAGCTGTTACTGGCTGGCATGCCCCTGCCCACTAGCTCCCCTGACATTTTCTCTCCCTCCCTCCTTCTGAACTCAGATTGACCAGAATTCTTGAAAAGATGGTGGTAGAGGCAACAGAAGTGACTGAACAAGTCTTGTCTATGATCCTCCCTTTGCATTTGCCTTTCTGTCTGTCCATAGTTATTGACTACCTCCTTCATCCAACTATAGGTAATCTGTTGGTCACACAGTTGCTGGGTAAACACATTTCTCTGTTCTTCATGTCACTATAAAAACATGCCACTAGTAGGTCCTGTGATGTCACTGTCACATTCTGAACCTTAGGCTCTTAGTTTGCTCTGCACTAGAGGACCGGATGAAGCCGACAGGCTCCTACACAAACTAAAGAGAGCATTCTAGTCACATTTGTACCATGTTTTAAACAACTTTGCTTCACAAATTAGGTTTTCCTCTTTTATGTAGAGGCTTTATGAGAATTTTCTCATAAAAATGACAAATTTTCCAGTCTGGGGACAGTAGGAGGAAGAGAAAGTGACCCTGTCTTAGACACAATCTAAAGTGCCATAACTGCACTTTGGAAAAAATACAGAAGCCTAGAAAGTTTATTGATTGAGATTCAACATAGTAGATATTAAAACAGATGATAAAACCACAGCAATTTAGCAAGTATAGTGTACAGAAAGAAGACAAATAAATTTATGTAACAGGAAGAGAATCCAACATGTATACAATTTTAATAAATGATATTGGAAGACATGACAAATCAATCAGAAAGGGTAAGATTGTTCACCAGATGGTCTGGGGAGACATGGCTTTATAGTCAGAGAAAAATCAATTTAGATTTTCACCTCACACAATATGTGAAAATTTATTCCAGATGGACAAATTTAAACTATTAATTAATAGGGAGAAACTGTAAGTGCTGATCTCTAGAATGGAATGTACACTCTGGCGTTAGAGCAAAGATAAAAATTACAAAGTAATCTATTATCATTTAACTACATAATGTAGAACTTCCGTACATCAAAAACCAATGACATAAAGGGCTAATATTGTTTATATATCAATAATTTATACAAACAGACAAGAAAAACACTACGACCCAATAGGAAAAATGGGAAAAGAACATGAATAGTCAGTTCACAAAAGAGGAAATTTCAGAGCTTAGTAAAGATAAAGAAATATTCAATTGTGTCTGTAATCAAAGAAATGCAACTAAAATAATGAAATGTCTTTTGTTTCTCGTATCAAATTAGCAAGGTTTCTGTATTTGTTGGGTCCTCTGGAACGCGGATGCGGAGGCAGAGTGAGGAATACGAAGGTTTAATCGGGAGTAAGACCTCTGAAAAATAAAAGAGGAAGGAAGCAGCGTCTGACGTTCGTGTAGTATGAGCATTCTGTTATAGCGCGTGATAATCTATCAGGAAAAACACAGGTAATTAGTGCTGATAACTTTCAAATATAAACCCATTTAGTCCTTACAACAGCCCTATGTGGCATGTACTTTCCTGATCCCTGTATTAGAGATGAGGAAACTAAGGCACAGAGAGGATAAGTAAAATGCCCAAGACAGAACTGAAACTTGAACTCAGGCAATCTGGCTCCAGAGTCTTTGGTCTTCAGCCTTGTATTACAGTGCCTCTTAAGTATAGCGTCCAATATTAAGCAGTTTTAAAAATGATACTAGGAAAGAATTTTAATGATGTGGGAAAATGCTTATGGCATAAAATTAATTGGAAAGAGCTGAATTCAAAATGATCTGTATAATGAAATCCCAATTAACTATAATATGCCTGAAGTAATGGATGAAAATAGAGTAGGTTATTAATAGTAACTACTTAGTGAGAGGTGGGGTGGAGTGTCACCAACTCTTGGCTTGCCCTGGACATTGTTGGTTTTTTCCATGCCCTGGAAATCCCCTCAGTTCTTGGACAAACTGGGATGATTGGTCAACCCCAGTGACTTCAATTGTTTTTTTACATGACTTAGGTTTCACCCCCTAATTTTCTAAAATGAGCATGTATTAACTGGTTATCAGGGAAAGAACAATAAACTCTTCGAAGAAGAAATGGAAGCATGCTGGCTGTATTTTGGTTGAGGAGAGACTGGGGATAGAAGAGAGCATCCCAAATAATGGCTCAGATCAAAGGGATTAATCAGTAACAGGAAATTTTCGTTCATTTTCTCATTCATTCAACTCAATGCTAGGCTCTGGGGATACAGAAATGAAGAAGGTGACAATCACTTGCTCTCAGGAGCACACTCTAGTAGCTTAAGGCATTCAATAAACAAATGACAGCACTTACACCTTGTGATGAATGCTGTTCAGGAAAGAGGTAGGTGATGTAATAGAGAGTAATGGGATGGGGACACTCTAGAGAGGAGGCTGGGGGAAAGCCTCTGTGGGCTGGTGACATGTGATTTGGGACTGAATGAGAAGTAGCATTATAAACATCATAAATGCAAGTGTAAAACTGAACTGAATGAAAAAATTTCTAGCAACTCTTTTCTTCTCAGTTGGAGATCTGAGATAGAATTCTGAGAATTCGCTCATCTCTGGAGATAGAATTCCTTGGCACCATACTCCCAACTCTAATGAACAATAACTGAAAGAGTATGTTCACAATTTTGGAGCCTGTGAGAAACTGGGTCAGTTTGTAAAAATGGAGCTTTTTGAAGGGGAAAATTCATGAAATATCAATTATCAGAGACTTTTATTCCTAAGTATATTTTGGAGTGGTAATAAAACACCTTAGCTTTATAATTATTCACCAAAACAGAGGCTCTTAAAAATTAGACTAATGCCTGTGTTTGAATGATCTCATTTTAGCATGAAACTACTTAGAAGCAATATAAATTTTGAGGGAATAAAGAATAGCATAAGGGAAGCTGCAGTCTCCTCTTCATTTAGCAAATGTACAACTCCTTAAAATGAAGGCTGAGCTTGCAATTTACAGGGGAGAATAAAGAAGCACCTAGGCTTGCCAAAGTCAACAGAGCTTTTCTGGAGTAAGCAGACTAGCAGAAGTGATGTCTCCTCCAAAACTTTTTTTAAACATCGAGAGCCTGTTTCATAAAGAGAGATAATAGGTTCACAGGACTCCTTGGCTTTTCATCAAGGACAATCGACAGAAGAAATTATTCAGTAAGAACAAGGAAGGGTCACACAGGAGCAGGGAAAGAGATGCTAGGAATAAGAGGGTTTTTTTTTTAAATTTTGTTTTATTTTGTTTTGCTTTTAAACTAGAAGAGCTTGATATATTCCTAATGTCTACCCAGACAATAAATTAGGACCAGGGTGTCAGAGTATATTTTAGATTATAGTGCTTATAATAGAACTGGTCCTTAAAAAGACTGTAGTATTTGTTCTTCCACATTCCTCCCCTGTTTCTTTCTGAAAATACTCTTTAGGAAAAAATTGTTAAATTGCTTATTAAACACTTTTTATGCTTTAAGTTGATTATGAATATGGACTTTAAGAAAGGAAATAAGCAGCAGAATGGATTTTTTAAATCCTCAGAAAAAGTTCTATGGAAGGGATGCTTTTTTCTGGGTAGCAGTTCAGGTTGGGTATCAGTGTCTGCTGGAAGGCTTATCGTAACTGAGAACACTGAGCTTTTCTTAAAAAATTCCTTAGCTGGAGTGAATAATTGAAAATGCTGAGCCATTAGAACTTCAAAGATTAATTTCTCCATTAATGGCACAAGGTGATAGAGAGAAACAATCAGGCTAAAGAAGAATAATCAAGCTAACCCAACTGGGGCATTTCATCTGATATTCAAAATTACTGGGCCAAAACTTTGATCTTCGGTTTTGTTTGAGGGAGTTTTCAGGCATTTAAAACTGCAGAAACCTCCCGTCTTTGTGTGCCCGAACTGTGTTCTGATATACGGTTTTCTTTTAATTCCTTCAGGTAATAGGATACAAGTGTTATTTCAGGGGACTGTGAGATGCAGGACGGTTATTTAATGACCAGCGTCAGATATTCCCAGAAGGCTTTGGGTATATTTTTAATGTGCTTGCTTGATAGCCACAAGTCCATTCAGTTATATTAAACTTAGAGGCAGAGCATCATACTTTGCTAAAGAAAGAACAATGATGCAACAGGAAGTCAGATGGCAAACACAAGACACCTGAGTTCCAAGATAAACCAAATAAAGCAGAATCTGGTTTTGAATAACAGTTGGGGATGGGGTAGATTTAAGTAAAAAATTTCTTTTTAGTAGCCAATTCTGTCAGTAACAGATGTATTTTCCAGGTTTATAGCTAAGAATACAGAGGCTAGCTTATAATAATACCAGGTAGGTTGTTTTCTCTTTGTCAGTGAAATGTTCACTGTATACGTCTAACTTATAAAACATCTTCATGAATGCTCAGCAGGATTATTGTATGGTTCTAGGTACTTTCTCTTGCAGAGACTGTGATTCATATCTTTATAACTATTGTTGTCATCAATATTACTGGCAAAATCGGCACCATATTAGTAAGAGATATAGAGAGTTTCTGCTTATATTTATTTATTCCTGTTCTGTCTGAAGCACTTTTTGGCCTATTTAAAGCATCATCTCCATTCCTTACAACAGCCCTGCTAAGTAAGTATTATTCATGCCATTTAATACTTGAGGAAATAGAGTTTAAGTTACTTATTCAAGGGTTACAAATGATTAAGTGGTAGATTCAAGATTCCATTAGGAGCTTCTTTGACTTTGAAAAACAAAATTCCATCATAATCACTGTTTCTCCAATTTTTTTATACTGCTTTTCCTTGAGAATTAATGGATGGGGTGGTTTTCCTTGCCAATGTCACTTACTCAGAAGTAAGAGGAAGAAATGTCCTCTTTCTTTCTTTGCAATCATATTGCATTTATGGAATAGTCACAAGTTCTTCAGATCCATGGCTGTCTAACTGGTGGGAGTGAAAGAAGAGACAAATCATGGTGGAGAACTCCAAAGCATCTTCACTATGGTAGAAAACAAATCAAGTACACACCATGCCTTTAGCCCTGGTACTTGGAACTCTAGTGGGATTACATGCTCAAGTCCCGTTTGAGTTTTTCACATCCTGGGCTTCAGAAGAACTCTTCACGTCACTAGTGACCTGGATAAGTTCAACAATAGCCAACTCTCACTGAGTACTTTCCAGATGTGAGGTACTCGCATCGATTATCTCTTTTATCAACACATCAACTCTGTGAGTTGAGTGCTATCATCATTATCATCCTCATATTACAGATAAGGTCAAGGTCATTGGTATACTTATTGGTAGAACAGGAATTAGAACCTATGACTCCTGACATCAAAATACTATAATTGTTTATATGATATCTGGTAATTCTTTAGGTTGGTGTTCTCAGGTGTCTTGAAACTGTGATGTACTAAAATTCTCAAACATCCTAATTAATTTGTAATTAAACTATATAAAATACTGAAATTTGCAATGGTTTACTTTTTTTTGTAATCTAGAAAACATTCAAGGATTTCTCTTAAATACCATCATCCTCTACTGTTTGCATATTTTGTTTGGTATGAGAGAAATGTTTGTAATAGCAGCCAATATGCAGGAAACTGAACACAACCCTGTCTGTTACCCATTGTGTTACTTTATCTATTTCCTATCTTGGATCTTCAAAAGCCACCTAAAGGGCCTGACACAAGCTTGTCTTTACATGTAGCAAGTGCAGTAAGTTCTTGCTAAAACCATGGGAGTAAGGAACAGAGTGGTTAAATGCACAGATTGCAGGGTTGAAGCCAGCCTTCCAGCACTTACCAGCTCTGTAATTTCAGGCAGGTTATTTACACTCCCTAAGCCTTGATTTCCTCATTAAAGAAATGGGGGTAATAACAGTATGTAACTCATAGGGTTGTTGTGAGGATTAAATAAGATAATCTAAGTAGAAGTGTTTAGCACAGTGCCTGGCTTAGAGTAAGTGCTCAATAGTGTTAGCTCATAGCATCTGCTATTCTAAAGGTTTCCTTTTTTCCCCTGACTCGGTAAAGTCTAATTAGATAGTAATAACACAATAATGATTTTGTGGTAATAACACAAAATATCTTTCATTAAAATATTTTGTGTTAATAACACAAAAGTAATAACAAGGGTAATAACACAATACATTGTGAGCTAAGGTGAGCTAAGGAAGTCTGGGATACAGTACTATAAATGGACATATAATATTTGATTTATGTTATTTGTAATGCCATGTATTATGAGGGGAGGTGGGAAAAGATAGTCAATAAATAACTCAACTCTGGGAGGGTTAATAAAATATTTACTCTTTTCCATCTAATCTTGTAAGTTAGTAAGCACCATTTTTAAGTCTTGTTAATAGCAACATTGCATCCAAGATGATGAAGAATTTGTATTAGGGGGGACTTTAATCATTTCTCGCTAGATATTGATTTTTTTAAAAGCTAATCATTAATGTAGTGGAAATTAGTGCATTTTGAATTCTTTTGGAATTCATTTTTTTCCCTTATGACTTGAAAATAGCTTATACCATCTGCACGAGAGTTAAGAAGAAAAATCCACGTAGATACAGACTGACTTGGTGTTAATAGCCAGTAGAAGGAACTGAGCAGGCTGTACAACTGCACAGTAGGAAACACCAGGACTAGGGCAAGGTCCTGATTCAGAGGGGACATTCTCCAAAGTTACTGTGAAACATCACCTGCTGTGATGTGGCAGTCGGCACTATTGCTCTCACTCACTTTCTCGATAGGTTGTTCTGTAGTATGATAAAACATTGCTAACATATCTAGGTGAGCTCTGTTTTCAACAACTGCCACACAGGTTTCCCATCTTCAATAATATTCTACAAGCATTTTTTGCCTCAGGGTCACATACTTTATACATGCTACAGGAGAGCAGCAAAGACTTTCGGCTTTAGAAATGAAAGTAGAGTTTCATATTCTGCTCTAAATGTTTTCTATATGCAGTCTTGTCCTCCCAATCTCTTTTGTACCCACGTCTCTGCCACCTGAGCATCTAGCACAAGCTTCCTTCTCTGTCTGAATACCTTCTTATTGCCTGTAGTTAGATATTCTTTCCAGCAGGAGGGGTATGGTGATTAAGCTGGCTTCCTTTGACTTATTAAACCCAAAAAGGACTTTAGCAACAATAAAAAGATGTCAGAAGTTATAAATGATGAAAAAAATTGGAGAAAGTGATTTTGTTTTTATTGATATTAATCTTATTAACAAATGGAGTGAATGGGAAAGCCTCTTACACAAATTCCATCTCTGATGAGGAAGGTAGTTTGATGAAATAAAACAAACACAAAACAAAAATTGAATTTAGAGAAATAAGAGTTCTGGTCCTAATCTTGCCAACCACCAGCTAGATAATTTTGGGTTAGTTATTGAACTTTTCTAGAACACAATTTCCTTATGAGTAAAATTAGAAGATTAGAACAAATATTCTGAAAGGCCTCTTATGACTCTATTATTTGGTGTTCTAAGATAAGCAAAAGCCAGCATCCTCAGTCAACAATTTTACAGGAGCTGATCATGAACCTATCACTGTAAATCAATGCTGAAGTGTTAAAAAATGGTCTAATTCTACCCAGAGCATTTTAAGATAAATAGAAGTGAAATAGGTAGAGACATTTTAGACCAGAGAAAGGCAACAGTGGAATCTAAGTGATTATAAAAATCTAGGTAATTAACCAATGTAATTTAGCAAGAAAAGCAAGCAAACAAAACAAAAATCCAAATTTCAAATCCCAAAGAATTATTGACAAAATTTCTTTGAATCCTTCCTGGAGATTTTATTTATGTTACTTTTTAACACTGGCAGTTTCCTTTATAAAAGGTAACATAGATTTCCATTTCTGGACCTGGTCGAGTAACTGGTACCAGACTTTCCTTCCCATTGTAAATAGCAGAAAAACTCAATAAAATATGCAAAACAGTGTTTGTTAGACATTGGACAATAAGCATGGCAAGAATATGATCCCTAAGAGAAGGGAAACAAACAAGCTGAGCCCTACAATCACCCTAAGTTTTACTTGAAAGTATTTTTTAGATCATGATGTGGGGAGGAAGAACCCAAGCAGAACATGGTGGTCTCACTGAATTGAGGGGATAGAGTTTGGAGTTTGGAGGAACCTGAGGTGGCTGGAACTTGTGGCACAGAATAGTGGAGAAAAGAGTGTTATCTAACAAAAAACTCCTACAAATATGAATAGGATCCCCATGAATTAGTTGCTGAATACTACATTATGCATTTCTGAAATACTCATGAGTCCAAATAAGAACAATAAGGGAACTGTAGATTAAACAATTTTCAGAGATAACATTGGGTGGAGACTTTTGAATTCTCATCATCCAGAATGGAGAGACTTTGTTGAATTCCTGGGATATTCATATAGAATCCAGAGGATCATGCATTAGTATCAATAGTATGGCTAAACTAGCCCTAGAATAAAGATTACTCTAGACCTATCTTTAAAAAGTTTAAAGACAAGCCTCAAAAGGATCAGGCAACTTAACTTCAAGCAACTTAACTTGCAGTAACTTAACGAAATGGTGCAACAAATTTTAACACTAGATAGAAAATCTTGATAGTTAACAATGTAATATTCAGTGTCCAAAGTCCAATAAAAATTATTACATATACAAAGAAGCAGTAAAATGAGACCCATAACCAGAAGAAAAATCATTCAATAGTAATAGAATAAGAAATGATAGAGATAAGGGACTTCTTGGACAAAAGCTTTAACACAGGCATTATCAGTATACTCAAGGATTTAAAGGAAAACGTGAACATAATGAGGAAGAAACTATATACATATGAAGGTTGGAAGTCTGGAGCTGAAAAACATAATCTCTAAAATAAAAAAAATTTACTTGATGAGATTAGCAGCAGATAAGAAACTAGGCAAAAGAAGATCAGGAAAAAAATGAAGTCTTAGCAGTAGAAACTACTCAAAATACAGTACAGAGAATAAAAGGTACAAAAAATTAACAAAGCCTCATTTACCTGCAAAAAGAAAAAAAAAAAAGTCTAACATACACTTGATTTGAGTCTCAGAAGTAGGAGGGGATAGAAAAATGATTTCAAGAAATAATTTCCAAAAATTTCCCAAATTTGAAGTAAACTAGAAATCCATGTATCCAATAAATACACAGAGCCCCCAGAAGGGTGAAAAATAGCACCAAGGGATATTATGATCAAATTGCTGAACATAACAAATAATAGGATAAAATCTTAAAAGCAGCCAGAGCAAAAAATATGCATTACATACAGAAGGAAAAGATAAGATATCCATATAGAGGTCTCACCGAGACAGTGCAAGACAAGAATTTTCAAAAACTGCTAAATGATATCAATCTTCAGATTCAAGAAACTCAGTGAAACCCAAATGGGAGAAATATATATAAAGAAAAGTCATCATAGTCAAACTGCTAGAAACCAATGTAAAGGGAAAATCTTACAAGCAATCAGAAAGGGAAACATTACATTCAGAGAAATATCAATAAGAATCACATCAAACTTCCCATCAAGAACAATGGAAACTGGATGACAGGTAAATGGTATCTTTAAAGTGCTTAAAAAAAAAAAAACAAAAATAAAACCCTGCCAACCTACAGTTCTGTACCCAGTGAATTATTCTTTAGAAAAATTAAGACAAAATAGATATTTCCAAACAAACAGAACTGAAGATTTAGCAGCAGAACAGCACTACAATAAATTCTAAAGGAAAATCTTTAGTCTGAGGGGAAATGATTGTAGATGGAAACTCAGATATGTAGGAGGAAATGAAGAACACTAGGCAAGACAGAGGTATGGGTAAATATGTACTTAAAAGTTATTTTTAAAAGCATCTTTAAAAGACTTTTAACTATACAAAGCGAGTATAAAGAAAATTAGATTTTAAAACAAGGAATATGACTAGAGATAAAGGGGGCATTTTATAATGATAAAAGGATCAATTCCTTAGGAAATAATAAGACTCCTAAATATATATGCAGCTAGCTTCTAAATGTAGGAAGCAAAAACTATCAGAACTAAAAGGAGAAATAGACAAACCAACAATCTTATTTAATCTACAGTAATATTTGGTGATTTTAACACCTCACTCTTAGTAATTGATAGGATGTGACCAAAAAAATTCAGTAAGGATATGGAATATTTGCACAACACTATTAACCAATTTGACCTTATTAACATGTGTAAAATATTTTACCCAATAACTGTGGAATATACATTCTTTCAAAGTGCGTATAGAATATTCACCAAAATAAACAATGTGTTGAGCCATGAAACAAGCTTCAATAAATTTCAAAGGATTGAAATTATACAATGTATGTTTGCTGACCACATATAATTAGATTAAAAATGAATAACAAAAGATAATCTAGAATACTACCAAATGCTGCTAAATTGAATGACACATTTCTAAATAATCCATGGGCCAAAGAAGAAATCACATTAGAAATAGAAAATATTAGGACTTCCCTCCCTGGTGGCACAGTGGTTAAGAATCCACCTGCCAATGCAGGGGACACGGGTTCGATCCCTGGTCCGGGAAGATCCCACATTCCTTGGAGCACCTAAGCCCGTGCGCCACAACAGAGCCTGCGCTGTAGAGCCCGTGAGCCGCAACTACTGAGCCCACGTGCTACAACTACTGAAGGCCATGTTCCTAGAGCTCCAGCAAGAGAAGCCACCACAAGGAGAAGCCCATGCACCTCAACGAAGAGTAGCCCCCGCTCGCTGCAACTAGAGAAAGCCCACACGCAGCAACGAAGACCCAACGCAGCCAAAAATAAATAAATAAATAAATAAATAAATTTATTTTAAAAAAAAGAAATAGAAAATATTTTGTTATAACAAAATTGTGCAGTAAAGCTTAGATGGCATGGACAATCCCTTGAAGGTACGAATACCAGTACTGGCACAAGAAGAAACCAAAAATCTGGGCAGTCCTATATTTGTTAAAGAAGTTGAATCCATATTTTAAAACACTTCAGGCTGGTGAATTTTAGTTTTCCAAAGGATTTGTACTCGTTTACACTCCTACTAGCAGTCTGTGATATTCCATTTGTTCCATGTCCTCTCCAACATTTGGTGCTGTCAATCTTTTCAATTTTAACCATTCTGATGGCGGAATAATTGTATCACAATGTGATTTCAATTTGCATTTCTATCATGACTAAAAAAGTCAACTTCTTTTCATGTTATTTGGGTATTTGGATGTTCTATTTTGTGAAGAACTTAAGTCTCTTGACCATGTTTCTGTTGTGTTGTCTACCTTTTAAAATAGATTTTAGGAGGTTTTAAAAAATTCTGGATATGAGTCCTTTGTCAGGTGTTATGTTTTGTGAATATCATCTCCCACTTTGTGGGCACAATATATTTTTGCATAAAATATCATTTTATAACCACATGTAAATCTACTACATTCTCTCAAAATCTAATATTCAAAAGAATCTAACGTGTTAAGTATATTGCAAACATAAGAAACGTATCATTTATTTTCTTCGTCCAGTTTTGTGACCTTTCCCAGAGAAAATGGCATGTCCCCTGTGTGAAACAACATGCTTACAGGGAGGGAAGAAAAGCTTTTCCTGAACAATTCCTCTCCACACCAAAACTGCAGGCTACTTGTTTAAATGAGCTTCTATTTGTTCTGCTGTTGCTGCTAAAATTTCTATAAAGTCTGTACATCTTTTCTTTGGGAAGAAAGCCTTATATTGCATGTTTCATCGGATCCAAAGCACTTCTACATTTGTAGGCTTTCTCGGCATGGGAAAGGAAAGAGAGCTGAATTTAAGTCAATTTTCTTGATTCCCATTCCTTATATTGCTACTGACAAAACAGCTTAGATCTGAGATGACTTGCTGAACTTCTCTGTTTGTTCCCTTATTGGTGAAAACATGGTATATAAAACCCCAGATATCATAGGGAACTCTGTTCAATGTTATGTAACAACTAAATGGGAAAAGAATTTGAAAAAGAATAGATACATGTATATGTATAACTGAATCACTTTGCTGTACACCTGAAATTAACACAACATTGTTAATCACCTATATTCCAATATAAAATAAAAAGTTAAAAAAATAAAATAAAATAGCATAAAATGTAATACTTAGGTATAAATCTAACAAAGTATATGCAGTTTCTGTATGCTGAAAACTACAAATGTCTAAAAAAAAGAAATCAACGACCTAAATAAATGGAACGTTTATATCATGTTTATATCACTCAATAAAGTGGAGATAGAAATATCTCTAAACTGATCTGGATTCAATGCATTTCCAGTCAAATCCCAGAAGACATTTTCTTTTGAAATTAATAAGCTGATTCTAAATTCCTCTGAAGACACAAAGGAACTAGAAAGCCAAAATAATTTTGAAAGAGAAGAACACAATTAGAAGACTCACACTAGGGCTTCCCTGGTGGCGCAGTGGTTGAGAATCTGCCTGCCAATGCAGGGGACACGGGTTCGAGCCCTGGTCTGGGAAGATCCCACATGCCGCGGAGCAACTAGCCCCGTGAGCCACAACTACTGAGCCTGTGCGTCTGGAGCCCGTGCTCCGCAACAAGAGAGGCCGCGATAGTGAGAGGCCCGCGCACCGCGATGAAGAGTGGCCCCCGCTTGCCGCAACTAGAGAAAGCCCTCGCACAGAAACGAAGACCCAACACAGCCAAATATAAATAAATTATTTAAAAAAAAAAAAGAAGACTCACACTACCTGATTTCAAGACTTGTGATATTAGTGAAAGGGCAGACATAAAGATTAATAGAATACAATAAATACCAAGATCTGGACAAGTAGTGCATGAAAAATATCAGTGCTAGGAGATTTGTTATCTCTAGCGTGTATTAAGAAAACACAGAAGACTGCCAACACTTAAACATGTTTGCTATTATTATGAGATAATCTGCTGTTTAGAAATGATATGCCTTATAACAGAATACACTGGAGCTCACCAGAAGCCTGAATACGTGATGCTGACTTTGCACATTTATGCAAAAGTAGCATTTACCAAATAACTATCATGTTGATGCATGTCATTTATTAGTGACTGCTTGTCTGGGTTTTATACATCTGCTTTGATAATTTCAACACACTTTTTTGTTATTTTGTTCATTTTGGCCTTTAGCAAATAAATTTATTTAATTTCTTTAGTTTGTTATATTTAGGTTCTGTTTTAGAGGGGTTTTTTTTGAATGCTTCTAGTAGCAATTATTCTGAGATTATGTTTTTGCTCTTTATTTTAACCTGAGTGTTCACAGTGCTGTACATGTTCTATCAACATATTATACTTGTAAAGAATGTTCTGTGATCAAAGAAATTTATGAATTCTGAAGTAGATAGATACTATAATTCATCCCAATTGTAAAAAAAATTATCTTTCCTTGATTGGAACTAAGATGCTATATGGAGATGCTCCTTTTCAATTTGCTTCCAATAACTTTTTCTGAAATCTCTGAAAAGCTGAATAATGCATGATATGTATATGTAAAATTGCTTTTAACTTTGCTTATTTCTTTTTTCTAATATCTTTATTGTGTCCAAATGAGACTCACTTGGTATCACTCTGCTTTAAAGATGGCAGTTCATTGTATATGGAAAGGAAGTGATATCCAGAAAAACTCTGGGCATTGCTGTCTTTAAAACAGTGGGAGAGTTGGGGATGGAATAGGGAACTTGATTGCAAATCAAAATTCTCCTATATTCTGTTCCATTCTCTCAAAAATTTAGCCACTGTCCAATGTAAAATACTTACTCTTTCAAATTTTTGGGTTGAGTTCTGCTTTCTTTAAAAAGGAAAATACCAGATAACAAAGCATTACATTAATAACCAGATGATCTTCACTGCTGATTTTGTGTGACTTCCCTCATTCTGCTTCTTCTCCCCATATCTATACCTAGAATCTCAGAATCAAATCTCTTATTCCTATTTTGGTAGAGTTTATGAAACAGGTGGTGGACAAAGTTTAAGTTCCTGGGTCAAAAAGAAAAGATTTATAAAATTCAGAATGTTTTGTCTCCCCCTGCCCTTAGTGCTATATTGTAGTGCATACATTTCTTATCAAGATTTCTAAGCTCTCTTTGACTGTCTTAATTAATTAACCAGGACTGTGTATGCTAACGTGCATTTGTTGGTATAAGGAAATCACTGTTCTGTTTAACTATTTTGAAACACAGGTTATCTTTTAAGAGTTTATCAAAAACAAAAAAAGCAGAGGCACAGACATCTTTAAAGTTTTGTTTCTGTAAATAAAGAAAATTTATATTGCTGGTTAAGAAAAAGGTTTCTTAAATGTTCATTCAAAACATATTTTTGTACGCATGCAATGGGCATTACTAGAATCACCATGCCTAGTTCCATCATTACATTCTTATCTGTTTGAGATATTGGCTAATTCCCTCCTTCCTGCCACTCTTGGTTTCTGCGCTCTGTGAATTGCTTCTGACAGAATCTCGTTTTTTACTTATCCACTGACCAGCCTGGTCAGGGCAAGTCACTCATCCCTCATCATATCAAACTCCTCATCTGTAAAATAGGAACAAAGCTTGGTATTATGTTTGTAAGGTGATCTTCTGAAGAGGAACTGCTTATCCTGTATCATTTAGTGTTTTGCTGCTAAGCAGCAGGGCGCTGACTGAACAGTATGTGAGAAGGGACACTGATGTGAGAGGTTTAGTTGTAAGTGCACTACCATGAGGAAAGAGTAAACTGTTGAGGTTTCTGTTAAGGTAACCTTGATCAGACTGCCACCAAAACAACTGAGGTAGAATTCAGTTCATCCTCATTTGGTCTATAAATTCTCTTCTATTCCATTCTGCTAATGTGTTTCACGGTTTTAAAATAGCTTCTAGTTATTTCACTATTAGAGGATTCTATATTGTCGTTGTGAGCTATGTGTTAAGTCCAGTGAATGGTATCATTTCTACATGTTGCATTTCGATGTATAAGCTCTTCACAGCACATATTGTGCTGTGTAATAAAGCACATGATCCTGTGCATCCAGTGGGACAACATGAATCTTGGTGGCATTGATATACTTCATGGTGGGAGCATGGCTGCTTTCATGATCAAGAAGTTTTCTTCTGCATTATTTCTATTTTTGCTGATTTGTATGACCCCAAAACTAAGTCCTTTAGTCCCAGAAAATGTCTTGGCTCATATTTCTTTATTTAAAACAATATTTTTACTCAGAGGTTAAATTTTTTAAAATAAATTTCAAAAGATATGCTTCTAGTCAGACTATACTCATAAATTTTTTGTACTGGTTTGTACTGGTTCATAAACTCTTTCTGAGATAGTCTTAGGTGAAGTAGATGTATAAGGATAAGCCAATTATTTGAGAATTGATTCTCTAAGCTTGCCCTATGTATCTATATATCTATCTATCTTCTATTCCCAGGCATAAATATATAAGTTCTTGTTATAACATTAGCTAAAATCACTATCAAAGAAGATCAAGGAAGAAGAATTAAAACTTCATGGATTCCTTTTTTATTTATACTTCTGTTTTCAAGGGTCATTATACATTTATACAACTTAAAAATAGTTTTTTTAGTTGAGGCCCTCATTTTTTTAAACTGCATGAGTTTTCGTTTTGAATTTCACATCAAATATTCTGGAATACCACACATTTTAGGTGCCCATATCTTTATTAATAAATATATTCTATATCTTTTTTTCTCTACTTGATCTAAGAGAGGTATGTTGAAGTCATCCATTATGATGTTGTTTGTGTTAATTACTCTTTTTATTGTCCACCTTTTTTGCTTTATACATTTTTTTTATATAAATTTATTTATTTATTTATATATTTTTTTGGCTGTGTTGGGTCTTCGTTTCTGTGCGAGGGCTTTCTCTAGTTGCAGCAAGCGGGGGCCACTCTTCATCGCGGTGCGCGGGCCTCTCACTGTCGTGGCCTCTCTTGTTGCGGAGCACAGTCTCCAGACCCGCAGGCTCAGTGGTCGTGGCTCACGGGCTTAGTCGCTCCGTGGCATGTGGGATCTTCCCAGACCAGGGCTCGAACCCGTGTCCCCTGCATTGGCAGGCAGATTCTTAACCACTGCGCCACCAGGAAAGCCCTTCCTTTAGAAATCTATGGACATTATTAAGTCTTTTTGCATCCCATGAAGAAGATGAAAAGTATAAATCCATCTGAATCTTGATCTTTTGGGACTATTTTTTAAAAATAATTTTATTTCTGGAGCTGAGAAATCTTACCTGAATGATTGTAAGTGTTTCCTTTTTCACTATTACTGCTTGGGACTAAAACTAAAGATTCTGCTGTTCGTTGGCTCAAAATTTTTATTTTTATTATTATTTTTATTGTTATTTAAGAAACTGTTTAAAAATAATTTTTAAATAATTCAAGTTATACATGAATACATACTTACTGTGCTCAGTTGTAGTAATACACAGAATAAAAGCTTAGAGTTCCCCCATAGTCCCTTTAATTTCCCCATGGTCCTATGGAGCTATAAATCTAGCCAGCATATACCTGTAGGAGCTGCTACTCTGAGACTGTATCTTAGGGTGCTTGATCAAGGGGCAGAGACATAAGATTGAATAGTGGAGAGTTTATTGATTTGAGAGCATGCACCTGAGATACAGGATTTAATGCCCTGGCAAAGTCCCCAGGGGATGGTATGGACTTGCTATTGGGATGGCTTCTAGAAGCATAGAAAAAGTGATGGTTCATAAATTATATGAACTTGAAATGCCAGAATTTCTGTGTGAGACAATGGAGGAAGGAATCGAAAGGCTCAAGAAACTGGGCATGCTGAAGTGGGTATACTACATGAAGCCAGAATACCCACGAGAGCATCACGTTCCAGAGGTGCACCTAGAGGACATACCACCCACCAAGGCCATAAGAAGGTGCTGGTGTGAGGGTACTACAAACATCACTAAAAATGATCAGCTTGTCCTTTGTATTTCAGAACTAATGGGAGGGGAGACTACTATAGAACTAGGCTAAGAACCCAAAACAATAGAGGCCAGGTGGCAGCACTTAACTGCTCAAAACCAGGTGGATGCAATTATTGTAATGAGCCACAGGGGCGGAATGATGGCCAAGGGGATCTGACCTGAAGAGAGTTTTGTAGATGGATAATCGAACAAGTGACCCTAGGGGCAAAATAGATGAAAGCCAAAATATGTACTACTCAGTGAGTACCATCATAACAAATCAAGGATAAATGATCAGAAGACTGAGAGCAATTGCCTCAATAAAAAGCCATGATACTTCGCTCCAATGCAGATCTGAACCAGTTTTTAGACCTGGAGCACACTGACTGAAGAGGAGGCTGGATCCACAGGAAGAAAGCCCCTGCAACACGATGGCAATTATCACAGTAATAATTCTCCCAGCCCTTCTCCAAAGGGATGTTGCCATTTACTCAAGTAACTGCACTCTTGGAAAAGAAGAGTTATTGTGGGAATAGTAATAGTCCCTGCAAAGATGTCCAGGTCCTAATCCCTGGAACCTGTGACTGTTATGCTATATGTCAGGGAGAATTAAAGTTGCAGATGGAATTAAGGCTGCTAATCAGTTTACTTTAAATATGGAAGAGAGAGAAGAGAGAGCGTGTCAGAGTTATGCAACATGAGAAAGACTTGACCAGCTATTGCTGACTTTAAAGATGAACGGGGGGCTTCCCTGGTGACGCAGTGGTTAAGAATCTGCTTGCCAAGGCAGGGGACACAGGTTGGAGCCCTGGTCCGGGAAGATCCCACATGCCGCGGAGCAACTAAGCCCATGCACCACAACTACTGAGCCTGCACTCTAGAGCCCGCATGCCACAACTACTGAGCCTGTGCTCTAGAGCCCACGTGCCACAACTCCTGAAGCCCTCGCGCCTAGAGCCCATGCTCCACAACAAGAGAAGCCACCGCAATGAGAAGCCCGTGCACCGCAACGAAGAGTAGCCCCCGCTCATCACAACTAGAGAAAGCCTGCGCGCAGGAACAAAGACCTAACGCAGCCGAAACTAAAATAAGTAAATAAATAAGTTTATTTAAAAAAAAAAAAAAAAAAGGTGAACGGCGACCACATACCAGGGGAATATGGGCAGACTTTAGAAGCTGGAAAAGGCAAGTCAATGGATTCCAGAAGGAACACTAACCTTGATTTAGCCCAGTGAGACCCATTTTAGACTTTGACCCCCAGAACTATAAGATAGTAAATTTTTGTTATTTAAGTGTGTGGAATTTGCTACAGAAGCAATAGGAAATGTACAAGCAATAGAGTACATACACTAATACTCATCCATTTAATTTACAAGTCTGACCACTAAAGGAGCCAGATGAATCTTAGAGGATCCCATTAGGCTATGCAAACTCCCCCAAGTAGTAGCCCCATTTGCAGCTGCTGTGTAAAATGTAAATTTGGTAGCAGATTAACATGGCCTCAGGTACATGGAATGCGGCCCCTGAGTTGGCGAATGCATTCTTTTCTATTTTAATCAGACAAAAACACTAAACATGGAACAGGCAACAATATATATTTATAGTTTTTCCCAGGGCTATTTAAAATCTACTACCTTCTGTCATAAGATAGTCTATCATAATATAGTCTGAAGAGGTCTGGACCATGTGGATATCCCCCAAAATAACACACTGATCCACTACATCAAACATTATTCCGATAGTGTCAGGGGCTCAAAAGTGGCTAGCATACTGGAAGCCTTGGCAAGACACCTATGAACCTAATGGTGGAAGATAAACCCTACAAAGATTCAAAGGTCTATCACACTGGAAAATTTTTCAGCAGTTCAGTAGTCATGAGTGTGCCAGGATTTCCTTTCAGAATGAGAGACAAATGATCCATCTTGCAACTTCTATCATGAAAAAGGAAATACAATGCCTGGTAGGCCTTTTTGGATTTAGAAGGGAGCATATTCTGCATCTGGGAATACCGCTCCAACCCATATACTGAGCAACACAGAAGGCTGCCATCATTGAATGGGGTGCAGAGCAAGAAAGGGTTCTGCAGCAGGTCCCTGCTGCAATGTGCCTGCTGCTTGGCTCAAATGACCCAGCAGATTATATTATATTAGATGTATGAATGAATGATGCTGTGTGGGCAAACTACTGCAGTAGAATCAAGCTTCTGTAGCTAGATTATGCCCTCATGGCAGATAATTATATGCTTTTTGAAAAACAAAAAGCTGTGCTACTGGACTCTGGTAGAGATGGAGCATCTGACCCAGAGATAACAAGTAACTATGCACTTGGAACTGGGTTCTATCAGATCCACTAAACTGTAAACCAGGGAGGTTCAGTAGCAATCCATTTTAAGAGGAAAGTTAAAATGGGATCAAGCATGAGCAGGGCTAAGGACATAAGCAAGCTGCATGAGCAGGAAGCCCAGATCCTCTGGCCATCTACTACTGTTGCATCCCTCAGCTCATCCCTGTGGACATTGGGGAGATCGCTTATAACCAGACAGCAGACATTTACAGATGGGGCAGCTCAGTATATGGGTACAAACTGAAAACGGGCTTCAGCTACACTGCAGCTTCACTCAGGAGAGGCGTTGAAAGACAGTGAGGACAGAATTTCAGGCAGTGCCTGATTATTCAGTTTGTGTGAGAGGAGAAGTAGCTCAAGGTTAGAATATATATAAATTCATGGGCAGTGGCAACAAAAGGATGTGGATAGATGCATGGGAGTGTCACAAAAATGTGAAGATCTTTGTGTCACATGTAAACACCCATCAGAGAACATCTATCATGGAAGAAGCATGGAAAAACCACATAGTCAAAATTACCTGGCTGTTTGATATTAGCTAGTCTTGGTCATTGGCCACTCCAGTGCTTGCACATGGAGACATGAATGGAGTAGTCATGGTGGGAGAGATGAAAGCTATGCATGGTTCCAGTGGCTTCCATTTACCAAGAATGAGTTGGCTACTGCTGCCACTCAATGTCCAAACTGCCAGCCAGAGAGACCAACACTGAGCCCCCAAAATGGCACTATTCTTCAAGGAGACCAGCCAGCCATTTGGTGGCAGGTTGACTCCATTGAGCTCTTTCTATTCTAGAATTGCCAGAGATTTGTTCTAACAGGAAAAGCCAAGTGACCTGGGCATGGGCTTGCCTTTCATGCTCGTAAGCTTCAACCAGCAGGACTAGATGAGGGCTCATGAAGCATTTGATTCATCAGGATAGGGTCCCAATAGGATAACATTACCTCAGACCAGGGGACCCACTTGTCAGAAAAGAAGGTTTGGATGTAGGTCCCAGTCCATGAGATTTATTGATTGCATCAGAGATAGCACCATGCACAAACTCCAGCCCAGTAGTGTTGGCGTGGGATACTGAAGGTGCAGTTTAAGCATCAGCTTGGAGGTGGTACTCTATGAGGATGGAGCACCGTCCTCTGTGACCCCAATCAAAAGAAATCATGGGTCTAAAAATTAAAAAGTGGAATCAGGAGTGATCTAATTTACCATCATTCTCTGACCTGCTGGGGGACCAAAAATCCCAGCCATTTCAGCCCAGCCTGGGATACCTCTGAACAGCTGTATATGCTCCAGAGCTTTCCATGGGGTTGGGTGAGACGAGGTTGACACTGCACTGCAGTTCAGCTTTGCCTAGTCCTGCTTCTTCCCCCTCTCTTATACAAGTACAGACCCTTAATAAATACGCTACTTGCCAAATCTGTATCAGCTTCTGCTTGCAGAGAACCCAGTCTTTGATAGCCCCCAATCCTACTTCCATCTCCAGCCTCAGGTACTAAGAAAATATAGTGAATATTTTTTTAGGTCTTTCTATATATGTAAACACATCGACATTTAAAATTTTTAAATTTTTCTTCACAGAAATGGGATCATAATGTACATGTGGTTTTCTATGACTAGATATCTTTTAAGCAGTTTTATTGAGGTATAATTTACATTTAGTAAAATTCACACTTTTTTTTTTTAATGTATGTCTGTATTATTTAAAATTTTTATTTATTTATTTTTGGCTGTGTTGGGTCTTCGTTTCTGTGCGAGGGCTTTCTCTAGTTGCGGCAAGCGGGGGCCACTCTTCATCGCGGTGCGCGGGCCTCTCACTGTCGCGGCCTCTCTTGTTGCGGAGCACAGGCTCCAGTCGCGCAGGCTCAGTAGTTGTGGCTCACGGGCCCAGTCGCTCCACGGTATGTGGGATCCTCCCAGACCAGGGCTCGAACCCGTGTCCCCTGCATTGGCAGGCAGATTCTCAACCACTGCGCCACCAGGGAAGCCCCACACTTTTAAAGTATATCTCAATGAGTTTTGACAGATGATTGAGATATAGGATATTTACATCACCCAAGCAAATTCCTTCATGCTCCTTTGCACTCCGTCCCTTTATCCCAGTCCTAGTTCCCAGTCTGATGTCTGTCCCTATAGATTTGCTTTTCCATAGTATCATTTAAATGGAATCATACAGTATGTAGCATTTTATGTCTGGACTCTTTCTTTTAACACAGTGATTTTGAGATTTACTCACATTGTTGGTTGTATCAATAATTTATTCTTTTTTATTGTTGAGTAGTATTCCATTTATGAGTGTACCACATTTGTGTACAGGTTTTGTGTAGACATGTTTTTATTCTCTTGGGAAACTAAGGAGTGGGATTGGTGGGTTATTCATTAAGAGTATATTTAATTTTAAAAGAAACTGAAACATTTCCAAAGGGGCAGAAACATTTTACATTCCCACAAGCAATACGTGTGAGGGGTCCAGTGAGCCTACATTCTCTTAAGCATTTGGTATTATCAGGCTTTAATTTTAGTCGTTCTAGTAAGTGTGTAGTGGTATTTCATTGTGGTTTGTTTTGTATTTCCCTAATGAAAAATAATGTTGAGCGTATTTTAATGTACTTATTTGACATCCTTATATCATTTTCAGTGAAGTGTTTATTCAAATCTTTTGCCCACTTTTTTACTGGAATGTCTATTTTTTACTATTGAGTTGTAAGATTTCTTTATATATTATGGATATCATTTATTAATCAGATATGTGTTTGCAAGCATTTTCTCCCAGTATGCCTTTTTATTTTCTTAAACAGTCTTTCCTAAAGCAGCAGTTTAAATTTGATGGTGTCAAATTTATCAATTAAAAAATGGTTTGTGTTTTTTGTGATCTATCTAAAAAATCCTTATCTAACCCAATGATACAAAAATTTCTCCCTATGGCTTCTCCTAGAAATTTTATAATAATAACTTTTAAGTTTATGTCTATGATTCATTTCAAGTTAATTTCTGCATAAAGTGTGAGATAGGATCTAGGCTCATTATTTTTGCCTATAGATGTCTAATTATTCTAGCATCATTTGCTAGAAAGACTATTCCTTCTCCTTCTTTGTGAAAAACCCCCGCAATTGACCATATATGTAAAAGGTCTATTTCTGAACTCTTTATACTGTTCCAGTGATTTATACACCTATCCTGATATAAATACTGTATTAGAGTTCTCCAGAGAAAAATAATCAACAAGATCTCTCTCTGTCTCTCTCTCTTGTCTCTCTGTCTCGGTCTCTGTCTCTCTGTCTCTTTTTCTCTCTATATATAATTTATATATATATATATATATATATATATATATATATATATATATATATATATATATATGAAAAGAGAGCTATATAGATACAGATTTATTATAGGAATTGGCTCACACAGTTATGGGAGCCTACCATCTGCCATCTGTAAGCTGGAGAACCAGGAAATCTGGTGGTGTAATTCAGTCTTAGTCCAAAGGCCTGAGAACCAGAGCCAATGTCTGAGGGCTAGACAGGATGAAAGTCCTAGATCAAGCAAAGACAGCAAATTTGCTCTCCCTCTGCCTTTTTGTTCTATTCAGGACCTCAAGGGATTAGATTATGCCAACCTACATTAGTTAGGATTGACTCAGTCTACCAATTCATATGCCAATCTCTTCTGGAAACACTCTCACAGAAACACCCAGAAATAATATCTTACCAGCTTTCTGGGCATCCCTTAGCCCAGTCAAGTTGACATATAAAACTAACCACCACAAATACCGTATTATCTTGATTACTGTAGCTTTACTATATTGAGATTTATTCACATTGTTGGATATATCAATAGTTCATTCTTTTTTAAATTGAAACCAAGTGGTAGTGTGATTCCTTAAAATACATTCTTTTTCAAAAATTTTTTTTCTCTTCTAGCTCCTTTATATTTTCACATAAATTTTAAGAACGTCTGCTTTCGGCATAGATGGACTAACAAGGACCTGAATTACCCTCATGCCTGAAATAACTAGAAAACTGAATAAAATATATGAAACAACAGTTTTCAGACATTGGACATCAGGCAGTGCAGGATAGTGATAATTGAGATGAGAAGCAAAGGAGATGAGCTCCGTGATTGCCCATTTTACTGCCTAGAGAATGTTTCCAGGCCACAGCACAAGGAGGAGGGGACCCAGCAGAACCTAACAATCTTCCGGAGTTGAGGAGAAAAAGGTGAGAATCTTAGGAGGACAAAGCAGCTAGAGTTCCTAGGGCAGAGTACAAAGGGGGAGAGAACTGGCAGGAGAGTTCTGGAGAACTTCTGATCTGCTGTTTTAGTCCTTCCTCTGCTGGGTACTGATAATCTCATGTATATGAGGAAAGTACCTGAGGCTGGGGATAGAATTCTATCCCTCAGAAGCAGAGGGAACAACCCCTGGTGCTCACACAAGGCCAGAAATATATCATCTTCTCACTAGCCAGAGTGAAAGACCTTGCAATTCATAGGGCATTGGGCAGAGAATTCAGAAAGTTATTGGAACTAAATTAGACATTGGCTAAAGATTGTTTTGATCTCACCTCACAAAGTTTAAAAGCAAGCGTTGAAAGAATCAAATTGTTTCCAAGTAACTAAATTGTATTCAAACACAGGAATATCTAGCAACAAGGTAATATTCACAATGTTTAGCATCAAATAATAAAAGAAAGTACCAGATGTGCTAAGCTGAATAACGGCCCCCAAAGATATCTACAGCCTAATCCTGGGAACCTGTGAATGTTACCTTATATGGCAGCAGGGCCTTTGCAGATGTGATAAAGTTAAGGATTTAGAGACAGGGTGATTATTTTGGATTATCCAGGTGGGCTTTAAATGTAATCCCAAATTTCCTTAAAGGAGAGAAGGCAGAGGGAGATTTGATTACAGAGACAGAAGGCAATGCGATGGCTGAGGCAAGGTGCTACACAGCTGGCTTTGAAGATGGCTGAGGAGCCATGAGCCAAGGAATGCAAGGAATACAGCTCTAGATGCCAAAAAAGAAATGGAAACAGAGTCACCCTTTGAGCCACCAGAGTGAGTGCGGCCCTGCAGACCTGATTTTGGCCCAGTGAAGTGGATTTCAGACTTCTGAGCTCCAGAACTATAAGAGAAAAAGGATGTGTTACTGTAAGCCACCAGGAAGTGGTAATTTGTTACAGCAGCCATAGGAAACCAATACAGATTTTGGTCCCAGGAATGGAGTACTGCTGTAACAGATACCTGGAAATGTGGAAGTTGCCTTGGAGTTTAATGGATAGAGGCTGGAGGAATTTAGATAAGCATGATAGAAAAAGCATAGATTACTTTGAACAAACTACTGGTAGAAATATGGATGTTAAAGACTGCCGTTGAGGGTTCAGAAGGAAGTGAGGAGCATGGTAGAGAAAGCCTATACTGTCTTAAAGAATACCCACATTTTCATAAACCAACTATTGGTAAAAACATTAAATATTAAAGGCTCTGTTGGTGAAGGCTTAGAAGGGAATGAGGAACACGCTTTTGGGAACTGGAGGAAAGAGGATCTTTGTTTTATAGTGGCAGAAGTTTGGCTGAATTGTGTCCCACAGTTGTGTGGAAAACAATACGTGTAAGTAATGAACTTGGATATTAACTAAAAAGATTTCCAAGCAAAGCGTTGAAGGTGGAGCCTGGTTTCTTCTTGTTGATTATACTAAAATGAGAGAAGAAAGAGATAAATTAAAGGAAGAATTGTTAAGCAAAAAGAAACCAGGACCTGACGATTTAGAAAATTCTTAGCCTAACCAGATTGCAAAATAAAAAATACTAAAATTTGGAGATTCACTGCCAGAAAAGTATGCTCTAAAGAGAAAGCCAAGGGTGTGTCTGGACAGCTTTTTTTTTTTTTTTTTTTTTTTAAATTATTGGACAGCTTTTGCTGGTGATTTGGAAGAATCAAACGATCAGTACATTCATTCATGAAGAGTGAATTTGAAGAGATTAAGCATATGACTCATGGATCTCCTCGGCCATCTCAGCAGAAGTCAGAAAAAGAGATGTAATTATCTCGGAAATATCTGTGGAGGAGCCTTTTGTTTAATGGCCTACATTCTCATGACATACATAGGAGACTGCCAAGGCTCTGAGAATGTTGTACCTGCAGAAAAACTGACAGCTTAGACGGACAAGAGACAGGATGAAATGAAAGAAGGCTGTTGGTCCCTGAGAACTCTACAGGTAAGAAACATGATAAAACTATGCATCTGCAAATATGTCCTACCCTTCAAGAAAAAAGAAGGATAACTTTAAGGGTAAGGCCTTGGGTCCAGAGGTCAGAGCCATGAGCTACAGAGGATTATTCCCAAGCTTTTAAACCTAATGAAGTTTGACCAGTTGGACTTTGAAATTGCTTGGGACCAGTGACTCTTTTTCTCCTTCCATTTTCTCCCTTTTACAATGAGAATGTCTATAACTGTTATCCTATGTGTTTCCCACATCATATTGTGTGAGCATATATCTTAGTCCATTAGGGTTGCTATAGTAAAATTCCATCGATTGGGTGGCTTATAAACAACAGAAATTTATCACTCACAGTCCTGGAGGCTGGGAATTTCAAGATCAAGATGCCAGCAGATTTCATGTCAGGTGAGAGCCTGCTTGCTGGTTAATACACAGCAATTTCTGGCTGTGTTCCCACATGGTAGAAGGGAAGAAGGGAGCTTTCTGGGGCCTCTTTTATAAGGTTATTAATCTCAGTCACGAGGGCTCTACCCTCATGACCTAACTACCTCCCCAAAGCCGCATCTCCTAATACCTTCATCTTGGGAGTTAGGATTAACATATGAATTTTGGAGGACACAAACATTCAAACCATAGCAGCATATAAGTAGTCTTCTAGTTTCACAGGTTCACAGATGGAGGGGAATTTTGCCCTAGGATGGATTATATCCAGAATCCTACCCATATTTGACTTAGATGATGAGATTTGGGGCTTCCGAGCTGATGGTATATAGATAAGATTTTGCACCTGCAATGGGTTGAGACTTTTGGAGAAGTTGGGATGTCATGAAGCAACATTTCCCCTGACTGAAGTAGCTTATTTTCCTTTGCCTAAGAATCTGAAATGGCCTCTGAGTTGGTTAGTTTGCAGCAGAATGCTAATCTCCTTTACGACTACCCCTACTACCACTCATTGCTGCTAGACCTATAGCCAGCCTCAGAACTCTTCACATCCCAGAAGGTGAGATATAGTGACTCATGAGGAGCTACCATAAGCCCCAAAATAATCGCAATATACACCAGAGAAATATTTATGGAAATGGATCCTAAGGGTGCTAGATTAGGATGCCCAGAAATCCTCAAATTCTGATTATTTTCCTTCCCCTATGTACAGTCTCCCTGCTAAATGACGCCAAGTTTATTTGGAAGTCTAGAAGGAAGGTTTACCGTATACATTTTTGGAAGGTTAGCAAGGTCCTTCCTCAAGAGAACACCAGCCTTGCCTTCATTCAGGGGACTTTGAACCTGGGAATTGGTTGAGGAACCACAATTCTCTGTTGTAGTGGTTTAAGTCAGAGTTTTTAGACATTAAATCTAGAGCTCTTTCACTTATATACATCAAGAAAGACTTCAGTTCACTGTCTATCTATTTCAGTCCTAAAGACACTGTGATCAATTAGCCAACACGAAGGTTCTAAGCAGGTCTAAATATCCTTATGACTACACTGGCTCTGCTTTCATTACAGGAACCATAGCTGCCTTGTCTTTGAGGATGAAGTGGTGTCACTTGCTCCCTGCCATCCTAGTGTCCCATCCTCCTCATTGAATTCATAGATGACAGTTAGATGACAGCTTTTCTTATACTGGCTTGCAAAGAATAATCACCACAGAGCTCTTCAAGGATACCAGGGCTCACCTGATCAATGAACTTCTCTCTTTTTCTCTAAGTTGCAAGACTTGGCCATTTTATTAATTTTTCCAAAAAACTATATGCTTTTGGTTTCATTGGTATGTACTTAGTCTTTGTTTTATATTTAATTAATTTATATTTTTGTGTTTATTAATACATTTCTTGAATTTCTCTGGACTTAATACATCATTTTTTCTTGATTCTAGAGTTAAAATGTTAGCTTTTATTGTTTTCAATCTTTCTTAGCTTTAATAAATTATTTTAAGCTGTAACTCTCCTTTAGTTCTTGCTTTGGATACCATATACCATATTAAACTGGATCACATAAACTTTGATAAGTAATTTTCTTTGTAATTAATTTGTCTATAGTTTATAACTTTGGTTTTGATATCTTCTTTAAACCAAGAGTTACTTAAAGCAGTACTTCTAAATCTTTGAGTGTACATATTTAAAATAAAAGTTATTCTTTTCTTGTTAATGCCAACTTTTATCATGGTTGTCAGAGAATATATTTAGTTTTTTTTCTTGAATTTATTAAGGTTTTATTTATGGCCTAACTGTCCTCTGTGTTTGAAAAGCAAATACATCCTCTACTTTTTTGGGTCAAGAAGAAGACCTGATTCTGTTCTCCTCTCCCTACATCTACCATCTTATCCCTCCTGCCTCTTGCTCCCAACAATAATTTCAAAATTCTGCTCTGGATCTCTATTTTAACACTCCAAAATTAAAATAGATCAGTCTTCATCACTGTATTTCCCCCATCTTCTAATAAACATTTATTTCAAGACATCTCTTTCTTTAACCCTAATTTCTAGGTATTATTGGCATTTTAGTTCTAAAGTATTGTTTACTTTTCCTTGAATTATGCCTTTTCACTTTTTATAATCCTTATTCAACATATATTTTATACTTCAAAAATTGCATTATCATCATTAAATTTTGATACTTTTTTTACAGTTTTTAAAAACTAGGATTTTTTTTTTTGCTCACCATTTTTTCTTGTACACTCAATCTTTTACTAACTTGAGATTATTTGTCCTGAATTAACTTTCTCTTTGCTTCTCTGTTGCCTAAGAAGGATATAAAGGGAGTATATTTTGAGATCATATAAAATTTATTCTCTTGCTTTTCCATGGGGATGATGTCTAGGCTGGTAAAGAATTCTTGATCTTCTTTTCTCTGGAGAGCCTAGAAATATTTTTCCATATCTTCCAGAGTTGCAAGTGAGAAATCCATTGTGATGTTCTTCCCTAAGTTAATCTGTGTGTGTGTATGTGTGCATGTATTAATGTCTGAAATTATGAGATTTTCTTTTTATCTTTGGGATTCATAGTTTTATCAGTTTTTGTCAAAATGCATATCATTTGAAAATTAATTTTGCTTGGCACATTTAATCTGAAAGGCAGAATCTTCTGTTCTCTTTTCAAACTTCTCCTGTGTATGTTCTCTTTTTACCTCTTGGAATGTGCATTGTTTTGGATCTGTCTTGCATGTCTTTTTACTCAAGACTTCCAACCTTTATATTTTGGGGCTTTGTTGTGATATAGTTCCTCTATTTGACCTTTCATACTTTTAACTTTGTTTCCAGAAGTATCCACTTTATTTTGGTGTTCCTCTAATGAATTTTATAATTCAAGTACTATGATTTAAAAAAATCTTCCTTCAAATAAAAATTTTTCATTTTCTGATCCTTCATTTACCAATCTTTTTGCATGCCGCTGACTTACGTAATATTTTTTTCTTAAATTGTATTTTCTCTCTATATTAGTCTGCCTCATGGGGGATATCTGTCTTAGTTTTTTGTTGTTTGTTTGGTTGGGTTTTTTGGCCATGTTCTTCCTCCTTTAAGAAGCTGAGCCCCTTAAATAATCTGAGATCCTTCTTTGGTTTCCCATAACAGTAAATGTGTAAGTCAGCCTTTGGGGATCTCTCAGTCGGTAGTGGAGGGCAGGAGATGAGAGTTAAGAAAGAAACTTTTCTAGTGAGGCAGCAGTGAGTGGGAACTTACCATATTGTCAGCATTCTTCAGCTTAAGTGTGTGTGTATAGGGGGTGCTGGTGGCCCTTCTTCAGCCACGAAAAAGGGGGCAGTTCAGCCCAGTGGTACAATTCCTCCTAAGAATGGCTTGCAATGGTAGAACTAGAGGGTTTCCTTGATGGAGGCATCCAGTAGGCTCAAACCACTGGACTTAAAATCAATAAACGATTTCAGTTTCCACTAGAGTGATAGGCCTTCTCCTCGGATGCCTGGTCTTTGATCCTTCCAGCTTTGTAAATGATGCTCTACAGAAGCTGCCCTAACCAAGCCAAACAAACTGTCTCTGTAGAACACTAAATCCTAAGTAAGCCACACTTTCTTCATTTCTCTCTCCAGTCCCAAGGCCCTGTCCACATTAACCATTTATGTCACTAATCAGTTGGGAGAGGGAGGTTCTGTGCTCAGGCTCTGATTTTCCCAGTATGAGTAACTATTTTTTCTTTGCTTCTTTCCTTATGTTTTCTCTGTTTCCTCCATTGAGAACTCTTACTAGACAGATACTTGGTCTCCTGGAGATATATCATATTTTATTGCTCTAAATTTTGAAAATGTCCTCAGTTTCATCTTCCAGGCTACTGAGTAAAGTCTTCAGCTTTGTATGTTTTATTATTCAGAACTTCTATTAAGTTTTTCTTATTTTGGAAATTATATGTTTATTTTCTAAAAACTCTTTTTTGTTCTTAATTGCTCTTTTTTTTTAATAGACACCAGAGCTTGTTTTATAAAAATCCTGTCTTTTTAAATAACTCTGAGGGACTTCCCTGGTGGTCCAGTGGTTAAGAACCTGCCTTCCAATGCAGGGGACACAGGTTTTATCCCTGGTTAGGGAACTAAGATCCCACATGCCACAGGGCAACTAAGCCCGCGTGCCACAACTACTGAGCCTGCACGCTCTGGAGCCCGTGAGCCACAACTAGCAAGAAGCCTGCTCGCTGCAATGAAGATCCCACATGCTGCAACTAAGACCCAACACAGCCAAAAATAAATAAATAAATATTTAAAAATAAATATAAATAACTCAGGATATAAATTTCATCTTTTCAAAAAATTTTTTGTGTTTCTTGCATGATGCTTTTTACTCTGGGATCAGTTATTTTGCTTGTTCATCTTTACATTTCTGTTTCAAGCTGTGGATCTTTTCTCAGAGACCCAGAACTAAAGAACTCTATTGATAAATGAGCATAGGTAGGATTCCTTCTGATTACATGGGCACTGGTCAGGCAGGCTAGCTGGGGTCCTCTGGAACTGCTCAAGTTAGAAGGGCATTACTCTGGGTGTAGTGCTCTATGCCATGAATAACACTAATAAATGTGACTATTCATCAGAGTGTTATTTTATTTTTAACTGATATAGGTAGCCACCAACGGAATCCCCACATTTATATTGAAAATGAAAAACACTGAGGTTATTCTTGGTGATGTATGTAAAGTGGCATCATATAAACAACTTTCCAGTTCAATTCAAAGCTTTCAGTCTTTTAATATATTCAGACTATAAGACGATTTATAAATATAGTTAGTGGATGAAGTATATTTATACATATAGTGAATGAAACAACTGCCCTCTTTCTTTTCAAATAAATTTTAGAAAATCAGAGTAGAAAACTTCTTTTGGTATTTTTTCTATGAGGGGAGAACACAGAAAAATCATGATGTTCTAGCCATGCTAGATCATATAGGTACATATATGCATAAACTTTGTTTTGTCCTTGCATATCTATGAAATTAACTGCATTTTTACAGCAGTTCTTTCCCTTTACTTATTTGAGTGGGCTTTCTTCCTTGTAACAAGTCTCTCTGACTACAACATCATATGTAAATTGACAGTTGCATATCTTTGCATTATATTAAAAGCCTTGGCTTTGCTTCATTGTAAGTTAAATTTTCTATACCAATGCCATGTTTGAAGCATCATTGGTTCAGATTCATGCCGATATGTTTTGGTGGGAAGAAGCATAATGGTGGATGCTAAAGAAGGATGCTAAGGTTCATAAGAAAGAGCCAGCTCAAGGAGATACCAACATTTCTGCCATATTGGAGGCACTTTCAAATTCTGCACACTTTTTGGTTCTGAACAAGATATGAAGGGACACAGGGTCATGGCTCTTCACTGTCTTGCTTTCCCACCTTCTTTTTGTCTTGTGCCCACAGGGGAAATATTTCTCAACTCTATAACCTCCTAAGAATGACAGCAGGTTCAGGACTTCCTGTCTGCCAGGGCACTCCCCTGAGAACCCATGGCCAGTTTCACCCAGTCTTTTTGAAATCCACAATCATTTTAAGATTGAATCATTCCAGGGGCACTGAAGCCAGACTCGTTGCAGTTCAGCTGTTACTAGGTGCTTATAGGATAAGAGATAAAAGCAACAAAATTAAATGCTAATGGATTAGTATGAGCAAACATGTCAGACTCACAGTGATAGTAAAAGTTGCAGCTCCGATTATATCATCACTGGAAGACTTTAAAAAATAAAGACACTAAAAGGCACTTAGTTTTCCATGGATCAAGTTATGAGATCATTCACTTTGCTCCCTGCTTCTCATTCACTATTAGAGAAATATCATCAGTATCATGATCAACATCATCATCAGTTTTGATTTATCTGAATAGCCTACTGCAGTGGACCTCTAGGAACATTTACATATCCAATTACAAGATGATTATTCATAGCCTTTAAACTGACTCCCACATAAAAATGCCTGACCTAGCTGAAAGTTCTTAATAATAATACTTTACACTTGTATAATGCTCTTAAAGTTTCAAAAGATTTCCATATTCTTAATTTGAGCCTCCTTACAACCAGTTTGATAAGTAGATCCCAGGTATTATTATCTCCCATTTACAGATGAGTACGTAGAAGTTCTATTAATGACTTATCTGACGTCAGTCAACCAGTTGGTCTTAGAACTTAGACTGCATCCTAGGTATTATTCCCTGGGCTCAGTGAGATAACACAGTCTCTCTTTCCTCGGTTTGTGGAGGCCAGTATCTTTGGATTGCAGTGAAAATAATCTCAAAGTCATGACTTTACTTCTGAAAATGTGGAATATGTTGTTCTTTGTCATTTATGCTTTGAGGTCATTAGAAAGCCTTGGTGGTGGTGGGGATAGGGGAGTTCCACACACATCAGGAGGCTTGAGTTTACTAACGTTGATTCCTAGTGGTGTTACCTCGGAAAGAATACCTTGAAAATAAGCCGGCTTCAGGAGCAAGCTTGGCACTCTGCTGACTTTTCCCTCATAGAGAATATATTTGGTCATTACTACCTCGTGGACCCTTTATTTTCTCTGTATGTGCTGTTGACTGAATATTTGTGTTCCATCCCCTACCTCTGCCCCAATTCATGTGTTGAAACCTACTCCCCAGTGTAATGATATTTGGAGGTGGGGTCTTTGGGACGAGATTAGGTCATGAGAGTGGAACCATCACAAATGGGATTAGTGCCCTTATAAAGAGGCTCCAGAGAGCTTCCTTCTCTTTCTGCCATGTGAGGTTACAGCCAGAAGACAACCGTCCATGAACCAGGAAGCCCTCACCAGATACCAAATCTGCCTGCACCTTCATCTTGGACTTCCCAGCCTCCAGAACTGTGAACAATAAATTTCTGTTGTTTATAATCTCCCCAGTCTATGACATTTTATTATAGCAACCTGAATGGACTAAGACAGTAGGTATGTGATTAAAAATATTTTTTAGAATACTCATTGTGGTTATCTCCCCAGTATCCATTCCACTTTCTCTTACTAACAACTTTTCATTCAGGTAGCCAAATCTTCTTAGCATGAAGCCATGTACTTTGGGAGCCCTGGTTTGTGTCTGTTATTCTAGAAAAATTATGAATATATTCTTTAGCACTCTCTAAAGTATCTTGGTTTGGGCAACAAATTAGTCATCCTAATTTGGGGAGATGTTAACTCAACTCCTGACTGTAGAGGTGGGGCATGTCTTACGACTCAGGTCTCAGCTAGTTCATGAAATCCTATACTCTGTTAAACATGTTGATTCAGGGATGAGCATGGGAGTGAATGTGAACCAATGAAACACAAGGAAATGTCTGCTGGGGAAAGAAAGTATATTCCTTGCTTCTTTAGATAGTTCTGGATCAAATATCTGTAGATTAAACTAAAAAGCATGTAGCTCGGAGAATTGCTGGCAGTTATTTTGTACCTAAAAGCAGGATCCAAGTGGAAGGTGAAGTTGATACAATGGCAGGCAGCATTCATCAGGACTAGGCTAGGTTATGCTGCAGTAACAAACAACCCCCAAATCTTCATTGCTTAACAAAATAAAATTTATTTCTCACACTAGGCATCCAGTGAGTGTTGTCAGGGCCTTTGTTCCAAAGAGTCATTCAGAGACTTGGGCTTACAGAGGCTCCACCATCTAATGATGCTGCCATCATAGGTTTCAGACTTCACTGAGGCAGGGACGGGAGCATTGCTATAATTGCTTTGGCCTGAAAGTGACAGAGCTCACTGTCTAAAACAGTGCTGTCCAATAGAAACATAATATGAGCCACATGTATAATTATTTTGACTAAGTTTATTGTTATTGTTGTTGTTATTACCAAATTTGAAAGTAATGTTTGTTTGCTAAGATTTCTTTGCTTGCTGTCTGTTTTGTTTTAAATTAGCATATAATTTACATACAGCAAATTTACCCTTTCAGTGTATAGTTCTGTAAGTTTTGACAGACACATACAGTCAGGTACTTACCATTGCAAGCAAGTTTTAGAACAGTTTCATCTCTCCCCAGAATTACTCTATGCCCTTTGTAGTCAAACTCTCCTTCTACCCTCAGCTCCTGGCAACCATTGCTCTGTTTTCTGACAGTATGGTTTTGCTTCTCCAGGATGTCACGTAAATGCAATCAGAGTATATGAGCTTTTTGAGTGTGGATTCTTTCACTTAGCATAATGCAGTTGAGATTCCTCTATGCTGTGGTCTGTATCAGTAGTTTGTTCCTTTTTGTTGTTGAATAGTATTCTATTGTATGGATGTACCTCAGTTTGTTTGTCCACTTCTCAGTTGAGGGACATTTGGATTGTTTCCAAGTTTTAGTGGCTAATAAAGCCAATAAAAATATTCACGTACAGGTTTTTGTGTGAACACAGGTTTTCATTTCCCTTGGGTAAATACTTAGAGGAGTAGGATGGCTAGGTCATATGGTAACTTCCTGTTTAACTTTATAAGAAACTTCCAAACTGTTTTCCAAAGTGTCTACATAACTTCGCATTTAATACCAGAAATATGTATGAGAATGCCAGTTCTTCTACATCCTTGCCAGTGCTTGATATTATGTGCTTTTTTTTTCTCAACCATCCTCGTAGATTAGATCTCATTCTCATATCTCATCTTATAGATTAGTGGACATATGTAAACCTAATTTTCTAGAAGCTACATTTTAAAAAGTAAAAAGAAACAGGTAAAGTTAGTTTTAATAATATATTTTATTTAAAAGAATATATTCAAGCTATTATCATTTTAACATATAGTTAATATAAAAAATTAATGAGCTATTTTACATTCTTTTTTGTGTGTACTAAGTCTTTGAAATCTGATATATATTTTATACTTTCAGCACATCTCAATTTGGACTAGCCACCTTTCAAGAGATCAATAGCCATACGTGGACGGTGGCTGCTGTATTGGACAGTGCAGGTCTAGACCTAGTTCATGGTCCCACCTAACTGTGAGTGGGCTGGGAAAATGTGATATTCCATGTATCCAGGAAATGATGGTGAGCACTAGTAATGTCTATCACAAAGGCAGAGCAGAGAAAAAGAAATAGTTCAGGTCCTTTATGACATCATTAAAGTACTAAATAGGACCCAATCTGAAGGTCTTCTAAGGACAGTCTTAGTTTCTAGCTATGACAGACAGTAAATGCCATACATGTAGTTTAAGCCAGTTTGAATTAGCTAATTCTGTTATTTGAAAATTTCTCCAATATAATTTTGCATCGTGCACTTAAATATGTGTTCCATATAGAAGAATGAGAAAATACAGGTTAGCTAAAAAGAGAAGTTAAAACTCACTTGAATTCTCAGAGATAGTATTTTGGTGTATATTCTTTGAGATACGTGTGTATGAATATGTGTGTATGAATGCATGAATGTACATGTGTACAAGCAAAACCATTGGAACATTATATTATTTTCTTATGAGTTATGTTTTTCACCCAATAATATTTTAAAAACATCTTTCCATGTCAATAAATATACATTTAGGATATTTTTAATCTCTGTGTAATATTGCAGTTTATGGAGGAATCATAATTCACTCAACACATTCTGTATTATAGGTTGTTCCGAGTATTTCACTGTTTAAATTGAGGCAGGGGCAGAAGTGGTGTATTTTAGAATACCTCCTTATCTGAAGCAAAAAGCAAAGCGTCTTTGGAAAGCCTGTTTCCTTTTTCTCTCACATCTTCTTTTTATACCTGGCCTCCTCTCAGGGACGTACTATTTTGCTCAGTCCATTCTTTCAACAAACGTTTAATGAGCACCTACTATGTGCTTCAGCTACAAAGGTGACAATCTCTGTCTCTGAGACCGCCACAGCCCAGGAGAGACTTGCACAATCCCTGGGTCCTGTGAATACTCAAAGATCAGTGCTAGGTTGTCAGACGTTTCCTTTTGCTTGGGCTAATTGTAATAGTTACAGGATCTGCCGGTTACAATTTATCGAGTTATTCTGAAAAGTGAATCGTTCCAACTAGCGCTAGTGCGGAGCAGAACGTACGCTGGATTATGGTGATGGGACTGGAAATAAATTGGGCCCCTGCTGTTTCACAGCTCGGAGTTCAATGCTTGGACAAACTCCCCTCTGACAGGCTAGCCCACCTGAGGTCAACTGAGAGACCCAGGACGTCTCTTCTCTGGGCCACTCATAATTCAAAAATAGCTGGCTCTGTAAAAAAAATATTTGGTCCTATTTTTATTTGGTCCTATAAAAAATAGCTGCCGGCACTCAGTCCTGACCAGGAATCAAGACCTCCACTCTTCAAGGGCATGCCCCAGTGTGCGCTGCCCTGACATTTACTTCCCAGTCTTTGGCATTTGGGGGCGCAGCTGGAGCCACCACGCAGAGGCTGCGTAGTGTTCCGCTGACAGCCTCTCTCAGGGAGAGGGAAAGGTGCATTCACGGTGGGAGGCCTCGCCTAGGACACACACACCGAGATCCTCCCAGGCTGCTGGCAAACCCACGATGCGACGACCTGATGGTCTCAGAGCGAGGAAGATGGATCAGATCTGCCTCACTCTCTTAGTGCAGCCGGAGTGGCGGGGTGTGTGTGTGGGGGGGGGGTGGGGGGAGTAGCGCTGGGGTCCTTGAATGTGGGCATACCCCCTCCCAAGTGAGGGCTGTGGATCCGGTTCGCGGGTCCCTAGGCTGTGCAGGAGCCAGGACCACGCCATCTTCCCCTCCAGCCCTCCCTGGTGTGACCACTTTTGATGCCGCCCCAGACAAAGGCAATCCGAACTCCAGCAGAAAGAATAAGGGGATCAGGTTGCTCTCTCGGCCTCCCCTCCCTCCCCCCTCCTCGCTTCTCCCCTCTCCACGTGACTCTCTGGAATCTTTTGCAAAAGCTCCGAGTCTCTGGGTCCATTTTCACACCGAGCAAAGGAGAGAGGAAGGGTGCGGGGAGCGGGGGGGGGGGGGGGCGGAGGCGGAGGAAGGCGGAGCATGTGTCCTTTAAACGCGGGGTTCCAGAGGGGGGCCTTATTTTGTGCGTTTCCGGGCTCTCTGGTCGAGTGGCTCTAGTTCGGAAGTCCTTTCCAGGCTCTCTAGCATTTTCCTCGCTACATTTAAAATCATGGCTCCTCCTCCGCTCCCGTAATCACACCTCGACCCAGCAGACCGGCTCGGGGCGCACGGGGCGGAGGTGGCCGCTGGCGCCTAGCGAGCCGCGCCCCGCAGCGCTCCTCGCCCGGGCCAGCGGCGGGGGCGGGAAAGTAGCGGCGGAGTTCCCTGCGCTGCCGGCCCCGGCTTTCCTCGGAAGCTTTCGCAGAGTCTGCGGCAGGGAGCCCAGCCCGAGGCGGCGGCGTGTGGCTGCAGCGCCGGCGAGTCCCACGAGCCGCCCGCAGCGCAGCACGAAGTTTCCCGCGAGCCGCTCCGGGTGGCTGAGGTCCGCCGAGCCGGGTGGCCCAGCCCAGAAGGAGGAGTGGGTGGGTCTTTTGGGGCTCCTGGCGACCCCCGCGGCCGACGCTGCGAGTGTCAAGCGAACTTTAGAAAGCTGCTGCCGAGGAACCTGCGCCGGGATCTCCACGGTTGGAGACCCGGGAGCGGGCGGGTCCGGCCTGCGGGAAATGCTGGGAGATCCAGTCGGCTGGTGACGGGCAACCTTCCGGCGAGCCTTGGCCGCGGGTCACTGCGCCCTGCCTCCTCTTTTATTCTCCCGAGCTCAGCCGACGTTGGCGCCCTGCTCTGCTGGAGAGCTAGGCGCGCTCTCCGCCCGGCAGTGAGTGAATTGAATCCCTCCCCCTTCCCCCCGCCACGAGAGTGTCGCTCTCGCCCGTCCACCGCCTCATTTCCCCGGAGGTGACCGCCCGCCGCCCGCCGCCCGCCGCCCGTCGCACCCCGCTCTCGGGGCGCCTAGCCCGGGGCGCCGACGGCTGCGTTTTGGCCGAGAACTGGTTCTTGGATGCTGAAGGCTGGGCTTGTCCAGCGTGGGTGCAGAGGCGGCAATGAGTGTCTTCAAAGTGTGGCTCGGGGTGGCCCTAGCATTGGCGGAATTTGCAGTATTGCCTCATCATTCTGAAGGTGAGAGAGCGGTGCCGTGTGTGTGTGTGTGTGTGTGTGTGTGTGTGTGTGTGAGAGAGAGAGAGAGAGAGAGAGAGATCGTGCTTTTTAAAAAGCTCAGCGGGTGTATGGCATTGTGGGTCAGATGGAAGTTTTTTGGGGATGGGTGGGTGGGTGGCCATGGAACTAGAGGGGGTTTTTTGTGAGAAGATTCCAACTCCTGACTGTTTTGTATGCAGATCACAAGCCCCACTCCCTCCTCCCTCTCTGCCCTGAGTGCATTTGGGTGGGTGGGTGGGTGGCCGACCGAGGTGCCATCTCTGAAATTGGATTCTCTTTCTTCCCACTTTCCCGGTGCCCCCGAATGGAAAGCATCTACATGGAGCGTAGGTGAGGAGTGAACAATTGCAATTACCTGTGTAAAAATACTTATGCTCCTATGAAAAATAAAATCCGGCACCTTAAAACCCCCTTCTCGCCCTCCCTCCTTACCCCAATGAGTCTACCCGTAAAGTCCAATTAAGATTTTATAAGGTGGTTAGAGCCTGTTCTGGAAGTAGACAATTCAATCGCACTACAAGAAATCTCCCCAGTACAGAGAGACTCGAGCCTGCCTCTTCCCCAGAAAAGAAGTGGTTAATAAGAGTTTAGCTGCGTTCTCTGACTTCGCCCCCTGCCTCCCAGTTTTCCTCCGAGGCTCCAACCTACGTGTAAAACCCTGGAGCTGGGGGTGAGAAAGAAGGAGACTGTGGGAGTTGTCGCCATGATAGCAAGAGCAATGTGAGCTCGGGCAAATAAATGAATCTATAAGGAAATCAAGAGTTTGGGGGTCCTAGGATGGCGGGCCCGGGGACGCGAGGCGGCGTGAGCTCCCACCTGCTCAGAGTCGCGAGGAAAGTCGCCTAGCGGGTGCTTAGGGAGGGGGAAGGGAGCCGGCGGGCTGAGGAAGACGGCTTAATCTACCGCGCAGGGCTCTCGGCTTCCCCTCCCGGCTCCATTCATTATTCATCCAGCTGCGGGAAGAAGAGTTCACCTGGCCCGCGGCAAATCAGAGCCGCAGCCGCGGCCGTCGCGGGCGCGGGGCGGGGCGCCTTCTCAGCTCGGGTGCGGACCCGGGCGTGGGACTGGGGGCAGCGGCAGGCCCCGAGGAGGACACAGCCCTGCTCGGACCCACCTGCAGCCACCTGAGCAGCGGCCTTTTCCTAGCTAGCTTCCCGGGAGAAAGTGGCGGTGGCTTTGGAAACGCACGGCAGTGGGGACTTTGCCGTGGGTGGAGAGACCGCCAGCCCGCACCCTCCCGGGAATTATGTCAAGTGTGTATCATCCCCGGGAAGAGCAGGTCTGGGGCCTGTGCAGCCTTTTTCAAACAGGGCATAACCTGTAGAACCGTGTCTTTATTTTATGTGTGCGTGTGTATGCAAACTTAAAAGACAATAAAACGTATAGGGCTTAATTGTAGTAAAGCACATGGGAGAGTCAACCTAGGCCACCCAAATGTGAATTTGAGACAGAAAAATTACGTTTGCCCTTGGTGGTGGCAGTTTCCTATTTAGGATCGTGTCCCAGCAACGCGGAAAACGTGCTGGCTGTCCGCGATAGCTCACCAGGGGGCAGTTGGAATGATGTAAGAGATTTGCTTTTCAGAAGCAAATCTCTTGAAATTACAAAAGCCGTTATTACTAAGGGCCTGCAGGGTTCACTCTTTGGAAGACTGGTTGACAAAAAGGGCAAAGCTTAAAAACGTCCACAGTCTTCTGATGGGGGAGGAGTGTAGGGCGCGAGGGGCGCTATTCCTCCAAAGATTCTTTGGAAACTTTGCTTCTTACTCTTTCATCCCACCTTCAGAACATTCTAGAATCATCCTACAACTTGGATTCATAGATATCTGAGAGTTTCCATCCAAGTCATAATGATGCTTACCTAATAATGAATGAATGAATGAATGAATGAATATGGACATTTACTGAGCACTGTACTATTTGCCTGGCACTATGCTAAGCACTTCACATACTTTATCTCATTAAATTAATTAAATGATAACAGTCCCACAGCCAAAAAATCAGCTGTCATCTGATGAGTCCTTTGATTTGGTTCTGTCAGGGTTTTCTTTTTCTCTTAAAAATAAGAGCACTGAGGTCAAGAATGGAGAGCTTAAGGATATTAGAGATTTCCTCAAGTTTTTATTATTAGCCTTGGCAATGATTTTTAAAAATGGAAAAGAAGCATTCACATGTGTGGGTCTCTTGATGCGACCTACTCTGTGATACTGTTGCTGTCCAGGCCATGGCAGAATTTGTTGTTTTCTTCTCAATGCTCAGAGAGCATGTCATATATGTTTCTGGTACACCAGTTAATAATTCTATAATTTTAGCTGATAAAGATACAATCTTCCTCACTTAACTGTGTGCTCACGGAGGGCTTAGGATGGCTCCTGGTTATTTTACTTCCAACTCAGCTCCTGGTACACAATAGGTGCTAAAAAAATTTTGGTCAGGTGAATGAGTATTGCCAAATCACATTTCAAATTAAGCTTAGACTGCTGCTGTGTGACCTTGAATGAACCACCTAACTTCTTTGGGCTGTGGTCTGTTATTCACCAAATGCAGAAGCTGGCTAGGTGATGGCTCTAAAATACTTCTGCTAATCATGCAGCATAGAAACAAAAAAAAAACGATCAGTATTTGCTGCCTTATTTTTGGTCAGTTGCATCTTTCTAGTTCTGAATTTTATTTTAATTATTAAAAGAAAAATGAAGGTTTACAAGCAGGTTATTGGCAATGTTATTTTACATTTTCTTATATTGCTAAGCTGACAAACTACGGTGATTTGAGAACTTAATAAAATCAACAAGTCACAGAGAAACTTCTAGCAAACGTGGCTGCTTTCTGAATCAGATGTGTTTCTGGAGAAGTACATCTTGAGTTGTGTCGACCCGTGGAAATCCTGTGAAGTTACACTGGATAGAACATGTCGGCTGTGGATAAAGAGTCTTGAATTGGTTACGAGAACTGAGTTCTAGTCTATGTCCATCACTCCCCATGTGACTTTAGCCAAGCTTACAATCTTCCAGTCTTTTTCCTTTAAATGCCATTAGCAGAATATACTGAAAAGGATCATTTGATAGACAGAGTGTTTTATTTATGGGTGGATCAGCATATTTGGTTCCACTCTTGGTAGAAGAGTTCCTTCTGTGTAGGATTCAGTGCTTAAAACTCATTGTTAAGGAAGGAAAGACATTGGATGGGAAAAAATAGCCTATCTCTTCATTCTTTCAGTCCACAAATCTTTATTGATAGCTTATATATCAGGTTATTAGGTTATGTCTGGTAGGGACATACAGACATCAAAAAAATAATAATAATACCTGCCCTCAAGGAGTTTGCATACCTGGAAATCATTAATATAGGTAAGGTAGCAGTAGGGACATGTAAATGTTGGTCCTTGGTGGGTTTCCCAATATTGAATAATTGCAACTCTGCATCTTTTGGCTTTTGCAACTACCAGCTAGTGGAAATAAAGGGTGTTGTATTGTCATAGGCTCTTATTTCCATCATATTGCATTTCTGTTCTCCTCTGGGGATTGGATTCTGGGTGTTACCCTCTGCAAAAAAATCCTTTAGTGAGAGCACGGTCATCTGTATTCACTGTTGTGGACTTGAGTGGTAATATTACTCAATTTTACTCAGATATGAGTAGTCATAAAATACTGTCCACCACTTGGCTCAGGAGAGGGGAGGGGACTACCACATGGCACAGTTGGAGTCGTGTGCCAAATCTTACACTAGTTCAAAAACAGTTGGCCCATTTTTGTTTTAACTACTCTATTAATTGATCTGACTCCTGGTTGACAATAATCCGGACAGGAGCTGTCCCGTCAGTCCAGAAAAGGATTCTATTTTAACTATTCCACAGTGTACAAGCCATATGCTGAATTATAGCACAAAATAAAGCTTGAACATTTAAATGCCAACTTGTGGCTGCTTGTTCCTAGTGAGTCATGTTTTTGTGATACCATGCTTTCCAAATTTCTTCATATGTTTTGGTCATATGTGCCACTATTTCTTTGAACAAATGGGTCTGGCATTTTGTGACTTAGATTTAACGTCTCTAATTTACTCACGTTATCAGGTAGGGTTTCCATAGTGAATAGTTTCAGGATGTGAGTACTGGTGCAAATTATATCTCAAATTTCCTCTGAAAACTTCAGATTTTATACAGGTGTCTCATAATAGAGTACATTCTAATGTGCCGAAGGGCCTAAAAATGAATATGAAGTGACATTTTGCCTACGTGACCTGCAAGAAAGGCACCAACCACAGGAGGAAGGTCTCAAGACCTCAGCTTCCTTCTTGGCACTATGTGATCCCTTCACCCTGCACAACTTTATGCACTTTATCACAGGTGTCAGAACTTAAATTACCTGCCATCTCAGCTGTATTCCATACCCTGAAACTGGCAAAGTTCTTGGTCTCTTATTTTTCCTGTTTTCCGTTGAAGAAGGCCTGTTTCTCCTTCTAGATCTGCATCATCAGTTAGAATTCCCCTTAAGCTGGAGTTTCAAGTTCAAATAAAGCCCAAATCGAAACTTCAGGTAGAGTTGCAATCATTCCAGTGCTCCTTAAGAAAAAAAGTGATGAGTGGAGAGAGTAACTTTGTTTTCCAAAGTATATGAGTTGATCGATTAGTGAAAAGGCAGAACCAGAAGCTGCACCTATCACCCAATGCCAACAAACCTCCCGACTTAATCTGCTGGTGGGTGTGAAGCTTGTGCTAGTGTGGGAGAAATACGCTTGCTTTGGAGGATTGCATCTGGCATTGGGTGGTGATGAATGTTTGATGGGACTGGGCATCACAGTGGAATGCTTTCTTTTTTCTACAGGGAAGCAATGAGGTTTTGGAAGCTGTGTTAATGGGGCCTCGTTTCTGCAGCTGCCTTTCGGGTAGAGATGTTGTGTTTTAGGAAAGCCCTCAGAGGCCAAGGCTTATTTCTTTTAGAATTGTACATCCTAGAGCGACCCAAATTGAGTTATTTCCCTTTTCTAATGATAGAATTTATCAGCAGTTACACATAGTTTTGACTCGAGTTTCTAGCAGATGTTTGGCTTAACCAAGTGTTTGTGATGCCACACTCAGTGCTGCTTTATTTTTTCATGTTACCGTGATTTTATAACATCTGTCTAAATTTCCAGAAATGGGTTTTGATATGAGTACTTGGACACATCTTAAGATACCTGATTCCTTTTGGAGCTTTGAAGGTTTACTGGCCTTTGGAGGGTAGTGCTATGGAGGAGGGTAATAAAATTACTTGAGGATGGTTTTATCTAAAGGTTAAATTTTGTTTGTTTATTCTAAAGGTTAAATTTTGTTAAATTGTACCTAAGTGATGATCTTTATGTTTAACTTTTAAACGTGAGAAGTAATTAAGTCCATTTACATAATTTAGGAATTGCATTGTGTTGATATATATTTATGTACCTATATACGATTATTTTATATATATCCATATCCACATGTCATATTATTTTATATATATCTATATCCATATATGTGTTTATATATACATATATATCTATATCTATATATATCTATATCTATATCTCCTTTCTTATGATATACCACAGATTGAAATACTGTCTTTGGAACAGAATTTCTTAAAAATAAGTCAGGAAGAATTTCCCCCCAAGATTTTATCTCAAGTTATTATTATTTGAATTTCAAGGGCACAAGAAGTCATTTCAATAAATTTGCCCATGGAGATCTTTGATTCAAACCCCAAGTGTAAATAACCATCTCCTTTTCTTTGAATACTGTTCTTAATTCCATTATTAGTAGATAAGGTAGACCAGTCCTTTCCTGAGAAGTTAATAGTACTGAGACTTCACGAATGATCTGTTGGCGTCCAAGCACTGTAGTAAAATGTGTCCTTCCCTCTTTGGACATTAAGTGTGGCACATTGTCAAGGTGTGCTCTGTCTTGGTGTGTGTATGCTATTTCAATCTGCTTTGCAGCCTGTTTCTGAGCTAGTATCTGTTAGCACACTGCCTGCATGTTTATAGGTTAAATCAACACCTGCTGTGCTGTTCAAAAATTGGTTTAGAAAAAGCATAATTTTGTGGGCTGGAAAGTTCCATGAAGGAGATGGGATCAAGTTCAAGGAAACTGATTAGACCAAATGCATCTCCTGAAGGAAACAAAAATGAGTAAAGGCATTGGCATATGAAAGCATTACCGTGGCTTCCTAAGTTGGCCTCTTGGGTTGGACTGGAGAATTTGTGTAAGCAAAGAGCGGCAGAGAAGCCTGGATAAGTAAATTGGGAGTGGATTAGGAAGGCTTTGCTGATTTGTCATACAGGAAAATACACCAGTGTATTTATATCATGTCGTTATACATACATTTATTTTAAAATTCAAATAATGAGTTTTAATAATTCTTTCCCTCATGCATGTCCAAGAAATGTTGTTTTGGTGTATGGGATTATTTCCCCAGGGGCAGAATCCTCAAGCTTTTGGAAAAAGCACAGTTTGCTGATTATGATGCATGTAGATGCAGTTTTAGTGTACTTTGGCCAGGGCAGTGCCTATTGGTCTATTATGCATCCCTTTTAATTCTTGTTTTGTTTTTTCCCCACAGGTGCTTGTGTCTATCAGGGTTCCTTGTTGGCGGTAGGTCATTCTTCATATATTTGGTTCATTTTTTTTGAATGTAAAATGCTTGATTGAGGTTACTGAGTGAGTGAGGTGACCCTGTCATTGTAAAATGTATTTATTTTCCTTCTCAGTTTGAGGATTATCCCTCATCCTGGCACAGTCATGCTCAATTACTTAATACCTTTTCCAGAGTGAATTAGTTCCATCCGGATACTCAGGTATTGGAAGAGAAGTTCAAATACCCAACACCAATTTGCATTCCATGGCTGTCTTGTGAGTTCTTTCAATCAGAGAGAAAATTAGATCCCATTCTTTTGTCAGATATGAACTAGGGCACAATTTGTTTATCTTCCAAACAATTTGTTTGCTTCTTCCTTTGAACCCCCCCTCCAAAAAAATATACAATTATTGAGTACAATATGGAGGATCCTGACTGTTGCTTTGAATTATACTTTTAAGTTTTGGTAACAAACAATTTAACATTTTATCTCTGATCCTTTGCCACGTAGAGGAGAATTGATTTTGAATTAATGTCAGGATCACTTGGGGGAAAAGCTGATGCAAGATTCCTGCATTTCTTTTCATTAATAATGTACTATGGTGCATACAGTGTGTTAAAAGCCTATTGAAAAGACCGTCTACACTCCATCAACTCTAATAAGTGGTGTGACAAGTCATTCTTCACCACTTTTTAATTTTAGGTTAATAAATTCTGTAATAAAAACAAAACTCAGATGGTTGGAACGGGTTTGCTCATTTACATCCCAACCCGCTATTGACATGTGTGATACCAATATGTCATCTTGGATTGTCCTTGTGGTATTGAAATAGATGAGAAATATTTGAAATATCTGAGAGTCTAGATAATTGTAGATGTTCACAGTAATATTCTTGAATCTGAACTTTATGTAATATAGTTACTGCTCTGGAGATTTATGTGTTTTTTCCTTCCTTATATTTTTCTGTTAAAGAATGAGGTGAAAGCCATTTTCCACTCTCTTTCCCATTCCATGCCCTTAAAAGACTACTCTTCCTTCTGTTTATTCTTTAATACATTTTAGGAATCATTTTAAAATCAAAGTGCTATAAAGTACATCATCAGTTTTGGGGAGCTGTAGTAGATATTATAGGCAAGTTAGTTGTCCATTTTAATACAAAGAAAATTGCTTATTGTGTAGAGTCCTTTGTAGCTTTTCAATATATTTTCATAGCTATCGATCTACCTGACACATACAGCAGATCAGTGAAGTAGGCAGGTCATGTATTATTTTATACTCTCCCCCTTTTTAATGAAGAACCAAGGATGAGAGAGAGAGAGGTTTGCTAAAGGTAATTGACCATTAAGGGGTGGACCAGAACAAAACAACCTGTCTTCTTTCTGTTGTTCTCCTGAATCTGAAGAAAGTGGCTAGACTACCTTCTATGTTTGACATGGTAGCATGGTATTGTACGTTTGAATACGAAAGCATCAAGTACGGGGAGAGGTCAGTTTGGTTCGATCAAGTTAAAGGAGTGGGCACTAGCACACTCCTGACCCCTCTAGTTGCTTTCTTTGCTTACCAAGACTCTGCTGTGTTTGTTCCTACACCTCCTCTAGCCTGATGTACTTGTGATTGTGGTTATGCAACTCAGGCAGAAAGACAATACATTTACTACAATAATAAAGATTATTATTAAACAAATATTTATTGAGTGACAACTCTGGACCTGCTATTCTAGGCACTGGGAATGCACCCGTGAACAAACAGGCAAAATCCTTGCCTTCATGAAGCTCGAATTCTAATGAATAAAATATTTAGAATGTCAGATTAGTGCTAAGGAGGAAAACAGTATGGGGATGGGGAGATAGAAAAGGCTGAATAGGGGACAAGGGTGGCCTCTTGAAATAAGGGGATAGGGAAGGGCTCCCTGAGAAAGTAAGGTGACATTTGAAGAAAGACCTGAAGGGCACTATAAGAGCTTGCCCCTTGGATATCCAGGGGAAGAGAATTCCACAGGGAGGAACAGCAAGTGTAAAGTCTGAAGTGGGAGCTTGCTTGGCCATTTGAAGGAGTACTTGGAGGTCATTGTGGCTGGAGCACGTGATCCAGGGGGAGGATGGCAGGAGGTGAGGTCAGAGAGGTTGGCAGTGACAGAGCAGCGTGTCCTTCTATGGACTTTAGCTTGTCCTTTCAATCAGGTGGGTGAGCCGTTGGAGGAGCTAGAGCAGAAGAATGACAAAACCTGACTTATAGTTTAATTAAACTGCTGAAATGGGAATATGAAAAGAAATAGCATTTGTTTCTAGGGAAACTATGTTGAATACTTTAAAAAAAGACTCCATAGAGGTGAGTCACTGAAAATTTGCTGTCAAATTAAGTATGAGAGAAACAACTATAAAAGATTGGGGGAAAAGCACAAAAGTCCAGAGAGAGTCTGCATTCAGATTTATTTGCAACCACTTGAAGTTCTCTTTCCATTTTAAGGAACTTCATACTGGAAGTGGGGATGATGCATTATGGCCATAGCTAATTGTATGAATAATTCATCTCTGCTCTCTCGCCACACGGCCTGGTCTTGAAGAAAAGCACTGCACCTGCATCAGTGAAATTGAATGAATGTGCATTTATGTATTTTGAATTAAAATACAAAGTTTAAGAACATTTATGTACTGTTCTAGGATTCTCTGATTAAACAACTCCTCAGGTGAGAGGATTTCTATGGTAAGAGGCATCACAGCCAGGGGCTGGCTTTGAGGATAGTGGCATGGTGTCCCAGCCCCAAACCCTGTAAATTCTACCCACATGCATTTCAGAGCTGGGAGTGACTTTGGAGATCATGTAGTCCAAACTCTCCATTTTATAGGTGGGGAGAGTGAGGCAGGGATTGAAGTTCTTGTGCTTCCTTCATGACTCAGGTGAGTAACCAGAAGTGGAAAGCGGGTCTGGTTGAAAATGGCAAAGCACCAGCTTTACCCAGAATTCCATGAAACATACCAAGCAAATGAGAACACAGATCTAGGCTCTGGCTGCTAGTTGCTAACTCTCAGCCTGTCTTGTGAGGATTCCTTCCACTGATACCTTTTCCATCTCATCACTTGTTGCCTGGGAAGCTGCCAGATAGAGTGGTTCATTCAGGGCCCCTGTAGTCTGACAGACCTTTAAAATTTTTTTTTTAATTGAAGTATAGTTGATTTACGATGTTGTGTTATATAGCACAACTATATAGCTAGGTGTATAGCAAAATGATTCCATTATACATATATATATATATATATATATATATATATATTCTTTTTCAGATACTTTTCCATTATAGGTTAATACAAGATATTGAATATAGTTCCCTATGCGATACAGTAGTTCCTTGTTGTTTATCTATTTTATATATAGTAGTGTGTATCTGTTAATCCCAAACTCCTAGTTTATCCCTCCCCCTTTGGTAACCATAAGTTTGTTTTATATGTCTGAGTCCATTTCTGCTTTGTAAATAAGTTCATTTGCATCATTTTTTTAGATTCCACATATAAGTGATACCATATGATACTTATCTTTCTCTGTCTGACTTACTTCGCTTAGTATGATAACCTCTAGATCCATCCATGTTGCTGCAAATGGCATTATTTCATTCTTTTTTATGGCTGAGTAGTAGTCCATTGTGTATATGTACCACATCTTTTTTATCCATTCCTCTGTCGGTGGACATTTAGGTGGCGTCCATGTCTTGGCTATTGTAAACAGTGCTGCTGTGAACACTGGGGTGCATGTATCTTTTCATATTAGGGTTTTTGCCGACAGACCTTGTTCTGATTCTTCCTCATCTGCTACAAACCAGCTCTGTGACCAAGTTACATAACCTTCCTGAATCTCTATCGCCTCCTATGTGAAATGGGGATAAATAGAGCCTCTCCTGAAGGGTTTTTGTAGAGTAAAGGAGGTAATGTGGGGAAGACACCCAGGCGCAGTGCCTGGTATGTGCTTTTCTGCAACAACAAAATTTCTCTTTACCAGCCAAGAAGAAGGACAAGAGGAAGGAACTGTTACTCGGCACCTGCTATGTATTTCATACTCTCAACAATCCCAGGAAGTAGGCGCTGTCTTTACAGATCAGGAACCTGAGGCTAAGAAACTCTAAGTCACTTGTTCAAAAATCACACAGCTAGTCAGCGCTAGAGGAAGAGGGCGTTGCAACCTGGGTCTGACTTTAAAGCCATTCCACCGAGCATGCCGTTTCTCACAGCCAAGACAGTCTGCTTGTCGTCTCTGAGCACGGCTAGCTTATTTTACCATCAGCCCTATGTGCCCACCCCCTCCCTGCTGCACCTGTCACGCAGTTGTCTCTGCCAGTCTCTGTCCTGACCTCCTGCAAAAGCCAGCTGTCCCTGGCTCACCCCTTCCCGTTTAGCTGAGGCTCTCCCACACTAGCGTGCGCTAAATTCACCACACGAAGCAAGGAAGGTTTAGGGGTTATTCCATCTTAACATATAGTACATGCTGTATTATATATATGTACCCACACAAATCCCCATCAATGTGCTGTGTTTCCCAACTTCTGACACCTGTGTGGACTCGTGGAGACACTCTGGGGTCATTGGGTTCTAAGCCCCATGTAGCCCTCTCTCAGTTATGTACTGACTTTGTCTGTCTCTCTTCTTTCTTTAACACTGTCTTCCCTCCTTTCTCTTCTTTCCATTCCTCAGGTCAGAAAATACCCAGGAAGGTCCCCTACCTTTAGAAACACTGCATAGTCTATTTTGGGGTGTGTTTCTTCCTCCAAAATATCGCTGCACCCCTGGGCTCTCAGGACTTTCTCCAAAGTCAGCCACAGTGGAAGAGAGAGTGTGACTGGGTTAAATCAGGGATCCCTCAGAGGGAAGCTACCTACTTAATATGTTTAACTGTGACAGGGGCATCAAGTGTGAGGAGGAAAACGGATTTTTTATTTCAAAGTTTTCACCTATCTCCTGTTCTTCTCTATCTCCATTGAGTAAAAAGAATTTCACTTTCCTTTGGCCTCACCACAAGCAAACATCTGCTTTATAGGTTCTTCCTGGGGGTGGATGGTTGGACTCTCCAGTTTTTATATCTGTAAAATGGAGATGAATGATGTACTTCACAGGGTTGTTGTGAAGGTTAAAGGAGATTGGCAGGAAGCACTTAGCTTGTGACCGACCATAAAGGTTAGCTGCTATTACTGTTGCTGTAAAGCAGTTACACTTAGCAAAGGTGGACACAGCCTCTCTCCTTCCCCAGATCAAAAGTGTTGAGTGTTGGGATTTTCCTACTTGGAATACTCTTCCTCACAAATGCTGACAAAGTGCATCACGAGGCACTAACTTTTAGCACATTTGAAAGGGAGAAAAAGTTCTCAAGAAGAATTAAAATTGTGGAGTGTTTACTATATACAGTATAACACAGTGGAAAGATCCAGGCTCTGGAGTTTAAATCTGGTTCTGCTACATACCTGCTGTGTGGCCTCAGATATGATACTTTAAACAGCCAAGTCTCAATTTCGTTGTCTGTATAATAATATACTTCATAGGGTTGGTGTGAGGGTTACCTGGGAGCATGTTTGTGAGAGAACCCAGAGCTGTGCTTGGCAAGGAAGGCACACTCACATCACCTAGGTGGCAACGACATGTCGGAGTAGAAATGACTGCGTGGTAGAAGCCAGGGTGTCTTGGTTCGGGTTTTGGCTCTGTAATTACTAGCTGTGTAGTACTGAGTAAGTCACTTGAATGAAATGAGGTCTCAGTTTCTAAATTCGTAAAATGAGAGAGTTAGATTAGATCCTCTCCAAGATTCCTTAGCCCAGGGCCATCCAATGGAATGCTCTGTGCTGATGGAAATGTTCCAGAGCTGCATCGTCCTGTATGGTGGCCACAGACCACATGTGGCTGTTGAGCACTTGAAGTGTGGCTAGTGACACTGAGGAACTGGATTTTAAATCGTGCTTAATGTTAATTAAAATTTATAGCCTCACGTGGGTCGAGGCTACTGTATCGGACTGTGCAGCTTTAGAACTTTAAAATTCTTAACTTACTCTAGTACTTAAGCTTGAATTTTAGTCTCATGGATGGTTCTCACCCTGGGCAAAGGTTCACTGTTGTGTTGTTAGTAGTTTGAGGAAGGTCACAAAAAGTTTGTTAGAGCACCTGAGTTTGCTATTTGTTTGTTTGTTTATATAATATTGTTTTATACATATATGTATATAATTATTACAACACTACTCTTCCCATATTGCTCGATATGTTTTCTTGAATAAAAGAAAAGGGGTGGAGTTACAGCTGAGCCCTCACCTGCCATCGATCCTACATATTCTACTAAATTTTTTCCCAGCTTTATTGAGGTATAATTGATAAATAAAAATTGTATATATTTAAGATGTACAACTTGATGATTTGGTATGTGTATACGTTGTGAAATAATCACCATCAAGCTAATAAACATATCTATCAACTCAGTCACTCCTTTCTCACTTCCTTCCTCCCTCCCTCCCTTCTTTCCTTCCATAGTGAGAACACTTAAGGTCTACCCTCTTAGCAACTTACAAGTATATAATATAGTATTGTTAATTATAGTCGCATTGTTATACATTAGATCTCCAGAAATTGTTCATCTTGCATAAGTGAAACCTTGTACCCCTTGACTAAACTCTTCCCCTTTTCTCTTCCCCACACACCCTTCCAGCCATTCTTCTTTCTGCTCTATGAGGGTAACTATTTTAGATTCCACGTGTAAGTGAGATCATGCCGTATTTGTCTTTCTGCATCTGGCTTATTTCACTTAGCATAATGTCCTTCAGGTGCACTTATGTTGCTGCAAATGGCAGGATTTCATTCTTTTTTAAGGCTGAGTAATATTCCATTATCTGTATCACATTTTCTTTATCCATTCTTCTGTTGATGAGTATTTGGGTTGTTTCCACATCTTGGTTATTGGGAACAATGCTGAGAGGAACATGGGAATGCAGATATCTCTTCAAGATCCTGATTTCATTTTTTTTTGGACTTATGCCCAGAAGTGGGATTTCTGGGTCATAAAGTAGTTCTATTTTTAATTTTTCTGAGGCACCTCCATGCTGTTTTCCATAATGGTTACACTAATTTACATTTTCACTAACGGTGTACAAGAGTTCCCTTTCTCCACGTCCTTTCCAATACTTGTTATCTTTTGTCTTTTTGTAATAGCCAGCTTAACAGGTTTGAGGTAATATTTCATTGTGGTTTTAATTTACTTCTATTAAAGATTTTACAAAATATTTTTGGTGTTTTGTCAAAGTCTGATATGTTCGTGGGAGTGTTATCCACTGTATATTGTGGTGGGAAAAATTGAGAACTTCTGGTCTAATCTGTAAGCCTTGTTGATTAGGGTTAAGGAGGATTAAAGAAGGCAAGTAGAACTCTTCAGTGCTAGCGTCCTTTTAAAAAATTGATGTGCTATAGCATTATTTTATTTGAAACTGTAACACAAAAGATGTAGCCCATAGAAATGAAAATGTCTCAGACTTGTGTTTGTGCTCAAGAAGTTTTATGGAGAAGAGAAATGAAGAGAATTTGGAGGCTTTCCCTATTAAGTGCTCAAAGCCCCCCCAAACACTTAGTAAATCTTGGTCAGCGACTGCTGTTAAACACCCTGAACTTCTCAGCAGTGGGGGGAATGCTTGGCATCTTGTGGATATACTCAGAAGGGAAACAATAAAGTCAGCCATTCCTTAATTTCCCTTAAGAGTACTATTGGGTATTGGAGGATATCACTGTTCTTCATTATAGTTTAACAAGAATTCATCATTTTTTCAGCCTCTTCATTTATTTTTAAATACTGAGTAATATGCCTTTAAGTGGGAGAGACTACTCTTTATTAAAATATAATTATTCTGGGGTAAAAACTTTTTTTACAGAAAATCAGCACATCATCACTCTGCTATGTGCTGGAATAAAGTTTGAGAAGTAATGAGCTTCCTTTAACTAGAGATATTCAAGTGGAGACTGGAAAGTCTGTATCATAAATGAGATAGTGGTGGCTTGGTCTAGATGACTTCCAAAGCCTTTCTAACTTGGGTTCTGACTCGCGTGAATTGAAGATTAGAGCTGTGTGTTTCTGCCTTATGGAAGCCCTTGTGGTAGGGGTGGGGTGGTGGTGAGAAAATCTCCTGACCCCAGAGGTGTACAATGAAGGGTTTCTCCCCTGCGTTCCTTCAAATGGACTGATTTTGTACCCTTGGGTAGCAGGCAGTGAGAATTGGGCTCTAGGTGCCTCAGATGATTCTTTTTTTCTTTACTGGGTTTTTATAAATCGTCCACCATAATCAGATGTGGTAGTTTCCTCTTTGGAAATTCATATCTTCTGAGCGTAGTTGTGTGAGAGGAATAGTACAAGAGATTTTGTGCTTCTATTGATGAATAATCCATATACATTTTCATTCTTGTTCATATTTTTGTGGTAGGAGCAGATGTTTTAACAAACACATTTCTTATGCTTTGTTTTGAATTTAGAAGATGCAGCTGAGCTTGGCAGCCATATTACCTTGTTCAAAAGATGGTAGCATGATCATATATTTCAATTTTCTGGTCAGACCATACATTCCCCACACCTTTTTTTTTTTTTTTTTAAAGTTTGTGTCATTTTTGCTCCAATTGCCTTACAACCTAGTACCTCATTTTGTTTTTTTTCTTCATTTGTCTGTTTATAACTACAAAAATGTACATATACATGTTTATTTTTTACATTGTACATTTATATATGCATATATATATATATATCTCCTAGAAAAGAACTGTCACTCATTTATAACAACTTATGGTGTTATCTCATTTTAGTTACTTTTTAAAGCCCTTTGCTTACTAAGGGAAAAGATGATATATAAATATCAAATGACAATTGTGAGTTAAGCAAGCTTATGTTTTCTTGGAGTTTGAGTGGCAAATGTCTAAAGAAAATTTGGCTTTGAAAATCTCATATGGATGGCATTCTGCTTGTGTGACAAAAAGGAACACAAATATAAAATCTGCACAAAATAATTTTTAAAAATCTGAGCAGTTTTATGTAAAATTAGTACGTATCCTCTGGTATGCCAGCTAAATTCTTTTTAGCAATGATTTCTTAGTTTCCCTGAGTTTATAAACTAAATGGAAGGAAGAAGGAAAGGGAAAAGCTTTCACAGTAAGAAACAGTTTATTGTTAGTACCCAGGAGATGCTTGAGTTTGGGCCATGACCTGTGAGTTCTTTCCTGACAGCTCCCAAGATTGGTTATTTATCAAATTTATGTCATTCCTTTCTTCCAAAGGCAAATTGAATGGGCGTGGGATGGGCTGGGGAGAGGAGGGTATCGACATGGGAGAGCAGATTTCATAGTTCCTTGTACCTTACATTCTTGAAATGGTTTTGTAATCGTGAGTAGGAGAGAATTATTAACAGAGATACTTATTCTTTGGTGCTCTTACTGTACTTAGTTTCCCTCTAATCCAGAGGGAACTTGGTCTAAGAGTTGAGAGAACAGAAACAAAAGAAACTCTAGCCTGAAATTAGTGCCTTAGAAGAACCCTCTCCCTCTCATATTTGCCATTGGTATATGTAGTAATAGTGGTCCACCTGGATTGTAGATATTTATTGATCAACTTCCATGTGCTAAAAGATATGAGTTACAGACCCTGGGGTGCCTGCCTACCCAACAGCCTCCTTTCTCCTTTTCTCTGCTGGCGAAGTCCTAATTTTTGCTTCCAGTTCCCACCTCTTCCCCACATGACTTGTGTAACTCCTAGCTGCAAGCTAGTTAGAAAGTTTATATTCCCTTGCCAGGATTAGCTTAGGAGTGAGTATATGACCTAGTTGTGGCCAATGAGTTATGCAGGGAAGTTTTGGGTGCTTGAAAGAACCCTATAAAGAGCACCTCTTTCCCTCCAGTTCTGAAACAAAGAATAAATATAGAAGTAAAAATCACCTTTTAAGTTTTTTAATCAGTAAAGCTAACGTGGAGGATATAGCTTTAATTCTGTTAGCCAGATAGGCTTACTGATTCTGAACCCACACCATCCAGCCGACTAGGCATCACAGACAGAGATTTACAGAGGCAGCTTTCCCATGCAGAAGGGCTGCTCAGGTGAGAATTATTGCTTGAAGAAGCAAAGGAAAACTTATGCCTTGGTTGAAAGGCTTGCTTCCTAGAAGAGGAAGGAAGACAAAACTGAGTTAAGCATGCCCAGTTACCCTTAAATTTGCTAGTTAGAGAAATTGTGCCACCTTCCCAGGGAAAAGAAAGCCCTGGAGGTATATGTTGATATCCCTTCACAAGAAGGAAACCTCAGGAGAAAGAAGAATTCTTTATTAATGAGAGATTTTATTTTATAATTATTATTTTAAATTTCTTTTTTTGGAGGGGGTTTGGGTTTTTAACTTTTATTTATTGATTGATTGATTAAAGTATAGTTGATTTACCATATATTAGTTTCAAGTGTACAGCATAGTGATTTAATATTTGTATAGCTTATACTCCATTTAAAGTAATTACATACTAATGGCTATATTTCCTTGTGCTGTACAATATATCCTTGTTGCTTATCTGTTTTATACATAGTAGTTTGTATTTCTTAATCTCATATCCCTATCTTGCCCCTACCCCTTCCTCCCCAATGGTATCTACCAGTTTGTTTTCTATATCTATGAGACTGTTTCTGTTTTGTTATATACATTCTTTTGTTATATTTTTAAGATTCCACATATAAGTGATAACATACTGTATTTGTCTTTCTCTGTCTGACATTTCACTAAGCATAATACTCTCTAGGACCATCCATATTGTTGCAAATGGCAGAATTCCATTCTTTTTATGGCTGAGTAATATTCCATTGTGTGCACATTGACCACATCTTTATCCATTCATCTGTTGATGAACATTTGGGTTGCTTCCATATCTTGGCTGTTGTAAAAATAATGCTGCTATGAGCATTGGGGTGCATGTATCTTTTTGAATTAGTGTTTTCATTTTTTTAAAAAATGTATACCCAGGAGTGGAATTGCTGGATCATATGGTAGTTCTATTTTTAGTTTTTTTAAAGAAACTTCATACTGTTTTCCACAGTGGCCACACCAATTTATTGTACATTCCCACCAACAGTGTACAAGGGTTCCCTTTTCTCCACATCCTTGCCAACATTTATTTGTTGACTTTTTGATGATAGCCATCTGACAGGTGTGAGATGATAGCTCATTGTGGTTTTTTTTGTTTTTTTTTTGTAGTAAGTTTTGAAATCAGGACATGTGAGTCCTACAACTTTGTTCTTTTCCAAGATTGTTTCAGGTATTTGGGATCCTTTGCCTTTCCATATGATTTGAGAATCAACTTGTCATTTCTGAAAAAAAGGCAGTTAGAATTTTGACGGGGATTACATTAAATTTGTAGATCATTTGGGAAACATTGCCCTCTTAACAATATTGTCTTCCAATCCATAGAAATAAGGGATGTTTTTCCATTTATTTATTTATTTATTTATTTATTTATTTATTTTCTCATTGTGGTTTTGATTTGTATTTCTCTAACAATTAATGATGTTGAGCATCTTTTCATGTGCCCATTAGCCATCTGCGTATCTTCTTTGGAAAAATGTCTATTCAGGTCTTTTGCCCATTTTTAAATCCAGGTGTTTTTTTTGATGTTGTGTTGTGTGAGCTGTGTATATGTTTTGGATATTAGTCCCTTATGGATGGGTCATATCATTTGCAAATATTTTCTCCCATATTAATGGGAGATTTTAAAACTTAGTCTTTGAACATTGGCATGTGAAGATGTGATCCCTGGAGCTCCTGCAATGGTTTTGCAGCCATTGGACTACCTATCCAGCACACAGATGGAGGAAAATGATGGAAAGAGTTTGGTTTCCTGAAGAGTTTGGTTGTTGATCTGATGGATTGAGCAGCACAGGAACTGACCTTCCTGGGAAATTGTTATATGAGTTAAGAAATTCCCTCATTGTTTAAGCCAGTATAAGTAGGATTTCATGTTACTGTGGCTAAAAACACTCTAACCAATACCCTACAGTCAAATAATGAACTCAGTTGAAAGCACTTTGGGATAAGTGTCATTATCCCAGTGTAGTGTGCAGCAGCGTAGCTAAGGGTGTGAGCTCTAGATTCAGACTTCCTAAGTTTGAGTCTGAGCTCTTCACTGTTGTTCGACCGACCTTGGGCTACTTACTTCGTCTTTAAAATGGCGATTTTTAAAAAATTAATTTTTATTGGAGTACAGTTGATTTACAATGTTGTGTTAGTTTCAGGTGTACAGCAAAGTGAATCAGTTATACATATACATATATCCACTCCTGCTTAGATTCTTTTCCCATATAGGTCATTACAGAGTATTGAGTAGGGTTCCCTGTGCTATACAGTAGGTTCGTGTTAGTTATCTGTTTTATATATAGCAGTGTGTATATGTCAATCCCAGTCTCCCAGTTTATCCCACCCCCCTTCCCCCTTGGTAACCATAAGTTTGTTTTCTACATCTGTGATAATAGTTGTGCATGTATTACAGAACTGTTGTAAAGATAAATGAGATAACACATGAAAGTATGTGGGCTTTCATGTGTAAGTACGCACTAGTAGGTAATAAGTATGTTCTAGCTGTTGAGAATACTGTTATTCATGGAAGAAGTCACTTCTGATCTTGACCTTAAAATATGGGTCAGTTTAGAATAGGAAGAGATGAGGGAAGGGCTCTTTAGATAGAGGATCAGTGTGAGTAAAAGCATAAGTGGCAAAGGCAGTCCAGTTTGATTAAAGTGTGAGAAGTGATGGGATAAAACACGGAGAAGGGATTTTTAAACTCCAGATCACATAGGGCCTGGAATAAGGCATGTGAATTACATTCTGTAGACCATGGGGACCCTTTGAAATGGAAATCATTTGCTCTTGAATTCTAACTCTGTCACTACAAATTGATTAGCGTATTGTTGGAAGTGAGAAATCATGGCACCCTCCTCTGCCATGTTCCTCCCTCTTCTTATTCTTCATCAGAGTCCAGATGTAGTCGCTCTGTAGAGCTTTGAAGAGGGTGTGAGTGGGTCCATGTAACCGATCATCACTGCTGGAAAAAAAAAAGATCAGTGTGCAGACATACTCCATCAGTGAGTTATTAGTTCAGCAAAAGCAGGTTCATCTTGGATTATGTCAAGTGAAACTCCCTATTAATAGGCATTAATCCACTCCTTTAATATGGATGTTCATAATGATTCCCCCTGAGGTCGTGATGGAATCTTTCTCCTTCCTCTTTAGTCGGCATTTCTTTTTTCTACTTTCCAACTTGCAAAGATTAAATTATGTTCCGGGTAGCATTAAGATAAATAAAGTACATTTTATTGTATTAAATTTTTTTGAATGGAAACCTTATTTTATTTATCCTACCCCGGATTTTGAAGAGTATAATTTTTCTCCTGTGCTGGACAACAGAACGTATTGTCTTTTGTTTGCTTTTAGAATTTTATCAGAGTTATCATTCCTACATTTAAAATACGTTTTTAAAAGAAAGATCAACTGTGATAAGATACTTTAAGGAATAGTAGGACCTCTGGAAAAATATGAACTGCTAGAAAAGATTCTTAATAGTTTGACTTAGGAGGAGAAGAGAGGGAGATTTTATGGGAATAAGATAACTCAAGTGCTTATGAAAAGGAGAGAAACATATTTCTTTAGTAGAATGAATTAAGCTGTTGAAGAAAAAACATCTTTTTACATTTCTTACTCTGTTTCACTGATGATTTGGAGGAAAAACCTCAATGATAACAGGCAGGAGATAAATATAAAGCATAATAAAAGAAATTCTGCGAGCGTCAAGGCATGTGTATTCCTGCGAGGTGTTTTTATGCAAACTTATTAAGGTCAAGGATACTTAGTAAGCAAGATTGTATCTTGAAAACTAAGAATTCTATTTTTTGCACTATAAATAAATTATTGAGTAAAGAAGAAAACAATTAAAGAGGATAAGTATTGTTTTTTTAAAAACCAAACCACAAAACCCAGAATATTATACCAACTTTTGAGAATGATACCTTCCTTTTTTGGTTTTTCTAACTGAGAATGGTCATACTGTTTTATTTATTATATTAAAAGTAATATGTTTGTTCTAAAAGAACAAACATATAATATAAAAAGAAGGGAAAAGTATTAATTTCAGTAATTCTGTGAACAAAAATAATGATAGCTAAATATTAGGTGAATTTATTGCAGAACTCTTTTTTTCTTTTATAAGTGTGTGTGTGTTGTATGTGTGTGTATGCTTAACAGAAACAGGCATCATAATATGCATATTTCTTGGTCACTTTTTAAAATTTAATACTGTGTAATGAATATCTTTTTATGTCAATATACATTAATCTATATCATAAATCCATCGTGTATACAGTGTAAGTTATTGTAGCCATCCTTACTGACTGATATTCATATTCCAGTATATTAGTATTGTAAGCAACACTGTGATGAACATTCTTGTACACTTTTCAGTTATTTCCTGAGGGTAAATTCCTTAGAAATACAATTTTTGAGCCACATGATACACATTTTTTAAAAGCATATTTGTGTACATATATAATGCATATTACCAAATTGCCCTTCAGGGAAGTCATACAGTTTCACTTCTACTGGCTGGTATTAGTAGAGAATTCTGATGTAAGGATGAAACCAACACTTGATTTTTGAATGATTGATCTTTTTAACTGAAGCATAGTTGATTACAGTATTGTGTTAGTTTCAGGTATACAGCAAAGTGATTCAGTTATATACGTATATATTTATATTGATATATATTTCAGATTATTTTCCATTATAGGTTATTACAAGAAATTTAATATTGTTTCCTATGTTACATAGTAAATCCTTGTTGCTTATCTATTTTATATATAGTAGTGTGTATTTGTTAATCCCATACTCCTAATTTATCCCTTTTTCCCCTCCCTTTCCACTTTGGTAACCATAAGTTTGTTTTCTATGTCTGTGAGTCTGTTTCTGTTTTGTAAATAAGTTTATTTGTATCTTTTTTTAGATTCTACATATAAATATATTATACATATTTGTCTTTCTCTGACTTACTTCACTTAGTATGATAATCTCTAGGTCCATCCATGTTGCTGCAAATAGCAATATTTCATTCTTTTTTATGTCTGAGTTATATTCCACTTTATATATATAGATAGATAGATAGATAGATAGATGTATATATCTATATCTATATCTATACACATCTTTAGCCATTCATCTTTCAATGGACACTTTGGTTGCTTCCATGTCTTGGCTATTGTAAATAGTGCTGCTTTGAACATTGGGGTACATGTATCTTTTTGAATTAGAGTTTTTGTCTTTTCCAGATATATGCCTAGGAGTAGGATTGCTGGATCATATGGTAGCTCTAGTTTTAGTTTTTTTTTAAGGAACTGTTTTCCATAATGACTGCACCAATTTATATTCCCACCAACAGTGTAGGAGGGTTCCCTTTTCTCCACACCCTCTCCAGCATTTATTATTTGTAGAGTTTTTGATGATAGTCTTGAATGATTGATTTTTAAAGGCTGATGGAAGACAATATTGACAAATTTGATGAAATTCAAAAAATATCTAATAATGTAAAACTAAAAATACCCCAAATAGAGTACAGATTTTCAAAGAATTAGTGCTTTAAAGAATTACTTAGTACTTATAAAGAATTCATACAAATATTTAAGAATATCATCAAACTTTAGGAATTAAACTGGCTAAGAATAAGAATAGAGAGTTCACATAAGAGAAAATACAAGTAGCAAACAAATATATTAGGAAGAATCATTGTTAATAATCATGTTAAAAACTAAACCAATAATGGAATATCACCTTGCACCTATTAGATAAAAGTTTCTAATAGGTGTAAGGTGATATGATCAAATCCAGTTTTGATGAGACTTCTGGGAATTTGCCCTAAGGAATTAATTTAGAAGAAAGAAAAATTATAAATAAAGAAGTTTTTTCCAGCTTTATTTATATTATAAACTAAGAAGTTATCTAAATGTCTGTATTAGAGGCATGGTTAAGTAAATCATCATAGATTAAGTTGACATGGGATATTACATAGCCATTAAAATAATAGATGAAGAGCATTTAGCCACGTGGACACATTTATGAGGTAATGTTCAGCAAAAGGCAGAGTGCTCAATTCAAACCCTGTGATTAAAACTATTTTTAAAAATGTGCCTTGGGCTTCCCTGGTGGTGCAGTGGTTGAGAATCTGCCTGCCAATGCAGGGGACACGGGTTCGAGCCCTGGTCTGGGAAGGTCCCACATGCCGCAGAGCAACTAGGCCCGTGAGCCACAACTACTGAGCCTGCGGGTCTGGAGGCTGTGCTCCGCAACAAGAGAGGCCACGACAGTGAGAGGCCCATGCACCGCGATGAAGAGTGGCCCCCACTCGCCACAACTAGATAAAGCACTCGCACAGAAAACGAAGACCCAACAGAGCCAAAAATAAATAAATAAATAAATAAATAAAAAAAACAAAAGTGCCTTTCTGTAATTGGAGTCTGATAAAGGGGGGAAACTCATTTTATGTCAAAAGTTGAGGGAGAAAGCTTATAGAGTAGAGGGTATGGAATCAGAGGAGGGAGAGGATAGGAGTTATGAGAATGAAGAGACAATGCATGGAGACACTCAAGGCAGGATAGATGGATGGAGTGGGGTCAGACCTTAAGTGGCAGGGGCCACCTAGACAAGGTTCTTTTTCAAAGACAGAAGCAAAGGAGGAGGAGGCATGTGAAAATTATGTTATTTAGGACTCAGTGTAAGTGATGGAAACTCAATTCAAACTGGCATAAGCAAAGCCTGTAATTTATTGCTCCCTTAACCCAAGAGTTTAGTTTCAGGTGCATCTGCGTTCCTGTGCTCACATGACACCTCTCTCGCCTCTGCATTGCTCTTTGTTAGCACCATCTCAGGCAGTCTCTTTGTGGTGGCAGCGTTGGTTTACATAGTTCAAATAGCTCATGTTCACAGAGATCCCCTTTTTGGAGTGACACTGCCAGTCAAAATTCTAGGAAAATCTCTGCTTGGCCCAGCTTGAGTCAAGGATTATACCCCCAGATATAATCATATTCTCACTGGGGAAGAAGAAACCTTATGATTTACCAACATTACCACGTAGAAGAAGGCAGTTTTAACAATGAAACATGCTGGCCAAAGGACAGAAACAGATGTTCTCTACAAGGATAAATAGACATTTTTGAGGCTGTGTGGCTTGTTTACTAAGTCTTAAGTGAGAGCTACCATCTGCTTGATTGGCCTAATCAACAAGGCTAGAGAAAGTATCATTGGAACCAGGTCTCGTATCTTTTGACTCCCCCAGTTATGGTCAGCCCTAGACTAACATCCGTGTTTACTTGCCTTTATCTGAAGTTGGGAAAGAAAGTTGGTTGGACCCATTTCACTCTACAACACACCTTTAGTTGTTTGAGAAGAATACTCAGCAAACACATGGACGTAGTTGATGAATTAGGGCCATGTTGATGTCCTTTTTCGTAATTTGGAGGGATCTGAAGTAAATGAGTGGTAGGTTAAATGTGAATGCATTTGGAAGTGGAATGTTTTATTGTTTTCTTGAAATGCTTGTTTGGAAAATTTCTTGGGTACTTAGTTCTTTTTTCGTTTATTTTTCTTTGATAAATGACTAGTACAAAGAGAAAACCATCTGTAAAGGAGATTGAAAATGTACTGACTAGAAAGTTGGGGCTCAATGCATATGGGGCCAAACATTTTTCCAGTCCTCTGGAATGAGTCAATGATTTGATGTACAGCTGCCATGGCAAATTCATTGTCCTACCGTGAGGAATGAGCAGAGTGAGGAAAACCGTGGCACTTCAGGTGTTAAGAGCTTTAGACCGTTATCTGAAAGGGTTATCATTTCTAAGGTTTTTGGAGTTGTAATGTCCACAAGGAAAAAATTCCCTTCTTCGACTCCTAAAAGTGTGGAAGAAAGATAGCAGTTTTGTGATTTTAGAAGTTAAGAAGTTTGATCATTTCCCTATCCTTAATTTAGCGGCTGTAAATTAAGCTTTCTTTTCCCAGTGTAAGGAAGCCTTATGTGGGATATTTAACTTACTTGCTTCTATTCATTAAGACCCTCAAAGACTGCTTTTAGGGGAAGGAATAAAAACTCAACCATTTGTATTTAATCAAAGATAGAAGGTTAGTGACTCTATATGTGAGGTAAGTTGCATTTCATGCTGATGCTGATATTTTTCAGCATGAGTTTTGTATAGTTGAGGAAAGTCCTTAAGGCTCAAGGATTCTGGATGCCACTGATTGAAAGCAAAGAGAAATTGGCTGAGTTTTGGTAGTTTAGGCAAAGGAGCATATGTGGGGATTCGGCAGGAAGGAATAGGGTCTTGAGGTTGTCGCAGGTGGAAGGCCCATGTACTTTTCCGTTAGTGTGAGTCGAAAATATTTATGAGTATTTATGTAAGAGGACTGTATGGAAACATTGGAGGATATGGTGGAGAGAAAGAACAGGAACAGTTAAAAGCATCTTTCTGAAAAGAACTTGGGGGGCCACTGGCATTGTATGTTTTTTAACAGCTTGAACTGTCCTTAGAAATCATGGCTTAATGCTTTGTTTCATTTCTTATTGTTGCAGTTGTATCTCCTTGTAAGGATTTTGTGTATAGATGTCAGAAGCAGCTTGAGTGTTAGTGTAGAGGTTGTTTTATGTCTCTGCTTTCTGGCATGGTCTCTAAATTCTGTATTTCTTCTTCCTCTTCTTTTTTTTTGGTATATGCCCCAGCTTTTCTCATCTACATCCCTCTGTTCTAACATCTCCATTTTTACCCCAAACTGATGATGCAATAAAACTTAGAAATGAATTAGGAGCCAGACCTAAGAGCTTTCATTTTCAATATTTACAATCACCTCCTTATTGTATTTGATGAATTTTTTTTTTTTTTTTTTTTTTTGGTGTGTAACCATTAAAACTATTCTGCCATTAGTCCTGTCTTGAAAACTGCCATCTTCTGGATCCCTGATTGGGCCCAAGCATTAACAGGTGTGCTACTGTGTACAACTTAACCACACAAATGGAATGACGTCTCACCAAAGGTTCACATGTTTGAAACACAGCTAAGAAAAAGGAACTAACAACAAAGGTCTGTGAAGAGCCAAAATAGATACCACGATGTGTAAGCCTAGAAGGACTTGATTGACTTATTTCCCCAGGGCTGCAGAGAGCATTCCTGTCCATACTACTACTGCGGGTTAGAGGAGGAGGCAGAATTGCAGTGTTCAGCAGTGTTGTGTAGAGAAAAGGCTGGTGCGCTCAGGCATCTAAGAGAAAGAGTAGAATGCATAGGTAAGCGCTTTGGGCAAAGATTTTGATATTTCCATACGATACATACATATTTAAATCATTTTTCTATCATAGACAAGATGTTAATAAAAAAACCAAATCTCTTCTAAGTGGAATAGGTTTTATCTTAATAAGATACATTCTATTGTCCAAAGTTTGTACATGTGAATAGCTGGTGAGGTATCTGCTTTGGGAAACACAGTGTGAAATAATATTTTCTATGCTCAATTCTGCTTTTGCCATGAATACCTGTGTAAACCGTACAAATCTGCTTTACAAGAAGATATATGTAAGCATTCCATGATATGCAGCTTGGGATGCGTTCATTTTGGGCTCACTTTACCACCTGAAATTCTTTTATGGTTATGGGATATTTATTTTCAGTTCACTTCTAATCTTCCATTTGTGTGGCAAGACTGTGCTTTATTTCCTATTAAATTCTTCATAACTACATTACCTTTTATTTATTTTTAAAATTAAAAAAAAATTTTTGTTTTGTTTTCTTTTCTAAATTAATTTTTATTGCAGTATAGATGCTTTACCATGTTGTATTAGTTTCTACTGTACAGCAAAGTGAATCAGCTATATGTATACATACATCCCCTCTTTTTTGGATTTCCTTCCCATTTAGGTCATCGCAGAGCATTGAGTAGAGTTCTCTGAGCTATATAGTAGGTTCTCATTAGTTATCTATTTTATACATAGTATCAATAGTGTATATATGTCAATCCCAATCTCCCAGTTCATCCCCGCCCCCTGTAGAGAAAAATTTTTATTTTATATTGGAGTATAGTTGATTAACAATGTTGTGTTAGTTTCAAGTGTTAGTTACATTACCTTTTAAATCTGTTCTCAGATGTCTTGCCGGATGGATCTGAACTGGGATGTGCAGGCAGGTGGTGTTGGGATATTTCCCCCTAAAATCTGTCCTCCTTCCCTGTACTGGAGAAACAAAACCTCCTTACCTGATGCTGAAAGCTTGTATATATTAAACGGGTGTTTAGCTACATTCCCTGATTTGTCTGGGGCCTGATATCCCCCTGAGAAAGAGCTTCAGCCCCAAAAACAATTGGAATTCAGACATCAGATGTCATGTCTTAAAGACTATGAGGCTGGGATGATGTGGTGCCAAGGATAAGGAAGGCTGTAAAGAGGAACAGCAGGTTTCCTGAGAGGAGAGTCCCCCTGCATGAGGATGGCGTTTGCCATGGTGGAACCTTCCAGTAGAACTTTCTGCAGCAGTGAAAATGTTCTGTATTTGTGCTGGTGGCTACTTGCTGCATTGGGCTGTTGAGCATCTGCAAGGTGGCTAGTGTGAAAAAGGAGGAAGTGGATCATGAATCTTCTTTATTTTTAATTAAATTTAAATAGCTGCACGTGGCTAGTAGCAACCATATTGGACAGCACTCGTATAGTCTTTGTAGCAAAACTGATGATCAAAAAAGCAATGATTCTAGGTATAGTTTTGGGCAACACATAAGCTCACCCCACCCAGCCTGTCCGAGCAGTTTTGCACCTGGAAATGAGATTCTGGGGGGTAAAACTGAAAGACTCATAATACTTGGGATTCAGACCCTCTTAGAAACCCGGGAGATAAATTGGCCAGAACCTTATCCCAGCCCCGCTGTCATGGGATCCCCACCTAGCTGCTCATGTCAGCTGGAGATATATGGGCGCTGCAGAGTCTGGTGGTAGATGGCAAGGAACTCGCGGCCTCGGCAGCCGCCTCAGGGCATCGTAGGTCAAGGATAGGTGGACAGAAACTCTACTTATGTAAGGAGACTTCGTTTCTTCCCCATTCCCACCTTCCTCAGAGAACCCTGATATTTTCAGGCATTTTCCTTTCTCATGGCCATATCCTTTAGAAGAGGTGGGGCCCCTCCTCAGGCTTAGTGATGAATTTTCTTTGGCCCAAGTCAGTGCTCTTCTTCTTTTTCTTCATTTCTACTCATATCTCCTCAAAATAGTTTTGAAAACCATGTACCTCTTTACACATTTAAAATTTTATATCTAAATTTTTTAATCATAAGATGCATGAGTCACAGTGGATGTAATTTTTTGCATATGGAAAACATTGACATTTTAGGACTGTTGCAGTTCTATCCTAAAATGTCAATATACCCAACAGAATCAAATGTAGCAATTTGATTCCAACCATCACCCATTAAAAAGTACAGAAACTCCTCTTTGTAAGGAAATGTACTTTGTTTCCTTCTCAGACTTTCATTTCTGATCCAATTTTCCCACAGAATTTATCCTTATGTAATTTATTTTTATGCTTGAAAGTCTTTTATTGATTGCCCTATTATACTTCTCTGCAACAAAATGTGTATATAAATTTAAATTTAAAACAGTTGTAATGTTTCCTGTGAACATAAGGCTTTTAAGTGTTAAATAGTTTCCTTTGGATTGGGTTATCACAGTTGAGCAAAACAACATAAATGCATTACAAGTTTTAATAAATACTTGCTAAATGTTAGGACGTACAGTTTTATTGGGAATGCATCTCTTAATGAGATGGATGGGGCTTTTTCCCCCTTCAGTTAGTTCATGCAGAATGCATATTATTTATTGCTATATGAGACACACAGTTCAGCATCAATTCTATTCCCATTTTTCACTTGTCTGGATGTAAACTCTGTGAAATCCTGTTCACATAATCAGTAGATAGGAAAGGAAGGAATTTGTTATAGCTTCTTTGAACTCCTAACCTTCTAAGTTATAGGCCAAAAATCAGTTGTGATCTATCATTAAAAATTATTTTTAATGATCGGCTGACAACTTGATTAGGTCCCTCTTCAATTTTATTAAAAGCGAAGGATTGCTAACTGTCTGATTTGCAGAAGGATTAGTTGCAAGTTATCAGAGTACTTTACTTTCTTAACACCTACATTGGTATTTCAAAATGCCCCAGTGTTTGGTGACCCTGATATTTTAACGTATCAGAGCATTATACTGTATAAAAATTCAGGATGGATGAGAAGTATTCCTCTCTTTTATAGTGTGAAAAAGATAGTGAAAGGCTTAACCTATTCTTAGAAAAGAAAGCATATGGATATGGGGATTTGGACATTGCTTTAAATTATCTGTTCTTACTCTACCCTTGAGGAGACTGCAGGTAGCCACAGCGTTACAGTACTCTAATACCCTCAGTTTGAAGGCTGATAATCTAGGCATTTCCATGGTTCCCTTCCCCTGACTTATGATCGGTCAAGGGATGGCATAAGATGCACTTCTGGACTCTGAGAGTTAAGGGGAAGTGTGTTGCAAGATTCTGGAAAATGTTTCCTTGTTCTCAAAAAGAGATCCAGGAAAGAGTCAGTCTCTTGTTCCTCTGGATGTGGTTGTCTCTGGTACTATGGAACAGCTGCAAAAATACTTTGGTCATCAGGGGACTAAGCTTAAGGACAGAGTGCCACCTTAGAAGGTCAGAACAGAAACAAAGAACAGAATTGGTGTCCCTAATGTTGCTGTTGACCCACTGAACTAACCAAGCCTAGAAACACCCTACCTTTGAACTTCTTGGTTAAGGAAAAATGATTCCTTATTGTTTAAGCCACTTGGTTTTGGCCACCACTGTATTATTATTATTATTATTATTTTGACATTTGTTATGATATAATTCACATACCATAGGATTAACTCATTTAAAGTATACAATTCAATGGTTTGTATACCATCACCACAATCAATTTTACAACATTTTTATCACTCCAAAAAAGAGAGCCCATACCATTTAGCAGTCACCATCTCCCTCCCAATATTTTTCCTCACTCCCCACCCCAGCTCAGCCCTAGCCAACTGCTGTTCTGCTTTCTGTCTGTATAGATTTGCCTATTCTGGACATTTCATATAAATGAAATAATTCACTATGTGGTCTTTTATGACTGGCTTCTTTCACCTAGCATAATCTTTTCAAAGTTCATCCAGATTGTAGCATGTATCAATACTTCATTCCTTTTTATTGTTAAATAATATTCTGTTGTATGGATATACTGCTTTTTATTTAGCCATTCATCAGTTGATGCCATTAGAGCTGCTTCCACTTTGGCTATTACGAATAATGCTGCTATAAACATTTGTGTACAAGTTTGTGTGTGAGCGTATGTTTTCAGTTCTCTTGCATATATACCTAGCAGTGGATTTCTGGTCAGATGGTTATTCTATGTTTAATCATTTGAGGAACTGCCAAACTATTTACCAAAGTGACTGCACCATTTTACAGTCCTACTTGCAGTGTATGAGGGTCCCAATTTTTCCACATCCTGGACAACACTGGATATTTTCTGAGTTTCTGACTGTAGCCACCCTAAGTGGGTATAATTTGGAATCTCATGGTGGTTTTGATTTGCATTTTCCTTATGGCTAATGATATTGAGCATTGTTTCATGTGTTTAACTGGCCATATGTATATCTTCTTTGGATATTGCATTATCTAAATCTTTTTTTTTTTACTTAAGAAAATTTCAAACATACACACAAGAAGAAAGACTAGTGTAATAAACCCTCGTGTTCCCATCACTTATTATTAATAATTATCAGTTCATGACCGTCAGCTATCCTGTCAGTGTTCAAAATTCTCTGATTTTCTAGTGGGTTATAGTTTATATTTGGACTGTTTAAACATGATACAAATATAGTCTGCAGATCTCTTTTAATCTTTAAGCATATCCACCTTTTTTTCCTTGCAATTTCTTTGTTGAAGATACTTGTTTCATTTGCCCTGTAGGATTTCCTACATTACAAATTTTTCTGAATGCATTTCTGTGGTGTCATTTAACATGTTTTTTCTGTCCTTGGTATTTTCTGTAAATTTGTAGTTAGACCCTTTACTCATTCAGGTTCTTTTTTGAAAAAATTTAACATAAATCACAAAACTACTTTGATCAAGAGGTACATGGTTATCTCTCTTTTTTTGTGACGTTAAGAGTGATAAGTAGGTTCAGGTGTTATCAGTCTGACCGTACATTATAAAGTTATCCATCAGCTTTTCACCTAATAGTGTTAGCGGCTATCAATGACCATAACTTGAATCTCTAATTTTATTAGATTTTAGCAAAATGCTGATATTCCAGTTCTATCATTCCTTCCTTATTTATGAGCTTGAAGCCATCTGAAAGGTAAAACTTCCCTATATCATGTGCCTTAACCTAAGGCACAGTTCAGAGAAGAAAAGCACGGTAAGTTCTTGGTTGTTTGTTGTTTTTTTTTTTTTTTTCTCTTTCATTTACTAGTTTTAAGAATAATGATTTGGTTCTTTGGCATTCACCAAAGGGGACCAGTGAGGTTTTCCCCTTTTTACCTTTTAAAACCGTATTATTATGGATTCATGGATATTTAACATGTTTGAGGTGTAGCAATTCATTGCTGTTAATATTCCTTCTGCTGCCCAGTTTGTCTCATCTTTGGGTAGTGAGTCCTTTACTTTTGCTGTTGAGTCCTTTAGACGAGACCCCAGTACACTGTGACAAATTCCTTGATTCTAGGATAAAAGATGTTCCATCCTCATACATTTCCTGCCCCACTCTAGAGTCAGCCAGTTTTCTAATGATCTCATGTTCCTTTTAGTGGGAAGTGCTATTCAAGGTCCAAAATCTAGATGCTGAAAGCTACTTATTATTCCTGGATTGATCATTGTTTCCTGGTCCTTTCAGTGGACCAGAGCTACGAAATACATATTTCCTTTTAAAGAGAAAATAATGCATGAGTTTTTATTTAATTCTATTTCAAATTTAAGAATATTTTTGTTTTTACTGTCTTTTGTTTTGAAAAGTTTATTTCACAATGACACTAATATAATTACAGGTACTACATGTCTGTAATAATTTCATATGAGCAAAACTGATATTGAATTGACCAATATGATTACTGAAAATAGTTTAAGATATTTTTTTTTTTGGTCTTTAGAATGTACTCCACTAAGGATAGTCAAACTTCTGTGTTTTAAGGTCACTTGAAATGATTCTTCTCTGCATGATTAAGTGTGCTGTCAAACTTTTGGATTTGATAGGTAAGAAATGTTTACTCAGCATAGTTTTATTTATTTTATTTTATTTTATTTTATTTTATTTTATTTTATTTTTTTTTTTTATTTTTGGCTGTGTTGGGTCTTCGTTTCTGTGCGAGGGCTTTCTCTAGTTGCGGCGAGCGGGGGCCACTCTTCATCGCGGTGCACGGGCCTCTCACTATCGCGGCCTCTCCTGTTGAGGAGCACAGGCTCCAGACGCGCAGGCTCAGTAGTTGTGGCTCACGGGCCTAGTTGCTCCGTGGCATGCGGGATCCTCCCAGACCAGGGCTTGAACCCGTGTCCCCTGCATTAGCAGGCAGATTCTCAACTACTGCGCCACCAGGGAAGCCCTCAGCATAGTTTTAATCGCATTTCTGTGCTCATATATTTAAAGACCATTTACATTTCTTTTATGCACTATGTCCACCCCTCCTGCCCATCAGGGTTGGTGTTTTAATTCTCTATTTTTAGAGAAGTTTCAACCACTTGTACTTGGTCTTTTTGTGACTTACACCTGAAGCCATCCTGAGAAATAAGTCAAAACCTCTAACTTACAGGGCTAAGGAACTAATAGTAGCAGTAAAAGTCAGATGGCCGCAGCCAGGCAGTGAGGACTGAGCTGGAGACGCAACTTTGACTATCTGGGAGACCTTTCCCCTTGATTCCCTGCCCAGCCTCCCCTTCCGGGAACTCTTAGATATGAGAAGGGGGAAGGAGACACACCTGGCCTGAGTCAGGTGAGAATTATTGATCCAATAGGGCTTAGTAACAGTATGTTAAAACAAATCACAAATTGGTGGGGCCCACCCAAGAGGCCTTGCCTTTGAATCATGCTTCGACTACATGTGGATCCTTTATTTTGACTTCTAATTGCTCTCTTTTTGTGAATTCCAAGTTTTTAATTTGTTTCTTACTCTGAGATACAAACTCCAGGTCATTTGACTTCTCATTTTGTCTGCCTGGAGAACACATATTATGACATTATCCAGGTGTCTGGGCCTCTTATAGAAATGGGTAGGAGGAAATATAAATTGTATCTAGCTCTTCAAACTTCACTTTTTCAAAATCTGTTTGAAATCAGCCACGTAGACAATGTGTAACAAATGTCAGTGAAGACCATGGCATTGCAAACTTGTGACTCAGAACCAACCAACCCTAAAGCTGTGCTTCCTCACCCTTCACGTAATTGTGGGTGCACATAGGGTGGGCAGAGTTTGTTGTGGGTGCACATAGGGTGGGCAGAATTTATGTTGTACAAGAACATAATACCCTAGCTAAACACAAACAGTGCATTTATTACCATGCAGAAGTCAAGAGCCTTAAGGTCCAAATTGGAGGGAAGCTAATTCAATTGGTGTGGAGAATATTTTAAAAGTACTGAACAGTTTCTAATGCTGAACTGTATGCTAATGTAGAAAGTTCTGAACACCTCTGGAATTTGAGAGCCAGTTGATTGTTCAAGACTACAGGAAGGTAAAAAGGTCTCAAAATTATACTAAGTTTGAAGCTATTTTTTTGATTGAAAAAAATTTCCCCTTATTTTCAGAACTTGACTTACAAACTACCATGGTAGATAGAGTACAAAATTGGGCTCTGAGGGCCAAAGAGGCCTTCCTGAATGCTGTCACTTTCTTACTTCATCTTTGAGTGCGGCTAATGCTGTTCCCGTGGCCCTCAAACCATTAACTCATCTAGACTCAGGATCATTGAAGTTATAAATCCACGCTATTCCTAAAGCGCAGCTGTGTGTTGCAAAAAATGATTTTTCCATTGTCATTAAGAGAACAAATGCCATGGGAGATTCTTTTCTAGAAGTCGACAACTGAAGAAAGGCATTTTCCTCTAGTTGATATAAAGGCTGTCATTGCATAGAATGGCTTCTCTTATCCTTTTGCACATTAACTGAGTATAATTTTCAAATGTAAAACTTCCAAAAGGAGCATAATTCTGGAAATGGCAAGATTATAATTATGTGAAGCATAAAGGATAAATTTGTAGTTTATAAATCATGGATATTAATATTCAGCAGGAGCCTAATTCACAGTAAAACTTGAAATAACTATGCTGTTAAAAATAATTGGGGTGTTAGAAGAAATTTTAGCAGTTAAAGATTATTTTTGTGGGGAGGGTTTTTGCCCATCTGGGGTTTAAATTTGCATTTAGGTGGGGCTATTTACATTGCTCTTCAAAACAGTGGCAAGTATTTAAATTAATTTAGCCTTATTTTTCTCATTTCTACTACGTGTCCCTTACCCCTCTAGTCTGTTACAAATGCTTGGTTATTTAACTTTTCATATGTTTCTGAATTTATCTTTCCTGCTTTTTATACTGCCACGATCCTGGTTCATGCTGCCATTAACTTTGAACTTGACTTCTACAGGGGTTCCCACATGTCTCCTACCCTCCAGTCTTGTGCCCCTCAAATCCATATCATGCAGCATGAAGAGGTATCTAGTTGATAGGTGAATCTCACGTCACTCTTCTGCTTAAAACTTCTTGGTGCCACACCAGTATCTATAGAGATGGAGTTTACTGTGCTCTGAAGGGCCCTGGTGGAATGAATGGGTCAAAATATATTTTACTCTTGAGTAATGCTGGACTTTTCCAGTGGGCTTTGATTGTGGCTGATTTTCAAAAGGGCATTGCTTTTTCAAACAGATTTATTTTTAAAAATCATAAAGCTTCAGTTTTGGGATCCGAAGCTTGGATGGCTCAGAGGGAAGCGCTTCCTGGGCTAGTATTTTGGGAGCTTTCAGTTCTTATTCTCTCAGTGGCTGCGTGGTGAGAAGTGTAGAGTGAGAGTGGTAGAAAAAAGGGACTTCACGGTGCACCTGAGTCAAATCCTGCTCTGCTTTCTTACAAAGTAATTTTACACATGTTATTTATTTAACCTGTGGGAACCTTTGGGTTCCTGTTCCGTGGGATGGATTATTGTGAGGACGAGCATATAGTGGGTGCTTCATCAATGGCGGTGGTGCTGTTTTTGGGTCTTCCGTGGACCTGGAGGGAGGTGAGTTTGAAGGACCTTACAATCTTATTCCTTGCACTTTTGTCGCCCTCAGATGCATTCATAGATCATGGGTTAAAAGGTATATCCAAAGATTCAGAGTAGCTCCTACAGTTCCACACAAAGCTTGCAAAGGCTCTATTTTGTGTATACGACCCAGGTGGTCTGCGTCCACAAAGTGGAAGCTGCAAAGCCCAGAAGAGTCGTTTATTGGGTGATGGTTTGAGAAAGGGAAAAACTCAATCGGCTTTAACCTTTGCTTTTTGTAATCCATGAAACATCACAATGAGGCACATGTAATTTTCATTCAGTCACCCCTTATTTTGACTACTACACTGGTTCACCCCAGGAAAATTCCAAACCCAAGCCTGTGGTCATATTCCCGTCTTGATTCCCATCTTGATTCAGGAGCAGCCAAAAGGAGGAAGCCACTCTCAAAAAAAGAATAATTAGGTATGCACTGAGAAGCATTCAAGATATGATAAAGTTATTCCAAAATGGAAAAGTACCACAAGTACCAGCTTAAAACTCAAATGCCTGGGCAGAAGCCATGAAAAAATAAACATTACAGTAATGGAAGGGAGTTAACAGGGTTTCTAGAGGCTAAGATAGAAAGTGCTAAATATAAATCGAAGTGAATCTCTATTTTTTCAGCTGTTATGACTGGGACATGTTGCTTATATTGAAAAAGAAAAACACTGTTCATACCACTATGACAACTGATTATATTTAATATCTATTCCCATAAAAACCTTATTAAGATTTCAGAAGAGGAGATTAAGTTACCAGGATTAAAATTATTTTTACCTGAATAAGTTAAATAAAAAATAACAGGTATTTAAAATGTGAACTACCAGATCTGATATATCTGGCCAGATGCTCTCCAACTTTTTATTTTTATTTTATTTTTTAAAAAGAACCATCTGCTGTAAGTGGAGGTGCCTATTAACTTTTCCAGTAGAAAAAGAAATTAGCATCTGAAGACACAAAGCTAGTGAATTGTGAAAGAACACAGTTATGAAGACAAAATTAAAAAATCCTCTGACACCCCAAGGACCAATTTAAAAGTGTTCTATTTAGAGAAATTCTGTATGCAAAGCATATATTTTCAGTGATTTCTGTTAAGGTTACTACAAGCTGCAGTCTCAGAAGTAGGTTTTAATAGATGCTGTATGATGTTGCAGGTAATGAGGGTGAGCTCTGCATCACAGCTCGTCTGTTTATGGCGCCCACTTCCATGTCCTTACCCCATCCCCAGTCCTGACGGCTAGTCTGGGATGTCACAGCAGGCTACCTGGAAATTACCATGCAGTTAGAAACATAACATCAGTGCGAAAGGAATAGGTAAAAATTTATATGAATAACCAAGTGGATTTTTGTGACTGTAAAAGTGAAATTAGGAAAGCATGCAGTGCTACATCTTTATATTACCCATATATTTGCAAACAACTTTGGGACACACAACATCTCTCATATTAGGGAAAAGACGAAAAGTGAGGCCTTTGGAGAATTCTCTCAAAATGAAAATGATGGCAAGTGCTCCAGTTTACCTATTTGGGTTGTTTGAGGTAGCAGAGACTTCCTGAGGCGAACTGAGTTAAAGCCACATGAAACATTCTTTTCTCCCCCTATTTGCATTCAATATATGTTCGAATCTTTAGGTTAAAAAGTTTTAAAATTGGAATTTTTCTGACTTTTATCTATAATAGAATCTTAATCATAATGTGGAGTGTTCTCATATGAACTACGTGATAGGAACTCTCCTTTTTTGGTGGAAATTTTGCTGAGTTGAGATCTGACCTTGCATTAAGAAAAAATGTGTAATTAATTATTGCATAGTCATTGCTTAACCTACTAAAACAGATTGTTTTCAAGCCCATTAACAGAATCTATTTATATACTGTCAGTTGAGTACTTGATTCATATAAAGCACCACTTAGGAGAGTAAACTCTGGAGCCAGATGATCTAAGTTCATATTCTGGTTCTTTTATTTAGCAGCTGTTGGTCCTTGCGCAAGTTACAGAATCCCTATGCTTTGATTTCCTCATCAGTAAAATGGGATAATAATAGTACTTAATGCCTGGGGCAGTTGTGGGGAATCCAACAGGTTAATATATTTAATAAAGTGTTTGATATAGAATAAGCGCTCAATAAATTATTATTTTGTAGCCTCCTTGGAGTTAATGTGGACCCAAAAGAAACAAAACTGAATTGAAAATATTCTATAATCCAGAATATTCACCAATTCTTTTTGAAGATATTTATTATTTAAATAAATGTTAATATATGTTTCTTATTCACCAATTAACATTAAATTAAAGGCTTAAGATCAAGCAATAAAAGATAGATGTTACTCTTAATTTTCTTCATATTTTCAAATTAAAAACTTTGTGACCAAATATTGCTTCCTGAAATCGTCCTGAGATATTTTTGGAAGAACACATTGAACAACACCTTTATGTAACATTTACCTTTATTTGAACAATTTGTTTTCCATTTGAAATTGGCAATAATTAATTTTCACAGTGAAAACACAGTTGCTAGTTTCTTTAATGACTATACATATCAAAGAGGTACCTGTATTGATTATTAGTAAATATTGCTTATAGTCTATAGTTGGTACAAGCCATGAATAATTTACTTATATGTCTATGTCAGTTAGCTTTTGGAAGCAAACATGGATGTGAATGGCTAGTGAAAATGAGGGGGGAGGGGCAAAGGCGTAAGTGCCAATTTATCTAAAAACATTTCATCAACACCTGTAATTCATCTTGGTTTACTGTAAATTCCAGGGTCCAGAGTTAGAGAATGTTACTTATTGGTTGTTTGGGTTTAGGCAAGTGATAGCTTCTCCAAGTCCCAGTTTTTTCATTTTGAAAGTGGACATGATAGTATGTACCTACTTCACAGGGTTTTTATAAAGCCTGTGTACTACTACTAATAATTGTAACTGCAATTTACTATATACTTACATTCTAGACATTGTATTAAGTGCTTTACATGTGTCCATCACGGTTAATCTTCTCCAAAGCCCTACAAGGTAGCTACAGTCACCATTTCCATTTTATGGAAGAACAGGCGTGGGGAAGGTAAGGAACTTTTTCAAGGCTTCACTGAAAGTAGTAGAGCCAAGACTAAGACACCAAGGTCAGTCTGCTTTGCCTCTTATAAACCTTCAAGTGCCTGGGAAAATTTAGCGGCTACAATGCAGCATTTAAAACATTAGCTGCAGATAGATGCAAAACTATTATATATAGGATGGATAAACAACAAGGTCCTACTGGATAGCACAGGGAACTGTATTCAATATCCTGTGATAAACCATAATGGAAAAGAGTACAAAAAAGAATGTGTATATATGTATATATATATATAACTGAATCAGTTCGCTGTACAGCAGAAATTAACACAACACTGAAAATCAACTATACTTCAATTAAAAAATTAAAAAAAGAATGTATGCATTTCCATTGAGTGATTTAGTAATCTACTTATAATCAAGAGCACGAGGTTTTTAAAATAACAGAATTATAAGGGAACTGCAGAGAGGCAGCTTAGATAATAAACTAGAATTACCCAGTTTGATTAAGGATAATACTTGCTGCCCCCTTGATGCCATTGTCCCCTTGAGGGGTAAAGCATCTGTGATGACTTGCCAGAATTTTCCAATTGTCATAAAATTTACTAAAATTAAGTTCTAGAGTTAGGAATTTTGCTTGGTTTAAAGCCACACATGCGCCAACTTAACCTGTGAAGCCAGAAAGAATGAAGTTAGCACTCAGCCTGTGTTCAAGCAGGAGCGATGCCCTTCCTGTGAGTGGTCCCTTCATCAGGAGACGTATTTAAAAATCATCATCATAAAAGCAATGGAATATGTATAAATAAAGAAATGCTTAAAACCTGTCTAATTGACCAGAAAGATCTTTATTTTGAATGTAAAAGTGTCAAAACTTTTTCAAGAGGAGAAATTCTATCCTCAAATGGTTAGATCCTGCTTGGTTAGGTTTCATTCAAACAACGAAAGCCTCATTGTAGGAGGGTAAAAAAAATGACTATTTCCAGATGGTCTACTAAACTGATACTCTAAGAGTTTATTTTTTAATTTGCTCATTTGGAAGTTGGAGCATATTTTTCCCACAAAATAGTTTATAAAATCTGGTTGGATCTATTTAAGGCTTGGTGAAGTCTCACTATAGTATTATCTTGGTTTTGATCTTAAGAGTAGAGAGAGGACTGTTAGGGACTGAATTGTGTCCTCCTAAATTCATATGTTGAAGTTCTAACTCCCAGTACCTCAGAATGTGACTGTATTTGGACATAGGGCCTTTAAAGAGGTAATTAAGGTAAAATAAGGTCATTAGAGTCGACCCTAATCCAGAATGACTGGTGTCCTTATAAGAAGAGGAGATTAGGACACAGACACACACAGTAGGAAGACCGTGTGAGGATACTGGAAGAAGACAACCATCTAAAAGCCAAGGAGAGAGGCCTTAGAAGAAACCAACCCTGCTGACACTTGATCTCTGACTTCTAACCTCCAGAAATCTATTGTTTAAGCCACACAGCCTGTGATACTCTGAAGGCAGCCCTAGCAAACTGAGACAGATATCTTGTGGTATGGGAAGAGGAGACTCGGCTTTAGGCTAAAAGTGCAAAGATAAAAGAAGTTAGTCTTTAGTCCTCTTTTACCTTTTGTTCTGCTTCTCTACTTTTCCCATTGTCTTCTTGCCACTCTGAGTTGCACTATAATCCTCTTCTTCAGTGTGCTGGGTCAGGACGCATCTGGATTCTCTCCAAAGCGCTCTTTGCTCCTTATGCTCCAGATGAAGTTAGGAATCAAGATATATGTAATGTTGGGGCTTCCCTGGTGGCGCAGTGGTTGAGAATCCGCCTGCCAATTCAGGGGACACGGGTTCGAGCCCTGGTCTGGGAAGATCCCACATGCCGCGGAGCAGCTAGGCCTGTGAGCTACAACTACTGAGCCTGCGCGTCTGGAGCCTGTGCTCCGCAACAGGAGAGGCCACGATAGTGAGAGGCCCGCGCACCGCGATGAAGAGTGGCCCCCGCTCGCCGCAACTAGAGAAAGCCCTCGCACAGAAACGAAGACCCAACACAGCCATAAATAAATAAATAAATAAATAAATAAATAAATAAATAAATAAAAATTTAAAAAAAAGAAAAGATATATGTAATGTCAGTGGCTTTAACCACACATACTAAAATGTGAGTGCCTGATGGCCGCTTAATTCCCTAAATATGAGTTCCATGGGGGCATGGACTTTTTAGTGGCCAGCATGTTCCCAGAACCAAGAATAGCTTCTGACACGTGGCAATTACTTCAATTTATATTGTTGAGTGAAGGTCTTATTTTAAAAACTAGAGTTGAACTCAAATGAACTTCTTAATGTAGGAATTGTAGACTGTTTATAAGCAAGTAGAGTCAAACATTTCCAACATTCTGGAACGTGGTTCCCTTTTTGTGCTGGTGGTTTTAGTGGGGGGACAATAACAGTGGCCCCCTAACTGAGCGCTTACTCGGGATCAGTCTGTTCTTTTTACATTTCCTCTCTTTCTAATTCTGTACCCATGGGTTTTAAAAAAAATCTCCTCATTGCTTTAGTTTATAAGGGCTCCCCTGGCATTGCAAGCCAGGTGTCAGCTTTTGGGACTGGGAAGAGGCATGGGGCAGTGAAGGAGGAGACAGGTGACCTTGGTGCATCGGGGTCATTTGTAAGTTGAGGCTGACTTCAGTAACTTATTTTTACTTCATCACATGTTTATGCGGTACTTGAAAGGGGATGGTGTGAAGCATGGAGTAAGGACAAGTAAATTTGGAATGTTCTATAACTGGCCCTTGCAGACAGAAACAACGGCTGTGATGGGAGGTGTGTTCTTAGCGAATGACAGCAGGCTCTGAGCACTCCTCCTGTCCTGGACCCCTGTTCCAGCCCTCCCCTCCGCTTGTGAAATCCTTTGGACCAACCTTTTGAAAGATGGAGGTGAAGGGGCACATGAGGTAGGAAGTAAATAAAATTTGTTTATTAATTTATTTAATAAACACTTAGAAAGCACTTACTATGTTCCAGACACTGTTCCAAGTGGTTTATACATATTCTTGCATTTAATCTTTATAATAACCCTATGAGAAAACTCTGGCCGGAGGGGTTCTCCATCCAGGTCACAGGTGAGAACGTGGCGGAGTGGAGATTCAGCCCCAGGCTGTGTGGTTCCATAGTGTGAGCTCTTACATGAAAGAACCCATAGCAACCGGGTGCTTTGTGGAGCGGGATTGAAGAAAAGGAACTCCAGGTTTGGAAGAAAGATGTTGGATATAAAGGAGGCACAATCTGAGTAGAAATGAGGGACATAGCTTATTATCATATTGAATTGACCTCTAATTCATCCCCTTTGGTAGCCCTCTTCCCTCCTCTACTGTGGTCCCGTTAACGCTATAGTCACCTCAGAGGGAGCTGGGTTTCTTGAGGAGCTAGAAAGGGAATATCCTTAAAAGGAAATAATTTCTGGAAGCTGGAGAGGAGAGAAGCAGCCCAGGAAAGAAACTCTGTACGTTCTTTAACAAATGGAAGTGGTGTTATCTATCCTTCTACTTTTAAGGTTGTTGTGAAGATACAACAATTATAGAGCACAGAACTTAAAATTGGAAAGACTGCAAGCTCAACAAATCCAGTAGTTTTCATTTATTTTCATGTAACTCAATTTTTTCCAATGAAGGTAAGAAAGTCAAACATAGTCACTCTGTTTCAAAAAAAGTGACCCACTTGGCTTGCTCCCTCTTCCCAGCCCTTTGTGTCTTTGAGGGCACTCCAAGGATTCTTCAGAGCATAGCTTCAAAGCATAGTTTGAAAACCGCTTCTCTGAATCAACCTCTGTTCTACATATGAGAAAATTTGTGCCAAGAGACATTCAGTGGCTTTCCAGCAGTTGTTCAATGACATTTCCATTCTCTGAGGGTTGTGTCCCCATTGGGAAAACCATCTCTCTGTGAAACACTCTGAAAAGTTAAAAGTTCATATCAAAGTAAGCACTTGAATAATACCTATCATTTATTGAATACTTGCAATGCTCTTGGGCAAGGACAGCTTCACAAGTGTGTGACCCATGCAGTACCTCAGGTCCCACGCTCAGAAGGGCTCTGCTCTTGGTTTTATGCTCTGCTGTTGCCATCTTGAAAATTTTAGTAGTTTTTGAACAAGGTGCCCTGTGTTTGCATTTTGCACTGGACCCCACAAATTATGTAGCTGATCCTGGCTCCTGGTGTTTATATACAGCCAGTCCCCTACATATGAACGAGTTCTGTTCCGAGAGCTTTTTCATAAGTCCAATTTGTTTGTAAGTCCAGCAAAGTTAGCCTAGGTACCCAGCTAACACAATCGGCTATATAGTACTTTATTGTAATAGGTTTATAATACTTTTCACACAAATAATACATAAAAAACAAACTAAAAAAATAAAACATTTTTAATCTTACAGTGTACAGTACCTTGAGAAGTACAGTAGTACAGTACAACAGCTGGCATCCAGGGGCTGGCATTGAGTGAACAGGCAAGAAGAGTTACCGACTGGAGGAGGGAGAGGAGGTGGGAGATGGTAGAGCTGAAGGATCATCAGCAATAGGAGACGGAGGGCAAGCTGCAATTTCACTCATGCCTGACGTTGATGGCACAGGTTCTGGTTCCTTGCTGGATTCTATTCTATCTGCCCTCTTGAGAAAAGCATCCAGTGATGTCTGGGTAGTAGCACAGTCGTATCTTTGACAGTTCACAATTTGAAGGTTTGTATGTAGGGGACTTACTCTATCTCAGTTCATCTAATACTCCGGCCATCTTCAACGTGTGGGTATTAGTATCGCTATTGTACAATTAAGGACATTGAAGCTAAGAGAATTTCCTGAACATCACATGCGTTGTGAAGGGGCAGAATGGGGAATGTAGTCAAGAATTGTCAGCTTCAAAGCCCACTGTCTTTCCACCTTAGGTTACTGCTAGTCTAAAGCAAGACTGTGCTGGAGAAGGGAAAAGAAGCTGGTGGTAAATCTTTGAGGGAATGTAAGAGCTGCTGTAGTGCTTAGCCTGGCTACTGGGACCATTTAATATGGATAAACATCCTTTAATTTTTAAACATGGTTAACTTGATTTTTTTAAAAAGTGTAGATTGTTGTAAGACTGATTTATGTAGGACCTTTACTCCATAGAGCTAGTGGCTGACCCAACACGTGTGATTTTGTTTCTTTACAAAAGGAGAAGCTGAGAAACGTTTGTAAAAGAAAATGTTTTAGTTTAGACTGTGAACTGCAGACAAGTTTAGGATTAGAACTCCCTTGTGCTTGTTTTGCTTCGACACTCAGTTCTTGTGTTTATTTTTTCCACCTACAGGCATAAGACAACATAGTGGTTTTGAATTGTTTTGATGATAAAAGTTGTAGGAGTAAAAAATACATTACTCGGTGTATTCCTGTGCTCATGTCTGTAAGAACCTAAAACTTTATTCTCAGTCTCCTTTTCCCCCATAATTTCGAAGCGAGAGTACAATTTTTAACATTTTTCATGTGAGTGTTAGTGAATTTCTTTATAGGTACCTGGCCTAGAAAGTTGGAATTTTCTATCTAAAGAAAATTTCTAACTGAGAATTTCTGGTCCTCATATTCTTGGACCACATTATGGCTTAAGTTGTAACAATAACATATATTTGTATAGTGCTTTTAGTCTGTAATGTGTTTTCATGTTTGTTATAGGAAGAAGGATAAGACAGCTGAATGGAGGACAGAAAGAATGTTGATGTGATATTCTGGCAGAACATGAAGAACTCTAAAAGAGGGTTCTAGAACAAGAGCAAAGCAGATGTACGTAGAGGTAGGGCCCTGAACAAAATTCAGGAGTGCAGTTGTTCGCTCTGCTAGTGTTCATTGGTCTGTTTCACTCATTTAGCAAACAGTCATAGAATCTCTCAAAATACCACATAAAATCTACTCCCCTTTAATACCCAAATGAGATTGCAGTGGCTCTATCAAGACCTAAAACTGCATATTTATATCAGTACCATTTTTTTAATTTGAAAGGCACACTGCCAAAATGTTCTAATCAATTGAACTTCTTTAATCAAGGTTGAATATGGTGATTTTCAAAAGAAAAAAACCCCCCAAATTAGAACAATTTTCTTCTGTTTCCAAACTGTTGAACATACTTTCTTAGATACTTCCCAGAAAGGGAGGCATTTCCACAGGACCTCCAGAAGCACTTTTACAGAAGAAACGGAGCACGGGATCCATCCCCTCACTAATCCTCACCTAAGTCCTTGAAAACTCAATTAGTGAAGTTCATGCCGAGAATCTGTCAGACAGGTTGTAACCAGAGAGTGTTAATGGCTCAATTCTTTAGTTATCAAAATGTCACTTCCTATTAAATGAATGAACTCTAAGTACCCATATGCTAATTGGATTTATTCCGTACACGTTGGCTGTGATCGTTATCGCACTGAGTATGAACTTTACTGAAAGACTCTACAAATTCCCCTTAATTCTCTGAGTTAGGATGGCACTGGGTACCACCTTCACAAAGGTGTTTTAACTTCTAGCTAAACGGTGTAGTTAAAGTAAAAGCTGAAAATTGGAGAAGAGGCCGAAAAAGTGGGAAAAAGGTAAAAAAAAAAACAACTAATTTCTCTTAATAAGCTGTGTAAACCAGATCAATGAAGTAATGAGGACTATTATGAAGATTTTATTACCCTGAGATTGAAGTTACCACATTACTACAGATTTCTCTCAGTCAGACATATCTAAATTTATTGCCACATAATGTGTGCACTCACCCTGTCTAGGATCTGAGGGAAGGGGACGAAAGAGTAAAATAGTTTCATCCAAAGGAAAAACAAGCACAGAAGTTGAACATTGAGAAATTCTCCTATTCTTTAAACCAAAGTGAAAATGTATCTAGATTTGCATCCCGTTCGTAGAATAACAAAACACTTCTGGAGATAGTGGTGTGTGCTGGGAGTCGGGGGAGGGGTGGCTTTATCTTCTACACCTGGAATATGCCTGTACCCACCTCTGCTTATTCTGGAGCACAAAGAGAGGCAGGGGAAGCCGCTTTCTTCTTCCTAATGATCGGCTTTTTCTGCTTCTCCCTCTAAGACATAGGAAGGCAAATAAGAGTATCTTGGGTTCAGGGACTTTGGACGTGGCTATAGGGGAGCTCTGAGGAAAGCCTACTGAAACCAGCCTGAAAACCATGAAGGGACCAGTATTTAGGCTTTTTGTATTATCTCCAGGAGCCACTAACTCTTGGATACAGAAATAGTATTGACGAAGACATTCACTGAACAATTTAAATTTAAATTGTTAAATAAAACATCTGGAATAGTCATTTTTTCCAATATTTTAATATACCTGGAGTCTCAAAAACTGCAAGTTTTTCAGTACTCTCTTGCCTTCTGAGAGGCCACGGTTGTCAGGTGACCTTCGGGGTCTTTGTGTGTAGATTACAGCCATTTCTCGTAGATCTTTTCCTCCTAGGATACGGGGATGGAGTGCAGATGGGGGTTGGAGACAGAATAGAGAGATGGGCCTGGTGAGGGATGTCCATTTATGAAGAGTGGTGTGTTGCAGTTTCTCACCTTAGCTTTGCAGATCAGTTATGCTGATGGGAGGAGCTAAGCTCTGTGTCCGGCAGGCCAGATAGCAGCCCCTGCACCATCCTGACCCCAGCATTTGATGGGATCAGCTGGAGTGGAACACCCACTCGTGGGAAGTAGCCTCCTCCATGCTCAGAGCTCATTTAGCTCAGCGCCCTCGGCTAGAACCTCCTGTATCGCTAGGGAACCGCGACAGTGTTTTTTTTTCAATATTTTACTCCAGTTGCGTCCAGGAGAGGTGACAACTTTGACATTAAACACAAGGTGAAAATCAGATGTTGAGGAATAAATTGGAACAGAAGGTGCTTGAGAGGCTGCTGCACTGCACATGAGCCAAGCTTGCACCAGACTCGCCACAGTTGTCTTGGCCACTATAATCTTAACATGTTTGCTCTGTAATGTCAGAAATGATTTTAAGAATATTTAGTATAAATCTATCAAGGGCAAGAGATAGTGAGAAGTCTGGAAACAGTCTTGGCAGACATGTAGAGAAGAGGGAGATCTGGTGCCACCCACCAGATTTTTCTTCCTTTGAACAATTAGGGTATGGACACAATTAGTCTTATCTGTATACAGTGCAGACCACTATCCTTTTTTTTTTTAGTTCTTTTTTTGTTGAGGTATAGTTGATTTATAATATTATGTTAGTTTCAGGTGATTCAAAATTTTTATAGATTATACTCCATTTAAAGTTATTATAAAATATTGGCTATATTCCCTGTGCTGTACGATATATACTTGTGCAGACCACTGTCTTTATTCATTTAAATAAGTAGATTTGGTCTTGTTAGCAAGATTAAATTATTCACCATATGCATTTTTTTGCTTGCTTTCATGCTGTTTGTTAATTCATTTCAGAAAAAGAGAAGATGAGATATAACTTTGTTCATTCATTCAGTCAGTTCAGCAGAAATTCATTGCATAGCTGGTATGCCTACTATGCTAGTGCTGGTGGTACAGATATGAAAGGCCAAATGCTTGTTTTTCAGGAATTTACAGTAGGATCAGGGGATCTTTTAACTAAAAATTTAAAAAGAAAGCAAATAATTAATACATACTTAATAATATGTTAAAGAAAATAAACCTCGTCTTGGAATCATACCTTTATCCTGTATTTCATGTCCTGCAACAATTTTCTGCTAAAGTTATAGAATGTTTCGTAATAAATTTGAACTAATCCTCAGGTTCAGACAAAGTGTTCATCCTTACCTTGCTTCATGTTGCCTTCCTCCATTGATTGTTCTTCTGATTTAAATTGATTGGATTTATTTGCTTTCTCAGCAGTGGGTTGATTTCCTTTCCAGTCTTCCTTTACTTTAGATCCAAATTCTTTAGAAAGCCTGCTCTTCCCCAGTCTCTCCTCCTGGCATCACGTAGCTCCGTGTGGATAGCTCCTGCCAGTCTGAAAGTGTATCTTGTTCTGAAGCCAACACTCAGGCTAGGGTTGGCATAATCTTTAGAGAGTAAATGTTTAATGGGAGTCACTGCCTTCCACATCTGCTCTGAACTGTTGGGTTTACCCGACACTGTATGTTTTTATAGGATTATATAGCATTCACTCATAATCCTCATTTTGGAAGAGGGGAAAGAGAGTGGGGTGGTTGACAGGCATCATTAAGTTCTAGAAATGTGGTTATTCAAAGCACCCTAGATGTGCTTTTCTGTTTCCTCTCTCAATATAACGAAAGACTCGGTGACAGGAGAGTTACTGACGTCCTAAACCAGGACCTCTTATTGCTCTTCTCAGAAGATGTGGGGAGGAAATAAGGAGGGGTAATGGGACAGGAGACTCCTTGGTGCTTATGAAGACCCATATGAATTCACTTTTTGTTTCATTTGACTAGAGATGGTGGGGGAGAGGATGTATGCTCCCCACTATTGTTTTCAAACATACTGATTTTAACATCCCAGGGAGAAAAAATGCAACTGTTGGAAATAGGCTAAAATATGAAACATGACCGAACTTGAAATCAGTACATAAATTGTGAAATGTAAGATGAGGTTCTGTTTTGCCACAATGCAAAAGTCATCAAGAGTTGATTAGGATAGAAACTAGACAAACTGGAAAGCTAAGAGAGTAATGTGAGGGGAAGACAGGCCTACTGCTGCCACATTTACATCCCTAGATGGAGTGCTCTCAAGAGATGGTAAAGGATTCTGAATCAGAGGGAAAAATGTATGTTTTAAAAGCAGAATATTTGAAAAAATATAATAAAAAGCAATTTTTGGAATGTTTGACATCCCGTTTTTCTTTAACTATATTGAGAATTTCTTTGATAATCTCCTTTACTTTAATGAGTATATTGCCCTGCTTTCTATGTTTTTTCATAATAAATCTAAATTTTAGTTGAATTAAGCATTCTTCAAAGTAAGAAGGGAACACGTCTAATTACATGTGGTTAGGCATGTTTTTGATGCTTGATTAAAAACTGTAATAACATCACCTTATAATAATGTGTAGAAAAGCAATATAGAAAACTAACTGAACAAATGAAATGAATGAATAATCAACAAATACATAATAAGAATCTGGCTTTTACCATTGCTTTAAAGGAATCCTACAGTCATTTCATGTATATATTTATAAATTTAACTTACCTTCTGGGATCCATAAATCTGGAAATCATGAATCTATAATTTATTTTATTATCTTTTATACCTCAGCCATGTGTGAGCTTTTCCATTAGCTGACTCTCCTTCCTGATAGCTATTTTTTGAGGTCTCTGGCTTGTGAATGGGCTTTGAAAATATTAACATGCTATACAGATAATTAAGATTCAAATCATTAATATTTTGGCCTCCAGAAATGGCTTGTGAAGGTACTACAAGAGTAGTGATATGTAATTGTCTTTGCCAAACAGATTCTGTACATGGCTGCTTGTTTCTTAGTTAATGCAGTTATGAAATGGCCAAACCAAAACCATCAAATGGCTGTACTGAATCAATATTTCTTTCTTTTAATACTTGTATTATATTTCTAATAGTTCCTCAAAAGTTATGTCAGCAAGTTCAGGTCAGACTTTTTAGAATAGTGGTTCCTAACCCTGACTTTGAGTTATAGTCAGTTAAGGTATTTATTAAAAACTCAGACACCTAACTCAGTTCTGAGGATTGTGATTCAGTGGGACAAAGGTGGAGAGCCAAATCTTTACTTTTAACAAGTTTCCCAGGTGATTTGATGACTGGTTGGTGGACCAAGGTATGGGAAACTCTAATTTCGAGATCATCACCATCAGGTAATGAAACAAACAAAACGTCTTGACTGACGGCTGGTGTTGTAATTGGGTGGTTGAGATTATGCTCTCCAGAAGCAGCTAATATTACTACACTGAGGAGAGAGGAAGAGCCTCTCTTGTCTGTTTTCTCTGCTTGTCTACTGAAGCAAAACAATTGTAAAATACATCTTTTTTTCCTGTTTGCTCCTTGTCCTTTTGCTTTAATCAGACTGATGGGGAGAATTTTTTAAAGTTATAAATGGATGTATCTCAGACTTAACTATTTGCTGCCTAGAACGTATTCGAACAGAGTACAAGTATATTGGAATTTCTTATATTCTGCTCGTTTTGGAGTTGACAGCATGTTTGGTTTCTTTAAAATGTACACTCATTTCTTACGACTAATATATATGCCAAATATCTTAAATCCGAACAAATAATTTTCCTTATAAATAATAAAACAACAACAATAACAAACCTTGTTTATGTGACTTCAAATGACAAAATAATTCTCTCCTCTGCAATGGTGGCAGCAGGGCAAGAATCAACTTTGCCTTCATTAACATATGGGACTGTTCCATACATGGATTTATCTCTAGGGTTTAATTAATTAATTAATTATTATTTTTAAAAACAGGTTTATTTATTTATTTATCTATTTATTTATTTTTGCCATGTTGGGTCTTCATTGCTGCTTGCGGGCTTTCTCTAGTTGTGGCGGGCAGGGGCTACTCTTTGTTGCGGTGCATGGGTCTCTCATTGCCGTGGCTTCTCTTTGTTGCAGAGCACGGGCTCTAGGCACACGGTCTTCAGTAGCTGTGACACGTGGGCTCAGTAGTTGTGGCGCACGGGCTTAGTTGCTCGGCGGCATGTGGGATCTTCCTGCACCAGGGCTCGAACCCGTGTCCCCTGCATTGGCAGGTGGATTCTCAACCACTGCGCCACCAGGGAAGCCCTCTAAGGTTTAATTTAGAGTTATCCAAGAAGTACTACATATTCTCAATACGACTTATTTCTGAGATTATCAAAACATCTTTCATGTTTCTCTCATTCCCCTCAGTTCTCTGGATAGGAGTCTTGGTCCCATGGCAAGATGGTGTAATGCAGAGAAGCCCCCATTAGCCCTGATTTGTTCTCCGTAGGGGTCCAGGTGGCAGGAGGAAAGGGACATGTGTGTAGAGCTGCAGCCTTAGCCAGTCGTGCTCTGGAGGAGGCAGTTTGGTACCATGTCTGACCTCAGGGATTATCTCAGTGCAGGATTGAGCATACTCTTGGGGGTTGCTGACTTTTGGGGTCTATTCCAGAATGATTTATGGCCTCTAAGTCTTTGAATCTTAGGACACTTAGACCCAGTTCCTAAGCTTTCTCTGATGTGATCTCAACTGAATTAAAATCTTGCTGCAAGTGGGGTCAGAACCTAGGTTTTGAACCTAGGTCTGGAGCTATGATACAGATGAGATGGATGGATGATGGTGGTCTGGTGTCGGCTTGATAACCTTTGCTATAATACTTTGTGGGAAATTGAAATGTGGCTTCCTAATCCCAAGACAAATCAAGGAAGACATCCAGGAAGATAGCCAGGGAACCTTGTACAGATAGTACAGCCCCTGGATGCTTTGGTACTTTATTCTTCTGGGCCACCAGGTTTCTTTGGGAATGCAATGAAAGTTCAGAAATCTCTTATCCAGTCTTGCCACCAGTTTGGCCTTCTCTGGAATATTTATGATCTAGCAGCCTGGTCTGATCTTTCTGCTTAGAACAGTAACGACGTATACAAATTTTCATATAATTACCAGGGTAGGAAGAGGCCTGGTTAAGATCCTGCTCAATAGGGTAGGCTAAAGTAAAACAAATTCCTTTGAACAGTTTCATCCAGTGCCTCTGATTATAGATGTTTACTCTTTGCTGAGGCTTAAATTTCTTAAAGCAAGCCCTCCACATCTTGGGAGCACGCCGGAGCCTCTGTAATGGAGTGGGAGCCCCAGTTAAGGTGAGAGGCTTCAGTGCAGTGCTGGCCTGCATTCCTTCCTTTGGTGAGTCTGCAGGGCCCTAGTCACCGAGTAATGTAATCAAGCACACTGCCTTATGTGCATGCTGCCACACCGTGTGAAAGCACTTAATATAGTGCAGGAATTAGCCAGCCTGGCCTGGGAGATTTATCCCCTTGCGGGATAGTAGGCAAGGGGTGTTTTATCAGACTCTGCCACCCTTCAGTTTTATTGTATAAACAAAGACTTCTTTGGTTATGCTTGAGCTCTGCTTCAGATTGGACTGTATGTTTTGCAGTGAAATAGCTATGATGTGATCTGTCTAAAGCAGCACAGTAGACTTGGCTGGATCTTTTTGTCTCATCACACGTGAGGCAGATTTCATTCAGAATAGCCACCTATGGCAGTTGGAATATGAATAGCTCTTAAATGATGATCCTCGGGTGCCGGAAGTTAAAGATGTTGATGTGACCTGGACGTGTGTTGTCTATCTTAGATTCTAGAGTCTGGAATCTAGATCCCTAAAGGACAAGGACTGTATCTATTTAGGGCATCTGCCGCCGCAGCGTAATAGGGAAATCCGAGCTACTCATTGTGTTGAAAATTCTTGGTTTTATTTATCTGTGCAGAGCTGGACCAGTCCACCTTCCCTTCCTCAAATTTCTTTCTATCTTTTGCTTTATTTTTGAACCTAGCACATTGTACAATTCCAGTATTGATTCAGATTTTTAACCATATCACATGTCTAATCATAGATCATGAAACAATGAATAAGTAAGAAGGTAAAGGGGGAAAGCATTGCTGACAGTGTACCTTCCACCAACTTCCTGCATGTGCATGGAGTCCTCTAGAATATATTTATTTTGTGTTAGTCAAAGCTTTTGTTCCAATTACAAGCAGATGAATAGAAGCTTGAAATTATTGCCTGAGGATAATTAAAAGCCACTCAGAATGAACCCCAATATTCATTAATTCCTTCATTCATAATATACTTATTAAGCTCCTAGTGTATGTGCAGCGTTTTACTAGGCACTAGGATATGGTGAATCAGACAGATGCAATCCCGTATTCATGGAACCAAGTCTTGATGGAGATGTGATTAAACAATTATTAAAGAGAATGGGTAAAGGATGGGCTAGTGTTGCAGGCAAGGGGAACAATATACCTGAAAGCTGAGAGAGGGAGAAAGAGAGGGAGGCAGGAAGAGAGAGAGAGAGAGAGAGAGAGAGAGAGGGGGGGGGGGGGGAAGAGAGGGGAGAATAGCATATTGGAGGAACTAAAAGCATTTCAGAATGGCTTGAATGTGGAGTAGGGGGAGGGAAGTGGTGAGAGATAAGGTTAAAGAGAGAATCCTGGGCTTACTAATGAAGGGTTGGAAAGCTTTTAAGGGGTTTGAACTTTATCTTAAGGCAATAGGAATTATTGTAGGGTTTTGAGCTAGAGAGAGATATGATCAGTGTTGCATTTTTTCATGAAGATGTCTGTGCTCTGGCTGTGGCCTGGAGAACAGATTGGATGGGGCAAGAGCGAATGATGGTGGTGCTGACCACAGTGGTAGCGCTGGGGTGGAGAGGAGTAGGGATTTAAGAGACATTAAGGAAGTAAGGTCAGTAAGACTTGGTAATTAAAGAGGAATCAAGGATGACTTACAGGTTTCTGGGCTCAGGCCAACTGGATGAATAGAGATACCATTCGCTGAGAGAGGGAACACAGGAGGAGCTGGTTTAGAGGAAGGACAATGAAGCAAATCTTGGGCAAACTCACTCTGAGCTACCCGTGAAAAAGCCAAGGGAAGACAGTGATTAGGCAATTGCATTTTAGGGTCCAGAGTTCAGGAGAGAGGTCATGGATGCAGATACTGCGTTGAGAATATTGTGGTAAACCCGTGGAAAATAAAGAACCTGAGAAAGGATCCATGGCCCCCGGTATGTGAAGTTAAATTAGGGAATTAATACTTGCATACTAAAGGGAATTCCCGGGCGGTCCAGTGGTTAGGGCTTTGCACTCTCACTGCCGAGGGCCCGGGTTCATTTCCTGGTCTGGGAGCTAAAATCACGTAAGCTGTGCAGCGCGGCCAAAAAAAAACCCCTCCAAAAACAGAAAAACCAAAAAATGAAAAAACTGGCCTACACAAAATAGAAGTGACAGGACAAGACGGCTCAGTGGCAACTTGAGAGAAGCAATAAGTACTCCCAGAGTCTAGAAACGGAAATTTTGGTAATCAAGGACGTTTATAAGCCAGAGTGATCTTTCTAACATTGATCTCCTCACCTCCCCTTGCCTAAAACCCTCAGCGGTCCCTCAGAGATTTCAGGATGAGGTCCAGATTTTTTTCCTTGGTTGCCAAGGCTCGTCTTAATCTGGTTTCTCCCCAGCTCTCAGCTCTTTACCTTCCATTCTTTTTTCTCACTCATTTTCCAATTTGGCACCTACTTATTCACTCCCCCAGACGTGAAGCTGCTTCTCGCCTCTGTGTCTGCCCGTGGGGCTCCCTTACTGGATTCCTGGCCTGCTCTTCCATACCTTATGTGACTGGCAACTCCAATTGCTCTGCCCAGATGTTCTCTTTATGCAGCTTTCCCTCGCCCCTAAATATAGTATCAATCCCTCCTTGCTCTACTTCTCTCCCTTGTACCTACTTCTATTATTGCGTGTAATGCTTTTTTGGGGGGGCTTGTTTTTTGTTTTTGTTTATATTTCTGTCACCCCTTCCAGACTTTTTAGCTCCTTATTGACAGTGACCAGTTTTTTCCAATTATATATACCTCATTTCTAGCAGAGCGTCTGGCACATACAAGATGCTCAATAGGACTTCCCTGGTGACACAATGGTTAAGAGTCCGCCTGCCAATGCAGGGGACACGGGTTAGAGCCGTGGTCCGGGAAGATCCCACATGCCGCGAAACAACTAAGCCCGTGCGCCACAACAACTGAGCCTGCGCTCTAGAGCCCACGTGCCACAACTACTGAAGCCTGCATGCCCTAGAGCCTGTGTGCCACAACTACTGAGACTGTGTGCTATAACTACTGAAGCCCACACTCCTAGAGCCCGTGCTCCGCAGCAAGAGAAACCACTGCAATGAGAAGCCCGTGCACCGCAATGAAGAGTAGCCCCTGCTCGCTGCAGCTAGAGAAAGCCCGCGAGCAGCAATGAAGACCCAACGCAGCCAAAAAAAAAAAATTAAATTAAAAAATTAAATTAAATTAAAAAAAATCTTTAAAAAAAAAGCTCAATAAATTCTGAACTGGAATGATTACATTAAGCTTCAGGTATAATTAGATTACAGGGTAGGTTACAGGAATATAGGAACTATATATAGGAATATATCGACTAGATTTTATGCATTTAATAGCTGTAGTAGCACTGATTACAAACTCAGTGCTGCATATTACTGCTAGCAGTGATGGTATTAATCAAGTCCAGCCAAATCAGAATCATTTTGGTTCACATCTTAGCTTTACTTCCCATCTTCTGTCTCAAAAAGTTGAAACTGTGAGAGTTTCAACCAACTCCAAAAGCCTATTCAACTGAACAGTCATTCATTAACCTCCTTCATTCCTAAACAATTACTGAGTGTCCACCCTGGCTCCAGGCACGGAGGATATGGGGACAGACACAGCTCTACCCTCAGGCAGCTCATAGCTTCTGGGGAGAGTTTGCTGCAGGCTTTAGTGTTAATAGCCATGATTTCTGCTGCCATTAAGCTATCGTACCAAAGAAACCAAGTTGCTGGTTCTGATATTTTCTGACTTCTTTCAGGTGTTATTAACACTTGAAGTAAAAATTACATTTTTTTTCCTTAAGATATGCAAGTTTTTGAAGATTTGCTGCATTCTCGTGTGCTTTCATTGTGCCTTGGGTGAAAGCGTTTTTCAGAGGAATAAATTCTTTCCAGTATTAACATTCTGAGACTGATATATAATCACATAGGATTTGCTATAGAGGTTTAAATTTATAGAAACCTTCTCCACTAGATCTGTTTGATTGAGCCAGGCAGAACCACGGCGGACTTTTCCTTTCAGCCCAGCTTTCCTTGAGGCTCCTCTACCCCATCCAGACTATTTTTCTTTCTTCCTCCCCCACCACTCCCACCCATACCTACAGAATTATTATACTATTTCTTTCGATACCAAGTGAGGAGAGTGTTTGCATCTTTATGATTATAGAGGAATTGTGTAGTCGGGAGAGAGGAATGACTATTGTGTTGAAAATGTCTCTGTGAAGTCTTCATAGTAAAAGCAGCTTAGGCAGAAGCCAAACTGCTCACCACTCCTGACACCTCAATTTGTGCCACTTGGAGAAGAAGATGATATGTTAGCACTAGGAAGGCGTGTTTACCTCTGAGCTGCTTTTCAGGGCTGAAATCTACTGCGGTGCAAAGAACATTGGAGCATTTGAGCATCGTGCCAGGAAACCCAGTGGTATATAATTGGAATGTAAAAACTTGGGCGTGGATTTAAGTAGTTGCTGTTAAGTAGGTACCTGGGACCATCTCCATGGGGATAGTTTGTTTTATTAAGTGAACTCACTAACCAGGCCTATTAAAGTACTGTACTATATTTCAGCGTGGTCTCAAACTTAGCCTATAAAATTCCTTTGCTCTCTCTTACTGTGTATGGTTCAGGTCTGTAAGGCCAGTGCCCTCGCAGTGCTGGCTTGTGTTTCTTGGTGGTTTCTCATCAGGTCTCCTACCAGTAAGTGTCCTTGTGCAGACCAGAGCCCCCTTGAAGAGGGTGTAGGAAGTCAGGAGGGACAGCCAGTTGCTATTGATTTTTACTTCAGGTTTGGCTGGGAAAACAACCCTATTCCTCTTTCATTTGAGAATTAGTTCGGTGTTTATATAAGAAATGAGGTCTTTGTTTGGTGGTCCATTATGGGCCGCTTCTTAAAATAAGACAAAACAAAAACAAAAAAGTATCTCTGGCAACATAAGCAGTAGCAACAGCTGCTTTCTGAATTTGGGTGTTCAGAGCTTTCAGTCCAGTCGTGCTCTTAGTGGGCCCATAGCTAATGTTTGTGGAATGAATGCACAAATGACAATCTCAATTTAAGTACTGCAGCGTTGTAAGTACTTTTTTGGACTAAGGTAAGGAGACAACTAGAGGAAGAGTGTCTGGAGATATGGGAGCGAGGAGCAATGATAGATTCCTACAGGTAATTCAGGAGACAGAATGTGATAGAGAGCAGACAAAGAGAGATTTTTGCCTGGGACAGAAGGAGGAATGTTTCTTCCATTGAGAAGCTAAAAAGAAGAAGGGATGGCAGTAGATTCAAATGCATTTGTGGAGGTGGGTGTGAAGAGAGTGGCTTGGTGTAATTGGGGTGGTTTCAGTGTGAGAAGAAAGGGTTTGTCAAGAGTGGTTGAAGTGGGGCACAGCCACTGAGTGGAATGGAAGGGATCCTGGCTTGGTCAGCTCACCCAGGGCAGATACTGGGGGTCTGCACGGAAGGAGTGGTCCTGCCAGATGGTCCTGTGTGTACAAGTTTAGATTTGGAGCTGTTTGCTGGCCTTGTATCTCATCTTGTTCTCTCTAGCTCCTTGACTTCTGACTTCTCATCCCTAACTTACATTTATAAGTCAACCTAAACCCATCCAGTTAGATATATAATCAGCTTCTCTGCCTCTTTAACTTTATCTCCACTTCTTAACTATAGCCCTTGTCTTTCCATGGCTCAGCAATTTCACAAATGACTTTCTGGGTAAGAAATCCATGGCAGGACCCAGCCCTCAAAGCCTTCTTCTCTTTCCCAACTTTAAGGCAGCCTTCACTATTCCAGCTTGTGAGTTGGACTCAGACAAAGGGAGCAGACCAAGGACAAATTAAAGGATCAGTGACCTGCTGAAGGGTCCAGATACGAGGTGAAGTGGAGTCTTTTGTAGGGGTATGTGAGGTTCGTATAATCATGTGCAGCAGCCCTGAGAGATCAGATTTGGGGTTTGATCCATAGTTAGTGGCTTGTGGGGAGTTATGTGAGAAGATACATGGATGAGGAAAATAAGGGGTCCACAGTGGGATTGCTGATAGACTGACAGCAGAGGACGTGTCAGTTGACCAAGATCTTGGTGAGGCCCAAGATGGTGGGAGGAAGTGGAATTGAGATCTCACACCCATTGTGTGTTTTTGTGGACAACTCTTATATCCCAGCTCAACTCTCTCACCTTTCTTAAAACCACAGGTATATATTGAGGATTCACAGTCAGGTTAGAGGGTTGGATTAGATGACCCAAAACGTTCTTTCAAGGCCCATGAGAACATTATGTTCTAAACAGAGAGAGTAAAATTAAGTGACTCATTTTATCAATGATGACAACAGAAACACTGTGTCTTTAGACATTTAGCCCTATGTTGGCCTCTTTTCTTTCTTTCTTTCTTTCTTTCTTTCTTTCTTTCTTTCTTTCTTTCTTTCTTTTTCTTTCTTTCTTTCTTTCTTTCTTTTCTTCCTTCCTTTCTTCCTTCCTTCCTTTCTTTCTTCCTTCCTTCCTTCCTTCCTTCCTTCCTTCCTTCCTTCCTTTCGCCTTGTTCATCTTGCACATGCATTTTCAATACTTGACCTAGAAGATTCCTGAACTGTGCCTCTGGAGGACATGGAATTCTCTGATGCTCTGATGCCAGTATTTTTCTTTCTTTCTTTTTTAATGATGTATTTTATGATTCCTTTCCTCAAAATAGTTATTTCAAAGTCAAGATTCCATTATAAGTGTTCATGCAGTGACGGCTGTTGGACAGGTTCCTATAGATCATAACCAATGAGACTGTTTTTACCATGATGGGAGGCAGGTGTTGTGATACGTATTCTGAGTTCTTAAGAAATGCTGGACACGTTACGAGTAGCAGTCCTTTCTTTGGGTCTCAGAAATCTTTATTTCTCCTTCCTGAGCTGCTCATGGTGGAGACTTTGGCCCTAGAGGTTTTTTTCCTTCATCTGCTACCCATTTTCTCAAGTTTATTTTCCTGTTACTTGTCCCTCCTTTTCATGACAGTGCAATAGCACTGTGGTTTCCAAGAGCTGTGCCTGTAACCACATCATTTTCACTTGTAGGATTGGTTTCGGTCTCTGGGAAGTGATTGATCCATTACTTAGCAATGAGAGAAGAAAAGCGGAAAGCCTGAGAAACTCACAAAAAAATTGCTGTTCTCTCTTCTTTTTCCTGTTAGAATCACTCCTTTCATGATAGATAAGTCCAAAGGGATTTCTGGGAGATGTGTTCAATGCTGTGGTTTTACCTACTGATTTGAAGCCCCCCATGTGACCTAAATCAGTATGTGAGTTATCAATTATAGTATCATATTAATAAATGACATTTACCCTATCCTAGATATGGTAATTGGTGCTTTTATATGCATTATTTCATTTATGTGGTAGATGCTGTTATTATCCCCATGTTACAGTGAGGAATCTGAAGTTTAAAAGTTAAACCACTTACTGACAGCCATTTAGCTTAGTGGTATGGGTGGGATTTGAACCCTCATGTCTGAGTTCAGAGTCTAAGGAGAATGATCTTTTTTTTTTAATCCTAATTTTGACAGCCTCAAAGGACAGTTGCATGCTGGCTTTAATTGTATGGGCTTAATTGTATGAAATTGTTATGCCATGAGTGGTGTGATTGGGTTGACTGTATATTTGAGACATCCAGTAACAAACCATATTATAAAAGAAAAACAAAGCCAAAAAGCCCCGCCCCACACTCACAAATAGAAACAAATTTTGATGCATGTTGCTGATGCCTTTCTCAAGTGGCACTTATTTCTAAAACTCTTGCTATTATACTCAGTCTTTCTCTTTCATTCTGTCTCTTTCCTTCTCTTTCTTCGTGATTTTTCCCTTTTTATTTTTCCTTTTTCCTGCTCTTGTGTTCCCTCTCCTTTCAAAAACTCCCAGTATATCTTCTTAGTAGGAGTTTCAGGTGTATGCATGAATTATTTACTGCTACTGCCCTGTGTTTTTGCAGTGGATTTGTGGAGAACTCTCTCATGGGGACACCATCTGCAATTATTAATAACAGTTACAAACTGATCTGAGGAAGAAGCTTAGAAATACATGGGCTGTTTCTTGCAAAATTCAGAATGCCGATGTAAGCATAAGAGGGATGGAGGAAAGGCATTCCAGGAGACACTCAGGTTCCTAGATGGATATACCCACGTCAAGGAGCCCAGGTCATATGCAATCATGAGCACTGACTAATTCTGGAAGAGTTTTTTTATTTTGGGTATGTTAAGGGTAGGAGTTTTCATTTTGTTTTGTTTTTTCAATAATATCTATTCCAAGTAGATCATATCTCAAGGGCAGTGCTGCTGCATATGGTTGGGCAGGTCGTGCACTGAACAACTCTAGGGGATGCTTTTTATATTTCTACAGAACTGTATATGGAAGTCCATTCTGAGGGTATACAGCCGATTCTCATTATTTGCAACAGTTATATTCTATAAAGTCGCCACCAACACTGTATTAGCAATGACTGAACCTTTGCTTCTAGGAGAAATGCAGGGTAGGGCTTCTGTGAGCCTCTGATCACAACATTTTCATCAGCTGATCAATACACAAACTTGTTTTATGTGTGTTTTTGTTTAGACACACCTTATTTAATATATATTGTTGATCTATTAACAATGAACTCATGATCAACAGTGCTGTAATTCATGCCTTAACAAAGCTTTTCTAACATGTGTATTTTCTCCGTGAGAATCATCACAACATTCTTGAACTTAGGAACACCAGACAGTACGTCAGCACTACACTTGGAGGCCATTTTAAACAGCAAAATCACCAACAGAAAGTGCAAAAATGTGACAAAGGTGGCACTAGACTGCAAAAAAGGACCCTTGTTTATAGTATAGGAGCTGAAACAAGAAGGCAGAGAGCCCCCTTATCTGACTTCAGCTGGGAATGTTCATGTCAGGTGAGTCAAATTTTTCAGTGCTCTGTTCATGTCCTCGAACGACCATGAGAGCATAGTAAATATAGATTTGGGGGTTACAAATAAATTTTAGCCAGTAGATGAATTTGCAAATATGGAATTGGTGAGTAACGAGGATCAACAACTCTACGTTCTTTTAACTAAGAGCTGGAGGAACCTGAGGGGGGAGAGGTGTTGCACTGAGACTGATCTTATGGGAAGTAGATTCTAGCATTTAGAGTTGGGGGCCACTCTAGATGGCACCCAACCTAATCTCATTAGCTCTTGGATGAGGAAGAGGCTCAAAGACATTATGTGACCTGTGGAAGGCCATGCAGCTAATGACTGGGGAGTAAACTCTTAAGCTGGAGTAGTAGTTTTTTTTTGTTTTTTAATTTATTTTTGGCTGTGTTGTGTCTTCGTTTCTGTGCGAGGGCTTTCTCTAGTTGCGGTGAGCGGGGGCCACTCTTCATCGCGGTGCGCGGGCCTCTCACTGTCGCGGCCTCTCCCGTTGCGGAGCACAGGCTCCAGATGCGCAGGCTCAGTAGTTGTGGCTCACGGCCCTAGCTGCTCCGTGGCATGTGGGATCTTCCCAGACCAGGGCTCGAACCCGTGTCCCCTGCATTGGCAGGCGGATTCTCAACCACTGCGCCACCAGGGAAGCCCCGGAGTAGTAGTTTATGGGGACAGAGACCTGATGCACCACAGTGATGCCCTGCCCCTGTGTGTGTGCCATGGTGAGATTCCCCACAGGGCTTCCTGGAGCTGTTACATTGAAAGCAACGGGCTAGGGGGATGGTGTCTGTCACTAAATTGCTCTTCCGTATGTGGACTTCTGTCAGTCTGTTCAGGACACTCTTACAGAACACCTTAGACTGGGTGACTTTTTATAAGTTGTTGTTTATCAACAGGAATTTATTTCTCACAGTTTTAGAGGCTGGAAATCCAAGATCAAGGCACCAACAGATTCAGTGTCTGGTAAGACTTGCTTCCTAGTTAGAGATGAACATCTCACTGTCCTCACAAGGTTCAAGGGGCCAGGGCTGTCTCCTGGACCTCGTTTATGAGGGCCCTAGTTCTGTCCTTGAGGGCTGTGTCTTCATGACCTCATCACCTCCCAAAGACTCCCCTTCCAAATACCGTCACATTGGGGATTAGCTTTCAGCATATGAATTTTGTGGGGACACGAACATTCAGTCTGTTGCTGCCTCCCACCCCATTTGTTTAATTCTTTGTTCAAGAACTGTTTTTTGCATATATACTGTGTGCCGGCGCTATGCTAGGTGCTAGGGTACTGGGGGTGAATGGGACCCCATGAGGAATTAACAGTCCAGCTGAAGGCCTTCCCAGGGGTGGGCACCAGCACATACACGGCTGGAGGCCACTGGCACTGTGCCATCTGGAAGAAACATTCCTTTCCCAGCAAGAAAAACTCTCCACAAGCTAGACATAATGTCACATCTCAAAATCCTGCCCTAAGAAGCCTCTCAGGTCACCTACCCGGCAGTGGTTTTTCTGAATCTAGATAGGACTGGACTGTACTTAAATGGCTTTTATAGTCCTTTGGTTCATTTTCTTTTCTCAGATAAAGAAAAGATGTGAAGCCTATGATAGAGTCTAATGCCACCCCTTTACATGGCCACAGTAAAATGTCCAAAGGCTCTCTGTAGGCCCTGTTGGTTCCAGGGAATTTGAGTCAGTAATTCTTACTTGTTAAATGCTAAGTAAAATAACTTTAATTATATACATGTATCTGTATGCATATATATATAATATATATAGTACATATATAAATAAAATATATATGTATCTCTCTCCAAGCATAAAGAATAGAAGAGAGAATGTTTGTTTGTGATAACAGTACCCTCTCTTGGAGGTGATTGGCAAGGAAACTTGAAGCCCTATCTGGGGAAACTGGATTGAACCTGACTGGAAAGTGCCCCACATCTGGTATGTGTCCTTTTGGCATTGGCAGGTGTCTGCACTCACTCTCTGAAAGAGAGGTGAGCTTCATATCTGGATTTGGGGGCATGTGTGGCAGTGTGAATGGTGGTTAATACTAGCATGTGCTTTGGAGTTAGGTTGAACTGGGTTCTAATCCTGTCTTCATGTCATCTTGGGCACATTACTAAGGCTCTCTTTGCTTCCAGATTCTTATCTGTGAAATACGATAATAACATTATACACTAGAGTTCATTATCTAGCATGCTTAGTGCAGTGATGCATAGAGAAGGCTGGGTAAATGGTATTTGTGTAGTAATAATTGTCCAGTAGGATCTGGTTGGTATTAGGGGCTGTGTACACGCAGAGTGTGCACTGGTTTAATCTAAGGCAAGACCTTCCGACCCTGGACTCTCCAACCAGGCACTTGCCTTCCTACTGCAGGTGGTCTCAGGCTGAGGGCTGCATCTGCCTCCGGTCCCTGACCTGCAGAGAGCCTCACTTCCAGTTGTGTTGGTGCCAAACTGCTCGTCACTTAGCCCTCAGCTGCTGTCATTTCGAGTAGCGATCGTGTGCATTGCATCTAATAAACACCACCCTGGTCTATATTTTTTACTTTATACAAATGTGGAGCTTAGCTAAGAAAAGTAAGGATGGCCATAGAGAGCACTTTAGCTCCAGGGCCAGGAACTGAATTGTTTTGTTTCTAGAGGGCTCCATGCCAATATCTAGTCAGAATGTGGTCAAGTGGTCGGGGAAAGTAGCTCAGGGATCAGCAGTATTACAGATAAGCCCAGACATTCATCCAAGATGTGTGTAGAGGAGTATATCTGCAGGGGTATGCAATTTCTTTTAACTCTTGCTCTTGCTGCCTGTGTTCATAATCAGATTGGTTTTTCAGCCTTGATAGAAAGATCACAACTATTGTATAATAATTCTCTGTCACTTACCACTGTGTATTCCTGGACAAGTGACTTAATCTCTCTGAGTCTCAGTTTCTCTTGCTAGAAAATGGGGGTATATTTTTAGTACCTATCTCCTGGGGTGGTTATGAGAATTAAATGAGATAAATATGTGCATGAGAAAATGAATGTGCATGAGATAAGGTGGGATCATGAATTTAGCTCAGCAGCTACCTTACAACAGAGTAAGCATTTGATAAATGTCAGCTGATACTAAGTTGCTATTGAACTGTAGTTAATAAATTTAAAAATGTTTCATCTTCCTTAGTCTTAAATAAGTAAACACTGAATACTGAGGATCTCTGTACTTTCTGGTCCCTGGGATTTATGATTTGTAAGCAACTACTTGTGTGTGTGTGTGTGTGTGTGTGTGTGTCTATGTGCTTGCACGTGCATGTGCAGGTCTGTACATCTGTGTGTTTAAATTAGAATGATCTAGCTCACTGAGGGTTCACAACCTGGGGCTCACAGACTTGCCTAGTTTGGGAAAGTCCTGCAGTGTTCTTTGGAGGTGAGTCGTCCTTCCTGCCAAAGTAACCTGCTGCCTTCTGCAGGCAATCGCTGGAGAGGGGCTAGCACAGTGCCAACCTCATACAGGTGGGGAGGCAGGCAGGTACTGGGCCCATGGGCTGAAGAGTAGGGATGACAGCAGGGATACAGTGGAATAAAGAAAGAATGTAGGGCATAGCCAAAAATGAACACTTAGCAGAGGACTGATTGAGCAGGGCATATTTGATGGGATGTATGATAAAATCCTTTTCTGAAAAATTTCTCCTATTTTATATTTGAGCTCTGCCCCCACCCCCAAGTTATGACTCTTTAGATATTTTAGGTATAAAAAAGCAGTTTGCAGGAGACCTGGGACAGCATTAATTGTTTTTTTATCTTGGTACTCCTTTTTATCTTCCAACTCCTAGTTGTACCAATTTATCCTTTTTTCTCTAGTAAGTCTTACTTGGATTCTGAAATGCCCCCAATATAGTCAATATTCCACAGTGGGAAGAGTATGGGTTATAAAATATTCATAATGCATCAAGCAATGAGTGCTGCATTAGCATAAATAAAATAATTTCTTTTAGATTAAAAAAATATTATAGTTGATAACCCTGTATTGTAAAATAGAAATTTACTGAGAGTAGAACTGAAATGTTCTCACCAAAAAAAAAAAAAAAAGGATAAACATGTGAGGTTATGGGTGTGTTAATTAACTAGATGGGAAGAATCCTTTCACAATGTATATGTATATCAAATTACCATGATGTACACTTCAAATATCTTACAATTTTATTTGTCAGTTACAACTCTATTAAGCTGAAATTTACAAAAACATTTTAGGAGCAATATTATTAGTATTTATGTGATGAAATATAAAAAAGGAGGTTGAATTATATTAAGTAATGTATTGTTTTGCCTCTTGCTCTTTTGCTTACCTTATAGCTTACACAAGTTGTTACTTAAACCATTTGTTATCTAGAGATATTTGTTATAACTGGTTGGAATTTTAGCCCCCTTTAATTCATTCAACTGGCAACTTTTTGATCAGAAAAAAGTAACTGAGAAGAAATTTCCGCTTCCTTCTTTATTTTATTTTTACTGTTTATTATGGAAAATTCCAAACAAATTCAAATGAATAATGTAATGAATATCTATGTATTATCACCACCCATCAATTCTTGGCCTATTTATTTAATCTGTACAGTCACCTCCTTCGTCCTATCTTGTATTATTTTAAAGTAAATCCAATGGTATCATTTCATCAATAAATATTTAATATGTGTGTGTAAATGACAGTGACTCTTCTAAAAAGATAACCAAAATAACGTTATCACATCTAACAAAATAATTAATTGTTCCTTAATAACTTCAGATATTCAGTCATGTTCAAATTTCTGTCTCTGTTTTGTTGTTGGTTTGTTTATAAGGATCCATATTAGGTCCAGACATGTGATTGGTTACGTTCCATTTTATTTATTTCTTTAATAAAATTTTTTTGAAGTTATGCTTTTTTCATTTTAAATATCTAGTGCAAGATGCCCTCATTGTGAACTGGATTAGTTTCCTAGCTCTTTTAGGAACTCGTATGACCATGAGCAAATTACTTCACCTCTCTGAGCCTCAGTTCCCTAGTTTGTAAGATGTTAGTGTTGAGCTAGAAGACCTTTAAAGTCATCTACAAGTCTCAAATTTTGTAATGACATAAACTACTTGCAAGAAAAAAGAGATATTTGGACTTTCTTTTTTCTTTTGAAAGAGGAAATGGCTTTTAGAAAGGTGACAAGTCAGAGCCACAGATAAAACATTCGGTGATTGCTGAGAGACTCTTTTTGCTTTTTTAAAAAGAAATTTTGTTATCATGGAAGCTAATAGTTGACTTATTACCTCTAGAGTACATAAACTATCCTTTTCACCTGTATTTAACTGAGCATGATCCATGGCTGATTTGCAGTTGGTTATGAATAAAGAAAAACAACATTTATTTGGGATTTAATTTAAAAAACTTGTTAGGTGAGTGAGTTCTCTATTGACAATGGTGGACTGTTATTTTGAACCAGTCTCCCACTGAAAACAACTGGAAAATATGTACAAAATATGAGAAACATTTTGATTAAAAGCATTAGGAGAGCTATTAAGATAGTAAATTATAGGATGAAGATACAGGTGAGGAAATGTCCAAAAAACAGTGGTTGATAGGTTTAGAAACTGAGCACAGCTTTTAATACAATCATGGGGCTGATGGAGGACCAAAATGGGATTAGGGCCTACCTGGGAGCAAGGCCAGTAAATACCTCAGACTTTCATTGAAGGATTGAATCCTAGAAGCGTGAATAAGCAGAAAATAGACCAGTCCCACAAAGACTGAAGCTGAGCTGTGAATCAGGTCAATCTCTGGCTGGATTAATATGGTTTTAGAATTATTGGTACTCTTAGACTTGCTACCTGCCGAAAGCGAACTTATGCCTGTCTGGAGGAAGATAGCATCATCTAGAGCCTCCAAAAATCTCCAGTACTTTTAAAAATACTACTTAAAAAAATATATATATATACACACACACACACACACACACACACATACTGTTCTCTACTCAAGCAGAAATAGCCTGGTACATGAGAAGACAAGATATAACTGAAAATTAAAAAAGGAAAAAAGATGATAGAAACAGGCCTACAAGGGTTTCAGATAATGGAATTATCATAGTCTTTACAACAATGATTAATATGTTCAAGGAATTAAAAGATAAGAGTGAGAATTGCAGTAGATAACTGGAAGCTAAGGAAAAGAACCAAAAAATATATATAATTAACAAAATAAAACAACTGATATTAAGAACACAGTGAACTAGAGAATGGACTTGAGGATATGGGGAGGGGGAAGGATAAGCTGGGACAAAGTGAGAGGAAAAAAAAAAAGAACACAGTGAATGGCTTTAACAGATTTGACACAGTTGAAGAGTGAAGTAGTAAACTAAAAGATAGAGCAGAAGAAAATATTTGGTCTGAAACACAGAGAGCAAGAGGAAAGTAAAATACAGTAAACAGTGTAAGAGACCAATAAGATCTAGTGAAAGGTACAGCATTTGTGTAATTGGTGTCCCTGAAGGAGAGGAGAGATGGAACGGGAAAGCAACATTTGAAGAGTAACTGAGAGGTATCAAACAAGCACTTTGAACCCTACACAGGATAAAGAGAAAGAGAAAACTTAGTATAAATACTGAGAACCAACACCAAGAGAAAATCATAAATTAGCGAGAGTATAAAGATAAATTACCTTGAAAGGAGAAACAAGACACTAAGATGATTTTCCAGTGGAAACCATGAATGCCAGAAAACAATGAAAAGATATTTTCAAAGTCATGAAGAAAAACAACTGCCAATGTAGAATTCTATACCTAGCAAAAATGTCCTTCAAACTCAAAGGTGAAAAAGGACATCTTCAGACAAACAAAAACTGAGAGAATTTATTGTTAGCAGATCTACACTAAACAAAATACTAAAGAATGTTCTTTAAGCAGTAGAAAAATTATACCAGAGGGAAGCTCAGGGATACAGGAAGGAATGAAGAACAAGAAAAATATAGGAGTTAATCTAAATGATTGAAAAAAACATTTTAAGGTCCTTGCATGATCTAGGAAGTAGTAAAAATGCTAATTTAAACTAGATTTTAATAGGTCAGGGATGCATGTTATAATTTCTAGAGTATCAACTAAAAACAAAGTTAAGAAATGCATAACTAACAAGCAAATTAAGGGGGGAAATAGAATAATAAAAAATTTTTGATAAATCCAAAATAAGGCAAGAAGAGAAAAAGGAACAAATATAAAGTAAATAGTAATATGGAAGATTTAAGCATAAATATATATTTAATTCCATTAAATATGAAATATTAAAGCCTCTCATCGAAAGATAAAGATTATCAGATTGGAAAAACAAGTAAACAAAGCCTAAGTATATGGTGCTTACAAGAAACACATCTTAAATATAAAGATTCAGAAACATTGAAAGTAAAAGTTTGGAAAATGAAATACCATGCAAACACTAAAGAAAAGATAGTCAGTATAGCTATGATATCTTAATGCAAGAAGAATTCCTCAGCATTTCACAATGATAAACAGGTCAATCTACCATGAATCTGTATTACTTTTAAATGTGTATATACCTAATAACATGGCTTCAAAATATGTAAAGGAAAAACTGACAGAATTACAAGGAGACACAGACAAACCCACAATGGGAGGTTTTAATATACCTTTCCCAATAATTGATAGATAAATGGACCAAAAAATCAGAGGATATATAATATTTGAACAAATTAATCAACCTGACCTAATTGATATACAGTATATACAACAGTACTCACAACAACTGCAAAATATACATTTCTTTCGAGTGAACATTGTACATTTGCCAAAAATGAACATGTACCAGGCATAGAGCACGTCTTAATTTCAAAAAATTAAAATCTAAAAAGTACGTTTCTGAACACTGAGAAAAAAAGCTAGAAATTGCTAACAAAAACTACTTAGAAAATTCCCAAATATTTTGGAAAATGTCAATATTTCTCTAATAGGTCAAAGAAGAGATCATAAGAGAAATTAAAAAACATTTTGAACAGAATGATAAAAATACTATAAAGTACAGCTAAAGCATTGAAAAAAGGAGAAATTTAAAACCTTAAAAATATATATTAAAAACTTAAAAAGAAAGGCTGAAAAATCTCAAGAAGTTGGAGAAAAGACTAATAAATGAAACCTAAAGAAAGAGGAAGAAAAGAATGAATATAGGAATAGGTATTAATGAAATAGAAGCAAACATACAATAAAGTGAATGAGCAATGTCAAAACTTGTTTTTGGAAAGATTAGAAAAATTGATAAGCCTCTGATGAGACTGTATTCCTTGACTTTGGAGAATTATTATTTGGGCTAACAAATACATTCCAAATTTGACTTTTGGATTGACCATTACCTTTTTTTTCCTTTTTCTTCTTATTTTTTAAAATTAACTTACGTATATAACATTAAAAAAGTCCAGTACTTTTATAGCCCTCTGTACATTCTTTGCTTAATCAGCTTTAAAAAGAAATAACTTTTAACCTTTTTTTCATTATAAAGTGATATGTTCACTGAACAAAATATACGTATGCGAAAAGGAGATTTATTGGAAAAATTTCAAATCCCAGATAACAGTTGCTTTTGATATATATTCTTTGAAGCTCATTTCTTTGCTTGTAGATTCACATATATTTACAAAAATGTGATAATGTGTATTCTGTTTTATAATCTTTTTTTCCACTTAATACTGTGTGATGACTATTTTTCCATGTCATTAAATATCTTTCTATTGAATTATTTTAATGACCACATGACCTAATTTACTCAGGTGTACAGTTGCCAGTGTTAGGACACAGGTTGTTTGCACTATTTTTACTGTTATAAACAGGGCTATGGTAAACATTCTTGTAACTAAATTTTTGTGCAAATCACTGATTATTTCCTTTGGATAAATACCTGAAAGTGTAATTGCTGAGAGGGAAAAAAGTCATTTTTAAGGCTTCCTGTATTTATTGTTCAATTACCTTCCAGAAAGATTGCGCCAAGTTATAATCTCATCAACATCAACAGTGTATAAGAGTATCCATTACCAATACTGCCTCCAAATTAGGCATAATCTTTTGAAATAAATTTCACCTAATTATCTTAACCTATTCTGCAAGTGCTGAGTCAGAGTTTCCGAAAGGATGACAGTTGTGGACACTGAAGTGGGAGAACTTTGCAATGGGCCTTACTCCAGGTGGAAGGGAGCTCACGGAAGGGACAGTGGTTGGAGTTAAGGGTGTTCAGGGGCCAGGAGCCATAGACAAGACAAAAGAGGTGAAAGCATAGCTGTTTTTAATTCTCTATGTTTATTTCCATTGTTAATATTATTTTTATTTTATTTTATTTTATAATTATTTTTTATTATGTTCACACAGATATCTCAAAGTCACTTGCTTGGGGGAACCATCCCGAGGTGGGTGCAGTGGGCTGAAGGGAGGATTAGAGAACCTTACTGAGCTGTTAGAAGCCTGGAAGTCACACCGTGGCTATGTGCAGGTCTGTTTGTAAGTCAGCAGCCTCAAGGAGCTCAACACCTTCAATTTATAAAGTACTTTAAAGTTTACAAAGATTTTTATATTTTTCTTGCTGAAAAAGCTGTACAAGAACTGCATTAAAAGATATTTTTAAAATGCACTCAGTATCCAAACACTGTAGCACAACTATTTCTAATTGCTATTTTCATTTTTTTTATCAAAGTAATAATGTGCACAGTCTTAAAATACAAATAGTAAAACAAGACTTGTAGTGAAAAACAGCACTCCCCTACGCAAGTTCTCTCACCTTCCAGAAGCAGCTGCTTTTAGTGCTTTCAGCTGTTTCTTCGGGCGTGATCTTTCACATTGCAAAATATCATGGTTATACTGCCATTTCTTGATTTTTTTTAAGGTATAGATAATATCTATTGATGTCCATAGAAGATTAGAATGTAGTTCTCTTATATACATACATATCCCATGCATCCTTCTTCTTCATATTCTGTAACACTTCATCCTTTCCCTTCCCATGCTCCCATTATTATTTTTGAAAACCTTTTTCATTATGGAAAATTACATTAAAAAAGTAGTGAGAATAGGAGAGTGAACCCCAGTGTGCCCATCATCTCGCTTCAACAATTACTAAGATGTAGTTAATTTAATTTATCCATATCCGCTACCTTGCTGCCCCTTCACATTCCCCTGTAGTGAATATTTTGAAGCAATTCCTTCCCATTCTCCTCCTCCCCCTCCCCCTCTTCTCTTCCCCCTCCCCTCCTGTCCTCCTCTTCCTTCTCCTCCTCCTCCCCTTCCTCTCCCTCCCTCCTCCCTCTCTTCCCCGTCTCCTCCTCACCCTTCTTTCTCCCCCAACCCCTTCCCCTTCTCTCTTTCTCTCTGTCGTTTGATTTCGGATCTTTCTGCAAAAGGAGCCTGGAATTGAGCATGTCTAGGAATGGGGAGCTGGTGGTCTCCCCACTGAATATTCAGGCTCTCACCTATCTCTCCCCTTTCCGTCAGATGTTTCACTCAGCTGTGTTTGGTAGTCCCTGGTTCAGAGCATTTCTGGTTCAGCCTCTTCACAAGTTAAATCTTCATTCTTCCACCAGGGCTGCAGGGGTGGTCAGAGGTAGCTGATAGCTCTCATTTTCAACCTTTTCAGAGTTCTGCAATGTGGGTTACCCCTTAAAGGCACTTAAAGCTGAGAAATCTGAAATGTCTGTCACTATTCGTCTGTCTACTTTTTGTCTTTAAAAATTGTGATCTCCATCATCCACTGTTATTGCCTCCTCTTCCCTTTGACATGGATTTGTATACCTTTATCTCTTTTCTTTCATTTTAGTGGGTCTTTAGGAAAAGGTGGGGGTGAACACTTATTCTATCCACTGCATTTCACTGGAAGTCTTAGCACAATGATTTTTATTTCTGCAGGTTACCTTTCTAGAGTACTTGATACACAAGGGGGCAAAATAAGAAAGGAGCAGAAGGGAAGGAAGAGGAGGGAGAAAGGACTGGGTGTGGTTACGCTGAGGGAGTACTCCTGATTCTCGTGCCATAGATTCCCACAGGAAGTAAAACCAGGACTGAGTCAGGGCTTGAGTTTTCTTCCTAGGGCCTCTGGTGATGTGTGGTCTAGGTGGACCTTCATCTGGAGAATAAGAACAGTGATATTTGCCAAGCAAGACTGCTGATCTTTGGCTCGATACAGCAAACATTTATTACAAACCAATTCCTAAGGTCATTTTTCACCTTTTAACCAGAATTAAATTTCATGATCTGGCTCTGCCTGATCGAACAGGGATTCTGTTTCTTTAGAAATGAATGGAGAGGAGAATGAAAGTATTTCCTTTTCCATTATGCTTTATTCTGTCCTTCAAATACGTTTCAGTTAATCACCAACTAAAATTTGGGCCCCACAAAATATTTCATTCATTCCTTCACTCACTCGTTTCTTTCAATTCCCAAAGCAGGGCAACATTTTAGTAAAAGATTGTGATTTAGGGCTTAAAGTGGTGCAAGCCTGTTTTCATTGTTAATCAAGTATTTCAGCACAGATTAATTGGCTACTATTGTGTGGCGTTGTTTTGGGTCCTTTAGACCAAAGGGTGAAGAAGGTATGATTTTTTTTGTCAGCTTGAAGAGTTTACAGCCTTGTAAAAATCTGACCTCCATTTTAAAAAAAGAAATGTGTTGAGAGTTGACAAAGTAATTTTGCACATAGAGTGAATCAACAGTCAGGGAACCGAGTTCCTGGTAGGCCATACTCCACAATGGTAAATCCCAAAGGCTTGGAATCAGTTAGACTTGGCTGTCCTTCCAGCTTTGCTCTTATTTCTAGAGGGAAGTCATGGATCCTCTTTGAACCTCAATTTCCCCATCTGTAAAATGGACAGAACAATACCACTCATTACATGTTGGCTTAAATGTGGTAACACATGTAAAAGACCTGATTCCTGGCTCTGAGGAACGAGTCAATTAATGGCAAGTAGACGATTGTAAGGAGAGTGGAGAACGTCAAAGATCGCGAGCTCACACTCCAGTTCTGCCTCTTCCTAGCTATGCGATGTTTAATAAAATGTCGTCTCTTGACTTCATTTCCCTTGTGTTTGAAATTCGGATAAGAGTTGTTCTGAGGATGGTATTAGACAGGGTAGTGTGAGCCACTCTTGGCCATATGTTCATGTTTTGGGTAAGTTTTATTTTTAAGATGTTAGGGATACTAGGCACTAGATTGCACGGTGAGCCTGTGTCTGAGGAAAGCTGAGTATTGTTTGGAGAATTTGCCTGCTATGCTGTTTGGTAACCTGATCTTCGTGGTGCTTTCCTGTGTCGGGGCTTTCTGGAAAATTTAACTTCAATCTAATTGTTCATTGTGAGAATTTTCGTGACACGTTGTGTGGAGATAGTCCAACCTGGAGATGACCTTGGAAATAAAAATTAAAATCAGCTAATTTATCTGGCATGGTATGTGATGAAGTTGTCATTACCTCACTCTGAATTCCAAGACCTTCTCTTCTATAAAACATGTGAACAGTTTCTAGGAATGACGAGTTATTTGGGGTTTTTGGTTTGCTAGTTTAGAAGAGTAGAGAAATGACTCCCCCTCGCCGCACTGGTGAGTAAGCCACTAGAGGAGACTCATAGAATCATCGACTTTTAGAGCTGAAAAGCAGCTTAGTGACCACCTGATTAAAATTTTTAATTTTATTGATGAAGAAATTAAGCTCAAGAGGCTGTTACTTGTCTAAGACCACACAGCTATGAACTAGTGAAGCCTAGGAAAATAGCCAGGACTTTGTTTAAATTTCAGCTAGAACAACATTGTATAATAAAATAACTCAACATAAAATTATAATTGAACGCCTTAAATACTTTCTAGTCTGTCTCAACCTAGAATACAAAAGATGGAAACTCAAAAGCTTTCTAAACAAGTTTGTTGAAATCATGTAAGAATTTAAAAAAATTAATCAATGAATTGAGTCTTGGTAAGCCTTCTTGAGCTTCTAAATTAACACTCCAATTTTCATAGACTACATAGCTACTAATTATGTATTTGTGTTCTTAATTATTTATATCAAAATGTATCTAAGGCATCAAGTTCCCCTGTGTTAAGAATTCTGGTGATCAACGCTGCTTATTTGGGGACCACAGTCACTGATGCTCAATAACTTGACTGATACTCAGCCTCTTTTGATTTCATCTTTAAGGAGATCCATCCTTCTTTTCCTAGTAGCGTTTATTGTTGCAAATTATATTGACTGTGAACACACAGTGTTTCTGGTAGCACCTGTAGGAATACACGCACCGGTAAAATCCACGTGACTTGCGTTTCATCAAGTGAAAATGAGGCATTTTTGTGATTGGCAGCAGAAGGGGTCCAACCTTCCTTTGAGTACACCTTTTTAGTTTGAAATACGGACTGGAGAAATAGTCTTCTTTTAAACTCTCAAAGAATGTAATTCACACACTTTCTTCGGGAGAGTCATTTCAATGTTGTTGTTCCTTTCCATGTTGAATAAAGCTCCAGATTTGGAATTCTGTTGGCCTTTTGTATTTTGACTTCCCCAGAAGTTCTTTGAGGAGGCAGTGTCTGGGAACAGCATGATCCTGGAAATGGTGGAGCTGGGGCAGTGCCCATGGAGTGAAAGGCCCACAGCGAGTGCCCTGTTTTGGTTAATTGACCTAAGGGCCTGAGCATCCTTGGCAGAAAATAAGGAGTTGGCTTTTGAATATCTAGCTTTGGGTTTTCATTACGGCTTCCTTCTCCTTCTTAAATTCTGTTTCTGAGGAGTTAGCTTTTCTCAGTCTTCTATATTAGACGGTATATTAAGTATTAAAAAATTATTATGAGGTCAATACATAACCATAGTTAAAAATTTAAACAGAACAAGAAGGTTATATAGTGCACTGCAGACCCCCTCAAGTCTCATTCTTTATAGGAATCACCATCTGTTGATTCTTGGGTCTCCTAGACATTTTCCATAGGAACACACCCATGTATGTAGAGATACATATTTTTCTTGAATGGGAGTGTAGTTATATATGTATATATATATATATTTTGTAGTATATATGTATGTATAGTTTTAGACATCTTTTTGCATCACTTTGTACGTCGACTTCTTTCTTTTAAATGGCTAGGTAGTTCTGCATGTTAGGGATGTTCCATTTTTTATTGGTTTTCTCATATCCTTTCCTCTCTTCTTCAGACAACATACCTCAAGACCGGCACTTAGTCAATCTCACGCTTAAGGCTTGTGTCCTCTGGAGGAGGCTCAATTTTCCAACCTCGAGAAAGCAAGCTGGTGGCAGCCTGGGAAGACATTAGCTGTCACCATCTGCACCTCTCTTTCACCGCTTGGTGTTTGAGGTAGTGGTGTGTGTTTTTGTGTTTGCCCAAGTCAGAGTTGCAGTGGTGGCTCCAAGGTTCAGTGGAACATGGAAAAGTGAGCGGGAAGTTGGGTACATCAGCAGCAAATCCTTAGATTGGACATAATGAAGCAGAAAATCAAGGTACTGTGCTGTCAGAACTTTCAAGGTCAATAATGCAGCTCACTCTCTTTTCAAGTCAAGTTTAGCACAGGGGCCGATTCCAGCAGCTTCACGAGTTTTTCCCAGGCAGGAGGATAGTCTCAGAGCTTGTAAAGCCCATCTCGGGAAGAGCCTGCAGACTCCCAGAGGAACCTGAAATGTCAGTTTTAGCCTGCCTTCAAGCAAGAGTGCTCAGCTTTGGACAAGATAAGTAGTTTTCAAACTTCTTTTAGAAAGGGAACCTATTTTTCAAATGAAATCCCTTTTACAAGTCCCAGTATATAAAAGAGGTAAAAGTGGAGCTGCCGGGTTTTTGTTGGGCTGGGGATCTGGTTGGTCTTCCCAACCCCAACCCCCCAACACGGCCGTCAATTCCCACAGCCTGGCGTCTTCCCAGGACACAGACAGAAAAACAGTGGACTGGATAGCATCTCATTTCATCCAAGATGTTACGAGTTTATCTTTCTTTGCCTTTAAATAGTATTTAGACACCATGAAGGTGTCTACTTTTCGTTTAATTTCACAGAGGAAACATCTTCTCTTTGTCCCCAAAGAGCCTGCTGGATCTTCGCTGGATCGAAGGGCAGCCTGTTGGTTGAAGATCGGATATATCATTTCAGTTAACTTTTAGCTACTAAAGAAAAAGTTAGAAATATGCAGACTGCAGAAACTAAGCTTATAAGGGCAGCAAGTCTTTACACAAATTCCAAAGCCTGTGAGATTGATTGCTTTCAGTGTTTACTGCAGCCAAATGATTAACTCGGACCCTGAAACTGAGCCCGCTGGGGAAGTGATTTATGCTGGGAATGCAGAAAGGATGTTTGCGTATAACTAACAGATTTCTTGGTGAAGCCTTTTAAACACTGTTTATCTTGGGGACACCCACGGCTTAGAGCATTTTTATTTCCTTTGTATTTTACAGTCCTACGCCAGAGGCCAAGGCCAGCCTTGTAGTACGTACTGAGTTTGATTGCTCAGGGTTTTCTATGGGTTGCCACTGAGTCCCTGGGGGAAGAGCATGCTCCAAACCACCTGGAGTGTGTAGTGCTTTGAAACTGTCCACCGCTATGAACAAGGTAGTTGGTTTTAGGATTAATCAATTTTTCTAACCAAAGAAACACAATGCTCACAAACATTGAATCATACTATAATTATTTGGGATTTCAAAAATGAAATATATGTTGATCAAAGAGCCAACTTTTATGGAACTTTCTGTTTAACACTTTTCTCACAGCTTTAAGTTTCATTATGGATGAAAAGCTCCCATTTCCCCACACTGAAATAGCATGCTTCATTCAAAAATGTTTGTTGAGCACCTACTATGAACCAGTCAGATTCTAGGTCTTTGGGATACAGCAGTGAACAGAACAGACAAAATTCCTGCCCTCAGAGGACTCTCACTTTTGTTCTTGTAGCTAATGGTTTAAAAAATATCTGGTGAAAAGTCGTCTGCCCCACCTTCTGCAAAAGGTGTTCTTTGAGGAAGGCAATGTGCTTCAGGGTAGTGAAACCTGCTATTTTGGTAGGGGATTTCATTTTCTTTGCACTCAAGGTAGGGCTAATGGAAGATGAAGATCACGGGCTTGTCCTGAGTACAAACGATAAATAATGCACAGTTTCTCAAATTGTGTTATTACCTACCTGCATGGGAAGAGTAAGACATTTTCTTAAAAATACACATTCTTCTAGGTGTAATGCAGGCTTAAAAGTAAAAGCATTCAGCTGCAATTCTTTTCTAATAAGGAGCATCAAGAGATCTGAAGAATAGCTGAGAGAGAGATGCTTTCCTTAGTTCCCTAGGGCTAGGGATTTCTAAAGCCTTCATGTTTCTTATCTTTCTATCAGAACCACCAGAGTGCTAAAGCCTAACAGCTGACGAGAACTTTCAGGAACCCTTACTCTTCGTTGGGAAGATATATTAATTTTTAAGGTAGTGCCTTTGCTTGCTTTTGCAATAATATCTTAGTCTGTGGATGGAAGGAATCAAGTGCTGTTCTGAAAAGGACTGCTTCGAAGTGACATCCAGAAGCTAAATCAGTATTTGCATTGTTCTATTTATTCTGTGTCACGTCACTCTTCAATTTACTGTATCATTATGCTATATTTTAGAGAAATGAATGTCGATGTCGCCATTAAGAAAGGTTGAAATCTGCTTATAAATTTGAATCGATGTCTTTCCTTGTGAGTTGGTGTGTGTTTGGAGTGTGGCTCCTGGAGAGATAGGGTACTGCTCTAGGCTTCCCTACACCAACCCCTCCCCACCGCCCCAGAAAATATTGAGGTGCAGGATGGAGACTGAGGCGCTTAAGGTAACAGAACACTTGGGGGTCAGGTTGAGTTTCTCACCCGCATACCTTTGTTTAGGGCTCTGGGTTGCTTATTCCAGGTTCCCAGGGGGAGTAAAGGGTTTGTTATTTTAAATCGAGTACATGCTTTAATTCAGGCCTATTTATTGTTTAAAGTTGTATACAGGTATTTTTCTCCCCAGTTAGGGGCAAACATTCTGAATTCAAGAAAAGACCCTCCTCTTGCACTTTTTTTTGGTGTGTCTCTCATGTCACATAGACTAGTTCTTTGTGTGTAAGCCTTTTTATAAATATTTGCCGACTGAGAATGGTTCAGAGCCAACGTCTCACACATAGTGACTGAGAATTCATAGTGACTGAGAATTCACTCAGTTTTGGAGAATTCATTGATTCCTCCCGTGGATATTTGTCAGGGTCTTACTATGTGCTAAGGAAGCAGTGAGAATAAATCATTTGCTCCTTTGGTTGGATCTAAATCTGGTTCTCAGTGGCAATGCATTATACATGACATGACTATAAATTGATGAGACATTTCCCAGGGAAATGGATCTCATTAGCTGTAGTCATGTTCCATCAGCCTCCTAGTCCTACTCACTTTACTGCCGAAATACAGCACAGAGCTCTCCTTCCAGCATAAGCTTGAACCTTCATTATTGCTCACCTAGATTGTTGCTATTAACAGCTCTCCCTGTTTCATTGGTGTTCTCTCCTCACTCTCACCATCTACTAGGTTCTTCCAGACTGATGCTGATCTTTCCAACCTGAAGACTGGTCATATCCCTAGAGGTTTTTGTCCGTGGCATGCAAGACCTTCTGCTAGTCTTCCAGCCTTAATTCCAACTATATTCCCCACCCACCCCCATCCACGCTTTGTGTTCTGGGAATCTCCAGTGTCTATATCCACTAGACTGGAAGTTCTGTGAGGGTAGGGTCCGTGTCTGCTTGCAACTCTTTGAATTTCTGGGATCCAGAATGGTGCCCAGAATATAGTGGGGTTCCATAAGCTTTTGTGGAATTGAACTTAATTACATACACTCTCTGAAACTAACAAGATTTCAGCTTGTTAGCAAACCAAAGTACATTGCCTTCTGTATATTCCCTTAAATTCTTATTTGATGGATTCAGCATTGTTTGTCGAAGCACTTTGTGAAAATAGATGGCTCTTTCCTCTCACTGCTCAGCAAAACTCAGAGGTAATTTTAGAACAGTTAGCCCTTGATGGGTGCTAATGATGTATATTTATCAGTTTGTCCTCCTCCTCATCTGATAGCAGGAGGTGGTATTAATTTCTAAAATAATAGAAAGGAGGAGTAAAGCAATGCAAGAGATTCTTTCACAGTGTTCTTCAAAGTATCTTTTGCCTTTTGGTTATCTTGAGAACAGAACATGCAATAATTTAATAGATTTCTCATTATTTCTTGAATCTGCTTTACATTTCATAGTTCTTCCCTTTTCATATTCTGTAAAGCAGTTTTCTTTATGGCATTGATTCATGCCTTTACCCAACAATGTTCAACCAGAGTTTATGGAACCCCTGTTATTTCAAGATCTTTCTTGTTTAACTAGACCAAACTCTTTACTCAAGAACGGTCTGCAAATTCTTTAGTTTTTTGTTCAGTATAAATTCTTCTATCCTTACAAATTTGGATTGCAGATTATTCACTATGATTTGCCTTGTTCACAGCTACTTTTAATTTATGGGATTTTTTTCTTATCCCTCTTTCATGAGGCTAAGAGACTGTCTACATATGTGTGTAGCCAATATATGTCATGCCCTTTATATTGAGAGATGAGCCCACTTATCGTCGGGCTTGGTATCTTGAGTTGTGCTTCATGGAAACACTTGGACAATAATGTCACCCACAATTTCTTGTGATCTCCTCATTCTCTTGGAACTAATGGTGTACACTTTAGAAGGAATTGTACTGTCTCTGTGTGAAGAAGAGGAAATTAAGGCTTAGTGGAGTTAAGTAACTTGCTCAAGATAACCCTGGTCTGTTTGCCTAAAGTATTTTTTATCATGGGATTTTATCAAAGTTCTTAAGGGGAAAAAGAACACTGTAAGGAAATCTCACATACCCATCACTCAGCTTGGAAAACTAGCTACATTTGCCCATTTTAAGAAATTCAGTTGCATGGGGAAGATCAGAAAGTATTAAACTTCTTCTTAGGCCCATTTTAATTACAATTATGTAATTATTTTCATAACCATTTAAAATCATTCTCTTTGTTATTATTTACAAAAGTAAGAAAATCCATTTTTAATCCCTGGAGGGAAAAAAAATGCAAAAATAAGCAAACTGGAAATCTTAGCAGATGGGTAATTAAAAGCAAACAAAGCAGAATTATCTTGAGAGTTGGTAACAGTTCCATATGTAAGAATGTGTACTTTATTTGGGGGATTAGGTATACCCAGTCCTTGAATATGTAGCAGCAGATAATTGACTTTCTCTTAGGCCTTCTCCACTCTGGTCTAGTGTGCTTCCTTCTACCATCTTCCTGGTCCAGTGAGGAACAGAGGTAGTGGAGTAGCATGAGTGACCCTGTGTGACACTGCCTTTGATGGTTTCCATTATTTTTGGATGAGGCCTCGGATTGTTTTTGCTTATTTATACCACTTCTCCATTATATTCACACAGATAATAAAACATTGATTCAGGTAGCTGCATTAAACTATAAAATCCTGAGGCCATGGCTTGTTCATCTTGTATCCCTAGCACCTAGGACAGGGCCTGGCTTCCGGTAAGTTCTGGGTGCGGGTTTGTCGACTGGAGCAGAACCACCCAAAGATGCTATGCCATTGGCTAAGAACCTGCAAGTGGACTGCTTTATTTTTAAACTGAATTGATATAATCTGAGCTAAAACTTTTTGGCGTGTGCTTAATGTAAGAAAGAGATCGTTATTGTTATTTTGAAAACAAACTGAAATATGAAAAAATTAAACTGATCTAATTTTTCTTCGAGCATGTTGCCAAGAGTAAAATAAATAGTATGAATGTGCTGAAATGGGAAGAAAAGAAAACAAAAGGCAAGGGTGGGAGAAATTATATTTACACAGCAAAGTTATTTTCCAAAACTATTATTTTTGTCATGACCTTTTCCTCAAGTTTACTGATGATACAGTCACTTGCTTTTTCTAATATAGAAACACATGACCTTCTTGGAGCTTATTTATAACCCACTGTGAAGAGAAAGCAGCAAAGAAGAAAGCTCAATTATGCATTTTAAACACCATGCACCGTGTGGTCAGGATGAAATGTTACTCTGCTTGTACGATGGTATCTTTTACATCTGAGCAAACATACCTGGCTTACTTTCTTCGACTTCCTCTTCTCTTTTTTCTCTGTTCAGGAAATCAATTTGGTTGAGTTTCTTGTGTAGGGCGAAACCCATGGACTCGTACAGAGCTCGTGAGTGGGCCGTCAATGGGATCTCTGTTAGCTCATTTTTCATCAGGGAGATACATTTCTTTCCCAAAGCTGTGATCTAGGAGAGTTGCCAAGCAGCTAGAGTTAAAAAAAAAAAAAATACACACAAAACAGCAAACAACGTAATTCTTTCATGTGGTGCTTTCTGCCTTTGTGCTCATTATGCTGCTGCTAGCTGATCAGTTCTAAAATAGAGTCCGTGGTTCCTTCGCCTTCAGCTGTTTCTGGGCCCTTGGAATCTTAGTCGAAGCTTGATTCCAAATAATTGTCGATGACAGCATTCAAAGGGTAGAAGTGGAAGACTCTCTTTTTGTAAGTTGGGGCTACATTAAAAAATGGTACAAGTTCGTGAACAATTTCTCAGGTTCGCTTTTGTGAGCTTAGCAGGTGTAAAGCATTTACAAAGCTTTTATGTCCGTATCAGAACCTCTGTGTTGTTTGAACCCAGAGTCCTTATTTTTTTCAATATCACTGTCTACCTCTTTGACAAGATCTACAGTGGTGGCTTAAAACTCACACGTATTTTCTTTTCTTTCTGGATCCTCAGCAGGGCTAGTCATGGAACAAGCCAGTTGACACAGTTTGCGTCCATCTGCTTGGTTTTGTAAATGCCTCTTTGGTAGCCGGAGCCAGCTCTCTTGACCAGAGAAAACAATGACGCCCACCCAGTCAGTAGGGGTTCTTATTTTTTTTTTTATTGTGAACACTTGCATTTAGCCTCTGTGTAAGATTTTCTAAAGATGCAGTTGCTTTTCCATTGCTTAAATGAAGCATTGTCCCCAGGTAGCTTCAGCACTCTGAAAAATGACCTCTGTTTTAAGGGTGATTGAATTGAATTGACTGATTCTAAATGTTACACCATTAGTGAAAACTATCTGACAATCACTTTTGGGGCCTGGGACAAATGTGGTTTTAGCTCAACTGTTTTCACATCAGGGTACGACTGTGGCCACTCTCTCCCACCGCATGCCCATGCTCCTCTTTTTCTGACCTCTAGGTCCCCCACCACCCCTTCTAGATTGGCCTTTCCAGCTGTTCTCTCTGCTCTAACTGCTCTGTGGAAGTTTCTCCTTTAAGCGTTTCTGAGTGAAGAGAATGACCACCAGCCATGGTGCTCAAGCAACATTCGATGAATTAAACTCTCATGCAAACATGGTAATCAATAAGCAAAATATTTCTATTTCACCTTGAAAATACATCGCTTATTATGTTTTTAGGCTTGCTGCAATAAATAATATGCTCAAGACAAATGGCGCTTGGGTTCTTTTAATCTCGGTTCTTTGTAGTGAAGCTAAATTTTTGTTTACGTTCTTGTACCTCACATGACCTCTTTTCCCAAAGTAGGCTCTTGGATTCTCTGGTCCATTTAGCTGTGCCATTACTGTTTGATCCTCTTGCTGGAGAATGGCTATTATGTTGATATGCTGTTAAAGTTATGATCACTGTGTTTTGGCCGTGGGCATCCGGTAGTGATGAAGAGCAGCTTCAAACAGCGGTTGGAATCACTACACATTGTTTGGGATAGTTTAACTATAGCCCTTAAGCCAGACAGTAAGTAGCAGGAGCTCTTTGACATTGAGGGCAGAGCTTCTCAATCACATATCATAGCAGTTGTTCAGCAGTCAGTGTGTCACACACATTTGACGCTAGTGTGATCGGGCAAAACTTACCAGTATGTGGGCGTTCACAGACTATCCAAATTCTTACTTTCTAAGAAAGAAGGACAAAACTCAATGGATGCATTTTTGAGAGAAAAACAATCAAGTTGGAATACAAACCGATTCCTTTTGGGCTCCTTTGGAGGGAAGCTTGATGTAATGGGAGTATGAAGGATGGGCACAAAAAGTTCAGAAAGAAGCGACCTAGAAAAGCAGAAAAAGTATGATAGTGCAGATGAGTGACAGAGTTTTTCTGCAGTGGGACAGTGAGTCCTGGGTTGTTTGAGAGTAATGTAAGATAGGGCTTTCCGGTTGGTATGGACTCAATTCTGGAAATCCTTTATTTTTTTAATTTATTTTATTTTATTTTATTTTTTCTTTAAATTTTTTGACGATGCAGCGTGGCATATGGGATCTTAATTCCCTGACCCGGGATCAAACCTGCGCCCCCTGCATTGGAAACGTGGAGTCTTAACCACTGGACCACCAGGGAAGTCCCTGGAACTCCTTTAAATGACTGTGAGAAATGCAAGAGGAAATGGAAATTCTTCTTTGGATTACAAGTTTTAATTGTGACATTGTTTCTGAATCGTATGGGTCATGGTTTTTTAAGTTTGTAGTAATGATTAATATGACACATTTTGGGTACAATTTACCTTTAAAAATAATTTAGAACTAATTCATGATTATTCCTATATTATTGCTCTCATTCATAATCATTTTTTTCTTTTAAATTTTTGAATTTTATTTTATTTATTTTTTAAAACAGCAGGTTCTTATTAGTCATCAATTTTATACACATCAGTGTATGCATATCAATTCCAATCACCCAATTCATCACACCGCCACCACCACCCCCTGCCGCTTTCCCGCCTTGGTGTCCATACGTTTGTTCTTTACATTTGTGTCTAAATTTCTGCCCTGCAAACCAGTTCATCTGTACCATTTTTCTAGGTTCCACATATATGCATTAATATACGATATTTGTTTTTTCTCTTTCTGACTTACTTCACTCTGTATGACAGTCTCCAGATCCATACACATCTCCACAAATGACTCAATTTCATTCCTTTTTATGGCTGAGTAATATTCCAGTGTATATATATACCACATCTTCTTTATCCACTCACCTGTCAATGGGCATTTAGGTTGCTTCCATGACCTGCCTTGCTATTGTAAATAGTGCTGCAAAGAACATTGGGGTGCATGTGTCTTTTTGAATTATGGTTTTCTCTGGGTATATGCCCGGTACTGGAATTGCTGGATCATATGGTAAATCTATTTTTAGTTTTTTAAGGAACCTCCATACTGTTCTCCATAGTGGCTGTATCCATTTACATTCCCACCAACAGTGCAAGAGGGTTCCCTTTTCTCCACACCCTCTCCAGCATTTGTTGTTTGTAGATTTTCTGCTGATGCCCATTCTAACTGGTGTGAGGTGATACCTCATTGCAGTTTTGATTTGCATTTCTCTAATAATTAGTGATGTTGAGCATCTTTTCATGTGCTTCTTGGCCATCTGCATGTCTTCTTTGGAGAAATGTCTGTTTAGGTCTTCTGCCCATTTTTGGATTGGGTTGTTTGTTTTTTTAATATTGATCTGCATGAGCTGTTTATATATTTTGGAGATTAATCCTTTGTCCATTGATTCGTTTGCAAATACTTTCTCCCATTCTGAGGGTTGTCTTCTCGTCTTGTTTATGGTTTCCTTTGCTGTGCAAAAGCTTTTAAGTTTCATTAGTTCCCATTTGTTTATTTTTGTTTTTATTTCCGTTACTCTAGGAGGTGGATCAAAAAAGATCTTGCTGTGATTTATGACAAAGAGTGTTCTTCCTATGTTTTCCTCTAAGAGTTTTATAGTGTCCGGTCTTACATTTAGGTCTCTAATCCATTTTGAGTTTATTTTTGTGTATGGTGTTAGGGAGTGTTCTAATCTCATTCTTTTACATGTAGCTGTTCAGTTTTCCCAGCAGCACTTATTGAAGAGACTGTCTTTTCTCCATTGTATATTCTTGCCTCCTTTGTCATAGATTAGTTGACCATAGGTGCGTGGGTTTATCTCTGGGCTTTCTATCTTGTTCCATTCATCTGTTTTTTCTGTTTTTTTTTTTTTTTAAATTTTTATTTATTTATTTATTTTTAATTTATGGCTATGTTGGGTCTTCGTTTCTGTGCGAGGGCTTTCTCTAGTTGTGGCAAGTGGGAGCCACTCTTCATCGCTGTGCGTGGGCCTCTCACTATCGCGGCCTCTCTTGTTGCGGAGCACAGGCTCCAGACACGCAGGCTCAGTAATTGTGGCTCACGGGCCCAGCTGCTCCGCGGCATGTGGGATCTTCCCAGACCAGGGCTCGAACTCGTGTCCCCTGCATTAGCAGGCAGACTCTCAACCACTGCGCCACCAGGGAAGCCCTGTTTTTTCTGTTTTTGTGCCAGTACCATATTGTCTTGATTACTGTAGCTTTGTAGTATAGTCTGAAGTCAGGGATCTGATTCCTCCAGCTCCGTTTTTTTCCCTCAAGACTGCTTTGGCTATTCGGGGTCTTTTGTGTCTCTATACAAATTTTAAGATTTTTTGTTCTAGTTCCATAAAAATGCCATTGGTAATTTGATAGGGATTGCATTGAATCTGTAGATTGCTTTGGATAGTATAGTCATTTTCAAAATATTGATTCTTCCAATCCAAGAACATGGTATATCTCTCCATCTGTAGGTATCATCTTTAATTTCTTTCATCAGTGTCTTATAGTTTTCTGCATACAGGTCTTTTGTCTCCCTGGGTAGGTTTATTCCTAGGTATTTTATTCTTTTTGTTGCAGTGGTAAATGGGATTGTTTCCTTAATTTCTCTTTCAGATTTTTCATCATTAGTGTATAGGAATACAAGAGATTTCTGTGCATTGATTTTGTATCCTGCAACTTTACCAAATTCATTAATCAGATCTAGTAGTTTTCTGGTGGCATCTTTAGGATTCTCTATGTATAGTATCATGTCATCTGCAAACACTGACAGTTTTACTTCTTCTTTTCCAATTTGTATTCCTTTTATTTCTTTTTCTTTTCTGATTGCCGTGGCTAGGACTTCCAAAACCATGTTGAATAATAGTGGTGAGAGTGCACATCTTTGCCTTGTTCCTGATCTTAGAGAAAATGCTTTCAGTTTTTCACCATTGAGAATGATGTTTGCTGTGGGTTTGTTGTATATGGCCTTTATTATGTTTAGGTAGGTTCCCTCTATGCCCACTTTCTGGAGAGTTTTTATCAGAAATGGGTGTTGAATTTTGTCAAAAGCTTTTTCTGCATCTATTGAGATGATCATATGGTTTTTCTTCTTCAATTTGTTAATATGGTGTATCACATTGATTGATTTGCGTATATTGAAGAATCCTTGCATCCCTGGGATAAATCCCACTTGATCGTGGTGTATGATCCTTTTAATGTGTTGTTGGATTCTGTTTGCTAGTATTTTGTTGAGGATTTTTGCATCTATATTCATCAGTGATATTGGTCTGTAATTTTCTTTTTTTGTAGTATCTTTGTCTGGTTTTGGTATCAGGGTGATGGTGGCCTCATAGAATGAGTTTGGGAGTGTTCCTTCCTCCGCAATTTTTTGGAAGAGTTTGAGAAGGATGGGTGTTAGCTCTTCTCTAAATGTTTGATAGAATTCACCTGTGAAGCCATCTGGTCCTGGACTTTTGTTTGTTGGAAGATTTTTAATCACAGTTTCAAGTTCATTACTTGTGATTGGTCTGTTCATATTTTCTCTTTCTCCCTGGTTCAGTCTTGGAAGGTTATACCTTTCTAAGAATTTGTCCATTTCTTCCAGGTTGTCCATTTTATTGGCATAGAGTTGTTTGTAGTAGTCTCTTAGGATGCTTTGTATTTCTGCGGTGTCTGTTGTAACTTGTCCTTTTTCATTTCTGATTTTATTGATTTGAGTCCTCTCCCTCTTTTTCTTGATGAGTCTGGCTAATGGCTTATCAATTTTGTTTATCTTCTCAAAGAACCAGCTTTTAGTTTTATTGATCTTTGCTATTGTTTTCTTTGTTTCTATTTCATTTATTTCCGCTCTGATCTTTATGATTTCTTTCTTTCTGCTAACTTTGGGTTTTGTTTGTCCTTCTTTCTCTAGTTCTTTTAGGTGTATGGTTAGGCTGTTTATGTGAGATTTTTCTTGTTTCTTTAGGTAGGCTTTTATAGCTATAAACTTCCCTCTTAGAACTGCTTTTGCTGCATCCCATAGGTTTTGGATCATCGTGTTTTCATTCTCATTTGTCTCTAGGTATTTTTTGATTTCCCCTTTGATTTCTTCAGTGATCTCTTGGTTGTTTAGTAACATATTGTTTAACCTCCATGTGTTTGTGTTCTTTCGTTTTTTTCCCTGTAATTTATTTCTAATCTGATAGCGTTGTGGTCAGAAAAGATGCTTGATATGGTTTCAGTTTTCTTAAGTTTGCTGAGGCTTGATTTGTGACCCAAGATGTGATCTATCCTGGAGAATGTTCCATGCGCACTGAGAAGAAAGTGTAATCTGCTGTTTTTGGATGGAATGTCCTATAGATATCAATTAAATCTATCTGGTCTATTGTGTCATTTAAAGCTTGTGTTTCCTTATTCATTTTCATTTTGGATGATCTGTCCATTGGTGTACGTGAGGTGTTAAAGTCCCCCATTATTTTTGCGTTACTGTCGATTTACTGTTTTATAGCTGTTAGCAGTTGCCTTATGTATTGAGGTGCTCTTATGTTGGGTGCATATATATTTATAATTGTTATATCTTCTTCTTGGATTGATCCCTTGATCATTATGTAGTGTCCTTCCTTGTCTCTTGTAACATTCTTTATTTTAAAGTCTATTTTATCTGATATGAGTATTGCTACTCCAGCTTTCTTTTGATTTCCATTTGCATTGAATATCTTTTTCCATCCCCTCACTTTCAGTCTGTATGTGTTCCTAGGTCTGAAGTGGGTCTCTTGTAGACAGCATATATATGGGTCTTGTTTTTGTTTCCATTCAGCAAGCCTTTGTCTTTTGGTTGGAGCATTTAATCCATTCATGTTTAAGGTATTTATTGATATGTATGTTCCTATGACCATTTTCTTAATTGTTTTGGGTTTGTTTTCGTAGGTCCTTTTCTTCTATTGTGTTTTCCACTGAGAGAAGTTCCTTTAGCATTTGTTGTAGAGCTGGTTTTGTGGTGCTGAATTCTCTTAGCTTTTGCTTGTCTGTAAAGCTTTTGATTTCTCCCTCGAATCTGAATGAGATCCTTGCCCGGTAGAGTAATCTTGGTTGTAGCTTCTTCTCTTTCATCACTTTAAGTATATCATGCCACTCCCTTCTGGCTTGTAGAGTTTCTGCTGAGAAAGCAGCTGTTAACCTTATGGGAGTTCCCTTGTATGTTATTTTTCATTTTTCCCTTGCTGCTTTCAATAATTTTTCTTTGTCTTTGATTTTTTCCAATTTGATTACTGTGTGTCTCGGCGTGTTTCTCCTTGGGTTTATCCTGTATGGGACTCTCTGCGCTTCCTGGACTTGAGTGGCTATTTCCTTTCCCATGTTAGGGAAGTTTTCGACTATAATCTCTTCAAATATTTTTTCGGGTCCTTTCTCTCTCTCTTCTCCTTCTGGGACCCCTATAATGCGAATGTTGTTGTGTTTAATGTTGTCCCAGAGGTCTCTTAGGCTGTCTTCATTTCTTTTCATTCTTTTTTCTTTACCCTGTTCCACAGCAGTGAATTCCACCATTCTGTCTTCCAGGTCACTTATCCGTTCTTCTGCCTCAGTTATTCTGCTATTGATTCCTTGTAGTGTAGTTTTCATTTCAGTTTATTGTATTGTTCATCTCTGTTTGTTTGTTCTTTAATTCTTCTAGGTCTTTGTTAAACATTTCTTGCATCATCTAGATCTTTGCCTCCATTCTTTTTCCGAGGTCCTGGATCATCTTCACTATCATTATTCTGAATTCTTTTTCTGGAAGGTTGGCTATCTCCAGTTCATTTAGTTGTTTTTCTGGGGTTTTTTCTTGTTCCTTCATCTGGTATATAGCCCTCTGCCTTTTCGTCTTGTCTATCTTTCTGTGAATGTAGTTTTTGTTCCACAGGCTGCAGGATTGTAGTTCTTCTTGCTTCTGATGTGTGCCCTCCGGTGGATGAGGCTATCTAAGAGGCTTGTGCAAGCTTCCTGATGGGAGGGAATGGTGGTGGGTAGAGCTTGTTTTTGATCTGGAGAGCAGAGCTCAGTAAAACTTTAATCCATTTGACTGCTCATAGTTGGGGCTGGGTACCCTCCCTGTTGGTTGTTTGGCCTGAGGCAACCAACACTGGAGCCTACCTGGGCTCTTTGGTGGGGCTAATGGCAGACTCTGGGAGGGCTCACGCCAAGGAGTAATTCCCAGAGCTTCTGCTGCCAGTGTCCTTGCCCCCACGGTGAGCCACAGCCACACCCTGCCTCTGCAGGAGACCCTCCAACACTAGCAGGTAGGTCTGTTCAGTCTCCTATGGGGTCACTGCTCCTTCCCCTGGGTCCTGATGCGCACACTACTTTGTGTGTGCCCTCCAAGTGTGGAGTCTCTGTTTCCCCCAGTCCTGTCGGAGTCCTGCAATCAAATCCCAGTAGCCTTCAAAGTCTCATTCTCTAGGAATTCCTCCTCCTGTTGCTGGACCCCCAGGTTGGGAAGCTTGATGTGGGGCTCAGAACCTTAACTCCAGTGGGTCCACTTCTGTAGTATAAGTGTTCTTCAGTCTGTGAGTCACCCACACAGCAGTTATGGGATTTGATTTTACTGTGATTGCGCCCCTCCTACCGTCTCATTGTGGCTTCTCCTTTGTCTTTGGATGTGTGGTATCTTTTCTGGTGAGTTCCAGTGTTTTTCTGTCAATGATTGTCCAGCAGCTAGTTGTGATTCTGGTGTTCTCGCAAGAGGGAGTGAGAGCACGTCCTTCTACTCCGCCATCTTGGTTCAGGGCCCTCATTCATAAGCATTTAAAGTGTTTTTCTCCCATGGGAGAGAAAGGATGCCCCAGGGATTGTACGTAATCTCCAGCCTCTCTTATCTGCTCTACAACTCAGATTAGGTATCTATTACTATTAATCAGTGTGGCAATTAAATTTGTTTATAATGCTTTTGATTTGTGATTTTATAGTTTTTAATTTATTTATGGGTAAATTTTTAATACGGAGGAAGGCAAGGGTAAATGAAGAAAGCCTGAGTAATGTGCCTATATCTCCACTGACCCATGAAAAAGAAACGTTTTAAATGTTTCCCTTAGTAAGAATACAACAGTTTTGTGAGTCATAAGCTCAAGAATTGTAGGTCAAATACATCAAATACTCTCTACTGACATGCTTTATTTGTCTCTCATGGTGTTTAAAAAACTTGTCTATTGCTAAAATATTAAAATATGGAGATTTCATAAGAAAATCGGAATTTCTAAACTCTCTTGAACAGTTGGAAGGTTTGGGAATGTTGGCCCCATATTCCCATGGAAACGGATGGATGTGTTTAGAAGTGTTTTTTGTTAGATGGAGCTTGTGCACATCAGTTTGCTGTCACCTCCTCAATGCTGTTTTCTTAGGCACTTCCTTTGTTTATGCAGACATTGGAGTAAATGCTATTCCTAACTTATCACTGAATCAAAAGTAAACAAAATGATGAAGTTTAAAAAGTTTGTAATAATCTTAGTATTATTAATAATGTTAAACACCTGTACATCCTTTGCACTGTAATGTAAAACATGAAGTAGGGTTTATTTTAATTAGAATATTTTATTTTATTTTTTATACAACACCATTTCTGATATCGTTCCATGGCTAATTTTGTTACCCAGATGCAAGCCCAAGCCATTTAAAGATCTAAAAAGATGTTTTATAAGTAAAGGAAAGAAATAGGATTATTTTCATTAAAAGAAATAATCATATTTTTTCTTTTTGATGAGAATTTGTCTTTTCCAGATCTCTAATCCATAGGTTATATTAGTAAGTGAGCCTGTATACATAAGTGATGTCTATTGTTTTATATTACTTTAGGTAGAGTGTGGGATCTGGATTAAGATGGCCTGGGTTTGAATTCTGACTCTGCCACATACAAGCTGTGTGATCTAGATGAGCCAGAGCTTCTCTGTGCCTTGATCTTCCCACCTGTGATACAGGAATCATTATAGCACCTACCTTAGGGGATTGTTTTGATGATTAAATTGAGTAATCTAGACAGGGCAGTTGGCTCAGAATAAGAACTCAGTAAATATTACCTATTATTATTACTTCTAGATAAAGCATCTTCAGTGTTATTTTATTTTTCCGGATAAAAAAAATCTTGGTGCATTATTAGGAGTATGCTGGGCGTGTCTACCTCATCTGTCTGAGGTGAGGTTGTAGAACTCTGCCCTAGGAGATGCTCTTGTACTAAATATCAACTTAAAAAATTTCATCTAATACCATAGATCTTCATCTGTAAAATGAGGAGACTTCTCTTTGCCCTCTATCCTTTAGGATAAAACAAGATAGAAATTTTGTACTGATAATTCAGGCTCTTGGTAGGATGATGCTGAAAAGACTTTGTCTTCCATAAATGAATTTGATGATGAATTTAATCGTCCATTTTTCAATTCCCAATTCCATGCATTTTCCAAGTCTTGGTCATGAAATATTTCTATGAGCATCAAGTTGTGGCTAAAAGATATGCAAACAACTAATACATCGATATGGAAATATGTTTGTTCTTAATGTGTCTCTTGTAATTTTAACATTTTTCTTGATGTTGACTTTGACGTCTTGCTAGAAGGGAAAGCAGGTTTTACTCCTATGCCTAAAAGGAGTCCACAAGAAAAATGTTTTTCAATCAGCACACATGGGATACAGCACTAACGTGGGATGATATTCCGCATCAGCGGGAATTTATGATTATGTCCCTCTATTCTGTTGTTCGTTCTCCGGAAAAATTTGGTTTTAAGTGGGAAGAGATAGAAATGGTACTGCAAGAACAATTTTTTTGGATCCAGAATTGCTGTTGTTTTGCATAGCAGGAATTCTACATCACTGGGCACCCACTATCCTTTCTGAGGAAACAGAAAGCAGTATCTCACTGTTGTAAATGAAGATTGAGAGTGATGGGTGACATTTGAGGAAAATGTCCTCTTAAATGATTGCAAAACCACAAATCTATCTCAGCTGTAGGGTTTTCAGTGTAGAGGATCTTGTAAATTTTGTCTGGCTGCCATTGTCGTTGTTACGTTTATTCCATTTCTGTCACTGCCTGTTAGGTGAATGTTTTGCTCTTATCTGATAACTTTGGAAACCCAAGTTATTTCTCCTGAGGCTATCAGGCAGAAGAGTCTTTCAGGAGCTGGTTGATTCTGAAGTATGAAGCTGCTTTTTCCAAAGGGAAGGGAAGACATGGTTTTAGTTCCTTGCTGTGTCAGTGTAAACCATCCTGTAGTGGGGAAAAGAATAAAATGGAGTTATGTAAGAAAAATAAGTTCCGAGAAGTATTTATTCCAGTCGTTTTTATAGCTAATTGCTAGGAAACAATTTGTGGGGTGATTTCTTCTCCTCTCTAATATTTTCTAGGATTGAGCATGCGGGCTAAGAGGCCCTGGTACTTGAAATGGTATTAAACAAGAAGCAACAGGCAGATGACACACAATTTCACTTACTGCTTGTCTCTAGAAAACACGCCCCAAACTCAGATGATAGAAAAGGTAGTAAAGATACCACTCTTTTAATGGAGACTCTTGGAACATTGCCCCACTCTTTTTTTTTTTTTTTTTTTTATAAATCTTCTTTTTTTTTAAAGACTTTTTTTAAAAAGGAATTCCTTTATTTTTAATTATTTATTTATTTATTTATTTATTTTTGGCTGTGTTGGGTCTTCGTTTCTGTGCGAGGGCTTTCTCTAGTTGCGGCAAGCGGGGGCCACTCTTCATCGCGGTGCGCGGGCCTCTCACTATCGCGGCCTCTCTTGTTGCGGAGCACAAGCTCCAGATGCGCAGGCTCAGTAGTTGTGGCTCACGGGCCCAGTTGCTCCTTGGCATGTGGGATCTTCCCAGACCAGGGCTCGAACCCGTGTCCCCTGCATTAGTAGGCAGATTCTCAACCACTGCGCCACCAGGGAAGCCCTGCCCCACTCTTATAAAAAATATTTTATTCACAGTTTCTCATTCTGTTTTTATTCATCTTTTTATCAGTAAATTTATGTGCAGACCCTTATTTATATAGATGTGCACCTTCATGTAATTTATGTTTCTCAGTCCTTGATAATTTTATCTTATTCTCTCTATTGTAAGAAAAATTGATATAGTATCTCTCACTATTTAAAAAAATCTATTTTAATTAACTTTCAGGGTCAAAGATTTCATTTATTCCCGGGATCAGTTAATTGAGTTACCTGATTATTCCAAGAGTGAATAATATTTATAATGGTTTCATTCACAGAGATTATAACTTAGTGACTGGTTTCTTTCTAAGTTGTGGGCCCTTTCTAAAAGTTGTTTGGTACTCAGAATGCAAACCCTCCTTCCCTGCTACCCTCCACCCCTTGCCAAGGGAACAGTATTTTAAATTATGATGAATGAGGGTTAGGTTTCCATTCTAACCCACAAATCTTTGTAACTCATACTGGAGCTGATCTGTAGTGCTGTGGTTTCTTGTTGCTTCTTTGGAAAAATTAGTCACAAGTCATAACGTGACATATGATTTCCTCCATAGCTCCAATACTGACAAAAGTAATATTTTGCCTTTCCTTTCGAACTGTTAGAGGACGTTTCGCTTTGTTTTTTCCTTCCCCTCCAACCTGGGCAGTGTGAGGCGTTCTAATTCATTTTCTTCCTTTTGGTGCAGAAACATGAAAAAAGTTGTGCATGTTTACATCTGACAAAGACGGCAGCAGGAAAAGGTTTTCGCTCTGCTTGTCCAACCTCCAGTGTCCCCCAGGTGGGGATTGCATTGGGCACCTGGCTGGAACAGAGCTGGGTTCCAAGAGGCTGGAGACAGGTGTAGGTTCCTACATTGGGCACAGAAAGCCAGAGGGGCAAGAGGGGTAGTTCATGTCAGAGTTCCTGAGGACAAATATTAAGTCAGTGGCCTGTGATAGGATGTGGTGGAACAAATGGCTAGATTTTCAGCTGAAATGGATTTCAAGGGAGGGCAGGCAGGAACTCCTTTGTATGGAATGCTCAGCATTTTCCATTGGAGAGGGTGGGGTAGTATGTGCTGCTTGAAACACTATAAAAGGGCTATTTTTAAAGTGGTATGTTTATGACTCCAGAGCCACTCATAATGTTTTAGAGTAATAAAAATTCTAAATCAGTACAGATTAAAGAATATAACATAAGGAACAGAAACTGCATTTACGACCAATTAATACAACTAATCCTTTTAAAATTTCCTGAAATGTTAAGATGTAGAAGAGATTTAGAAAGGTTTTGATTTTATTAAAATGCTAGTGGGAATTTAGTACTTATGTAAAACACTACAATTGTTCTAAAGGGAAAAAAACCGTACCTGAGATAATGCCTCATATAAATGTAAGTTATTACTATACAATGACTTTCCTACAGAAGGAAACTAAAGGCTATTTAAAAATCTCAATTTTTATTAGGGAAAGTCGAGCATTTTCATGACGTTGTATTTAAACATGGGCGCAACATAGTTAATACCTTTTTCATTTTAAAAGCTTTATAATATTTTCCTCATTCTTTTTTGTCCTCTTTTTTTCACGTAGGTCTTTTTTAAAGTAACATCTTATTTTCCTGATTCATCAGCCTGAAACCAGTCTAAAGTTCTTTCTCAAAACTTCTGTCTTCTTGAACCTATTCCTAAAGTTTTCCTGAAGATCAGACTCTGCTTAAGATTCATTCAGTTATTCATTCGCTCAGGTCCAATACCAGGTGATGTGAATATACTAATAAGAAAAGTCAAGGTTTCTGCGCTCTAACCTTCAGTCCTTTAAGTCAGAATACAAATTAAAAAGACAACTTTCTGGAGTAATTCTCTTGATGCTCTGAAAATTGATGAATGTTAATCATGCTGGAATCCTACCCCCCCCCCCAACTTTGTTTTTTTTTTTTGAAGAATGGTTAATGTCCGGGTAAAAATCAGAGCTTTCTGAGTTAAAGGTATGATAAAGCTGACCAGTGACCTTTATTGTGACAAAATAGTTTATAAAATACTTTCATCAATGTCTTTGGCATATAGTAGGGACCCTTGCCTTTCTTTTTATAGTATTTTACAGTGTGTTTCCAACAACTTCATCTTATGAAAAGCTCCAACAATCCTACATGGGGCTTTCTTCAGTGTCCAGCTCTTATTGGATCCTAATAGTTATGTTGACTTGAGAAGCTCCAAAGATCTTAGAAGTGAAGCAAAATGTTTTCATAGAAAGCACATCAAACTGCTAAATTAGAAGACCTGAGTTGTAATCCTAGCTTTATTGATGTCTGCTTTTATTACCTTCCTACTCGAGACTGTTTACTCATCTACAAAACGATGGCTGTGGTAGATGATAGTTAAGGGTTTATATTAGGTACTTATTGTTGCGTAACAGACCACCCCCCAAACATCAGTGTCTTAAAACAATTAACATTTATTATTGCTCAGGAGGCAGATATGGGTCATCTGGCAGTCCTGCTAACATGGGCCAGGCTTGCTTGATCTTGATTGTGCTTGCTGGTGCATCTGCAGTCGGCTAGCAGGTTGGCCTAGGGGCTGGCTCTTCTGGAACAGCCTCTCCCGTGGCTGGCTCTTAGTTGGGCAACAAGATGAGAACGTCATATAATTCTTATCATACAGCAGGTTAGCCTGGGCTTATTCTCTTGGCCAAAGCATATGTCCCAAGAGTGAATCTTGGGACATACAAGGCCTCTTAAAGCCTGTTAATTCCACCACATTCTGTTGGTTGAAGCAAATCTCAAGCCCAGCCCAGATTCAAGAGATGCGGAAATAGACTCCAAAGTCTTATTGAAAAGGCATGGGAAGAGGGAGGAGTGAAAAATTAGTCTGCTTTGCAATTAATTGACTTACAAGCCCCCTTTGAGCTCTAACTTTTTGTTAAACCAATAAGTGATTTAATTCGTTATTTAAATACCTACCACTGTGCTTAAGCACTGAAAGAAATACCAAAGAAGAATAGCACTTGACTATATGGAAGGCACTTTGTATTTTACAAAATCCTTTTCGCTTTCCAGAGAAACATAAAAGATATCCTTGAGGATCTGGCAATGGGGTTAAGCAAATAAGGCTCATATATTAAAACAGAAAACATTTCAAGACCATCTATTTTTCTTTTGGATGGAAACTTGTGAGAGCTACAGGACAGAGGCAAATGTGGGCTCGAATTGTCTACTAAGTGTTGAAGGGTTAGGTGGCAGTGGTTACATGCAGACTAATCCGATTTTTTCCCCTTTGATCACCCCTTATATTTATACACACAAAGAGAGCAAAAGATGTTTTAATTAAGCAAGGGAAGCAAAGAGTTTGGGGATGAATAATTAATCTCAAAACTTATTTCCTGCTAGTTTAAGGAAGAAGTTATATCTTGACTACAGAATTTTAGTAAATAAAAACTATTCTCAAAAGAATATTTAATTTTCTCAATACTCACCAAATATTTTTAAGTAGTAGTTTCTTTGAATCCATTTCCCCTTCCTACATCTCCCAGCCTCTCATGCAGTTAGACATATCATTTGATTGAGTTCTATCTCATGGAATTCGAGTAGAAGAACATGGGCCACTTCCTGGCTTGTTCCATAAAACCTCCAACAAGTGGTTTTCCGTACCTCCCCTCTTTTGGCGCTGAGTCGACCACACCCAGAGTGATTTCGGAAGCCCTTGATTGATGTTGTAAGAGCTCTTGTCAATCTGTGTTCCTAAAGGCCTGCCTGGAGCAGAATCCCTCCTTCAAACAGGAACGTCTGCCCTGGATTATTAGCTGAGCAAGACATGGAATTGTATTGTGTTTAGCACAATACATAGTGGAACTATTTGTCCACTGCAACTAATACAACAAATCATACATTTACTTGTAAAATCAAGATGGTTAAAGGCATAATTAAAGACTTTTCTAGACCATCTGCTCTGTCTACAGATTCAAAGAAGATCTCAGAAGTCTGAGCTCATTACCGAAGACAGAACTGAATAAGACTATTTCTGCTTCGGGGAGCGCACAGTCTCATAGGATAAACACGTATATAAAAGGATGATTATTATACAATTTGGTAAACCTATTTTCTGGTATAAGCTAAATTATTTTATCATAGAGATCCCACTATTTAGTGATTCAAACAAGATAAAAAATTCTTTTTTTTTTGGTAATAGTTCAGAGTAAGGTGGACAGTCCAAGAAGGGTAGGTATAACTCTAGAGAGTTATAATATCAGTACTGATAAGAGTTATTACTATTGATCATTATTAATAATGATCATTATTATTAGAGGTAGCATTAACTGGCACTTATTGTGTGTTAAGCTCTTTTCCAAATCCTTAGGTACAATCACTTCTTTAATGGTTACAAAACCCAAATGCGTTAGGTACTGTTTATTTTCCCATTTTACAGGTAAGAAAACCTAGGCACAAATTGCTTAAATAATTTACCCAAGTTCACATAGCTAGGATGTGACTTAGATGGGCTTTGAACTAGGTAGTCTGAGCCTAGGCTATTAACCACCACGCTATACTTCAATAAGCAAGTTGATGCAGTGGGTAGTCATTGTAGATCAAACAGCCATTGATCTTGGTGACATTTGACTGATACCTTTAAACTATTTTCTTTTAGCACTCAAACTCAGCTTGTAATGGTGAACTTGGTGCTGTGGTTATGCTGCATTATGTGTTTCTTACGTGTTTTATGTTCTAAACGTATCATGATTCTTTGAGCCAATTCTGATTGTTGTGAGTTTCTGTTTATGCAGTCAATAAAGGTTGTACCAGTTCAAAAAAGTTAGTGGTAACTATTTGCATATAGTCTTCCCAAGCTGACTCTTTATGGGTCTTGAACCTATTTAGAATGTATAATACTGAACTTCATCCACACTAAGTGCTTGATAACTCTCTTCTTGCTGAGCGAATATAGAATAATACTCTAAGTAGAGTTCATCTCGTGAACCCCCATCAGAAGCATTCCATACAGGTCTTCTCCTTGTCTTCTGCATTTGCCCTGCAGCTCTCACTCAGATGGATGACAGTGTCTGCCACTCCTTAAAGAAGGCTGAAAATGATTTTTCATAGCATCTTTGCTTTTTCCTCCTGTAATATTCACACGAGACGTTTTTGCAAATATAAACCTCATCTGAAACCTCAAATTCTCTTTTCTTTGAGTAGCCACAGTCAAAATGTGCAAAGTGCAATTTTTACTACTGTCCGTTCCATTTTTTCATTTTATCAGAGTATTGGATTTTTTTGTCTGAGACTTATACCATATCGACTTTCAAGTGGGGATAATTTTAGTTTTCCTTAACATATTGTGACTGCTGTCCTACTTTTTTCAATCCCCTATGATGATTTTCTCCTGTAGGGATAGGATTGGATAGAACAATCTGAACATCCCATCTGTGGCATGCTGAATTTCTCCGGTGACTGAGCCAGCTCTTGATAAAGAGGCTAGGCAGGTGCTAAAAGATTCTTGGAGGTGCTTTCTCCCTGGAGCCATTGCGTCTGGTTAATGCTGAACCTTGTTGGATTCTGTGAGGGTGCTTTGTGTGCAAGATGTCTGGCAAGACAGAATAAAAGGAGGAACCGGGCAGTGTCAATTTACTGAAGTTGGCAGCTCTTCACTGGGAACTTTAGATGTAAATTATGATCCAGGTTGGGACTGCTGCATGTACTACAAGAAGGGTTTTGGAAGTCCAGTAGGCCTAACAAGGGGGTTGTAAACTGCAGGCTGCCCTTTTATTCCTTGAGTACAATTGGCTTGAGCCATTTAGTAATGAATTAAGTAATTTTTCTCAGTTATCACGCATTCATCATCTTTGCCCAGACAAAGCTACTGAGGTCAGGAAGTGAATGGGGAGCTGGGAATTCCAATTTCCCCAACTGGGTCTACTTTTCACTAGCCACGTTACTTTGGGCAAATTGTTTTACCTCTGTTCTTTCTCCCTATGGCAAAGCTAATTTTGGCTCATGGAATTCATGGGCTGGTGCAGGGAGTGGCATTGTGAGTGTGCCATATTGGAGTTTGAATTTCTACTCTGACACTCACCCAGTGTAACCTTGGTCAAGTTACTTAATATCTAAGCTTTAGATGCCATCTCTCAAGTGGGGAGAGTCATGTACACTTCGTGGGACTGTTACAAGGACTAAATAAGGCTATGCCCAGATATCACCAAGCACAATATCTAGCACATAGTAGGTGCCTATTAAATTCTAATTACTATATTTCATTATTATGATTACTGTTATCAAGTTTTCAAACTGGGTGAGATGCCGGCAAAATAGCAATGGAGGTGCAAGGAATGTTCTTTTACAAAAGATCATGCCTATTGCTATGTAAAGGCACTATTTTCCAATGCAACAGTAATTATTATATTCATATTAGAAAGTTTTTCTTCAGAGACTTATTTTCACAAATAAAAGAGAATAACTTCAGACATGTTCTGAAATGAAAATCAGCGTGTCATAGCGGAAAGCGCACGCAGTTCAGGAGTTGCACAGATCTCGCCTTGAATTCTGGCACTACCATGTCCTAACTGTGTGTGACCTTGGAAAAGTTAATCAGCTCCACTAAGCCTCAGTTTACTTGTTCATAAAATGAAGATGAGATGATAATGTTCAAATAAACAAGACTCATTTTGAGGATTAGAGCTAATACATAAAGTTGGCTAAGTCTTATGCATACTGGGTGATTAATTAATAGAACACAACAGGACACTGCCATGTGCTTTCTTAAGGTGTGTTTAATGACGTCTTGAGCTTCCAAGATCCCCCAATTGTGTTGTCTGTTATTCTGCTCTTAAAGCATCCCATTCTTTTCCTTCATGGCACTTAGTCACAATGTGCCTTCCGCCATTTATTCATATGTTTGTTTACTATCTATCTTTTCCTCCTGGGCTGAGGGCTAGGTCTGTGTCTGTCTGCTCACAATTGTATAGCTAGCACACTGCCTGGCATGTAGTTAGTGCTCAATAAATCTTTGTTAAATGAGTGGATGAAAAGATAGCCAACAACCAACAGTGGTATTCCTCGTCTATTTATTTGTCACTTTATTTCATATCGCCTTGTAACATCACTTGTCTTATTAATTAGCTCTTGTAAAATTGCTAATTATTTTCTTTTACTCTCTGATAGGTTGTAAAACCTTTAGATGCTGGAGCCATAGACTAGATCTACATCTCCCATAGACAGTACAGTGCTTTGCACAGTAATTATTTGTTGAATAAATGAACCAGAAAAGGAGAAAAAACTCATTCTGGGGATGTCACCCAAGATTAAACTTTGGGGAAATGTCTTGAGGTTGGTTTGCATTCAGCTCTCTTTCTGTGTTGTTCCTGTCTATTGTATTGTAATAGTGATCATTGATGTCTAGAGAGATGAGAAGAAAAGGTGTGTCAACTCTCTGACACTGTCCTAACCATACTTATGTACTCATCTTGGTGATCTATTTCTTCACTGCCCTGGTGGCCGTGCTCCGTGACCACACTGCATCATCGGTAGAAATGGCTCTGGTTTTGACTTCCTCTCTCAGGTCACTTCCCTCCCTCTCTCATGTTGAACTGCCCTTTGTCTTCCTCTTGGCTTCCAGCATCCATGTCCACTCTCTTTCTCTCAGTTCTCTTTTTCATTTTTAGCACCTGTCTTTACTTTCCTGTCTACCACCCTTAGTCACATTCAAGTTCAAAGTAAGCCAGCTACCACTTTAGAACTTTTCCTGTGGGCCTTTACTTGCCTACCATCAGCCTGAACTTACTTGGCCCTCTTTCTGCTCTGATTTGAAAACCGTGAAATCTAATCTCAACTGAACCCTCACTGTTGGCAAACACGATTTCATTAATTAAAAAGAAAAATCCCTATACAACTGCCTTTCCACATCTTCTCTGCTTTCCTAAGGCTCTCCTGCCTCACCCCTCCCAGGGAGGAGAAGTGATTTGCCCGAGACTACAGAGCTGGGAATTGCCAGAACCGGGACCTGAACCCCTGCACTCTTGGCTTTTCAGAGTCACTTACTATTCCCTGCTGCCTCTTTGTGTGTCTTGTATGTGCCTGTACAGCCCATGCAAAATATATGACATGATGTTTTAACGATTTTCTCTTACATAAATATAAGATATAATGCTTAGAATTGGGCAACTTACTCTTTTTCACTCAACAACATATTTTGGAGTTGAGGTTATTCTTAACTCCTCCACCTTTATGCCACATTTCTGTTAGATTCCGTGGGGACTCCCCTTGTGGTTTCTCTTACCGCCCTATCCAAGCCCAGGATCGCCACTGTGCTCAAGCCATTTTGCCTAGCATATTGCTGTCACTCTCTTGACTAGAAAAAAAAAAAGCATACAGCTGTGAAACTGCTGTCTCCTACTGGTATCTCTCTTCAGCACATCACCACAGCCTTTCCAGTTTTCCCAAGGTCTAACTTTGATCTTACTCCTTCCCACCTCACATACTTCTATGCCTATTTCCTACCAAATTAAATACAGGCTCTTGGCCCTTAAAGACCTCTATAATGCAGCCTCGCCCCATCTTCCTAGTTGTAGCTATACTAACCCTGCAAAATTCTCTATACTTTCCCATGGCCATTCCTTTTTCATGTCATTTCCTAAGTCAAGAGTAGCCTCTTTCTGTCTTTACCCTTTAAAACCTTTCTCATCTTACTCATGTTAAATGCTGGGGGAGCAGCATTTGAGATGTGACTTGACTCATGAACACCTCATTTAGGTGCTGTCCTGTTCTCTCCCTTCTACTCCTTCTCCCCCCCCCCCCCATCCTCCCCTTGCATTTCATACCTCACTGTTTCCCCTGTAGTATCTCCATTTGCATCCTTGCCTTTAGGTCTGTTCAAGACTGCACATTCCTTGCCCTTCTGTTTACAATTTTCATCTCCTGGCTAAGTGAATTGATAGTAAAAGTCCTCTACTATCTATGTAGTTATTTGTTTTAATTGAGTAGAATCATCCAAGAAAAGTTAAGTTGTATTTAATGCCACCATTTAAAAAAATTTGCTTCCATTAATTTTATTAGCCTAAATAACTATTAGTCTGTTGAGATTCTTTTGTGAAGTTCTTGATTGAAAAGCTCTTTGGGACCCCTTTATATTTTAAAACTGTACTTTTCCTCAGAGTATCATTATTTTGGATTGAATTTAAAGGTGACCATATGATAAAAAATAATGCTTTGTGGCCTCTGTTTGGGTGGCAGTATTTTATCCATGACGTCCAACAAACAGAAGTGCATTGTGAGGTGTTAATTTAGAAGATGGGTGCAAATATCTGTCCACAACTGAGGAGTGCTAGAAATACTGCCTTTATGTTGTATACGCTAGTCAATTTCTGATACTGAGTCTCCATGCTGTCAGAGGGACAGAATGATAATACCCTAAGTCCTTCTGATGTGCTCTGTCGTCTTCCTGGGGTTTTGTCACCACTGAGGTTTACACACTGCTAGTTCTTCCCAGGTTTTCCAGAGAGGTGGTTTGTCTCTGTCTTGAGTCAAAACTAGTTGCCAAGAGATATCTCTGACACCCTCCTCACTGCCCCCCAAAGTTCTTTGGGTTTAGGAGTCTTCGGCTGCTCCTGCTGTATCCTAAAAGCATGGGCATCTATCCCTGGGACAGACTGTGGCCCCCTCTGCCTAGGGCACCAGGAACACAAAGTCAGTTCTCTCTAGCGGAGTCTTGTTACCTCCAGGGCTGCTGTGGGGAAGTGGGGTCCAGTCTCTCTTTATTCCCAGGACCCCTCCCTTTCTGTCAGTTTCCTCCCTCTCGATATCTGCCATCCTTTACAATCTCCACAATCCCATCCCCAAGAGCTATCGTGTCTTTGAACACGGGAAGCAACTTAGAATTGAAACTGAAAAGTGCTGTGGCTCTTGCAGTTATGCCTTTAGTGGGGATATTTTGACTCTAGTTGCTTGCTTCATTACTACTCATTCTTACTTAAGCCATGTCTTTGTATAAAGTGCAGAAAGTTGGGACTGTGTTTACTGATTAGCGATGAGAACCAGCAAATCCTAATGGAGGAAACCATTAGATTTTTCAAGACCGTTTTTATTTCTTATTGGGAAACTGTGGGAAAAGTGCTCCTCACTTAAAACATTGCTCTGAAGAGCCATCATGGATAAAAATGACAGGCCGGTTGAAGCAATAAAAAACAGTTCTCTTGGCATTGCACTGTTATTGTCAACGCGTTTAATAATTCTTACCACTGCTTATCATCACCTACTGTACATTAAGTACATTAAGCTTCATTGTACAGATGGCGTAACCGGGCACTGCGTGACTCACTCTTGATTACCACATCCCTCGCTGTCTGCTGTATCTCCCATGCTTCAGCTGAACACACAGCTGCATCTGTGAGATCAGAATAGCAGCTTCTTTTATTTTTAGGACCAGTCTCTGATGCTTAGCCTCTGAACCAGCCTCCTGTGTCCCAGGAGCTCTCCGTAAATTGAATTTTGCTGCGCTCACTGCTTCCACTTGGAAATGTGTTGGCTCATGTTCTCGACTACAAGAAAGCATGGTCCATTTAGGTCACATAAAATACCTTATTGTTAATTTAGGGCCTGGCAAGCATACCTATGTTAATGCATCTCTTCCATATTTGGTATGTTTATGAGACCTGCTTAACAAAGCCTTGAATATCATTTGAATATACAAGAGGATTATGTGTCTGAAGAGAAGATAATGAGGAGACAGCTTGATGGATAATAATGCTTCCTGTCAATGGCTGGCAGCAAAAGCACGGTCCCCAAGCATACCTCACACCCCAACCCCTTCCACCACAAGACCCTTTGCTTTCCTGTAACCAGGAGTGGTTTTCTGTTTGGGGGGGTAACCGATACAGAAGGGAGGGAAAAGTTAGAGGAGGTGTGTTCATTCCTCTGTCTCAAAAATGCTGAGCGTACCAGTTGTCTAACAATTAAGATAAGCCAAGTATTTGGCTGACTAGTACTGGTCGTCTTCAGGCATGAAAGCAGCCTGGAATATAATTTGTCTTGGGGATAGAATGACAGGATTATGAATCTTTAACCAGGCTCTCTTAAATTCAGTAAGATGGAAAGCTGAATTAGGTCAGAAGTCTCAGGCAAGAGAACGCAGTCTGAATCTTGAGCCATTTGCTTAAAGTGGGAATACCTGTGTAAGAATTGTTGGGATGGATGTTTTCATTTGGAAACAAAATATAAACCCTAAATGTAAATGACTGAATTTTCTCCTAGCCGCATACAAATAATGCATTACACTCATACTCAGGCTGCAGTGTTATTGAAGCAGAAAGGCATTACTGTATTCAGTAATGTGCTGTGAAGATTTTCATTATTGAATCTAAGCAGGCTTGGTTCTAGGCAGAAAGATGAAGTAGGTAAAATCAGCCTTTGCTGCTTCCTGCAAAGGCAGGCCACTCTTCTCTGTTGGCCCCAACCTGACACTGCCCAGCAGGTTTTGGCCCCTTATCTCATTGCCTGGGGGCTGTTTTGGTGGAGGGGCAGATCTCCCTTTGGGCTCTTTTAGTACTTGCATTCTTGGCTCCCATCAATTAAGCTCCTACTGTGTGCCTGCCACTGGGTGAGGTGCTCTACACACATTCTGCCTTTATTGTTTGCACCCTGGGTGGTGAGCGCTTTCCTTTACATTGTTCTGCCGTTGGAGTCTGCCTTCCCCTGTTCTGACATCCCTCCCATGGACAAATTAACTACTCATGTACCACATTTCCATAAATGAAAGCTCTTAGAACTTTCAAGGAGAAAGCCAACACATTTGTCTGTGATAATATTTAACAGTCATTAAACACTAACTGTGTGCCAGACCCTCTGCTAAACATTGTATCTCATTTAATCTTTACAACACCCTCTCGAGGTAGGAACAATCATCTCCGTTTTACAAATGAAGAAACTGAGGTTGGAGAGGCTAAGTAGTGTCTCCAAGGCCATTGGCTAGGATTTGAGCTTGGGGCTGCCTGCACTCTTACCTGCTCTGCTGTTCTAACAAAGACTTAATGAGAGAAAGAGAAAGAGCGAGGGGGAGCAAGTGAGCGAGTGAGAGAGAGAGAGAGATTTGTTCTCCTCTGTATCCTCTGCCGCAGTACATACCCTTTTCCTTCTTTGGTTCCTTTCAGCATTGTTTTATTGTAACATTGGCTTTTTAGAGGCCACACCAGTCTTAGATGCTCATCACAAAGGAATTTTAGGTGAAATAGGGACCAAGAAGAAACGGCAGACTGGATACTGGACAAATCAAATTAGGGAGGCAAGTCCCTGTAGCTTAAACCTTAAGTGGTCCAGACTTGAAGCTTGAAAAGATGGAGGCGTTTCTGATATCAATCAGAAAACAATGCCATCCTTTTCATGCCACATGGCTTCTTGTTCAAATCTTACCAGACGGAATGAAGATTCTTTTCCTCAGAATTTGAGCAAGAAGATTAACTTTCGTCCCTCAGTTCATTTTTGTTAAGAAAAACATATTTTCTAATGGATTGACTTAATCTCCAGCGCTACCCAGACAGGTGCTACTGCGGTGCCTCCTGTGGTTAGACCAGCGCTGCTAGAGAGACTGGAGGAGACGCTTGGGTCTGGTGGGGTTGGCAGCACCTGCCGCTTGTGTGCCCTGCTGAGGAGGGACACCTTGGTCTGCTATGGGACCCACCCTTCGGTGTGTTGGTCTTGACTGGTGTCTGGCTGTGCTAGCCAGGGCTTCCACAGGAAACAAACTACACATCTCAGTTAGGTAATTTGAGGAGAGATTAAGGGACTCTTTTTCAAAGATGAGAGCAGAGCGTGGTATAAGGAAGCCACAGGGCTGGGACAGTGCCCCAGGGCTAGTTACAGCAGAGAATCAATATTCATCCTCTGTCTGAAAGGGCCAGGGGACGGAGCTGTGACCCGTGGAGAGGGTTGCCGTACAGGAACTGTGCTCTTCAGATGAGGGACTGGCCAGACATTGGTGCCCAGCAGGGAGGGAGGCAGGGGGATAAATAACCTCAGTCTCTACTAGTCCTCTAATCTTCTGCTGCGCCTAACTTCGGGCCAAATCCTACTGGCAGCCGGGGGGACACAGGACCTGCTGATGTGGTTCAGACAGGCCACCTGCCTTGGCTAAGAGTGGGGCTAAATGGAAGACATCCGGCAAACGGCCCTCAAGCCTGCCACATAATGACACCCCTGAGAGATGCTGGCTTAGTGTCTCTTGGTGGGTGTCACTTTGGGAATCAATAAGATTAAGACCTCAGCCACTCAGATATTAGTGAATTGAAAGTCAAATGCTTCATTGGCCCTCAGGGGAATTTTTATGTTGACTCCAACCATGTTAAGGGTAAAAACTGTAGTTTAGTTGTACCCTAGCTCAGAAAACCAAATTTTTCTTTTGCAGGTATCTTCCTATTATGTGTGAGATATCATTACTTTATCTATCAACATTTATGAAAATTGGTAATTTAAGAGAAAAGACTGAAAACCAGGAAGCCTAGAGTATCATAAAATCTTGGACTGGGAGGAGTGTACCCGATTTATCTTCTACTCAGAGCAGGAATTCTTTCTAAAATGCCCTCTGTGGGAGGACATGAAACCCAGCCCATTCCCTTTGCCATCAGATGTAATTGTTAGAAAGAGCTTCCTTATACTGAGAAGAAATCAATTCACTGTTCCTTTCACCAGTTGTTCTAACTTTTCCCTTCAGAGCTACATAGCTCAAATCTCATCATCCTTTAAATATGTGAAGACAGCCATCATTTCTCCTGGACACCTTCTCATTTCCAGGCTGCACCAGTTTCTGCAACCTATCCTTGTATGATACGATATAATTCAACAGACATTTGCTGAACCCCTGGCTATATACAAGGCACTTGGTCCAGGATCTAGGAGGGGAAGAGGAATATAAACACTTACCAAACACAAGACAGAATGAAATGTGTTGAGTAGAAGTTTAACTCACATACTTCTAAGACCCACAATCCAAGTTGTGGGTTAATATGTTAAACAAGACAGGAACCAGGGAGGACCCCCTTCAGCATGTCAATGAGAAGCCTTCTCCAAATTGAGGCCAGTCAGTTTACTCACATCAGGGTACTGTCATTCAACCTACTCTTAGTTCTGGTAACCTTATCTACCCATCAAGACATCATGGGGGACCTTTGTCATACTTTGCTGAAAAAAAATTTGTTATGTCTGTTCCAACAATTGTCAATCGGGGCTACACACCTCCGTAGTGAGAGTAGATTAGAACCTCAAAGGGGAGGGAGAGACAAAAGAGTGACGTGAAATTTTTTAATATTCATCAAAAGAGGGAACATTGTTTAAAACAAAATTGAGAGACTGAAATAAATGTGCCCAAATGTTAAAAATTGTTTAGGTTAAACGGTGGTACATGAGTATTTATATTATTCTACATATTTTTCAGTGTATTTAAAATACTATAAAATTTATAGAAGGAAGAAATAAACATTGTCACTGGTCCATGGTACAACCTTAAAAGCTGAGTATGGCCATGGCAGATCATGAGCCTCTAGAGACAAGAGCCAACATGTGGTTGGGATACTAGTTTATACTTAGCATTCTCTTGCTGTACTTGTTTAGTTTCATTGTTAAAATTGTCCTTTTGTTGAAGCAAAACCAAATAGCCATCCACAGGTGAGGTCAGTTGGGAGCTTCTGGGTCCTGAATCGCCACTGTGGGCTGTGTGCTTCGGGAGTGGTTCCAGGAGATGAGCATCTTCCGACCGTGCTTGAGATCATGCTTCAAGCACCTCTTAACTCCTGGTCCATTATCACCAAAGGCTAAGAAATTCAGCCTTCTCTCCATCCCTTACACCTTCTTCCTGCGGGGTGCCTCCCCCACCTTTTAACCTTTTCCCCCATGTAGATGAGTATTGGATTGAACATGGCGTTACTTCCTGTGTAAATGTTACCCAACGTCCTCGATCCTCAGTTTCTGCATCAGTAAAATGGCAATAATGATACCTACCTTTTAGGATTAGTATTAATTTCCTAGGGTTACCATAACCCATTTCCACAACTGGGTGGCTTAAAACAGCTGAAATTTATTCTCTCACAGTTCTAGAGGTCAAAAGTCTGAAATCGGAGTATTGGCAGGGCCAGGCTCCCTCTGAAGGCTCTCAGGGAGCCTTCCTTGCCTCTTCCAGTTTCTGGTGGCCCCAGGCATTCCTTGGCTTGTGGCAGCATAACTTTAATCTCTGCCTCTGTCTTCACATGGCTGTCTTCTCTCTGTGTGTCTGTGTGTCCTCACTTTTTCTATAAGGACACCAGTCATTGGATTTAGGGTCTACCCTAATCCAGTATGACCTCATCTTAATGTAACTGATCATATCTGCAAAGACCCTATTTCCGAATGAGGTCACATTCTGAGGTCCCAGGTCCACATGAATTTTGGGAGGCCCCCTAATCAACCCACTACAGGATTAATTGGCGGCTTAAAAGGATACTCTATGTGAAGCACCGACACAGGATGTGCTACACAATAGGCACTCCCTAAAAGTTGGATCCCATCCCCTCACCACTGCTGATGCAAAACTGGGGGAGGGGAGTGGAGGTTGCAGCCTAAACCACACATTTCCCAAGGAATTGCCCAGGATTTGATCTTCAGGACACTTCCCAGCACCTCACTTTTCCCATCTACCAAATGGGGCCAATCATTGATCTGTGAAGTGTATAGAAATGTAGAGAATGGTGACGTGTTTTTTTTTTTAATTCTTGTCTGCCTTGCCAGTTCTGAACGTAGCAAAAGAAAACTTGAGACTGTAACTCAGAATGAGGACACGGAGCGGAATTGGGAAAATCCAGTTGTTCTCACTGAAAGTGTATCATCAGTTCAGGCCCCCTTTGGGGTCATTGGCATTCCTCTCATTCTTTCTGCCTGGGGGCACTTTCTTGACATCTGGCTCTTCACAGAGACAGCACCTGTGGTGGTCTCTTTTTTTTAATATCAAGTGCCAGCAGGTAGTGAGGTGTGTTACACCTAGACGGCTTTCACAGTCTCCTCAGGCTTGGAATGAAAGAAAATGGAATTTCCCTGAATGAGCGGAAAGTGTTCCATTAAAAATCTTAGTTGCATAAAAGTGTTTATAATGTGGAGCTTTGAAAAGCGATTCTCTCCCTGCTCCAGAAAATATATTTAAAATGACATCTCTATAAACTTTGAAGATGTTATGTGTACAGAAATCCAGAGAAGGTAAATAAAGGAGAGAGTCCAGCTATTCATTTAGTCCAAATAACTTACCTCAGAGAACTTGCTTTCATCTGAAGGTAGAATAAAGCCTGATGCTGTTAAGAGACCCCTTTTGTATGTCTCTAGGCATTTAAGGTGCCTAACTAGCAACCACTTGTGAGACAAATGGATGTAACCGTCATCTCTGATGGCCCAGAAAATACTAGCTGCCCCAGGGAGGCACGGGGCTGAGGGCTAGATGGCTGGTGCAAGGACGCTGCGCTGCGGCAGTTGGGATCCATGTGGCTGAAAAGATTTGATTAACAAACAGTCCTGTATATATGAAGCTTGCCCTTTGACTCCTGGTGATACCACTATATTTATATTAGCTTATTTAGCCAACCAACATTGTGCTTACTAATGCGCTAAAGCACTCGGAATATGGAATAAAAGTCAGTTCCTATTCTTAAGGGGTTCCGAGTCTAGTAGAGGAGATACACAGGTAGACATCCATTCATGCACCAACTAACTGAGCATATACAGTGTCTCGGGCACTGAGTGTGCTGGTGGGTGTGTAGGACAAGATAGATATTTCCTAATGTTACGGAATCTTCAGTCTAGTGGGGAAGATGGGCACTTAATAATTCAACAAATAACCACAGAATTGTAGTCATAAGAAATGCTGTAGAGTAAAAGCTCAGGATGCCGTGAGACTACATGACAGGTGCAACCAAACTGTTGTTTTTTTCCAGTTATATTACTGTGTGGTAAGTGCTGCCATGGAGGTATATAGAGGGAGCACCCAGGGGTGAAACTGTACCCAGACTGGGGCAAGTTGAGGAAGGGCTCATAAGAGAGGCAGTATGTGGATCTTGCAAGATGAGTAAGAGGTAACCAGGCGAGGAAGAAGCACGGACTGCCACCCGGGTCTCCACCTTTCCTTCCCTGAGTGGATGGTGATGCTAGTCAGCAAAACGGAGGCAGGAGGAAAGCAGGCTTAGAGAGAGTGACCTTAAGTTTGATTTGGGTCACTTGGAGTCGGAGGTACTTGCGGACATCTAAATTAAGATGCCCAGAAGGCAGAGAACTAGTGGGTCTGGAGCTCAGCGCGGAGGTGACTTGGGAATCACCAGCAGCAGGTGAAAGCTTAGGAACGGAGGAGAGAGGGAGAAATCAGTGGCTCAGCCTGGGAGGGGTGCACAGAGGGGAGGAGGAGCTGGAAAAGGAGACTTAAGGCAGCTGGAGACATAGGAGGGAAACCAGGAGAGAGTAATGGCGTGGAAGTCACAGAGGTCAAGACAGGGGTCGACGGTGTTCAGAGTTGTAGAGGGGTCAAGCCAGATATGGACTTACGTGGTCACTGGATTTCCATAAGGAGACCATTGACTTCTTCATTAGGTGTCATTTCATGGGCTGATGAGAGCAGCAGATTGAATGATGAGTGTGGACATGGACACAAACCTCAATTTCTGAAGCTCACGTCTCTATTTTTCCCCAAGGGTAATTTTATTCCCAAGAGAGCAAAGCCTTAAGCCATAAGAACAAAGCTGTTATCATAATAGAATACTAACAGTCACCAGGGAAGGGACAGAGAGAAGTGTTAGTCTCTGCACAGGAGTTGTTTTGGCTTCCCTTGAAATCAAGACCACATTCAGGTAGGTGGTCCCTCTTCCAGCAAGATGGGTCACCAATGTGCTCGCTGTGTCCAGAGGACGTACTACATTGTTTCTCTGTTGGTATTTGACTATGTTCTGCTTTTGGACCCTATACATAGTGGCCTTGCCTTACTCTACTGTTCAAATGATCTCTTTAGTTTTGGTGTTCTTCTAGCAATTGGGTGATAACAGTGCAGGCTTCTGTGAGCAGCCTCTAGTTCTGGGCATGAGGTACGGGAGGGCATTATTTAGTATTTGCTATCTTTTTGGTCTGTTTTTACTTTCCTAGTGGCTTTTTATATTATATTTATGCTTATGTTTATATTTATATTTATATATTATGGCCATCCAGAGCATTATATGGTCAGTGCAGTATATATTTCAAATGCATCAATTAATTAAAAAGTAAAAACAAACCAACAGAAACATGAAAATTGTGAGAGCAAAAAGGTAGTGTGGGGAAAGCAAACTAGCATTTATTTACTGCATATTATGTTCTAGAATGGCTCTTGCTGGTCAAACTGTGTCCATTGATCAGCAATGTTAGCATCTACTGGGAGCTTGTTAAGAATACAGGCCCTTGGGCCCCACCCCAGACCTGACTACTCAGAATCTGTATCCCAGGTGAGTTGTGCTCACAGTAGAGTTTGAGAAGCTCGGCTCTAGGCACTTTTTAAACTATCACATTTAATCTTAATAGTAAACCTGTGAAATACATACAGTTATCCCCTGTGTCAGTCAGGGTTCACCGGAGAAACAGAACCAATAGGAGATAAAATTAAGAGATAAATTACAGTGAATTGACTTATATGAATGTGGGCGCTGGCTAAACATGTCTGTATCCACAGCATAAGCAGCTGGGAAGGTAGGATCAAGGGCAGTGTAGAAGCCCTGGGCATCGGCTGAAGCTGTTGTCCACAGGCAGTTGGGAAGAGAAAATCCAGAGGAGGTGAGATCAGTTGTAGACCCAGCTGCTGTTTGGTGTCTTGTTGGCTGGGAAGATCCCAGTCCCTTAAAAGGGCTCACCTGATTAGGTCAGGCCCACTGAGGGTGATGTCCCTAGCTTAAAGTAACCGATTAAGGACTTCAGTTACATCTGCAAAATCCCCTTGCAGCAGCACCTAGATTAGTGTTTGGTTAAATAACGGACAAAGTCTATGTGTGCTGCAAATGGCTTTGCCCTCCCTTCCATCCTCATAGTTTAGTCCAGTTGAGTGGACAGCAAAAACTATGACATCTTCATTTTTTAGCAAACACAGGTCAAGTAATTTATCTTGGATCATACAGTTGGTAAATGGTGCCCTGGCATTCAATCCCAGGACTGTCTACAATGCTGGCTCTAGAAGAATGATCATTTTTCAAAATGTGTTAACCAGACCAGTACTTATAGAGTTAATACTGCCCGCCAATTGATTAACAGTTATTTGCAGAGCTCTGGGTGCATCTTGTGTAGGCCTATGGTAGGTGTCCTGTCTGTGAGTGTCATTTAGCAGAGTGCAAGTAAAGTGAAATACAGTCAACTGATAGAAGTGGTTTATAGTATGTAGCTTTTTTATTGGGTTGAGCTTTATTAAAGTAAACTTGATTTATCAAGATTATTGTCTTGCAGAATCTAGACAGAATGTATTTGTGCCAGAGTTTATAGATTACAAGTTGGTTGCTAGCCTTTTTGAATAAACTTGCAGATGGTGTTTGAGTCTCTGTGTTCCTGGGTTTTTTGCACTTCAGAGGTCTTTGTTTTTTAACCTCAGGATATTCATTTTAGAGGAGACTTGTATATGAGTGTGTGTGTGTGTGTGTGTGTGTGTGTTTTAGTCCAATAAAGCTATTTGCTTTTCTTGATTGTTGGAAAATGTGCTCCAGCAAGTTGAGACCAGGTGCCTTGCATTGCTGACTGGTTGATTGTCATATGGTCCTAATTTTAGAACATGCATTGGTTTGGTTAGCATTTAAAAATATCTACACTTAAAGCAGATCAGGACAAGCAAAATCGCTGAACGGTAGACTGCTAATAAATAAGTGTAATTTGCCCACTTCTTGAAAATCATCAGCCCTTGATTCAGACCCTTACCTGTTTTATGATTTCAATATCTTCATTTCCTTGTTCTATCCTGATGACCCACATTTCAAGTCAAGGCTTAATTTGGCATTTTCTATTCAAAATATTTTTGTGGTTCCCTTTGAGGCTGTCCTCTTTGCTGACCCTGTCCTATTAAACTGGTGATCCTAGTTGCTTTCTTGGGCCACATGACTCCAAAAGGGCCTTAACCCCAAAGTTAAACGTTCTACATCTGCGCATGGGAAAAGGTGATCTGTATAAGACACATAATAACATACAATAAACTCAAAATGGATTAAAGACCTAAATGTAAGGCCAGACACTATAAAACTCTAGAGGAAAACATAGGCAGAACACTCTGTGATATAAATCACCGCAAGATCCTTTCTGACCCACCTCCTAGAGAAATGGAAATAAAAACAAAAATAAACAAATGGGACCTAATGAAACTTAAAAGCTTTTGCACAGCAATGGAAACCATAAACAAGACGAAAAGACAACCCTCAGAATGGGAGAAAATATTTGCAAATGAAGCAACTGACAAAGGATTAATCTCCAGAATTTACAGGCAGCTCATGCAGCTCAATATCAAAAAAACAAACAACCCAATCCAAAAATGGGCAGAAGACCTAAATAGACATTTCTCCAAAGAAGATATACAGATTGCCAACAAACACATGAAAGAATGCTCAATATCACTAATCATTAGAGAAATGCAAATCAAAACTACAATGAGGTATCACCTCACACCAGTCAGAATGGCCATCATCAAAAAATCTAAAAACAATAAATGCTGCAAAGGGTGTGGAGAAAAGGGAACCCTCTTGCACCATTGGTGGGAATGTAAATTGATACAGCCACTATGGAGAACAGTATGGAGGTTCCTTAAAAACCTAAAAATATAACTACCATACGACCCAGCAATCCCACTCCTGGGCATATAGCCTGAGAAAACCATAATTCAAAAAGAGTTAGGTACCACAATGTTCATTGCAGCTCCATTTACAATAGCCAGGACATGGAAGCAGCCTAAGTGTCCATTGACAGATGAATGGAGAAAGAAGATGTGGCACATATATACAATGGAATATTACACTGCCATAAAAAGAAACAAAATTGAGTTATTTGTAGTGAGGTGGATGGACCTAGAGACTGTCACACAGAGTGAAGTAAATCAGAAAGAGAAAAACAAATACCATATGCTAACACATATATATGGAATCTAAAATATGGTTCTGAAGAACCTAGGGGCAGGAAAGGAATAAAGACACAGATGTAGAGAATGGACCTGAGGACACGGGGAGGGGGAAGGGTAAGCTGGGACGAAGTGAGAGAGTGGCATGGACTCATATACACCACCAAATGTAGAATAGATAGCTAGTGGGAAGCAGCCACATGGCACAAGGAGATCAACTCGGTGCTTTGTGACCACCTAGAGGAGTGGGATAGGGAGGGTGGGAGGGAGACGCAAGAGGAGGAGATATGGGGATATATGTATATGTATAGCTGATTCACTGTTGTAAAGCAGAAAGTAACACACCATTGTAAAGCAATTATACTTCAATAAAGATGTTCAAAAAAAAGTTTTTTTTTTTTTAAGGGTCAGGGAGTTTTATTTTTATATTTTTAAATTTTTATTTATTTATTTATTTTTGGCTGCGTTGGGTCTTTGTTGCTGCCCGCGGGCTTTCTCTAGTTGCGGAGCGGGGGCTCCTCTTTGTTGTGGTGCGCGGGCTTCTCATTGCGGTGGCTTCTCTTGTTGCAGAGCACAGGCTCTAGGCGCGCAGGCTTCAGTAGTTGCGGCTCGTGGGCTCCAGAGCGCAGGCTCAGTAGTTGTGGCGCACGGGCTTAGCTGCTCCGTGGCATGTGGGATCTTCCTGGACCAGGACTCGAACCTGTGTCCCCTGTGTTCAGTGTGGATGGAAGGCCAACAAGCACCAGCTCAGACAGGCTGTGAGGAAGCTCTATGACTCTGACATGGCCGAGGTCAACGTCCTGATCAGGCATGTCAAGCAGCAGAGGATTCCAGCTTGTGGTGGTCTCAGACAGGCTGTTCACATCTCCCAGACCCTGTCTGCTAGGCCTGTAGTCTTGGTGGTCTGCAGCCTGGCTCCCAGTGGTGGCCCAGAAAGTAACATTGGAAATTTGGGGTTTTCAAAATAAATAGGTCAGGAAATTAGTAACCTATTGTTCAACTTGCAGAAGATTCAGATATAAATTTAATTTTACCTTTCTTAAAAAATAGCTTTGATGAATGGCTGATTTTATAGAGTGGTGAGAAACAGCTGTTTGACAGACTGCTTGGGAAATTAAGATCTTGCTCATATTTTTTCTTTCCCTTCTAGAGTCATGAAACCTTGATATGAGCCTGGGCCAGAGAATACTAAATGGTGATCAGTTATCAGGGATATCTATTATAAATGCCATCTGTTCAAGGCTTCACATATATTTAATAGCATTTTTACTGAGGTACTCTATCTTAAAACCTGTCACTTGTGAACTATGTGGAAGTCTATATTAATTTGGAGCCAGCGTACTAATCACGTGAGGCTTATTAACATTTGCCAGGTCAGGACCTACTTGGGCTCTTGCCCTGTCTCTTTACATAGATGTCATTTGTAAAGACAAACAGTATTTTTTTCGTCCCAAGCTTGTCAACCTGACCAGAGCAGCAATATGCAAAGTGACTCATATTACTATACAAATGATGTTGCAGTCCTATTCTTTGGTGATTTCCCTATAGACCATATCAAAATTGTGTTCCAATTAATTACTTTTCTAGCGCAACTAAATATAAAAATAAGAAGATCTTAGTTTGGTGGCCGTCCCCCATGGGTAAAAGCTCTCAGTATATCATGCCATCACTTTTCTGTTCTTCCCTTCTTTTCATCCTGTCACCCCACCATGTCTAACTATGTCTAAACTCCAGAATTTTTATTTGTATATTTTATGCCAACTTGTATTACAATAATACATGTACTTAGCTTCTCTCCAAATCCTTGAGCCTAAAATCTGGCCTGATTTACTTTAGTTTCTTCCAAAGCACTCAATAAATATTTCTGAGTGAATGAATGCACAAATGAAAATGTTGGTGCATATAAAGAGAAACTGTGGTCAACTCTTACATACAAAAGGTGGAAAGGAGAGCTGGAAGCGACACATGGGTCCAGCTTTCCTTTTTGGTGCTGGAGGTCCAAACAGAGGTGCAAAACTACTTAGATATTCCTCACTGTGTTCCTCTACTAGAAAAATGAATCCTTTAACCGAGCGTGATGCTTAAGAAGGGACATATGTGGACAGCTGAGAGGGGAGGGTGTCCCTGGTCTTGTAATCCTGGTCACCTGGGCAGCCAGAGGATGATGTCACCCTTACAACTGCCCTTCCCCTTGGGAAGGATGATTCATAGACCTCCCTGACAGAGGTGAGGAGGGGTGACAGGCAGAAAACTGAGCTAGCTGATATTTGCTCTTTGGAGAAGAAATTACTCCACCAAACTTTGTCTCCGTAGTTTGCAGCCCCAGATGTTCACCCACTGCCCAGGCATTTCTGGTGGAGAGCTCAAGGGACTGAACTCATGGAACTAAAGTTAAGGTTTAAAGAGAGCATCAGCGTTAGATTTTATACCTGTTTCTATACATGGGATTCCACAGGGAGGTGCTTTGGGCTGTTCAATTAAACATGACCTTAAGAACCTGGTACTAAATTTTAGATTTGCCAAGTACATGGAGCATATGATTAATGAGAGCTATGCTGTTACCCTTAGCCTCCCAGGTAAGAGGGGAGTACCTTTCCCCTTTCCCTCCTATGGAAATGAATATCCTTTAGCTGTAGTAGTGTGCATTTACATAAGCTTGATTTCTTTCTCTATGGAGAAAAGGCAGGTGTATAAGTCAGAGTTCCACCAGAAAAACAGAACAAGTAGAATACACACACACACACACACATTTATTTATTTACTTACTTACTTAGTTATGCAAGGAATTGTGCAAGGACTTGGCTTGTACAGACTGTGGGCTCTGGGTAGGCCCCTGGACTCTGCAGTCTACCATGGAATCTCTTCTTCCTCAGGGAAACCTTGGTTCTTCTCTTAAGGCCTTTCAACTGCTTGGATCAGGTGCACCCAGAGTACTGAGCATAATCTCCTTCACTTAAAGTCAACTGATTGTAGATGTTAATCATCTCTACAAAATATCTTCACCATGACACCTAGATTAGTGTTTGAATAAATAACTGAGGACTACAGCCCGTACAAGTTGCCGCATAAAACTGACCATCACAGAAGGGTTTTACACATTGGACTTCTAGACTACATATCGACTCTGTGATGTGGAATTTTCTGCATTGTTCCAATGAAAGGTCACTGATACTATGGTCATGAGTTCCATCCCTGCGTGGACAGTTGGCATTACTCTGCCCCCTGCCCTCATCTATAAGTGGCCCTAAGAAGGAAGCAGCATGAATTGAAAGTCATAAAAGCACCATCACAGGTGGAAAACAGCTCAAAGTGCATGCTCTACAGAAGTGGTTTTATTTCCAGCTGTTAACTAATTAGTTCTGTCCAGGTGAAGAGGCATTGTGGCGTTTCCACAGAATTGTGGGTGAGGCACAGAGAGGGGTTAAGGGCTTGTCTAGGCTAAAGAAGACAGGAAGTCATTCAGGGCTTGCCTTGGGATATGCATCAGCTGCTTCCTATTCTAGGGTATTTACCTGTAAGCTTTTCTACTCCTGATTTATCTGGCCATATGCATGATGCTAACATATCTTGGTAAAATGCACAATTGTGGACAATATCTTCATTTTCATTGATCTTAGGTTTGATCTTTCAAGATATATGCTCCTCCCTTAATTATATTGGGAATTGGTGAGCAAGTCAGTGTATCCCACTTGGTTTCCTTCAGTCGGATTGGACAGCCTTCATCATTTCCTTTAGTATTCCTATGACCGGCTTTCACTCTCTTGATCACTTTTCTTGCACTTCTCTGAATCTTCTGCATTGCTCTTGCAGTACAGAGGTTAGAAATGTGCTCTCAGTTGTCCAGGTTCAGAACATGGTGTGAGGAGAAGGTAAGGATGTGGTTTTTTTTGAATAGAATGTTGGAACTTTATTTATTTTTTTAACATCTTTATTGGAGTATACTTGCTTTACAATGCTGTGTTAGTTTCTGCTTTATAACAAAGTGAATCAGCTATACATATACATATATCCCCATATCTCCTCCCTCTTTCGTCTCCCTCCCACCCTCCCTATCCCACCCCTCTAGGTGGTCACAGAGCACCGAGCTGATCTCCCTGTGCTATACGGCTGCTTCCCACTAGCTATCTGTTTTACATTTGGTAGTGTATATATGTCCATGCCACACTCTCACTTCGTCCCAGCTTATCCTTCCCCCTCCCCGTGTCCTCAAGTCCATTCTCTACGTCTGCGTCTTTATTCCTGTCCTGCCCCTAGGTTCTTCAGAACCAGTTTTTTTTTTTTTTTTTAGATTCCATATATATGTCTTAGCATACGGTATTTGTTTTTCTCTTTCTGACTTACTTCCCTCTGTATGACAGACTCTAGGTCCATCCACCTCACTACAAATAATTCAATTTTGTTTCTTTTTGTGGCGAGTAATATTCCACTGTATATATGTGCCACATCTTCTTTCTCCATTCATCTGTCAGTGGACACTTAGGTTGCTTCCATGTCCTGGCCATTGTAAATAGAGCTGCAATGAACATTGTGGTACATGACTCTTTGAATTATGGTTTTCTCAGGCTATATGCCCAGGAGTGGGATTGCTGGGTCGTATGGTAGTTCTATTTTTAGTTTTTTAAGGAACCTCCATACTGTTCTCCATAGTGGTGTATCAGTTTACATTCCTACCAACAGTGCAAGAGGGTTCCCTTTTCTCCACACCCTCTCCAGCATTTTTTGTTTGTAGACTTTTTGATGATGGCCATTCTGACTGGTGTGAGGTGATACCTCATTGTAGTTTTGATTTGCATTTCTCTAATGATTAGTGATGTTGAGCGTTCTTTCATGCGTTTGTTGCCAATCTGTATATCTTCTTTGGAGAAATGTCTATTTAGGTCTTCTGCGCATTTTTGGATTGGGTTATTTGCTTTTTTTTGATATTGAGCTGCATGAGCTACTTGTAAATTTTGGAGATTAATCCTTTGTCAGTTGCTTCATTTGCAAATATTTTCTCCCATTCTGAGGGTTGTCTTTTCGTCTTGTTTATGGTTTCCTTTGCTGTGCAAAAGCTTTTAAGTTTCATTAAGTCCCATTTGTTTTTGTTTTTATTTCCATTTCTCTAGGAGGTGGGTCAAAAATGATCTTGCTGTGATTGATATCATAGAGTGTTCTGCCTATTATCACCCCAAGGCTGTTTTTGCTGGCTCTCTCTCCTCTAAAAGTTAGTGTGCTTCGGGTGCTGTCGCAGACCTGTTTCTTTAGCTTTGGGCTCTGCCTAGGTTCTGATTCAGCTCTGTGGCTTCAGCTATGTCACCCGCCAATGCATTCCTCCATCCCTGATCCCTCCCATGCAGACACAGATGGGACATCTCTATTTTACTTCTCCATTTGCATGTCTAATGGATCTCCTGACTTCACAAGGTTCAAGAGAGAACCCTTGATTCCATAACCCTTTCCCAACCTATTTTTTCCAGTTTCCCTCCTTGTCATATAATTTTTGGATTAAGGCAAATATTTTAGTTTTTTATAATTCTACCCTCCACATCTAATCCATAGTCATGTCCTGTGCTTCTACTCCCTAAAATAGATGCTAAGGCCTCTCTAGTCCATTACCTCAGTCCTACTCCGGAATATCCATCATCTTTTGCTAAACTGATGCACTAGCCTTCTAACCTGGTTTTTCTCTCTCTACGGTTGCCCAGCTGCATCCTTTCCTGGCCACAGAAAACCCCACCTGACTGCAGTGTAGTCAGATCAGGCCCCTGTGTAATGCCTTCCAATACCTCTCTGTTGGAAGTAGTCTAAATGCCAACCCTTTACCATGATCCACATCTCCCTGCCTCCTTCTCAGATCTCATCTCACATTGTTCACCTCTGAACTTATGCAGTTCAGCCACTGTGACTTCTTTTCCTCACATGTGCCAAGCTTGTTACTAACTCAAGTGTTTGCATTATCCATTCTTTCTCCTTGAAACACTCGCCCCAGAAACCTCACGTGACTGACTCCCTCTCCTCCTTCAAGATCTCAGTGTAAAATCACTTCTTCAGAGAGACCTTCCCTGTCCATGCTATTGGTCACCTCTCCCAGCTCCCTTCCCCCTCATCCCCACCCACCGCTGGTTAGTCTTTATTTAGTTGTTTGGTTATTTATTGTTTATCCTTATCGACTAGAACGCACTGTTGTCAAGGCAGGCTCTTTAACCCCTCCCTCTCTCCCTTCCCTCTTTCCTATTCACAGCACAAGGTGGTCTCTGGCACAGAGTATTTACTTAATAAATATTATTTTAATGGTTGAATAAATACAATTTTTTGTGCTTTTGATCTGTAGCACTGTACTAGGTTGACAGCTTTAAGGGGTGCTATGGACTGAATGTCTCCCCAGATTCATATGTTGAAGCTCCAACCCCCAATGTGACCGTATTTTGTGATAGGGCCTTTACAGAAGTAATTAAGGTTAAATGAGGTCATCGTGGAAGTCCTGATCTGATTGGACTGATGCCCTTATAAGAGGAGGAGAGTGCCCTTCTTGCTCTCCGATCCCCCCGCCCGAGGTCCACGCCCATGCACCCAGGAAAGGAAATGTGAGCACACTGTGAGAAGGCTGTCATCTTCAAGCCAGAAAGAGAGCTCTCCCCAGAAACCCAGTCAGGGGGAAACCTTGATTTTGGACTTTCCAGACTCCAGAACTGTGAGAAATAAATTTCTGTCATTTAAACCACTCAGTCTGTGGTGTTTTTGTTATGGCAGCCCTAGCAGACCAAAAATGAGGGCTGATCTGCAGTGACTGCCTGGTCATGTTTGTAGGTCTAAACACATGACATCGTGCACATATAATTCGGGTTGAATTTTCCTAAATGTACTGACAGTCCCCCTCATTATTTCTTATCTACCAATTGTCTGCCTTGTCACCTAGCTTCTGGAATCTTCTGCCAGGCTGGCATTTTATTACTCAGGGGAGTTCGTGTTGTCTGATGAATTAGAAGAATCATAAGAATGTTAAAATATGGTAAAGTAACATTTAAAGATGTTGAAAGGAAATTGTTCCCACTACCAGGTCCTGAGGATCTTTGCATTATTTTCATCTAGAGAAAGGCTCATTTATTCTTCTTAGTTTTAAAAAAAAATCTCAAGGCCAGTTCCTTATTTATAGCAATCACGTCTTATTGATCATAGTATCTCTAGTATCTAGGGCAGTAAAGCATCTATTCTAGAACATAATATCAACTCAGAAAGTTTATTGAATGAATAATGAAAGTTTTCTGGACCCTTGCTAATTTGTTCTTAGTCTTTGATGTAAAACCTTGTTAGAAGTCTTTAGAAAGATTAAATAATTATATACTTCAGAACAATCAGTACGTACTCTTATTATGCCTTTTATTTTATCCTTTATCTTGGTGTTCAGAGTTAAAACCCTGAGCTAAATTTACAGATTTCCTTTTGTTCTTGAATTGATTTCTCAAACTTTATCATAATGGTGTCTGTGGGCATATATTCTACAGTATTACTAGTGGTGATTGCATATTGTTTTCACTCCAAGATTTCATATATTCTCTGATCCTCAAAAGTGGTAGAGAAGAAGAAGGTAGATGAAGAATTTGGAATAATGATCTCTTTATCATATAAGAGAGTTGGGAGACTCCAACATCATTTTTTAGGGCTTGAAGGAGATTTTTTTCCCTGTAGAGTTTAAATGAAAATCATGGACTTCCATAAGTGTTATTTATAGACCTTTTGAAACCGAAGTCAAAAATGAGCAAAAATTTGTTGCAATGAAGGAGGGTATGAAAAACGAAGAGTGGGGTGGGGGACGATTGAGACAAAGCTGACCAGAAATGTGGGTGAGATTCTGGGGATAATGTGTACTAGGTAATTTAGATGAGGTTTTGCAAAACTTTGCAAAAGTTTCCCTCATCCTTTTGCTTCTACAGGCAACTCATTGTCTTTACCTCAATAACCATGCTTATTGCTTAACTGTGGTTATTTTGTCTCTCTTCCTACCCCACCCTTCCTGCAAAGTTAGTCTGAGCTCTTGAAGTCAAATTGCCTGGGTTCAAATCCTGCCTCTTCCACTTAATATTTGTGTGATCTTGGGCAAGTTACTGAATTTCTCTATATCTCAGTGAAGTGGAGAAGCATCTGTAAAATGGAGCAGATAGTTCAATGAGTTGGCATGGAGGTTTAATGTGCTCATACATGTAAAGAACTGGCACACAAGAAGATGTCAGTAATTAGTAGTTATTATTTTATAATCATCGTCATTGTCATTGTCATCACCATCATCTTTGTTTCTCCCAGGGAGCCTAGCACATCAGTATTTTATTAACTGATTAAGTTTTTAAAATAATACATGGCACTGTGAAAGAATTTTAAAGTGGAAAAGCTCAGAAGTTAGGCAATTTGTTGGACAGAAGATGTATCTTGTTTCAGATACATAGAGAAGATTGGACAAGGAAGAAGGACTGAGACAAGGGAAAAAGTTGAGAGTAGAGAGTGGACTGAATATTCACAGGTGAGCAGAGAATTCACACAACACTTTTAGAGCAGGACTGGGTAGCAGGTGCTTCTGAGGCTTTGCATCGCATCTCCTCCACCCATCTCTGCTTTCAGCTGCTTCTTTTGGGGGTTGGATGTGTCACAGGTCCATGCAAGCTCAGATTCGCACTACCAGTGCCTCACCTTAATTATCAGGCAGCCTCTTTTCACTTTCTATCTCAGGACCTTTTCAGACCACTGGCGTCAGCTTGGCCAGCAGGCAAGTGCAGCATATAAGCATCACGGAGTTTATGCCCCCTGAAAATTCTCAACCAATAGTCCCAGCCTCCTGCCCTGCAGATGAACATTCTGGGAAGCATTTTCTTAGCCTCTTAGAGGTCCCACTATCAGCCCCAATTGACCATGATCTTTGTAACACATCTTCATATTGGCTTTTCCTCTGTCTTTGTGTCACTCTTCCCTCCCACTCACTCATGCTTTGTGGGACATCTTCCAAATGAATTACCTTTTCCCTGAGTCTTTGACCTTGTGTTAGGCCTTGCTTTGGGAAGAAGCCAAACACATAAGAAAATGAAAGGAAGAGTGAAGGAAATTGATAGGCCAGTGTTCATTTGGGATGCTCTTTGCCATTTTTTCTGGTACCTAGCTTGCTGCTAAAATACCTTAAAATTATTTCAATATCTTAACTTCTTTCAACTGTATTGAAGTTTTCTTGAGGACAAGGACAATTTTCTTTAAATGTATTTGATGTACCCCACCTTCTGTCACTCAGTGGTAGGCATATTTGTTGATGGATTGGTTTTCTAGTTGAATCTCACAATTCCTCTTGGGACTGTTATTTCAGAGGAATCTAGTTTTACCAGTGGGGAATCAGTGGCAAATGATAAATGATTTCTATTAGTTTGGGGATTTTAGGTTTTAAGAGAAGTGGCTCATGTGATCTTTCTAGCTGAAGAACAACTGTGGCTTCTGTGAGTGATTATCTCTCCAGAGATGATCACCTCTGTAGGTCCCCTTAGCTTGATGTCCTTTCATGGAATGGTGACATTTCTTGGCTTTCTGTTTTTGATCTGTTTGTATGAGAAAAAAATGAATTCTTTGGGGAGGATACTACTGTAGGGATTTTGTCTACAGAGCACGAAAGCAATTTTTACAAATTAAGGACTGAGCAAATCAGTAAAATGGTCAAAATAAAGTAACTAATTAGTATTTTGAAATATCTAGTACTTGTAATATGCCAATTTATCTTTTTTGGCCTTAACTCATATTCCCTTATGAAGAGATCCATGAGGATATCTGTGCACTTGCATGATATGCAGACTTCCACCTCCTTTCCTGATTTGATTAAGAAAAGAAAGAGTCCATTAGGATCAATGATGGTGCCACATGTAATCAGGCCTGTGACGTTGGAAAGACAGAAACTATTTCGATGATTTAATATTTGAAAAGTACTTATAATTGTGCCTGGCACATGGTAAATACTCAGTAAATGTCACTTCTGATGATGATATGCGAATAACAACCACAAAAACAGTCAGGGAAGGCCCCTAATGCCATCAACTTGCATTTTTCCCTTGAGATTTGGGATCATAGGGTAGAGGATACCTAAAGGATAGGCAAAGAGAGCTCTCTGTATGTCTTATTCTGTTGGGGCTGCTCTAATAGAATACCATAGACTGGCTTATAAACAGCAGACATTTATTTATCAGAGTTCTAGAGGCTGGGAAGTCCAGTATCAAGGTGCCAGCAGATTCAGTGTCTGGTGAGAGCCTGCTTCCTGGTTCATAGACAGCTGTGCTCTTGTTGTGTCCTCACATGGAAGAAGGAATGAGGGAGCTCTCTGGGGTCTCTTTTATAAAAGTTATAACTCCATTCAACCTCATGACCTAATCATCTCCCAGAGGCCCACCCCACATATGGGATTAGGTGTCAACGTGAATTTTGAGGAGATACATTCAGTCTATAGCACTGCATTTGTTAAATATAATTTTTTAGTAGAAATACAGGGAACAAGAACCACTCCCCTCCCACTCCCCCCCCCCACCCCCCAGCTCTCTGCCCGTTCAATGAGAAGAAATTGAAAGCTGGTCTTATCTTATGGCTGATGTAATGTGTATTTCACTTGGAATGATGAAGCAATATTGTCGACAGTAGGTTTCTAGCCCTTTGTAGAACCTTATTTTTGCTGTGGTTGTTCCCACTCTAAATAGGTGTCAAGTTAACCAATAACGAACAGAGCTCTTTTCTTGGACACAACATGTGCTCAACCACAAATAATTCACTAAAACCTTCTGGGAGACATGAATCTGTGCCTCATATTAAATATACATATAATATGGAGCTAGTGACAAGGCCACACCCTTGTCATTTGTTATTGCTGACATATTTCTCCCAAAGCAGCACTGCTGATTATTATGAAAGCAAGGCAGGTTTGAGTGGAGAAAGAATAAGCGGCAGTTGAAAGAAAATAAGAGAATAACTTCCAACACATACTTGGAGGCTATCTTTCAACTTTCTTCCTGTGTTATTTTGAAGTTAAATAAATGGATTGCTGCAATACTGATGTGATCAATCTATTCAAGAAAGTAACACATCCAAGTTTGCTACATAGCCCTGGAATTACATTTTTTTTTTTCAGACAAGTAGCTGCCAAAGAAGTCAGTGAGGCATCAGTTTGATGAAACCTCTTCTAGCAAATTGCCGTTTCTAATTATCCAGTGTATTTACCTCTATAGTCATTATCTTTCATCACTCAAAGTGTCTGTACTTCAAGGGGAGATGTCTCCTCTTATGAAAAAGTGATGGGGATGTTGTAACTTGCAGTTTTCAGCATGCCTTGAATTGATCTTTGTCTTGTTTATCCCCGAGTCTGGAAGGCCAAGTGCGAATCTTTTCCTTTTTTTCCCAACTGTTCTGTTTTCAGCCATTTTTCTCTCAAACGTAATGAGTTGTCAGTAACTATTTGAACTTTTGTTCATCTTTTTCCCTTCTCAGATTTACTCTAATTGTATTTGCACAGAGCACATATTTCATTTTGGTTTTTATCTGGCTTTTGGTCTATGTGTCTGCCTCTCCGTCTTGAGGTCAGAGACCATGTCTTACCTTTTTTTGGTGTTAGTGGGAAGATTGGGCTTTTCACAAAGTACACACTCAAGAACTGTTACTTTGATGAAATGTTTATTGAGTGAATATTAAAATATCATAGTTATTAAGTTTTAATACTAAAAGTATAAAATTATTTACAAATTAGAAGAAAGTATTAGGAGTTAATTGGAATCATAGAATTTTTAAAAGTATATGGAATTTTAGAGGAACTTGAGACTTTGGTCCCACGTCTTTGTTTCACAGATGGAGAATGTTGACTTGCTTTGGATGAGAAGTCCATGGGCCATGCACTCCAGACTTTTAAGTGCTTTGATTAGAGAGCTGGGGAATTAGCCTATGAAGGACCTGTTGTCAAATTAATTCTAAGAAAGATATAAGGGCTCTGAGCTTTCACCCCACATTCACCCCTCTACATATGATGTGCATGAATTGTAAAGTTTAGACTCAACCAGTTGCTTCTGAAAATTTGTAATATTAAGAACAAAATCAAGTTAACTTTATAGCCGAATGCCTGCTCATTTTAACTGACTATAAAGCCAGGTGAGAAACAAAGGAGGTGTCGAAAATACAAAAAACACTGAGGACCTTCGTGAAAATTGTCAGAGCTCTCTTCTCTGGGGATTCATTGCGATTTGAGGGAGAAGAAAGATAATAAACATTTTTTGATAGCCTACCATGTGTCAGACCCTGTCACATTTATTAGATCCAACAATCCTTTAAATGAGTGGGTCTCAACCAGCAGTGACTCCGCTCCCCTCTCCCCAGGGGACATTTGGCAGTGTCTGGAAATAATTTTGATTGTCATTACTGAGGTGTTGCTATTGTCATCTAGTGGGTAGAGGTCATGGTTGCCGACAAACATTCTACCTTGCACAGGAGAGCCCTCACTGAAAACAGTTATCCAGGCCAAAATGTCAGCAGTGTCACAGTAGAGCAACCCTGTAAACTAAATATATATTATCCTCATATTTACAGAAAATCGAGGGCTCAGTGTTACCCAGCTAGTAAGTGGATTGGGCCTTTGGGCCCAGATTTCTCAGAAGACCCCAAAACTTGTGCCTCCTCACTAACCCACTTTCTAAATGAAACAGCGATTCCCAAACATACATTTGCATGAGCATCCAAAGGGAACTTGTTAGAATTCAGGTCTCTAGATCTACCCCTAGAGATTCAATTGTATTTGGTCTGGTGTAGAACATGGAATTTCCTTTTTTTTTTAACATCTTTATTGGAGTATTATTACTTTAAAATGGTGTGTTACTTTCTGCTTTATAACAAAGGGAATCAGCTATACATATACATATATCCCCATATCTCCTCCCTCTTCCATCTCCCTCCCACCCTCCCTATCCCACCCCTCTAGGTGGTCACAAAGCACTGAGCTGATCTCCCTGTGCTATGTGGCTGCTTCCCACTAGCTATCTGTTTTACATTTGGTAGTGTATGTATGTCCATGCCACTCTCTCACTTCGTCCCAGCTTACCCTTCCCCCTCCCCGTGTCCTCAAGTCCATTCTCTACATCTGCGTCTTTATTCCTGTCCTGCCCCTACGTTCTTCAGAACCAGTTTTTTTTTTTTTTTTTTTTTTAGATTCCATATATATGTGTTAGCATACGGTGTTTGTTTTTCTCTTTCTTACTTACTTCACTCTGTATAACAGACTCGAGGCCCATCCACCTCCTAAAAAATAATTCAATTTCATTTCTTATTATGGCTAATATTCCATTGTATATATGTGCCACATATTCTTGATCCATTCATTTGTCGATGGACACTTAGGTTGCTTCCATGTCGTGGCTATTGTAAATAGTGTTGCAATGAACATTGTGGTGCATGACTCTTTTTGAATTATGGTTTTCTCAGGGTATATGTGCAGGAGTGGGATTGCTGGGTCATATTGTAGTTCCATTTTTAGTTTTTTAAGGAACCTCCATACTGTTCTCCATAGTGGCTGTATCAATTTACCTTCCCACCACCAGTGCAAGAGGGTTCCCTTTTCTCCACACCCTCTCCAGCATTTATTGTTTGTAGATTTTTTGAGGATGGCCATTCTGACTGGTGTGAGGTGATACCTCATTGTAGTTTTGATTTGCATTTCTCTAATGATTAGTGATGTTGAGCATCCTTTCATGTGTTTGTTGCCAATCTGTATATCTTCTTTGGAGAAATGTCTATTTAGGTCTTCTGCCCATTTTTGGATTGGGTTGTTTGTTTTTTTGATATCGAGCTGAATGAGCTACTTGTACATTTTGGAGATTAATCCTTTGTCAGTTGCTTCATTTACAAATATTTTCTCCCATTCTGAGAGTTGTCTTTTCATCTTGTTTATGGTTTCCTTTGCTGTGCAAAAGCTATTAAGTTTCATTAGGTCCCATTTGTTTATTTTTGCTTTTATTTCCATTTCTCTAGGAGGTGGGTCAAAAAGGATCTTGCTGTGAGTTATGTCATAGAGTGTTCTGCATATGTTTTCCTCTAAGAGTTGTATAGTGTCTGGCCTTACATTTAGGTCTTTAATCCATTTTGAGTTTATTTTTGTGTATGGTGTTAGGAAGTGTTCTAATTTCATTCTTTTACATGTAGCTGTCCAGTTTTCTCAGCACCACTTATTGAAGAGGCTGTCTTTTCTCCATTGTATATTCTTGCCTCCTTTATCAAAAATAAGGTGACCATATGTGTGTGGGTTTATCTCTGGGCTTTCTATCCTGTTCCATTGATCTATATTTCTGTTTTTGTGCCAGTACCATACTGTCTTGATTACTGTAGCTTTGTAGTATACTCTGAAGTCCGGGAGCCTGATTCCTCCAGCTCCTTTTTTCTTTCTCAAGGGTGCTTTGGCTATTTGGGGTCTTTTGTATTTCCATACAAATTGTGAAATTTTTTGTTCTCGTTCTGTGAAAAATGCCATTGGTAGTTTGATAGGGATTGCATTGAATCTGTAGATTGCTTTGGGTAGTATAGTCATTTTCACAATGTTGATTCTTCCAGTCCAAGAACATGGTATATCTCTCCATCTGTTTGTATCATCTTTAATTTCATTCATCAGTGTCTTATAGATTTCTGCATACAGGTCTTTTGTCTCCTTAGGTAGGTTTATTCCTAAGTATTTTATTCTTTTCGTTGCAGTGGTATATGGGAGTGTTTCCTTAATTTCTCTTTCAGATTTTTCATCATTAGTGTGTAGGAATGCAAGAGATTTCTGTGCATTAATTTTGTATCCTGCTACTTTACCAAATTCACTGATTAGCCCTAGTAATTTTCTGGTAGCGTCTTTAGTATTCTCTATGTATAGTATCATGTCTTTTGCAAACAGTGACAGCTTTACTTCTTCTTTTCTGATTTGGATTCCTTTTATTTCTTTTTCTTCTCTGATTGCTGTGGCTAAAACTTCCAAAACTATGTTGAATAATAGTGGTGAGAGTGGACAACCTTGTCTTGTTCCTGATCTTAGAGGAAATGCTTTCAGTTTTTTGCCATTGAGAACGATGTTGGCTGTGGGTTTGTCATATATGGCCTTTATTATGTTGAGATAAGTTCCCTCTATGCCTACTTTCTGGAGGGTTTTTATCATAAATGGATGTTGAATTTTGTCAAAAGCTTTTTCTGTGTCTATTGAGATGATCATATGGTTTTTCTCCTTCAATTTGTTAATATGGTTAATCACATTGATTGATTTGCGTATATTGAAGAATCCTTGCATTCCTGGGATAAACAGCACTTGATCATGGTGTGTGATTCTTTTAATGTGCTGTTTGATTCTGTTTGCTAGTATTTTGTTGAGGATTTTTGCATCTGTGTTCATCAGTGATATTGGCCTGTAGTTTTCTTTCATTGTGACATCTTTGTCTGGTTTTGGTATCAGGGTGATGGTGGCCTCGTAGCATGAGTTTGGGAGTGTTCCTCCCTCTGCTGTATTTTGGAAGAGTTTGAGAAGGATAGGTGTTAGCTCTTCTCTAAATGTTTGATAGAATTCTCCTGTGAAGCCATCTGGTCCCAGGCTTTTGTTTGTTGGAAGATTTTTAATCACAGTCTCAATTTCAGTGCTTGTGATTGGTCTGTTTACATTTTCTATTTCTTCCTGGTTCAGTCTCAGAAGGTTGTGCTTTTCTAAGAATTTGTCCATTTCTTCCAGGTTGTCCATTTTATTGGCATATAGTTGCTTGTAGTAATCTCTCATGATCCTTTGTATTTCTGCAATGTCAGTTGTTCCTTCTCCTTTTTCATTTCTAATTCTATTGATTTGAGTCTTCTCCCTTTTTTTTCTTGATGAGTCTGACTAATGGGTTATGAATTTTGGTTTATCTTCTCAAAGAACCAGGCTTTAGTTTTATTGATCTTTGCTATTGTTTCCTTCATTTCTTTATCATTTATTTCTGATCTGGTCTTTATGATTTCTTTGCTTCTGCTAACTTTGGGTTTTTTTTGTTGTTGTTCTTCTTCTTTCTCTAATTGCTTTAGGTGTAAGGTTAGGTTGTTTATTTGAGATGTTTCCTGTTTCTTGAGGTGGGATTGTATTGCTATAAACTTCCCTCTTAGAACTGCTTCTAAGGTAGTGTTCCTATTACCATTTTCTTAATTGTTTTGGGTTTGTTATTGTAGGTCTTTTCTGTCTCTTGTGTTTCTTGCCTAGAGAAGTTCCTTTAGCATTTGTTGTAAAGCTGGTTTGGTGGTGCTGAATTCTCTTAGCTTTGGCTTGTCTGAAAAGGTTTTAATTTCACCGTCGAATCTGAATGAGATCCTTGCTGGGTAGAGTAATCTTGGTTGCAGGTTTTTCCCTTTCATCACTTTAAATATGTCCTGCCACTCCCTTCTGGCTTGCAGAGTTTCTGCTGAAAGATCAGCTGTTAACCTTATGGGGATTCCCTTGTGTGTTATTTGTTGTTTTTCCCTTGCTGCTTTTAATATTTTTTCTTTGTATTTAATTTTTGGTAGTTTGATTAGTATGTGTCTTGGTGTGTTTCTCCTTGGCTTTATCCTGTATGGGACTCTCTGTGCTTCCTGGACTTGATTTACTATTTCCTTTCCCATATTAGGGAAGTTTTCAACTATAGTCTCTTCAAATATTTTCTCAGTCCCTTTCTTTTTCTCTTCTTCTGAGACCCCTATAATTTGAATTTTGGTGTGTTTAATGTTGTCCCAGAGGTCTCTGAGACTGTCCTCAGTTCTTTTCATTCTTTTTTCCTTATTCTGCTCTGTGGCATTTTTTTCCACTATTTTATCTTCCAGGTCACTTATCCATTCTTCTGCCTCAGTTATTCTGCTCTTGATTCCTTCTAGAGAATTTTAAATTTCATTTATTGTGTTGTTCATCATTGTTTATTTGCTCTTTAGTTCTTCTAGGTCCTTGTTAAACGTTTGTTGTATTTTCTCCATTCTATTTCCAAGATTTTGGATCATCTTTACTATCATTACTCTGAATTCTTTTTCAGGTAGACTGCCTATTTCCTCTTCATTTGTTTGGTCTGGTGGCTTTTTCCCTTGCTCCTTCATCTGCTGTTTGTTTCTCTGTCTTCTCATTGTGCTTAACTTACTGTGTTTGGGGTCTCCTTTTTGCAGACTGTAGGTTCGTAGTTCCCTTTGTTTTTGGTGTCTGCCCCCAGTGGCTAAGGTTGGTTCAGTGGGTTGTGTTGGCTTCATGGTGGAGGGGACTGGTGCCTGTGTTTTGGTAGATGAGGCTGAATCTTGTCTTTCTGGTGGGCAGGACCATGTCCAGTGGTGGGTTTTGGTGTGTCTGTGAACTTACTATGATTTTAGGCAGCCTGTCTGCTAATGGGTGGTGTTGTGTTCCTGTCTTGCTAGTTGTTTCACATGGGATGTCCAGCACTGAAGCTTACTGGTCATTGAGTGGAGGTGGGTCTTAGCATTGAGATGGAGATCTTTGGGAGAACTTTCACTATTTGATATTACGTGGAGTCGGGAGGTCTCTGGTAGACCAATGTCCTGAACTTGGCTCTCCCACCTCAGAGGCACAGGCCTTACACCTGGCCAGAGCACCAAGACCCTGTCAGCCACATGGCTCAGATTAAAAGGGAGAAAAATAAAGAAAGAAGGAAAAAATAAAATAAAATAAAATAAAACAGAATAGTTATTAAAATAAAAAATTTTTTAACTTATTAAAAATAAAAAATTTAAAAGTAATTAAAAAAAGAAAGAGGAGAGCAACCAAACAAAAAACAAATCCACCAATGATAACAAGCGCTAAAAACTATAGTAAAAAAAAAAAACAAAAACAAAAAAATGGAAAGACAGATCCCTAGGACAAATGGTAAATGCAAAGCTATACAGACAAAATCACACAAAGACACATACACATACACACTCACAAAAAGAGAAAAGGGAAAAAATATATATATCTATATATATTAAAAAAAGGAAGAGAGCAACCAAATCAATAAACAAATCTACCAATGATAATAAACTCTAAATACTAAACTAAGATAAACATAAAACCAGAAACAAATTAGATGCAGAAAGGAAACCCCAAGTCTACAGTTGCTCCCAAAGTCCACCGCTTCAATTTGGGGATGATTCGTTGTGTATTCAGGTATTCCACAGATGCAGGGTACATCAAGTTGGTTGTGGAGATTTACTCTGCTGCTCCTGAGGCTGCTGGGAGAGATTTCCCTTTCTCTTCTTTGTTCCCACAGCTCCTGGGGTTCAGCTTTGGATTTGGACCCGCCTCTGCATGTAGGTCGCCTGAGGACATCTGTTCTTTGCTCAGACAGGACGGGGTTAAAGGAGCAGCTGATTCGGGGGCTCTGGCTCACTCAGGCCGGGGGGAGGGAGGGTTACGGAATGTGGGGCGAGCCTGCAGAGGCAGAGGCCACGTGACGTTGCAAGAGCCTGAGGCACACCGTGTATTCTCCCGGGGAAGTTGTCCCTGGTCACGGGAACCTGGCCCGTGGCCGGCTGCACAGGCTCCCGGGAGGGGCGGTGTGGATGGTGACCTGTGCTCGCACACAGGCTTCTTGGTGGTGCAGCAGCAGCCTTAGCATTTCAAACCCATCTCTGGAGTCTGTGCTGATAGCTGCGACTCGTGCCCTTCTGTGGAGCTCGTTTAGGTGGTGCTCTGAATCCCCTCTCCTTGCGCACCGCGAAACAATGGTCTCTTGCCTCTTCGGCAGGTCCAGACTTTTTCCCGGACTCCCTCCCGGCTAGCTGTGGTGCACTAGCCCCCTTTAGGCTGTGTTCACGCAGCCAACCCCAGTCCTCTCCCTGGGATCTGACCTCCGAAGCCCGAGCCTCAGCTCCCAGCCCCTGTGTGCCCCGGCGGTTGAGCAGACAAGCCTCCCGGGCTGGTGAGTGCTGGTCGGCACTGCTCCTCTGTGCAGAAATCTCTCCACTTTGCCCTCCGCACCCCTGTGGCTGCGCTCTCCTCTGTGGCTCCGAAGCTTCCCCCCTCCACCACCCGCAGTCTCCACCAGGGAAGGGACTTCCTAGTGTGTGGAATCTTTTCCTTCTTCACAGCTCCCTCCCACTGGTGCAGGTCCCATCCCTATTCTCTTGTCTCTGTTTTTTTCTTTTTTCTTTTGCCCTACCCAGGACGTGGGGAGATTCTTGCCTTTTGGGAAGTCTGAAGTCTTCTGCCAGCGTTCAGTAGGTGTTCTGTAGGAGTTGTTCCACACACAGATGTACTTCTGATGTATTTGTGGGGAGGAAGGTGGTCTCCACGTCTTACTCCTCTGCCATCTTGAAGTTCTCTTTGGATTTTGCATATTTTAATAGTCAGTCCAGCTCCTCAGATGCACACTTTGAGCAACACTGCTCCCGGCAAGGGTATCACTGCCTTGGCAATGGTGCTTTTACTGTCTCTGTGTCTGGAACCTAGTGATTTGGCTACTTTGCTTTGCTCTAGTTTTTCACCTCTTTAAGCTCACACCTTCCCCTCCTTTGACTGTGCCTGAGGTAGTGATAGAGGGGCTTTCTTAGCTGTGTGTATGAAAGTTCCTGAGGATACTGGGTAAACTGAGGGGTTGGAGGTAGATGTCATTTTATTTCACTGGGACATGTTATTTCTTCATTCTGGACTGCCATTCTTTTAGATTAATGAGGTTTGGTACTTTGGGTATTGGAAATAATACAGAATTGTTTTGTAACACTGATTTCAGGGAGGAATGACTAAAGCTTCCTTTAGGGTCAACCAGACTGGTTTGATTAATTTAACAAACATGAGCCGAGTGCTTCCTCTCTGGCAGCTAGGAATTTTGCTGCACAGTTGCTGGGCAATAATATGTGGTGAAACAGGGTCAGTGCTTCTGGACCTTAGGAATTGGGAGACCTCACAGTGGACCAGGGAGTGACTTAGAGGTGCCTAAGGGATAAGGGGGTTGGAAGTGTTTCCTACAAGATATAGTACAGTCGGTCCTCATTATTTGTGGTTTCCGTATTTGTGAATTCACCTACTCACTAACATTTATTTATAACCCCCAAATCAATACTCATGGCACTTTTGTGGTTATTCAGGGCATGAGCAGAGTGGTGGAAAGTTAGAGCTGCTTGATGTACATGTTCCTGGCTGAAGTCAAACAAGATGATGATCTCCCTTCTTGTTTCACTTCTCATGCTGTAAACAAGCATCCTTTTGGCAATCTGTTTAGTACCATGTTTTTTCAGATCTTTGTGCTTTTGGTGGTGATTTCACTTTGTTTAAAGTGGCCTCCCAGCATCGTGCTGAAGTGCAGTCTAGTTTCCTAAGCAGGAAGGCAGTGATGTGCCTTACAGAGAAAATCCATGTGTTAGATAAGTTTCATTCAGGCATTTATTTTATATATAGTGCTGTTGACTGTAAGTTCAGTGTTAATGAATAAACAATGTATATTAAATAAGGTGTCTTTAAACAGAAACATGTAAGGTAAAGTTATGTATTGATTGGTTGATGAAAATGTTGTGACCAGAGGCTGCAGGAACCCTGCCCTGTATTTACTCTTGGAGCAATGGCTTAGTATTTACTACTTCAGTGTTCTGGAGACTTTATAGAACATAACTACCATGAATAATGAGAATCCATTGCGTATGGGTATATGGATTACCTAAACATCTATACGACGGAGTACTGTGCAGCCATGGTGTAGAGCTCTCAGGAAAAGACTTTCATTTTGCCTGAGACAAAATGAGTGATGTTTTTCCGAAGTAAATATGGCTAATCTCCATTCATACAGAAATCGCAGTAGATTAAGATAATTGTTCCCTAAAGAATAAAGTAAGTTAAAATAAAGCGCTCCCCTTTCCAGACATAATTATCGGAGAGATTTAGCGCCATTTGATTGATTTTCAAGAACCAAGAGGGAGGGTATATATGTATACATATAGCTGATTCACTTCGTTGTACAGCAGAAACTAACACAGCATTGTAAAGCAAATATACTCCAAAAAAAAAAAAAAAAAGAATGTGAATGTCTGAACTGATTTCTGCGATCACTATCATGTAGTTTCAAGGGGTCAGGGAAAATTGAGTCTAACTGTTTTACAGAGGAGTTAATTGGGACTAAAGTCCAGGTCTCCTGACTTCCAGTCTAATGGGGGCAGTAGATGAAGCAAGGGATCCGCTGTCCCTCTTTCTGGCCTCCTGAGAATTTCCTGCCTCCTTTGTAAAAATGGCTCAACTCTCAGTCGCTGCCATCTGTGATGGTGACATTGCAGAGAACTAGGAGCCCAGGAACAGCCCTGACTTTGTTAAGGAGAGGAAGAGGGTGTGAAGAAATGGGCGCCAGTTGGAATAAAGTTGTTTTTAAAAATCATTCCAAATACATAGTTATCACTACAGAACTGCAGTGTATACTCTGATGTTTTACGCCTTCATTAAGAAATGAAAGGAGTTTTCTCCGAACCCAACCATTAAGCCTTGAAATCCAATCCCTGCTCATCGAATGCAAAGTCTGGAAAGGAAATGGAATGCCATAAATTACCTCAATTAAAACCCTTTTCTTTTTCTTTTGTTCTGTTCTTTTGGAGACTAATCCAGGGAGGACAAGAATGCAGCAGAAATCAAACTTGCCAAAATGATTCTACTACTCCCAAACCTGAGCCAAATTATAACCTTTGTTTACCTTTTTAGACTGCTGTCTCAGATAAAATAAATAAAAGTTCATGAGGAGTTTAGGGCTAGAGATATAGGGAGGCTTTTAAAGTATATTTTTTCCATTTAGGTGGGAGATACATCTACGCATTTAAAAAGGAATGTGGAAATACTAACGTAAAGATTCCTATGTTTTGAAAGGGGAGGAGGGAGCTGTAGCGATGTTACACACTTGCTTCTGGAAGCTTCTGTAATCCTGGCAGCAGCCTGTGAGGCACATATTGTTATTTTATTTTATTTGTCAAGAAGTTGTAGTTCAGGGAGCTAAAGTGATTAGCAGAGTTACAATGAGCAATTTGAAAAGAATTCAGGTCTCAAGACTCCAGACTGAGAGTCCAGGCAGTTATAATTCCTTCCAAACCGGTGCTCTGTCCACATTCAAGGGCCTACGCAGGGCATGTGACTGCCTGGGGCAAATGCAGCGTCAAACCTTCCCGAGTCAGGCTCTTAGATATATATGACTTCATTGATGAAAATTTTTATTTGTATAACTGTCTGTTTGAAAAAATGCATTGCAGATTCACTTATATTAAACTTTTCTACATTTATAATTTATGATGAAAGTAACAACACACTCACTGTAACAAGACTTCAAGGTAAACAAGGCTAAAAGAGTAGGTTTTCTGTAGTTTTTCCCAGGTCCATACAATGTAGAACTGTCATTTGAAGGAAAAGCATTGCCTCATTTAGGTCCCATCAGACAGAGAAAAATGAATTGTTTGCATACCTATTATTCACACACACACCATTGCCCCTAAAGCACTGCATAGACTTCGGTCTCTTCAGGAGTTAGAGCATTTCCCTGCAGTTTTGTTTATCCTCAAACCTAGTCTGGGGTACCTCACATTCGATCAGTGTCGCTCATGAATGAATGAGATTTTGATGTATGACAGTTCTCTCCACTGCACCTCAGGCATGTGTAACTCCACTCACCTGAACATTTCCACCCTCAGAATGGCTAAGGATCTAAGTATCGGAGTCCCTGAGGAAGAAGCTCCCTGGGCTCTTGGGAAGACATCCTGTGGCGATGTTAGGACTCCACACAGGAGGGAACTGCCGGGCTTGTGGCTGGCAGGCCCACAAAACAACCAGTAACCCATGCACTGGAATTTACCCGAGGCCGTACCCAGCTTCCCAGGTGGTTCATGGCTTGTGTCTCTGGATTTTGGTTTTCAGACAACCCCTTGGGACTGCCCTCAGCCTTCTATGAGTTCCTGATTTGTCCCCCCTTCCTCCTATTTACTCTTCCTCTGGAACTGCAGGAGCAAGTCCATTCCTGCTCCAGCATTCCCAACCCTGACTCAGCTTCTTCCCCACCTCATTACAGCATTGATCACCACCACAGAGGGCTGGCAGTGGTCTCCTTGTGGTGCTAATACATCACCCCTGACTATCTTCAAGAATAGAGCCACAGAGACCAAACTGTGTAGCACAAAGTATTTTGGTTGGGTATTTTTTGTTTACCCCTCCAAACCTATGGCTCCCCTCTGTTCTGCAACCCTGGAGGCTGCATGCAGTGATTGGCCCTTTCCCTTTCTGGCTTCCAGTTGGGTGTAGGCACCAGTGGGCCCTGGCAGGAGATGGGAAGGCTGCAGGAGAGTGAGGTAGGGGTACTCATTCTCCCAGCCCCCCTTCCGCCTAGCCCCCGTGAGTTGCTTGTGGTTAATTGGGTTCCTCTGCTTCCTAAGGCCACAGTTCTTCTGGGTTCTCGCCTATGTCCCTTCAGACCTGATGGTAGTAATGCCTCCCTGGCTCCCTGCTGTTGCCTGGGATTCCCTATACTTTGTCTACACCATTATCCATGGTCTCTGTCTTACCCTTTCCTTCATGCCCCTGTTGGACTGAGCCATCTGTTTTCTGCCAGGACTAGAGTCTCTGGCCTCCTTTTCTGAAGTCTCCCCTACTCTTGCCCACAAGTGGCTCCTCTTTCCCCCTTTATGTGTTAGTACTTGCATCACCATGCCTCTTTCCCCAGGACCCATGGTTTGAGCAACTATCTGTCATCAGTCGTTTCCACCTTAGTAGGAAATTATCTCGGAATCAGAAGCCATTGGACAAAGCATGTGGTCTGATGGGTTTCTTATTCAAACATGAAGAAAATAGGGCCAGAGAAGATAGATGTGTTGCCCAAGGTCCACTGGGTACTACCTAGAGGCTGGTCTACTGTTCTTTGCTCTGTACAATATAGAGACTGGGGATAAATATCCCAAATAGGAGATGTCTTCAGAAATGAAGGTCAGAAGATACCACCTTCTGAAATTGAAACAAGTAAGGTCCAACATCAAATAGATGAAATCATCCCTCTGCAAGAAAAAAAAAAAAATGTGTTCTAAGAGGAGATACTGCTTTTGAAAATGTATTGCTGACAAGAATGTTTCACTGTCTTCAGCTAGTAGACTTAGGGAGTTTCCCAAGAAATTAAGGTAAGCTTTAATCTAGGGGATTTTATATGCACAAAGGAATGCATCATCAAAGAAAGGGGGTTATCTTCTGGAGAAGAGGGAAACACGTAAGACTTTATCTGTGTGTCTCCTTTACTGATTAATTACTTCAAATGTTATCCTAATTGACTGACCCAAGTGTTCGGATTCAATTCACAGGTATATCCCTCTAATGATAGTCTGTTAAATTCAACAAGCACTGACCATCTACTATGAGCTTCTCACTGTACCAGGAATTGGACACATAAAGATGATCTAGCTATAGATCCTGCCTTCTAGTAGACTATACTGGGGAGAGAGACACAAAGACAGATCCTTTTAATGTAGACTCTCTCTGTCATGCTCTCTCATATGCTCCTCTTTTTCTTTTTTCAAAATACTTAGCTGCTAGGCAACCCCTGGAAAACCATCTCTTGTGGTCTTTATTTTTACTCTCTTTTGGAGATATCAGCCGCTCTGTGACAAGCCAGACTGGGGTCGGTTGGGGAGCACCCAACCTCTTGACTAGTTCAAGAGAAAGTGTCCAGGGCCCAGTGTGAGATTCAGCTTTGGGGTGAGACTGAGCCATAAGGAAGAAGATAAGTCACCACCCAGGGCTGACACATAGTATGTGCTTAGCAGATTAATTCATTCGGTAGTTATTTAATGCACGTGTACTAAGGCGCAGAGACAGGCACTGGAGTCAGGAGTCAGTAAAACCAACGTCTTGAACGAGTGTTCCCCGGTGAGTGTGGTGGGTCTGAGAGGCAAGAGAGGCGGTAAACCAAGAGCTCAAACCTGGAGCAGAAGCGAAAGCAGTGGGAGTTCAGGATGTTGAATGTGGTCTGGGGGTGGAGGGTAGAGTTAGGGATAAGGGAGTTGATAGAGGTACAAATCCAGCTTCTGGGTTTCCTTTCCCTGAGGTCTGTGCATATCTGTGGGCCTGAAGACAGAACCTTAAACTGTCAGCATCCCCCTGGATGCTTATTTGTTACTATGAGGGTCATAGCAACAGGACTCATTGAAACTGACCTTTGAAAATAACTTCTCTTAATTAAAAGGAGTATCTGATTCTGGGTAAGCAGTCAAGGAGGCTAATTTCATTTATGTTCTTTACTGCTGGCCTGCCTCCCAACCGAGCTGACCAAAGGCCTGCATTTTCCAGAACGGCTCACGACTCGGCACCCTCTAGCTCCCTGTGCCATAGTTCCCAGTGTCTCTGACTCTGTCCTGTTTGGGGTTCACATAACAGAGTCACCTACGCTTTTTACCCTCTTGACTTGGCCTCTGCTGAGCTCACCTCCCTCATCTCCTGCTAGTCCTGGCCTCGCCCTTTATGTGATGGTGGTACACACCACACCCACGCCCCTTCACGCCTCTCTCTCCATGTGCCCCTCCTTCCCCTTCTTGGAACTGCCTCTTCTTCCTCCTTCCCTCCCCCCTCCCCCCCCATCTAACTGCTTCCAAGGCTCAATCCAGGCATCACCGCCTCCCAGAAGGCTCCCCTGCTCCCCTCAAGCTGGGCTGAGGGCCCTGGTCTCTGGTTCTCATTCTAAGCCACACATACCTCTGTTGTAGCACTCATCACCTTTTATGTAAATAATCCACTGTGATAAGTTTTGTGTTTAAATTTACTGTTTATTCTCCCGCTGGGCTCCTTCAGGCCTGAGTCTAGGTCACTTTAGAACCTCAGCAACAAATACAGTGCCTGGCACACAGTAAGTAGACGCTCATCTTAGAAAAAGTTATTATGATTTGTTATCTTTTGGGGCTTTCCTGACTTCCATAGAGTCTGTCAGCTTTTTGCTTTGCCTTCCTCTGCCCCAAGCTCTTTATATCTCAGGGACACTTACATGTCCTGAAAAATTGGGGCCATAGGGATGGCTCATGTGCCTCTGTCCTGTCCTTGACTGTGAGCAAGATGCTGAAGTTGTGGGAAATAGGTTTGCCTGGTGTGGCAGCATCTGAGAAAGAGAGAGGAGAAGTGGATTGCCTACATTCACATAATCATTGCAGAGCAAGAGGATTGTAGGTGTCAGAGCTCTTGGCAGAAATCAGCGGTTGTTAGGTTATAAAATCATAGGGTTATAAAATCATAGGATCTGTTAGGTGGCAGTGCCTCAGGAAAAGCAATAAGCAGCTTTCTTCCTGGGCATGCAATGTGGAGAGCCTATGGTCATCCCATGTCCACACGCTCTGAGGACCACTGCCTCCAATGTACACAGCATTTTCCTTTCACTGAGATGGAAGCATTCTTATCCTGATATGCGTATGGTGGTGGGCATTATGGGCTCTCTGTAGAGTAAGATGGGACTTGCTGGCAAAGAAGGCAGCTGTGGCCATTGACATGCTTATGTTCTAGTAAGAAGTTTCATCTTGAAACTAATTGCCTGACAGAACTAATTAATATTTAGAGAAGCTGGAATTATTTCAGGAGGGAGTGGGTTATAGACTGGAAAGGGGCATGAAGGAAACTTCTGGGGTGCTGGAAAGGTTCTCTCTCTAGACCTGCGTGGTGATTACATGTCTGTCTCCAGATGAAGAAGGATCATGCAGCCATATACTGAAGGTTGGTGCACCTTACTGTGTGAATGCCATCCTTCAGTAATTAAAAGAAGAAAAGAAGTCACTTGCAAAGGTGGATATACTATCATTGAAAAACCAGGGAGGCAGGAGGCTGATTCTGACACTTAAATAAGGTGGCCTGTGACTGATATGCTGGCTTCAAACTTATATGATGGTTATGATCACACAGGGGCCATGGAGAAGGTGCAGGGAAATTGCACCGAGGCACGTGTTTACTAAAGCCTATTTCCCTTCTAGCTTCCCTCCAAGTGCCCTCCACTTAGACACTCAGCACCAGGGCCCAGGGGCTCGCACAGTTGTTCCACAGTTGTTTCAAATTGTGTCTTGGACTGTCCAAGTAACAATTTGAAGTAAATTCATGACATTAAGCAATTTTTTTTGAAATTATTTTTTATTGTGGTAAAATACATGTAACGTAAAATTTGTCATTTTAACCATTTTTAAGTTGTATAATTCAGTGGCATTAATTATATTCACAATGTGCAATTATCACCATTATTTATTTCCAAAACTTTTCATCACCCCAAACAGAACCTCTATAACCATTAAGCAGTCACGCCCCAGTCTCCCCTCCCCCAGTCCCTGGTAACCTCTAATCTGCTATCTCTATGAATTTTCCTTTTGTAGATATTTTATATAAGTAGAGTCATACAATGTTTGTCTTTTGTGTCTGGCTAATTTGACTAAGCATAATGTCTTCAGAGTTCCTCCATGTTGTAGCATGTATCAGAACCTCATTTCTTTTTATGGCTAAATGATATCCCATTGTATGGATATACCATATTTTGTTTATCCATTCATCTGTTGATGGACACTTGGGTTGTTCCACATTTTGGCTGTTGTGAATAATACTGCAGTGAATATTGGCTAAGTATGTAAAATTTGAAAATTGTCACCTTCTCAAATTCTTATCCATCCTTCAAGTCTTGACTAAATGTTACCTTCTCTGTGAAGAACCTTCCTCTCACTATCAGTGCCCTTGTGCTTTTGTCCCTTCCTCTAGGCCTGAGGTTGTGCCTCTAACCTGGAGCTGTGGGCTATGCATGTGGGCTCTTTCCCCAAACCAAGAGCGAGCTTTCGTCAAAGGAGCTTGAGAAAGGGTGAGGCTGGTCATTCAAGGAAGGAAGTCTGAACAGGTCGTCTAAAGAAAGGAATTAGATGTCTGTCCTAAGGAAACTAGGGAATGAGAGTTCAAGGATGTTGAGATTGGGAACAAGATTGATTTTTTTCTTCCTTGAAAGTGGTGTGGGGCAACCTGGTGATATTTATAAGACCAGGGATAGTCAACTCTCTGAAGCCATACTTATTTTCTCCTTATTTGCATGCTGTTCATTGCACCACATTTTACATGCTCCTGAGCTCAAAGGTGTGATGTCTTAACTTAGGATTGGTAGCTCTGAGCTCAGCACATAATAGGTACTTGAGTTAGTTGAAATATAGATCCTACTTGCACTGACAGAGCAAATAACAGTGGCTTATTGACTAAGGTTGGGTTCCCTGAGAAGTAGATTCTGGGGTGGAAATTGTTGTGCAGGTGTTGTGTTGGGGAGTGCTCTTGGGAAAAACACCTGTGAGTGTGAGGGAAGCCAAAATGAGCACAGGGAGAAGTTGCCCTGTGACACGGTCATCAACAGAGACCTCAGCTGATTGCACGGGGAGCTCTGGAGTTGGGACGGCTCTTCAGACTTGGTCATGCATCTAGGCAAGGAGGCCAGGGTTTGCACCTCCTTATGGACCAGTCACTGAATGCAGGCTACCCATGGCAAGGGAATATTATTACGGGAGGCAGCTCCCTTCAGCCAAAGGCAATTTTCAGTCAGCACTTCCGGCAGCTGAGAAATGAGTGCTTCCATCCTGAAAGGGGATATCTGAGTAGCCTACGGGGACTAGCATGTGGCTTCACAGTTTTGGGGGACCCAGGCTTTTTCTAGTGTGTTGACCTATTGTCCCCCAAGTGTTGCATGGTCACGAAGACTTACCCACACATCTGTATCCTCAGGGAAAGGGCAGAAGGGGGACATGCTTCTCTTCCTTCCATCTTCTCTCCAAGTTCTTTCCACTTGGACATGACCCGTAGGTTATACATATTATTCCATTGACTTGTCATCGGCTTAAACATAGTTGCATGAACACACCCAGCTGCAAAAGAGCGTGGGACAGTCTTTTTTTCTCCCAACTTTATTGAGGTTCAGTTGACAGATAAAATTGTACATATTTAAAGTGTAAAATGTGATGATTTGATGTACATATACATTGTGAAGTGATTACCACAGTCACCTTAATTAACATATTCATCACGTCACATAGTTACCAATTTCTTGTGTGTATGTGGTGGGAATGCTTAGGATGTCCTCTTTTAGCAAATTTCAAGTGTATAGTATGGTACTGATAGCTACAGTCACCATGCTGTACATTAGATCCCGAGAACTTACTCATCTTATAACTGAAAGTTTGTATCCTTTGACCAGCATCTCCCCTTGAGACATTATTTGTTTTGTCTTACAGAGGTAAGGCACCATGAGGGAAACCAAAATGATGAAAGAGGTTATTTTGAATCTCTTTTTTTTCGTGTCTTATTTCCCAAGTTTTCTAGAGTAAGCACATAGAGCTTTTATAATCAGGTTACATATTATCAAAGCATATAACAGATGTATGTATAATTGCTGGAAGAACATGAACTTTTAAAGGGTAAATTTTTAACTGTTTTCTTTATCAAATAAGAGAACCATAGAGAGGAAGAAGTCAGTACACAGTTGCCCCAAATGGCTTTAAATAACATTTTATTTAATTCATTAACTCAAGGAACACTTATTGAGCATTGTTCTTGGCCAGGGGAAAATTTCCTTTTACCACTTTTGTTCAGTTTTCATTAGTCATCACCTCTGTGTCCTCCCAAGGTCGAAAGTGAATCATCCACAAAGTGGGGTGCTTTTTCAAGTTAGAAACACTCATGCCTATAATTCTTGGGAATCAAATCTGCACAGATAGCCTTCATAGGTGTTGGGTTCATTATATATGGTTGTCACTGGATTTAGAATGGAGCTGGAACACTAGACAATAAAGTCTCTGCATCTTCAGGCAAGTAGCTGGCTATCTACTTTGGTGGGGGCAGCTGACTTCACTACCGTGGCTCCCCCAAAAGAATGGGTTAATGTAGCTGCAGAAGGTAGAAGCTAAAACGACAGAGGCTCTTTTCTTATTTCTTGCTCCTTTCCCAGCTTATGCACTGTGTTCTATGACTCGTGTGGGCAAAGGCACCTAACATTCTATTAGGAATAAATTTTACAGCTTAATTTTACAACATCTTGATGGGTGAAGAATAATCTAAATTCTGTCTGTCTTGAAGTGATCCACAAGCCTGTCATAAATTGTTCTGCCACATGCACATTTAAAAAATAAATTTTTATCACAGACATTTTCAAGTAAACACAAAAGTAGCGAGAATAATATAACAAACCCCATGTTACCTTCATCTAGCTTCAAGAATTAAGAATATTTTGCCAATCTTGTTTCATCTGCCTTCCTCATTTTTTATTTTTTGCTGGAGAATTTGAAAGCAAATCATTCATTGTGTCTGAATATCCCACAGACATCTTGATAAAAGCAGTACCCTTCATGGATACCTCTCAGACTTCCTTGAGGGCCGCCTGTGAAAAGTGTTTTTGATTTTACAGCAGAAATTTTCCTCAAGCCAGTAAGTTGCTTGTGCTAAGACCAATTACTGCACTCATTCATAACCATGAGAAGCAGCATGTGCTGTGTGCAAGTGGCTTGGGGAGCCCTTACCTGGCTTTTGCTTGCCACTTATTTTAATTTGTTTGCCCTCACACCACATTCCTAGCCAGTCATGTCTTGACAGCCTTGAATGAACTAGCTGAGGGACCCTCATCACAGAATTAGGGGACAAAGAGACAGCCTATTTTGCTGTCCTCTCAGCTGTTATGATCTAGGAACAAAGTCTGTGTTCCCTGAGATTAACGACCATGCCAGAGGTGTCCTTTTTTGCCCCTTTCTCTAAAGCACTCAATCACTAACCAGTTTGTAAACCTGCCTTTCTGGATATTGGGCATCAAGGTAGGTGGAGAAAGAACTGAGGTTGGAGCACACCTGATGGCTATCTCAGCCATGCTGTTTATTTATTTTATTAATAAATAGTCTTAGTTGTGACATGCTAACTCTTAGTTGTGGCATGTGGGATCTAATCCCCCGACCAGGGATTGGACCCGAGCCCCCTGCATTGGGAGGGGAGAGTCTTACCCACTGGACCACCAGGGAAGTCCCCTCAGTCATGCTGTTTAACTTCACCCTGGTCTATAAATTTTTTTTTTTTTTAGTTGTGGTAAAATGCACATAATATTAAATTTTCCATCTTAACTATTTTTAAGTGTACAGCTGAGTAGTATTGAGTATATTCACCTTGTTCAACCAATCCACAAAACTCTTTTCATCTGAAACTCTGTACCAATTAAACAGTAATTCCCCATTCGTCATTCCCCCAGTTCTGGCAGCCACCATTCTACCTCTATGAAATCTGACTACTCTAGGTATCTCATATAAGTGGAATCACATACTACTTGTCTTTTGTGACTGACTTGTTTCACTTGGCACAGTGTCTTCAGGTTCATACTTGTTGTTGCATGTGTCAGAATTGCCTTCCTTTTTTAAGGCTGAATAATACTCCATTGTACGTATACAACCACATTTTGTTTATCCATTCATCTGTTGATGGACACTTAGGTTGCTTCTACATTGGGGCTATTGTGAATAGTGCTGCTATAAACGTGAGTGTGTGTAAAATGTTCTTTTAAGGTGAAAAGTTCTTTTCCTATTCTGGAACTTGTTGTTTCCTTGTATCTTTGGTGTCCCCCATTGGTTGAGTATTCTCCTTCCCTGCAGTTATGGCAGGACCTATGATCCACATCACCATTTCTTTCACATCCTGGGCAGTTTCTCTCCTTGACCTGGTATGCCCACCACTTGGCACAGTGCTTGGGACATAGTGTAGATATTTGTTAAAAGAATGAGTGAATGAATGAATGAATATAGTAAAATTAAATTGAGGAGAAAACACAAGGTTATTTTCCATATAAAATGTTTGGGACCCCAGGCCTGTCTAGATACGTCCCAGAATACTTCCCTTTCAAACATCTGGCCCATGTTCCATTTTAAATTAAGTCAATATGGATTAATATAGCTATTCTTATCTATTTTTAGTCATAACACAACCAATACCTCTTTTCCTGCCTTTCTTCCCCATGATTTTAACATAGTAGGGACTCTCTCTCTCTCTCTCTCTCTCTCTCTATATATATATATATATATATTCACTCTAAAGAGACAATCCATCAATGAATGAGGGAATGAGGGAATGATTTAATGAATGAGCCAACTAAGAATATATTCTGTGGTGGGTGGTATATTTCTTGGAGACCTTCACTGTGATAGGAGAGAGAGAGGGAGTGAAGGAGGATTGGGACATCATTTATTCTCTCACTCCATAAATATCGACAGTTCTCAGTACTGGGGGTTCATCAGTAAACAAAGCAGGCATGGTCTAGCTGTCAAGGTTTTACCTTCTAGGGAGTGAAACAGATGTAAACAGAGTGATTTCCAGTTGTTTTTTGTGCCATGAAGAGAAACAGGAAGCCATGGTAGAGAATAATAGGGGCCTGCACTGGAGAGGGCAGTCAGGGAGGACACAGGCGAGGAGATGAAACCTTAGGAGAGTGTGCAGGGAAAGGAAACACAGGCCACAGGAGCGCGTTTTTAAGGAGCCCATGGAAGGCTGAGAGGACTAGGCTGGAGAGGGCAGCAGAGAGGGGTGAGGCCCGAGCAACTTTAGCGGCCTGGAAGCCATGGTAAGGAATTTGGATGTTTGTGTAAAGCAGTGAGAATCCATTGACATATTTAAACTTGAGAATGGTATGAGCTAATCTGCATTTTTTAATTTGCTGAGCAGTTTGTCTGGAAGAAGAGTAAGCTGCCTTGGGCTGCTAGAGCCACAGCCCAGCGAGAGATGTGGGTGGCCTGGACCAGAGGTGGCGGTGGAGCCAGGGGGTTGTGGACAGACTGAAGATTCAGTTTGGAGATAAAGAGATTGCCTTCCTCATCTCTCGAGTTTAGTCTGCTTCTCCCTACATTTATTTTGTTGCCTGTGAAGGCAATTCCTCAAGGTCTACCTAATCTATCGCTGCTGTTGTCACTGCTGTTTTTATGAGTAATTTTACCTGGTACTGGGTAAGATTCTCAGCATTAGTTCACTGGACAGTAGCTATTGCAAGCTCCTATCCTCTCACGAACCTAAAAGATCTCTTTCTCTCTCTCTCTTAAACACATATATCAAAACAAACATTGTTGTAAGTCTTTACGTTAATATTTCACTGAACGAAATATGATAATTCTGTCCATCAAGGTCACTTCCATTTGACTCTTAGGAAACTTTATTTTGGAGAATACACACAAGGAGAAGGGAACAGTCCTAGAAAGATCTATATTTAAAATACAGCACACTACACTGCCCTAAAACTTACTTTCTGTTCATAGAGGGTGGTAAGTTTTGAGTATATCTGGAAATATGCTTCCACGTGCTAGGACTTGTTGAACCTGTTCTGATTGGAGAAGCGTAGACTATCATTTTCCCTAATGTAGCCCAGTTCATTACCTGAATAGAGCAGCACCAAACCAGGGCTGGGCAGTTTCAGGACGGGTATGAAGGAGATAATGCGGGGAATGGCAGCCAAGAGCACGTTGTTTGCCCTATGATACCTGGTTGAAACCTGGGTTCTGACTTAACTCTCAGATCTTGTCCAAGGACAGATCGAAGAGAATTACTCCATAGAAATTTTGGACCAACCATTATTTTAACCCTGCTCTTGAAATTATGGAAAGTTAGCCGCAGAATCAATCAAACCAGTCTTCCTAGAGATCTTGAAACAAATGATGGTCCCGAACCCTGTCAAGCCCAGAGCAACCCACTTGCTACCCTCTTCCTGTGGGAAGGGCTGGGAAGCCAGGTGGCTCTTGGGATTGAAGAGAAGGTGATACATGTAGGTTGGTTGCCTCAACATATTCTGAACTCTGCCTTCTCTCTGTGTGATTTTCCAAATATAAAATGTGAAATTTCTTAGGAAATAGTCATTAAAATGAATTCTTTATCCTTTCAGTTCACAAAATAGAACTTGTGAATTACAAAAGACACATTCCTTTCTATCCCAGTGGAGGAAACATTGTCAATTTCAGGATTCATTATTCCCAGATATGAGATTTCAGCTCCAGATATAATTCGGGAGGTACTTGTCTGGTAATTGCATTCTTTTGCTGATTTTTCTCTTCCTCATCTTGAAGATGATTTCGGTTTTTTTCATGCTATAAACCAAATGCTATTTAATGTTCTTATTAGGGAAGAACAATTAACATATCTGTGAATTGTGGCCCTATTTATACATCTATTATCAGAGTGAATTATTTGTTTGTTTAAGAACGAAGTTCTACCTCATTTAAGACCATTTTTGTCTATTAGCAAATGAATTCTTTTTGAAATTTCATGAGTGGGTTTTACTTCACACCAAAGAGCCATTGTTTTAGAAAATCAGAACACTGAAACTTTTTTAAACAAGCAAAAAATGTGTTATCTGCTTATAAATAGTGGAAGTAGAACAACAAATAATATATTTCCTAATTGCTTTTTCTTTTAGACCTAGCAACAATTGATCATGGGTAATGTTGATATCAGCCAATTTCCAGGATGAATAATAGAAAGTACTAAACAAAAATGTACTTTAAAAAAGCTTTTAAAAGAGCCACCTGCCAGGTCAAATTAATTAAGCATCTAAATAATGTGTTGAATTTAAAATATTTTTGTATGAAATATCTGTTTCATCCTTGAGGAACAATAAGAAACTTTGTAGAGAGGTTGAGCTTTCTCCAGAGTTTACTTGAGATGTCAGGATAAGTAATTGCCTTACTGCTACACATTTGTAACGTTAACATTTTGTTGGGCTTATTTTTGCTGCCGCTCCATAGATAATAAATTTCATGATGGGATCTTTCCATTGACAGAAGTTAGTTCCTTTTGTTTTCTCTGCAGAAAATGAGTTGCTTTGCTTTGTGATAGGCAGGTATCCAAGCACTGATACTTTCCTTTTCAGTCTGGAATCAGGTAATGATGGCCCATCATTCTCCCTGACGGCAGGGATGACAATCTTGCTTGTCCCATATCTTCTAGTACAGCTCAAGGACAAGAACAGTGGCTAGAATTTTATCAACAGGCTCAAGAGTCGAGGGACAGGAGTGATGTGAGTTGGAGTAGATGATTAACTCTTTGAAGATTCTTCTCATGTTATCAACTCCAAATTGACCAGAAGGTGCTATTTTACCATAGAACCCTGAACATCTTTCCTCACTTATACCTCTGGAATCATACAAACAGCCCATTTCGTTGATCCAGTCTTTCCTTCTCTCTCTCTCTCTCTCTCTCTCTCTCTCAAATTTTATGCAGTAGATCAAGTGTTGGCAAGCTATAGCTTGCAGGACAAATCCAGTCTATGTCTGGGTTTTACATTTTTAAATGGTTGAAAAATCAGAAGAAAAGTATTTCACCAAAATGATATGTCAGTCCTCATAAGTAAAGTTTTATTGGAACACAGCCTGCTGATTCACTTACGTATTGTCTATGCTATTTCTCTGCTCCGTTGACAAAGTTGAACTGAGGAGTTAGGAGAGATACCAAATGGCCCACTAAGGTCTAAGTTGAGGTAAGTTCTCAAAAAATATGCTATTTACTGTGTATACAGCTATGATCCTATTCTTAAGTGTAATGGTGATTTTTCTGTGTTGTGGAAAAGGTATTTTTTCAGGAGCCAAATGGAGAACCTTTTTAAGCACATTTCTCATGTTTGGTGGAGTCTAATTGTGCTAAGGGAAGTACAATTAGTACTAATTGTACTAAGCAATAAGATATCAGAGCCAGTTCCGACAGTAAATCATCTTAACCTGAAGGTATGAGATTAGTGCATCCATGGACTTTACCTGCTCCCTCTTTTCCATCCATTTTATGTAGGAGCTCACCTCAACTTGTCAGTGTGCAAACTATTTAGAAATTTCAAGAATACTAGTGTTACCGAACCAAACTTGGATCTGCTCACCCATCTTGCAGCAAAGCCAGTCTACTGGCACTGGTTGTGGTAAAGGAAAATACAGTGTTTATTTGCAGGGCACCAAGCAAGAACAGGCAGCTCGTGCTCAAAAGACCTGAACTCACCAATGGCTTTCAGGGAAGAGTTTTTAAAGGCAACATTTAGGGTGAGGGTTGCTGGAGGCATGACTTTCTTCTCATTGGTTGGTGGTGAGCTAACAGGGTGATGTATGGGGAATCTTAATCATCAGCCTTCTGGTTCCAGCTAGTCTGGGGTCAGTGTGCTCGTTTCAGCATGTAGTCACCATCTTCCACTGGATGGGAGTCTTAGTTCTTGCAGAACAACTCAAATATGTGTGTCAGATTGTTATGTATATCCCTTGAGGAGACACTAGGACCCTGTTTTATCACTGAACTATTGTTTCTTGACTGCTTTTCCTCTGTTTCTGCATTCCCTCACTTTCCTAATTAGTAACTGTTAAGTCTGCTCTTTGGAGCTCAGGGAAAGATTAGGAGACCAAAGTCTGTTTTCTACAAACAAGAAACAGAGGACATGGAGGGGCTTTTATACTCGGGAACGTCCTGTTCAGTTTCAATCCCCACTTTTCTTTGATACTTCTCAATTCTGAGGGCAACACAGGCGGGACAAGAAAGAGAATAAAGTTTGGATAGAGAGGTTAATCACAAACTCAGCAGGGGAACTTGGTTTTAGGGGGACTCAGTTTCTCTAGTAGCATTTTTTTTCTTTTAAAAGAAAATAACACATGTTTATTATAAAAAAGTTATATGTGACCAACTATCTTTTTTTTTCTAACTAAAAAAGTGGGACTATAGAATTTATTATAAAGATTAAAAATACCAAATTCCTTTGGTGGTCTCTGGTAGCATTTTAAGATTTTTTTCCACCTTCTCTGTAACAAATCCCTGTATGTACACAGAGTTAACGTGATAGTATGCAACTTCTGGGCTGATTAACTGATAGTTTAAGTAAAATTACCTGAGAGTATTTTTGCATAGGTATTAGAAACTTTAAAAAAATTTGCCTATGTTCTGTCTTTCTTATTCAGAGTAGCTCAATAGAATGCTATTTATTGCATTTGTAAGAGTTGTCTGTTAGCTCTCACTAAATATTTTGCTGTGCCTTGGAAAGTACTCTCATTCCCCAAATGCTGTTTCTACAGAGATTCCATCCTTCCCAATTCATTCTTTGAAATGCATGGCTGACCATCTTCCCACGTTTAGAATGGGGTCCATGTTGAACCACCCGGTGTGCATTGAGCAACATGGTTCATGGACACGAGGTTCTACAGAGTCATGAGGTCCTGAGCCACCAAGAAGAAGGTGGCAACCCCTGATCTGCAGAATGGACGCTTCCTCTTTCATACATTTGACATTCAGCTTTGGAACAAGATCACAGAACCCCTCCACTCTATATTAAATGTCAATCCCAGGGCCAAAAATGGATAAAGGCTGAAATTGTATATTTTGGATGAAACCCAGGAAACAAATTGTAATGTATGCTCTGTCTTTAATGGAATCATTCCCCCAGGGGTGCTGGAAACCTCAGGCTCACCCACAGTGCAACCAGACAGAATTTCCCAGGCTGTCTACAGGGCTGTCACTAGCCTCCCGTAAGCTCTGGAAGAATCTAGGAGAGCAGGGCAGCACCATGGAACCTTGCCCAGGTTCAATCTGGACTGTTACTGGGCCTAAGACTCTGGCTGATTCTGCTCAGCTCTGGAAGAGTTCTTGGAGTTACCCAGCCAGAACCAGTGAGGACTCCAGTGGAATCTATTAGAACCCCTCTGTGGGATTCACCTAGGATTCTGGCGCTGGTCTGCAGATTCTAATGGCTTAGTTATTCAACATTACTGCAACCGTACCTCCTCCCCACTGTCCGCTGTATGGTCTCCTTGTTTCCTGTGTGCATTTCATCTTACTGACAAGACTGCGTGCCCCCCGGAAACTCATTGTCTGTTGCTTTAACAGCTCCTAGCAATAGCGGGACTTTGCACTCAGTTCAGTAACTTCTCTGTAAACGTTGACTGTGTGGCAGGATGAGGGAGGCTAGAAGTTGCATGTCTGTGCTGTATGATGTTAATAAGTCCCAGCCAGACCTTACAGGGGCGGCAATTTAATTCTCTTGCCATTAGTCAAACAAACAGTAGTTGGGACGGGTGTTAAGCTTAAATATCTCTGGTGCACCATTTAAGCCGTACAGCCCACCTGTGGGTTGCCTGCAACCTGCCCTTTTGTTGCGGTGGGTCCCCTAATTCTCTTTTCAGTCCCTTTCATCTCGTCATTGTTCTTGAAGGCACAGCTCTGTAAATCACATAGAGGCCTTTCAACTTCCCTTGCATTTTGTTTTCTTCAGCCAATTGACTAGTACTGTCAGCTAATTGGAGTGGAAATGTAAAATGAAAGCTATATTATTCAGCTGCCAAGTCTCCTCACTTGGCAGGGAGTGGGTGATGCTGGTAATTGTACCAGAAGTGTAATTGCTCTGGGTTCTGCCTCTGGATTTAACAGTGAACCCTGGGAGGGTCTTCCTCTGGGACACCTGATACCTGCTTCTTTTCAGTGGCTTCCTGGCAAACAGTGAGGCTTGCAGAAAATCTAATCAAGCATTCTTGTGTTGTGAGAGAATACAACCACTGTGTATTTTGCTGACTGCGGTAGTGGATTGCTTGGTCTAAGTACTTAGTCAATATGTCATTCCCATCAGAACTGGCAGTTAATTTCCTCTTGGTTCGGAATGGGAGTAGGATCCATGTTCCCAGAGGTGAAGATGTTAACCTCATATGCCAGCTGTGGCCTGTGCCAGGGTGTTCTTGCGAACAATAGCTGAGGCAGAACAGAAGCCTATTTTGTAAACTAGTTATGAATAAGGAAAGGTTTATATGTCAGGAAAAAGTTGAATAGCTTAATGGAAAAATAAGAAAAGTATAGTGTAGTTGATTAGTTCATCATTAAAGTTGATCATCTCAGTGGTTTTCACCCAGCCAGTTTTCTTTTTTTTTCCTTTGCTTTTCTTTCCCACTTTAATTCATGGATCAAGTAACAGTGGTGAACAATATTTTAGGGTAGATTATGTTGGCTTTAGCATCTGGGAACATATGGCACAGGTAACTTCTACTACTTCCCATAACTTAACCCTGAGCATGTGGCAGACAATAGTAATCTTTCTCATTTAACCTACCTGGACAGAGCTTCAGGATCCTTCTCAACACAGCATTTCAAATCACCCTTTCCAGAACTGGTGTAAGTGATAACACCTGTTTACTGTCTCTGACTTAGAAATTTAGAAGAACATTTCCACTATGAACCTGGGAAATGGAAATAGCAGCAGCTAAGTAATTATTAAACTCTTCTCATTTGCCAAGATTCAGAAAGTTGATTTGAGCAGTGTTATCTAGTACAGTTTTATAGCTATATCATTATTATTTTATTAAGCCATGTGGCTTTATAGAAAGCTTCCTCAAACATTTCCAGAGGGGAAACTGGTTTTGTTTCCTTAGAAGCTTACGGTCTTCAGTAAGATGTTGAGAGTCAGATTGCCGAGGGAGGGCTAGCTGCCCTTGTTGGTCCCTGATTCCCTCCCTCCCCGAAATCCTTGCCAGCTGCAGTGTGATGGGGTGGAGGTGGCAACAGCAGCCAAAGTCAGTTCGGTCTCTTGATCGGTTATGCTTAAACCTATTGAGAGCTGTTCTCATCAGAACTATCATTTTTCAGTTGAAAGAGCATGGTTCTTGACACCAAGCAGTCTGGGCTTCAAATCCTGGTTTCACCAGTTGTACAATAACTGACCAAATAATTTCTTTAAGTTTCTGGGTTTTTAAAACAATTTTTTATTTGTAGAACAGGAGCAATAATAACTAATTTATAGGATTTTTTTTGGTGGGGATTAAATGTTACATATAAATACATATATATACACACACATATATGTAATACATATGTAACATATTTTATAGGTGTACATATACACACATGCACCTATAAGATACACATATATGTATATACATACACATATGTTATATATATGTGTTAATAGTTGCTTAGTAAATAGTAGCTATCAGTATTGTATGGACATATAACTTGTATACTGGACATTTTAAAAGGGTTTTGGGAAGTCATGTGTTTGATTTTTTTGAAAAAGCAATTACCCCTATGGTATTGTATTTTGAAACCTTATGAAGAGTAGTTGGTATATTGATGAACATGGTCATGAAATGCACACATGAGAAAAAAATCTAGCAGCTGATGGACTGCTTTATAAATTCTGCACAGGGGGGTAGTGATGATCCTTCTGAGTAACAGAGGTCATGGAGAGATTTGTCTGGATACAGGAAAGGTCTGAGATTGGAGAAGTGGAAGCCTCTGCTCTGCCCTGTAAGTTCAGGGCACTGTGCCAATAATTGCAAATGTCTTACCTAATTTATCCTCCCGGGTAGGTTTTATCATCTTAATTCTTTTTACATAAAAGGAAACTGAGGCTGAGTCAGGATAATTATCTTGCTTAAGGTTCTGTAATTATTAAGGCAGGGAGCTAGATTCCAGCCCAGATTTGTCTGACTCCAAAATCCATCTCTAGATTATGGATGATGTCATCTACTCTCTGAATTTTATGGAAGAGGATCTGAGACCCACGCAAGTGACTTGTCTCATGTGCCCAGCTTGATAAAAGCAGGTTCTGACTCTCAGTCCAGTGCTCTTATTCTATACTAGGTTGCTTCTCCAGTTCTTGTCTTTTGCTTTGTTCTCTAATTGTTTCAAAAGTCTTGCTTCTTTAACTGCATTTCAAGTTCAAGGGCAAATATAAGGGACTGAGTTGTATTCTGTCTCTGGTTTGGGCTGTATTTTTTGATATCTTCCATACTGTAGAGCACAATGATAAATCCTCAAATTCTTGGTGAATTGAATTCTTAAAGGAGTTGGTCTCTGAAATCCTATTTTGACTGAGGCAGAGGTATAAATACATACAAATATACATATATACATATTGGGGTTTTACTTTGAGAAATTCAGTTGATATTTTATGATAAAGGCTCTCAATGCTATTGTATCCACTGCTCTGTTTTTATACAGTCTGACAATCTTTATCTTTTAACATTTTTGTTCAGTGCAATCACTGATATTTTAAGGTTTATATATCCCATCTTACTATTTGTCACTTCTGTTCTATTTTTTGGATATTTTAAGGTTTATATATCCCATCTTACTATTTGTCACTTCTGTTCTATTTTTCTTTGTTTTTTCTTTTTGTTTTCTTTGTTTTTTCTTTTTGTCTTTTGGATCAATCTAATCATTTTTGTATTTAATTTCCCATTAGCTTGTTAGTTATACATACTTTTACTAATTCTTTAATGGTTATCCTAGAGGTTACAATATGTAGTAATCCTTTTATTTATCTCTTTCCAACTAATACTAGAACCTTGAAACACTTCAGCGTTATTTATCCCTCTACTATCTTTTTTTTTTTAACATCTTTATTAGAGTATAATTGCTTTACAATGGTGTATCAGTTTCTGCCTTATAACAAAGTGAATCAGTTATACATATACATATGTCCCCATATCTCTTCCCTCTTGCATCTCCTTCCCTCCCACCCTCCCTATCCCACCCCTCTAGGTGGTCACGAAGCACCGAGCTGATCTCCCTGTGCTATGCGGCTGCTTCCCACTAGCTATCTATTTTACATTTGGTAGCGTATATATGTCCATGTCACTCTCTCACTTTGTCCCAGCTTACCCTTCCCCCTCCCCGTATCCTCAAGTCCATTCTCTAGTAGGTCTGCATCTTTATTCCCGTGTTGCCCCTAGGTTCTTCTGACCATTTTCTTTTTTTTTTTTTTTTTTTTTAGATTCCATATATATGTGTTAGCATACGGTATTTGTTTTTCTCTTTCTGACTTACTTCACTCTGTATGACAGTCTCTATCCCTCTACTATCTTATGTATTATTGTTATTAGGCATTTTAAACTTGCATATATTTTAAATCCCACAAGATATTAGCATTTTTGTTTTGTACAGTTATTTATTTAGATTACTCACATATTTGACCTTTTGATTACTCAAAATTCCTTCTTACATTACTGTGTTTCCATCTAGAATCATTTTTTCTTTGCCTAAAGAACTTCCTTTAGTTTTTTGTTTTTTGTTTTAGTTTGAATTTGTAGGTGACAAATTCTCACAGGTTTTATTAATTTAAAACATCTTTATTTTACTTTCATTGTTGAAGGATATGTTTGCTAGGTATAGAATTCTAAGTTGATGGTTGTTTTTGTTTTTGTTTCTCACTTTAAATATTTGTCTTCTAACTTTCACCATTTTTTATTTTTGTGGAGAAGTTAGCTGTCCATAATTAAATTTCAAATGAATTATGTTTGTAGATATTGTATCTGATGAAATATTCATAGTTTTAAAAAAATTTCCAATACATGTTTTTATTGTCTTCTCTTATCTTCATAAAGTTCTAAACAAAATAAAGTACCATCTTTCTTTGAGTTACATGGTAGTTAATTCCTGTACAATTCAGTGTATGTTATTACCACTCAATAAATTCTTTATGTTTATGTGTAAAACAGTTAGGAACAGTTAAGATATATAATCAGATAACTATAAATAGATTTTTCATTGACATGAATGTTTTGTGGGACATTTGAAAGTCAGGTGGAAGTGGGACAGTTTTTCTTGGTGCAGGAATGTCTTGCTCATTACATGACATCTGGAATTTATGGTCCTTGTCTATTAAATGCCAGTAGCATCCTAACCTTCATTCTTCAGAGCAAATTTTTAAATGCCTCTTGGAGCAGCATAGTCCCTGTTTAGGAGCCTGCTTTACATTAAATAGTGAGGACTGGTCACCAGTGATGCTGCCTTTGACTCAGGGCTTCTGCTGGGCCTGACAACAGACATAGTAGGATGTGGCTTTATATAGTTGAATGTGAGCATCAGTACAACTCCCAACCATTTACTGGGTGGTCAGTTTAACTAGATCAGCTGCCAATAGGCTGGCTAGAGGAAAACGTTAGGGATGAAGGTTTTGCTGCATAGCTTCAAATGCTATGATACAGCTTTGACATGCTGGAACACAAGAGCATCAGGCAGACAAGCCTAGCATTCAGGCAGAAATAGATGGGCCCTTTTAGAGCAAAGGTCTTGACTGAGACATAGGTCTAGAAGGCTGGATCTCAAACAGCATGTGTTGAAAATGGCTACTGCAGCTGCAAGGACAGCATGGAGAGTGAAGTGTTGTCTGTGTGTTTGACTTTCAGCTATTACATCACAAAATTGCCAGCAATTATTTAAATTTGGGAATATCTGTCCATCCACCCATCCATCCATTCATTAACTCAGTCAAAATCATTATAAGTGCCTGCCATGTTTTAGTCACTATGGGAATACAAAGCCACCTCTATGTAAAGAAATTGTCCTTACTCTTGGGGAGGTAGATAGACGTAAACAACTAATTATAGAACAAATGATAATGATCTATTGGGGGAGGAAGACAAGAAAATAAATAATTTTAATATGAGAGATAATGGTATAGCTATAATTTAATTTCATGTCCAAACATTTTGAATGTTTAATTTTTTTTTCTTCATTTGCCTTAGGAATAGGAAATGAAGTCTTTGAGAGCTGAATTGTTAGAGAAAAAAAAAAAGCAATTTCAAGCTTAAGCTGTACTAGAGTCTCCCTAGTATCTGGACTACTTAAAGTGGAAATATGAGGCAGACTTTTTATTTATTTTAGATCTTTTTCTGTGGTTAACATCTCCCGGAATTTATGAGGGTTATTTTGTCACTGGAGTCCTCTTCGTTTGGGCTTTCACTGTAACAGGATTGTGTTAGAACAAATGGAAAGCTGGGTGTAAAAATAGAAGAGCTAAGCCTGTGTTTCCATTGCTTCAGAATTTGGAATGTGAGCACATTCACTGGGTATTTAATCTTATTCTATATTTTGCAGTGTTCCTTTTTTTGCGTGTGTGTGTGTACTACTCCAGGAGTATAGTTTCCACAGCACTCTATAGTGGAATATTTTGTAAACATTTAAGCAGTGGGAAAGTTAACTTCCCCTTATCTTGGAAGCTGGAGGGATTTTCTAAAGCTCTAAATGCTACAACTATTCCCTCTGTCACTGAAAATACCATGGTCAACTGGTTAAGATTGTGGCAAGTGACCAAAGCCATAGCTAACATTTATTAAGTGCTTTCTGTGCACCAGTCACTGTGCTAAGTAAGTACATTAGTTTATTTCACCTTCACTGTCACCCCATTGGGTCCTATCTTACCCTTAGTTTATATATTAGGAAATGGAGACTCAGAAAAGCTAAGATTTGTCTAAGTTCCCAAAGCTAGGAAGTAATTGAATCAGTATTTGAACCCAAGTTTATCCACTCTACAATACTGGTATTTGGCATTGCTACTTGAGCTAGTGTGCTGTATAACTTTGTGTCCATAGACCAATGATGTGGGTACAGAGATGGGTGTGGTGGGAAAAACATAAGTTTCAGAATCAAATGGCCATCTGTTCAAATATAGGTACAATCGCTTACAAGCTTTGGGAATATCACCTAACCTGTCAGAACCTTGGTTTCCTTATCTGTAAAATGGGGATATGATAATATGTATCTCAAAATATTTTAGGAAGAAATGTGAAAGATGTGAATGTGCCAAAGTATCTGGAACCCAGAAGGTGCTCTCTTTCTCCTTTGTCTTTTCTGTGCCAAACAGCACTTGGAGGAATAGACTGGCTTTTTGGAAGTAGGGGGAGCTTTGGGAACATGAGCAGGGAAATATTGACTTAGTCACGGAGGCAGAGAAGGCCTCCCCGAGGAAGTGATATTTCAACTGAGACTTGGAGGATGTGTGGACGTTAGATTAAGAGGGGTGGGAGTGTGCTGTTGGAGGCTTGGGGAGCCTGTTAGGCAGGTAAGTCACTTAACCTCACAGTCCTTCCCTCTGTAAATTTAGCAGCGCTGCCCTAGGGTGCCTCACCTCGTCGGCCTATTAAAGTGAGAAAGTAGAAGTAAGAGTGACTTGAAATGATAAGACTGCTCTACAGTATCTGTCTATCTATCTATCTATCTATACACACACTACATATATAAAATAAGGCACATATATATAATAAGGCATTCATTCTTTTTTAAATTAAATTTAATTTTTTTATACAGCAGGTTCTTATTAGTTATCCATTTTATACATATTAGTATGTAGAGAACAAACGTATGGACACCAAGGGGGGAAAGTGGCGGGGGGGGGGGGTGGTGGTGTGATGAATTGGGAGCTTGGGATTGACATGTATACACTAAAGCATTCATTCTTACTGATGCTATATGATAACAGTGTAGCAAAGAAGAAAAAGGATGGGTTTGAATCCCAGATCCACCCGTTACTGGATGTGCTCTGGACAATTCACTCAGCCTTTTCGCACCCTATTCCCTCATTGATAAGATAAGGTAGTGATGCCTTGTCCGCAGGATGCTGGGAGGGGCCGTGAGACACTGAATGTGTGGCAGATCTGGAGAAGTATTGGCCCTTGGCGGTAGCTTGTTCCCTTTCCTTTCCTTGCCCTGCCTCCGCCTATGTTAGTGCACTACTATAAGAAGACATGTACAAGAACATGATGTTAACTTGCCATGCTGTTCAGGGTCTCTTGTCAGCCAACTGAACAAAGACATCTTCAGTTATGTGTAGCAGCTATCTTTTCATCTGTGATTCATGCTGTTGCTTCTGTATCTAAGTTGATCTTCTTATGGCTGATGCCTTCAGGTTTATCATTTTAAGACAACAGCAGGAGGAGATCAGGTACAAGCTAATCACTCCAGGAGGCCAAAATGCGAAACTACTTAGGCCCTTGGTGTGCAAAACAAACTCCATAAGGGGGTATTGTATGGAGCAAGCCTTTGAACTAGGTCTCAAACAGGAAGTGGATCACCATTTTCTCTTTTATTTGGCATTGGCTTGTATTAGTCCCTCCTGAAAGGGGAGAATTTGATGTAAATACAAGGACTCATCTTTTCTTAACAGTGTGTCCTCTGCTCCTTTTTATTTGGGGCTGGATGAGGAGCTTCACATGAACTTTAAAATGAGACCAAATGAAAAAGGTATTGTTTAAGCTGTCTGAAGAAGGGCACTTGGGGAAAGAATTGAACTCTGAAATAACCTTATGAAAGTTATTGATTCATTCCTTTATGGTTCCTTGACAAACAAGAACCATTATTTCTGTGTCCGAGCTGGAGCTGGGTCAAAGAACCCTTTTATATGGATTATCTTTCCTGAAAACCAGACTTGTCGGGAAAATGAACCTCCAGAAATGAAGACACAAGCCCCAGTGGAATATTGTGGTCCTTTCATTGCTTTGAAGGAGAAGTAGAGAACACAGTTAATTTTTTAAAATCTTACTGACTGCAAGAAGGTTTGGGGATAACTCAGGAAGTTTAGCTGAATGGCTCACTGTTAGGTATTTGGTGGGTGGTTTTATTTAACTCCCCTCCCCTCATGCCAGTTCAACTCCAAAGCCCAGATGCTATGTACCTATGGTTGGCAGGAAAAAGGGCACCACCTTTTTGGTTTTTCTATCTTATATTTTGAAAGTAACTTTACAAGATCACATAAGTTACATATTTTGTTATTGAAAAAATAGAAAATATGGATAAGGAAAAAGGAAAAAACCAAAAAATCAAGAATCCTCACCCAGGAATGACCACCCTTTGCTTACTGGTTTGTATTATTCCATACTTTGTTTCCATGCACAAAAATATTTTTTAATTATAAAAAGGCATTATATAGTATTTTGTATTTAAAAGCACAACTTTCGGGTTGCTTTATTCCTCCTTTCTCATTTTTGGCCTAAGAAGCTAAGGGGATTTAAAATGAGATGAATTAATCAATACCTAAAATAGGGTTATTATAACATTCAGGTGAAAGAAAATTTATGTCGATAGTTGATATACTGCTATTGTAGAATACCATAAATAATATACCCCCAGAAATTTGAATACTCATGAGGGATATATTCACTGTTTATTTTTAGCATTAAACAAATGTTTAATAAATATTTAACCAAGTGAAATAGTTTTTGTTGTTTTTTATGAAGCACCTTGCTATTACTGTAAGGTATTTAGGGATGAAGGCACTATATTAGCTACAAGAACACTTTATTCACTTATTATTAAAAATATTAAAAGCCGTTTAGATTGCTTTTTAGGTTTGTCATAATTTAATCCTTTAATCTATATTCTAGTGAAAAACTATTATAAGACTCTCTTTTGCAGAGTGTGTTAGATTGGAAGAGAGGATTATAAAGTGACAGAATTGCAATGGTGACATGGAAAATCTGTACAATTTACTTCACAGTGTTATTTCTTTGGTCTTTATGGCTTTATCCAGAGTTTTAGCGATTGAGGCACTCTAGCATCCCTACCTTCATGAAGCAATCTTATGGTACCATAGAAATTGATTCGTTAAATATATGGCCATCTATCTAGGCCTTGGTAAAGGGCTCATTTTATTTAAAATTAACCATAAATTATTGACTCTACTTAATTAATAGGACATTAATATAAGGAAGTTTTTTGACAATGCCCAGAGGAAGAAAATTTTTCTTTGTAGTTTGATTCCAGTGACCTAATAACCTTCCACATTATGGGGATTTTGTAGTGATGTCACTTAAACATTGTTTTCTCAAGACCTCTTGTCCTAACTGGGGTATCTCAAGTCATGGGGATAGATATTTTCTTGAGGATAAGCAAGTACTCAGGGTTGTTCACTAATGAATTCAGCCAGCACTCAGGAAACGTGCTAGGTGAAGGGGCTGCACAAAAAGGAATAAAGCGAGCTCTCCTTCCTTGGAGAGTCATAGACTAGTGGGAAGACAGATATGTGAACAGATTAAATGCTTCCTGGGCCCAGATAAATTTAACTTTGAATTAACATAATGAATGTTATGAATGAAAGTGAAAAATTATTTCATGTTTTTAGAACATCCTGTTTAGAGTTCAGTAAGCTGAGTTCAGTGATTGAGAGCTGCTAAAAGGTATAATGGACTATTCTGGAGGCTAGAGTCACTGAGGAAATAGTTGAGGTATAGGGAAGAACTTGATACCTGGTGGAAGAATGCCACATCTGGAGAGAGTAGCGATGACAGGCATCTTAGAGCCACACTGAGCTGAAGCGAGTTCATGGAGCTCGCATGGTCATCCGAGGTCTGAGTGAAAAGGAAGATGGGTTCATGGTTACAGAGGCGTTTCCAATTACCTAAGTAGTCTTGAAAATGCAACCTGTGGATTCATTCCTTTCTTCTAATGCAACATCCTGGGTCTTTTCAGTGCTAGGGGGGTCCTAATTAAGTAATAATTTCACTCCATTGTGCCTGTGTAGCCTGGAGTGGGAAGATGGGAAAGTCAAGGTACTTAGGGGAATGTTTTCACTCTGAGAAAAGGAAATGTTTAGAAGATATTTTCTAAATGCCTGTGACACCGTAGGAAGCATTTGGATTAAAAATAAATAACATTAAGAATAAATTAATGGGCCTTTAGTAAGTTCCAAACACTGTTCAGATCTCTTTAAGCAAATCATCTCATTTGATCCTTTCAATAACCCTCTGAGTTTAGTACTTTATCGTCCCTACTTTACGGATGAGGAACCTGGGACACAGACACCTGATAACGGACTCACTGGTGTCACCATTAATGAATGGTGACACCAGGAGTCAAGTCCAGCAGTCTGGCTCCAGAGCCTGAGTTCTTAGGTCTCCTACAGCTTCGTGAACTCGAGCAAATTGCTCAGTCTCTCACGTCTTGTTTCCTCACGTGTTCAGTGGGAATAGCCATGATAATAACAGTGCCAGCTTCATAGCGTTGCCGTTCCTGTAAGAGCTTTCCGTAGCGTTGATACGCAGTTGCCTACCTCTCTGCTGGGCCCACTCTCTAGGGTGATGGCAGAGGTCAGGAAAGCAAACGAGGCCACCCTCCTCCAGCACCACAAGTGCCTTCTCCTACCAGCACTTCCTGTCAGCGTAAGCGATCAATAAACAGTAGTCACCGACTTTGTGAAGTCGTCATTTTCATTTAATCTGTATCCTGAAGCTGATATCGTTTTCTTAAATCAGCGGGGAACATATATTACATCGTGCTTGAGATTGAAATTTTTTTTTTCCCTCACCTATTTGTCATTGCTTTTTGGGTTAAGAGTAGACTGTAGTTGGCACACTATTGCCAATTTCAGAAGAATGTGCTGTAACAATAAAGAGAAAGAAATTCAGAGGTATTCCAAGTCAGGTTTTATTTTTTTTTATTTTTTATAAAAACATCTTTATTGGGGTATAATTGCTATACAGTGGTGTGTTAGTTTCTGCTTTATAGCAAAGTGAATCAGTTATACATATACATATGTTCCCATATCTCTTCCCTCTTGCGTCTCCCTCCCTCCCACCCTCTCTATCCCACCCCTCTAGGTGGTCACAAAGCACCGAGCTGATCTCCCTGTGCTATGCGGCTGCTTCCCACTAGCTATCTACTTTACGTTTTTGACTCAAATTTTTTATGAATTAGCCACTGGGAATGTAGTCTACCTCAGATATGTTTTATATTTCTTAAATGACTTTGGGTTTGAAGCACATTCTCTAAAAGCTTATACATTTAACATTTCTCAACACAAAAGGATGACTTCATTTTTCCTTGAGAATGTTGTACACAATCCATGTAAATCTGGACCAAACAGCTGGGTACCATAGCCGAGCCAAGTTGACACAGAAATTAACCGTCACATTTGTTGTCTGCCTTTGTGTGAAAGCATCCTTCGCTAGCATCCATCATTTTCCCAGCTCATCCCAGTTCAGGTCGAGTGCTAATATTCTGATGACTCTATCAAGAGTTTAGAAACTTCCCTTACTCCTCCCCAAAGTATTCGAGTAGCACTTCAATTGTTTGAGGACCAAAGGATGAGGAAGTATAGAAAGGAGGACAAAGCCTTCACTAGGCGACTTGTGCACTGTGAGCTCTTGGTCTAGAGGACCTGCAGTGTGCTGGGCCCAGGACGGTGCCTGCTTTGGGTGCTCACAGTCTGGTCCAGCCAGGATAACAGGAATGTAGATGAGTGCAGTGAAGCGTGGCAGTGTATGCAGCACACAGTGGGGTCGCAGAGAAGCCATGAGGAGCCGCACCCGAGTGGAGGGTGCAGTGTGCAGGATTAAGAGTTAGGAAATGATTTGTTCTTGAGGTTGAGGCTTGAAAGAAGTGTATTGCTTTGCAAGCTCTCTTTGGGGGAGTCAGGGAGAAGCGGGGATCCAGGTAGAAGGTAAGCTGTGAGGCCAGATAAGGGAGGCTGGGGCTGTCCAATGGCTTGACCAACTAGAGTGGATGAAAGTCTCAGAACTGTGAGATTTGCCGAGGCCAGGGAGAGAGGCGAGTGCCAGGTGATGGGGTCTGTACCTTATCCCATCAGAGGTAAAGGTGAGCCATGGAATAGATGAGCATTGGTGGATGTAGTAGCAAAGAACTGGGAAGTGAAGTGTGAGGTGCTGATAGTATCTAGTGGCACAAGCTGCTCTTAGGATGCTGGTTAGTGCTAGTCTAAGTGTCATTTTCCTTTGAACATGCTCCGATGGTGTCTGCTAGTTAACAGCAAAGAGAAACCTCAAGTCTGAGAGCAGCTTGTCCTCCTGAGGTTTCAGTCCAATCGATTGTTTTTACTCTGGGTATCGACAGCTCCCTGCTGCATGCCCTTGTCTTTGGCTACGTGGGTTGACTGTGGTGAAATGGATTAGACTGCTTTTATTGCCTCTCTGGGTTTAATCAGTGCCCAGCAAGCACCATGTGTGTCTGTGACTTTCCTTTGCCTTTTAATTGTTTAGGCTGTGGGGCTGTTGATGGTACCACGTTTTTGTGCTCATACCTTGACTGATCAGTTTTTAACTCAGAGCTTATGCTTCTTTGCAGGATGCCACCATTTGGAAGCCTGATTCATGCCAGAACTGCCGTTGCCATGGTGATATCATTATCTGCAAACCTGCTGTTTGCAGAAACCCTCAGTGTGCCTTTGAGAAGGTATGGTGTCCTAACTGTTTTCTAAATGTAAAGTCAGGGAATGGTAGGGTGTTTGCATTTTTTCGGTCATCTGTTTTTGACATTTATCCCAATCTCTAATTGCAAGGTTTAGGAAATATAGGAGAGAATTTTAACATTGTATCTAAGAATATCTTAATTCCTGTTTATTGGGCATTTACTCTGGACCAGGCACTCAAGGTTAAAACTTAAAGGTTTTATAGTGTTATCCCATTTAATATTATGTGGGGTAGGTATCTTTATCCCCACTTTACAGATGAGGAAAGTGAAGCCTGGATATTTTAGGCAACTTAATAGGGTTATGCAGTTAATAAACTGTTGCCCAGAGATCTTCCCTGGGTCTGACAGTTGCCACAGCTACTGATAGTAACCACAACATTTTACAAGCCATTGGACGCACTGAAAGTCAGAATTGACTTCTCAAAGATGATTTTCTAAAGACGTTATTTGTTGTGCAACTGATTGTATCATCATGCTGCCGTTGGGCTACCTAGGATCATAGGATAGGCTTTGACTCAAGAAATCTCCTGGTATTTAACCAAACGTGTCAGGGATAGTTCCTCCTTTTCCTTTGTTAAACTTTTTCATTTTTTTGACTACACATCTATTCTGTTAGAATTTTTTTTTCCAAGTGCTGACTCTTTTCTTTTTAAAGTGAATCTACTTACAAAAAAAAGCTTAAGCTTCAAATTTGAACATTTGAAACTATCTGGAGAAGACCAATTATTTTCTTTAAAAAGCTTTCTGTCAATTTCACAAGCACAGTTTATTTTTCTAGTTTTATCTCTTCCCACCCCATAATAATTAATCTTGAGTCTTTATGGTGTCTAATGCTAAGAAGTTTCTGTTTGTTTCTAACACTGGAGTGAAGGTTCTGTATACCTTTAAGGGTATTTCTCAATTTCTGCATGAGTATATTTCTGAGAAGCTGCATGTATGTCAAATACTGGTAAATTTGATAATATTTTGCTGTATGTTGTGAGGCTATTTTCTGGAGTAACCACTCCTAAAAGATCTCTGTTTTGCTTGCTGAGTAAATCTGAGCTGGTTTTGTAAGGACCATGAAGACATGCCCTCCTCCACTTCATGTGAATAATTATGGTATCGTGGAAGAAGCACTGAATTAAATGTTAGAAGACATAGGCGGTATTGCTGAAAACTAAATGTGTTCTAAACCAGGGGTCAGCAGACTAAATCTGGCCTCTACCTGTTTTTGCATGACTTGTGAACAAAGAATGGTTTTTACATTTTTCAGTAGTTGGAAAAAACCAACAGAGAACGGTATTTCGTGATGTGAAAATTGTATGAAATCAAGTTTCAGTATCCATAAATAAAGTTTTATTGAAACACAGGCACACTCATTTATTTAAGTATTGTCTACAGCTACTTTTGTGCTACAATGACAGAGTTGTGTAGTTGTGATGTAGACCATATGTGGCCCCCAAAGGCTAAACTATTTACCATCTGGCCCTTTATAGAAAAAGTTTCTGACCCTTGTTCTATACCAAGTGTGATTTTGTCCCTTCCTAATTTGTTCTTCTCCTGATTTTTCTCAGTAAATGAAAACTCCCTTCTCCCAGTCGCTCAGGCCAGAAAACTTAGTATCATCCTCCCCACTTTCTCGCACATCCCACATCCAGTACATTAGCAAATTCCCCAGCTTTTCCTTCCTGAAACAATACACTGCAGATGCAACTTCTCTGCTTTTACTCTGGTTCAGCCTAGTATCTTTTTTTTTTGCCTGCATTCTCCCTGTAGCCTCTTAACTTGTTTCACTGTTTCACTGTTTCTGTCCTTGCCTTTTTCACTGTAATCTTGATATAGCAGCCAGGATGATCCTATTAAAAATTAAGTCATCATGCTGCTTCTCTCCTTAAACCCCTCCAATAGCTTTTGATGGCTTCTCTTCTCACTTTGAGTAACTCCTCGCAATGTCCTATAAAGTACTGCTGTACCCTCTGATTAATTGACTACTCTCCTTGCTCCCTCTGCTTCAGACACCAAGCCTGCTTGCTATTCCCTGGATTTGTGCCAGGCATACCTCTGCCATTAGGGCCTTTGCACCCTGCTGTTCCCATTGAAATTATCTATCTATCTATCTATCTATCTAATCTATCTATTTTGACCCTTTACTTCCTTTAAGTCTTTCTCAAATGCCATTCTTTTGAAATTGCAATTCTCCGCCCCTTACCACACATTTCCTATTCATTTTCCATGCTTTATTTTTCTTCTTGGCACTAACTACTGTCTGACATACTCTATAGTTTACTGATAGTTCTTGTTTACTATCTCTTTTATTTATCGTGTATCCTCAGCACCTACAATTGCACCTGATACATGGTAGGCACTCAATAAGTATCTTTTGACTGACTGAGTGAATATATGAGAGATGAAGCTAGAGAATTGGTAAGTTCAAGGTTATGGAGAGCCTTGTATGCTGTACTGTGGAGCTTGGAATTTCATTTTTAAGGTGATAGAATACTAATTAAAGCATGTGGGTAGAATGGCCAGCTTTTCTTTTTGAAAGATCCTTCTGGTTTTTCAAAGATAATGCGTAATATTGGAGATGAGGAGATCAGTTCAGAGGCTGTGAGAATAGTCCAGATGAGAGGATGTGTACCTGAATCGGAGTGCTGGTCATGTAGGGGTCAAGAGGAAAGGGCAGCCTCAGTAAGTATTTAGGGGATAGATCAGCAGAACTGAATGAAGGTAGGAGGGTGAGAGAAAGGAAAAGGAAAGGTGACTCACATATTTATGGCTTGATGACTAATTGGCTAGCTGAGCCACGAACTGATATTGAGAATATAGGAGAATGAGGAAAAGCATCTTATCTGGGAGGAGAACAGTGGTTTCAGTTTGGGGCACATTGAGTTTGAAGTGTTCGTGGAAGAGCCAGGTGGATGGATATGTCCAAAAGGCAGCTGGATGTCTGAGTCTACAGCTCAGAGGAGAAGACAGAGTTAGAGATATAATGTGGGTATCATTAGCAGGGAGACAGTAATGTAAACCTTTTGAATTAATGAGCTCATCCAAAGAGATTGTGTGAAAAAAGAACACAAGACCAAGGGTGGAATTTGGGGAGCACCATCTTTTAAGGGGAGATGAACATAAAAAAAGGGAACTTAGGAAGATTAAGAAGACATGGTCAGAGAGATAAGGGGTAAGAAATGATCAGAGAAGAGAACAGTGTTGTGGTAGCCAGGAGAGGAGGGAGTTTCCAGAAGGAGTTTGTATCAACAGTGTTGATCCCAGGTAAGGGAGTAAGTGGGAGAAGAATTTAATATGATCCATTGAATTTGGCAACATGTAGGCCACTGGTGGCCACACTGAAGTTGCTGTCAATGAGGTGGCGGGAGTGTATGCAGAGGCTCGAAGAGTGAATGGGAAGTGGGCAAAGGAAGGCCAAGTAGAGGCTACTCCTTCAGGCAGCTTCACTGAGAATGGAAGAAAGAAATGGGTTGTTAGGCAGACACCACCACATCTGTGGAGTTTCTTTGAACCTCCCATCCCCAACCATCGAGCCTCTTGGGTGTTGTTGTGTGCTTTGTACTTGCCCTTTTTACAGCCCTTCACCAGACTGCAAATGCTTGTTTGTCTGCTGAAGATGCTTAGTCAATATTTGTAGAATGACCAAACAACGGAAGGGAGAAGGTTTTGTTTTGGCTTTTGATATTACTATGAAATAGACATGATCACCTTGAGAGGGAAAGGGGGCTGACCTAGAAGAGAGAGAGAAGTTGAAGATATGGGGGATGGGGGAGACAGAGCGACAGAATGATAGAACTGGAAGAGGCCTTTAAAATGGATTTAGTCAGGCTTTCTCATTTTATAGACAAAGAAACAGGCTTTTAGTTGTTTAGTCGCTTGCTCAAAGATACAGAGCTAGACAGTGGCACAGCCATAACAAGAATCTTAGTCTCTGGCTCATGAGCCAGTGTAATTTCTACTCCACCATGTCTTTCCTTGTGTATCTCAGGAACATGTGTTGTTATTCGCATCTGCTGGGTACACTTACATTAGCTCATGGCACAAGTTAATGAATCACCATTGTACCCTAAACTAAATTATTACTGTTATTAATAGTAACTTGGGTTCCTATCATTTAAAAAAAATTTTAAAAAGCCTTTTTACAATGTATGTTTTGCTCATGGATTGACTGGAAATAACCAAGTGTCAATGGTAGTTCTGCTAGATATTTGTATCTATCTATCAGCTATCTATTCATCCTATTAACCATATATAATACATTCTGTATTCATATCCTATATCCATATAGAATAACTAGCTATAGAGTTAGATAAATAAGGTCAGAGAGAGAGACAGAGACAGAGAAAGATAAGAGAGATAAGAGAATGATAAGAGAAAGACAGAGAGATAAGGTCAGAGAGAAAGAGAACCACAGGTATTTAGAACATTGACTATCTAACCGGGTCCTGTCAGAACCAGTCTTCAGGATCTCTGAATAACATATATCCAAAGAGGACAATGCAATGCAAAGGGGCACTGTATTACATTGTGGGGTTTCGGCTGCAAAGTTCAATGCAGATAAGAATAGTGTTTCCTTAATCAAGCTGTAGTGAGAAATTATATATATATACACAACATACATCTATGTATATGTATACACACACACACACACACCCCCATATGCTTAGAAGAGTACCTGGCTATTCTAAGTACTCAGTTTTAGCTGTAATTATCACATGATCATCATCGTTATTGTTAGTTGGTTCCTCTAGATCCTAGGCAAGCAATCTTCATTGATGTCTCTTGCCCAAGTGGCCACTTCCTAACGCTCCCAGTGCAAAGCCTGCAGGGCAATAGGCTTACGTGTTCCCTGCAGCCCACAGCTCACAAGGCTATGCAAGGTTACATGGTTAGGTAGCAAGAGCTCCCTGTCTTTCTTTCTCCAAGTGCCACATTCAGAATTCTTTGCTCCTCCTTTAGCCCCAAATCACCTCTTTCATGTTCCAACAGAAATACAATAGGTAGATGCAAGATAGGGAACATCCACTCACAAATAAAGAATATCATATCTATAAAATGAGTTTTGAGGGCCAAGTCTGAAGACCAGTTTTTATATAAATCAAAGACAACTAATTTGGGGGCACAAAATATCTCTTGAAGTCCTTAATTTTGCCTGCCTCTGTCCCTCGCTCCCTGCTTCCATATTAGAATACAAACAACACTTGGATTATCTCATTTTCTATCTGGACGCTTAATGGAAATTAGGTTAATGTATTTTCTATATTTACTATCTTAGTGGAAGTTAGACAAGTGTAGGTTCTACTTGGGGTTCAGAGGGCACTTTTGTGAATAGTCATTAATGTTGTGCCATATGTACAATTTTATAAAATCCCATATCATATAAGTTTTATCCTTTATTAAGCAAATAAGAATTTGGTGATCACTGTTACTGATGTATTTATCTGTTTGGTGGATTAACAGTTGTGAAATAGTAGTCCCATTTCCCACCCACTCTTGAGGATGTAGTTATGTACAATTGACACTCTCTTGTAGGTACAATTCTTTTTAATGGAAGCAGCCCCAAATAACAAAGAAACATTAAGACATACATAATTTTTTCAATCTACCAGCTGAATTCTTTGTAGACTTTTATTCTGTGGATAAGTCATGATTTCCTGGTTAATTCAGGATCTCCTACCATTTTTGATCAAAATCGCTAATTACCCGTTCTGCCACATCTCTGGACTTGAGGAAATGGTAAGTGGAAGAGCAGGTTGAGTCAGAGGGTCTATTAATAGAAGGATTGGGCCCCAAAGACACATGTATGTGCCATAGTTTTAATAATCTTGGATAAACAGATCCTTCACAGTGGCAAATAGATGGTTAGTTAACATATGACAACTTCCCAATAAATCCTAAGGTATCCCGTGGAGGCCCATTCCCTTGATAGTGTCACGTATTGATAGGAAACACAATTGCAATTATAGAAACCCTGATAAACAATGTAGATCTTTATTGGAGCCCAGGAATTCTATCCAGCTCCCCACGGTACATGTGATACCTCCACAGCCATGCTATTTCCTCTCCCAGCTCTGTCCTTCAGTCACCTGCCCCTTGTGCTTTGCCACTCTGTGTCCCAGGTAAAAGTGAACATTAGAACTTTAGCTCCCCCCCTGCTGGCTCCATCAGGCATCTGTAGGATGTTAGAAGACCTGCCAGCTCTGTGGCCACCCCCGCCCAAGTCTTCTCTTCTCTGTTCTAGGGAAATAGAGCTCTTATCTCACCCCTACTGCTTTTCTGCTGTGACACTCAGATGGAGCATTTCTAGTGAATAAAATTCTTCACTTCATTACATGTGAAAAGATGTAGACAGTTTTCAAGGAAATTACTTTCACAAGGGGGTTCATTTTATCTTCGAGAGAAGCTCATCTTGACAGAATCCTTTTTGTTAGTGTATTCTGTTTATCCTGTTTATTATTGTCACCCATGGAAACTCATGAGAGTTAGTGAATCTGAAGTGACTGTTCGTTGCTGCTATTTTATGCTGAGCTGTTTTTAAATGCTCAGGGGGAAGTGCTTCAAATACCCGCCAACCAATGCTGCCCTGAGTGTGTGCTGAGGACTCCTGGATCTTGCCATCATGAAAAGAAAATTCACACGGTAAGTATTTTCTGACCCATGGTTGATTCAGTGTCTGTAGATCATTGACAAGGTAAAGCTGAGTGCTAAATTTGTGCTGACAAGAGAGGACTTTTTTCCCCTTTGTTTGGACTGTGGAGGACCTCAAGCTTATTTGACTTTCCGTGGGCATTAGGTTTCTTGAACAAGATTAAAATTGTCCCATTTATTCCATAGACCCACGTAAATATTTGTCAATTGAATTCGTGTCTGTATAAAGAGTAGTTTGAGAATGTTGATGATGAAGAAGTTGTAATGCTGAATAATAAAAGGGCCACCTTGCCTTTGTGTACCACATACACGTTTTTCACTTGATTTTATAAACAACCCTGAGTAGGTGAGTAGAGCAGATGTTATTACTCCTGTGTTAAAGATGGAAAAGTGGAATTGCAAAGAGTATAAGTTACTTGCCCCATATATTACCAATAAGTGGTATAACCTGGCTCAGAGCCCTGGTCTTTTGCTCCTCATTCAGGGTGGAGTTTCTAAACTTCAGCACTATTAACACTTTAGGCTTTGTCGTGGGGACCATCCTCTGCATTATAGAACGGTTAGCGGCATCTCTAGCCTCTACCCACCATTTAGTATCCTCTGAATTCCTGACAACCAGAAATGTCTGTAGGCATGGCCACATTTCCCCTAGGGGGCAAAATGAAAAGGCTCACCTCCCCCCATTTAGAACCACAGTACTAGAAATCAACCCTGAAGTTCTTTTATTATACTTTCTCATTCCAGATCCTGTGGGATTAATTTAGAGATATTAAATACTGATTTAAAAGGACTATTGCAAGGTTTATAGTAGAAAGTATGAAAATGGGATGGCTACAGTTCATCTCCACTCATGCCTACATGCTCCCCCGAGGCAGCAGGTGAAGTTGAATGTGTTAGAAAGAGGCTCTTTGCTTTAATCTTCATCTTCCACCTGATACAAAACTTTCCCCAAGTTAGTGTCTCTACCCATTCAGGAGCGAGCATAGGTTAGCCGGATTTGATATACCTGCTCTAGGCTGCTATTCAGTGTGTGTACCTAAAACTCAGTGAGTACAGTGCACTTTCCCCGTGGGACAGGATCACCTCACTTAAGCCACTGTCTCCACATTACCTGAGGAAGCCACTCTTTCACTTCTGCACAATGTATTGCTGAATGATACCCAAGCAGGATCTGTGCCTTCATACCATGTATCACCTTGTGCTGCTTGATTCAGTCTGCATTATGTAGGGTGATGGAAACTTCACACGCCACACAAGAGGATCCCTTGTGAAATGTAAAGTGCCGAAGGGCAGATTGGTGATGGAATTAACGCCAGTTCTTAATGGTTGGAACAGGTGTGTGGTTCAAGGTCAAAAACCTCAAGCTGAATCTTTCAAGTGAAAGAGCCCTAGGATCCAAAATAAGGCCAGGATCTGGGGGAACAACAGACATCTCAAATAAGAGGTGGTTCCAGGGACATGAGACATCAGAGTTCAATGACTCTTTGCATGGCCACTCTAATGACACTTGTCATTTGCTTGCTCGTGTTATGTTCATGCGCATGTGCAATCTTCTTATCTTGAATTAAGATTTCTGAGAACATTGACAATATTTTGTCTACCTTCATAGTGAGCCTCCTTGCCTCCCACCTAACCTGGTGAACTTTTCCCAGAGTAGGTGCTCAATAAACATCAGGACTCAAACAATGAGTAAATCCCTTCTCCAGCTTATCCATGTCCTTGTCCCAAGGGCATGTTGGTCTTGGACCAACTAACCTGTGTGGCGGGGCTGTTCAGGGACCACAGATCTGCTGATGGGTTAATTAGAAATCCGCTTGGTCTCCTACTTTTTCTGGAAGAGTTTAGAAAGTCCTTCTTCTCCCTGCCTCCCTTGCAATTCACCCCTTCGGCTCTGACACAGTACATGGGAAGCTCTAAACTGGGTAAGATCATGTCCATGCCTTGTTTTCCCATATGCAACTTTCAGAATGTACTCCCCTGAAAGTGTTAGAATTATATTTCTGGTACTTGATGTAACTGAGAAAAAGGCTGAATTTCAGGAATTGTAGTTTGAAGGGAAAAAAATCTCTAGTGGTCTACTTCTTCAAATAGAAACAGAAGAATGATTTTTTTTTTTTTAAGTTGAGACAAAATCCTCGAATTTTAGTCTTAATAAAGTGAAAACGATCATGTTTCTTGTCTTCCTGTTCTTCTTTCCTCTCTTTCTTCACCTTTTTAGATTCTTGCCAAATTTTTCTTAATATTATTCATTTCCTTGAGTGGGTTAAATGCTTGTCTGGGTTGGGTCTGAATCTCCCCTTGTCACTTGCATCACTAGGTTTTTTCCTGCATCTTGGAGCCTTTTCTGTTTTGCCCCCTTGGCTTGCTTGGGAAGCAGTTTCAGAGCACCTTCCTCTCCCGCTGAACAGCGGTAATCCTCTCTCTTTAGCCTCTGGCTTGCATCCCGTAGGACGAGTTATGGAGACTCTCTCCCAGTAGTTATAAAATAGCCTGGCGCTTTAAGAGCTTTGGAATGGTGAAGTGGAAGCTTTCCCCTGAAAGGGAGATTTAGAAGAGGCTTTAGGATAGAGCAAGTGTGGTGGGAGGGGCGTCTGTTGAAGTGATGCCGTCCCCAGAGAATAAAATTGAAGAGAAGGAAAGTCAAAGGTGGGTTGAGCTCAGGGTGGCATGAAGAGGCCACCTTTAATAAACAGCCTTGCCTCATGAGGGGACCTCTTTTGCTGGCATTGTGGGCAGCACCTTGTACAGCTGACGTTCCAGCAAGTCAAGACAAGTCCCCACATCTTCTCTGGAGTGAGGAAAACACTTGAGCCTTTTGGCTGACCAGGTTATTTAAGTTTTGCATGGGCTTATTACAGCCAGCATTTGGGTGACTATTTCATCCATGACCTCCCAAAGCTATCCTTTCAAATTAGCTGTCCTTTCAAATTAGCCCAACCTTGCCAACCAGTTAGGGAGACAAGCCTGAAATATGTTTTCCTAAAGAGTATTGGAATGCGTTTTCCCTGTTCTTTTCCCCACAAATTAGCCTGTGAAAGGGAGGAGAAAGGACCTTTAACCCCTTTCTTTTCCTCTTTACTAATTTAATCTCAGCACCAGATAATGTCATGTCTTAGAAGATGGTGCTTGGAGATTCACTGAAAAAGAAAGTGGTAGGTGGTAATGCCCTAGTGGCCGCATCCGATTGAATACAGGAGTGTGGAGGGAGAGGTCTGCTTGCTTTGCCTGCCTGTGAGGCTGAAAGGAGAACTAATTTATGTGTGTGAGGCAAGAAATGAATACTGAGTTCTGCAGCCTTGTTCTCTTCAAAGTAGAGGATGTAATTACAATATGCCTGGAACATCCCCAGGTATTTAGTATTCTGGATGTATAACATAACAGGAACAAATTATAGGAAGAAAAATTATTTTTTTGTTCTGTCAGTAAACCAGGCAAATACTTAATGACCTTTTCTTTCCTTTGGATTTATGTCAACAGCCAAGCCGACGTTATTTGGCTATGCAGAGGAATATATATAAGATATTGTCTGCAGAATGTGCTTTTGGCCAATGTCAAAATCACATGATTTCAAAAGGTATTAATGGTATTAAGATGGCACAGCTACAACACAGGTCTTGTGGAAGCATTGTTTTGTGTATGTATTATTTTTTGATTTTACAGAGCTTTCTTTGCTTGTTACAATGCTCATAAAAAATACAGCTTTTGTAAATGAGTATAGAAAACACTGTGAAATTTAAAAATATCTACCTGTCATCTATCTGTCTATCTATCTATCTATCAGCATGTACCAAACCCCTTGATCTCTGCTCTCTCTCTGCGGAGAGAGGTGTCACTGATTTAGGGATAAGAGTAGGAGATGAAAATGGAGGGGACTCATGTGACTTTTCTCAAAGAGAGAGGTGAGAATACTTCCTTTCCATCATTCTGTGCACTTTGGATCACTGTCTGGGCTTCCGTGGCTTTGACATCAAGAGTGGAGTCACCCTGACGAATGTTCTTTGTTATTCCCATAATTCTCAAGCTTATTGTGAAGGGAGAATCCCTTGCTTAATTTTATGTCTCTTGAGTCAGATAATAGATTCACATCATTAGAGAGCTTGAAGGTACCGAAGAGATTAGTTAATACAGCCCTCTCATTTTACAGTTGAGAAAACTTTGGTGATTGACAAGTTATTATAATTAATTTTTGTGGCCTCGTCTGAGAGGTGGTATGATTGCAAATGTTTAAGAAATGACAGTTAGTGTTTCTCAGTAGTGACAAAAACAAGCTCTTGTTTTAATGAAACGTCTAGATGTTTAGAAGCAATCTCCTAACTTTTAATAGAATAAAGACATTCACTTCAAGTTGTTTTATAAGCAGCTTTCAAATTTTACTTTATTTAAGATATGTAAATGATTCATTAGATATTTTAAACAGTACTTTGCTCTCTGATGACTAAAATGAATATTTGTTTATTGGTGAAAATTTGGAAAATAGAAAAGTATGCAAGCAGAAAAAAATCCACTAGTAATCTCCAAGCTATGAAAACCACTATTGCTTCCTCAGGTTTTTTTTTCTTGGGGGCGGAGGGGGAAGCCGGCAGTGAATATGGATGGATGGATAGATAGATAGATAGAGAAACATGTTTTTACATAATTGTAATTATACTATGTATACAGTTTATATCTTGCTTTTTTATATAACATTATGTTGTAAATAGTTCCCCAGCATACTCTTGGAGAACATGATTTCCTATTATTAGGCATTTGGGTAGCTTCCAATATTCACTAAAATATTTCCAATTTCGCTATGAGGAACAATGAGGTGGAATTCCTTGTATTTAAACTTTTTGGTTTGTCATTGATCATTTTCTCCAGATAACTTCTTAAAAGTGAAATTAGTAGGTCAAAGCATCTAAAGATCTTGAGTATTGAAGCTGTGACATCTGTGGTCATTAAAATTCAATTTTAAGTTGTCTGTGTCCAATGATAAACCCAGTGGGACTATCACGGATAGTATAGCTTCTTTTCAGGTCTGATTACCTAGGGTAGGCCCTGCCTGGCTGAGTTGTTCCAGGTGCTATCATGAGAGAAGGCTCTGTGTAGGAGCATTCCACTCCATTGTAGCTTCACTGACAATAGCTACTATGAATTTTAAACACTTTCCGTATCTGATATTAAAAGATATTATCTAATTTTATTTTAAATAATATTTCTTTGCAGTTAATAAAGTTGAATATTCCATAAGCTTGTTGCTATTTTTTTCCATTGGGATTTTTTTTCTTTTTCTTTAAATTGAGGTATAGTTGACTTACAATATAATATTAGTTTCAGGTGCACAACGTAGTGATTCAATTTTTATTTTTTTAATTTTATTTATTTATTTATTTTTGGCTGTGTTGGGTCTTCGTTTCTGTGCGAGGGCTCTCTCCAGTTGCGGCAAGTGGGGGCCACTCTTCATCGCGGTGCGCGGGCCTCTCACTATCGCGGCCTCTCTTGTTGGGGAGCACAGGCTTCAGACGCGCAGGCTCAGTAATTGTGGCTCACGGGCCCAGCTGCTCCGCGGCATGTGGGATCCTCCCAGACCAGGGCTCAAACCCGTGTCCCCTGCATTGGCAGGCAGATTCTCAACCACTGCGCCACCAGGGAAGCCCCTCAATATTTTTATACATCATGAAATGATCACCACTATGAGTCTAGCTACCATCTGTTATCATACAAAGTTATTACAATATTATTGACTATAGTCTCCATGCTGTACATTACATCCCCATGAGTTATTTATTTTATAACTGGAAGTTTGTACCTCTTAGTCCCCTTCACCTATTTCACCCCCATATATCCCCTCCACTCTGATAACCACCTGCTTGTTCTCTGTATCTGAGCCTGTTTTCGTTTGGTTTTGTTTGTTCTTTTGTTTTGTTTTTTAGATTCCATATATAAGTGAAGTCATACAATATTTGTCTTTCTCTGTCAGACTTATTTCACTAAGCATAATATCCTCTAGGTCCATCCATATTTTTGCAAACGGCAAAATTTCATTTTTTATGGCTGAGTAATATTCCTGTGTGTGTCTCTGTGTGTGTGTGTGTGTGTGTGTGTGTGTGTGTGACATCTTCTTTATCCATTCATCTCTTGATGGACACTAGGTTGCTTCCATATCTTGGCTATTACAAATAATGTTCCAGTGAACATTGGGGTGCATATATCTTTTTGAATTAGTGTTTTTGTTTTCTTCAGATAAATACTCAGAAGTAGAATTACTGGATCATATGGTAGTTCTATTTTTAATTTTTCCTCAAAAATTAAATCTCCATACTGTTTTCCAAGTGACTATATCAATTTACATTCCCACCAACATTACATGTGGGTTCCCTTTTCTTTACATCCTTGCCAACACTTGTTATTTCTTGTCTTTTTGATAATAGCCATTCTGACAGGTATGAGGTGATATCTCACTGTGGTTTTGATTTGTATTTCCCTGATAACTAGTGGTGACTAGTGATGTTGAGCATCTTTTCATGGTCCTGTTGGCCATCTTTATGTCATCTTTGGAAAAATGAATATTCAGGTCCTCTGTCCATTTTTTTTTTTTTTTTTTCATGACTAAGTTATTTATTTAAGCCATCTCCTGCCATAAGCAAAGGGACGGAAGATCAGTATAATGGTCATCAAGTATAATGGTCATCACTGGATACAAGAAGGTGAGCTTAACGTCTCGAACACTTTTCTGGTCCATGTGTGCAGAGTAATGGTCCAACCAGTGCTGTGGTCCCCACTGGGTAATGGTCCAGGTTCTCTTTATTCGTCTTCATAGCCAGTTGGAAGCGGATTCACATGAGGGTTATGGAATAGGGTATGGTTACCATTTCCCCAGGGAAAGGGCTTGGACCTGATGCGGAGATGGGAGTAGGTGACGAACTCGGGTCTCTCCTCCTCTCCGTGGTGCGACTTAAGGAACACGTTCAGCATGCTCACTCCCACCCCGGGGAGCGCCACGAAGTAGCTGAGCCCTCCTCGCCGTGGGCGCCACTCGACATAGGCCGGCTCAGCAGCCGGGAACGACCTAGCAGCCCAGAAACCCGGGTTACAGCTGCCGTCGCCATCTTCGACGAGAACTGCCGCAGCGCCGGAAGCGGAAAACTGCCCATTTTTTAATTGGACTTTTTTTTTTTATTGAGTTGTATGTGTTCTTTTTATATTTTGGATATTAACCCCTTACAGATGTATCATTTGCAAATATCTTCTCCCATTCAGTGGGCTGCCTTTTCATTTTGTGGAGGTTTCCTTCACCGTGCAAACGCTTTTTAGTTTGATGTAGCCCCATTTGTTTATTTTTGCTTTTGTTTCCCTTGCCTGAGGAGACAGAACAAAAAAATATTGCTAAGACCCATGTCAAAGAGCATACAACCTATGTTTTCTTCTAGGAGTTTTATGATTTCAGGTCTTATATTTAAGTCTCTAATCCATTTTGAGTTTATTTTTGTATATGGTATAAGAAAATGGTATAGTTTCATTCTTTTACATGTAGCTGTCCAGTTTTTCCAGCATCACTTATTGAAGAGGTCATCCTTTCTCTATTGTATATTCTTGCCTTCTTTGTCTTAGATTAATTGACCACAAGTGGTGACCTTATTTCTGGGCTCTCTATTCTGTTCCACTGACCTATGTGTCTGTTTTTATGCCAGCCCCATACTGTTTTGCTTACTATAGCTTTGTAGTATAGTTTGAAATCAGGGCGTGTGATACTGCCAGCTTTGTTCTTCTTACTCAAGATGGCTTCAGCTATTTGGAGTCTTTTGTGGTTCCATACAAATTTTAGAACTATTTGTTACAGTTCTGTGAGAAATACCCTGAGTATTTTGATAGAGATTGAGTTGAATCTGTAGATTACCTTGGGTGATATGAACATTCTAACAATATTAATTCTTCCATAGCATGAGCACAGCATACCTTTCCATTTCTCTTTCAATTTTTTTCATTGATGTCTTTTAGTTTTTAGAGTACAGGACATTCACTTCCTTAGTTAAATTTATTCCTAGGTATTTTATTCTTTTTGATGCAACTGTAAATTGGATTGTTTTCTTTATTATTATGTAATGACCACATTTATTTTTTTATTATAGTCTTTGTTTTAAAGTCTGTTTTGTCTGATCAGAGTAGTGCTACTCCAGCTTTTTTTTCATTTCCATTTGCATGGAATACCTTTTTCTATCCTTTCCCTTTCAGGCTATGTGTGTTTAGTGAGTCTCTTGAATGCAGCATATAAATGGGTCTTTTTTTTAAATCTATTCACTCTATGTCTTTTGATTGAAGCATTTATTCCATTTACATTTAAAGTGATTATTGGTAAGTATGTACTTGTTGCTATTTAGTTAATTGTTTTCTGATTATTTTGGGTACTTCTTTGTTCCTTTCTTCTTCTTTTAGTCTCTTCCCTTGTAGTTTGATGAGTTTCTTTCTATTTTTTGTGTATCTATTGTAGATTTTTGGTTTGTGGTTACATTAAGGTTCATATATATTGATTGATATCTATATACATGGCTGTTGGTTTTAAGCTGATAGTTACTTAAGTTTGAACACATTCTAAAGGCACTACATTTTTACTCCACCCCACATGTTTTATGTTTTTAATGTCATGTTTTACATCTTTTTACTTTGTATATTCCTTAACTACTAATTGTAGTTTTAGTTGATTTTACAATTTTTGCTTTTCAAATTTTACTTGCTTTTTCAATAGTTGATACATTACCTTTACTATATATTTGCCTTTACCAGTGAGTTTTTTTTTTTGTTCATATATTTTCATATTTCTAGTTATGACCTTTTCTTCTCTGCTTAAAGAAGACCCTTTAACACTTCTTGTAAGGTCGGTTTAGTGGTGATGAAATCTTAGTTTTTGCTTGTCTGGGAAGCTCTTTATCTTGCCTTCAATTCCAAATGATAGCCTTGCTGGGCAGAGTATTGTTGGTTATAAGTTTTTTTTCCTTTCAGCACTTTAAATATATCATTCTACTCCCTTATGGCCTGCAAAGTTTCTGCTGAAAAATCAGTTGATAGCCTTATGGGATTTCCCTTGAATATTATGCATAGTATTCCTCTTGCTGCCTTTGAAATTCTCTCTCTGTCTTGCCTTATTAATCATGATGTGTCTTGGTGTGGATCTCTTTGGGTTCATCTTCTTTGGGACTATTTCCTTCCCCATGTTAGGGAAGTTTACAGCCATTATTTCTTCAAATAAGTTTTCTGCCCCTTTCTTTCTCTCTCCTCCTTCTGAGATCCTGATAATGCAAATGTTAGTATGCTTGATATTGTCTCAGAGGTTCCTTAAACTATCCTCATTTTTAAAAATTCTTTTTTTTTTCTTTGTGCTGTAATGATTGAGTGATTTCCATTAGTCTGTCTTCCATGTTGCTTATATATTCTTTTGTAACATCTAATCTGCTCTTGATTCCCTCTAGCATATTTTTCCTTTTAATTATTGTATTCTTCAGTTCTGATTGTTTTTTTTTTTTATATTTTCTCTTTGTTGAAGTTTTCACTGTGTTCTACCATTCTTCTCCTAATTTCTATAAGCATCTTTATAACCATTGCTTTGAATTCTTTATTAGGTAAATTACTTATCTTTATTTCATTGGAGTTGTTTTTCCTGGGGTTTTATCTCATTCTTTCTTTTGGAACAAATTCTTCTCTTTTCTCATTTGTTTGATTTTCTGGGTTTGCTTCTGTGAATTAGGTGAAACAGTTATCTCTCCTGGTCTTAAAGGTGTGGCCTTGTGTAGAATTGTTCCTATGTAGATTTTGTGTGCCAGGTGACCTTGGCAGTTGGGACTGGAGCAGGATGGCAGGGGTGGGTTTTAGGGCATGTCAGGCAGGGCTGGGGCCTCCCTGGCAAGATGCCTGGAACTGAAGTGGACACTGACCAAGGCTTTCCTGGGCTGGATTGGGGTTGCTACCTTGGTGGCATGGCTAGAGGTGGAGTGGGCACAGGCTGGAAGGTGTGCTGGGGCCACCTTGGCAGGCCGGCTAGAGGGCCAGGTTCTTTTCAAACCACTGCCTCTGTGCTGGGACTCAGAGAGAGTGAGTTTGTGCATAAGCCCTTTAAGAGGGGAGTCTTGGTTTCCCATAGCTCTCTGGCTTTCCCCAATGTAAGTCCCACAGGTTTTCAAATCCAGTTATGGGGTCTTATCTTCCTGGTGCAGGTCTCAGGGCTGTAGTGCCCAGTGTGGGGCTGGAACTCCTCACTTCTTAGGGAGGTCCTCCAAGTTTGTGATATTCATTCGGCTTTTGAATTTCCTGCCAGGGGTATGGGGTTACCTCCTACCCATCTCAATGAGGTTTTTTTCTGTATATCCTTAATTGTAGAAGAGCTGTTCTGCTAGTCTGCAGGTTGTTCTTAGAGAGAGTTGTTGTTCTATATGTAGTTGTAATTTTGGTGCCTCCATGGGAGGAGGTGAGCTCAGAATCTTCCTACTCTACCATCTTGATCTTGCCTCCAGTCTTTTCTTATTGCTTGTAAATGATTTTATATAGTGGAGTATAATTCTAATTAATATAATTTGCTGTTTTTAAAAATCAGTTTGTCATTTTCCTTTTAAATTTTTTTTATAATGTATATTTGACAGACTTTGAAAATTTTAACTTATCAGAACCTATTAATTTTTCTCTTACAATTTCTTCCTTTGCTTTTATGCTTAGGCCTTTCAAAGCATAAAGGTCAATTGCCTGCTATCTTTTATTAGCCAATAGTTTATTAGCAAGTTGTGGACTTGCCCATTTATATGCTACACTAAATTTGAAATTTTATATTTAATTACAGAAGAAGTAAAAATTGATAGGAGAGGACTTGGCCTTGGCATCCAAGTCTGTTGCCGTGATCACAGTCAGCCCATAGGTGTGAAAAGGAGTAGGAAGACCATGGACTCATGCAGTGGAGAGAAGGGAGAGGATTGAGCACCTCCTACCTGCCACTCCCCTTGCTGGCTCTTTAACAACTGCCTCGTTTAACCTTTACAATAACCAAGTGCACAAGATATCGTCATACCATTTAAGTTTTCTAGACCAGGAAGCTGAGATCTAGAAAGATTACATCACTCTCATAGTCCCCAAGGCAGGGAGAGCTGAGCCTGGATCTGAGAACATGCATGCATCCAAGGAAATCCTTGGTTCATCCAACTCAGTGCATTCCTTGCATTTCTGCCCTCTTGTACTCCCAGCAAGTCCACCTAAAGAAATTAATTTTCATGATGGTAAGGTGAGGGCTTGGTTCCCAAATAATTGGATGACCGTGACTACCTATTACTATTATTGTTACAATAATAGCACAGGTTATTAGTAATTCCAAAATATCAGACTTGGCATGCTTGCAACCTGGCAGCAATTTGCAGAATAAAGGGGCAGTGACTTGTTTAAGTAAGACAGAGTCCTTTTGTGTTTGAGAGAGGTGAATAATTATTCTGGATGCTGGCTTGAGGAGAAGCAAGAGAATGTTTATTTTCTATGCTTCTCAGTGATACAGTTGAAATCCCCAGATTATATTTAGATGACTGAGCACTGGGTGTGTGTGATGTTTTTAATAGAAATCTATATATGATTTGTGCTGAATCAGATATCATCATATGCTACATTTAATAGAGGCAAAGGAATACGATATTTAAGAAAATGTTATAAGAGGAAAACTTTATGGATTAAGCTCATTTTTTTTCATACATTTTTTAAAAGGCCACCATCATTCCACTCTGCCATTGAGAACATAACGTATTTTGACAGCTACTTCCCCAAACAATCAACATACTTGTAGCTTTTGATATTCAGGGTTTACCCCTGCCCTCACTCTGCATCACATCTGAGAGTGGCTCATTTAGATACTTTTGGGGCTTAGTAAATCATATAACTCAAAACATAGATCTGTTAGATCATCGATACAGTGCCAGCTTTGGGAATGTCGTATCCCAGCCTAAAGTGGGCTAGGGACATTCTGTGTGTGTAGAAGGACACCCTCGCCAGGAATTAGTTTGCTCTACAATTTGGACCAGGTGCCTCCTGCTGGATATGACAGGTTCCCTGGGACCATAAGATCACTGGAACGGGAGAGAGAGAAAGAGGGGTGGGGGGAGGGAGAGAGAGAGAGAGAACACAAATATGGGAACTCATCAGGGTAAAAAGTAAAGGCCAAAAAAAAAAAAGCATAATACAGAGTGAGAGCTATATTGAAAATAATATAACTATTATAAAGAATTCAGTAGTTAAACGTGTATGTGTGCATATTTTACTTTGGTCTTCATAGAATTTTTTAAATGATGGGATTGGGGTCATTTTTATTTTATTTTTGTGCTTTTCTGAAATTTTCAAATGTAAAATTTTAGGGATAAAAAAGGAAAAATACAACTCAATTTTAAAATTGGTCTCTGACTTAGAATATTGCAAACCCTGGTCTCAGCCTTGCAAGCCTAGAGCCTTCTTCCATCTCTCCTGAGCTCCATCCTGTATTTGTTTAAAAGAAGGCTTGTTTCTGTTTGGTCAAATGAAAGCCTATATTCTGACAATAATTTTCTTTTCTTTTTTTTTTTTTTCCCTAACGCACAGCATGGGACAGAGTGGGCCTCCTCCCCATGCAGTGTGTGCTCTTGCAGTCATGGGGAAGTCCGATGCAGTTCCCGACCATGCCCACCACTGTTGTGTGGACACCAGGAGCTGGAATTCATCCCTGAAGGAAGCTGCTGCCCAGTCTGTGTGGGCCCTGGGAGTGAGTATGAGCTTGTAGAGAGAGACCCTCTTTGCCTTTGAGGTTTACCTGGTGACATCCCAACTCTTCTCTTTCTTGCTCAGTGTGGTACAAAGATCCCTAACCCCATTCCTTATTGGAACCGAGGTGTAGCCTTGCACATGGCAGAAGCGATGTTGCAGAGACTGAGCTCCATTCCAAACTTGAGATTCTGGGACTCTCTGATTTATTATTTTGCCTTGGCCAGATGCAATCCCTCTGTGTTCATAGCTCCTAAGAAGGAAAGGCAGGAAGGACAAGACCCTTTGCTATGATTGCATAAGGCCAAGGTATTAATAGTTCCTCCTGCCTCTCGGTGGAGAGAAGAAAGAACAAATCACTTCTCCATGTAGTAACACTACCACTAATTCTGCTGGCTGGTCTTTCAGTTGACATAACATCTTTCTCCAAAACACACCAAGTAGGAAGCAGGTATTTCATTTGTCTTTATGGCCTCTTTGCTGTGGAGATTATGCCTGCCTGCAAACAAAGGCATGGCTCAGCAAGCCAAGGGCGTGCTTCCAGAAGCCATGCTTGGACCACATACCCTTTTATTACATTTTAGCGATATATGTCCCTTTCCATTTTTATAATTAAGTAGTGTTTGCTTCATGATAAATATGAATTATTGCCATTTCTGTATTATATTCTCTCCTGGTGTATAATAGCTAAAATTACTCTTTTTAAATAGCACCTGGAAGCTACACTCTATCCTTGCCTTTTCTCTTTAAAAAGACCTCTGGTTTCTTTCTGATCCCCAGTTATTCCATTCCTGGCAACTGTTTACCCTGGAGAACCCTTCTGGGGATTAAAAAGTATGGTTAGGGAAGGATGAAAGTAGAATGCATTCCTCATGCATTTCAGATGTCATCCACCGGAAAAGGACGGGCAGCTGCTTTGGGCCAAATAACCCTACAAGTAAAAATACTCCAACAACAGAGTTTAGGGATGGGGTAGAGAGTGGGCTGTCTGGGTTTGTGGGCTCCTTTCTTACATTTTAGGGTGCTTTCTTGTTGGCTGTCCATGAGAAAGATCTATTGGGAGCATTTTGCCTGGAGGGATTAGAAGATCAGCCAGCACCAACTCCGTAATTTACTGGGTGCATAATAAAAATGCAGGACCCCTTGTTCAAAAAGCAGGGGGAAAAAGCTTTTATTTTCTTCCGTGGTTTTTGCAACCTGTCCTGTTTTTAATTTATTATTCATGTCACACTCCCTAAGGCATGGGGATATTTGCTGGGTGGGTAAGACCCCCCCCCCACAACAGGTACCCTGGGTCCCCCCTCTACTTGGTGCTTAGGGTACATGAACTCCCCAGGTACCCACACCCAGGTCCCTGCTATGGTTGGAGGGTGGCAGCTTTCACTGGGCATGGATTTGGGGTCAGGCTCCTGAGAACCCAGAAGGCAAGGAGGCAGCGGGGAGGTAGGGCCGTGCATGAGTGAGACCCCAAACCCCTAGCACATGCTACCTGTCGCACATGCTACCCACTGCACCAGATTTCACTTATGAAACTCAGAGAGAAAGTTAAGAGCTGCATACAGTGACTGCAGAGCAATACCCTAAGCACGGGGCCCCGTTGTTCGCACTGCGCCCCCGAGCACAGGGCCCTGTGTGACTGCACTGGCCGCACACGCATGCAGGCAGCCCTGGGATCAGCACGTGCAGTCCCCCCGGTAATCCTTATTGCTCTGACCTTCCAGAACCCTGTTCCTACGAAGGCCGTGTGTTTCAGGATGGTGAGGACTGGCCGTTGAGTCGGTGCGCCAAGTGTGTGTGTAGAAACGGGGTCGCCCAGTGCTTCACGGCTCAGTGTCATCCTCTGTTTTGTAACCAGGTAAGGAAGACAGCCTCAGAATGGATCCCTCACAGACTGTTAACTTCACTGTTCAGGAACTTGGGAGTCTCTTCTGAGATTTTGTCAGGCAGACCTCGGAAGTACTGAGAACTAAGAAGCAAAGGCTGTTTTATTTTCCTTAGACTTTTGGAGACCACCGCTGAGAGATTTCTTTTACCCTTAGATGCTGCAGATAGGTCTAACTACCAGCCATTTAGGCTAATTGTTACATAATGAAACTGAGCCTTCAGGGTACACATAAAGAAGCTGCCAAACTCTAGTTGCAGATGTTCCAAAAATGTGAAGCTAAACATCTGGAAAATTCAGTAAGATGACCAGGATTGTTATTGTTTTTCAATGCATAGGTATAGTCCGCTTTTTAAAGATGTATACATGTCTTTGAACCTGATTATCCAGATGTACTTATTTAATTTTTATTAGATAGTGATTCAAATTATCAAAGGATTTTCTCCAGGGAGGTTTAAAATAGGGGGACCTTGTTCTTCATTTAAAGCTGATCTGATTTTCAAAACATTAGGCTCTTCACACAGATTTACAATAGAAAATCAATTGCAAATAAATTTGGTGTACATGGTATTTTATAGTGTTTTCTTCTTCCAGTAGCTCCTATGGATGTTTCTTAGCAGTTGACAGATAACCATGGAAGGAGTTTGCCTCCAGTTGAAAAATAGCTCATTTTTTGATCTAAGAAAAAGCTGGAAGCCAACATTCAGTTGATACAGAGCAGTACTTTGTGTCAAATAAAACAAAATCAATAACATGGCACACTCTGACAATTGGGCAATATTTTTAAAGGCAGACAAAAGGCAATTAGGCAAGAATGCTAAATGCCAAATAAAGGGAAAATGTATCAATTGAAAGACTAGATTGTATTACCCACACTACAGAAACTACTGCACACGTGTCACACCTCTCAATTCATCACAAAGTCTTGTCCTAGCTTTCAGATTACAAATGAGCTTCTTGGTAGAGTTGCATAATATCTTACATTCAGAAGATATTGTAGTGTTGGGGCATTTTGATTTACACATTCCAGGCTTTAGTCCCCTTGTGTAAGAAGGTTAATTAAGCAGTTTGCCACCATTACAGTAAGGGAGGTGGGAGAACGGATAGAGGAAACACTCCATTGTGAACCTTCTGTTTTAAGTCTTTAAAAACTTAACCCTGACTGCATATCAGGGGTTAGCTTGGAATAATTGAAAGTACTGGTTCCCATTCTAAAAAAACATTAAAGATAAATTCTAGCTTCAAACAGTACTCACTTATAGTTTGCATTGTTTAACTCAAAAAGATGAAATTTGTTGCCATACTTTAGAGCTAATTGCTATGCAAGCATTCTGAAGTCTTGGAAATAGATTGATCTTAATCACTCTTGCATCAAGTCTGTAGTTTTGCCTTGACATTAAAAACTACCCAACTGTCAGACTATTTAAACGATTTTTCTTGATTTAATATCACTATTAACCATTGGGTGTTCTGATAATATAAAGAGATGCTGTAGAATTAGCGCCTTTGTTGGAAACATTCTCACCGCCACCATCTGCCCATCACCATCCCCACACTGGGGGCATATATTATGTGCTAATCATTAATTTTAAGAGCTTTTAATTTGCGTAACAACCCTCTGAAGTAGGAACTATTATTATCATCCCATGTTATAGTAGATAAAACTGAGATACGGAGTTTAATTTGCTCAAGGTACCACAGTTATGAACTGTCATTGCTTCTAACCTAGGCAGTTATATACATCACAACCTCAACAGACCACACCTGACATATTTTTAACCATTACACTATATCGCCTCCCAAAATGATGAGTTACATATCATTTATGTATAATAATAATCACAAAACAATAGTTGCTAACATCATTGAGCATGATTGCAAGCCTTTTATATGTATTAACTCATTCATTTTTAAAAATTCATTCATTTAAGAAAAAACACAAGTTCATCAGAAGAAATGCATTTCCAGGTCTTGAGCTTTAGAAAAATTTGATTTTTAATATAAAGTGTTTTTTAAATTGTAAAAGGAATCTGTATTCATTAAGGAAAGTTTGCAAAAAGTGGAAAAGCAGAGAAGAAAATAATCTTCCATATTTCCACCATTCCAAAAGATCACAGTAGAATTTTTTTTGGAATTTATTCCAGTTTTTTGGTAGGCAAATGTGGATATATTTGTTTGCATAGTTATAATCAGATGTTAGGAGTTAGTGATCATCTCTGACAAAAGGAGAAATTCCTGTGTTCAAATAAGGGGTTGCTCCCTTAGTGGGTGATGTAAATTCATACTGAAATTACTTGCCTTCAGCTTCTGTCCAGATGCCTTGTGAACAGAGCCCTAGCCCATCCACATTTTTGTAGGCTCATTAAAATGTTCAGTCTGATGAGAGTTCTTCCTTATACTATTATCACCAATTTTTTTTTAATAGATCTTTATTGGAGTATAATTGCTTCACAGTACCTTGTTAGTTTCTGTTGCACAACAAAGCGAATCAGCCATATGCATACACATGTCCCCACCCCTCCCTCTTGAGCCTCCCTCCCATCCTCCCTATCCCACCCCTCTAGGTCATCGCAAAGCACCGAGCCCATCTCCCTGTGCTATGCTGCTGCTTCCCACCAGCCAACTATTTTACATTCTGTAGTGTATATACGTCGATGCTGCTCTCAGCCCCAACTTCACCCTCCCACCCCATGTCATCAAGTCTATTCTCTATGTCTACCTCTTTATTCCTGCCCTGCAACTAGGTTCACCAGTACCATTTTTTTTTTTTTTTTTTTTAGATTCCATATATATGTGTTAGCATACGGTATTTGTTTTTCTCTTTCTGACTTACTTCACTCTGTATGACAGACTCTAGGTCCATCCACGTCACTACAAATAACTCAATTTCATTTCTTTTTATGGCTGAGTAATATTCCATTGTATATATGTACCACATCTTCTTCATGCATTCATCTGTTGATGGACAGTTAGGTTGGTTCCATGTCCTGGCTATTGTAAATAGTGCTGCAGTGAACATTGTGGTGCATGTCTCTTTTTGAATTATGGTTTTCTCAGGGTATATGCCCAGTAGTGGGATTGCTGGGTCGTATGGTAGTTCTATTTGTAGTTTTTTAAGGAACCTCCATACTGTTTTCCATAGTGGTTGTATCAATTTACATTCCCACCAACAGTGTAGGAGGGTTCCCTTTTCACCACACCCTTTCCAGCATTTATTGTTTCTAGCTTTTTTGATAATGGCCGTTCTGACCGGCGTGAGGTGATACCTCATTGTAGTTTTGATTTGCATTTCTCTAATAATTAGTGATGTTGAGCATCTTTTCATGTGCCTCTTGGCCATCTGTATGTCTTCCTTGGTGAAATGTCTATTTAGGCCTTCTGCCCATTTTTTAACTGGATTGTTTGTTTTTTTTGATATTGAGCTCCATGAGCTATTTGTATATTTTGGAGATTAATCCTTTGTCTGTTGTTTCATTTACAAATATTTTCTCCCATCAATTTTTTTAATACTATAATTTTCCCATTCCCAATATTGATTAATCTAAGTGAATTGAACTTCATCTTCAGATTTTTTTTAAAAAAGATAAAAAGTGGTATGTCTTCTGAGCCACTAAGTGTTTGAGAATTATTTTCTATTTGCCTACATTCATGAAAGATAATTTGTAGGGGTCTAAAATTTAAGGAGATTATAATCTTTTCTCATATCAACCCTATAAACTCTGTTCCATTGAATTCTGGAGTTTAGTGCTATGGAGGGGTCTGAGGTTTTTCTGCTTTCTATTCTGTTATATTCAGCTAGTTTACTCTGTTGAATTCTTGCAGGATGTTTCTTCATCTTTATAATTAAAACATTTTCCCAGGATATTTCCAAGTGAGGTGTCTTTTCACATAGTTTGCCTAGAATACTGTGAAGCCCTTTCAGTCTATATTCCAGGTGTGAAATGTTTTCTTTAGTTACGGCTTTGATTAGTCATGTCCGTTCCAATTATTCTCATTTCTTCAGAAACACCTATGATTCTTAGATTGCTCCCCTGCCTTCCCCCTCATTATTGGTCACTTTCTCTCTCATCATTTTCACTTGTGTGTCTTTCCTCTGCGTTATGGAGAGAGCTTCTTGAGTTTGTGTTTACTGCCTCCAGTACTGACTTTAATTTGATGATTTTCCTTTAATTTTCTTTAATTCTTCCTTATTTCTCCTATCACTGGTTCATCTTTTTTTTAACCCCAATGCTTTTTCTTTCTTTATTGCTTCTTCCTTCTATTTAATAAAGACTGCATTTTCTTCTATCTTACTGAAGTTGCAAACGGCTTTTAAATCTTTTATTTTAGATCCTGCAGTACTTAGTTTCCAGAAATCTGTTCTTTCTGTGCATCTTCAGAATGTTATTACTTTCACTTGCTCTTTAGGGATTTTCCCCCAAGTTCTTTTCTTTCTGTTTACTCAGCCTTGATCAAGAGAAATCTGTCCATACCCAGTGCTTGAAAGCTGCAAGGGTAAGCAGCCTGCCCTTGGCTAATTCCCTTTCTTGGATCCATAGCCAGGTGCTAAGAAAGGTGCGTGTTTCCTCGACCAAGGGTCTGACAGGTTTTCATTTAGTGTAGCTCTGTTGTACTGAGGTCAGATCTTTTTCTCTCTCCACTGCCCAACCCTCTTACATTTTGAATTCATGAAATGTAAAACTGTAATCCCCGATTTGCAAGGGTTCTCGCCATGTTTCTCGGTGACTGTGTGCTTTACATTTGAGTGTCTCCTTCCCCACTTTTCATCACTTCCTCCACCTCCCCCAACACACATACTTCCCACTCTTTTTGTTTTGTTTTCCTTTTTTTTTACATTATGGGCTCTGATTAGATAGAAAGACATCGAGGGAGTTGAAAGGCTAGGATGGCGCTCTAATGGCTTCAAACTGCAGTGGCCGCACATTGAGGGACAAACCCATGTTGTGTTTGATATTGGAAGGCAGAGAGTTGGGAAGAAATGATGGTTCTTATTTCTGTTTTGGTTTATAAAGCAAAGAAAGGCCACAGAAAGTCTTATGGTCAGTGGGACTTCCTCGGCAATGGTAGGAGGTTGGCTGTTCTACTTTTTGGTGGTAGAATTTTCATCTCATTTTTATATCTTCAGAGGTGTTATAGGAGAAGATATTTTGTCAAGAGCTGTGAGCCATAACATACTATAAACTTTGTCATAAGTATTTTTATTTAAGGAATATGGAAAACCATAATTAAATACAGTTGACCCTTGAGCAATGTGGTTCGAAATATGTGGGTCCACTTATATATGGATTTTTTTCAATAGTAAATAGTACAATACTATACGATCCATGGTTGGTTGAATCCACAGATGCGGAACCACAGATGTGGAGGAACCGTGGATACCTAGGGCTGACTATAAATTATATTCGGATTTTCAACTGTGTGGAGGTCAGCTCCCCTAACCTCTGCATTGTTCAAGGGTCAACTGTATATCCTTAATGGTGGTCCCACCCAAAATTGTAATGACGTTAATCATATATTATTTTGGTATTGTACTCCTGTGATTACTGAGGGTACCATATTAGACATGGGGTTGGCAAACTTTTTCTCTAAAGAGCCAGATAGTGAACATTTTCAGCTTTGTGTGCCATATAGTTGGAACAACTTCTCAACTCTGCCATTATAGCACAAAAACATCCATAGATAATACGTACATGAATGGATGTGGCTGCGTTCCAATAAAAGTTTATGGAAATTGGTGGGGGCTGGATTTGGTCATCAGTCCCTAGCATACTAGCCCCTGGGTAGTCTATAGGTTTGGAAGGGCAAATCTACGAAGACCAGAATAATAGGATTCAAGTGTATGATAGCAACAAAAACGTACAGCTAAAAGGCCTTTCCCGTTTCTCTAACCACTTTGCTGCTCACCTTCTTCTTACTTGCCTTTCCAGTCCTGCTTATAAAACACCAGCCCAGGTGGGATCTCAATTCTCAGTCAAGAAGTTCTCTCATGTAATGGGATATTTTCTCTTTAAATGCTTTTCCTCCCTGCCCTTTTTGGTCTCTATTTGTGAAGAAAGGTTTTGTTTCTGTCAATGAAATATATAATTAAGTATTGCCAGTAAGAATCGGAAACTTGATTTTCCTGTACCAGCCTCTACACAGGTAATTATCTGCCCCCCATACCTCCCACTCTCCAGTTGACTCTGCCACTGTCCTTGGGTTTAGTCCATGCTGGTTAAGATAGATTCATACTACCTCTATATTTCTGTTCAAGATTTCTGATCATGACATTTGTCCCCTGTTTACTTAACATTGTAAAAGTTCATTGTTTACTTCCATAAACTGACTGAATAGTGAGTATGACATCAGATATACCTTTATTTTTACTTCCTCACTGAAATTTCATTAAACTCAAGAGTTCTGAGGTCAAGAAATGCTCAATGATTTCAATGCATGTCCAATTTTCACATACTCTATTGAACATCAGTGGTCATAATATTTTTACAGAATTATAAAGAAATAAGGTAACCTAAAGCAGAGAAAACAGTTGTCATGTGAATTCCAGTGATTCAGGTGTTTGAAATAAATTCCTATTAGATAGTAATGCATTAATCTAGCTGATCATATATAATTGGGTTAAAAAAGCCACTAAAGCATGACTGGAACTTTCCATGAAAAATTAAGGTTACTTGACACCCCTCTACACACATGTCCCAAAGTACACCAGCCTTCTTTTCTTGCTGAGTGAATTCCATAGCAACCATGATAATAAAATCTCATTCTCTGCTTTTTGTAAAAGAAAGTGCAGCTAACTGTTCAGGAGGTGTCTTCCGTATAAGATCTACCACTTCTAAGTCATTGAAACTTGGTTTATTCTAATCCTCCTTCTCTTGGCTTTAATTTGCCTACCTTCCTTCCATTCAAAAGGCTGTGGTGATGCCAAAGTGAGAAGCTGATTCTTTGGCATTAACGAGGAGATTGTTGCTGTGAAAATTCTTAGGGCAGCGGTGACAAAGGGTCTAATATTCTGGGGCTGCAGGTGGTAGAGCTGAAACTGTAGGAATAAGGTGGTAGGGGGTTCTTTGGGCATCTAGTGTTTGTCATCCACATTTCTCTTCACTGGCTTATTCCTAGATATCTAGGGGCATGACTGATTTTTTTTTTCATGTTAAGGACCTCCTAATGCATATATATAAATGTGTGGATTCCCATAAAGATGCAAAAGAATAGTGAGGTAGTTTGTCAAGGGAGGGATACCTTCACTTTGAGATTAGCAGTGACTCAGCAGGAGGGTAAATGTTCTTAAGTTTTGAATGGTTGGTGCTCTGAAGTCCCTCTGCCAACCATTTACTATTACCAGGTCAGCTCTGTGACCTCGGACAAGTCACACAACCTCTCTGATCTTTACTTTTCTTGTTTGTGAAGGCGGGATAAGAGCATCTACTTTACAGGGTCATGTAAAACACCTAAAACAGTACCTGGCAAACACGAAGTACTATTATTATTGTTATTAGTTGTGCTTTTGTTTGTTCTTAGAAGTGGATGGGACTTGAGGAATGTGCAAACTTCTTAAGAGTCACACTGCCCTGAAAAGTGCTAATTCTTATCAAAGCACCAGGTGACTAATAAATATTAAATGAGAGGAAATTGCTGTTTCTGGATGCTTGAGGCACATGACTGAGTTGGCTGTGAGTGAAATTTTCCTACTGTTGTGGATTTTATTAACACCGCCTTTTGATGGCCTGTTTTTGGGGCGTTAAGGATGAAACCGTAGTCCGAGTCCCTGGAAAATGTTGCCCACAGTGCTCTTCGCGATCCTGCTCTGCAGCTGGCCGAGTTTACGAGGTAAGCTTTGATGTGCCCCATGTAGGTGCTTTGACATCCATTCTTACACATCTGCCCTCTGCCCTTCTAACCACCATACCTCCCCCACCCACATCTGACTCTTTGCCAGGATTAGTAACTCAGTTCATAAACGGCTTTTTTCTTCTCTTCATGGGAAGCCTTTGTGAAAAAATTAAATCGGAGGGGATTAGAAATACAAAAGAATGTGCTGTCAGGCAGCACCTGGCTCATGAACCTTGGTGAACTTAATGTTCACACATCTTGACGGGAAAAAAGACTATCATTGGTTACTGTCAGTTTACACTTATGTTGGAGGCTCTGGGAATGTCTGCCTGCTTTGGTTGGATTTTATGCACTGATATCAAGAGACAGTGTCCCCTTGCCTTACAGTGGGGTCGGGAGGATGGGAGTGGAAGGTGAGAGAGGGAAAAGGGCAAGAAACTGGGGATGGTGGAGCCTGAAAACTTGAAAGTACCATTGGGGCAGTCTAGCTAACTACCCAACACATAGTAGGTACTAAATAAAAGTAAGTGCAACAAATTGAATGAATGAATGTTCTGACTTGGGACTGCTTAGCTGAGCCAAAAGAAGGTTACATTATTCGAAAGTAAAGAATATATAAAAAATTAAGCCATCTGCTTCCCTTGTTTGCCTGTCATTCTAAGGAAAACCAAATAGAAATTGGGATTTTTGACTCTCAGTAGAGAATCTGGAACTGAGTATTAGGGGATGGATGACACAAATTCTAGATGGGTCCCTTGAAAGGTAAATGAAAATAACTAATGGGGAAAGGATTTTTGTATATACTAGATCTGTGCTGTCCAATACAATAGCCACATATGTGCTAGATTAATTTCTTCTGGAAGAGACAGCCTCTATACCTGTTATGGTGTCCTTGGCTGCAAGCAACAGAAATGCTCCTCTAAAAGTAGCTAAAATGAAACATTTATTATCTCATATAACAAGAAGCCCAGAGGTGGGACAGTTGCAGGGTTGATCAATCCAGGTCTCAATGATGTTGTCAAGGATTTTCACTCTTTTGATCTTTCCACCCTGCCATCCTCAGCATGTTGGCATTTGCTTTCTGTCTTGTCACCTCATGTCCCAGTGTGGCTTCCACAGCTTCAGGCAGCTCGTCCTCAACCAATCATGACTAAAGTCTGGTGGAAGAAAGGGGTGGGCTTTTCTTCTTTTATGGGGGAGAAGAGTCTTCTCCTCAACCTCTACTGCTCTAGCACACTTCCCCTGAGGTCCCCTCGATTGGGACTGGGACAAAGTCTGTGCACTGGCTGCAAAGGGAAGCTGGGAACATGAGTATGTAGCAGTGAGAACTGGGTCTCCCAGCAAAGAAGAGCTAAAGAATGACCATCGAGTAGCCAGCAAACAGGGTCTTCCTATTAATCTTGATGTTCCAGGCCCTCTGTGTGCCTGGCAGAGAGCAGGCCCTCAAGGCATCTGTGGAATGAATATAGTTGGATGAAAACCAATCCAAAGTTCTCTTTGGACATTTATTGACTTTTTTTCTTGGAGCCTCTTGCTGCCTAAATGATATTATTTCTCAGGAGTACATTTGATATGGCTCAGTTAAAAACTATGATAAAAAATTGTGTCATGTGCCTTGTGTTTCTACTCGATATATGTGACATTTGATTTTCCACTTTTTTGTTTCTTTTCTTCACTCAGCATGGTGAGCAGTGGAGTGAAAACGTCTGCACCACGTGTATATGTGACCGGGGTGAGGTCAGGTGCCACAAACAGGCCTGCCCTCCATTAAGATGCGAAAAGGTATTTGAGAGTGTGTAGCTTGATTTTCGAACCTTTATTCGGGGTCATTTAGGAAATGCATTTCTTAGTCCAATGTGTCCTTTGAGGGAATCAAAGGTTTTTACGACGCTCGGAAGCAGGAAGGACCTGCTTCCCAGGGAGGAGGTGGAGGTGGAGGGGAACGTGCCTCAGCTGGGTTAGGTGGGGGAAGAAAACAGCACACAGAGTTGGTGTTTTATGTCCTTCTGCCCCATCAGATAGGATGTTTTCGCGCCCTCCTGACCACTGCCCTTTCCCCGCCATTCTCCCTGTTTCCTCAGGGTCAGAGAAGGGCTCAGCGTCATGGGCAATGCTGCGAGGACTGTGTGTCTCCTGCTGGAAGCTGCTCGCATGGGGGGCTTGTGCGGTACCAGGATGAAATATGGAAGGGCTCGGCCTGTGAGTTCTGCACGTGTGACCGGGGCCAAGTGACCTGCCGGACTGGGGAGTGTGCCAAAGTGGAGTGTGCCCGGGTAAGGAACGAAGGCATCTCCGTTTGGACTGTAATGCTGTCTCCGGCGGGATGGGTGGTCCCTCACCTGTCCCTTCCCTCTCGGCAGCAGAGGGGACAACCAGGTTGAACGCTCAATTTCAAGGAGGCTTTTAGCATGAGGATTCTGTGGTGTAAAGTAAATGCCACTCTTTGTTTAGACTGATTTGGAGCAGCCTCCTGGAGCTTTTAGCTCTCAGTGCATCTGGTCAGATAGGAAGCCCTGAGCCAGAGCCATGGACTGGAAGGGATGACATGGGACATTAGCCTATCAGTCAGCGCAGCTGGGCCTCATCGCTGGTGGCCGCCCAGCTTGCTCTGGTCGTGAAACAGAGTCCGCAGGTGCTCCGGTGGCCCGGCTTCTGTTGCAGGCCCCGCTGGCAGCGTTTAGCAGAGAGGAGAGCCAACACCTAGAGGCTGCTCCTGTGAATCGGGAAACAAAATGAAATGTGTTTTTTTGTTTGTTTTTTGTTTTTTTTGTTTTTTGTTTTTTTTTTGGCTGCGTTGGGTCTTCGTTGCTGCACACGGGCTTTCTCTAGTTGTGGTGACGGGGGGCTACTCTTTGTTCTGGAGCACGGGCATCTCATTGCAGTGGCTTCTCTTGTTGGGGAGCACGGGCTCTAGGTGCACAGGCTTCAGTAGTTGTAGCACATGGGCTCAGTAGTTGTGGCTCGTGGGCTCTAGAGCACAGGCTCAGTAGCTGTGGCGCACGGGCTTAGTTGCTCCGCGGCATGTGGGATCTTCCCGGACCAGGGCTCGAACCTGTGTCCCCTGCATTGGCAGGCAGATTCTTAACCACTGAGCCACCAGGGAAGTCCCTGAAATGTGTTTTTGTCTTTGTTTTTGTTTTAAAGAGACAGGGAGGGAGACCTCATAAATAATTAACTCTGTTGACCTCTATTGACTTCTGCTGTCTGCAGAATTTCTAGAATCTTCTAACAAAGTAGCCTCTGTTTGGACTATAGATGTATACCGTGGGGATATGGCTTTTTTTCCCCTTTGCACCCGATTTTGATCCGCTGCACAACAAACTGCTTCTAAAGCTGTCTCCTTCTCCCTCGCCACTCCTATCTGCCCCACCAGTTTCCCGCGGGGTTGTGAACTTGAGTCAATGAGGGAAACTTGGAAGATCTGAAGCGCTGGGTGTCTGTGAAGGCATTTTTCTTTCTACTTCTTCCCCCACGTCTCAGCTCCTCTTAACACGGTGCCCGAAGAGGAACAGCCATTCAAACAGGGCTGTCAGCGACAGAGTTCTTTTTCATGTTGCCTTCTACTTCTATGTCTTGGTAGAGCTGAGACACATTTAGGTAAAGAGGGTCTTGCTTTTTGCAGATTTATTTCCCTCCACATGCCTTTTCATTGCTTTTCTTTCTTTATGTCAGGGGAATCAGAATGGTTGGATGAAGATGAGAAAAACCCTAGTCAGGGCCCTTTTCTGTCTCCCTCGCTCCCAGGCTGAGGCTGAGCTTCCTGGCCTCGGCAGTCTGCCCAGAGGATGCTGGGTTATTTCCAAGGTTTTAATTTGTCTAATATCCCAGGGTTTATGGAAAATCTGGGAGAGGGATCCTGGTAGGGTGGGTCCTTTAGCCACCTATTTTCAGTCAGGTCTAAACAAAGAGTCTCAGGCACAGAAAATAATTTGACCCGCTATCCCCAGTGTAATACATTTCCAAGTACCTGCCAATCTTCCGTGGCTCCTGCCTTTGGTAGCAAAAGCCAGTTCCTGTCCTCTGATCTTAGGAAAATGGGGAGCAGCTGCTTAAGTGGAAAGGGCCTCAGTATTCCCCAAGTCACCCCGTAGCACCGTCTCGTCCCAACTCATCCTCCTCCCAGGCCTACCCATCTTCTCTTTTATGAATTGAGGACTTCTAATGCCTTTAGTCTATTTCTCCAGATCTTGAATCAACTAGCACGTACCCATATTTTGTTTTAAGGCACTGGGTTCTAAACTGGATACACTACCAGAGGTGAAATTTTAAGCAAAATTGAATCTTACACAAATATCCCTTAGCCTTCCTTCTGTGCCATACTTCTGTAAATAGCTCTGGCTAATGACCTTATGAAAGCCTGGGATACTAACTTCCTAACTTCTGCTTAGCTTGGAGATAAAAAGATGAATAAGACACATTTTAATCTCAAGAGTTCCCAGGCTTTGGTGGAAGTCAGATAGCTAAACAGAAATTATAATCTGCAGTGGCATAAATGATTATGAATTAATATGAATTAAATGCATTAGGAGCACCTGGAGAAAATGGCTAAACCTGCCAAGGGGAGCAGTGAAAGTATGCTACTAGTATTTTTATTCAATTCTACCCTACTTTCTGCCTTTTCTAAAATATATCAAGATCATGTGATTTCTAATCTTGCATACCAAAGGTGGAATAAGTCTGAGTGTGTCTACATCCACAAAGGCGCAGAAAAGTAAACCTCTAGAAAAAGAGGCAAAATTGTGCATCTGCACCATTGTAATAATTATTGCATTGCTATCAACAGCAGTGTTCCGAATTACACTGAAATCAGCAAACAGTTTTTCTTTGTTAAAAAAAGGAGAACATGGCATGACCCTTGTCTTTGATATATAAAACCAAATTCCTGGACTTTGGAACATAAATCAACAGTAGAATAGTGCAATATGACGATTTCCATGTGTTTCTATATTTAGTATTATCTTTGAGCATGAATTCAGATGAAGAAGTCAATTTACTTTTTTTTTTAAAAAAGGACCTCGCATTCATGTATGAGGGATAAAGTGATGGGGGGCATCAAAGCTTGTAGCAAAGTGCACGGAAGAGGGTAGGCATGCCGTAAATGTGAGGTGCCTTTCCTTTCTCCAGCAGAGGGAAATTCCCTCAAAAGAGTGTTTTCTTTTCCAATGGGCAGGTTAGTGGAATAACAGTCTTTCGTCTGATGGATGAATGTTGGTGTGATTCAGTGGAGAGGGGTTAGCAAATTCCATCTAGCCTAAGCAGCAGAATCCTCTTAGAAAGAAAAAAGTTAGCTTTGTTTCACAAAGCAATTTTTCTCAAAGCCAAAGTCAGATGCTAATTAGAGCAAGCTCCCCGCCACAGTGAACTGATGCAGTTTGGGGCATCCAGATGTCTATAAATAGCAAATCTATTTAGAAATTCCTACCTCACCAAAACTGCATCCTTGTTCCCCAGGAGCAGGGCTTGCTGTTATTTACAGCAGCATTTGAAGACTCAGAAAAGCTACCTTCTTTGCCTTATCCGGGTGATGCAGCCTCCATTTTCAGTTTTGTCTGTAGGTATTGTAGCAGGCACTCAAGAATCTCTCATGCATTTTGTCTTTAATAGAAGTACACATACTCTGTCTTGTTTCAAAACATTGTTTTAAGTGACTTAGATTACATGTTTATAAACCCCTTTATATGCTTTGAAAGCAAATTTCACTGTGTTTGTGGGTTAGGCCTTCACTACCAGCTGGTTTGTCACGTTTCTGCAAAACAATTTATATGTAAATACGTCTGCTCCTTACAGCACACTATGCTCTCCGTTGGCCTCTGACTGGCATGAAATTTTGAGGGACAGTGGCCTATCTAACTCCCTCCTTTTTGAAATAACTTTTCAGATACTATAAAAAGTTACAGTCATTCATATATTTTTGTGTTTCTTTTAAAAGTGATCTTTTCCTTCATTAAAATAATACATATTCATTTTAGAAAATTGAAGACTCAAGAGAAATAGAAAAGAGACTTTAAAATCCATTCATGATGCTACAATTCAAAGACAACTGATGCTTTTATTTTATATTTTTCTTTAGTGCACAGCATTTTTAAACATAAAATATTGTGATTATTCTGTTTATGCAATTTTACATTATTCCATTTTTACCTATGATGGCTTTTGCACTTCAACTGTAATATAAATCACAAATTAAATAATGTCTTCATGTAAAGAAACATCACCATCTTTTAGAAAGTAGATATATCTTTAGGAAGTGGAAAGTGCTTTAAAGAATACTCTTTAGCCTATAGATATTAGATGTTAGTATATGCATATGAAAAATTGTAAATAGAGGTTGTATTTTTAATAGCAGATTCCCTGAGAGGTAGGACTACAGTGAAATTATGTTTTCTAAGTTATAGAATTCAGAATTATTTACTTTTTTATAGTAAGCATTTATTATTTTGTGATAAAAATAAAAAATTTGAAATGATTGATGTTGGGAAGTTAAAATGATAACTTTGAAAGTTTAACATCTACCTTCCTAGTGTGGCATGTCTTTCCTTCCCCTTATAATTTTTTAAATAGTGATTATGTGAACTGGATAACAGTTTCAGAATATTGAATAGAAATTAGTTTTCTGCTGTTTAATTTATGCCCGAGACTTCGTCTGTGCACATAGGGATGTGTCTGATTTTGTATTCAGGGGAAAATGTTGGTTTGATTTGAGCACTGTTAATGAAACCAACTCACAAGTTCAAGCCTTGTATATTTAAGGTAGCCTGATCCTTTCCTGAAACTCATACTTTCCAAGACTATAACATTACTCTTGGCCATTCTTCTTCATGTGAATTCCCGGTCATGGGTAGGAAATCATGCACAAGTATCACCAGAACTGGAAAGCAAAAGCACTTGGAGGAAGGGGTGAGCTGTATTGACCAGGCTTTTCATAGGAAGATAGCACAGGGGAGGTGGAATAAGTCGTGGGCCAAAGGAGAGGGGTGGGTTCAGGTTTTTCATTCCAGTCAGGGAAATTCAGCCGCTTCGCAATTGAGCGCTGCTACCTGGAGATGTTAATTTGATATGTGCCTGTGCAACCCTTACTTCTACAGGGTGAAGAATTAATTCACTTAGATGGAAAATGCTGTCCTGAATGCGTTTCAAGGAATGGTTATTGTGTATATGAAGAAAATGCAGAATTTGTGAGTATCGGGCTAGTAACCGAAGACTAACAAAAATTAATCATTCAAAACTAATTTAATGAGGGGGGCATTTCCTTCTCATTTCTTTTACCCATTCATTTGTTTAACGAACGTGATTGCACACCTACTATGTGCCAGGTATTGGAGATACAGAAGCCGACACAGCATGCAGAGTCCCTGCTCTCAGGGAGTTTCCGTTCTAGCGTGGGGACACACACAACAAACACACGTGTCAGGTGGTGATGGGTGCTACCTGGAAAACAAGGCAGCTGGGGAGTAACTGAGGCGGGGAGGCGCTCTTTTACACCAGATGATGGGGGAAGTCTTCTCATGAGGAGGAATTTGAGCAAAACCTGAAGGAAGTGAGGGAGCGAGCCAGGGATATCTTGGGGGAGAAACATACCAGGAAGAGGGATCAGCAAATAAAAAAACCAGTGAAGCAGAAGTGTGCTTGGCATGTCCAAGAAAGTGAGTTTGGCTGGAGGCAAGGAATGAGTGGGAAAGGAGTTGAGGTGAGGTCCAGCAGGTAGCCTGGACCCTGGTTTTACCCTGATGCAGATGGGAGCTTCTGGGCAGTTTTGATCAGAGCAGTGCTGTGGTGGGGCTTACTTGCGAAAGGGTCACTTTTGCTGCCACGTGGGCCAGTGACAGAGGGGGGTGAGAGTGGAAGTAGGTGGTCCATTTAGAAGGTTTTTGCAATAGTCCAACTCTAAAACTCTATTAGCTAAAGCTTTATTTCTCCCTAAGTCTGTACTTTTTAAATTATATACCCCAAGGGAAAAATATTTATCTTAATCTCTTCAAGTTTGCTCTATTTATATAGCCCTTATTTTCCACATGGGGTCCTTGGAATGTTGATAAATTCAATGTGTTCTTAAAAGTATGCCAGTTGATCATAAGTACAGTTGCATCATTGACCAATCAAAAAGGGATTATAAGAATTAGGATAAGGTACTTTGATTTGTGAAGTGATTCCTACAACCTTTTTCCTTACGATCTGGGTAAACTGCATCTGTCAACCTGCCAGTTTTTTGTATAAGCTGGGCATGTAGTATTGCATAGGGTTAACATTCAGGCTCTAAGTTCAAATCCCTACTTTGCCACATACTGACTGTGACCTTGGGCAAGTTACTTAATCCTCAGTTATAGAGATAAAAATAGTACTTAACCTCATTGGTCTATTGAGATGATATGTATAAACTTAGAACAATATCTGGCATATAAGAAAGCTTAAAAATGTGATCATTATTATGCTTATTATCATGCTGTTGGCATTGTTTGTTTCATATTGATATTTCATCATTTAGTCATCCTTGTTTCCTAAGAATTTAGGAGATTAAATTCTATAAATATTGAATTCAAGTTTTCTCTCTCAATCACAGTATTAATTTCCCTGTCCATTTTTGGAGGTAAATTAAGCCAAATGGAATTAAACAAAAGCAAGTTGTTTTAAGTAAGCACAAATCCCCATGATGCTTCAGTACCGTATAAGTTTCAAGAATTTGCTCTTATAAGCTTAGATCTCTTGACTGCAAAGTCCTTCGTATTGAGGGGAATTGAAGCCAAATACCCCAGCACAACGTGAGAATAAGAATTCAAAAATACTCCCTAGGCATGTTGTCTTCACTTCATATTGGCATGCTTTTCTTGTTTCTGATATAGATAGATTTTATTTCTACTCATAACCAGTGAATGAAGTTGCTTGTTACTTGGGGAAGAATGGATATTTCCTAATGAAAAAATGAAAAGATCAGCCTAATGGTGTTTTTAGTGGTATAATAATAAATATGTTTCTGTTTCTCTCTGTTCCTAGATGTCCTCAAATGCGAGTAAAGTTAAACATATTCCAGTAAGTATAGATTTTTAGCTTGTACATAGATATGTATAGAATCATTTTAAGCAATTATCTGCATAAACTGTCCTGGGGAAACTTAGTGCCTTAGTATTTTTAACAGGCATATTTGATGACAGTGTGGTCTGAGATTAAGAATTGTAATGATAACCAAGATTTGGATTTATTGAACTTATCTTCCTTTCTTTAGCTTATTTTTTTGCCCCACAAATGATAATTAACACTTCTCCAACTACAAGCTCCTACACAGGTCCTTTCCCTTTCTTGCAATGATTTTCTCCTCATTTTTTCTGGCCTGGAAAACTCAGTTTACCCATCAGCACAATTTCATGTACTGCAAAGCATTGAAGAGAGAGCTTTTTGGGTCTGGGGTGTGTTTGTTCCCCAGGCACTACTGAGTGTTCATTCTCTCTAAGTTGTTTGCAGGACAACGTTGTATGATTTCTTTTTAAGGGAAAGTGAAAGCGTGTTTGTTCACATGAGCAAGCTTACAGTTTTTGAGGTTATAGAATAAGGGGGCCAGGAACCCAGTCTGCCTTGAAATGGAAGAAAAGCAATTCTACCTTCTCAAGATAATATTCCTCATTTTTTCTAACACTGTCATTCACTGTTGCTAAATACTGTCACATTAATTGTTTGGAATGCTTAACATCAGCTGGCTTAATAAACATTTTATCAGAGCTTTATTTTCAAGTATGCTCTTTTATTCTCTTTTGTTTTACCTCTTTCATCTCCCTAAACATTCTTGTAGGAACCTTTTCTCCTTTCTATCTCCAGGGTGAATAGGACAGCGACCAAAAAGGAATTGCTCTTTATAATTCACTTTGGACTCTCTGTCAAAGTACTAATGTTTATTACCATTGTTTGCTTGGCTGAAAAGAATATTCAGTGTGAGAAAGCCTATGGCACATCCACAGCCCACTAAAAGTGGGCATGCAAGAGCTGTCATTTTAAAAATACAATGACCCTACTGTTACTCTTACTGTAATAACGATAAGGAAATTCAGCGTTTTAAACAGATTCCTACTGTTATTATAAAGACTGTATTTAATGTACCTGCTAATCACTAGGTACATAGTAATCCCCTTTTGTGTGTTTTTTTTTTTTTTTGCTGAGATAGGTTGAGAAACAAGTGTTATATGCTTCTTGCTTATTCTGGAAGCTCCAGAATGCTTTCGCACTTTATCTTTCTGCCTGGGTTCTACATTAAAATAAACCAATTATAAACGAAGAAGGAGAGATACTATCCTTTTAAATTTAGAACTCTTCTACCACTGTCCTATTTCAGAGCTAGCTTTGAGTTAGGTTTGACAAGGAGCCTTCACCTTGTCTCTTATGGAAATTATACGTTCTCCACCAGCAAACTGTCTTCTGAATCTCTGCACTGTGGTAACAACGTCATTCTTTACCGTTTCCTGCAGGAAGGGGAGAAGTGGGAGGATGGCCCTTGCAAGCTGTGTGAGTGCCGGGGGGCTCAGGTAACGTGCTACAAGCCCTCTTGTCCTCCGTGTCCGGTAGCCACACTAGCTCAGGTGGTGAAGGGACAGTGCTGTCCGGATTGCACATCAGGTGGGTCCATGTCCAGTTTATTTCTGCTGACATGTTTTTACTGCCAAAAAATTCAGAGAGATCTCCTCTCCTCCCACCCCTTGCTTCATTTTCTTTAGTCACCCACTGGGTTGGTTTGTTTGTTTATTCTTAATCTTTCTAACAAATGATGCTTTGTCCATGTATTTGCCAAACTCTACTGATTATGAGTATGTGACCTTGCACAAGTCATTGGTCCTCTCTGAATCTTAATTTTCTTGTTGATAAAACAGCCTTATCTACCTTGCAAAATTATTGTGAACATCAAATAACATAATATTTGACAACTTGTAAAAGCAAATATATGCATTAGGACTGTTCCATTGTTGAAGATAGAAGAAAAATTGCTGAAAGTTTGTTATGGACGTTCATTTCTTTAAGGTGAACTGTTAAACAGATGGCTTTTGGAGTTCTCAGATGGGTTTTTGAAGTTTAAAGACTCATTAATTTCTTCCAAAAGAAAATTTTATCTACTTGTTCTGCAACTCTGCCTCCAAATCACCTGGGGTTGAATTAGTTCCAGTTAATAATTGTTGGCAAGCACTAAAGTTGCTCTGGCTGAGCAGTAATTTGCCTATAAGCTCAGTCTCTCTTGGAGAAGTGGCATTTCCTTCTATTCATATTTCATAATTAATTGTTTTCATCCATGGGTTGCAGTTTTTCATATAGGCAGTTGCACTTGTTGTATTCAATGTATTCTGGCTAATCAGTGTTTCTGTGAAGAGTTTACCATGGGAAAAGAATAGCAACTTTAGGGTTTAATTATGTTACCTTCACTAAAGTGGCTCTCTGGGCTTTTCAAAACAAATATTTAGCATAATAGAGTGTCCCATACCTTGAAGATTAGGTCCTTGACAACTTCGAAAACTGAAAACGTCCTTTGCTGACAATTACCACTAAGTTCAGTGATGATCCCAATTACTGGGAATGAGATTTGAAATCTTGGAGAAAAAGAAGAAAACTGACTGTATTTTTTTAAGAAAATAATATCTATTTTTAAGCAGTGTAGGTTTTACGCCCTAACCTTTTATGCACATCAAAGGTTAAGAAGAACGTTTAAGAAATTATAAATTATTGAATCTGCTTAAATCATCTATTCAATATTATGGCACTAGTCATTCCTATTTCTAGAGGTATTCTAGGAGGTAGAAGCATTCAGTAGGGCTAGTTGGGTAAAGTTTTTAGCGTCTTCACTTTAAGGATACAGGAGACAGTGATGGTATTTCAGACAAGGAGCAATTCCTTGCAATCTTGCGTTGAAATCAGTTTTGCTATTTGGGGTCCTTTTTCATAGGGACCAGAGTTTTCTGTTCTCTGTGTTCTATACAGGTCCATATACCCCATAGATCCTTTGTTAGAAGGACGTAAGAAAAATCACATGGTCTTTACTGAGTTCTCCTCTCCTTTGGCCTTGATTGTAGTTCATTGCCACCCAGACTGCTTGACCTGCTCTCAGTCGCCAGACCACTGTGACCTCTGTCAGGACCCCACCAAGATGCTGCGGAACGGACGGTGTGTGCACAGCTGTGGTCTGGGATTTTACCAAGCCGGTGCTCTCTGTTTAGGTACGGCTCCAGGCAGACAGCCCAGAGGGGGACTGAGGCTCACTGGTGTCCAGGATGGGGTCATGGCGCAGGAAATGAACAATTTCCAAAAACCATTAGAAGGGAGTAATGTCATCCGTAGGCTACTTGACCTCTCTACTTGCAAGTCTCTCTCTTCTAACATTTGATGGGTGTTTCCAGGCTTACCGGGGAGGTAGATGATGGGGCAGTCAGATGCTTACTAGGTAGTCATGGCTGGATTTTTCACTTTTGAAAACTTTCAAGGATAGTCATTGGGATGCTCGGTGTCAGTTATTAAAACCCTCATATAGGGACTCCCCTGGTGGTCCGGTGGTTAAAACTTCACCTTCCAATGCAGGGGGTGCGGGTTCAATCCCTGGTCGGGGAGCTAGGATCCCACATGCCTCGCAGCCAAAAAACCAAATCATAAAACGGAAGCAATATTGTAACAAATTCAATGAAGACTTTAAAAATGGTTCACATCAAAAAATCTTAAAAAAAAAAAAACCCTCCTATAATCCAAGATAGAACTTTAGAGTTGACATGAACCTTCGAGATCACTTATGAGAACTTTCTCATTTTGCAGATGGGAAATCTATGGGCCAGAGAATTAGCTGGCTTGCTTAATATCACACAGATAGTTGGTAACAGAGCTTATCTCTTGTGGGTTACCAGAGGATCCAGAATGGGTTCGTGTGCAATCAGAATTCTTATAGTACATCTGGGAGGGAGCTCTTACCTGGGAGAATTTGGCTTGGTTGAGGCCAAATCATAGTTACTTTTTCTCCTATCTCTGACTCGTGGGGTTAATTATCCATTTAAGAGTGTGTAGGTTCATATCCTGGCTGTGAGTATAACCTCTCTGTGCCTCAGTATTCTTGCCTATAAAGTGGGGTAATACCGGTACCTTCCTCAGGAGGGTTTTGTGAGGATTACATGTGTCAGTACATGTAAAGTGCCTAGAATAGTGTCTAGGATGTAGTCAGGCCTCAATAAAAATCAACCACTTTTATTATTTTTGTGATTATTCACTCCTCCCTACTCTTTCTCCTGATTCATAATCTTCAGCCTTTTGGGAAGTTATTTATATCTCTGCCATAAGGGATATTCTTGTAAAATGGTTGAGTGAGAAAGATATTGGGGGCAACTGGATAAGGAGAAAAGAGCATAGACCCCTGAGCCTAACTGCCTGGCTTCCAATGCCAGCTTCATGTGACCTTGACCTCGAGCAGGTTACTTAACCTCTATGAGCATTAACATTGGGATTAACACTCTCTACCTCGTAGAGTTGTTGTGAAGATTAAATGTATTCATATATGTAAAGCACTTTGCACAGTGCCTGGCGTGAAGTATGTGCTACATAAATGAAGGCTCTAGAGTTATTTTCCTGCCTGTTTTGTTCTCTGTGTCTCCAGAGCCTCAGAATTGGGCTGTGTAGGAATCGGCACTGGGGTGGTGCCCTTGAACTAATCAGAGATTCCCTTCCTCTTCCTCCCAACCTTGTCCGAGTCAGCCTGCCAGCCTCAGTGTTCCGTGTGCACCAGTGGGCTAGAGTGCTCGTCCTGCCGGCCTCCCCTGCTGATGCAGCATGGCCAGTGCGTGTCCGCCTGTGGGAACGGCTTCTACCAAGACCGCCACTCCTGTGCAGGTAATCACTGACTGGGCCACGGTCAGCCGGGCCACTGAGAAAGCCATCCCCTGCCCCCAAGCCATCTGGGGCCACCCAGAGCTGTAAGCGACTGTAGGCTCCTTTCTTGCATGTCCTTGGTTAGATTTTTAGAGAAATCATTTGGAGGGAAAGTGGTGAAAGGGAACAAGTGCATGGTATTCATCAGGTGTGCAGGCCGAATGAGCTCCAAGGTCAGGTGAAGGTCCTCTGTGGAGGAGGCTGCTGGCCATCTCCACTCCAGCTCGTGGTCATAGGCAGAGTCCACGGGACTGTGGAAACCATCCTGAGAGGAAACACTGGTACTGTGCATGCCATGCGGATGTGAGGAGAGCGGGGCCTGGGGCCAGTCACATTATAGATCTCTTTGAGATCTGTAAGAATTCTTCTGTATTTCTGTATCCCCAACGTCAAGGGCTGCACAAAGAGTTCAGATTTGTGCAGCGTTTGTTGAGCAACTGTTTGAGGAATGAAAGAATGTCCTACCCCTTGGTGATCCTGAAGGACCAGTGTTTCAACAAAAGTCTCAGCCATAAAAGAGAAAAGAACCCTTAATGTTTATTACAATCATGTTCTGTTTACCTGTTATTTTAGAAGGGGCTCAAAGTGGGTGCATACACTTTTATAAGTGTCTAATGGTTTGGCAATTTAGGTAAACTGCTGAAATTTCAATTTGATGAAATTATTGAATGTATTCTTTACTCCTTTCTTTTTTTTTAAATTAATTAATTAATTAATTAAGTTATTTATTTTTGGGCTGTGTTGGGTCTTCGTTTCTGTGCGAGGGCTTTCTCTAGTTGGGGCAAGCGGGGGCTACTCTTCATTGCGGTGCGCGGGCCTCTCACTGTCGCGGCCTCTCTTGTTGCGGAGCACAGGCTCCAGACGCACAGGCTCAGTAGTTGTGGCTCACGGGCCTAGTTGCTCCGCGGCATGTGGGATCTTCCCAGACCAGGGCTCGAACCTGTGTCCCCTGCATTGGCAGGCAGATTCTCAACCACTGCGCCACCAGGGAAGCCCTACTCCTTTCTTCTATCCCATCAAAGAGACCTCCTGCTAGCACTCCTGCGACAGATTTGCTTTTGAAAGAGAATTAATTCCCTGTGGATTTTATTCTTCCCTCCGTACCACCTCCACCCCTACCACATGTCCCACCTACATGTTTACTTTTTTTTCTTTTTTGGCCACTTTTCTTTCTCCCAAGCCCAGTGTTTTACCTGGTGATGTTAATGCTGTTTCAGGGCACTTTGAAACGGGTAATGTTTCATTTGATTACTGGTTTACATAGCTGACTGCTTCCACATTCCATTCACATACCCATACACAAATGCCTTAGTAGAAAGTTGCTGGGAAAATTTGTTCATGCTCCCTCCAGGGAATTAAACCAATTTGCTTTAGTTCAGCCTGGTTGCATTTTTATACATAAAATGAGAAGAAAAAAGAGAGCAAGGGGAGAGAGAGAAGAGGAGAAGGAGAATGATCTTAAAAATTAAAGATAAACTTGTGATCAATTTCCATATACTGTTTCGATGCTGAGATTGCACAAATAATCTTTCCTTATAAATAAGCTTTCTCGTTGTCGGAATTATTTGAAATATTTGTGCTTGCACCATTTTTGGTGACTTTTCACCTTAGAAATCGGTCAGTCAACCAGCGCTCTTCCAGAAAGTGCTAAACTTTTCAAAATGAGCCTGCCATTTTATGATAACAACAGGTTTTGCTGGACTGATTCCTCCTGGCAGGGTCATTTATGTTCTGGCTGGCATCAATTGGCACTTTATTGACCCATCAAAACCGAAAAGAAAGTGAACACTGTGCTGAGGAAACTCATTACCAGAAATTACCTGATTAATATTCATGCTCGCCATGTTGAATATAAGGCGGAGTGAGAAATTTGGGGCAGAGCCAATTGGCACGTAGACACAGTGATTCTTCAATGAAAGGGTAGGAGCAGGTAAACCAGGGAGGGGTGAAAGAAGGCCCTGAGTCCTGCCAGAGAACTGCATCCTTAGGGGCCTTTGTCACTGCCACGCTTCCCTTGAGTTTTGTGGTGTATACACACACATATACATATGCTTACAAAAGTGTACACATGTGTGCATATATTAATATTATTGTTATAATCTTGTGCTTGATTCAACTGAATAGCATTGTAAATATAGATCACATTTTGTGTCCCATACCAGTCACTGCTTCATTTCCTCTGCCTTCCCCAACTTGAGAGTTTGACGCTTTGATCACTTTCCCTGAAGGATCAGCACCACCCAGTTTTTATACCAGTCTAAATCGGAGACAGGCAATGTGTAAGTTGCCTCTTCCCTACAGCAGGGAGGGCCAAGGCGCAGTCACCCTCTTAATGCCTAGAACTCACTTTCAGGCCTGGCTCTCAGGCTTCTGCCTTAACCCCTAGGCTTCTTTTGCCACCACCTGGATCTGGTCCAACATTCCTTCTTGACCCCATGGACGCTAGGTCCTAGGACTGGGGTTCTCCTTTGGTTCCTGCCACCTGTCCTGTGGTGACCCCTTTCTAGGAATTAACAGCCCATCTCTTAACCCCAACCTGATGGCCAAGCTTGACCCATGTATGGATGTTCTTTGTCCCACCCCCCAACACCACGTGACCTTGCACCCTTCCCCCATGGCTCTTAGGTACCACTTGCCCTGGACTTACTGTATTCTCTCTACCAGAGTGGTGGTTTCATTACCTCTTCTTAGAAACCTTGGTATTAAATCTAAATCTAGATCTAGACTGAGCTCGCCCATCCTGAAAACATTCTTCCTTGCCTGTCTTGCCCCTCTTTTCAATCAACCTCTGTTTCACTCTGGTGGGACTATTGAACTGTACACACAAATCATAGATATAAAAGCCCATAAGAAGAAAAGTTAAAACAACCAAACTAACACACACCGTGCAAGATTAGTTTAAAATGAGTAGCTCAAGACTGTAAACCTTGAGTTGAGAAAGAGCAGAATTTAGCCAGTTTTTATATGTGTATCAGTGTTTGCTTTGTCTACTTAAAACTTCCAGTATTCGCAAAAGTTTGAGGATGGAGCTGTGTGTACCCATGGCAGGTGCTGCCTTCATACTGCAGACCCAGAGATGGGCGGGAGGGTGATACAGTGCTCGAGACCGTAGGCTCGAGAGCCAAACCACCTGGATGCCAGTCTTGGCTCTGTCACTTCAAACAGCCTATTCTTTAACTTTGTGCTTCAATTGCCTACGGCTGAAGCAGGGACAGTGATATCTGCTGTATAGCATTGTTGTGCAGATTGAATGAGTGAATTCACACATGTCGTTTAGGATGGCGCCTGGCACCTGTAAGCCCTCCATGTATGTTAGGAGACTTGGATTTTTGCTTCCCATCGTCCTTTCCTGTTCCCTGTCCCCCACTCCTCCATTCACTCTCTATTGACCATTGCTCGAGATCCTGAGAATATGAAGAGAAGAGTCCATGTTTGCCTGTAGTGAGCTGGTAATCAAGGCAGGGTTAGCTGCTGCTTACAGAGATGTGAAAAAATAAAAATACAAACATAAAAACTTCTGCAGCTTATTCTATATCTGATTGCTGTGTGGTCTTAGATTTTGAAACTTAAAGAATCAAGCAACTGAACATTTTTTAGGTTTGTGTGAGTTGAATCTCAACTCTACCACTTACTGCTGTATGGCTTTGGGCAAGTCATTTAACCACTTTAAGCCTCAGTTTCCACCACTGTAAAATGGGGATAATATTATCTACTTTAAGCCATTAATATGAAGGTTAGAAAAGATGTTTGAAAATGTAAATATATTATGACTGACACATAGTATGTGGACAATAAAAGGCAGCTATTGTCATTATCAAATCTGTACCTTTATTTTTCAATTTATGCAAATGAAAATCAAATAGCTTGCATTAATAAACAAAGGGTTTTGTGCCATTTGTGTCTGATTTTAAACAACTTTTATATATTATGGAGAAGTAAATATAATATAGAGAACGGTTTACTGTATTCATCACAAGTTGAGATCATTTTATTTTCTTTAAATGCTTCGATTAAATGATGAGAATCTGGAATGATTTGTTTCTTAGCCAACATTAAGGTACATTTAGAAGGAAAACTTATGATAAGAAAACCTGTAAAATTTACATATAGGATGCTGACCTGGCTGAGATTTAAAAGCTGGAGTTTGAACAGAAGAATTTCTAAAGTTAATTATTTGTTGGAATTTTGTTTGACTGGAGCAGCCCAACCATTTGTGGACGTGAAGCGCTGACCCCTTGCAGCCAGGCCCAAAGCAGTACTTGCTGGGTCTCAGCATTATATTCTGCTTGTGGCTGAGCCCAGCCTGGCCGTGCCCAGGAAGAACCTCTTGGCAAAGGCATTTATGAAACTGATGTTCTGCAAGCCTCAAGGAAACAGGAGCCCTCCTTGTTCTGTTGGGATAGCCACTGTCAAGCTGGTTTCTTCCATGGCCCCTCCAACATCCCCCAGAGCTGGAGGGTCAGTCCCAATTTCACTGCCAGATCACATATTCAGTCTGGGGGCCCAGCACAGCCTACGAGTCTGCCTTTGCCCATTTTGTTTTGCCCTTTAAATCTTACGCGTGTTCAAACCTCTGGTATTCGACAGCAATTATGGTGTCTCACTAAATTGCTCAGTGTCTTGTAAAGGGGACTTAACTGCTTCAAGTGATATTCCCATCTCCTTCATTCTGTTCATGCGACGAATATTTGTTGAGGCTCTTCCACGTCCCAGGCGCTGGGATACTGCAGTGAACTGACAGAAAACTGCCCTGTGGTTCAGGAACTTAACGTTCTCAATGGGAGAAGAGTGTCAGTAAATAAGCAAATAAATAAGATCATTTCAAATAGTTACCATTATATGAATTCATTACCTTCAGTGCTATAAAGACAGTTTAAAAGGTCTATTATAGGAAGTGACTGATTACTGAGGCAGGGACATGTCTTATCCTTCTGAATTCCCCACAGTGCTGAGCACATATAAGGCCCTCTGGAACAACTTTTGATTGAAAAAAGTGTGACTTAAACCACTGCACAAAGGAGAAAGCATAGGATTGTACAGGCATGCCTAGACTCTGGCTTCCTGGTGACCCGATTTCCATTTAGCTTCTATTATTTACTCCCTGTCAGCAATTCCTGGCTACCTGTGGCCTCAGGAAAATTACAGAATCTTATTTTTCCCACCCTTCTTTTTCTTGTCTTTACTTACCTCCTCTCTAAGATACCTGGGTGCCTTATGAGTGCTGAAACAGTGATTCTTCTTAAAAAAAACCTGTCACTGGAACTTGGGAAGTATCCACGGGGTGTTTTAAGCCATTCAGAAGGGAGGACAACAGGAGTGCCCTCCTAGAATGTTCGTTCCCTGAGTAAACTAGGCCCAGTGAAGCAGGTGACAATCGTATTCCAAATCCCCTCCCTCTCTGGACATTCTCGAAAAGGATAAATAGAGAGAGGAAGGAAAAAGCAGCTGGTGGTGTTTTGCCTGGTGGGCCTCTGCTCTAGCAGGCAACTGGCTGTGTTTGGCATTCGTGCTGCTCATTGGACCCTTGCCGCGTATGCCAAAGGCAGATGACAGAACAGAAGTATCACATACCAGCCGAGAAAGCCCGCCACAAGTGCAAGGGAGTTGATCTTCCAGACAGATCCCATTCTTCCTGACAAATCTGAACCCCCAAATATTTCAGCTATGGATTACAAAGTAGTGACAAGTCTTCTGGCTTTCTGCCCAGTTCTTAGCGTTCTCAGTTATTTTAGCTAGACCGTGTGGCGTACATTTGTACATTCTTTCTCTCTTTTCCACATTCCCCACCCAGCACCCTCCCTGCTCTGCCCTCCCCTCCCTTTTTTATGCTGCCTGCAGATTACCCAGCACCTCCATGCTAATCACTGCCCAGATCTGAGCAGGCTGTGCCAGTGCGGCCAGGAAGTCTGGGAACTCGCCCATCAAAAGCCTGGTTTGGGCTGGTGGTCCCTCCTTTGGGTCTTTAGCTTCTATAGACAAGTAGACTCAAGGTATCACTGGAAAAATCGATAGCCATTTAATTAACACGAGCTGAGGAAAACCCCAGGGAGTCCAAGCAGCTGAGAGTTGCCAATGGTCACAGTGGGTGAGTGGAATCTGAGAATTCTGTTTGGCTTTCAGGCTCAGCCTAGGTGGTCACCGCATTTGAAAACCCTCAGGGTGTGCTGTGTTGTAGATTTAGGAGTATAGGTAGAGGGACAGCAGACAGAACGGATAACCTGAGGAGTGTTCCTGGTGAGCTGAATGTCTGCCTTATCCTCTCACCTATGTACCTTTGAAAAGCTCGCCTGCTTGTAAATCTCTCTCCATGTGGACCTGCCAAAGCCTCCGTCAGCTGGGAAGTTGTTCCTTCGGTTCAAGCTCTCTGTCTACAGAAGACCCTGCTAAAAATTCAAATATGTTACCAAGACAAGCAAATCATTCAGCTGTATCACAAATGTGGTTAATAGATTAACTAGCTATTTTCCCAGCACCTGGCTTAGGGAAAAGTACTATATGCTTTTTTTTTTTCTCCTTTAGAAATTTTTTCCCCTAAGTACCAAATGAATTCATCTAATAAAGTCATTAAAATTCAAGGCGCATAAAATCAGTGAAAATCCCTGACTCGAGCTCTCCTAAATCATGGCTGTTGGTATTTTGGTGAATGTCTTCCTAATTTATGTAGTGTGTGAGTGTGTGTGTGTGTGTGTGTTGTGCACACAGACACATATAGATGCATTTATTTTTCAAAAGTAAAATCACACTCCATATATAGTTTTATTGCCTGTTTTCCCCATGTTATTTATTATCCTTCTACAACATCTTTTTAAAGCTGTTGTATAATTTTCCATCTGTGGCTGTGCAAGAATCCATTTAGCCAATCCTCTGTTTGACATTTCTTCCTCATTTTTCCATGATCATAAATAACCACGATGTAAACATTTTTAATAGAAATTGTGGTAAATATGTTTGATTAGGGTAAATTCTTAGACATGTAATTGCTGGCCCTAAGTGTACATAGGCACATATTTAAGCTTTTGACACATATTAACATATTACTCTCCTTTAAAGAAGCTGTAATTTGCACTCCTGCTAGAAACACATGAGGGTGCCTACCTCCTACTACCCTTGTCAGCACTAGGTATTACCATAATCATTGCATTTGTCAATTTGATTGATGTAAAATGTAATCTTGTTTATTTATTTATTTATTTATTAATACTTACTTTGGGGATTTATATGAAGGAAGTTGAATTAATCATACTTACCCGTTCATGGCCGCCTTTCATCATTGGCCTGGACCAGGCTATTCTCCTCCTTATCTATCTGTCTATCTCCCTGTCTGTCTACTCCTTTTGTCCCCATAACCTGTTCCCACTTCCTTTCTCCCCAGCTCCCCACTTAAGTAACTATTCTAATGCAATTTAATGTGGATTTGTTGTGTGTGTGTGCTCTTACTGTTTTGTATGCATGTATTTTAAATATTCATACATATTACTAGGTGGATATTTCGTTCTTTTCCCTTTTTTTTTTTTTTTTTAGTTTCAATAAGTGGTTTTATTACTGGTTAGATTTTACAACTTCTGATATTTGAACAGACTTCCCCCCTAAAATTCTAAAACAACAAAATGACAAAATGACCGTTGGAGGGGGTTGATTTTTTTCTTTTTCTTTTTTTCTTTTTAGGACTATTCAAAGTAACAAACTTTTTTTTTTTTTTTTTTTTTTTTTTTTTTTTACATTTTTGCTCTGGTCATAAATATACAGAGAGAAAAAGAGGGAGAGAAAAATGAACAAGTCATCCAAAGTATGGAGATAAAACAGTATTCCTAAGGCACGTGGCAGTCTTAGAAAATACAGAAGCTCTAGCCAACTTAAATTATGTGTTGTTTTAACTCACTCAGTCCACAAAACTGTACAGTGACACAAAGGCTCTGTTGCAGATAGATCTTCCAAGTAATTCCAGTCCACACCGCTGTGTCAGCCGGGGGCGCAATTATTTTCTTCCTCAGTTTCCACACAAGATCCTAAAATGTGGTTAGCTAGTTGCTCAAAGCCTGCATTTTAAAATACACTTGGGCAGATTGGTTCAAGATGGCTGAGTAGAAGGACATGTGCTCACTACCTCTTGCGAGAGCACTGGAATCACAACTAACTGCTGAACAATCAATGACGGGAAGATACTGGAACTCACCAAAAAAGATAGCCCACATCCAAAGACGAAGGAGAAGCTGCAATGAGACAGTAGGAGGGGCACAATCACAATAAAATCAAATCCCATAACTGCTGGGTGGGTGACTCACAAACTGGAGAACACTTATACCACAGAAGTCCACCCACTGGAGTGAAGGTTCTGAGCCCCATGTCAGGCTTCCCAACCTGGGGGTCCAGAAATGGGAGGAGGAATTCCTAGAGAATCAGATTTTGAAGGCTAGCGGGATTTGGTTGCAGGACTTCAACAGGACTGGGGGAAACAGAGACCCCACTCTTGGAGGGCACACACAAAGTAGTGTGCGCATCGGGACCCAGGGGAAGGAGCAGTGACCCCATAGGAGAATGAACCAGACCTACCTGCTAGTGTTGGAGGGTCTCCTTCAGAAGCAGGGGGTGGCTCTGTCTCACCGTGAGGACAAGAACACTGGCAGCAGAAGTTCTGGGAATTACTCCTTGGCGTAAGCTCTCCCACAGTCAGCCATTAGCCCCACCAAAGAGCCCAGGTAGGCTCCAGTGTTGGGTTGCCTCAGGCCAAACAACCAATAGGGAAGGAACCCAGCCCCACCCATCAGCAGTCAAGTGGATTATAGTTTTACTGAGCTCTGCCCACCAGAGCAACAGCCAGCTCTACCCACCACCAGTCCCTCCCATCAGGAAACTTGCACAAGCCTCTTAGATAGCCTCATCCACCAGAGGGCAGATAGCAGAAGCAAGAAGAACTACAATCCTGCAGCCTGTGGGACAAAAACCACATTCACAGAAAGATAGACAAGATGAAAAGCCAGAGGGCTATGTACCAGATGAAGGAACAAGATAAAACTCCAGAAAAACAACTAAATGAAGTGGAGATAGGCAACCTCCCAGAAAAAGAATTCAGAATAATGACAGTGAAAATGATCCAGGACCTCAGAAAAAGAATGGAGGCAAAGATCGAGATGATGCAAGAAATGTTTAACAAAGACCTAGAAGAATTAAAGAACGAACACTTAGAAGAATTAAAGAACAAACAAACAGAGATGAATATTACAATAACTGAAATGAAAAATACACTAGGAGGAATCAACAACAGAATAACTGAGGCAGAAGAACGGATAAGTGACCTGGAAGATACAATAGTGGAAATAGCTACCACAGAGCAGAATAAAGAAAAAAGAATGAAAAGAAATGAAGACAGCCTAAGAGACCTCTGGGACAACATTAAACACAACAACGTTCGCATTATAGGGGTCCCAGAAGGAGAAGAGAGAGAGAAAGGACCTGAGAAAAATATTTGAAGAGATTATAGTCGAAAATTCCCTTACATGGGAAAGGAAATAGCCACCCAAATCCAGGAAGTGGAGAGAGTCCCAGGCAGGGTAAACCCAAGGAGAAACACGCCGAGACACATAGTAATCAAACTGATGAAAATTAAACACAAAGAAAAATTATTGAAAGCAACAAGGGAAAAACGACAAATAACATACAAGGGAACTCCCATAAGGTTAAAAGCTGATTTCTCAGCAGAAACACTACAAGCCAGAAGGGAGTGGCACGATACATTTAAAGTGATGAAAGGGAAGAACCTACAACCAAGATTACCTGGCAAGGATCTCATTCAGATTCGATGGAGGAATCAAAAGCTTTACAGATAAGCAAAAGCTAAGAGAATTCAGCACCACCAAACCAGCTCTACAACAAAGGCTAAAGCAACTTCTCTAAGTGGGAAACACAAGAGAAGAAAAGGACCTACAAAAACAAACCCATAACAATTAAGAAAATGGTAATAGGAACATACATATCGATAATTACCTTAAACGTGAATGGATTAAAAGCTCCAACCAAAAGACACAGGCTCACTGAATGGATAGAAAAACAAGACCCATATATATGCTGTCTACAAGAGATCCACTTCAGACCTAGGGACACATACAGACTGAAAGTGAGGAGATGGAAAAAGATATTCCATGCAAATGGAAATCAAAGGAAAGCTGGAGTAGCCATACTCATATCAGATACAATAGACTTTAAAATAAAGAATGTTACAAGAGACAAGGAAGGACACTACATAATGATCAAGGGATCAATCCAAGAAAAAGATATAACAATTATAAGTATATATGCACCCAACATAGGAGCACCTCAATACATAAGGCAATGGCTAACAGCTATCAAAAAGGAAATCGACAGTAACACAGTAATAGTGGGGAACTTTTAACACCTCACTTACACCAAAGGACAGATCATCCAAACAGAAAATTAATAAGGAAACAGAAGCTTTAAATGACACAGTAGACCAGATAGATTTAATTGATATTTATAGGACATTCCATCCAAAAATAGCAGATTACACTTTCTTCTCAAGTGCACACAGAACATTCTCCAGGATAGATCACATCTTGGGTCACAAATCAAGCCTCAGTAAATTTAAGACAATTGAAATTATATCAAGCATCTTTTCTGACCACAGCACTATGCGATTACAAATCAATTACAGGGAAAAAAACAGAAAAAACACAAACACATGGAGGCTAAACAATATGTTACTAAATAACCAAGAGATCACTGAAGAAATCAAAGAGGAAATCAAAAAATGCCTAGAGACAAATTACAGTGAAAACACGACAATCCAAAACCTATGGGATGCAGCAAAAGCAGTTCTAAGAGGGAAGTTTATAGCAATACAAGCCTATCTCAAGGAACTAGAAAAATCTCAAAAAAAGAATCTAACCTTACACCAAAATGAACTAGAGAAAGAAGAACAAACAAAACCTGAAGTTAGTAGAAGGAAAGAAATCATAAAGATCACAGCAGAAATAAATAAAATAGACACAAAGAAAACAATAGCAAAGATCAATAAAACTAAAAGCTGGTTCTTTGAGAAGATAAAAAAATTGACAGACCATTAGCCAGACTCATCAAGAAAAAGAGGGAGAGGAATCAAATCAATAAAATCAGAAATGAAAAAGGAGAAGTTACAACAGTCACCACAGATATACAAAGCATCCTAAGAGACTACTATAAGCAACTCTATGCCAATAAAATGTACAACCTGGAAG